>NC_090988.1:40972500-42222500 GCF_041146395.1 Eulemur rufifrons
ACTGTACTGCCTATGGTCTATTTATTACAGCAGCTAATTCAAGTTACCCAAACTAATACAACATTTTAAACTATTATTTTCATTATAGTACTATACCTATTGTATACATATGTTATGTATAGAGTATTATGTGTACACTGAATAGAATCACTTAAACCATAATGGGCATAGAAGAGAATCAGGAAATATTTCCCAGAAGAGGTAATATCCACCTGTGTCTTAAAAAATGAATAATTAGGCAAGCAGAAAATAAGATTAAGTTCCCATCAGAGATATCAGTATGCATAAAAGTAAGGGGGAGGAGACTGTGTATATTGTATTTAAGGAAAGTCAATTTTTTTGTCATGACTATAACTCAAAAATGTATGAAGACAGTGAATGGAAACATAGAACTACACATAGCATGCTGATTTTCCTTCTGCACATGGAATTAGCTCAGCATTCCAATGGAACATTGCAAGGCATATTCATATACTTCATTTTTTGACATCAGTTTATTTCTTACATGTTCATTATGGTCTCATGTCTAAGGGAAGAAATGTAAAATAAATTATCATACAGAATTAGTACTGCCATAAACATCTGAGCTTTGATGAAGCTATTAACTTCAGATCTTTACAACACATCTTTGATAAATAAGAGTTAAAAGTAATTTCAGCTCATTTGCTGTAATCTATTTTATTAGTACCCAGGAGCCTTTTCTTAATGGAAGTTCCAGGAGATTGGCGATTGGTTTCAGTAAAGAAATCACTGACATAAAAATGTTCTTGATGAGGAAATTAAATTGGTTGTATTCCACAAGGGGCACTTGAATCTTAATTTAGGGGGTAATTTGAAAAGTTGTCCATGCCTCATGAACTATGCATAACCAAAGTAGTTGATTTGGTACCTAAAACTACTTGCAGAGTGTTCAGTTTGGGGTATGAATATTGGTGTCTCCAAACATTGATAGTCTTTCACATGTTTGATGACCTATGTGTCTTAGTTTCCTAACAAGTCAAAAATGTAATCAGTGGCAGAAAAATAATAAAATGTTTCTAAAAAACATAGGTGTTTTAGACCATCTTCCAGAGTCCCCAACTGATGGGGACAAAATTTTAATGACTGAAATGCCTTCTTATATTGCCCATTTAGTTTTCTCCACACCTGCTGGCCATTACTTCCATTCTGTATTCATTGCCTTTGCCCTAATTTCTCATTGTCTCCTGTCTGGCCTAACCAATAATTTTACTTCCAGGATTGTCCTCTGCTCTCTACAATACACCTTCTACACCGATGCTGGCATTTTCCTTTTAAAACTCTAACCTTATTGTTACTATATCTAAAATACCCTATACTGGCTACCCACAACCTAGAGAAAGAATTCAAGATTTCTTGGTATAGCATATAAGCCCTTTGATTATCTGCCTTCTATCTACTTTTTAGTTTAGTTTTTATTTTTTAAGTATATAATTCAGCATTTTTTAGTATATTTACAAAGTTTACAATCATTACCACTATCTAATTTCAGAACATTTTTATCACCCCTAAAAGAAACTTTGAACCTATTAGCAGTCACTTCCCCTAGTCCCCAGAAACCACTAATCTACTTTCTGCCTCTCTAGATTTGCTTTTTCTGGTGGTTTCATATAAATGGTATTAAACAATATGTTACTGCCTGTTTTTTAAACCCTCTGTCTTTCATAACTCCATGCCCTTCTAGCTATGTAAGTCTAATTGTAACATACTGTATAAATTAGGATATAGATTAACTACAGTATTGAACATTCAAACTTAATTACTTTAACAAGACATATATTTATTTCTTTTTCATGTAAAAGCCTGAGCTGGGCTTTTTCACATAAAGGCCTCCATTAAATTGTCAGAGGGCCATACTATATACTATTAATATTTCTATTCTGTTGCTCCACCATCAATAGACGGCTTCCCATTTATCCAAATTCTAATTCAAAGGATGGGGAAGGCCTAACCATTAGTCTCATAGATATTTTGTGGTCACTTTTTTCTTGCTCTTAGATACATTCCTTATTTTTCCCCATCTGGCTGTGCAGTGCAGTGCATGTCTTTGGTAGGTAAGGCATTTCCTCCCTCCCTGTCTGCCTTGGGTGGCATCCTCCACAGCAGCCACATTTTCTCTGTGCTGCTGGCCTCAGGCAAATGGTCCATATCCCTGTCACTCAGTTCTTACCATGCAGCCATTGCAGCCATCAAGAGAGGGCTTTAGATTTGGACTCCTCCTGTTATAGCCTGCGATGGCTTGAATGTCCTCTTCAAAACTCATGTTGAAATTTAATTTCCAAACAATGTTGACAGATAGGACCTTTAACAAATGATTGGGGATGGACACGCTTGAAGCTCTGACTGGGGTGGGGCAAAGGCAATATACGTAACCTAAACATTTGTACCTCCATAATATGCTAAAATAAATAAATAAGCAAATAAATAAATAATAAAAATAAAATTAACTAAAAAAAAAAACCCACCACCAACAACAAAAAAACCCACAAGTGATTGAGTCATAAAAGCTTTGCCCTCACAAATGGATTAATGCTGTTATCTCTGGAGGGGCGTCCTTACAGAGAATGAGTTGGGGCCCCTTAAATCTCACTCTCTTGATTGTGTGCTCTTACTCTTCAGCCATGGCATGACGTGGCATGAAGGCCCTTGCCATGTGCAGGCCCCTCACCTTTAGACTTCCCAGCCTCTGGAACTGTAAGAAATAAATTTCTGTTTATCGTAATTTATCCAGTCTTTGGTATTGTGTTATAGCAGCATAAAACAGACTAAGATATCCCTCTAACCCTATGAGTGGTAGGGAGTATTCTTTTGTTGTTAATCTTTAGCAGATAAAGTACTATTCAGAATATATATTTCTTTAGTGAGGTTTGATAGTTTGTGACTACTAAGGAATTGATTTTGTTTGTCCTCTCAGATCTTCTGTCACTGTGTAACAAATTTCTTCTATAAAATACCTTCTGATTGAAACACTTATATTGGTCCCTATTTATTAGCTGAGCTATGCCTGATAGAGTGAATGACATTGAATTCATTGGCCTAGCTGCATGGCCACAGCTAGATTTAAAAGAAGGTGGGATATAAACTTAAAATATAATCTTTATTTTGGATGTCCATGCGCACAGCTAAAAATCATGGATCTTGTTTATTCTATGATAATTTTAATGTGCAACCAGAATTATCTGTCATAGTGTGCTCCTTGGTCACCCAGAAATACTTCTGTATACTTCCTCCCACATATAGAACATAGGCATCTCATATTCAGAGAGGAATTTCAAAATCTCATCCAGTTACTCTATGTGGCTTGAGGTCCATAAGTACCAGGTTATGAGTACTCACCTTTATTAGGTCTAGCTATGTTTCTTCATTATCCAATGACCCATAACATACTCAAAATGTGACATTGCCGTAGGAACAGAAATAACCACAATGAAATGCCTATCTACCTTGTCAAATTTATCGGTACAGAGTTGTTCACAATTTTCCTTTATTATTACTTTTGTGTCTGTCAGGGTATGTAATGATGTCCCTTACTCAATTCCTGATATTGATATTCATGACTTTTCTCTTTTTTGGTTGCCAGTATGACTAGAGTTTTATCATTTTTTCCCCCAAATATGCACCTTTTGGTTTGAGTTTTCTTTGGTTGTTGGTGCCTTTCTATTTTCAATTTCAGTGATATCTGCTCATAACTTTATTATTTTCTTCCTTTTGCTTGTTTGGGTTTATCTCTTCATTCTCTAATTTCTTAAGCTAGAACTTGAAGTACTGATTTAGGATCTTTATTCTTTTGTAAGATAAGCATTCATGTTATAACTTTCTCTGTAAGCTCTTATTTAGCTGCATCTCACAAATTTTAATGTGTTATTTATATTTTCACTAAGTTCATTTTTTTGAGATGTCATCTTTGACTTCTGGGCTATTTAGAAGTGTGTTATTTAATTTATAAATATTTGGGGTTCTCCCAAATGTATTTATCTTATTTATTTCTAGTTAAATTATGTTAGAGTCTAATAGTATACTTTGTATTATTTTCACTTTTGTAAACTTAAGATTTGTTGAATTGCTCAATGTATGGTATATGTTGGTGAAAATTCCATGAATGCTTGAGAACAATGTGTATTTTGCTGTTTTTCAATAAGTCGTTTCGTAGAATGTCAATTAGATCAAGTGGTAGCTAGTGTTTTTGAGGTCTTCTAAAGCTTCCTGATTTTTTAATCTACTCATTCTATGAATTACTGAGGAGTATTGATATCTCCAAATTCACTACAGTTGTGATTTTGTATATATTTCTTTTCTGTACTAACAGTTTTTATGTATTTTCAAACTATGTTGTTCCTTGCATACAAAAATAAGGTTTTTTTAATCATCTTGGAAAAATGACTCATTGTGTAACATTTTATTCTTGATCATATTCCTTGTTATAAATTCTACTTCATTTGATATTAATATTGCTACTCCAGCTTTTCTTTGGTTGGTGTTTATTTGTTATATCTCTTTTTATCCCTTTACTTTTATCATATGTAAGACTTCATATTTAATGTGTCCAATGGATGGAATGTTTCTGTTCCACCAAATTAATATGTTGAAACTCTAATCTCAATGTGACGGTATTTGGAGGTGGGACCTTTGGAAGGTAATTAGGTCAGGAGCATGGAGCCTTCATAAATGAAATTAGTGCCCTTGTAAGAAGAGGCCAGAGAGCTAGGTAGTTCTCTTTCCCCAATATGAGGATACAATGGGAAGTCTGCAATCTTGGAAGAGAACACTTATCAGACATCAACCATGCTGGCAAATGAATCTCAGAATTCCAGACTCCAGAATCCTGAGAAATAAATTTCTGTGGTTTATAAGCCACCCAATCTATGGTACTTTGTTATGGCAGGCTGAACTGACTAAGACAAGACAAGTGGGTTTCTTGTAGATAGCATATAACTATGTGCCTTACATTTTTATCCAATCTGGCAATTTTTTAATTGGTATGTTTAGAACATTCACACTTAATGCTATTATTGATAGTGTTGGATTAAAATCTACAAATCTGATAAGTATTTTATATTTGTTCAATGTGTCCTTTGTTTCATTTTTCTTCTTTTTTCTGACTACTTGGGTTAATTGAGCATTATTTAAAGTGATTTTCAGAGTTTCTTTTCTTTTAGCACTTGAAAGATGTCATTCTCTTGTCTTCTAGCTTTCATGATTTCTAAATAGAAGTCTTCTATAATTCCTACTTATCATTTTTGGGTTTTACAAAACTAGGCCAGGTTTGTTGCCAAGAGTGGGTATAATTCCTATTCTTATTACATTGTATATAATTTGACCATATTATTTGGCTACCCTAAAGAACTTCTCTGTCTTTGGTTCTCACAAATTTAAATATGATGTGCTTAGATATGTTGTCTTTGATATTTATCCTGCTTTTTGTTCTCAGATTCTTAGATCTATTGTTTTTTGTCTGTCAATAATTTTGGAAAATTATTATGTTTCACTTCTCCCTGCTGGTGTCTGCCTATTTGTAATCTTGGTCCAAGTTGGTTGCCCTGTGACCGTAGCACTTAGATGAGCTCAATAAAATTGGTGAGCTTGCTGGTTGCCTGGCTTCTTTTTGTTAGACTAGGAGCAGTGCACATTCTAGCTCCTCAAACTACTAAGCAAAATATAGACTTTAAAGTAATTATAAGTATGGACAATGTAGCCTTTTTAAAAATCCCTTCTAAGTACTGTCCATCCTACTGTCTTTCTCTCTCTCTCTCTCTCTCTCAAAGAAAAAAAAAGGCAGCTATCTTATAGTCATCTTAAATAACAGGTTTGGATGGGAAAGTAACACTTATAATTTGATTTTTGCTACTGTGGTGACTCCAATATCTAACAAATAATTTTTAATTAAAAAGGCTTGGTGCCATATTCTATTTTTCCAAGTAAAGCTTTTTCAAAGCTGTCTAATGTTAGTTTTTCAATCTAAGATACAAAATCAATTCATCGTTCCAATCTATAAGTCCCAATATTACCAGATTGTCAGTCACTATAGATTGCAAACTACACATAGAGAGTGTGTCCCTTAGAATATTCATAGAGTCTTTAATCTGTGTTAACTGTTTAGCTCCAGCCCAATATCATCCGTCTCTTCTGAGCCTTTATTAAAAGATAAAAGAAATGGCCAATACATACCAATATTCAGGATATTTCCAATTATTTCCTCTCAAACATGGACTCTTTCAAGAAAGGGTTTTATTTCCAAGTATTGGGACAAATTTTGGCCACAACATACTGAGAGTTTTCGTTTATAGAAAATATTATATCTGTATTTTCACAGCCTTCCTCACTACCTCAAAGACGATGCTGCATATTTTATATTCTGTTAGTGAAACATTCCATTTTAAGCTACTAAAGTCTAAAATATTTAGAATAAAGGTTCACATGACACAAAACATTCCAATTAATAAATTATAACCGGCTTAAACAAGATAAAAAATGAAAGCCAGAGGTAGAAGAGGTTCACTAGCACAAAGTACTCAGGGGTCCAAGATTTTTCCATTCTGTTATTCTGCTGCCTCCAGCAAGTTGCCTTTATCTACATGGTCCAAGATGGCTCAATAGCATGTTATTCCAGCCAGAAGGGAGATAAAAGGCAAGGGAAGTTTATGACTTTTTCTTTTAAAACAAAATGTGAATGTTGCATGCATGACTTCTGTTCACATTTAATTATCAAAACTAACACAGATGTCAATACATAACTATATAGTTAGGGAGGCTGACAAATGTAGACTTGATTTGGGGTAACTATTTTACCCAGCCTTTAGTGATTTTGTTAGTATTAGAGAGAATGGCATAATGGATATTGGGGAATTACCAACAATATGCCATGTATATCCTGTTATTTGACATAAATTTGCATCTGCTTTGCTGTTTCCCTTAGTCTAAAATTACTGTTTCCTTTCTTTTCCAACTTGTCAACTCATCTGTTTCTTTTGAGCCTACATTTGTGTATGGCCTCCTTTAAGGAGTTTTTTTTTTTTTTTTAATTGAACGACTTCTTGTCTCTATACAACAAGGTTGTTTTATCCTTTACCACACATTATTTTTTTCTACATTCTTTAAATCAGAATGCAAGATACTCTAGGGTAGAGCGTACATCTTTCTCATTTTGATGTTTCGTGTGTCTAGCAAGGGTTTGCTACAAAGAAGGAACTTGATAATGACAATGTATGAATGAATGAATGAATGAATGAAGTTTAAGTAAATAGTTGAATAGTTGAGAGAATTAATGGATAGATGGATTAGGGATGATTAAATTAATAAATGAACAAATGAGTGGCAAAATCAATAAATGGATATATTGATAAGGGTTTCAATATACAGATGGGTTAGGGAATAAATGGATGAGTTAGGGAATAATTGGATGGGTGAGCAGATAAATGGGTGAATAGATTGTTTACTGTATGCATGAATGGTAGCTGAATGCAAGAAGTGAGTAATGGAATGGACAACAGGGTAAGCGAATGGAAGGACTGAAGTTATGGATACATGGATAGATGAATGGATGAATGTATGGATAGAAGGGGGGGTAATTGGAGGGAAGATGGGTTGAAGAATGAATCATTAAATGATGGATAAATTGGTGCATAAGTGCATTGGTGAGTACATGGTGAATGAATCCTACATACATATGTACCTGAATTGATACTTCTTCTGCCATGTTGCATTGCTTTGGGATATAGAAAAACCTAGCTTTTTATCACACCTCTGCCATTGACTTTCTGATTTTCATGAATTACTTAAACTCTAGCATCTCATTTTCCTCATTTCTTAATTCATATTATAATAAATGCCTTGCAAGTTTTCATGGGGATAAAATAAGGCATTACATAATGTGACTGGCACAAAGCATATGATACATAAACAGTAGTTGCTATTAAAGTCATCATTATTATCATCAAATACTCAGCCAACTTTAATTTCCTACACAGTATTTCACTGATCCCTGGTATACATGGAAATATATATGCAATCTTGATTCTGCCTTCTAGGATATTCCAGTTACTCTGTGTAGATAGGGCATAGCATAAAAGAATTATCACCATTAAAAAGAAGGGAATGCTCAATGCTAGATGACAAATTTATGATGAACTGCAAAAGGGAAAGAGTATGAATAGTCATGTAAGTCTTGGAATGTTACGTTGGAGTTTGGGAAGTAAAAAGAGGGAGAATTAAATTAGCAGAGAGGAGGTGATAATATCTTGCTCATACTCCTCATTAAATTGCAAATTATCTGAAGGATCTCAAAAGAAAAGTGAATAAGTAGCAAGAGTTCCATTTATCTGTGAGAAAAATGAGGTCTCAAAACAGTTGAATGAGAAGCCCAAGGACAGACAGTGACTTTGACCCTGGCACAGTTGCAAATGGCAGCCTCAATTCTTGGCTGCTGTGTCTCTTTGGATTTGCCAGTGTTTTTTAAAACAAGCAAAAAAAAAAAAAAAAAAAAGCTGTAACATTTTTCTGAGGACAACTTGGCTGGGTTATTTTGACGAAAAGCAAATCATTGGGAACGGCTGAGCTGCCTGTACATTGTACCCATTTGTTTATCCACCCGTCTAGATGCTAAGGACAATATTCTGAAACAGTGAATTCATATATGCTGCCTGGGTTCAGCACTCTCCTTTTACCTCCCCTGCCTCCAGTCAAGCCTCCTAGATTAATTTGACTTGATATACACATATTTAGGCTACTCCTGAAGTATTTCTTACCCAGAGATGAGAGCCCCTCCCCCCCCCAGCAACTATAAATCAAAGGGCCAGTGATACAATGTAGTAGTTATTTTAGGCCCCAAAGTCTAACACAACTGGGTTCAAATACGAACTCTACCAGTTATTAGCTATGTGTTCTTTAGTAAATGTGCCTCTCTCTGAGCCTATTTCCTTATCAGGGTCATGCGAATGCTAATATTTGTTGACTTACCCTGCTTCATCTAGTGTGTGTGTATATATATATATATATATATATATTCTCATAGAGCAATGGAATCAGAAATAATGGGTCATTTTACCTGAATTCACTTTTGGCTTACTGTTTATACCAAGCACAATCCCATAAGGTCATTTTTTTTTTTCAGATCTGTGCTATTATTCCACTAGACTCCTTTACTTCCGTTTCTGTCAATTGCTATGAAATGCAACTGACTACTAGGTCACCAACAGTGATGGAAAATCCAGAATAAATCAACCCAAACGTGTTCATCTGTCACATTTTCTCAAGTTTCCCCAAATTTCTGGACATTGTATGTTTCCCAAATTGTCTTCCTTCTTCCATACTTTTTTAAAAAAAAGAATTAAATAGATTTAGGGAGTACAAGAGGTTTTTTTGTTACATGGCTAAATTACATAGCAGAAAAATCAAGGGTTTTAATTTAACTATCACCTGAATAGTGTACATTGTACCCAATCAGTATTTTTTCATCCTAAATCCCCTCCCTACCCTGCCCCTTCTGAGTCTCCAATGTCCATTAAGCCACTATGTATGACAATGCGTACCCAATGCTTAGCTCCCACTTATAAGTGAAAACAGGCAGTATTTGGTTTTTTGTTCCTGCATTACTTCACTTATACTTGCCCTGATACTATTTATTCTCAATATGACCCTTTTAAGTTTGAAATTAGGTCTGTTCCACGAAGCACTAGCCAGCAATCATGTTAGTTAGCAGTGGATATTCCTTCCTAGAAGATATTTGTCTTTGTCTAAAGGTAGTTTAGAAAGTCAAACTGAATAACTCTATAAAACCCTTTTAATATTCAGAAATATCCTAAATGGGCCTATTTCATAGTGCTTTTCTGAGAATTAGAAAGCTTACATAAAATACTCAGAAGTAATATTCATCGGGTTCCAGGCAGGTGGGAGGGGGGTGGAGGGCATGGGTAAATTCATAACTAATGGGTTCAGAGCACACTGTCTGGGGAATGGGCATGCTTGCAGCTCTGGCTTTGGTGATGCAAAGGCAATATATGCAACCAAAATGTTTGTACCCCCATAATATTCTGAAATTAAAAATTAATTAATAAATAAATAAAAAGGGCTTTATAGTAATAACTTTTCATGGTTAACCAAAATGGCTCAATTAGCTTTGGGATTAGACCTTGAGATTGGTAAGAAGGATATAGGAGCTAGAAAAAGGAATAACAGCCACTTTTGAAGTTACCACTTTCTCTGGTTCCACTTGAGGTTGGAATAGAAAAAGAAATTATCACTTACACAAAAAATAAAAATAATGTGTGATATTACACACACACACACACACACACACACAGTACTCAGAATAGTGCCTGACACCTAAGCGATTGTAATATGTGCTAGTTACTGGATAATGTCTCTGTTCTGTTTACCGCCTTCTGGTAATTCCCAAACTCATTCATTCTAAGTGAAAATTGAGCTGCATAATCGGATCCCTATTATTTCTCTGCATGCCTTTGCCTTCCCCTGTTCTCCCATTTTACTCTGAGTAAATGGTCTCCTTGCTCTTCCTTCAAATACTCCAAGCACAAGTCTGCATCAGGTCCTTTGCAAGTGCAGTTCCTTCTGACAAGAACATGCTTTATTCCAAGAGTGTGCATAGCTTGTTTCTTTCCCTCATCCAGATGTCTACTGAAATGTCATCTTATCAGTGAAGCCTTTGCTGAACACTATATTTTAAATTGAGTTGAAATGTTCTCTGGAAAACAAGAGGGAAAAAAAAATCTTTCCAAATTCTAGCTGCATATATATTTTTCCTGTCAGGGAGACTTTGTTTGCCTTCATGATTTATTCCATCTCATCTCATCTAAACATAGCAGACAGTGGTAGTGTGATTAATAGCAAAACACTGACCTCTAATCACATTTCCCTCTTCTTGGCTAGACAATGGTTCTAACCTAGGGCTGTGTGTTTCTGGCTGACACAAGGTCAATATCTTAACAGTCTCCCAAATAAGAGGTGAAATTCTCTGTGTGTGTGTGTGTGTGTGTGTGTGTGTATGGATGTGTATGGGGGTAGGTAAGGACTCTTGATTTGTTCTTAAAGTATCTCAAAACTGCTTTTAAAAAACTATAGTTGTCAGATGAGTAGTATATGTTTATCGATTCATATCTATAGAACCATATCTGCTTTGGAACTTTACATTTAAAAACTTAAAACGCACATAAAATAAAGCTATTTATAAAAGTAACATTTATTCATCTACATTATAGATAATTATAATATATATTTATATTTTGGCTGGGCACAGTGGCTTGCATCTGTAATCCTAGCACTTAGGGAAGCCAAGGCAGGATTATCACGTGAGGCCAGGAGTTTGAGATCAGCCTGAGCAACATAGAGAGATCCCATCTTTACAAAAACAGAAAAATTACCCAGGTGTAATGGTGTGTGCCTGTAGTCCCAGCTACTGGGAAGCTGAGGTAGGCAGATCACTTGATCTCAGGAGTTTAAGGTTGCAGTGAGCTATGGTAAAGCCACTGCATTCTAGCTGGGGCAATAGAGAGAGACTCTGTCTCAAAAAAACATAAGCTAGATTATTATTATTGGTTAAAATTTATATGATTTTATCAATTTTTGGACATATTTGTCTCTAATGAAGTCACTGGTATTTTTCTGAATATATTTATTTATTTCAATATCATGTCACTTTATATATTTTTCCTATAAAATTGCTTCGATCATCTTAAAATTTGCATTTTTTGTTACTAAAATTTAAATTGCTTACAGTTTCAATTGACTTTTCCCTTCAGGACAACAATTATCAAAATGGGACCCAAAGAACACTTGGGGACTCAAAACTCTTACATAAATTCTATGAGGTCAAAACCACTTTTATATAATACTAGAACGTCATTTACCATTTTATTTCAAATATATGGTAGAATTTTCCATAGCCTTCCTGATGTCAGATACCATAACAGATTGAACATAAAAGTAGATATGAGAGTCCTACTATCTTCTATTGAGTCAGATACTTTACAAACATTTTTTAAAATGTGAAATAATAATGCCACCCTCCTCACTAAAATGTTTTTCTATGGAAATATATAATTTTCAATAATTTGTGTCAACATATAATGGTTTATTTAAAATAAATAAATATTTATATTTTTGTTTTAATTTTTAATGTATGAATATCAATAGATATTATCCACATAAACAAAAGTTGTTTGGTGCACTCAATAATTTTTAGGAGTGCAAAGGTATTGGACACTTAGAAATTTTGAGAATTGCTATTGTAGACTATAATGCTTTTTCTGAAAATACGTTCACTGCAAATATTGATTTATCTAGTAGGTATCAGAACAAATTCTGCTAAATGAAGGATGTATTTAGTTATACTTTATATTGAACTATGTGAATATTTAAGCCCAAATAGCCTCAGAGAAACAGTCTTTCCCCTTCAGAATACTTCCTTTGGCAAACTCACCAAACAAGTTGTTTCTATGATTCTTTTAATTCTTTTTAATAATTTTAGATGCCAAAAGATTCTAAAATATTTGTCTCCAAATTATGTTCTTGCCATTCAACTAAACCCTCTCAATTAATAAATAGTCCCTAAATGAGTACTTAACAGGAGATTGAAGAGTATTTCAGGATTAGTTTATGTTTTAAAATAATTTTTCCCCATGGAGACAGTATTACTTATTTTGACTTTGAATGGACTTCATTAATATTTCATTCCTTTTAATATTTAAATCTTGGTCATCCAGGAATAGATTCTAATTTTTGTATACTTGAGAAAATTCTCGTGCAGCAATATATACAGAAACTTAGGCAGGACAGCACTCGAATTACTGGACTCAATTCTCTTCACTGTTTCTGATATGATCCAATTAGTTCTCAAGCAGTAAAGTATAATACTATTAGTACTGTAATGGCAATGCAAGTATTTGTATGTCCATTTTTATCATAACAAGTGGGTAAAAACAGCTCATTTGTGAAACATACTTTCTTCCACCGTGATATTATGATGATATCTCAGTCTCCATTATCAATCATTACATCATTTTAATCCTTCCTCATCTTTCTCTCATCTTCATCCCTGCTGTCTATAACAAAGTTCAAGATCTTGTCATCTGTGACATGGGATAGTTGAACTAACCTCTCAACTTGTTTTTCCACGTAATATTTCAGCTTTCTAAAGTGTATTTCATAAAATGTAGCCACACCCATCTTTGTAAAATGGAAATCCATTCGCAGTCCTCTTCTGAACGCTTTCTTAGATTCCTTTGCCATGTTCTATAGTCCCTCCTTCATATGCCTTCTGCTCCAGCCATACTGTGCTGCTTATAGATCTCTTAAATGTATTTATCTGAGAATATTTCCTTAATCATCCATCCCTTTTTCAGTGATGTCACCTGGAAAATTCCTACTCATCTTTCAAGTCTTACTTTCAACAATCATCCCCCTGAGAAGGCAGGCTTCTCCAGCTTACTGTGACAGAATGAGGTCCTATTCTTTCACATTTGCGTAGTATATTCTGTATTCCTTGGTCATAGCACTTTTCGCCTTGAATTGCAATTATTATTACCAATGATTACTGAGCATTATTAAATTTCAAACATTGGACTAAGTATTTTATATATTTACATACATTAGTTTATTTAATTCTCACAATAACTAAATAAGGTATATACTTTTAGTGTCTCCATTTACAGATGAAGAAGTAGGCTTAGGAGGTGCAAAGGAAATTACCCAAAGTCAAATGATTAGTTGATCAAGCTGGGAAAGGAATGGAGGCCAATATAGTCAAAGGTTGTGTTTTTAATTATTATGTAATTCTGCCTCCCCTATGAGTTCTTAAGAATGAGGACAATGTAATATTTATATTCACTCTCTAGCCTAGCAGAGTGCCTAGCATGTGATGTATACTTAATTAATATTTCTTGAATAAATGAATAAAATACTTATAAAATCATGTTAGAATTTTTTTGAATAATTACTCTGTACAACAATATAATTCACTTAATTCGAATAAGTTTCCCATGATAAATGTCATCTATCACTAAGATTTTAATTTTATTCTCTGACTGCTCTTCTTAGGAATTTTGTCAAGGGAGTTGCATTCTGCACTTTAGTTTTTACTCACAAAGATTGTGAAGGGAAAGTGTTAGGTGATTATTTATTCTGACAAAATTTTCAAGCTGAGAAGATTCTGTGCCAACCTGTTACTCTAAGCTTTACACTTTCATATTCTCACTTGTGAGTAGTATCAGGAATGCTTGAATAGAGGTCTGAATTTCTGATGCTGTTTTGTGAAACATAATTTAGAGTGAGCAAGACAAAGTCAGCTGAAACACAAATGCTGTTTCACAATTGGATTTGTTTTTAAATTCCTTTTTAACCAGCTTTATTTAAGAACTTAAAGGCAGGCATTTGGGAGAAAATCACATGGTCCTCACCTCCTGGTGCTTTCAGACTACTTACTAGTAACATATGCTTTCAGACACATATCTATTGTGCAAAACCTGATATCAAGGTCAGAATTGCTAAGAAAATACTGAAGAGAGAGTGATGCATTCTGATGAGAGAAAAGAAGGACTTTCTATAGTGGGAGGCATCTGATCTGGGTACTGAGAAATGTAAAATTTAGTAGGTGGACAGGTGGGAACAGCACTTTAAACTAAGAGAACTCTACATATGATAGCAGAAAAGCAAGAAAGTTCAGGATAAATTTGGGACATGGAGAGGAACAAGGTGTGATTGGAGTGTAAGTGAAATGTGAAGAAATTTGATAGAAAAAATACAGGCATTTAAGCTAATGATGAACATAAAGGTGGAGAAAGAAATGTAGAAAATTATTTTTTACATGCTGTGGAAATGCAGATTTTTATTAATTTTATAATTATATGTGTTTTATTATATATATTTATCAAGAAGTAACACACATGATTTACAAAATTTACTGATTTTCAAGATATTTATAATAAAACATACATAATCATTATCTGTTACTGTTAAACCTGAGTTTAACAGTAGTCTGCATAAAAATTTTCAGTGTTATTTATGTACAGCCACGATCAAGGTACAATTCTAAAACATAAGTTAGACTTAAAAATACTTTGTGTAGCACATTGAAAAGAATTTTCTCCATCCTTTTTATTCTTGACAAATAATAATATTGTACTTATTTTAGTTGTGTAACCGAACAAGTTACTCACCTCATCTTTGCTTTTATTTACATCTGTATAAAAACAATAAAAATACTTGCTCCTTGGCTTTTTAAAATCGGTGTTAATATAAAATGAGATAACATAAGTAAAAGTGTTAGGAAGGCCATAATCATTATAAAAATTGTCCACATCATTTTATTTCAGAAACATAATAAATGGGAAAGTATCCCCATGTATTTTGTTATTTTAGAAAATAAAAGAGATTGAAAAGTCCTTATATTCAATCTGTTAAATTTTGATCTTCAGCCTTCACCATTGCAACCTTCCTCTATTCACCCATCCCCAGCACTTGCTCCATCAAGCACCACGCACAACGCCAGGCTTAGAAGAATCATTCTAGCAAGCAGACTGAGTTTCCCAACAATGGTAACGAAAGCAGCAAGGTAATTACAGGACAAAGCAAATGGGGAGTGACTAGAGCTGTGCTGGCCACTACAGCAGCTACTAGCCACATGTGCTACTAGAATTAAAAACAATTAAAATTAAATAAATTAAAAATTCAGTCCACTAGTTGTACTAGCCACATTTCATGTGCTCAATTGCCACAAATACCAGACAGCTCAGATTTATAAAATGTTTCTATCACTACAGAAAGTTCTATTGGACAGTGCTGGATGCAAAGGTTAGACCTGATTGTTTTACTAAAGTGTTAAATAATCTTTTTATCAATTATGTATTCTCTCTGGGCCTCATTTTTTATATAACGTTGTGATAAGAATAATACCACTTCCTTTGCTTACCTTAGGAAGGATAAAAAGAAATGTTAAGTAAAAATACTTTTCTTTAACATTGTGTTAAAGAGCACTATAAAGTGTCAGGTTTTCTGTATCATTTTTAAGGAGCTCATGAGGTTGATAGCTAGTTTTCAAATCCTGAACTAATTTCCTTTAAGATCTGCATCATTACCATCTTAAATGGAACATTTAGGGACTGTTAAAGGAGAAGGTACCAACATGATTGGTATTGTGCTTTCTTCACCCTTCAATTGGGAAGGGACAGCACTTTTAGCTAAACTGTGGATTTAAACTTAACATTGAATAAAACTACTGAGAAATGACCAGAATATGAACCTAACTCTAACAAAAAGAGAACAGCCTGTTGTTAACTATTCTTTGAATAGTAACTTTGTTTATACCATTCATGGTCCAAAAGACTGACATAAAATGTAATGTGTTAGCATAAAACATAATGTGTTCTTTCTGTGATGTTTACAGAAGCTTATGCTCTATAATGTGGTCAGAGGATATGTACATTTAGGTGAAATACTTCTTTTGAAACCTTGTAAGGCAAGATGCTACATTACAGAAGTCATATGCCAATGACTGCTGAAATGTCTTTAGCAGCATAAAGCATTCAGTTGAATCCTTTTCTGCCTACATGTAAATTCATACCTTTTTTCTTTCTCCATAAAATGGTATTTTGGATTTTTTTTCCCATAAATTACGTGATTCAGCATTAGAGATATTGGGATTAAATGTCCAAGTTAGGCAAATCTGATATTATGGCTACTAAGGTGCACTTGTCTGATAGGGGCTGGCTGACTGGTGTTTGCTCAGGGGCCAGAATGCCCCATGGAGCACTGCAGTAGCGCCTGGGGCAAGGGTGAGGAACAGAAATCAGGGAGCAGGGTCATGTGGGTTTTGTTTTATAAGAGGTCAGGAGCAGTAAGAATGTATATATTCAGCTTAAATTTCTACCTAACGCACTTTCTGGTGCTTCTTTGAAAATACCGTCTTAATGAAGAAAAAATATGACAAAGTAGGCTTTTGCAATTTAAAAAAAATAGGTTATGGGTCCCAAAACAACAGATGCTGGCATGGATATGGAGAGAAAGGAGCACTTATACACTGCTGGTAGGACTGCAAACTAGTACTACCTCTATGGAAAGTAGTATGGAGATACCTCAAAAAACTAAAAGTAGACCTAGCGTATGATCCAGCAATCCCACTACTGGGTATTTACCCAAAGGAAAAAAAGACATTCTATAAAAAAGACATCTGCACTAGAATGTTTATGGCAGCACAATTCACAATTGCATAGATGGGAAACAGCCCAAGTGCCTATCAATACATGAGTGGATTAATAAAATGTGGTATATGTATACTATGGAGTATTACTCAGCCATTAAAAAGTGGTGAGATAATACCTTTTATAACAACTTGCATGGAATGGGAGAGCATCTTCCTAAGTGAAATATTCCGAGAATAGAAAAAGAAATACCACACATACTCTTACTTTTAAAATTGAACTACATAATCAACACTCATGTGTACATATGGTAGTAAAATTCAACAGAAATCAAGTAGGTGGGAGGGGGTTGAGGGGACTGGTAAATTCACACTTAACAGATGCAGTGCACACCGTCTGGGTGATGGACACACTTATAACTTTGACTTAAACTATACAAAAGTAATTTATGTAACCAAAACGTTTGTACCCCTATAATATTCTGAAATTTTTTAAAAATGGGAAAAAATAAATTAAAAAATAGGCTGGTCATTCTCAAGGTCTCATCATAAGAACCTATTTTCTGCCCAATTCTGTTATGAGCTTTTAATCTACTGGCAGAGATATGTGTGTATATACATGTATATGTCACAGTGAATGTATTAGTTTTAAAAACTGGAATGTTGATATTCATGTCTTGATCCCTCCTCTTTTCTCTTAACCCCCAATGAATAAATACTAAACACAGGTCTCTTCCAAACTGCCAGGTACTGTAACAGGCTACAGTGAATTTTATCTATCACATCAAGATTTTTATTTCATGATCTTTGCAGCAGGATAAATGAAGGTGATTTAGGAACCTGATTGATTTCTTCACTCTCTACTTATTTTATTTAAAATTATAAAGACAATTTAACATGACAGAAGTTTAGGAAACAGAGGGAAAAAAATCATCCAATCATCCATCATTCAAACACTTAAACACAGTGACTATTACATTTTTCTTTCCATTTTCTCTCTATTCATGTTAGAAGATATTTTACAGGTAAAAACAATTGTGAGATAATAGCTGGAAATATACATCTGTTTGTGTGTTCTTTTTTCTTTTTTTCTCATATAAGAAATGAAAATTATTGCCCAAGGCTGAAAATAAATTGTTCTGATTTATTTTTTAAAGATATCCATTGTCTGATTTCCTCTAGACTTAGATATTGATAGGAAAGTAGAAATTGTGGCAGATTCTGAACCCCTATGACTTTCAACGTTAGAATTGCTGATGATAATATAGCTCTCTTTCCCCAATGGTCTTTCCTACTTACTATGGAATTTAGAGGAGATAGTTGACGGAGAATTTGATGATAGAAATTTTGTTCCATGTTTTGGGACAGGAATTTTGCATTAGAATATTCAACCATTCAACCAATATTCATCAAGTGCAGACCACATAGCATTACTGTAAAATTCACCAACACAATGAAATGGTGGGAGAGGGAGAAAAACTTCTGCTCCTGTGCAGGCTCCAGGCTAGTGTGTAAGACACACAAATTAACAAACAATTACAATCCAGTGCAATCGATGCTACTTCAGTAACAATAGGAAGTTCAGAGAGCTATATGGACATATTAAAGAGTCAGAAAATGTTTCAGTGAAGAAACCTGAAAGATGTATAGGAGATTTTCAGGGAAGTATCAGAGACTGGTGTTTCAGGAAGAGAGGACAGAGTGTGAGTTAGGTCAAAGAAAAGTCAGAGAGCATGGAGCATTGTGGTGGTGTATGAGTGTGTGCACACGTGTGTGTGCATGTGTGTGTGTGGTGGAGGAGCGGGAGATTTTGCTGAGAGCTAACACTTAAAAAGTTGCAAAGGGGATGATTACAAATGCATTCCCATGCAACCTAGACCATTTGTTAAAGAGTCATCCAAAAGAAGATGATAAAGTGTAAATAAGTTATAAGTAGAATGGGAGGAACAGAATTGCATTTTAGAAAGATCACTCTGCTCACAGTGTCTTCTGTCTTTTATAAACTAAATAGTGATAGAACAGTCAAAATGAAGAAGTCAAAATGTAATAGATTGAATGAACCTCATGCCTAAGAAGGGAGGTAATACAGTTTGTTTAGTGATGTATAAAAACATAAAGTGCACCAGTACATACATATGCAGACATAGAACTAGGCCAGAATCAGTAATCAGTAAGCATAATGGCACTTATTATAATAATTGGGCATTTAATATGTGCCAACAGTTATACATTAAATGGCTTTAGCCTCACAACATACTTGCGTGGTAGATGTTATTATTTACAATTGACAAAGAAGAAAACTGAGTCTCAGAGGGAATAACCAAGTTTCTAGGGTCTCTACTCTGTTAAACAAGGCAAGACTCTTTTTAACAAAAACTCACACTGTGTCCACCATACTATGCTCCTTCTCTATTTAAGTGTCGATCCAAGAGAAACCAACATGACTATTGTTGAGCTTTGACGGATTGGAAAAGCAAACACACTATGAACTCTTACCTTCCAACACATAGAATGAACAAAAGGATCAACAAGCAGAAACATGTAATCTGCTCTGTGCACTTCAGGAAGGCCTGGAGTTCCCTAGAATGTAAAATTCTTTTCCTTTAACTTCTCATACCTCTCAAAAGCTAATTTTTCAATATTCCAATTAGCCCAAAGATAATTTTCTTATACTCCAACCTTAACCCTTACCTCATAGTCCTTCAATAAAATATTGTGAAAGCCAAACCTGTTCTGGAAATGGAATTGGTTCTGGAATGTTAACCAAATTGAATCTTTCTTGTTTGAATTCAGAAAAGTTTTCCCTACACAGCAGAAATGAAATACATTAATCTCTGTTGATTACTTTAAAAAATAAATGAAGTACCTTCTCTTACATACACACACACACACACACACACACACATGCACACACAATTTGCCATTTAGGAAAAGGATATTGTGAGTCGGAAATTCGGGGACTGATTTTCTCTAGTAAATGATTTAATTTTCTGGTTTTTAGTCTTGACTGTCAACCCTGATGGTTATCAAGTAACTGCAATATGGGTGCATTGGTCCACTTACACATTTCCAGTTTTTTTCAGAAGTAGCATCTCCTTTGATCCTAACAGTACACCTGTGAATTAGAATCTCACTTCAATTTGGGTCAGACGTGGGAGATGAAAATTCTATTCGATGATCACAATAAAACTGGTTTTGCTACAAAATAGCTTTTTAGCTAGGTGCTCTCATAGCAAATAATGACAGAAGCTGAGTTTTCTTGTGATAAGGAGAGGATAACATTTTGGACTTCCTGGTGGAATCCCTGATAGCTTTTCTTGGTATTTTTCTAAATAAAAGTCTTGCACTTCTCTTTGCTATTCTAACAATGGATTTTTCCATGTCAAAAGATCTCACTTTATAAATGCTTCTATTCTTTTCAATAATTTGTGCTTATTTTCTAGTTCTATATTTTTTATTTTTAATATTTTCATTGCAGAAAATTTAGAAGGTATTTCTGGGTAAAAATAAAATAAAATAAAAATTTCCACAGAGAATATCATTGGTATTGTCTCTCTCTTTTTGACTTTTTCCCCTCTTTCTCTGTACATGTCTCATATATATATATATTTATACACACATATACGTATATATATATACACATCCACATGAATATCTCACACACATATCTCTTAATAGGCTCCTTTTTCCATTTTATTTTTTAACTGACAAATGATAATTGTATATATTGATGGAGTACATAGTGATGTTTTGATACATTTATTGTATAGTGATCAAATCAAGTAAATAGCATATCCATCATTTCAAACATTTATCATTTCTTTGTGTTGGGAACATTCAATATTTTTCTTTTAGCTATTTGAAACTATATATATTATTGTTAACTATAGTCATCCTACAGTGGTATAAAATACTAGAGCTTATTCCTCCTATCTAGCTACAATTTTGTATCCCTTAGCAAAACTCTATCTCTCCCTTCCTCCTACCCTTCCCAGCATCTGTTCTACTTTTTACTTCTATGAGATCAACTTTTTTTATCTTCCATATGAGTGAGAACATGTGGTGTTTAACTTTCTGTTCCTGGCTTATTTTATTTAGCATAATGTTCTCTAGTTCCATCCATGTCGCTGTGAATGACAGGATCTCATTTTTTTCATGGCTGCATAGTACCCCATTGTGTATATACACATTTTCTTTATCCATTCATCTGTTGTTGGACATCTAGGTTGATTCCATACCTTGGCTATTGTGAACAGTGCTGCAATAAACATGGGAGTGCAGATGTCTCTTCAATATGATTATTTCCTTTCCTTTGGTTAAATGGCCAGTAGTGGGATCGCTGGATTATGTGGTAGTTCTATTTGTAGGTTTTTCAGGAAATTTAATACTGTTCTACATAGTGGCTATACTAGTTTACATTCCCTCCAACCATGTATAACAGTCCCCATTTTCTGCATGCTTGCCAGCATTTATCACTTCTTGTCTTTTTGGTAATAGCTGCCCTAACTGGGGTGCGATGACACCTCATTGTGGTTTTGATTTGCATTTCCCTGATAATTAGTGATGCTGAGCATTTTTTCACATGTTTTTTGGCCATTTGTATGTTTTTTTGAGAAATGTCTGTTCAGATGAGTTGGCCATTTTTAAATTGGATTTTGTTATTTTGCTATTGAGATGTCTAAATTCCTTGTATATTCTGGATGTTAATCCCCTGCTGGATGAGTAGTTTGCAGATATTTTCTCCCATTCTATAGGCTGTCTTTTTACTCGGTTGATTGTTTCCTTTGCTGTGCAGAAGCTTTTTAATTTGTTATAATCCCATTTATTTATTGCTTTTGTTATCTGCCCTTTTGAGGTCTTATTCATAAAATATTTTCCCAAAATGTCCTGAAACATTTCCCCTATGTTTTCTTCTAGTAGTTTTATAGCTTCAGGTCTTATATTTAAGTCTGTGATCTATTTTGAGTTGATTTTTTTGTGTAGGGTGAGAGTAGGGGTCTAGTTTAATTCTTCTGCACACGGATATCCAGTTTCCCCAAATAAGCTTCTTTTATAAATATTATCAGTTACCTATTTTTTCCAATCAACAATACAGCATAGATTCAATGAGTTACTACCATGTGCCAGGAATTTTGTAAAGCATAGGTATAGAACAGTGAATGAGAAAGAGTAGTCGCCCCTGATCTAGTCTAATAGATAACAAACAGATTAGATATTGATCTGCATCATTTTAGGCTTCTAAAATATTATTTCTTATCATTGTGTACTTATTATGTGGGTATTTGTACTGGACAATTTTTGTTATTTTAAAAGTTGGAATGAGTATCCTTGTGGATAACTATTTTCACACATCTATAACAATGTTAAAAATAATGTATTTCAAAGGTTTTCTTAAGTTTGGCTTTAACTTTCTTTAAAAGTCTGTGATGTATTATTTTTGTATTTGATATCTTATAATAACTAACTCTTACTTCATAAATTGCCCATGCTACAGTGCCTCAGGCTTAACCATTAATCTGGTCAATTACTTGAAGTATTTCTTCAACTAGGATAATATTTCATGATTGTAGTTGCCTTAGTCGAATACATTAACTCCTTTTTTGTTCCCTTATCACTTTATTTGTACTTCCCTTTATTGCTCTTCTCCCTTCTTTGTGTTAATATTATATCACGTAGGTCCATATCTTATTTCCCCTTTTATTCTACACTTTGAATGCTTTTCATGATTAACTTTATCTCCTTGGAATCTGATATTTGCATGTAATAGGAATGCAATGACTTTTTAAATTTCATGTTTTCGTTTGGAAATTAGCCTACTTCTAACAGTGATAATAAAAAAAGGGTATGTGCATGTTAGTTGGACAGGGTCCAGGAAACCAGGAATTGTCTTGATGAAAAATATGTTTGATACATATATTAGAGACTCACAAAACTTCTAGGAACTTTGTGAGATCTTCTAGATCTCAACACTTGCATCCAGCCAGGTTATACCTAAGTTAGCTGAGAAAAGTAATGTTTTCCCCTATGTCAGATGAATTTTATAAATGTGTAAAAGAAGGACAGAATTACTAAGGTTTCATTATTCAGTGTCATTGGTAAAAATTTGCTTCTAGTCATTGGAGCACTGTGGAACCTGAAAGCAGCATGCCATCCTTAAGCAAAGCACTGAAACTGTAGCCATCTGTCTTTTGTGAACCACACTGGGAGCTTAATTAAAGAAACCTGCACCTGACTCGAACCGCTTTGAATACCAATTTCTAATTCATTAATTGGGGAATAAAGTTCCTAGTACTTTGAACCACTGATATGAGCAGTCAGAATGTTTATTCAGTTTTCAAAATTGAAAAAAAAACCAGCAGTTTTCTTGTATTTTTTTCATTTTAGAGAAGGACTCTCATATAGAAGGCCAATGTTTAAAACAGATAAAAGTGGAACTGCTTTGGCTGAGGTTGAGTTGGGTTGTCCAAAGCCCCCTCCCTTCTCCTCCACCTATCCTTTTGGCCTCTGTCCTCCTTCCACCCTCCCAGTCACCCCTGAGGCATTTCCATGGAATCTAGGTTTCCGCTGATCACATTTGAAAGCCAAGGGCTACACTATCCAATTTGCCAGTTCTGGCTCCAGAGCTTAGCCATAAATACTATAGTTGTTTCCAAGGGACATCTTCACACTTGTGCACATTATTGATATTATTAGTAGTAGTCGTATGGAGAAAGAAGATAGGAATGGGTTGTTTTATACATAGTAAAATATTTATTTACTGCTTTTGCTTCAGCTCTGAACAAGGTTTCTCAGCAAGAGGAGAGAAGCCCTGGTGACTCCTCCTCACTATCCAGTAAAAGCAGGTCTTTTTCTGCATTAGTAACGGAATACATTAATTTATTAATCTACTAAAAGTATACCAACATTTGAGTAGGTAGTCAGCAAATACTTAAAAGCAGAGATGGTGTTTAAGTAATTAGTTCATCAGGCAAAAGGTATGGAAAAGGGCCTAACAGTTGCAAGAGCAAAAAAGTGAAAAGAACGCATCATATGTGGCTAAGCCTTCATGATGTGTGCTATTACGTGCAGCATTTGAGTCAGCAGGTGGTGTGTGAGTGGCTTCATTGTCCTAATGAGGAGTTTACTTTAGGTGGGAGGCACTGGCATGTGAGTAAGTATGCTCTTTGGAAAGGTTGTTTAAAGTAGTCAGAGTTAACTCAGAAAATATTTCAACAGAAAGAACGAACATACTTAAAATAGAGATTTCTATAGACATTAATATGCAAGAACTGTAAAATATTAATATTAATGCAGGAGGTGGTATAAAATGAGAAAATTAAGTTATATGTGAGGCTTCATAAGTGATATATTAAAAGGAAATGATTTTTTTCATAATTCTAGTTTATAGTCTCTCTTTTAGTCATCCTATTAAAAGTTGCTCTATCATATGTTTCCTAGTTCTTTGTTTAAAAAATTCAATATGATCCATCAATTTTTTAAAGCCAAAAAGCTATCTAATGATAGAGTCATTAGATTCTTCAGTGAGTCAACCTGTGCGAAGATTTTCCCCGTAGGTAAACATTCTCACTCTGATTAAAGCACAAAAAATAATAAAGTAGTTAGATTAAGAATGCTCCAGGTGATAATGTTTCATTGACTGACATTCCCCTAGTAATGTGAATGCCATCCTGTTCTCATTTTCTCCCAGAACCCTGTGGGGAGGCCAGATTGAATAACTAACCAAAAAAAAAAAACCCCAAAAAATCCCCAATTTTTGAAAAGGTCAAAAACACATAACATAATTTGGTCCCTAAAATAATCAATTACTTTTCTCTGTCAGGATAGATGACAGAGAAGATTGAAGGAAACTACTGTACATAGATTTGGTCTTCATATTTAATTAACTGATAATTGACAAATTCTAAGCATCCTGGTTAATTGTAGTCTTTGTTTTAAGCCCTTTATAAGCCAGTGCATTTTCTAGCCGGAATTTGAGTCAAAGTGGGTAACGAAAGGTGTGAGAATGGAATTTTTTAAAATAATATGATACATGCTGTAGATTCTGGTCTGTATCTTGGGTCTTGATTTCTAACTTAATACCCCCCACACACATATTACAAAATTTAGATTATATCTGCTTTATTTCATGACATATGACTGACAGGGTAAACCCTGGCAGAGTATCTTAGAAAATGCTTGTAAGATAGAATAAAACATACATGTAACCTCTCATTATTACAATATAAACTATGTATATATGAAACTAGTATGCAAAAATGAACATATTTATGTTCTGATAAAAAGGAAGATATTTAAAAAAATAATAGATCTAGGGATCTAGTGTTCAGCATGAGTACTATGGTTAGTAATATTATAAACTGGAAATTTGCTAAGAGAGTAGATTTTAGGTACTTTTACCATATACAAAAAAAGGTAACTTTGTGAGTTGTTAGATATGTTAATTTTCTTGATTGTAGTATTCATTTTACTATGTAAATGTGTATCAAAATGTCATGTTACACACCTTAAATAAATACAATAAAAGTAAAGAAAAATAAAGAAATAATTAAACAATTATTTTATTCCCCCATTTTGACCCGGACACTCACACGTGCATGCACGCGCACACACACACACACGCACGAAATTATCTCTCTCTCCTGCTTACAAACCTTCACTGGTTCTTCAGCATCCAAAATCCTTAATTTCATATATAAGATCATTTATAATCTGGCCTGTCCCTATCTTTCTGGCTTCAAGTTTATTCTCTTTGTTCCTGTATCCTTTGCTCCTATGAAAATAAACTTCTTGTTCCCCCATTTCATAAGACAAACTCGTAAGGATGGAACAACGTGCTCCTAATAAAGATCTTTCATGTGGTCATTGCGGTAACCAACTTAAAGATGCAGCTCAAATGTATCTTGATTTAGGCCACACAACTTTAGGATCACCTATTTTCTGCCAAACACTATTAAAGTGCCAAGAATTTGACATTAATTATTTATGAATATATTTATTATTCACAGCAACTTCTAGAGGTAAAGATTGTCATCTCTATTTTAGACAAAAGAAAGAAACTTGAGGGCTGAAATGAGTGAGAATATGTGTTCAGTTGGTTGAAGACATAGTCAGATGTGAATTCATAGCTACTGATGCCAAGGCCCCTATCCGTTGGACTGCTACATTGCATACTGTATTAGTTTATTAGAACAAAAAAGGAGAAATAAGAACCATGTTGAAACCTATTTGTTCAGGTAAAAGCAAATTCAATATTATTAAAATCAACACCTATGCTATTTCGAGTGCACTAAGCTACTTTTCATGGTGAGAGAGAGGAAAAGGGAAAAGTTCTGTGGAGCACCAAATGTTCCTACTTGGAAGCCTGGTGGTACATCATTCACTGATAAGAAAATCACAGAAGAAAGCAAATTTTCACAGAAAAAAAAAAAAAAAAAAAGCTTTGTTTTGGTTTTGGAATGTTATCAGTGAGAAATAGCAATATACTTAGATAGATATGTACAATAGAAAATTAGCCATACACATTCTCACCTAGAGTCTCAAATTTCAGAATTAGGAGCATCTATATGGTAGAAGAAATGGCAGAAATGGATAAAATTATCTAATTGCTGCTAATTGTGAAGCTAATATATAGAAGAGAGATTTAGATACATTTTGTGCAAGTTTCTAGTTGGAGGAAGGTTCAGGGCATATAATCCTAACACATGGAAGTTAGGTTTCATTAAATGACTACTGTAAATTTAAAAACTGCATAGACACCACAAGGTATTGCCTAATACATGAGAGAAAAGACAATATTGTTGTCTCCTTAGAGTTCAAGAGTTCTTTTACTAAGAACACCTATGAGAAACCCTGTTAGAGTGCATCAGTTAATGTCTCTAAATCTCAGAGTAATAACAGTTATTAATAACAACAGCAATAATGTGCTTATATGGGGCCACTTGCCCTTGGCTTCCTAGGGGGGCTGTAAGGATTCAAGAAATGGTGACATACTAATAGAGCAATTGGTGTTTCTTGCTTGATAGATGTATTGCTTTTAAATTTTTGGCTTGGGCCTCTACTTTGCATCCTATAGTTTGTTAGAACAAAAAATGATAGATCTGGGATAATAAAGATGTAGAAAACTGTTTGTCTATAAAAGCAAAAATATGGAAATCAATTAAACTCAAAACTTCAAAGTAATTTCAAAGTTCAGTAGTGTCTGTCACATTATGTTTTTGAATTTCAACACTGTCATTTTAAAGGAAAAATGAGAAATCTAGGTCATCAGATTATCAAATGGAAGATTTCATGTGCTGTGCTAAGCTTAAAAGCCTTCCTATTGAGCAATGGAATTCCTGAAAGTGTTAGTCAGTGACAGATCTAATTTATGAGTATATAATTCTGTGAGAATTTTTGAGGGGCATAAGACTAGAAACTGGTGGTGTAGGAGGGAGGGGGTAGCCAGTCCTTACTGCAATTTTCATTTCTAGAAGAAGGAAATAGCTAGTGGATATACTTAGTAGGAATTTAGGATGGGCTGAAACTGTTCTAGTAGTATCTCCTGCTTGTTTATTTTGAAAAATATCACACTAAAAAAATGTTAAAAGAATGGTACAATATATATTCATATATCCCTTACCGCATTGACCATCTGTTAACATCTTACCACACACTTTCCTCTTGTCAAACGATTTGAAAGTAGGCTATGGATGTCATGACATTTAATCCATAAATACTTCAACAGGCATATTTTACGAATGAGCAGCTTCTCTGACACAGCCTCAGCATCCTTACAGCAGTTAAGAAAGTCAACATTAATTCAGTAACATCACTATACAGCCCCTACAAATTTCTTCAATTCTTCAATTATCTAAAACAATAGCCTTCATGGCCATGTTTAATTTCTTTTGTTTTTATATTTTTTTGTGTTTTATTATTTCTAAAATCCAGTCAAGATTTATATATTTTTATTATTTTTCCTTAGTTTCTCTTGATGAAGCTCCAGTCTTCCCCACTTACATTGTTTTCTATAACACAATTATTTGAAACATCCAGGTCAGTTGTTCTGCCAAATACCTCACAGCCTAGAGATGTCTGTCTCCTCCTGAGTAAATATACGCCCAACATTGCAAGCAAGAACATCCCATTGGTGGTATCCTGTCTCTCACAGCATCACATTAGGAGGCACATGATGCACCATTATTTGGTTAAGATTAAGAGTACCGGATATTTCCATTGCAAAGGAATTTTTACATTTTGTAAAATGGAAATTGATATTGTGTTTCCCAACAACATTTCTTCGGCCAATGATTCAATGATGTTGTCTAAATCAATTATTACTATAGTGGCTCTACATTTATAGTTGGCATTATTTCTGTAAAGGAGCTCCTTTGTCCCTTCCCCTTTCTTCTCTCCCCCCCCCCACTATTATGTACAAATGGTTTCTTGTTTTTAAGTTCAAATGTGTTATATTCCATTGTCCTCATTATTCTTTTCAATGTTCCGACTTTGTTAAGGGGATCTCATTTAAACTGGCTTCTGTGTCCTTTTCTCATGGCCCCATTAGACTTTGAGCATTTCCTTATTTTCTGGAACAATAAGGTGCTGCAGGCTTACCTTGTACTTTTTCTGCCCCAGACTAAAATCAACCATTTCTTCAAGAAGCTTTGGTTCTTATTAGTAGAAAATGCTGCTTAGAA
Organism: Eulemur rufifrons; assembly: GCF_041146395.1. Classification (NCBI taxonomy): domain Eukaryota; kingdom Metazoa; phylum Chordata; class Mammalia; order Primates; family Lemuridae; genus Eulemur; species Eulemur rufifrons. The sequence continues at coordinate 41,001,340 of NC_090988.1, forward strand.
ACAAAGGTCTAAGTATTGAGTGTTTATTGCCTCTTGTGTATCTTTCCTTCTTGCTCCTTTCAGGGAATAGATTTAGGGGGAAACAAAAGGGTATGTGTGCCTACACATGGGCACAAATGAGTGCACATGTGCGTGTGTTCATACTGCTAGCTTCAAATTGAAAACCGACATTACAGGGCTTTTTCTCATATTCCTACACTTGATATTTGTATTTCTATTCTTCAGTAGTGAATGTTCTTATTTCTCATAATATCCATGTTTACTCATTTTTTTTCTAATCCATACATTCAAAATAGTTTCAGGATTGCACCACCAAGACCATTACAAAAAATCGATTAACTAAAGTTCAAACTTTTTTTCAGTTCTTTTTATTCTTATTCCATATTTCCCATAGGCTTTATAGTCAAAATGCTGTGTTCAGAAGTTACTTGAATTAATTTTTTTTCCTGTGAATATTTTGTCAATTTTGCATGGAATCAGGATTATCTTTTTTTTATTTTTAACTTTCAGAGTTTAAATTTTTTATTTTTATTTTATTTTTGAATAATTAAGCCATACTCATAGTTCAAAAGTTAAATTTATAAATGCAGGCTACTCTTTCTCCCACACCTATGCCCATCAAAAAGTTTCCTTTTCTCCAAAAAAATGAGGTAAAAAAAAAAAAAATTCTTGATTGTCCCTGAGGGCTGAAATGCTTTTAAAAGGTCTTCCAAAAAAAAAACCACGAACCTGAGATGAGATCACAGTATGTGGGGTGATTTCAAATCAGAGAAAAAAAAAGGCCACTTAAATAATGTTCCAAATAGAAGCTAGTGTACAAAGAAAAAAAAAATTACAATTGGTAATTTGGGAGAGTTGTGGAGTAAGTCAGCTGAGGCCCGGGCCACTAATAGGGACGGATCTGCTGCATTCGGACAGGCTTATTTAATTTTGTGTTAGGAAGCCCCGTGTTTAAAACTAGGCCACCAAGGTATGAGAGAAATTACTAAGCCTTATTGAATGATATTTAACCAAGACAACACATACTATAAAGACATTATACAATCTGGCTCCTTCTATTACTGCATCCTCCACTCTTCATGTTACCTACTTTGTTCTTTCCGCTATAGCCATCCCCGACTATCCACTGTTCTTTGCACACCCTCTGCTACTTCTCATTTTTGTACTTTTACCCATTGTTTGTAATGACCCTCAGACTCATTTTTCAACTAGAAAGCTACTACTTCTTAAAACAAGTATTGATTTAGACATCAGATACTTCTTTTCCCCTTCTTTTTTTCTCCATATTTATTTACCCATTGCCCTACTAAAATGTCAGGTTTGCTCATATTATTTTACTGAACACACATATACATACTCACATACAATTCTAATCTAGTTTTGTGTTTGCTTATCTGTTTTAAACTGCAAGCTACTTGAGGGCAGGCCCGAAAGGCTTAGCATAATGTCTGACATATGAAGATGTCCAATAAATATTTGTTAAAAACCAAGTGAGAATTACTAGGGAAGAGTCATCGTATTTCTTCTTTTGTAGTTTGCATATGGAGATAAAATACACACACATATTATAACTGTCAAAAATTCTTAGCTTCAGTTGTCCTTTTATCATTTTGGCCTTTTTCTTCTCCAATACTAGCCCCACGAGCTGTGATAGGATAATATTGGTACATCCTGTTTGCTTCAGCCTCATGAAAATGAAATTAATGTGGACAACCTTGGCTGCTTGATTTAAAAATTATTTTCATTATAAAAATACTATTTTAAAGTAAATACACCTGGCGCCAAAGTTCTGATGATTGAAAACAAAACAAAATCCCAGTAGGTTAAAAACAAAACAAAATCGAGTAAATAATTCAGGACTTCGGCAGTGACACTTGGAGAATGAAATTTGAATATATATTGTGGTGATCTCAAGAGAAGAAAAATTATTTCAGATGTGCCAGAATAAAACGGAATTCTTGAGTCATCCACAGATGAATTAGTCATAAACTAAAAATACAGTATATGCAAGGAAAAAGGAAAATTATTCCAGAGGATAAAAAATAGAGCAATTGTGAATTTAAAATACACTGCAATCAAGAACTTTTTAGGCAGATATCAGTAGGGCAGCAATCACAGTACAAATTCAAAGTTAGGGAACTAGAAGAGAATATGGACTAGAATCTAGCCTGGAACATGTTAATAGAGAAGAAGGTTTGTTTCCAAAATGCAAACCTAACGTAACTTAGGAAATCAAAAATGAATTTAAACTTTATATATTCGATGCCAACACATAGGCGTAAAAACATAGCCAAATTTTAATGTTGATTCTAAAAGTTATTCAAATGACTTACCTGCCTTTACTTGAACCCTGTTACAGTGCAGGTAGGATAAAAAGACAGTGAATAAATACAGTGTTTTGTACATTGGCACTGGAAAGTCAGAAAGACTGAATTTGGTCCTACCACTTTTTGAATATATAGTTTTAGACAAATTACTTGACTCTGTTAGGCATAGCTGCTTCTTTTAAAAAAAAATAGAAATAACAATTACCTCACAAGATTATTGTATGAATTAAATTGAAAAATATGTGAAAAGTATTAATGCAATGCTTGACACATAATACATGCCTAATAATTATCTTTATTTTTTTTCTTGTGGAAGATCAGGCTCTGTTTCCTAAATGAATTTTCAAATTATGGATGTTCAGCCCTTCAAATATTAAAAATATAAATATGTGTCTTTGCCATTTGGAATAAAAACCTATTTTCAAAAATAAAACACACAAAAATCCCCAAAATTTGCATATGTTATTCTCGTCCTAAAAAGAGTAAAATGTGAAAAGGCTAACATCTTCTTATCCAGTAGGTTCCTCACGATAAATATTTGTTTTCTTCTCCCAGCGTTATTGAGATCTAATTGACAAATAAAACTATAGACTTTTATGGTGCACAACATGTTTTGATATATGTATGATTTGTGTACATTGTTAACTGCTTAAGTCAAGCCATTGACATATCTGTCACCTCACATAATCATTTTTTTTTAGTGGTGAAAACATTTAAGATCTATTCTCTTAGCAATTTTCAAGTATACATTATTTTTAACTGTTAGTCACTGTGCTCATTATGAATATTTGTAATCATATTTTGTTTTAATTCAACTAGGCTACCTAAAGTTACTGAATCATTACAACTGTTTACCACTTTAGTAAATGACACTGATTGTGTGACATATAGTTTTATTCATTACTTTCTTATTTTTTGCCCACGTATTCACTGTCTTTGCCCAGGAATATCAGTGTCTGATTTTACCAGCAATCTCTTCTAATTTTCTACTTCTATTTTGCAGTAAGCTTGGAAACTAGATGCTGGATTTGCTTTAAAATCTGTTTATGCGATAAGAGGGCATATACTCTATGTTCCTAGAGGACTATCTTAAAAGAGATGTGCAAAGTTTAAGGACTTTGTGAAAGAAAATTAGTTTGGGAGCATATCTTTCTTCTAGTTAAAAGAGTATCTTTTGTATTATATAAATATCCAGACGTGAATGCTGGATAAGAGAAGCATTACTGTAATTGTTTTCAATTAGTTCATGTATTATACAACTACTGATAAATCTATGCAAATTCTTATCAGACACAAAGAAGGCTATGTTGTCACGGTTTGTGTAGAAAATGAGAAATCTATCAGACTTCAAAGTCATAAATGATGAAAGAAGAGAATTGTTAAGAAAAGCAAAGGTAACTACTGTATTGCTTTATCAGCTTCTCAATTTACTTTCATGTTTTCTTTGTTCTACTTAGAGAATATCATTGATAATGTCATGTAGTACTATTTTATTTTAAATGCCATGTAGGCATGCATATAGGGTCACATGTTTGATACAAAAGATCATGAGAACATATTCACACTTAAGGTCAAAGCCAGTTCATCCCTCTGAGCTGAAAGACAGAGATTCCTGACACAAAGGGATATTATTTTTAGATCAATATAAGTATTGTTGAGTTTTTTTTTGCCACTCTCACCAAGTCCATGTATTTATCCTTTTCTATAATAAATTGTAAATTATCAGAGAGCCATTATTGGAACTTCTCTTTCTTTAGAAATCTTCAAATTTCTAAGCTCTCAATCTTGCACGCCTTGTACCTCAAAACCTGGAACAGCTAAGTACAACATTAGTGCTTAAATTTGTGTCCAGGCTCTGCTGATCTCTCAATGGTAGGTTTCAATTTTAATAGCCCGATTGGCTCAAATAAAACTAGGAAAGTGATTGGGCTCTTTCAGTGCCCTTATATCTTGGTAATTGTTTATGAACAATTATGAACAATCTATTAAACATTTATTATGATGGTTTATAGTTAGCAGGTTAAAAATATTATGTGCGGGTATTTTTAACTTAGCATTTTATACATGACAGCTGAAAATTCTTATTTGCATTCTTTGTATAAAGTATTTGTTCTTACCGTGTGTCTTGTTTATCAGGTTTCCGCGGTTGTATGTTGAATGCCACTTTATTTCACATTGTTGTCCATGTTTTCAGAACTTTTATTTATTTCTTTGACATGCTGGTAAACAGAAAAAGTGTGAGAGATGATAATGACAAAGAGCTGGATGACTCAGATGTATGTACATTACTACTACTGGCCTAATAGTCAAGCTTCTTTTTCTTTTAACAGGTGCTTTTATTTGTTAAGTTTCAACTTATGCTTAAAACAATGGTCACCTCACTAATAATAATAGTCACCATACATTGATTTCTTACCAATTCCAGGCACTTGGTTAAGTACTTTACATATGTTGTTTTAAATCCTTTATAATCACCCTGCAAGGAAATGCTGTTCAAATTATTAATAGCAACTTATATCTTAGGGAATTGAAATAACTTGATCAAATCACATAGCTGCTGGTGGCTGAGAAATTTGAACACAGAGTACTCTTTCCACAACTGCCTGTAGTTTTGTAGTTGTCTCCATTAATAGTCAGCAGTTTCTCTTGACTGCCTGTTAATAATCAGAAAAGGGAACTGCGGGATTTACTTTGTAGAAGAATATGTTACAAAACATCAAAATAGATGTAATGTTTATGTCATCTAAATGTTGTCAAAAGGGACTAGGATTAGTAAGAGTTACATTTAGTTTTATTTTTAATTACTCCCATCCCAAATACATACTGTGCTAATGAGCCAACCCTCTTATTCTAGAAATCTTAGAATGCATATTTTTCAAAATCTTTTTAGAGAAAAACATAGTTAACAGAAAATAATGTACGAAAGACATAAAATGTGTGGTTTATATATAAAGGTTATTCATCCTGTAAAATTTGTATTTCCTTGACTGTCTTTAACGAGAGTATTTCCCTTGTCATTCATCCAGTGAAGGGGTGAGGCTGGAATAGGAGACTCTTCCTGTGCCAAGATGCCCTGTGCTTTTAGTGAGGGACATCTGTTCCTCACAGTCTGCATAATGGGAGAACAAGAATTCCTCTTTATGTATCTGGAAGCATGTTTGCTCATGTTAACTAGAATGCCACCTTCAGAGCTAAGCAATGTGATTGATGGTTCCTTCTCTGCCTCTTTTAAACAATGTAACTTGCTCAGCCTCATTTTCTTACGTGCACAATAGAAAGTCATGAAAAGGATTGGATGAGTGATTATGTGTGTGTGTGTATATATATATGTATATAAACACACACTCTATTGTTTTTGTCATCATCCATTTTGTCTTCTCTTCACTATTCTATTTTCCCTTGTCACCTTATCCATTTCTTTTATTTTTGGCACTCTCTAACGTGAAAATTGATAGCCAAAACAGTTACTATGGAAGAGAACATGTGGACAAAATAAAATCAGGGTCTGAAAATCCCAGGTGTTGTTTACGAGGTTGGGACATTGGTGAAATCACCTAACCTTTCTTTATATGTCCCAATTTCTTTTCTGTCCTGTGGAGATATGAACAGTTACTTGCAGATTTATAGTGCTGATGTGAGAATTAAATGAAATTGCTGATCTCCACAGTACCTAGCACAGTGATTAGCACATAATAAGCCCATAATAGGCAATTGACAGGTATTAATTTGCCCCTTCCTTTTCCTTTACCACAGCTTTGGATCATAGAATTTGGCAAACCATCTTGCCTATTGGTGGCCTGTTTCTGCAGTCCAGTGTTTTTCAGATTTAACTTTCAACTCCTTTTAAAGGGACAACATTAACCTGGAATCCTACAACTTACACATTTTTTGTTATAATAATATTTAAAATATAAGAGTATTACATTATAAATTAGACTTTAATGCTTATAATGCTTATTCAATTATAAGTCCAGAGCAAATTTTCAAATAGAGTTTAAATGAAATTAAAATAAAATGATATTCAAATAAAATATTAACTTAATGTGATTGATGACATTATTTTTCTGAAATTAAATCATAATGTGCAACATGAATATAATACTGGATATGTTTTGCATTTGTCATGCTTCTACCTTCCTGTGCTATGTGATAAATTGAGTCTCCTTTCACTTCTGTTCACTTCAAGTATTTAATTTTTTTTATTTCTGCATTTGATCTTGGCATGATTTAACCTTCACCTGGTGCAAATGCATCATCTACGTATTAAATATGCCACTTTTTTTTTTCTTGAAAAAGCACATGGCAAATAAAGCAGATGCAGCTTTGGACTGAAATGTGCAGTGATATTGGTTTAAGTTATCATCCAGAAGATAAGAGCTATTAACTTTGTTGGGTTATCTTTGAGCTCAACTGACAGTTTGACAAATTCCTTGTGACCTATATTATCAAAAAATAGAAATCACAGCCTGAAAATCCTTCCTTATTTAAAGACCAATATAAGAATCAAGAAGAAAGCCTTCATTAATTGTTTTGATGATGGTGATGTTATGAAAACAGGAAAAATTAGAGAGGAAGCAACTTGTGGAGCAATGTGAAATGAAGTTTTTTTTAATTTAGTTTTTAGTCATGCTAAACCATGTAAGACTTTTATGATGTTAAACCCCCTTTCTCCAAAAAACAAAATAATCAGTGAGATAAAGATAGATCTTATTATCCCAGTTCTAAAAGCCCTTTCCTTTTCTGCTCGTTTCTCAAGGTACATCTTTTATTTTAATAGGTCCAGGTCTGGTTCACTTTTAGATTCTCTTTAATGCCTTACATATGTAATAGATGTTCCAAGTCATTTGCCAAAGGAAGGAGTGATTTTAATCTCCGAAGAATATTTTTAAAAAAGGCTTTATTCTTATCTATCTCTCTGGACCAGTTTAGACAGTCTATATGTCATCAAATGAATGAATTTTCAAATATGTATGATTTCTAGGTTTTCATTATTTGGGTCTAATCCAACAGAAAGTAATGGACAGAATTAGACTAAAAGTAAAAGTTGATTTAGGCGATTGTATAGTGTTAGCTTGATTTAAGATTCAAACTATTAATAAATAGGACTTACAAGTGAAACTAAATTAAATACATGACATGGAATGATAAATGAGAGCACTACTGCAAGTACTGAAATTTTAAAAAGTGAGGACAATTGTCCAAAGCATGTTCATGGATTTTGAAAGATGAGAGAGAATGCATGAACAGTTGAGAAGGCTATTAACTTGAAGTTTGTCTCAATACATTGATTTGAAGTTCAGTAATGAATGGTGACACATGAGAGTCACAGCTAACATAGCAAAGTCATTTCACAAATAGAGGAACTCCGGCTTATATACTTTTACTTAGACATCCATTGCTGTTTTGTTATAGTTGTTGTTGTTGTTAAGCCCCACTCTTAGATATTGAGGAGAAAGATGACATATTTTTTTTCCACTGGCAAATCGAACATGTGCTTAACAAAAAGAATTGGCCAAAACATTTGAATTGCAGAGCTGAGGTATTTTCTGGAAAGCTTCCAATTTTTTGAGTTTATTAAAAGATAGGAAGTAATGCAAAGTTTAAATGTTAATTACTTATGAGTGACCTTTCTGAATTGCCCATTTGGAAGGCTTGTCTCTGAGATGATTTAAAAGAATCTTAAAGAGCATGTTTTTCCAAACAAAATTGATTTGTTAAAAGGTCATATACATGATTTAGAGATATGTGAGTCAGGGCAGGTAGATAACTAATTGTAAATTAAATGTTTACAGTTTAGGTGGTCTTTCGTGAAAGCCTACCTGGCATTTGGCAACATCAGGTCTTAAAGACTTTTTACCTAATGAATCAACAGGCAACTGAAACTTCTATACAACACTGTTTTTTCTAGGGTGGATTTTAATTTAAAGTGAGCCAATGTGATTTAAAAATATTGGTAACCTTAGAAAATATCTAGCGAACACTTGCTTTTTTATAAATCAACTAATGGTTTTTAAATCACTGAAATATCATGCCCTAAGTATAACAACTCTTAACATGTTGCTAAATATAGCTATTTGTCTATGATCATGCTGTATATACAGATATAAAACCTTTTTATTTATATATTTATATTACATTTTATTAATAATAGGCAACAACAATAACAGCTAAGCCAAACTGAATGCTCACTATGTGCAAGGAACTATGCTAAGCATCACTTAAATGTATTGTAACAATTTTCATGTCACTAGCTAAATATATGTACATAACATTATAAGTTTTTAATAGCTGCATAGTATGTCATTGTATGATTATACCATAACTTATTTATCCAATATCCTATTTTTAGGCATTTATGTTATTTCCAAATATTCTGTGTTATATATACATTAATACAAACAAAAGATGAACTTTTTAAATAGTCGAATCTTTCATGCACCCTAAATCATTACCTTAGGATAAATTGTTATAAGCATAATTCTTGAATCAAAATGTTTACATATTCCTTTGAAATATCATGATTTTGCTGTTGTATCAAAAGTTTTTTCTAAAAAAAGCCAGGTTTTTGAGATGGATTGATGAATTGTCACTGTAATTCAATGCCAGTTTATACACCCATTAACACTTTCTGAGACTTCTTGCCTTATATCCTTGCTGACTCTGGTATTATTTGTTTCAGTCTTTAATGAGGCTGATCAGTCTTGAAGTCATTCAGATGAATTTATTTGTGGAGGCATTGAATTACTACTCTTTCTCCTGATCGATGGGTTCAAATATTAGGAAAACTTAATCAATGGACCCTATAGTGTGTTCTCATGGCCTATACAATGGGTTATGTATCAGAGACAGTAGAGAAGATATAAATAGTCATATCAATTTAGTTCAAATGTGAACCATAAAAAGGCCCCAAAATATTTCAGCCCACTTTCCACATATACACAAATAACAAAAGACCATATACATAGTATATAAGGGCATTTATTCCCCAAAGGGGATATGACATCATCCACAATAAAATTCTCAGGTTACAATATAGAACCAGTATAGGAGGAAATAACAAAAATAACAACTGCATTTTATCCCTTCTAGAACACTGTTTGGGGCTGAAAATTCACAAGTCTCTGCTTTGCTTATGCTAATTCCTCAACTTGGTTTTCTAGCCCTGCTCTAGATTCTTTTTTTTTACCTGTTTGCATTCTACTTATCCTTGGGACCCACATCAAGTATCTGTTTGGAGCTTCCTTGATCTCCCTAATTAAGGTTGATTTTTTTTTCTTTTGCTCTTACAATATATTCTTTCTCTATTTTTGTCTTAGTTTTAGTTATACATGGTTAATTGTTAATAAGGTCATTTCTCCCTTGTTGATTCATATTCCTTAAGGTAGTATAAATCTTATTTGACTTTGTAGTATAATCGGAATTCAATATCATGGTAAAGTATATACTTAAAAAATCTGTTGAATAAATAAGGTGAATCATTTTATTTATAATGCTTTTCATATAGCGTACAATATTTAAGGTCTTTGCAGAATAATTAAAACTACCACTGAATTATTTTCAGAAATTATTTTCAGAAAAGTTTAAAGTTTTTCTTTGAAAGTAGTCATGTATCTGTAGCATATATAATAGCATTTTTCCCATTCTGTCATTAGAATAATATCCTCCATTTTGATTTGGTCATTAAATATGAAATGTCCAATTCAAATCAAAAGTATAGTTTATTATATCTCAAACAAGAAGCAGTACAATTAATCGAAGCATGTGCCTAAACTATTGACACAGTTTTGCCATCTTAATGGTAGCTTGCTTATGCCAACAGCGAGGAAGCCTGGAGAGTGAGTGGCAATGAAATCGTGAAAGGTGTTTTCCACAGCTTTTTGAGAATTGAAAAGATCCAATATTGTTGGAATAGTAATGTCAAACCTATTGCTAATTCCCTCATAGGTTGAGACAGATTCACTCCCACTACAGCTTTCAGCTCATCATTATCCACCTTGGTCTTGATCACCCACATGGTTCATTTTCAAGATTAATATCCCCAGAATGGAACTTCTCAAACCATCAATGTACTATGCATTCATTAGTCACGTCCTTCCCAAACACTCATTGATATTTCAAGCTGTCTGTGCTGCTTTGGTTTCCTGATGGGACTCATATTAGAAAATAACACGAATTTTTGACTTATCCACAGTTTCACAAAAATTGCTCTAAAAATTTTTTTGAAAGGTAATCCCATGCCAAAACATGCATTTGAAAGAATGAGGATGTACCTTCACAATAATAATGAAAAATATAAGAAATGTCAAGGTGAAATGTCAAAGATTATCAACTGTCAAACTCAGTACTTAAGGAAATTAGACATTCCATGCTTAATAACCTAATGTTTGGCCTAACTTTCCACATCAAGTGATAATAGTCAAAATTAACACAGACACACATTGTTTGGCATGGCTTATTTTCTCTGGGCTTTAGAAACAAAGCTACTAAAAATTTATGGAGAGATGACAATTTTTTTCTTTGTGTTTAACAACTCTGTACAACTGTGTATATTTTAATTTAGGTTTTGAAATATCAATCTGAAATTATTTAAAATAAATAACCTTATTTTAAAGAAAACTTGGGAAATAAACCAAAGTAGGAGGCTTCACGTGTTTAAATATAACAGAGGTGAATGAGAATAAAGCATGTATAACTTATATATATACTGATTCAGTCCAGGTGAACTGGAAATATTTGATATCATTTTTTTTTATTTTTGAAAGCCCCTCTTGACCAAACTATGTGTATCTAATTAGAAGCCATTTATAAGCTTTACTAATAAATGATAGAGACATTTAATTTGTTATTATTCGTAACCTATTTTTAAAAAAATCTATGGGATCTCATTGACAAATATAGACTAACCTTACAAGGTAATAAAATACCTGTGATTACAGACACAAGATGCTAAAGTCATGAAAAGAACATTAATAAACCCAAATTCTGATGCCAGACTATCAGTTGTAAGTCATTAGCCTAAGCAAAACAGTTTTCATAGTAAATTAGATGGTCTCAGTATTTTTATCTTGCTTCTGGATATACATAAAACAATTTAAATCTGAAACAAAATTTCTAATTAAACATTAAATTATGTTTTTAATTCACATGTTTAATTCAAGTTTAATAACAGTTAAAGATGGATGGTAAAGGAAATTATACATGGTTACTCATTTTCTTTAAATCTTACTTTACAAAGCATCTTTTTTATTATTAGGTTTAGTAATGAGTAATTAACTAGTTTAATAAATAATTTCATTCTAAAAGGATAATTGAATAGAAGAGCTTTCTTTCGCCTTAGTTGGGTACCCATGTCCCAGGAAGTGGAGGCTGACAATAAGTCTGAACCAAGGACCTACCAGAGGTGAACTGGGGTCTAACTTTTGAACAACTACTGTGCCATGATTTGGTTATGATTATCCCAATTTCACATGATGAAACTAAAGTTAGGAATGCCTATTTACTTGACCTCTACTTCAGCTAGGGAAAGAGCTATGTTATAAACTAAAGATTGTCTAACACTAAATCTTATATTCAGCAGCCAAAGTACTAAAGAAATAAATTCTCGAGTGTATATAACAAAGGTACACACCTGTAGGAAAGAGTAAGGGAAATTTTTTTTCACCTTCATCTTTTAATATCATTTTACTGCAGTTTACATATCTACAAAGGTGCATTCTACCAAATAGTCAACAGTTTAAAACTATGTTGGTGTAAGTTACAGAGAAAATTACAAAAATTATGGAGACACATTTGAGATATTTAATTAAATGTTTGAACTTTATACTTATTGTGCTGGACACAGCTTAGAAGCCAGCTGGACTAGCCTTTCCAGTATGCTTTGGCAGAACCCAAACTTAATTGTTAATTTTTTCAGTATTGATTGATTCAGAAAACACATAGTAACCCAAAACTACAACAAACTGAGAGATGTTTCCCATTGCTTTTATGTTTTATTAATCACAGTAAAATTACCATTCATTAGAAATTAGTAGTACATACATATGTGCGATATATATATGCACTACTCTATGTATGTGATCTACAGAGGAACCTTGGTGCACGCACAGATGCATAGACCCACAACTAAAGTTGATTGCATGCCATGTGTGTAGAATTGCAGGTAAAACCTATCATTCTCAGCTCACAGATGAAGTAACTGTGGCCCAGAGAAGCGATTTGTCCACAGTCACATAACTTGTGAGGACTTTACTACAATTAAAATCCAGAATTCCTAAATTTTGATCTTACATGCTTTTCCTTACACCAAAATTTCTCATCAGTTTTGATCATGTCCCCTTTGAGAATCTGATGGACTGGTACCTCAGGGAAATACACATGTGCTCGTCAATGTGAAATGCTGCACATAATCCTAAGAGGGTTCACAATCCTTTTAGGATTCACTCATGAGCCCCAGGTAATAACACCTGCCAAAGCTACAACCTTTATCTCTGAACCAAGTAGTCTGTGAAGCGGGGGAGATTGGGCTTCTGGAATCTGGCTCTGAAATTCAGCGATTGAGGGAGCTTTTTAGATCATATTTTTAAAGTGTATTTTAACATGCAACACTTGATTGACATAATGTACATTTATTAATGGCTTCATTTGAGCTATAAATAATGTCTTTGGAGAATTTTTTTAAGAACTCTAAATCTCATTCTTATATCTTTAAAATTAATTGACAACACACAAAAAATAAGAGAAAATAAGGAGTGAAAAGCCTTCCTGTCTATATTGGTGGCTTAACTTTGTGGAGATTTCAATACGAATGCCATCCTTTAGCTGGAAGTTCATAAATAATGAGAAGAATGATCTTCCTCCAGAGACAGTGCTTACCAATTCTTGTGGACTCTGGCTGCCAAGAGACAGAGTTTAGCCCATTTAAATGAAGTTCAGTGGTCTGAAAAATGCCAAATTTATGATAAAATGCTGAGCCTTTAGCAATAGAAAATGTCTCTTTAAAACATTTAGGTCACTTAAAATGTATTCTTCTTTTGAAATAATGACAAATATATGTAGCTTTGAAATTGAGGGTTTTTTTTGTATTTTTTTTTCTCTTTCTTTCTCTCTTTTTTTCTTTTCTTTTTTTTTTTTTTTCTGTTTTGGTTTGTTGTTCACATTGAAAATTCAAAATAATGCCTTCTGACTGCCTTCTCCCAGATAGTCAGAACAATCTCAGACTGAAGTTTTACTTCTAGAATACAGTCCTTCAGCCAAACATTCCAAGGGCTTTAATTTTCAATTCTGGGGTATTTGGCTATGTGCAAATAGAACTAGTTGAACTGAAAGAAGGCCAACAGGAGGAGGGAGCTTCCTGGACAACTATATTGACTTCCTTCTTTTTGGTACTCGTTTAGTCTTGGGAGGTTCAGATAAGTTCATCCAAACCACTGCAGAATGAAGAGGATTTTTTTTATTTAAGATACATGAGGCTAACAATATAGCATTATATCATCATATGCATTACAGTTTTTTTCTTCTTCTTTCTTCTTCTTCTTCTTATTGTCCTTCTTCTTTCTTCTTCCTCTTCTTTCTTCTTCCTTTCTTCTTCGAGACAGGGTTTCTCTCCATTGTCAGGCTAGCAGGCTAGAGTGCAATAGCATCATCATTGCTCACTGCAACTCGAACTCCCGGGCTCAAGTGATTCTCCTCCCTCAACCTCTGGAGTAGCTGGTTCTACAAGCACATGCCGCCACATCCGGCTAATTTTATTATTATTATTTTTTGTAGAGGTGAGGTCTTGCTATTTTGCTCAGGCTGGTCTTGAACTCCTGCCCTCAAGCAATTTTTCTGCCTCAGGCTCCCAAAGTGTGCTAGAATTACAAGCATCAGCCACTGTGCCTGGCCTCGTCTTCTGAATAGAAAGGATAAAAGAAAGGCTACAAGAAATGGAAACGGAAAACCAGTTAAACTATTTTCCTGTAACTAGTTTAAATATGAATTTATGTAGTTAAAATGTAGGGGCTAGATGAATTCAGTCATTGAAGAAATATTTGCTGAGTAGCTACCCTGTGTGAAGAGTCATTGTAGGCATGAAATCAACAGGGAACAGAGCATGGAGCTGCCCTCATGGGACTTACATTTTGGTGGATCTTAGATTGAGATCCTTTAGGAGTAGATTACTCTGTGATCTAGAAGACTATGTGCCAATGGAGTTTCCTGTAGGATCTGGCAAATGATGATAAGAAAAGATTGTAAGATTAATTCTGAACAATATGAATCAAATAAAAAAGTTTTCTGTAAATAAAATCAAGGTGAGATTTGTAGAGATATAGGTGAAAATTTCTATTTCCAGACCAACCAAAAAATTGAGTTGCTAAACAAAGTAATCTTTAAATGAATACAAAGCTATATGCTAAGTGATAAAGACTGAAAGGATTGAAAGGTCAAGTTTTATGATATGAACACCATCAGTAGAGACGAACTTTATGACTGAATGATATCTATGGCTATCATTTTAAAGCAATAAGAACTTAGCCTTAAATTGTAATCTTTTGACTTGCAAGTGGCAAACCTGGTGAGTTTGTACAGCTCACACTGTGGAAGAGAAAGTGTAATTTGAAATTTGACATTAAAATAGCATCCAGGGGAAACCTGGATCTTGATATTAGAGAGGTTTGCTTTTTGAATACTGGCTCTGCTGGCGGCTCCATGTGACCTTATCTGTAAGGTGCAGAAACCACAACAACGCATATGGAGAGAGTTTAGGGGTGTCAAATGAGAAAAGGTGCAGGAGGCACCTAACATAGTGATATGCATACGATAACTGGTCAGTCAGCGGCTGGCCATTTGTATTTACAGGACCAGGGTTCAGATTTCATGTTATTTGTTAGTCCTGTGCTTCTTTTACAGTCCACCAAGCTGCTCCCAGATGTGATAAGGGGGAAGGATTTAGTTGGCGGGGAAGAAGAGACTATGTTAGGTCTTTATAAACACTCTCAGGTGTTTTCTTGTTTTTAGATGCGTGTTTAGACCCATGTTATATGTTACAGTTGACTCTGTCAGTACTACCTGTGCCTTGAAATTTGGGTGGGGAACCCATGAGGGTGTATAGGGATATGTTGTAGGGGTGGTTATGCCAAATTTGCTGAGAGAATTGTAAGATGGGTCTGACATTATGTTGCTAATGGGGCCAAGAAAAGTACAAGGTGAAAGTGGAGGATAAAATGGGACTTACTGGAGATGAAGCTAGTTTCTAAGAAAAAGGAAAAAAAAAACAGTGGAAAGTATTCAGTATCTCTGATCCTGTTTCCTCAACTCTGAAACAGTAATAGCTGCAATTGCCTTGAAGTTGCAGGCACTAAACCATATTGGGATGCAGTGGACATTTTATAGGTGGCAATTATTTTTATCATTATTATTTTTATTTAAAACATGTTACTGCTGAGATAATTAAATCCTTCCTGACTACCCTCAGGCTAACCAATCACTACTTTGTTTTTGTATCTTTCAAAAACATGTGTAGTTATACACAACTACATAATTTTAACCACATGATCATTATAACTTTATAGTTTTTTTTCTAGCTAAGCTAAAGGTAATAACATCTGTGAGAATTTCTCAGATGCCCCAAAGAGAATTTTCAATAAGAATAAATAGCACAGCCATTATTTAGTAACATCACCAATTCATCTAATTAACCAAAAATTCATTATGACCATACCCTTTAAGAATTGTTTGACTATTCTGCAGTAATATCTGTTTATTTTTTACTTAAGTAAATACTTCATATTTTTCAGAGCATAAAAGACTATTTGGCCTTCAGTTTTACTGACAATTAAGAAACTAAAAAATCATTGTTAAGGTATATGATGTCTTCACAACAAAACTTGCAGTCATCAAACCCATCACCTCTTCCTGCCTGTCAAATCTAAAGTTAGATGATTTTGATAGTGTGACCTTGAAGATCATCCAAAGAAATCTGTTTGCAACCTATGCATATTTTCACATTATTATCTATGAACTGTCTAATAATTGTTGAAGATCCAGCACCAAAAACTTGATACATAAATATTAAATGAATGGAATTTTAAATTAATTAATACATTATAAATTAACAATATATCTTTGATTAGATGAGAGAATCTAAGACCTTTGCAAGAGAATTGAATTTAACCAGGCATAGCTGCAACAGCTTTAATAGAAACAGTCTCCATAACTGAGAAAAGAACTGTTCCACCTCCCTGTACCTTTCAATTAATTACATTTCAGCTCTCTGCTACATCATTCTAATATAACCTAGAAATCACTGGTCTTTGAATCAAACTTACACTGCACTTTTAAAAAATTGTCTTAAAATTCAACAACAAAATTTGGTTGCACTTTGTTTTGTAAATCTACAAACTTATGTTACTTTAGAAAAGCCCTACAGGGCAGCTTTATTTCTGGAGAATTGCTTCAGAGTATAGCTGTTGATGTTTCCCTTCTTCCTCTTCCTCCTCCTCCTTCTTCATTGTATTGCTTTTGCTCTCATATAATTAGAGATTTATATTTTTTATTCTGTCAAGAGTAGGTGGTGATAGTCATACCTAGTGCTCTAAATACTATGATTATTGATTATTCTATCTTCTGGAAAAGGTGAATAAGCTTTTTTTTGTAAAAGTTGATAACAAAGCTATCATGAATTTTATTAAGGGAATCCTAATTGTCTGAATATTTTCTTACCCATACCTGAATATTGAGATCAAGATCCTATTCACCTTCTTATTTCATTTTTGACAATTTTCCATAATCGATTCAATAAAAGATTTTTTATTTGACTTTATTTTTGATTTTGTCATGGTTCCCAGGCACATTGTTATAATTTCTTTTTACTTTATGTTTGAGAAAAGAAAAAAACCAATAAATATTGCTAAGAAAAAAATTGTTTTCCTTGAATCTGAGGTGAATATTATTGACCTTTAAATCACAATGCAGTTATTCATATCCTGTTTGTAGTAAGCGGCTGGAGTGTAAATGAGGTATGGCTCCTGCCCTGGGATTCAGTGGAGCAGGGAAATAGGGCAGCGGGATGTGTGCTGGGGCGCAGAACCAGCCTTACCACCTGCTGTCACTGCCTGGGTCCAAGCTGCCATGACCTCTCACCTGAATTATTCTAACCATTCTCTGTCCCTGGCTTCTGGCTGTCCATTCTCAATACAGCAGCCAGAGAGATCCTTCTAAATTAGGTCGGTCATGTCAGTTCACTGCTTGGAGTCCTCTGGTTTATTATCTTTGGCCCCGCACAAAAATATAAGCTCCATTAGGACAGGGAATTTTATGCAGTTGGTTACTACTCTATCCCCAGTACTTGGAAGAGTGCTTGATGCATAGTAACCATTTCTTCATATTTGTTTGAATGAAAGGAATTTCGGAAGGAAGTTGTCCCAAAGACCGGGTTTAGTATTATCAGCCTGCAGATGGTGATTGAAAACATGGAAGGAGACAGATCAGCCACTGAGTGAAACAAAGAAAGTCAACTTTAGCCTTCTAGGGAAATTTCCGAAAACATATGCTAACTGGCTGCAATAATAGACGTGTGAGATCTACATGTTGGGCGGTTTATCATTTAGAGCCTTGGCAAGGTACAAATTTACCCCATATGGTTCAAATAAAGGTGCTTTCATGAAAGGACTACATACAGATGTGTGATCAGGGTTAAAGAACCAGAAACAGCAGGGGACCATTAATGCCCACTAAGGCTGAAGGAACAGGAGGAAATAGTACTGTGGGCCTACTGAGATATGGAACTGTGGAAGAGGGGGCAACCAGTGGGAATTGTGGTCAGGGAGGGACACAGCTCTACCATAGGTGCAGCCTTGAGACAGGGGAGAAGGAGAAATACCCTGAATTATCTCTTCCATACCACCCTTCCCATTGCCTCCTATTAACCCAACTGGAAAGGATACCAATTCCTACCCTCTTCGAGAGTCAGCCTTCTTGGGCCCAGAGCAGAGCGCAGAAGTTTAGAGACTGTATACGGAGGGAGTGAGAAGTGGAGTCACAGGAGGCAATCACCATAGAATATAATCATGCCTCTGATTTCCTTACTGGTCAGACCACCCCTAGAGCAGTGTGCTTAATTTTGGCTACCACTTTCTAACAGGGTCATTGACAAACAAAGCTATTTAATGCAAGTCATTGTAAACAGATATTGTAGAAAAAGATTACTAAGAATGGGAATAAATATTCTCAATCATGAATAGCTATTCAAGGAAATATGTGTCTACATAATTTGCAAGGTCCCTTGCAAAATGAAAATGGGAAAATCCATGTGTTCAGAATTAATAAGACTGTCAAGACAGCAACAGGAGATTGAATCAAGCATGTTACTATTCAAAGTCGCACTCCCAGGTCGCATGCCCAGGGAGGCAGCCCTGAGAACATGTCAGCCTTCATCGAGCATTTAAAGGACTGGCATGTGGACAACAGTCAAGGGGTAAAATTCAGTCTATGTCTTAAGATAGCAAAACACACATTTAAGGAAGGGCATTTTAGCAAGATTTTTGTTTGTTTGTTTTCAACATAGTTCAACTATTTGGTAATGCAATATACTTCCTATAACTGCAATTTTACATGTTGAAGTTAGCTACAATCTGTAAGAGATGCTATGAAAAATTTAACGTTAGAAAGGATGTTGGACGAAATGACCAATGTGGATGCTTACAACTCTAAAGACTGATAAATCTCACATATTTTTTGACAAAAAAATATGACCTGGAACTGATGTTTTATCCTTAATTATGAAGGAATCAACCTAAGCTACCTGATTAAAAAAGCAATGAAGCGTGCCCATATGATCCTTTTCTTATAGAGGAGCAGTAGTTGTGATGTCCAAACTTGAGACTTTTGCATTTACGGTATATTAATAATGTTTTAATTTATAAATGAGATATCTATAAATATGTAATTTTATGTATTATATAATTATATCCATGACAGAAATGTGACAATACATAGAAATAGAGGGCAAATCAAAAGCACAGAGGGCAAATGCAAGCCCTGAACTATGCTGTCAGTTTAGAGAGCCAAGACCAAATCAGAGAATCTTGGTTTCCAGTCTAAAATTATTTCCATGAAATATAAGGTAAGATAGAAATTTCTTAGTCAGCCCCTTTAGGAAAGTAAAGTAACAAACATGGATTTATTTGATGACAGAAATAAATGTCAAATGTAGCAGTATCATTGTTTTATTTACACTGAAAGTATGTATCTTTTAAAATGTGTTATCTTGATACAAAATATCTGTTGAAGAATATAATTGTGACTTGTGCTCCGCAATATTAACTTTTGAATGCTCTACTACTCTTGGTTTTGGTCCTTTTGTGAAGTTATGTAGATACGCATTCCTTGGAATTTTACCAACACTTACAGTATTGCACAATACATACTCATGACTGCTCATCAGCATTCCAGCTGGTTAGAGGCTGTTATTTCTACTGGTTGTATATTAAGGAAATAAACAGAGTTTTTATGTGGATAACAAAGAATTTATTGTTGCTGACTTTTTCATATTGGTAGGTTCCCCACCACTATTTCCAATAGGAGAACTTTCTCTTCTTCCCAAATAAAATTGTGCAGAGATTCCAAAAGCATAAGGCAAGTAAAATTAATACCACTGTGTTTGAAGTGAGGATAGTGATTGCAGAGCCCCACCAAGTTACTTACCCCTCACCTCCAATTTTGGCTTCTGAGGCAACGCAATGTGTAAACCAACAATGCAGCTCAAAACCCTCAATTTGCAAATAAGGAAACAGCCTAAAGAGGCTTAGTGGCTTAGTCAAAGTTGAATAGCTAATTATTAATAGAAGTAGAGCCAGGATAAAAAGAAAGTCTGTGACCCAATGCTGTTTTGCATGCACTATGCTGCCTAGGCTAAAGTCCTGGTGGTACCTGAATTAACTACTCACACTACCCATCAGGTGACGGAACAGGTTAGAGGACTCCCACAGTGAGGGTAATCTTCACCTTTGAGTATTTGAATACAAAAGATCTATATACTTTCTTGTTTGTTTTAATTTTCCCTGGCTTATTTTTATTTATTTATTTATTTTATTTATTTATTTTTTCCTGCTAGTATTGTGTAAGGAAGATTTATTCTGTGTGCTACAATGTTAAGAAGTACATTAAATTGTCACATTATTTGACTTATATTTTATTCTTCATTCTTATCAAGCCACATATTTCTTTCTTTCTTTTTTTAAATTTATTTTTATTCTTTTTTTTCAGTAGAAAATGAGCAGCAAGCACAGGATAGATGAATAAATAGAGAAAGGTTATGATACAGACACCACAAAAATTGTAACATTACGGTTCTGTGTAGGCAAAGTACTAGTTAAAAATGAATCTGTTCTCATGACTCTTGAGAGACTCCGGCCAGTTATCCCTGTGCCTGCACCGGAGCTTTCCGCACAGTGAGGACCAGTCATTTATTATTATCATTAAACACTATATGGTGATTTTTAATCTTTTCATCTTTTGGGAAACAGGTGAATCATATGGAAAAATCAAGAAGTGAGTAGGAAAAAATATGTTCTTTACAAAGCAACTTTTTTTTTCAAACATGATAGGGTGTGTTCACTTGTTAGTTTAGGGTACATACTCATTCCAGTAAACAATTTGACCCATAAAAGTCAGAAGGGCTTTGAATTGTTGTTTCCCTCCCACTTCCTTGCTACCAAAAAGGATAGAGAGCAGGAATTCCACAATATTTCTTAGATTTCAAGTTGCATTGGATTTTAGGACTTTTATTTGAAACAAAAAAAAAATATGCATTTTATTTTTAAAGTCTTGAGACCATTTATATGACTATATATTGATGTGGATAGATATTTTGACTACTGGGTTCTTGCTTGAAATATGTCTTAAATATCTCTCATGGTTTGTCATGGTTTTGCTTATAACTGGCCACTGATTCAAACAACATAGGTGGTGATATTTCTCTTTGTCTGTTTGACAATTTTAGACATATGTATGAGGAATTGTTTCAGGCTTTTGTCTAATTCACTCTGTCCTCACAATCTCAGTTAAAGTAAAAGCCTATCAAAATTACACCCCCCACAATGTAAAATGGTGTGTCTGCTGTGGACAACAGTTTGGTGGTTGCACAGAAAGGTAAATGTAGAGTTAACATATGACACAAAAATTGTACTCTTGGGTATATACCCAAAAGTATTGAGGATAGGGACTCAAACAGATACTTGTATATACATGTTCATAAAAACATTATTTGCAATAGCTAAATGGTAGAAATAACTTCAGTGTCCATCAATCAATGAGTGGATGAACAAAATATGGTACTTTATATCCATACAATGGACTGTTACTTAGCCATAGGAAGAAATAATGTCTGATCCATGCTATAACATCGATGAACCTTGAAAACATTATGCTAAGAGAAATAAGCTAGATGGAGAAAGATAAATATCGTATGGTTCCAATTGTATGAAATAGCAAGAATAGGTATTGATAGAGACAGAATGTAGAGAGAGGGCTTCCTCCTCTGGTCTTCATCTATGCTCGGCACTGCTTTGGGGACTGTGCATACAGAGATGAGTAAGACAGGTATACCCTCCACCTTCCTGGAGCTTGTGTACCAGTAGGGACTGCCCCAAATCAACAAGCAAACAACCAAAAGAGACAAATGTAAGTTGTAATAAGCATCATGATGGAAACAATCAAGAGCCTGAAATGGAAAGAATGTGTGTGTGTGTGTTTGCGTGTGTGTGTGTGTGTGTGTGTGTGTGTGTGTATGTGTACTGGAGGGCATGAAGAGGTTGGGGAGGTCGCTCTTTATAAAAAAAGAAGCATGTGATTCAGAATAAAGTAAACACACACACACAAAGTAGATGCAAAGTCAGAATAAATAGGGATGGCCGGTCAGTCTAGCCATTCAGCAGCCACCTGAAAATGGAAAAAAAAAAAAAAGAATATTATGTACAGGTCTGGGACCCATTTCATACTGAGAGAGGAAGTAGATGAGCAGGAACACTATGGCAATTTTGCTAATATATTAAGTGTAAGATGAGTTTCAGATTGCTATTAAATGTTGTTTGGCTAGAGGAACCCAGCCTTAATAGAACCATGCTTTATAAATCATCTATTTCCCATGAACCTTCCAAAGCAATTACATATTCAAGGAACAAGGATAAATGAAAAATCAAAATTCCACTTTAATTTTAGTTGGGCTAGTTTCTATAACTGCCAATGAAACTTTTTGGAAAACTCGATTAGAGTACAGTACACAAATTGGACGCAGCGTTCATATATATATTCTCCAAGTGAGGCCTCCAGTCTCAAAGTAGAAATCTTACCACTTATCAGGCTGGCAAGTTCAAAGTGATTAAAGTTCTTGAACACCAAAGTACTAATACAATGAAACTATGAAAGCAATTTTAATGGGTTTTCTTACAGAGTGGAGAGAAGAGAGAGCCACATGCTGATAGGTAAACCTTAAAAACTGCTCCTTGGTGGAATTTTGAGTTAAACTGACATGTGAAAGGATTTTCATAGGCAAATAATAAGGGAATAATGATGCATATAAGGCAGAGGGAGAAAATGACCAATGATTTGGAGACTATATTCCAATATACATAGAAAATATGATACTCTGGTAAAATAAAGTATAATATGGTAAGAAGCTAAAAATGGAATTTAAGGCCTTATTTCATTTGATAAACAGGCAAAAAAAAATTAGCCTTTTATTTTTATGTTTTGTGCATCATTTTCAAGTTCACAGATAGATAGTTACCTAATCTGAGTTTAGGAAGGTAAATTGCAGGGGCTATCTGCGAAAAATGTGTTGCAGAGGAAAGAGACTTCTATGCAATCATTACTGACCAAAGCTGAGATGATAATTTTTATTCATATTACTAGAAAGGAGCCTAATAATTTGTTTTCTCTTTCATCATGTGAATAAAGATGATGAATCATGACTGTTATTTTCAAAAATCATGCAGTCCTAGGCTTTTCAGGAGCAATATCTCCTATTGCAGTTCTTCTTGCTAGATAGAAGGCAGGAAGCAACAGGTTTGCAAGACAAGCAATGTTTACAAGTATTTTTTTTACACATGTAATTTGCTCAAATATAGAAAATATGATAGTTGTCTAAAAATGCTAAAATAAGGACAAGCATAAATAAGAAATATTGTCCCATGTTTTGCCTCATTTTAATAACCACAGTTAGTATTTTAGTACATATTCTCTTTTTGTGGAAATTTTTTATAACCATTTTCACTAGGATTGTCTTATTTTGCTTTTAGTCCCCTTGGCTAATATTGTTTCCAATCATGATGGGATCATGTGCAAATGGTATGAATTACAACAGAGAGACTGTGTGTTATTAAAGCTACCATTTACGAGCACCATCACTGTCAAATTTTCTGCTATGAAATTCTATAACTATGTATATGTGAGTAAAGAACTTTATTTAAATATTTAATAATTCTGAGGAACATTTCTTAATTACTACTCTTCAAATTAGAAGAGTAAGTTGAGTGACTTTCCCAAGCTTACACAGCTAGTAAATGACAGAGCCGGGATTTAACCCATATCTACTTCATTCCAAAGCTCTTGTCTTCACAATTAAGTTATTCTGCCTGTCTACCTTGTAAATAGTAAACCTCTATACAAATGTTCCATGTAATTATAATAATTTCAAATATACTAATGAGTAAATACAGCTGCAGAGAAGTTGTGACATGTTAAAGGCATACACATATTTAGTGAGAAGGTAGAACGTGAGAAGCCTTTTAAAGTCTACTCTGCTGTGATAAAATAGCATTTTATTCTGTTTTCACCCTTCTTTCTGAGTCTTTTCATTTTCAGTCTCCCTCTCAGTTCCTATGGCCATACATGGCGTTAGTAGCAGGTCTGGACAGAGCGGGGACACAGTAGGCCAGAGGAAGAGGCTCCTTTTGTGGGGTGCTGTGGGGTGTTGGAGGGTGGCCAGCTGTGGCCTCCAGGCTGTTGAGAGGCTTTCAGCCCAACTCAGTGATGACCACTACTAGCTAACATCAGTGGGGCTGGCACTACAGCCCAGGCAGACCTCTAGGCACTTTACGTGCGGTAACTTAATTCTCATAACCATCCCCATTACACAGATGAGGACATGTGGCAGAGAAAAGCCAAATAATCTATCCAAGCTCTTACAACAGGAAAATAGAACTGCTAGAAATTGAACTTAAGCATATGCTTCTAAGCCAGGATTCTTTCCCCATTAGCCAAACTGCACTGAATCCTCAAACTCTCTTAAATTATCTCTAAAACTCTCTAAAATAGTAAGACAAAATGCAGGCTCTTACTAGCAGTTATAAGTGTTCAAAACAGTAATTACTTAGCATTTCTTTTGTTAATAATTGTAATGATTATCTCCTTCATTAGTCTGTTCTGGAGTGAATTCCTTACCACTTTCGAAGGTGGCATTACATTTTAATCCATCTAACTGCTCCATGAAATGTCCATTATGCACTCAATTTTTGGCAGAGGAATGTTTAGTAGTATTAAGTGACTTGCACAAGGTCACATAGCAAATATGTGACAAAGCTTAAAATTCGTGCCACATTTTCCAACTCTGAGTGTCATATTTATTATTCGACTATTGTGGTTATTTCTGACACAGAGATATCCCAATATTTTGACATATATTTTCAAAAGCTCACTAATCTATTTCTCACAGAAATGTAGATTTTCTCCTGTATAGAAAATAAAATAGAAATGAAACAAATGAAAACAGATCTAAAATAATGCAGGGCTTTTAAACTTTTCTTTTTTTCCTCATAGATGGAAAGAATTGCTTCTATAATGTTAATTATACCTGAGGAAGCTGTCTAGTGAGGTAGCCTTTTGAAAATGACTCTTGGATTTGTGTATAAATATCCTCAAAATTTAGAGAGAGCTATTAAAGTAATGATGTATGTCTCACCTCCCAGAAAAATCACTTGAGAAACACTCTTGTTTTAGCTGCCTGTGCTGTGAGTCTTTCATCAAAATGGACCAATATAAATGCTGGAAACTTTCCAATAACAGAAAATAGAGTAGCTGAAATTAATAAGCCAGTAATTGTAAATGCTGTTGATTTACTTGTCAATAAATACTAGTATTTTTATCTGCCTTGGAGAGATGCTGTAAAATTAATTCATGTTTACAAAACATGGAGGACCAATATATTAATAATTCAACTTTCTACTCTGTTATATACTTAAGTAGATTTAACGGTACATCAAAAATATGAATATTTTTTTAAAGTCCTTACCCGTTCTTAGATCTTACCCTTTGTCTCTGCCTCTCCCTCTTATTTTGCTCTCTGAAAAAAAATTAAAGCATAATATGATTTGAACATAGAGAATGTATATGTTTCAATCCCTAGGACTCTCCAATGCTTGCAGCCATGCCCCACCCTAGAGTGTATGTTCTGTTGATGCAGCGACTTTGTTTTTGCTCATTTGCTCATCTCAGTATCTGGCATTTTGTAGGTGACTCATAAATGCCTTTTGGAATGAGCTTTGGAAAGATACTAAGATAGCACTCAAAGTTGGTTATCAGAAAGACCATCCTCCAGGGGAACCAATCTAATAGGAGACCACACCCTTTTTAATAAATTAACTTCTTGGTTCACATGGGCCTACCTTCTGTTCTCTGGCAGGCTCCTGCTTTCAGGCCCCTCCTTCATACCTCCCTATCTTTAGGAACATGTACCCAGGGATGGTTTATTTCTCCATTCTTCCCTACCTCATAATCTTCCCCTCTGTGGGAGTGACTTATCTGTAAGGGTAATATTTTCCTTTCCTTACAAAGTTTCAGAGAGATCAACAGTTAAATTATATAAACACAACTGGACTACATCATTTTATTGGATGCAGATGTATGACACATTCATGCCCTGTATAGTATCCATGATTCAGCAGCATAACCATATACCAATACACCTTTGAGTGCATGACAATGGATTATATTTATGGGATCTTTTATATTAACATAATGATCCTAGATGGTTGACATATAATGCAACCTGATTGCTCTCCTTTCCAATCCAAATTTTCCTAGTATATATATCTGCAGTGAGTTGAATGGTGGCTCCTAAAGTGATTAGCGCTCATCCTAAGCTCTGAAATCTGTGAAAGTGACTTTATTTGGAAGCATTACTAATATATACACAATATGTACAGATATTCTAGAGATATAGTGCATTGTGTGTATATGTATACATATATGATATAATGCACATATGATGATTATGTAAGATGTACTTTGTATCTGTAGGTGTATATGAGTAATTAGAATGCCAAACTTATGGTCCATAGACTCCTAGGATTCCACCAAAGAATCCTAGGAAGGATAGTAAGGGGAGCATACAAGCTATTTTCAGTATGTAAAAGAAAACAAGAGATGGCACATATTATTTGTAATAAGGTAATACAGGTTGGTGGAAAGCATAGGTTCATTTGCTCTCATGATTCTGGGAGAGGGTGGCATTGCTCTGCTTTCACCAATCATAAGCTGAGATTGATCGCTTTGGTGATAAAATATGGCTTGATGTTAAATATGGCAGCATGAATTAATTATAAATAAATTCTCTTTAGTAGATGAAATGTTTTAAAGTGTTGGCTCCAGGAGGAAAATAAAACAAATTGTCAAAGTAATTCTAGGTGGTGAAAAGCTTGATAGCCAGACCCATGCACGCACACACACACTCACAATTTTGCACCAGTCACAATGCTTTTGTCTTAATTTTTTTTTGCAAGGTCCATCTAGTTTTGCTTCTTAACACCTCATTTGTCAATTCTCTGCCCTTCCCTGAATTTTGTCTTTTTTAATACATCCTCTTCATCAGTTGACTACTGGACTCCTAATTGTTTATCTGAAGCTGCTCCTATTTTTAATTATGCATTTTATTCTCAGTAGATGCCTCTCAGTTCATTCCATAATATAGTTTCAAACTCTTTCCATCTACCTCAGCATGAAATTCAGTTTTTCCTTGGCCAACAAGCCCTGAAGGTCTGTTACACTTTGATGCTCATCCTCTCCTCCTCCTAACACTCCCCATCTAAACTTTCCTCCCCTTTCCCCCTCCTACCAAATCAGCCGTTTGACTTGCTTTTCTTTGATGATGATGATCCTCTAGCCTCAGGGCCCTTGCATTTGCTTCTTCCCCAGAGAGAGACACAGATGTTTCCTTCTTCTCATTAAAGTACATGAATAAATCTGATCAGAATCTGGAGTTGTCTCTGGCTACCTTATCTAAAGTACCATTTCTCTTTCTCCTGCCTATCCTCTTATTCTGCTTTATTTCCCTACATATCGTATTATATTTGTTTATTATTATGTTTGGTGTCTGTCTCCCTTTAAGACCATGTAAGCTCCAGAGAAATCAGGGAATAACTTTGATGTACTCTCTGCTGCTCTCCCATGTCTTAGAAATGGGACTAGGATCAATAAATGTTGTCTTAATGAATAATTACATTTATTTATTTATTCTTCATTCAACATTCAAGCACCTAACAGTAATACTTGCTGAATACTCAGCAGGTGCCAGACACTGTGCCAAGCACTTTACATGGACTGTTTTCCTTTAATCCTCACAAAAGCCTTTTGAGATGAGTTGTCTTATCTACTCTTCATAGATGAACATGTGAGTCAGAGAGAAATGCATTTATTTATTTTATGTGTATAAATTTATGGGGTACAAGTGTAATTCTGTGACACGTATAGATTGTGTAGTGGTGAAGTCAAGACTTTTAGGGTATCCCTTCCCCCCAATAAAGTACATTGTACTCATTATGTAATTTCTCATTATTCACCCCCATCCTACTCCCTCATCTTTCTGAGTCTCCATTGTTTATCACTTCACACATGAGTCTGAGAGAAATTTAAAAACGTTCCCAAGGCCACATGGCTACTAAGTGGTAGAGGTAAGATTTAACCATAGACATCCTAACTACAGATCCCAAACTCTTCCTCACTAAGTTATATGAGCATTGTACCAGGTGCAGGAGATAAGTGGTTAATAAAAACTCTTCTCTGCCCTTAAGCAGTCTGTATGAAAGACAGAAAAGCAGCATGTAATACAATAGGATGAGCCAAGGCAGGGAACACTTTGGGACCTTCTCAGATAATCATCTAAATCATAGAGGATAAGGAGAATTTAGCCAGGTGAAGAGATGTGCAAAAGGATGGGGACTGCTCCCAGAACTGGGAGCTGTTTGTGTAACTCCAGTGTGGTGGAAAAACATGGTTCAATTATGAAGTTTATTTTGGTTGTTTGCATAGGAGGTGAGAGAATGAAATTGAAGCATTTGGCTTTTTAGCCATAAGTTTGAGATGCATTCAGAAGAGGTGGCTTCAAAAATGCTAATTAACAATAAACAACCCAGAAAAGATGAAAAGAAAATATCAGAGGCTATGGGAAGATTTCTGTTGAGAGTAATCAAGCAAATGATCACTTTTTAAAGGCCAAGGAGAAGATGAGCTTCCCTCCTAATTAGTAAACTGAGGAATATTACTGAAAAGTTAATGTGAAGACTTGGTGGCAGAATTTCCTGGCATTTTCAGAGCTTATTCACAAGAATGCATAAACATGAAGGGGCATAGCCTGGATCTTTGGTTTCCCTGGCTCTGCTATGTTGCCATCACAGCAACTAGGGAAACATTCCAAGATGTTTCTGAGATCAAAGAACATGAAGATTAGAAGCTATCTCAGGAAATGTCTGAGACATAGAGTCAGGAAGAAGGCAATTGGAATTCTACCTCTGTCCCTTCCTAACTTTGGGATTTTATGTAGTTTATAATTATGTCAGATTTCCCAAATGTAAAAAGAGAAAGAAAGATATCCACTTTATAGGTCTGGTGTAAGAAATAGATAAATTAATGTATGTGAAATGATATAACAGCATTAGTTATAAATGCAATAAATAGTAGCTATTATTTTATTATTACTCAGCCTAAATCATTCATTTCATTGATAAGGAAACAGACATACCAGGGGAAATGATTTGACTGAGCTCACACATGGAACTCCTATGTTATCCAGTTCACCATCTTTCCTCTAGGTTTCCCCCACCTGTCACCAACACCAGGAGGTAGTGCTTTAAAGTTCCATTAAAGTTCTTATACCTGACCTAAAAGTTGTATCTTATTTTTGTCCTCTGTTTACCATCTCCACAAAATGGCACAGACCTGCTTCACCTTCAGTGAAGTTTACAGGTTTACAGAGATCACTTCAAATACGGGAGCCAGGTTGTGGTTGGCAATACTAGCAATGATTCTACAGTAATAGATACTGTGTTTACTAAAGTGGTTTTGAAAGCACCATTTTTCCAGAAAGCCATTCTGATCCAGACTGGGATCAACATCTTTTCCTTGTACTGCTGGACAGATGCTTGCCTCTGTCTTAGTAGTTTTTCCATTATCTGCTTGAATTATCTATTTGGTAGCCCTTTCTAGAATGTAAGAATAGAGACTGTGACCTGCTCATCTCTGTATCTCTTGTTTATATTACAGTGTCTAATACATAGTAGATGATCTGTAATATTTAACATAATCTAATATTTATCTTGTTGCAATTAATTAATATGAGCTCAATAGAGAAAGTCATTATTATGTTTTAATAGCATCAGCATTGCTAGGAAGACTAGCAATTTAGATATTAAAAATGGTAATTTTGACCAACCTGCTTTTGGATATGTACAATGTTCTAAATTTACATAAATTCTTTACTATTGAATCTGGTAAAATAACCACTCACTCTACACATTTACATCTAAGCAGTAGCGTATTGCAGTTTGTCACACTGACTTGCAAGACACAATTGTGTGAGGCCTGGCGCGGTGGCTCACACCTGTAATCCTAGCACTTTGGGAGGCCGAGGTGGGCGGATTGTTTGAGCTCAGGAGTTCGAGACCAGCCTGAGCAAGAGTGAGACCCCGTCTCTACTAAAAATAGAAAGAAATTATATAGACAGCTAAAAATATATATAGAAAAAAATTAGCCGGGCATGGCGGCACATGCCTGAAGTCCCAGCTACTTGGGAGGCTGAGGCAGGAGGATTGCTTGAGCCTAGGAGTTTGAGGTTGCTGTGAGCTAGGCTGATGCCATGGCACTCTAGCCTGGGCAGCAGAGTGAGACTCTGTCTCAAAAAAAAAATATATATATATAGAGAGAGAGAGACAATTGTGTGACTTGACAAAGATAGCTTGAAATTGGCCATGGTGGGAGGGTTTATGCTATAGACATCAACAAATGCTGCAAATCAGGGCTTTTCTTCTTCCTCAGAAAGCAGATTATCACGCATTTATCAGCATGTCAATATACATATGGTTGTTAATAATATTCACTCTAATCTGTGTAGTTCTGCATACATGGTTTCTATCAATCTAAGGTAGACGCTATATCTAATTTTCTGACTCTACTTCCTATTCATACCACGTAGGTGCCCATAAATAATTACCAGCAGAGTGGCTTACATGTATAGCAGACATTCATAAAATAAACTATTAATTAATACGAGGAAACAGTCTCCATATCTAACTTGTTTTTATTCCTAACATATCTTTTAAAGTCTCCTTAGGTTTTATTAAATAGCAGTTGTGAGGATCAGGTTTGTAAGTAGATCAAACTCAAATTCCAGTGAACTGGAAAAAAAAAATCTTTGTGAAACTAGAAAGCAATGTCTTGTCAACAGTGCCTATAAACTTTAATCAGCTGACAAAACCTTTACTTTGCCTTATTTCTTCAAAGAAATATGGAATTAAGGTAATTCAGATTTTTTTTTCCTGGAAAATTAAAGGCTGAGATTTTTATACACATAAAGGAGGGATGGGCTTAATTTACTCTTGACTTCAGATTTATAATCAGGACATTAAAATATTATTTAGGCCATTCCAGTATTATGAATAATTGGTTCAGGTCCCTAAATGGAGCCTGGATTTCAAACTGCAGGTCATTATTATAAAGCAATCTTTGGTTAAAAATCAGTCAATTTCCTCTGTAGTCACTTGAGTATGGAAATCTTTGAGAATACGGGTGTGTTTTAAAACTCTATTAGAATACTGTTCTCAGTTCTTTTTCTCATAAATAATTAGTCAATCTACTGGATTTTTCCCAAAATATAGTAAATGGACAAGAAATATTTTTTATTGTAAAACATAAATTGGTTCTATATCTCCAGCATCTCAGGGTATGTGGGATAAAATTTAACTGTGATTGATGGATGTCTGAATTATAGCCAGCATCTTTACTGATGAGATTTCTCACCACACCCCCTCCCTGGCAGAATGTTGATGTCTTTGAAAATGAAATAACCTGAGAGAGCTATAAATTATTTTGACAGATATTCTAAAAAGTAACTCCTGGGAAATTGTAGTAGATATCATTAGTGTTTAAAAAATCCAAGTTTGGGCCGGGCGCGGTGGCTCACGCCTGTAATCCTAGCACTCTGGGAGGCCGAGGCGGGTGGATCGCTCGAGGTCAGGAGTTCGAGACCAGCCTGAGCAAGAGCGAGACCCCGTCTCTACTAAAAATAGAAAGAAATTATATGGACAACTAAAATATATATATACAAAAAATTAGCCGGACATGGTGGCGCATGCCTGTAGTCCCAGCTACTCGGGAGGCTGAGGCAGTAGGATCGCTTAAGCCCAGGAGTTTGAGGTTGCTGTGAGCTAGACTGACGCCACGGCACTCACTCTAGCCCGGGCAACAGAGCGAGACTCTGTCTCAAAAAAAAAAATAAATAAAAAATCCAAGTTTGTAGAGTAGTGAAAAAAATCAAAAGATCACAAGCAGATAACTAAGAAACTTCAAGTAACAAGAATGAAAATACACACAAACATACAACAAAAGCAAACCTTGTATATGCCTTAGATTACTTTGAATACTACCTAAACTCTGACCCACTAAGAGAAATTGAGGTGCAAAAGGCATATTTTTGGTAAGGTCTATCTAGGCATTTTTCATTCTATTTTTTCATTCATCCTTCTTTTAATCAATAAACCTTAAAGAGTAAAGTAAATTATGTATTGGGCATCTAAAATTACTGCAGCAGTCTATGATATCAAAAATAGTAGCAAGCCAGCCAGACAGATGGATATAATATAATAAGTGGAAAGAAAATCACATAATGTTTTGTGTGAACACCAAGGAGATATAAATACCTGGGAGAAATGTAAATGAAAAGGGAAAATATATATGTGTGAGAATATATATATATTTGAACACCTGTGAAAAACCAGCTGCCATGCTATTTGATTTTCCATAGTTTATTTCTTTTAACATTTTCAGTAACACCATAGACAGTATTATTTGCATTTTACATGTCGAGAAACTGAAGCTTAGGAAACCTAAGTTGGTGTTTGGGTTCAAAAAATACATTGAAGTCCAAACCTCCAGTACCCCAGAATGCAATCTTATTTGGAAATAGAGCCTTTAAGCAGGCAATCAAATTAAAAGTAGGTTATTAGTGTGGGCCCTCATTCGTAATGACAGGAGTCCTTACAAAGGGGGGGGATTTAGATGCAGAGACGGACATGTACAGGAGGACGGCAACATGAAAACAGGGAAAACACTATGCGAAGATGGAGGATTGAAGTTACGCATCTGTAAGCCAAAGAACACCAAAGAAACCATCAGAAGTTAGAAATAGGCAGGGAGGAATTTCATGCAGGTTTCAGAGGGAGCACATCCCTGCAGTTTGGTCTTCTAACTTCCATAACAGTATTTGTGTTGCTCTAAGCTACCTGCTTGTGGTACTTTGTTATGGCAGCCCAAGAAAACTAATAAAATGAGTTAAAAACAGGACTAGTAAGTTGTGATTCACAATCATGCTTTCCTGAATCCAAAGCCCACACTTTTCCTCCAATGCAAAGGAAATGATTTTCACCAAAATCATTCAGGATAAGTTAAAACTTATAAGGTGAAAAAAGACAGGAAAGTACTTTCTTTTATCAGAAAGCTTTGTGAGTTTAGGCTAATTCTAAAGGCCCTCCACCTTGGCACTATTGACATTTTGCAGTAGAGATTTTATACACACACACACACTCACACACACACACACACACACACACTTTTAGGGGTCTGTCCTATGCATTGTAAGATGTTTAACATCATCTCTGACCTCAACCCACTGGATGTCAGTAGCATCCCTTCCAGCTATGACAAACAAAAACGTCTCCAATTGCCAAATGTCCCTAGGGAGGCAAAATATTCCTTCATTGAGAACTGTTACAATCAATAAATTGCTGATGTTCACTCGACAATAGTATTGCAAGCAAAACTCATTTCATATGCCATCTTACCTGATAGTAGTTGCCCAGAACAAGGTATTAAGGATTATTAGGCTTTTTCCAGATTAGAGAAGAAACATTTTGTTATTAATTTGTCATGTCTGCCATGGGTCTAGAAATGGAAACCTTGGGCTGTCCTGTGTAAGTACTGACTTCCAGCTAATAGCTCTAGAGAGAAGAAAAGGGCTGAACCCTATGAATCTTTGTTTTGATATTTTAAGATTGATAAGTGTTAATTTATCTAACTCCATATATTTTCTTGCCTGTTAAGTACTTTCAGAGGAATTTGAATTTCTTTTGTAGTTTCTCAACTTTGTCTTTTTTAGAAGATTGATTTCTTTCAGATATGAGGGTTATTATTAAGGAAGAATTTTTTAGCTTTAGCCATCTGTGATTGAACTGACATCCCATTTTATGTTTTAGTAGCACTAGTTGGTTAGTTCATTTGATTAGGGCATGGTGTCTTCAAGCTCAAGGTCTTGGATATTGCTCTTAGAGGGATCTGCAAGCTCAGGCTTTTAACAAATTTCCCTCTTTGTGGCAGTTAATTTTATGTGTCAACTTGACTGGATACTGGCTGCCCAGCTATTTGGACGTTGTTTCTGGATATATCTATGAGGGTGTTTCTGGAGGTGAGTATTTGAAACAGTAGTTGAGTAAAGCAGACTGACCTCCCCAATGTGGGTGAGCATCACCTAATCTGTTACAGTCCTGAATAGAACAAAAGGCAAAGGAATGGAGAATTCACTCTTTCTACCTGACTGTTTCATCTAGGGACATTAGTCTTCTGCCTTCTGATTGCGACTTACACCATCAACTCTCTCAAAACTACACCGCCAGCCTTCCTGGGTCTCCAGTTTGCAGACTGTGTGACTTCTCAGCCTCCCATAATTGTGTGAGCCAATTTTTCTCTCTCTTTCTCTCCCCCCATCTCTATCTCTATCTCTATATCTTGATAGGTAGATATATGAGAGATAGATAGATAGATAGATAAATAATCTCCTATTGGTTATGTTTCTCTGGAGAACCCTATCTGGTACACTCTTATTTCCCACTCTGCCACCTCTCAGATGTAACATTTTTTTACTTATTTTATTTCCCCCCTTTTCCTACTCTTTTCCACAGCTCTTCTTTTTGGAATCTCTGTTCTTTATCTTTTTATTTATGGTATGATACCTTTCCTTTTTGGTATGTTCAGGGAAGTTTGAAACACTTCTCTGAGAATTGTCTTATTCCTTTAGGTACACCAGTGTTTAGATGCCCATGTGTTGGAGACAGACAAGCTTAGATTTGAACCTTGGCCTACTACCTACTAGCTGTTTCTTAAATCTCCTCTATGATATTGGAGTAGTTATTGTTTGGGTGATATATTATGTGGAAAACTTTCAGTACATTGTACCTTCTCTCTAACAGGCAGCTAATCATACAGTTTAGAATGCCTTTGTCCATTTCTTTGCTTGGAGAATCTCCTTCAAGTAAAGTTATAATTTTACCCTAATGCTACCTTTCTCAATTTCAGGGCTGTTCCCTTCACAAGATTATTGATACTAATATTTTTTTTATTCTATCAATACATACTTTTTTTTTTACTTCTACCTCCCCAGCACCTAACGTAGTGCTTTACACATAGAAGATGCAACAAATATTTGTTAAATTACATTTGATCACATGGACTTCCTGCACCTGATTTCTATAATAGATGTGAGAGCTATATTATTGTGTAATGCATGCAAGTGAACAGCAAATATTTTCACAGAAGACAATTTAAAATAGTTCAAATGGTGACATTGATATTAATTAAAGATTAGCAGAGATGTAAAGAAACCAAGTGATATTAAATAATTATATTGTGGGTCCTCTGTGGTTCCTCAGATTTGTTTCTACCCATTTTTATCTTTAAGAATAGGCACATCTTCATGTCTCGGGATAGCTGCTAAAAAAAAACAAGAAAAAAAAAGAACAGGCACATCAGCTTGTGGAAAAAATGTAATAATGAATACCAATATTTATGTACTCTTTATAGATCATAAAATGTTTTCATAATCCAGTTGTGATAGTCAATATTAACTGTTAATTGTGCAAAATTATTTGCTATATTATTTTATTTAATCCTCATGGTGTAACTAAAAGAGGAATATAGTGATTGTTCTCTCTTTATAGTTAAAGAAACAGACTAACTAAAGTAATATGATCAAGTTCTCAAAGCTACAAGTTGGGATTAAAATTTCCAGTCTGTCTATTGCCAAAGCTCATGTTTATCACCCTACAAATTGAGAAGCAGTTTTCGGGATTCTCTTCACTTTACTGATGAGGAAACTACGTGACAGAGATTATAATTATTTAATTCTGTGTTACAGATCACTTTCCCCGATCCAAAACCATTGGCACCTACAATGAATGTATCAACTCAGTCTTTCTTTAACTATCTTTTCTTCTGAGTTATTATTACTGAGTTATTATCGGTGCCAATAGGGCTTATAATGTACATCTTCACACCTCAGAATCACTTCAGATGAACACTAACTTAACTCTGGTAAGAGAGAATTTTTGCTCCAGAGTTAACCTTATTGTCCACTGTCTTAGTCTGTTAAGGCTGCTATAACAAAAATAGCAGTAGGTGGCTTAAAAAGACCCAGAACTTATTCTTTGTCACTGTCTGGAGGCTGTGAAGTCTTCAGATCAAGGTGCTGGCAGATACGGTGTGTGGTGAGGGCTGCTGTCTGCTTTGCAGATGGCTTTCTTCTCATGATATCCTCACATGGAGGAAAACAGAGAGAGAAAGCAGGTACTTGCATGTCTCTTCCATTCATAAAGGCTCCACCTTCATAACCTAATTACCTCCCAAAGTCCCAATTTTGTCAATACTGTCACTCTGGAGTTAGGATTTCAACACATGAATTGGGGAGGGTGGTTACACAAAAAATACCAGGAAGAAACAAGTAAGCATTGAAGATGAAACCAATTCTGCCATTAGTTCAAAGGCCAAGCATACAGCCAGACCAGTGATGAAAACCGAAAGGTCAGAAGCTTGGGAGGCACTAGAATACTAGGTCAGAAAATAGCAATGTTAGAAGCAGACAGTCTTTTAGTACAATGGACAGAACTCAAGAGACTTGAGCTTGCTTTTTTTTTTTTTTTTTTTTTTAATTTTTTATTTCAGCATATTGTGGGGTTACAAATGTTAGGTTACTTTTTTATGAGAACTACATATTGCCTCTGGATTGGTTTGTTTTAAAGTCATGTTATCTGTGAGGACCTTATTTATATACCATTTGTTTCTCTTACTGGATCTGAAAACATTGTCAGGAGAGGTCATATCCTATTCAAGTGCCTTTCTAAAGTCCCCAACTATTCCCCCTAAATTCCAGCTTTAAACATAGCAGGTTCACCAAACTACTAAAGAATTCAGAAATTCTAGTGATGATGACTGTAGTTTTAAAATGAAATATCTCAATAGATTTTTCTATAGAGGAACATCTAATTATAGTGGAATTTAAGTGGAGTAATCATAACACTTTTCTTGAATTGTCATTTAATATGTCTTTATAACAAAATATGCTTTAGGGGGTTTAATCTTGCTTTGTATCATTTCCTCTTTGCACAAATGAGTTGTGTTTTATTAAATGGAAGATCTAAAAGGTAGTAACTAATTTATGTAATTAAATTGGCTTAAATTACAGCATAAAAATAGGATGAAATAAGAATGGGTCATAACCCTTTTATAATATATAGGAATTCTAGAAATATTTATAAAAATGCTATATGTATAAAACAATATTTTAAAGATAGCTTCTTCGAGGCTCATAGGAATAATTATTTAAGTAACTTAAGGAGGTAATGTGGAAATTTGGAGATGCAGAAATAAACATTTTAAAGAACAAATATGGAAATGCAAAATAATTAATAACAATAATAATACACATGACATTTACAAGCTGTGCTATCTTGAATTCAATGGCAACTGAATTACTGAAATTCTTATATATCCATAAGTGAAAGCATTTATAAATATATCAAATAAATTTTAGTCTCCACGCAATTTTACAAGAGTATAAGAAGCTGAATAAGAAGTGGAGTTTATTCTATCAATTCAGATTTTTTTTTGTATAGGATATGACAAATTTCTAAGAACTCCAAATAGCCTCAGGCAAAGTTTTATATAAATAATTCTTTATGCCATTTGGTCCATTCTTAAGTAGAATCTGATTTATATTTAAAAATTTTTTAAAATAGTTTGTAACTTTCACAGTGTAATGAGTATTCCCTTTTTCCGTTTTCAATTTTTTTTTCTATTTTACAGATCCTGAAAAGTCTCCTATAGGCAATTGGAGTATTAAGTCTCCAGTTAACAAAAGCAAAACAACTCACCAGTTTTTAAATGGGAATTAGACAAGTCTAAAAGAACTAAGATCATATGGCTTCCATTTTTGTTTTCTACTATAGTTGCCACTTAACTTAGATCAACACCTTAGTTTTCATCTCTCTGAAGAATTACTCCTATTTCCAGTTAAGCAAACAGGAATGTGCTTGCTTGCTATTCAATATACCCAAAACAAATTAACGTGCACTTTGAATTTCCAGCTTCTTTTGATACATTGGATTGTTTAGTATGATTATCTTATCACAGAATATGTTTATCTTCTGCGGTCTGTTGAGTAACTTCCTACAGTTATTAAATCCATCAAGCCCTTCTCTTATTGATCATCAGACATGAAAAAACCCAAAGTGAGAGATTTTTTTGAGACCTAGAACAGTTGAGTATTTGTTTAAAATCACTAGGATAGTCTCTAACTTCTGTAAATTCCTTTTTAGAGAATTTGTTTAAAATCATTACAATAGCTTCTAATTTCTGTAAATTCCTTAAAAATTTAAATTTACAGAAGGATCTCATTAGAAAGAAAATGAGACAGAATTAATATAGTCTTGCTTCCAACATTATTTTGTTTCACTTTTGAAGTTCACATTGAAAAATACATGTCATATAAAGTCCTTCCCCTGACTACATAAATCCTACCAAGGGACAAAAGGAAATGCCACCTGCATTAGGCCTTCTTGGACTTCTCCAATATCTTGTGTTATTGCCTTTTATCATAATTTCTATCATTTATTGAGGACGAGTGTCAAGTGTTTCTTGGCCTATATTGGCTATTTAATTTCACAGCAATTCATAAGATAGGCATTACAATCCCCCCTTTTTTTCCAGACAGAACACTGAGTCTTAAAGTAATTTGTACTAACAGTATGTGCAGAAAGAGAATTTGATCCCAGTCCAGTAAAAGACTTCAAAGTCTAGACACTTCCCATCACGCTTAATTGTTTGTATCTCTCCTTTCTCAATGAATCACATTGTCTCTAAAACATTCTGGTTTTTTTATGACTTCCCAATAGGATAACAAATTTCTGAAGCCATTGAGTCTTGTCATGATATATGGGGTTGAATAGCTTTGTGGGAAGCACAATGGATCAGAGTCAGAAGACCTCCTACCAAGTCCTGGCTTGGTATCAACTTTAAAATAATTCAGTGTCCTCAAATTTGAAATGAGGAAAGAACTATGTTCCAGGGTTGCTGTTTAAAGATTACAATATATGTAAAGTTTTTTATAATGTTAATTCAGTATATGTTATTTGTATAGAGAAATATACCAATATGGGTTCTGATCACAAAAGAGTTGACCAATTAATATTGTTTGAATGAATGAGTAATATGAGTAGTTCAGAGAAAAATGCATAACATACATCTTTTTTTTACTAACGTTTTTCCTATTGACCTAGGCTCTTTAAAGCGTATTTGTTATTCCATTTCATTTGTCTTATACTCTGCTGAATACTTACGTATTGCTTGCTCTTAATATTTTTGCTTCTAGCTGTTGTTAAGACCTCCTCTTTTTCTTTATTTTCTGCTTATTTTCTCTCTCTTCCCTGCCTCATAGAGTTTTTCATTGACAACTAACCAAATATTGCATGCATTCTACTTCATGCTTAGCACAAGATGCTTCCATTCTTGTCTAAGCCATGGCTGACTCATGTCAAAATTCCCGTATTATCTCCTCCCCAGTCTTTCAGATTGAAATCCCAAATTTCTTCTGTAGTTCCCTGTGCACCCACACCACTTGATTAAAGGCTCACCAATTGTTTCACTGAATACAAGTGCATATTTCTCCATAGTAAGTCCTGGTGTTTTGTTTTGTTTGTTTCATTTCACCCTCACCTTCCATTCTCATGGAAATATTGAATAATATTCAATAAAGTCTGAAAAATTGCTACAAAGAAAGAATTGTGATTTCAACTGTTTAGACAATCCGCTGAGACTCTCGGTGTACTAAAAGCAGATCATCTGGTAATGCTTGCCCATTGATTGTCTCATTTACCAAAAGGTGGATAAAAGAAACCAATAGAAAAATTTTACTTAGGAAGTCTTTCATATTAATTTCAGGAAAAAATGTGCCCATATAAAATATAGAAAAGTGATGGAAATTTTGGAAAAATAAGGCTAACATCATAACAGAAACAAAGGGAAGGCTGGTTACAGCTGGATTTCTCACAAGGACTATTTTTCTTATGTTTTCTAGTATTTTTCTTAAATTTATTTATTATTCTCAATTTATCTTTTGGAATTTGCTATTTTCCACTGTTCATTTTTTTACTAGTATGGCCTTGTTTTTTCTTATTAATTATCAATATCCATTTCTAAGTTAAGGAGGCACTCTTTTATGGTATATCTATTTAAAATTCTTCTATTTCATCTTGTTATGGGGGATACAGAATTTCAGGTTACATACGTTGCTCCTGTTCCGCCTTTCCCCCCAAGCCAGAGCTCCAGACGTGTCTGTTCCCCAGGTCGTGCGCATTGCATCCATCATGTAGGTATATATCCCTCCCTTCCCCACCCCCCCTTCCAGAGTCAGCACCTTCAAGTGTTACCACTCCCCAAACGGTGCACAATGCACTCATTGTGTAGGCATACCCCCATCCCCTCCCCCACCCCCCACCTCAGTCTGACATCCGATTGGTGTTGTTCCCAGATGTGTATTTAGGTGATGATCAGGGGAACCAATTTTCTGGTGAGTACATGTGATGCTTGTTTTTCCATTCTTGGGATACTTCACTTAATATAATGGGTTCCAATTCTCTCCAGGAGAACCATAGAGATGTCATATCTTCATCATTCCTTATAGCTGAGTAATATTCCATGGTATACATATACCACAGCTTACTAATCCAATCATGTATTGATGGGCATTTGGGTTGCTTCCACATCTTTGCTATTGTGAATTGTGCTGCTATAAACATTCGGGTACATGTGTCTTTGTTAAAGAATGGCCTTTTTTCCTTTGGGTATATGCCCAGTAATGGGATTGCTGGGTCAAATGGCAGGTCTACTTGAATCTGTTTAAGATACCTCTATAATGCTTTCCACAGGGGTTGCACTAGTTTGCAGTCCCACCAGCAGTGTATGAGTGTTCCTGTCTCTCCACACCCACGCCAACATGTGTTGTTTTGGGTTTTTTTGATAAAGGCCATTCTCACTGGGGTTAAGTGATATCTCATTGTGGTTTTGATTTGCATTTCTCTGATGATTAGGGATGTTGAGCATTTTTTCATATGTTTGTTAGCCATTCTTATATCTTCTTTCGAGAAGTTTCTATTCATGTCATTTGCCCACTTTTTGATAGGGTTACTTGATTTTTTCTTGCTGATTTTCCTGAGTTCTAAATAGATTCTTGTTATCAGTCCTTTATCTGATGTGTAGTATGCAAAAATTTTTTCCCATTCTGTAGGTGGTCTGTTTATTCTCTGGATTGTTTCTTTGGCTGTGCAGAAGCTTTTTAATTTAATCATGTCCCATTCATTTATTTTTGTTGCTGCTGTGATTGCCTTGGGGGTCTTCTTCATAAATTCTTTGCCTAGGCCAATGTCTGTAAGAGTCTTTCCTACATTTTCTTCTAGAATTCTGATTGTATCCCGCCTAAGGTTTAAGTCTGTTATCCACCGTGATTTGATTTTTGTGAGAGGTGAAAGCTGTGGGTCCTGTTTCAGTCTTCTACAAGTGGCTAACCAATTCTCCCAGCACCATTTATTGAATAGGGATTCTTGTCCCCAGAGTATATTCTTTCCTGCTTTGTCAAAAATTAGGTGACTATATGAGGATGGTTCTATATTTGGATTTTCTGTTGTGTTCCACTGGTCTGTGTCCCTGTACTTGTGCCAGTACCAGGCTGTTTTAAGAACCACGGCCTTGTAGTATAGTTTGAGGTCTGGCAAATTAATACCTCCCATTTTGTTTTTGTTGCTTAAAATTGCTTTTGCTATACGGGGTCTTCTCTGGTTCCATACAAAGTGTATAATTATTTTCTCTACATCTGTGAAGAATGATGTTGGTAATTTAATAGGGATTGCATTGAATCTGTAGATCACTTTGGGTAGTATAGACATTTTAACAATGTTGATTCTTCCGATCCACGAGCATGGTATATTTTTCCATCTATTTGCAAGTTCTGCTATTTCTTTTCTCAGTGTTTCATAGTTTTCCTTATAGAGGTCCTTTACCTCTTTAGTTAGGTATATACCTAGATATTTTATTTTCTTTGTTGCTATTTTGAAGGGTATTGAGTCTTTAATTTGGTTTTCTGATTGACTGTTGTTGGCATATATAAATGCCTCTGATTTGTGTATATTAATTTTGTAGCCAGAGACTTTTCTATATTCGTTAATCAATTCCAGGAGTCTCATGGTTGAATCCTGGGGGTTTTCCAGATATAGCATCATATCGTCAGCAAAAAGTGAGAGTTTGATCTCTTCCTTCCCTATTTGGACTCCCTTGATTTTGCTCTCTTGCCTGATAGCTCTCGCAAGGACTTCCAATACTATGTTGAAAAGTAATGGGGACAGTGGGCAGCCCTGTCTGGTTCCAGTTCTAAGTGGGAGTGCTTTCAATTTTTCCCCATTCAGAATGATGTTGGCTGTGGGTCTGTCATATATGGCTTGTATCATTTTTAGGTAGGTTCCATCTACGCCTATTTTGTTAAGCGTTTTTATCATAAAAGAGTGTTGAATTTTGTCAAATGCTTTTTCTGCATCTAATGAGAGTATCATATGGTTTTTGGTTTTGCTTCTATTTATGTGGTGAAAAAAAAAAATAAAGATTGAGATATAAAAGCCAAAAAGTACAAAAGGGAAAAATTTGTGCTCTAGTGGGAAACCCTGTACTGTTCAGAACACATTCTTAGTTGTCTGATTCTGTATCTGTGAAAGCTATGGGCTTTCATTGCCTTTGAGCTACTTTACCATTCTGTAAGTTGCAGATAACTGGTAATAATGGCTATAATTCTTATCTATAGACATGCAAATCAATTCTGTGCAGTGGAGAAACTACTTTTTTCTCCCCATCCCCTGCTCTAGCTCCCTACCCTGATTAAAAAAAAAAAAAAAAAAAACAGTTTTGCATCCATCCATTTGCAAATTTATTTCAGTAAAGTTGATCTATAAAAGTAAAAAAAAAATAAATAAATAAAAAAAATAAAATTCTTCTAATTTTAAAAGTTGAGTTGTTTGTTTTATTATTGTTAAGTATTGACAGTAATTTCTATAATCTGGATCCAATTGTTTTGTCATGTTTATAATTACTGGATACTTAACAAAGAATAACTTTACATTTAACCTATTTAAATCTATTCACTTTCCACTCATGACCCCTTTTATTATACTTCTATGTAGAGAGTTCCTCCAAGTTAAGTATTTCTGGGAATTTTTCCCTCATTTTTATATTTTATTTGAATTTTCAATTGTATTCTCTATCATATGTTGACTTCTAAATTTACATCCAGTAAAATTCACTTTTTGATAAGTTTTTCCCTTTATGATTTTTGGCAAATGTACAAATTTCCATCACTGAAATCAAAGTACAGAAAAGTTTCATCACCTCTAAAAACTTGCCTAATATAATTTGTGGCCAATCTCTTCCCCTATTCCTCACAACCACTGATCTTATTTCTATTCCGATTTTTTTCCCAGAAAGTCATAAATGGAATCAAACAGTATGAAACTTTTTGAATCTGATTTCTTTCACTTACCGTAATACATTTGAGATTTCTCCAAGTCATTGCATGGATTAATAGTTTATTCCTTTTTACTGATGACACTTACTCCATTGTATGGATGCACTACAATTTGCTAATCCATTCATTCTGGGAAAAGCAATCCTATGCATGCAGTCTTTCTCCCATTTAACTGCATAATGGACTTTGGGTCTGGGAATACTTTCTTACCAAGAGATAAAACATCCACAAGACCTGTGCTGGGCTTATTGCCTTGTGGGGGATTATCTTTCTCTATTGCAAGCCAAATATAGGCCCTTTTGTTCTGTTTAAGAGTGTACATCACTTGGTACCTGGCCAACCCCATTATTTTATCTGTCCTGCATGGGGCAGGAACAGGTCCTTCTGTGGCACTAGAGAGGTGTGCATAGCCAATTACCCAGCATCAGCTGCCAGGAGAGACCTGCTAGCCAGGCGGGACTGAAAAAACACTGTTAACG
The DNA here is from genome assembly GCF_041146395.1 of Eulemur rufifrons. Classification (NCBI taxonomy): domain Eukaryota; kingdom Metazoa; phylum Chordata; class Mammalia; order Primates; family Lemuridae; genus Eulemur; species Eulemur rufifrons. The sequence goes on from NC_090988.1 coordinate 41,045,490, forward strand.
CTAATCTTGCCCTATTTCTTCTCTATGTAAGTAAAAAGTTTTTCCATCCAGTGCTTGACTGTGTTGTGTTTCTCTCGGTGACTCCAATACCAAAATGCAATGGGTAGAAATACTTGGAATCATCTCTGGAATTGGTAACTGGTGCACAGTGTTCCGCTTAACAGTCTAACAATTCACCTGTTGAGGAACAGTTATGCCATTTCCAAGTTTGGCAATTTTACACACTTGGTGTAAATAAACATTGTTTAAATTTTCTGTGGACACATATTGTTACTTCTCATGGATTAATGATTAGAGTCTGATTGTTGGCCATATGGTATGTTTCTTAATGATAAACTGCCTGTATGATAATGATAAACTGCTTAATGAAACAGATAAATGTTTCTCTTTCCCAAATGGCTGTACCAGTTTGTATTTCTACCAGCAATGTATGAAAGTTATCCTTGCTTCACATCTTTGCCAGCCTTTAGTTTTTTTGTTTTACTTTAGTCTTTAAATCTTGTCTAAAGTTACGTTATTGTTTTTAATTTTCATTCCTCTAATGACTAATGATGTTGAGCATCTTTTTATGTGCTAATTTACCATTTATATATAATATTTGGAACACTATGTATTAAATTATTTCCCCTATATTTTACAAATTTAATTGTTTGATTTTTTTTTTATTGTTGAGTCTTGAGGGCACTTTCCAGTTCTTGTCAGATTTATGATTAGCAAATATTTTCTCCCAGTCTGTGGCTTGTCTTTACATCCTGAGAATATCTTTCACAGTGAAAAAGTGTTCAATTTTGATAAAGTCCAAAATATAAATTTTGTTGTAATTTTATGAATCGTGTCTTAGTATGATATCTAAGAATTATTTTTCTATCAAAGGTTACAAAGTACTCTTCCGTTTCTTGAATAACCACACCAGGCCTAAGCTAGAAGTCCAATGCGCTATCCATTGCGCCACAGAGCCAGCCCTGTTTCTTTAAGCTTTATAATTTTAGGTTTTACATTTATATCTATTATTCATGTTGAGTTAAGTTTTAGTAAAGTATATATAAAAGTTTACTAAGTTTTACTAAAGTAATCTTTAGTAAAGAGTTTTGGGTAGAGGTCCATTTCTTTGCATATGGATGCCCAATTGTTCCAACACTATTTGTTAAAAAAATCTACCTTTCATTGTTTAAATTGCTTTTGCGCCTATATCAAACAGCAATATTCCATATTTTTATGGGCCTATTTCTAGACAATCTTTTCTATTCCACTGATCTATGCATCTATAATTTCACCGGTGCTGTCTTAATTAGTATAACTTTATATATATGTATATGGCCTTAATATATGTATATATGGATATGTCCTCCTTATTAGTATTTTATTGTTTTAGCTATTCTAGTTCCTTTGCATTTCCACATAAATTTTAAAATCAACTTGTCACTATCTCCAAAAGTTTCTGCTGAGATTTTGTTGGGAAATATGTGCAATCTAGGGATAAAATTGGGAAAAAATTACATCCTAACAATATTAAGGATTCTAATCCATGAACACTATGTATCTCTCCATTTATTTATGTCTTACTGAATTCTTTCATACATATTTGTAGATTTCAGTATACAGGTTCTACATTATCTTTTTAGGATATATTTTATATGTCAGTATTTAGTTTATGTGGAGTACTACTGTAAATGACTCTGTTTTTTAAAATTTGAATTCTAGTTATTTATTACCAATACTTAGGAATAAGATTGATTTTGTATAATGATGCTGTATTTTGTGTCTTGTTAAACTCATTGATAGCTCCAGGAGGTTTCTAAAATTTTTAAAATAAGTTTTATTTTGTTTTTAATTGATACACAGTAATTGTACATATTTATGGGATACAGTGTGATTTTTCCATACATATGTACATTGTGTTTGATAAAAACAGGCTAATTAGCATCTCTGTCACCTCAAATACTGTCATTTCTTTGTGGTGAGAACATTCAAAATCCTTTCTTATAGCTATTTGGAAGTATACAATACATTATTGTTGACTATATTCACCCTACTGTGCCATAGAAAAACAGAACTTACTCCTCCTATCTAACTTTGTACAAATGGGCCAACCTCTCCTCACCCACCATTTTCTCCTACTCTCTCCAACCTCTGATAACCACTATTCTCTCTATGTCTATGAGTTCAACTTTTTTAGATTCCACATATGAGTGAAATTATGTGGTATTTATTCTTATGTGCTTGGCTTTCTTTTTTCACTTAACTTACTGTCCTTCAGGTTCATCTATGTTGTTCCAAATGTAAAAAGTTTTGCCTTTTATGGCTAGATAGTATTCCTTTATATATATACACACACACCACATCTTCTACCAACTGGCCATTCTCCTATCTCTCTCCCTCTTCTTGGGCCTCCCTATTCCCTAAGATACAACAATATTGAAATTAGACCAATCAATAGCCCTCCAATGGCCTAAAAGTATACAAGTGAAAGGAAGAGTCACAGGTCTTTAATTATAAATCAAAAGCTAGAAATGATCATTCTTAGTGAGGAAGATACGTCAAAAGTCAAGATGAACCAAAACCTAGACCTTTTGTGATAAATAACCAAATTGTGAATGCAAAGGAAAAGTTCTTGAAGGAATTAAAAGTGCTACTCTAGTGAACACATGAATGATAAGAAAGTCAATTAGCCTTATTGCTGATATGGAGAAAGTTTTAGTGATCTGGATAGAAGATCAAACAGTCACAACATTCCCATAAACCAAAGTTTAATTCATAGTTATAATTATTTTCAATCTCTGAAAGGCTGAAAAAGATGAAGAAGCTTCAGAAGATATGTTTGAAGCTAGCAGAGTTTGGTACATGAGGTTTGAGTAAAGAAGCCATCTCTATGACATAAAAGTTCAAGGTAAAGCAGCAAGTGCTAATAGAGAAGATGTAGCAATTTATCCAGAAAATCTACCTAAGGTAATTGATGAAGGTGACTATACTAAGTAACACATTTTCAATGTTGAAAAAGTAGCCTTATATTGGAAGAAGATGCCATCTAGAACTTCCATAGCTATAGAGGAGAAGTCAATGCCTGGCTTCTAAGCTTCAAAGGACAGGGTAACCCTCATTAGGGGCTAATTCAGTTGGTGACTTTAAGTTGAAGCCAATGCTCATTTATTGTCCTGAAAATCCTAAGGTCCTTAAGAATTATGCCAAATGTACTCTTCCTGTGCTCTAGAAATGAAACAACAAAGCCTGGATGACAGCATATCTGTTTATATCATGGTTTACTGAATTTTGTAAGTCTATTGTTGAGACCTACTGCTCAGAAAAGGAGAGCCTTTCAAAATATTACTGCTTTAGCTCAGGAGGCTGAGGCAGGAGGATAGCTTGAGGCCAGGAGTTTGAGACAAGTCTGGGCAACATAGCAAGACCTTTTCTTTGAAAACATAAAAAAACCCAGAAAACAAAACAAAACAAAAACAATTAGCCAGGTGTGGTGGCACATACCTATAGTCCCAGCTCCTTGAGAGGGTGAATTGGGAGAAAGACTCCTTCTCTAAAAATTAAAAAAAACAAAACAAACATTATTGATCATTAAAAATGCACCTAGTCACTCAAGAATGCTGTTGGAGATGCACAAAGAGATTAATGTTTTCATGCCTGCTAAGACAACATCCATTCTGCAGCCCATAGATTAAGGAGTAATTTTGATTTTTAAGTCTTATTATTTCAGAAATACATTTTGTAAGGGTACAGCTGCCTAAATAAAGATTCCTCTGATGATCCAGGCAAAGTAAATTGAAAACCTTCTGAAAAGGATTCATCATTCTAGATGCCAGTAAGAACATTTGTGCTTCATGGGATAAAGTCAAAGTATCAACATTAACAGGAGATCGGAAGAAGTTGATTCCAATCCTCATGGATGATTTTGAGGGGTTCAAGACATCAGTAAAGGAAGTAACTCCAGATGTGGCGGAAAAGACGAGAGAATTAGAATTTGAAGTGGAGCCTGAATTGCTGCAATCTCATGATAAATCTTAAATGGATGAGGAATTTCTTCTTATGGATGAGCAAAGAAAATGGTTTCTTGAGATAGAATCTTTTTTTGGTGAATATGCTTTGAACGTTGATGAAATGACACCAAAGAATTTAATATATTATATAAACTTAGTTAATAAAGCAATGGCAGGATTTGAGAGTATTGATTCCAACATTGAAAGAAATTCTACTGTGGGTAAAATGCTACCAAACAGCATCCCTGGCTACATAGAAATCTTTCATGAAAGGAAGAATCAATCAATGCCTTAAACTTCATTGTTGTTTTAATTCAATACATTGACACAGCCACCTAAACCATTAGCAATCACCATCCAGATTAGTTAGCAGCCATTAAGACTAAGGCAAGACACTTCACCAGCCAAACTATTATGACTTGCTGAAGGCATAGATGACCATTAGTATTTTTTAGCAATAAAGGATTTTTAAATTAAAATATATACTTTTTTTAGACATAATGTTATTGCACACTTAACAGAGTACAGTATGGTATAAACATAATTTTTATATACACTGGGAAACCAAATATTTTGTGTGACTCATTTTATTGCAATATTTCCTTTATTGCAGTGGTCTTAAACCAATCCCATGATATCTCCAAGGTATGCCTGTATATTCTGGAATTTAACTCCTTACCAGATGCATAGTTTGCAAATATATTCTCCCATTTTGCAGGTTGTCTCTTCACTCTGTTGATTGTTTCCTTTGGTGTATATAAGCTTTTTAGATTGTTGCAATGCTATTTCTCTATTTTTGCTTTTGTTGCCTATACTTTTGAGGTCTTATTACAAAAACATTGACCCAGACCAATGTCATGAAGCATTTCCTCTGTTTTTTTCTAGTAGTTTTATAATTTCAGGTCTTACAATTAAGTCTTTAATCCATTTTGAGTTGATGTGGTAAGAGAGAGGGGTCTAGTGTCATTCTTTCACATGGGAATAATCAGTTTTCAAATCATCATTTACTGAAACTTTCCCTAATATGTGTTTGCCATCTTTGCCAAAAATCAATTGGCTATAAATGTATGGAATTACTTATAGGCTCTCTGTTCCATTCATCTATGCATCTGTTTTTATGCCAGTACAATACAGTTTTGGTTACTATTGCTTTGTATTATATTTTGAAGTCAGGTATTGTGATGCCTCCAGCATTGTTTTGTTTGTTTGTTTGTTTGTTTGTTTTATCATTCAAGATTGCTTTAGATATTCAGGGTTTTTTGTGGTTCTATACATATTGAAGGATGTTTTTTCTTATTTTTGTGAAGACTATCATTGATATTTTGATAGGGATTGCACTCAATCTGTAGATTGCTTAGGTAGTGTGGACATTTTAGCAGTATTAATTCCTTTGATTCATGAACACAGTATATCTTTCCATTTATTAGTGTCCTTTTTAATTTTTAATTATTATAGGTACATAATAGTTGTATTTATTCTGGGGTACATGTGACATTTTGATACAGACATACAATGTGTAATGTTCAAATTGGGGTAATTGGGATATCCATCACCTCAAACATTTATCATTTCTTTGTGTTAAGAACATTCCAATTACACTATTTTAGTTATTTTAAAATGTACTATAAAATTACTGTTAACTGTAGTCATTCTATTGTGCTGCTGAGTACTAGATCTTATTTTTTCTAGCTAACTGTATTTTTGTGTCCATTAACCATCCCCAGTTTACTCATCCCAACCCCACATTACTTTTCCTAGCCTCTGGTAATCATTATTATACTCTCTATCTCCATGAGTTTATTTATTTACCTCACACATATGAGTGAGAACATGTGATATTTGTCTTTCTCTGACTGGCTTATTTCACTTAACATATGTCCTCCATTTCCATCTATGTTGCTGTAAATGACAGGATTTCATTTTTTCTTATGGCTGAATAATATTCCATTGTGTATATGTACCACATTTTCTTTATCCATTCACTCATTGATGGACACTTATGTTGATTCCATGTCTTAGCTATTGTGAATAGTGCTGCAATAAACACGGGAATGTAGATATCTCTTTGATATACTGTTTTTCTTTCTTTAGGATCTATATGCAGCAGTAGGATTACTGGGTCATATGGTAGTTTTATTTTTAGTTTTTTGGAACATTCATACTGTCCTCCATAGTGACTGCATTAATTTACATTCCTACTAACAGTGTAGCAGGGTTCCCCTTTCTCCATATCCTTTCCAGCATTCATTATTGCTTGCCTTTTTGATGAAACCCTTTTTTGACTGGGGTGAGATGATATCTCATTGTAGTTCTGATTTACATTTCTTTGATGATTAGTTATGTTGAACATTTTTTCGTATATTTGTCAGTCAGTCTTCTTTTCAGAAATGTCTATTCAGATCTTTTGTCCATTTTTTTAAATTGAATTATTGCTTTTTATCCCACTGAATTGTTTAAGTTCCTTATATATTCTGATTATTAATCCCTTGTCACATAGGTAGTTTGCAAATATTTTCTTGCATTCTGTAGGATGTCAGTTCACTTTGTTGATTGTTTCCTTTGCTGTGCAGAAGCTTTTTTAGCTTGATGTGATTGCATTATTCCATCTTTTGCTTTGGTTGCCTGTGTTTTTGAGGTCTAACTCAAGAAATCTTTTGTTTTATAGTTTTCATTGTAGAAATCTTTCACCTCCTTGCTTAAATTTATTCCTAGGTATTTTATTTATTTATTTATTTAGTAGCTCATGTAAATGGGATTGCTTTCTTGTCTTCTTTTTCAGGTAGTTCACCATTGGTGTATAGAAACACCACTGATTTTTGTATATTGATTTTCCATCCTGAAAATTTCCTGTAGTTGTTTATTAGTTCTTAAAGCTTTTGGTTGATTATGTACAGTTTACTATATGTAAGATCACATGGTCTGCAAAGAAGGACAATTTGGCTTCCTTCTTTCCAATTTGCATGTACTTCGTCTCTTTCTCTTGCCTATTTTTTCTTTCTAGGACTTCCATACTATGTTGAACAGAAGTGATAAAAGTGGGTATTTTGGTCTTGTTCCAGATTTTAGAAAAAAAGCTTTCAACTTTTCCCCATTCAGTAGGATATCAGTTGTACATTAGGTATATATGGCCTTTATTATGTTGAGGTACATTTTTTCTCTACCTCATTTGTTTAGAGTTTTTATCATAAGGGAATGTTGAATTTTATTAAATGACTTTTCTGTGTCTATTGAGATGACCATATAGTTTTGCCCTTCATTTTGTTAATGCAATGTATCAGGTTTACTGATTTGCACATGTTGATCCATCCTTGCTTTTCTGGGATGAATCCCACTTAAGGATGTTGAATGACCTTTTTGATGTGCTGTTGGATTGGGTTTGCTAGTATTTTTTTAAGGTTTTTTGCATTTATGTTCATCAGAGATATTTCCCTGTACTTTTGGTGCTGGTTGTGCCTGAGTATATAAGCTACTTTATAAGTTGTTTCAGTGGCATTATTTCCAAGTCTTATTGCAAAGAATTGTCTTTGCTTTTGCTTTTCATCTTTTGATTTCTGCAATACAACCTTTCACACCTTTACTTCTAATAAAATATTTGTAGTCCTTATGAGTGTTGTAATGCTGACAAACATTGAATTTCATTAATGCTAATATTGTAGTATCACAAAGCAGGAAAATCATCTTATCTTTAGCAAAAATAAGATAATATTGCAATTCCCAATCCTCATTAAAAAATCTATTTTCTTTCTTTAGTGTTCTCTTGATCTTCTTTGACATGGTGGGCTGTTAAGCAGACAGAATTAAAAAATACTGTCAAGCTGTGAAACTATTCACACATTCCACTGCAAAAAGAAACACAGTGCACTGTTATCAAAAGTTGATAACAGACTAGCTTACTCGACCCCCATAAACTCTTGGCAACCAGCTTGACTGTTGGCATACATGAATGCTATTGATTTTGTAGCTGGCAACTTTGCTGAATTTATTTATCGATAGTCTCTTGGCAGATTCTTTGGGATTTTTCTAGAAATAAGATCATATCATAAGCAAAGAGCAGTAGTTTGACCTCTTCTGCTCACATTTGGATACCCTTGATTTCCTTTTTTTGTCTGATAGCTCTGGCTAGGACTTCCAGCACTATGTTGAATAGAAGTGGTAATAGAGGGCAGCCTTGTCTGGTTCCAGTTCTAAGCAGGAATGCTTTCAGTTTTTCCCAGTTCAATATGCTGTTGGCCATGGGTTTGTCATATATGGCTTTTATAATTCTGAGGTGCATTCCATCTATGCCTATTTTGTTAAGCACTCTTATCATAAAAGGGTGCTGAATTTTGTCAAATGCTTTTTCTGTGTCTATTGAGAGAATCATATGGTCTTTGTTTTTAGTTTTATTTATGTGGTGAATTACACTTATAGATTTGCATATATTGAACCATCCCTGCATCTCTGTGATGAAGCCCACTTGGTCATGCATAATTCACAATTGCAAAGATGTAGAAACAGCGCAAGTGCCCATCAATACATGAGTGGATTAATAAAATGTGGTATATGTGTACCATGGAGTACTACTCAGCCATAAAAATAACGGTGAACTAAGACCTCTTGTATTAACCTGGATGGAATTGGAGCCCATTCTTCTAAGTGAAGTATCACAAGAATGGAAAAACAAACACCATATGTACTTACAATTAAATTGTTACTAATCAATCGATACTTATGTGCACATATGGAAGTAACATTCATCAGGGATTGGGCAGGTGGGAGGGAGGAGGAGGAGATGGATAAATTCACACTAGCACATGTAGTGCCTGCTGTCTGAGGGAAGGGTGCATTTGTAGCTCTGACTCAGGCTGTGCAAAAGCAATGTATGTAACCAAAGCCTTGTACCCCCATAATATTCTGAAATTTTCAAAAGAGAGAAAAGAAAAAAAAAAGAAAAAAAAAGAATGAGCAAGTGAAAATCACTATATGAACCAAAAAAGCATACATTTTTGCTTGTGCACTTAAAAGAAACATCATAAACACAAATTCACTTACAAAATCCCCATTAATGAAAATGCATGTATTTATTTTTTTTAATTTTTATTTATTTTTTATTTATTTCAGCTTATCATCATGGGGGTACAAAAGTTCAGGCCACATACACTGCCCATGTCCCGCCCATCCCCCCGAGTCAGAACATTCAAGCATGTCCATTCCCCAGCCAGTGCGCATTGCACTCATCATGTAGTTATACCCCCATCCCCTCCCCCCACCCCCCATCCTCCCAAGTCAGAACATTCAAGCGTGACCATTTCCCAGATGGTGCGCAACGGATTCATTATACACCCATTCCCTCTCCCCACCAAAGGATAAAATATATTTTAAAATAGAAAAGTGGCACAATTTGATAAAGGCCATTCTCACTGGAGTTAAGTGATATCTCATTGTGGTTTTGATTTGCATTTCCCTGATGATTAGAGATGTTGAGCATTTTTTCATATATTTGTTAGCCATTCTTATATCTTCTTTTGAAAAATTTCTATTCATGTCCTTTGCCCACTTTTTGATAGTGTTGTTTGATTTTTTTCTTACTGATTTTCCTGAGTTCTAAATAGATTCTTGTTATCAGTCCTTTATCTGATGTGTAGTATGCAAAATTTTTTTCCCATTCTGTAGGTGGTCTGTTTATTCTTGTGACGTTTCTTTAGCTGTGCAGAAGCTTTTTAATTTAATCAGGTCCCATTCATTTATTTTTGTTGTTGCTGTGATTGCCTTAGGGGTCTTCATAAATTCTTTGCCTAGGCCAATGTCTGTAAGAGTCTTTCATACATTTTCTTCTAGAATTCTAATAGTTTCCAACCTAAGGTTTAAGTCTGTTATCCACTGTGATTTGATTTTTGGGAGAGGTGAAAGCTGTGGGTCCTACATGTGGCTATCCAATTTTCCCAGCACCATTTATTGAATAAGGAATCTTTTCCCCAGAGTATGTTTTTGTCTGCTTTGTCAAAGATTAGGTGGCTACATGAGGATGGTTTTATATGTGGATTTTCTGTTCTGTTCCACTGGTCTGTGTCCCTGTACTTGTGCCAGTACCAGGCTGTTTTAAGAACCACAGCCTTGTAGTATAGTTTGAGGTCTGGCAAATTAATACCTCCCATTTTGTTTTTGTTGCTTAAAATTGCTTTTGCTATACGGGGTCTTCTCTGATTCCATACAAAGTGTATAATTATTTTCTCTATGTCTGTGAAGAATGATGTTGGTAATTTAATAGGGATTGCATTGAATCTGTAGATCACTTTGGGTAGTATAGACATTTTAACAATGTTGATTCTTCTTATCCACAAATATGGTATGGTTTTCCACCTATTTACATGCTCTGCGATTTCCTTCCTCAGTGTTTCGTAGTTCTTCCTATAGAGGTCCTTTACCTCCTTAGTTAAATATATTCCTAGGTATTTTATTTTCTTTGTTGCTATTTTGAAGAGCTTCTGCACAGCCAAAGAAACAGTCACGAGAATAAACAGACAACCTACAGAATGGGAAAAATTTTTCGCATACTACACATCAGATAAAAGACTGATAACAAGAATCTATTTAGAACTCAGGAACATCAGTAAGAAAAAATCAAAGAACCCTATCAAAAAGTGGTCAGGGGACATGAATAGAAATTTTTCAAAAGAAGATATAAGAATGGCTAACAAATATATGAAAAAATGCTCAACATCTCTAATCATCAGGGAAATGCAAATCAAAACCACAATGAGATATCACTTAACTCCAGTGAGAATGGCCTTTATCAAAAAGTCCCCAAACAATACATGTTGACGTGGATGCAGAGAGACAGGAACACTCATACACTGCTGGTGGGACTGCTAACTAGTGCAACCCCTGTGGAAAGCATTATGGAGATACCTTAAACAGATTCAAGTAGACCTACCATTCGATCCAGCAATCCCATTATTGGTCATCTACCCAAAGAACAAAAGTCATTCTATAAAAAAGACACCTGTACCCGAATATTTATAGCAGCACAATTCACAATTGCAAAGATGTGGAAACAACCCAAATGTCCATCAATTCATGAGTGGATTAGTAAAATGTGGTGTGTGTATACCATGGAGTGTTACTCAGCTATAAGAAATAACGGTGATATAGGATCCCTTTTGTTCTCCCGGAGAAAGTTGAAACCCATTCTATTAAGCGAAGTATCCCAAGAATGGAAAAATAGGCACCACATGTATTCACCAGCAAATTGGTTTCCCTGATCATCACCTAAGTGCACATTTGGTAATAACACCAGTTGGGTATCAGACTGAGGTGGGGAGTGGGGGGAGGGGATGGGTGTATACCTACATGATGAGTGCTATAGGCACTGTCTGGGGAATGGACACGCTTGAATGTTCTGACTTGGGGGGATGGGGGGTGGGAGGAGGGGATGGGTGTATACCTACGTGATGAGTGCGATGCTCACCGTCTGGGGAATGGACACGCTTGAAGCTCTGACTCGAGGGGATGGGCGGGACATGGACAATATATATAACCTGAACTTTTTTACCTCCATAATAAGCTGAAATAAATAATATAAAAAAATAAAAGTGACACAGTTAACCTATTTATAGAAATGTGCAATACAATATGTTGAACAATCTCATTTGTACCAATAAATTTCAGACAGAGATTTCATAAAACGTATATACATTTAAGTTTTCATAACAGTTAAATGACTCTTTTATTTAATAGGTGAAGTCATGACAAGGCATTTCAACTGACTTAATAAGAATAGAGATATTTTTCAATGTTTTGTGCACCAAAATTAAAAAGTAATATGGGATATTGTGAGAAGATATCATTATATTTCAACTAAGTTTTGGAAAACAAAAAAGTAAACTCTAAAAGTAGTCAATTAAAAAAAAAAAACTCTCACCCACCAGCCTCTGTGTGGCAGTGACGTCAGTCAGGCAGGGGAAGTTGAGAACTGAATCATGAGTATAGCAGCCATCAATTTAGCCCTTATGGCTCACTAATGTTCTAATTGTGCCGGTCAATCTAGGAGGATTATTTTGTTGAAAACTTATTTTATTCTTTGGTATTTTAAATATGTTCATTTGAAAAACAAAATAAAAATATAAAAGATGAGCAAAAATGTATTAATGAAAACAAAATAAATTGTTCTATAAAATTTGGATTTGGTCAAAAGTCCACACTTAAGGACCTAAGGACCACAGATTTCCCACCCCTGGTCTAGAGTGTGGTTAAACTCTGATGTTTCATTATTCATTACCTGTCTATTGCTGAAAATGGGGAGTTGAAGTCCCCTATCATTATTGTATTCAGTCTATACCTCCCTTTAGGTCTATTAATATTTTCTTTATATATTTAAGTGTTCCTATATTGGGTGCATATATATTTATAACTGTTATATCCTCTTGCTGTATTGACCCCTTTGGCATTATAAAATGGTCTTTGTCTATTTTTACAGTTTTTGGCATAAAGTCTGTTTTATATAAGTATAGCTACTCCTGCTCTCTTTTGCTTTTGTTTGCATAGAATACCTTTTCCCATCCCTTCATTTTCAGGCTATGCATATCTTTACAGGTGAAGTGAGTCTGTTTTAGGCAGCATATAGTTTGTTCTTGTATTTTTATCTATTCAGTTATTCTATATTTTTGGTTGGAGTATTTCATCCTCTTATAGTTGAGGTAATTTTATTGATAGGTAAGGGTTTACAACTGCCTTTTTGTTACTTGTTTTGTTGTTATTTTGTAGATCCTTTTTTTCTTTCTTCTTCCTTTACAAGTTTTCCTTTGTGATTATGTGATTTTCTCATGTAGTATATTTTGACTCCTTGCTTTTTATTTTTAGTGTATCTGTTATAGGTTTTTGCTTTGTGGTTACCATGAGGTTACAGAAAACATACTATAATTATAAAACTTATTTTAAACTGATAACAACTTAACTTTGATCTCAAAGAGAAAAAGAAATGCACAAAACAAGCTGTATACTTTAACTACATTCTACATCCACCTTTTGGATTTTTAATGTCACAATTTACATATTTTTATTGCTTTTTCCTTAACAAAATGACTAAAATATAGAGGTTTGAAGGATAAAACATTGTAGCCTCACCTGATATTATTATGAATTTACCTTTTAGAAAACTCACTTTAATAAAATTTAAATTATTCTTGATTTGCATCACTTCTCTGTATTATAATTTTTCTTAAATTGTTTCCTATATGATGATATGCTTTCTTCCTTGGCTATTAATTTTATTTCTCATTACTCTTTTCATGTATGATAATATTATATCTTCTGCAATATGTAGCTGTCATTATTTTCACAAAGATTTCCAGGGATACCCTGACAATGCTAAATAATGTTAATTTTTCATTTTCTGCTCTTCTCATTTTGCTTCTAATGAAAATGTAGGGTTTTCTAGTAGAAAAATGATAATTGAATTTATCAGTTTCTGTGTGATATAATGGAAAAAATTCCTTGATAAATTTCAGGAGCCTAGTTTTCATTCCTAGTATTTATTAGGTTTTTGACCTTTATCAAGTGACTGAAGTCTTCTGAACTTTATTTTCTTCATCTGTCTAGAGGGTATAATCATCATCTCTAACACGTTCTCTCATGGTTGTTACAGGGTGACAATGTACTTAGCCAAGTAAAATGCAGTTGAAGTCATTTAGGTTAAAATTATAGAAGTTTCATTAACATCTATAAATTCCTTTCTAGTACATAACATTTTGTATAACTCTGAATAGTGAAAATATCACATGGATGAAAGCTGCCCTAGTATGCTAGTGTCTTCTTTCTAATGTAGACTTACATGATTTAAATTAGTTCCCTCCTTCCTTCCACTTCTATATACTCAAATTTTCAATCCATAAATATCCTTTTGTCCTTCTATTCTTTATGCTACCTTTGCACTAGGAACTCTGATCTATGCTCTACTGCTTCAGTGGAACAAATCTGCTGCAGATCACTAACCACCATGCCTGGTGGCCTTCTCTCAGCCTTAGTCACCTTACTTTCATTGTGTCATTTAATATTATACAGAACCTCTCCATCCTGGGATCTTTTCTTAGATACATGTCAGAGACCAATTTTGGATCTCCTAATTCTAGTGATCACTTTTCACTCCTTCAATATGTAGCACAGGTTTGTGTATAAATGCCTGAGCTTTGACATCAGAACTGGCTTCAAGTTCTTGTTCTGTGCCCCTTTAATAGTTGAGTGACCTTGAGCAAGTTGTTTAATCCCTCTGCTTCAGTTTTCTCATCTGGGAAATGGGGATAATGTTTGATACCAACCTTGCCAGGTTGTTTTGAGCATTCAGTGAGACCAGGTATATAAAAGTTCACCAAAGTAGGACCCTCAATAATGTTAGATATTATTGATATATATATATATATATATATATATATTTTAATTACTATTTTCAAACAAATTTTTCTACCCTTTATTTTTTTTTTTGTCTGAGCAAAGCTCTGACATAAGCTCTCTATTCTTTCTCTTCACTCATTTTTGCAGTTTTACCTCTCATCTCTAAGCATGACAACCATATCATCCCTTCCTGCTCAAACCTCTCATGAGAGCGCCATTGTTAGATTAACATGTGAGTCCAAGACATCTTTATGTAGATTTCTTGTGGTGATCTATGTGTCCACAATGGAACATATCATCCTCCCCGCCAAACCCCAGCTCCCCTGCCCAACTATCACAACTGTTAGTCAGTCAGACTAGAAACTATGGAATCACACTTAACCCTTTCTTTTTCTGTATTACTTAGCCCTAAATAAAATATGATGCCAAACACCATGTTTCCTTCTTAGAAGTGCATTTATGATCAAATCTTTCTTTTCCTTTTCTGTTGTCTGTGTCCTATTTAAAGCTCTTGTCATCTCACAATTGGTTTCCTTCCAGTAGCTCCTTACAGGTTATCTCTCACTGCATTCTCAAGTCCAGTCACCCCTACCACTGCCAGAAAAATATTTTTTAAATACTATTTTAATTCTATAACTTTCATGCTTGAGACATAAACTGACTTTATTGACTGCTGTATTGTTAGTTTACAACTCTCTGCCTGGCTTTGGGACCTCTCTATGTTTTAGCGCTTTTTCCCACATGGACCCTACAATTCGGAAAAATCTGATTCATATCCTTATCTCTTATCCAGCCCCATATAGGGTTCTGTCCCATATCTCAAATCACCTTTCATCTACTGCAGCATTTCTTCTTTTCTATCTTCCTTTTGTGGCTTAACTGAGTTCTAACATTTCTTTGGAATTATTTCTTCCTTTACCTTGTTTCTTACTTCTATTACAATAACAAAACACTATCATCATGAGTGATATAAATCAAAATCAACCAAAAAGGAGAATTTATTTATTTATGAAGTTATGAAATCAGGGATGTAATAGGGGCAACTGATAAATACAGCCAGAAGCCTAATATAGACAGATCCACTCCTCCACCTCTTAATGCCTCCACTTTTTCATGAGAGCATTGTTCTCTCTTTTAATTTGACCTGCATAAGCTCAAGAACTCATGCCCCAAGGTAGTCATGAATCCTTGGAATGTTCCTAAGACTGACTCACCCTTTCAGTGCAAAGTTAGAGACAGATAGGACTCCCATTTCAGGGATATTTTTCTCAGCCAGAAGTGCCCCCTGGAGGCTTAGGTAGAATCAAAGCTATCTTGAAGTAAGGGGAGAAAACAAACCACATTGGCAGCCTCCATATGCTTCCGAGAATAACTTGCTGTTGCTGTGCGTTAGGTAATCCCAAATGGTTTCCTACATTCTATTGTCCCAAAAGTGTGATTAAAGTATTATAATGTGGGGAAAACAGCAGACATTAGTGCAGTGGAGTGAAAAAGCCCACACTTTGGTACTATCCTGGGATTTCATCAGCAGCAAAATGAGGACAGGAGAATTGGACCTTGAGTGATTTTATTAAAACACTGGGCGAATCCAATCAAGATGTTTTAGCTATTAAGTTCCCTGGTGACAGGGGTTATGTCTGTTCTAATTTGCTTCGTGAGGTGCCTATGTAGGCAACAGGGATAGGGATCATGTTTTTAAGAAGCCTTAAAATGTTGTTAGTTTGTAGCAAAACTGTTAAATACTGAGTGCACCACTATATCTAATGAGCAGTTTTAATTTTAAATTTCTGGGAAGGATGCTTGGCAACAGTTGAATTAACATTTTCCAGGTATCTAACTAGAGATATAAATTGGAAGTCATAGGTGTTAACTGAAGCATGGCAAATAGGGGGTTTCTATTAAGAGAAGTGGATCATAGGTTGTTGTGGCAAATACCAGCCTCAAAGAAGTTAATAGAAAAAGAATAACTTATAAAAGTGTGTGTGACTAATAATAAAAACCCTTGTTGAGACTTTTTTATGCATCAGGCTCTGTCATAAGTATTTCCCATACAAAATCACATTTAATCCTCATAACCACCTTATAAACATTTTGTAGATGAGGAAACAAGGGCTTAGAGAGGTTAGGTCGCTTGCCCAAGTGTCCAAATTCAGAGGTGGCAGAGCCAGGATTGAAACCAGGTTTGATTAATTCAAATGAGATTCAACGTTAGTCTAACTTCAGAGCCATTCTCTTAGAAACTATTTATGACTGCTTATTAGGAAGAAGAAATTATGAACAAGCTTAGACAGAATTAACTTTCATTGAGTATCTATTCTGTACCAGACCTTGGGCTGGCGATTGTCCTATTGTATCTGTTTGACTTATGAAACTGAAGCTCAGAGATATTTAAATGACTTTTCTAGGGTCATTTTTAGGAAATTGCAGATGTAAGAATCAACCTCAGTCTATATATGACAAAGGCCAATGTCCTTTCCAAATATCATAATCCCCGTGAAAACAAAATTATATTAATTCCATCTTGCCTAAGAATTTGAGTACCTTTTGTGATTGGAAGTTTTAAAAACACTAAAAAGTTCAGCTACACATAACTGTATTACTCAGCTCAAGCTGCCATAACAACGAACCACAGACTAGGTGGCTCTTAAACAGCAGAAATGTATTTCCTCAAGGTTCTATAGCTATTAAATCCAAGATCACAGTGTCAGTAGGGTGTGTTCCTTATGAGGGACTCTCTCCTTGGCTTTTAGGTGGCCACCTTCTCCGTGTATCTTCATGTGGTTTTCCCTCTCTGTATGTCCATCTCCTAATATCTTCTTATAAGGACATCATTTATATTGGATTAGGACTCACCTATATGACATTTTTTGTCTTAATTACCACTTTAAAGGTCCTATCTCCAAATACAGTCATATTCTGAGGTGCTGCAGTTTAGGACTTCAAAAAATGAATTTTTGATGAGACACAGTTCAGTCCCTAGCAAGGACAAACAATGCTCTGACATGACACTAAGAAGTTAATAGAAAGGTCTTATGACAAAATACATAAGACAAAATATGACAAAAACTGAATATTCCATCACCTTCTTTCAAGTCACCATCATTTCTAACCTGCATTAATCTCCTAACTAAGCTTCCTATTTTTTTCTCATATTCAACCTCACATGAAGTAATAATTTGTCAGCATTTTATTTTTTTAAAGATCTTATAGCATAAGTCCAAAGACCATCATTCACTTTGCATCCCATGGGAATGCCAACCCCCACCAAGCTATATTACAAAGTGGCCCTGCATCTTGTCATGTCTCCATTTCCATTGTCAGCCTCCCAAATCAGGCCTTTATTACTTCTAACCTCTCTGATTGCAATACTCCATCATGTCCCCTCTGGACTACCATTCTACTACTCTCTCATCCCATTATTGACATCATATTGTTTCTTAGGTACATTTAGATCATGTCACTTGCCCTCTCAAACCACTTCCGTTGCATCTCTTTATATACCAAGTTGGGGCCCTCCCACTGTGATCCAAGCCTACTGGTCCTCCTGCATGTAGCCTCTGCTGCAGGCAGACTGGATTTGACCATGTGCTTGCCTACCTTAACCTTCCTATGATCTGTTTACTCCATCTAGAATGCCAAAGTCCACCCCTTCTTCAAGACCCAAATTAAATGCTACTTCATAATCAGATATTTTCCTGGTGCACTAAATCAGAAGTGATATAATCTTCTACTCTCCACTCTGTCACCTTTATTGTACTGGATCCTTTTACAAATGGAGTTTCTGTTATAGCCAGTTAACCTCAGTGGTCCTTTCAAAACAATGGAGTAACTGAAAATATGAGAGACCATTGACCACCAGAATCTTAGTTATTTTATTGGCATAGTCCAGGTTGTGCTGGCACTAGCCCATAGAGACATTCACAAGAGAATTATTACATTTTTAAGCACCTGTTGTTAAATTAAGCACAGCCATTACTAAAAGTTAAATTATGTAAGCTCTAAGTAAATAATCATAATAAAACAAAAGTAGAATACCAGTAAATTCTAATTAAAATAAATTATTTCTATTAATTTTACCATATTTACTATTTTCTATGCTCTTTAGGCTATACATAGCTATAATATCCATATGATCAATATATTATATATTGATACACTACTAAGCATCACCTCCCAACTTTGCATTTAGCAACTTCACATTGGTAGCTTGAAATTTGTCATGGTAGATGTATTTACATCATAGAAATTGGCACAAATCAGGATATGTTCTTTTTATTGTTTAGACCTAAGGTAGCAATAAAGAAAATGTTAATAATTCAGATTCAACTTAAAAGTATATCATATCTGTAGCCATTACCTTGTGAATAGCACACATTATAAAGAGTCTTTCAGAATTTGAAGATATTTTCAGATTCAACAAAGAAGTTGCTTGCATCATTGAGTGATGAGCAAAGTTCTGACATCCAAAGTATTAGGTTTTACTTTTATCATAATATTAATATATAAAAATTTTAGTCAATGTTCATGTCAGGATTTCACTTATTAGTCATTTTTAACTGTAGGTTGGCTATGGACACAAGATTCTGGCAAAATTCAATAAAAGTATTTTTTGAGAATAATTGGCTATAGGGAATTTACAATAAAGAGCATTGTGTATCTTATTATTTTGAAATTATGTGTTACATATATTTTATAAACAGTAAAATTTGTGATGAAAACATTCATATATATATAAATACAAATATTTGAAAGATGGTCTGGCAAAATGAGCAATCAAATAACCTCAGTAATCTGCCCTTGAGTTAGCTTCCCCTTCTTCCCTGTCTCACTCTTGATTTCCCTCAACCCTGTTTTATTGCAGTTCTCCGGCTCAGATACTTCCCATAATCATGTGGGCAGAAGAAGAAAAGTTTGATAACATCTTTCTCATGTGACTAAACCAGTCCTTTGAAATAGGACATAACTAAGTTATTTTCCATGTCAAATATAAAAATTAAAATTACCTAGACAGAAATGAAGGGGAAAACAGGACAATGAAAGGAAGTAGTGTGCAAGAAGTATCACCTGATGAGTCCAGTTAGAAGTAAACTCTTCTTCCTTTGAACTCTGCCACCTGAATCCAAGCCAGTACTTTGTATCTCCATTGTGGTAGTTATACACACACCACACACACACCACACACACACGTGTGTGGTGTGTGTGTGGTGTGTGTGTGTATGTGAGTGTGTATGAGAGTATATATTATACATCATATCTCTATTTTATATATATACACACATATATGAGAATATCTATATGTGTTTAAACATGTGTGTTCTTATATCAGCCCTCCATATGCTTATTAATATATTAACAGGCATACTTATTTTTTTATGCACCTTACCCCCCACTGCCCTTAGTTTTTCAAGGTTTTTTTTTTTTTCCATTTCAATAAATGCTTGGATATTCACCGGGATGGAACTATTCTTCTTAAAGGCATTGAATCTAGGATCTATGGAAAATATTCAAGATTAAGAAACTAGTGAGCTAGGTCAGCCCTCCTCCACTCATCCCCTTCTTTTCCTCATATATAAAAACTGGAATTGTGATATTAATGTTTGAAATTGGGCCTCCTTCCAGAAGACAACTAAAATCACCACTTTTCTGGCCCCAGGCCAGGGGTTTTTGCCATTGTCTTAGAACAGATATTCTTGGGTAATTTTTGGTATAAAAAAGTAAAAACACTGGTAAATCTGATTTACAAGGAAATGTACCTCCTCTCTTCCACTGCACAGATTTCCAATGATTATCAGCAAACAATTTTAATTATTTTAGAAATAGATTTAGTGAGATTTGTCCTCCCTTGGTTTGATATATATGGAAAAAAGGCACATCTTGTGTCTGGTGGAAATATATTACAGTTGTTGGAATCTTTAAAAAAATTGACATGAGTACATTAAAAAAATTATCAAAATAAGCAGTCCTTATAAAGGGTGGAATATCTCAAAAAACCAACTATTAATAATACTTGATATAAAATCTAGGAAATATTGTGGAACAGATGAATTAATACAGAATAGTTAAACAAATTGCAAGGTTTGGCCACTTCAGTAAAGACTATATTTTTTCATGTGTTATCAGAGGCCTATTACTAGATACCTTTTCAATAAAGTCTGAATGGATAGAATTTCTGATTCTTAAAACATATTTAAATTTATAAAGCAAAATTAGCTTAGGAATTATTCACAAGGTCCAGCATTTATATTAAGAAATGAAGAATCAAATTTGGAACAAATACATATAAGAGAAATTAAGAAAATGGCTAAATTTTTTTTATTATAATAAAACAATGTAGGAGGCAGATCTGAAATCCCACTCTCCTTAAAATACATATCATTTTATAGTCAAGGAGACAAATTCACAAAAAAGCTAAGCAGCTTCCCAAAGACCATGTAGGTAATAAGTGAGAGAACCAGGTTTCAAACACTTTCCTTCACAATATATCTTATCTTAGCCCAGCCTAGTCCTTTTGGATCCCAGTGAATGTGGAATAGCTTCAATATCAGAGCTGCTCTACACAGCTAGTCATTATATAATAGATGATCAGTAGTTATTTACTAATGACAATTAGATGCTCATTGTCTACAATTAATTTATTCAGCAAATACTTAGGTCACCCAGGCTCTGGAGGTAAAGGGGTAATTGACCCTTTTTTCCAATTTTCTCACAGTCTCTTAGGAAGTCAAATAAATAATGACAATAAAATATGAAAAACCTTGTGATATTAGAGTGGAGGTGAGCACAGTAGAGCCATCTATTTGAGAATTCTGTCACTTTTAGCTGAGTCTTGAAGGATAAGTAGGAATTCGCTAAACAGAAGAGTATTTCAGGAGAAAGGAGATTGTGCAAAATTCAAAAATGTAAAAGAGCATGATCTATGTATTTTTTGGTACGGCTGGGGCATGTGCTATACCTAAGGAAAAGGAAAGCAGTGAGACTGGAGAAAAAGGTTAGGCACTAGATCTTAAAAGTCTGGATGCCATAAAATTTGGATTCTACCCTGAAAGGTAAAGAATATAAATTTCTTCGTATGAATAAAGCAGAATGTTCTGATAGAAATATAATGCTAGTCATTTGTGTAATTTTAAGAAGAAGTAAAAAATAAATGGATAAAATTAGTTTTAGGAATATATTTTATTTAATCTAACACATCCAAAACTTTAGTGTTTCAATATGTAATCCACAATATAAAACATTAATGGGATATCTTACATTCTTTCTTTCATACTAAGTCTTTGAAATCTATTCTATATTTTACACTGACAGAACATCTCAATTTGGACTAGCCACATGTTAAATGCTCAATAGCCAACTGTGGCCAGTGACTACTATATTGTACAAAACAGATCTAACAAAAACTGTAGAGGAGAGTCTGCAAGGCCATAGTGGCTCAACACTGCATGGTTACCCACTCCTGATTGAAGTTCAGACTTTGGCAGCAACAACAGCACAGCCACTGCATGCTGCATGCATTTTAACTATTTTTACTCATTTTTAAATGCAAAGTGAGTCCTTCCTCTCAGTACTGAGGGGAGATACTGAGTCTTTCCAGAGGGAATCTGGCAACCACAGAACCCAGACAGCACAGATCTAAACTGAAGAAGGTGGTG
Source organism: Eulemur rufifrons (assembly GCF_041146395.1). Lineage (NCBI taxonomy): Eukaryota > Metazoa > Chordata > Mammalia > Primates > Lemuridae > Eulemur > Eulemur rufifrons. Next base: position 41,067,490 of record NC_090988.1, read on the forward strand.
ACGGGCCAGGGAGCTGCTGTCAAAGAAGCTACTTATTTTCAGCAAAGGCTGTCAAGCTTAAATAGCTTTGGCTGGGCTGCAGAGGATTTTTTGCCTTCAGTTGGTGACGGGAGATTTCTGCATTGTCATTAGATCCAGTTAGAATCGAGGATCAAAGGTGACTAGTGAGCTAAAACAGAGGCACAATGAATAACTCACCAACCCACCCAACCCATTGACACACAGTTCCATATAGAGTTTTGTCCTTTCTGTGGAAATAGAATTACTCTTAATGAGACAAGTATGGCAGGCTTCAGCTGTGAATTTGACAGCTTATAAAGAAAGCAGAAAGAAGTTGAATTCTGTAGGGTTAGAGTGGGAATCTCAGTCATAGCTTTTTATATTCCTGCAGGTAGAATAGCTAGAGAAAGAAATGAGTCAAAGCTTCCAATATTTTTAAGAAAACTCATAATGTGATTTTTCCATTTTGCAAATATCAAGTAAGCTATATTAACAAAATAATAAAAACCTAAAATACTGCAAAAATGTTAATATTGACATAACTTTTTTGTCTTTCCCTTTAGTCCCTCTGAAGTTCCTCCCTCCCCACCAATGATGTAGTTAAGTAACTAATAAAAATAATATGGTATGCCTATTTCCAAGAGACCCCTTTTAGTTTATAAGCCTTTGTCTATAGAAAACCTATAATTAAGCATTGTATATTTTGTAGAAAGGCTTTGATATTTAAACACCAATTCCCAGCAATGATGTGGATTGAATCATTTAGTGCTAAATCAGATATTTCAATAATCTTTCTGGAAATTAGGCAAAATATTTATTTGTTAAATAATATATGTTTGTTGAGATGAATTCGATTCAGTAGCATCTGGAATTAGTTTCAAATGAAACATTTAGCAGCGGGTGGAAAAAGTGCCTTTGGAAGAATGACAGGACTAAATTGAGCAATTCTCACTCAGAGGCTCAAGTGTAACAATATGCTGTAGAAGAGAATGGGCTTTAAATTTGTCAGATAAGGGTTGAAACTCCAGATCTTTCATTCACTAGCTATAAATTCTTTGGCAAATTCTCTCAGAATCAACATCTTATTTATAAATGTGAGAACTAATAGCTACCTCATAAGGTTGGTTGGTTTTAATAATAATAACATATTTGAAGTGACTAGTGCGGTATTTTGTACATATTATTATCGGCCTTTTACCAAATAATTTCACTGGATCTAGATAAACGTAGTTGATAGTGATGATAACAATGATGATTGCGATGATGGTAAAAGATGATAAAAACTATCCTGTACTGAGTGCTTACTCTGTGCCATGCTCTGGGCTAAGCACTTTACCTAAGGTACCCCCATCTAAAAATGAGCAAACAAAACCTCGCCTTGGATTTCCACATTCTCTTTCAATTACCACCATACCTCTTGGCCCCTTTCACCACCAAGTGTCTCAGAGAAGTTGTATAAATACATGTCTTCACTCTTTTATCCCCATTCACATAAGCCTACTCCTATAGGACTTCTATTATGCTGCCAAAATTAGTGGATTTTTTTTTTTTTTTTACTACACAACTTACTTTAGTATTCAACACAGTGCATGTACAAAAAAAAAGTTAAAGCAGTTTCTCCTATTGATATCCATAAGAATTCATTGTCTTGGTTTCTCTTCTTCTCCATCATCTTTGTCAGCTTTTTCTTCTCAATTAATGCACAAATATTTGGATTCTTTATGCTATAACTCAGAGCTCTCTTCCCTTCATATCCTTCACTTTCATCTCTTATTGTTGTTATCCCATATGCAAATAGTTCCAACTCAGACTTCTATTCTCTGAGCCAGAATGTCCTTATTTAATTTCCGAGTTGGCATTTCTACTTGGCTATTTCACAGAAATTTAAAAATAAAATTTCTAAAACTTGATTTTTTTTTCCAAATTTAGTTCTCTTTCAATTTTGTCTACATTAGTTCATTCAACCAAGTTATATGAACTAGAGTTACTGCAGGGAGTAGATATCATAACTTTTGATTCCAGAGTTTAGGCTCCTACAGCAGAAACAAAAGATGACACTCAAACTTTTTTGTCTTTAACACGTATGGCAGTGATAACTGCTGTTTGTTTTTTTATTTGATTTCCTATCCTCTGCTGTATATGAATTTGTACAGTCAACTTGTATTTTTGTTCTTAAGAGCACACTTATTTATCCAGCCCCACACTTGATAGCCAGAAGGAAAGTTCACCAACATAGCATGCCACTCAGCAAATCACTCGGCATGTACTTTTATGACAATATCCAGTAGCCTTGATTAGTATTCCCATAAATAATATTTTATACATACATTTAAAAATCCATAAGTTTAGTTATACATAGTTCTAGCATGTAACTTACAATTTATGTATGGTAACTGCATAAATAATTATGTTCTAGCAATTCTTTTCTGCTGAATTCACTATTCAAGTATTGCTCAAAGCTGCTTACATAATTCATTCCTAGAGTAATACCTAAAGTGAATTTGCTAAATGAGATCCTTCTAGTACTTCCAATAACCCTGGATGAGATCCAATACTGCCCTTCCTCAGCTTAATGCTATGCTACATGGGTCGTGTTATAGAAAGACTCCAAGATAGGATTATATATAAATAATTGGGCCATTGGCCAAAACTTGGAAATCTGTTTGTTAGCAAAGGTTTTCATAGCCATGCCATTTATAATAATTCATAGGACCTTGATGAAGGTACATGATAGATAGATAATAACTTTTTACTCCAGTCCTTTGGTTTAAAATTTTCACTTTAATCGTATGTCTAGCATCCTCAGTTCTGTAGCCCTGTTTAGGAATATTCCTTGGGACACTTAATTTTCTTCTTTCTTTCTGTTCAATAAAATAGGTATACACGTTGTTTTTTGTGTGAGGATAGAAATATCTGCCTTGAAGAACTTTACTGTCTAGTAGCAGGGGATAAAAATAAACAAATGAGTGCAATGTAAAATTTAAAATGCTATATTCATTGTACATATGGCTATAATGGAGAAAAGACATGTTTTTTTTTAAAAAGGAATATATTTAGAAAAGATATTAATAAAATAAGAGGTGTTTGACTCTCAGTCATTTTCTTACTTGTGGCTATTTTAGTTAACCACCAGTTTAACTGAGCCACAACCCACTCAATATGGGCAGTTTGTGCTAAAATCCTTTGGTAAACATTTCTGGCCTCCATTAAAGGGCAGGAGGTGGGGACTGGGCACTGCTCACACATATTTTTAGGGGATGGGATCATGCCAGGCTAATATCACAACTCACATGAAAAACGACTGTGCTTTTCTTTACTGGTAATTGTCAATAAATACACTGCGTTTATGGTAGCAATAGAATATTAATACTAAAAGCCATATGGAATTTAATTTTTTAAAAAATGTTTATATAGGGAATCTTAATTTACTTTTTGGCAAAAGGTAATTTTGATCAACTAATATGGAAAATAAGTTCTATTGTGGAAAGTCAAGCTCACTACATTTTAAAAATGACTTAGTATTTCCTAAAGTGAATACTTTCTGAAAGAGTATTTTACACATTCTTTTAGCATCCACCTGATGATCTTATTGGAACAAATACATTTACTCTTTCAAAACTTTTCTTCTTACCTATCACTTTTCTGTTTAAGAATACCTGAATACCTACTATATGATGATATATAGTAAATATGTGCATTCACTACCTTCAATGGGCTACAGTTTTAGAAAGTAGGATATGTAAATACATCTGAAACATAATAAATAAATGTATACAATAGGTGACATATAAAATACATATTTTAAATTAAGCCTAATTCAGTATAATAGCACTATAACTCATCATCTGACTCTGAGAAATTTTAGAAATCCCCTGATAAATCACATTATTTGAAGTGGGTTATGTTTCCTAAGGAAAAAATGTTAACATTGTGGGTTGTATTTTTAACCAAGTTCTCAAAATGAAATAAATCATGAGTATGATCAGCCTTGTCATAAAGGTGAAGGAACCACAATTATAAACTTTTTTTTAGCAATTATAAATAACAGAAATTATGTTTGTGAGCATTATATAATAAATCAATAGGCTAAGATGTGCACATGTCTAAAGTTATATGCCTAGTGTTATGCTTGTACATACCATTTAATTAATAAATAGCTATTGAATGAATAGCTAGCATGTAAGGTAACGCTATCCCAGTGAAAGGATCCTTAAAAAATGTGGTGGAGTAGGTCAAGTTTAGTTCCACAAGCATTCACTTGGTGGCACCAGGGAGATGTAGTCCCTATCCTGAAGAACTTTACATCTGGGAGATTTAACTGGACCAAAAAGAATGGGTAAGATTTCAATATGAAAAAATGAAGAAAAAGTATTCCAAATGGAAGGATACACACACACCCACACACACCACATTTCTTTATCCATTCATCCACTGTTGGGCCACTTAGGTTGAATTCATAACTTGGCTACTGTAAATAATGGTGCCATGAACATGAGAGTGCAGATAAAATCCTCTGGAAATATACCCAGAAGTAGGATTGCTGGATCATATGGTAATTCTAGTTTTAGTTTTTTGAGAAACCTCCATACAGTTTTCCATCATGGCTGTACTGTTGTACATTCCCACCAACAGCATAACAGGGTTCCCTAAAACAAACCCAATCAAACTCACAGAACCAGACAGTAGAATGGTTATTATCAGAGGCTGGGGGATGGGGGAAGAGTCGAGAGACATTAGTCAAAGGGTACAAATTTTCAGTTAATCAGGAGAAATAGGTTTTTTGAGATCTATTGACTATAGTTAATAATAATGTATATTTCAAAATTGCTAATAAGATCATAAATTTCAAATGTTCTCACTATAAAAAAATAATAAGTATTTGAGGGGATGAATACGTTAATTAGCTTTGTTTAATCATTCCACATTTTATACTTATAACATCACTTAGTACTTTATAAATAGATACAATTATAATTTGTCAATGTACAATGAACTTTTTAAGTTTAAAAATAATAATAATAATAATTTTCACATCCTGAAGGTAAACACAGAGATCAGTAAAGACATTTTATATTATAGGAGCAAACAGAAGTAAAGTCAATTACATTTACAATTATCAGCATCTACTTTCGTCTCTCAATGACTTTTTAAAGTATGCTATTTTAAACTTTTTTCATCAAATTTATACGTTCCTATTTTTCAAAATCATATAGTGTAGAATGGCTGGAAGTGAAAAAAAATTTAGTGTTTTTCCCTCTTGTTTTCACCTCCATATCTCTAAACATTATGAATACATGCCTACTCTTTTTTTAAAGCTATGCTTAGTTTTTAATGACTATAGATATTCTCTGTTACCTTATATATCATCTTATTTCTTCTCTTAATGTGATTCTTCCATTAGATTAGCTACCTTCTGATTTTTTTAGCTTCAGGTAGTTCCATTAATTACATATATTTTGTTTTCTGTTTATCTGGACGTCCTCTTTGTGAGTGGAGGACTTTAGTGCCCTTTCTCTTTCCATCAGCTCTCCCTACTTCACCTCTCAGCCTCTGTCATCTTTCTCTTTAATTGTCACTGTAAAGGTTAGTAACAGATATATCCTGTTACATAATGACTTTTACACGTTGCTATAGATGGGTTCTTAAAGTTGAAAATCAATAATTGATATTTGCATCATTGACTATAAATAGTACAAGCTAAGAGTCAAGTCGTAGGGCTATGATTACATTTTCCTCTCATTTCAAGTTATATACCCTTTGCTACCTAAAAAAGAATGTTCTATGATTTTCTTCTTATTTCTGCCAGTTGCTTAAAATGAAGCCACATGCTTGTTTCATATTTTACATCACAACTTTCTTTCTCAATGACTTAATTCACTTTTGGAAAAAGAAATACTTGCTTCCTCATCTTTTTTCTCATTCTATGTTACTTGAAGACTGTTTCATCCTCAAAAAGCCTATGAACATGTTTTGGGTATACTTTCCTCATAAATTCTAAATGTATAATTCTAGAGTACAGAGTTTATATAAACTACTGAGAATCTCAACACTTCAGGCTTTCCCATTTCATTAGAATAAATATTCACATTTGTAATGCCCAGATTATGCTGGATTTCTTTTGCTAAATCAAAATTATTATTCTGCAAAATTTTCATGTTACATATATCCATTTCCTATTTTAATTAATTTTAAATAGATTTTCTTTTTAGAGCAGTTTTAGGTTTGCTGAAAAATTGAGTGGAAATTTTCCATATACCCCCTACCTATTTTAATTTAATTTTGAGACAGAGTCTTGCTCCATTGCCCAGACAAGAGTGCTGTGGAGTCAGCCTAGCTCACAGCAACCTCAAACTCCTGGGCTCAAGCAATCCTCCTGCCCCAGTCTTCCTAGTAGCTGGGACTCTAGGCATGTACTATCATGACTGGCTAATTTTTCCTGTTTTTAGTAGAGACGGGGGTCTTGCTCTTGCTCAGGCTGGTCTCCAACTCCTGACCTCAAGCAATCCTCCTGCCTCGGCCTTCCAGAGTGCTAGGATTACAGGTGTGAGCCACCGTGCCTGGCCCTATTTTAATTTTAAAGAGTACTGCTTTGGTTGGACAAAGTGTGGTGAAACAAAAAAAAAAAAAAAAGAAAGAAGAGGTACTTCTTGGGCTTTGATCTTAGACAATTATACTTCCTTCTGCTAGTTTAAGCTTATTCTTTAATGTTCAGTAGCAATGCCATTTGCTCCACTATTTGTTTTGGGTAATCCCAGAGAGAGTAGCTGACCCCTGTCTAGAATGTTCTTTATAATTTCAGTAGGTGTAATTAATTGGGCTTAGCCAACCTACCAGATACTTTACATACATTAAATGTAATATACAAAATATCCAAATATTAATCAATGTCATCTCCTATTTTCAGGTGAGAAAGCTGAGATTAAAGACACCATCCAAACTGAATTTGAACTCAGGTTTCTTTAATAACAAAGTTCTCTCCACTATTTCAAGGTGCTTTTATACGGCATGCTGTATAAACAAAAACAACGTTAAAACTAAGTTGTTAGGAGAGGGGCTAAAGAATACGAATTTGTCAGGTATTTTTTCTTGTTTAACTGTGAATGTGCTGGGAGGTTTCATTATTCCCAACACAATCACTATACCTAATTTCAAATTATTTATGCAAATGCCTCAGCATTAAATCAAAACAGTGTAAGACAGTCTGTTGAAAAACAGAGTTGGTTAAAAATAAATCAAAGAATAATAATCAGATTAATGTACAACCAGTAATTTAGGCCCCTTGGCACAATTTTCTGAAAGTGCCCCTTAAACTTTGTTAATTGCAAAATAACTAGATTGCCCACCTGCCACCATCACAGATGCTTCTTATTGCTTTTAATTCTGGAGAAGAAGGAAAAAGATGCAGCCGGTTCACCAGCGTTTTTGGCTGGGACTCAAGCTGGCTTGCTCTGCTTTGCCCTTTGCAGTTTGTCCATGAAGATAAAGCTTCACAAAAATTTACTCCCAGAGTTTAAGGATCCCATTTACAGCAAGGTACCTGTAGTGGAGTGGAGCGCACGTAGAGGTAGGAAGCAGAGATACATGTTCAAACCAAGATTCTGCCACCTACTAGCTATATTCGAACTTCATTGTTATCAGCTATGAGGGGGAGATAATATTAACCTTTATCACAGAGTTGCTGTAGGGAGCATTGAGCTAATATATATGAACTGACTTTCCAAAAATTACACTGTTATACACATTTATAAGTTATCTCTATTTAATGGCATATAGTGAACCCTATACAATTGAATGCCCAGTGCCCCTTAGTTATTTGATATCTATTCCTCCTGTTGCAATTCCAATTCCTAAGTCTAGTTGATTTTCTTGTAACAGTCTCTTGTATTCTACAAAACAATTCCCCTCACCCACTTAATTTTCTGAAAATTCAGAATATGAACTTTGTATGATTTATAGAACCTTAACTCGCTCCAAAAATATCTAAAATTGAAGCATCATGACCTTTAAATTGGAAAGAGAAATGCAGATATAATTAGGATTCTGAGACTCCTAAAAGTCAGCCATAAAAATGTAGAGGGAGAAGAACCTGAACCATTATATCTGTGAATGAAGCTCAGCCTTCCACTTATTGCTCATGTAACTCTCGGCAAATGTGGACCTAACTGCCTCATCTGCTTTCTTATCTATGGAATGGAGGTCAAAATAGCTACCACAATATATCACTGTGAGAGTTACATGAGATCACATATATAAACGTCCTGCTACACTTTCTGGCATGTAGTTGATTGTCAATATTAATCCCCATTTTTCATTAATTTCAAAAGAATAGCATTAGTACTTAACCCTTAAGTTTTGCAAAGGACTTTGGAATTATTCATCCCTATCGCTAACTTCCATATGGTTGTGGTTGTATAGAATGAAACTTTAAATGTTTTTCATAAGCTTATACATTTTTCTGTGATAAGACTAAATCTCAATCAAGGATCTGAGTTTTTCAGCTGAGACCAAATTTTAAATTCTCCTATTAATATGTAATATACAGACTATTATATTTGAAATATAATACCCTATAAGATATATTTATGGCAACATCTATACTATATGTATTATTTGCACTATGTCTTTAAACACAAAAATCTCAATTAGTGGGGTGAAATGATCATATAATGAGAAGCAAAGGGAATCTAGATAGAATGAAAAAAAAAATACAGTAAATAAATATCTTCCATCATCTTACAATTAGAATTTGACCTTTTTTGAATCAAAAAAGGGAAGGCAAATTGCTTGTACGTTTTATGTTATTTTCACCATCTCAGGTAAACTATAACAGATCAATGCATATATGTATAATGTATTCAGTCGTACTTTGCCCAAAATGAGCAAAGCAGTGAAAGAGCAAAAACTCAAATCCAGGTCTTCAGGTTCCAAATCCAATACCGTCAAGTGACTTTCTTGCTCCAAACACTTCTGCATTTTGATTATACCCAATTAAAGCAACACTCTCATTTTACTATCCCTCTGCTTGTCTATATTTTCACACAGGCAACTATGGAGAAAGTGGGATGGAAGCTTTCAAAGATATGGCAGCAAAGGAGGGGATTTGCATCGCGCACTCTTATAAAATCTACAGCAACGCAGGGGAGCAGAGCTTCGATAAGCTGTTGAAGAAGCTCACGAGTCATCTGCCCAAGGCTCGGGTGGTGGCCTGCTTCTGTGAGGGCATGACGGTGAGAGGCCTGCTGATGGCCATGAGGCGCCTGGGTCTAGCAGGAGAATTTCTGCTTCTGGGCAGGTGAGTGATGATAAAAAAAATTTACATGGAGTTAATACCAGGCAATTTGGCAGCATCAAAGAGTATTTTTTTGGCATAAAAGGAGAGATGCGTTGGAAGCTTAATCTGTGCATTGGAAATAGAGCTTAAATATCATAAGTACCGGTGCCTGGAGAAAATCATGTAAAATAAGTAGATATGCCATGTGCTGATAAATAATTGTAACAGGAATCCAAACATGAAAATGATGTGTCCTTAAGTCTTAAAAAAATGACTGTAAGGAAATGAGATGGATTCTTAAATTCTTGAGTAATTCTTTTGGGAAGTAAATGTGTATCAAACTTGCAGTTGCTTTTGAAATGAATGATTACATAAGCTTGGTTGAATCATAGAATTTGGGTTTGAAAGTGAGGAATTGTGCTAGGTGTGGTAGCTCATGCCTGCAATCCCAGAGCTTTGGGAAACTGAGGCAGGAGGATCACTTGAGCCTAAGAGTTCAAGGTTGCAGTGAGCTGTGAAGTGCCCTTGCATTCCACTCTAGCCTGAACAATAATGGAGCAAGATCCTGTCCCTAATATTTTTTTTTTTAAAGTGAGGAATTGCTTTCAGAACTAATTTTTAAGGGATTGAAAAATTGGTTTATTATGTTATATTATAAAGCATTGTTACCTTGCCTGATCAACTACATTGTTACCAGAGGAGGTACTAAAATACTAGCTTCTGTAGGGATTGACTTTAAATATCAGGATAATTCATTCATTAGCACAATTCAGCCCATTCCCTATTGATGTTGCTGAATCAGTATATTAGTCAAGTTCTCTAGAGAAACAAAACCAAAAATTTATACATATATAGAATATAAAATATACATATGTGTATATATATACACAGACACCTATATAGGTATATATGACATTTATTATAAGGAATTGTTTCATGTGGTTAAGGAGGCTGAGAAGTCCCAAGATCTGTAGTTAGCAAGCTAGAGACCTAGGAGAGCCTATGTGTATGTAGTCCCAGTCCAAGTTCAAATGCCTGAGAACCATGAGAACTGACGGCCTTAAATTCCAGTCTGAAAGCCAGTAGGTTTGCAATCCAAGAAAAGCCAATGTTTCAGTCCAAGTCTGAAGACTGTAAAAGACCAATGCAGTCAAACAAAAAATGTTCCCTCTTACTCAGCTTTTTGCTCTAGTCGTGTCTTCAATTGTTTGGTTGAGGCCCACCCATGTTAGAGAAGGTAATCTGCTTTATTTAGTCTACTGATCAAATGGTAATCTCATCCAGAAACACCTTCACAGACTCAGGTAGAATAATGTTTGGTAAAATGTTTGGGCACCCATGGCCCAGGCAAATTGCCACACAAAGTTAACCATCACAACCATTAAGATAATACCATAGTTTTATTATTTTAAATTTTTTTCTATTTTTTTATTTTTTAATTTTTTTTTATTTCAGCATATTATGGGGATACAAATGTTTAGGTTACGTATACTGCCCTTGCCCCACCCAAGTCAGAGCTTCAAGTGTGTCCATTCCCCAGTGTGCACCACACCCATTAGGTGTGTATATACCCATCCCCTCCTCTCCCTCAAACACCATAGTTTTAAATGTGTAAATGAAGTTCACGCCTGACATGGTAACATGGATTATCAGTGGTAGGGAAGATTCCATTCCATACCTTTAAAAAGTTATCAAGTATCTTTTTTCAACAGGCAGTCAATTTGAAGAAAAGTAAAAACCTTAGAAACTGCTGCATATTTCTCAATATTTCTGTCCAAATTAGAAAGCCAACTCACTTGTTATTAACTTTTGATGGCTCATTAAAGAAAACATACTTCCTTTATTTACCAAATACTTAACTGACCTTTCGTGATCAGACTTAGCTCCAGCTTGGATACATTTTTTGAGGCCACTGTATATACCTAATTCTTTTTTCTGTTTGATCTGATGGCAATAGATTTTGGTATGAGACTACGCTTCCTTCAAAAAATTATATTGGGTGAGATTTCTCTTTTATTGATGCCACACATTTTGTCTAAAATCATCCCCAGTTGGCAGGAGTGATGTACCAGTTAGTTGCATACAACCCACAAACATGCATGCAGCCAATATTCTTATACTGTATTCCAAAATGCAGTGTTACTACTGGGGCAAAAAGAACAGGAAAGAAAAAAGTTGACTTTAAACAGTCCTGATTTTCTGATAGGGAATAAAGGATTCTACAGCTCCTGTCTTCTGTTGCTGCCAGCATTAGTAAGAAAATCAACAGCACTTGTTTTTCAGTCATATTTTTTTTTGTCAAAAAAATAAATGTTCTTTGATCACATATACACAAAGTAAATAGATAGGTACTTACTATATTTGCCATTTTCCATCCATGATTTTATTGCCAGCAGTACTACAAAGCCAAAATTCAATATTTTATATATTTTGAAATGTATTCTGTATATACTAAACACAGAGAAGTCCTCTCCAAATAATTTACTTTGTAGATTAATGAATTTATAACTTCTAATCACATTGTTTATCCCTTTATTAGTAGACTATATCATCACCATTTATTTGAGCACATTTCATTTTTAAGCAATTTTCTTAGAAAGGTCTTCCTTACTCTCAATTTTAAAAGTATCTCCCTGTAGTTTCCACCTCTTGGCTCATATTCTTTTCTTTGAAACAACAGTATGGTTCTCAGTGCCCTCCAACTTCTCTTTGAAACATCCCTACTTTTTCCAACTGTTCTAATGAGATGGCATTGTGGGTGTTAATATAACCATTTATCAAAACCATTTAGAGGACCATTTATCAAATTCTTTGTGCCAATTACTATGCTAAGCACTTTACATGCATTGTTTCATTTAATCATTTATTTGACAGATATTGAGTATCTACTATGTGTTAAAGTGCTTGGAATACATCAGTGAACAAAACACAATGATTATCACCTTTGTGGAACTTACAGATACATTAGATAGAAGGTAACAAGTGTTATTTAAAAAAGCACATCTAAGAACAACCTGATTATTGGGTACTACTGTAATCTCCATTTTATAAATAAGAACTCTAAGGCTCAATAAATGTTGATATGTGATATGGAACCAAAAAGCAAAATTTAATAGTTGTTCTACTCACATGTCTCTTGTAGAGTATAAAAAGGGGAGAAGTTATCATCTGATAGCAAACCCCTTGTTCTACACAGATCCTATAAAAAAAATCCTATATAATTTGAATTTGAATTTTAGTTTTTATTAGCATTTTATATCAATGTTACCTCCTAAAAATTCTTATTTAGTTCACCCTATAACTCCTCTTAGTATTTTCATGTTATTTTATTTGCATATATTCTCTCTTCTTACCCTTTCCTCTGAGTCAAACTTGTATGAATGGTTCTGAGGAAGTAGAAGTCAAAACTATAAGAAAAGAGACTATATTCAGAACTTGCTAAAGGGTCCCACATATAACAGTTGTAGTTACATATAAATATCTCCATCTGTCATGGGTCAGCCATGTTTAATAGGTTATTCAACAAAAGTGTTTGGCAGGACTAAGACAACTCTGTTACTAAGACAACCTCATCCATCAACATAATTCACCATCTGTGATGCCCATCAGTAGAATGTTAGAGTGATATAGACCTTCCCGTTTGAACTCTGGATAATCTTTTGTCTCATTGCCAATAAAAATGTCCTGTTCAGGTCCCTGAAAAATTCTTTCTAAATACTTTGGTCTTGATAGCAGGTTGAGATCAATAATCTGAACATAATGACATTTCTAAAAGAGCTTGTTTTTCTTGAATTAATACTCTGTTTTAATTCTAGATCTGCCAAAACATTATTTGAAATGTAAAAGTTATGTAGAAACTTTTCTATGGTCTGCTAAGTGTACAATAGCATTATGTCTAAGAAAAAATAATGTATATACCTTAATTAAAAGTGCTTTATTGCTAAAAAGAAAAAAAAAGGCAAAGAATCATCTAAGCCTTCACAAGTCATAATCTTTTTGCTGGCAGAGGGTCTTGCCTCATTGTTGATGGCTGCTGACTGATCAGGATACTGGTTGTGAAAGTGGGTACAGCTGTCACAATTCCTTAAAATAAAACAAAAATGAAGTTGCCACATTAATTGACTTTTCCTTTCACAAAAGATTTCTCTGTAGCATGTAATGCTGATTGATAGCATTTTACCTACGGTAGAACTTTTTTCAAACTTTGAGTCAACCTCTCTAACCACACTGCTGCTTTAACAACTAAATTTAGATAATATTCTAAATTCTTTGTTGTCATTTCAACAATATTCACAGCATCTTCACTGGAAGTATATTCCATCTCAAGAAACCACTTTCTTTGCTCATCCATAAAAAGCAACTCCTTATCCCTTCGAGATTTATCACAAAATTGCAGGATTTCAGGCACATCTTCATACTCCACTTCTAACCCTAGTTCTCTTGTTCTTTCCACCACATCTATAGTGACTTCCTCCAATGATATCTTGAACCTCTCAAAGTCATCCATGAGGGTTGGAATCAACTTCTTCCAAATTACTGTTAGCGTTGATATTTTGACCTTTTCTCATGAATCACAAATGTTCTTAATGTCATCTAGAATGATGAATCCTTTCCAGGAGGTTCTCAATGTACTTTGCTCAAAACGATCAAAGGAATCACTATATATGGCAGCTATACCATTAGGAAATGTATTTCTGAAATAATAAGACTTGAAAGTCAAAATTATGCTTTGATCCATGGGCTACAAAATAGATGAAACAGGCAAGAAGACAACATTAATCTCTTTGCACATCTCCATCGGAACTCTTGGGTGACAGATACATTGTCAATATTTTGAAAAGAAATTTTTCCTGAGTAGTAGTTTCAATAGTGGGCTTAAAGTATTCTGTAAACCATGCTATAAACAGATGTGCTGTTATCTAGGCTTTGCTGTTCCATTTCTAGAGAACAGGCAGAGTAGATTTAGCATAATTCTTAAGAGCTATAAGCTTTTCAAAATGGTGAATAACTATTGGCTTCAACTTAAAGTCACCAGCTGCATTAGCCCCTAATAAGAGAATTAGCTTGTCCTTTGAAGCTTTGAAACCAGGCATTAGCTTCTCCTCTGTAGGTATGAAAGTCATAGATGGCATTTTCTTCTAATAGAATGATGTTTCATCTACATTAAGAATGTGTTGGTTAGTGTAGCCATCTTCATCAATTACCTTAGCTAGATCATTTGAATAACTCACTGCAGCTTCTCCATCAATCAGCACTTGCTACTTTACCTAAGACTTTCATGTTATGGAGATGGCTTCTTTCCTTAAACTTTATGAACCAACCTCTGCTAGCTTCACATGTCTTCTGCAGCTTTCTAACCTTTCTCAGCCTTCCTGGCATTGAAGAGAGTTAGAGTCTTGCTCTGGATTTGGCTTTGGTGTAAAGGAATGTTGTGGCTGGCTTGATCTTGTGTACAGATGACTAAAAAGTTCTCCATGTTAGTAACAAGGCTGATTCACTTTGTCATTCATGTATTCACTAGAGTAGCATCTTTAATTTCCTTCCAGAACTTTTCCTTTGCATTCACAATTTGACTATTTGGTGCAAGAGGTGTAGCTTTTGATCTATCGTTACTTTCCACATGCCTTTCTCACTAAACATAGTCATTTCTGGCTTTTGATTTAAAGTGAGAGATGTGTGACTCTTCTTTTCACTTGAACACTTAGAGGCCATTGTAGGGTTATTAACTGGTCTAATTTCAATATTTTTTGGTCTCAGGGAATAGGGAGGCCTGAGAAGAAGAAGAGAGACTGGGAATGGCTGGTTAATGGAGCAGTCAGAAAGCACATTTATCATTTAAGTTTCCTGTCTTGTGTGGGCATGGTTCATGGTGCCCCAAAACAATTACAATAGTAATATGTTCCCAACTCAATTAAATGATAAATGATAAAAGTTTGAGTTGGATATGGTAATTACCGTGATTTGATCATTACACTTGTATATTATACATTTATCAAAATATCCCACTGTACCAAATAAATATGTACAATTATTATGTCACTTAAAAATAATAATAAAAGCAAAAATATCACTTATCACAGATCACCATACCAGACATAATAACTATGAAAACGTTTGAAATTTTGCCAGAATTACCAAAATGAGACAAAGAGACACACAGTGAGCACATGCTGTTGGATAGATGATAGTGCTGATAAATTTGCTTAACGTAGGGTTGCCACAACCCTGCATTGGGTAAAGAAAAACACAATATCTGTGAAGTACAATAAAGGAAAACACAATAAATTGAGGTATTCCTGTATTTGTC
This sequence comes from Eulemur rufifrons, assembly GCF_041146395.1. Classification (NCBI taxonomy): domain Eukaryota; kingdom Metazoa; phylum Chordata; class Mammalia; order Primates; family Lemuridae; genus Eulemur; species Eulemur rufifrons. The sequence continues at coordinate 41,083,068 of NC_090988.1, forward strand.
TCCCTCTGGGCCATTCAGTGTCATTAAATTGTATTGTGGGGAAAAAGTTATTTTCATTGAGTTTCTGTATATGCCAGGACACAAGGAGGTTGTAAGGAGGGTGGGCAGGAGAGGAGCGGAGGAGAGGAGAAGAGAGAGAGGGGGAAAAAGCAAGGGAGGGGGGAGAGAGAAAGAGAGAGAGAGAGACTGACTCAGTGCTTTTAATAATATTGGATATGTCAAGTTTGAGATGTCTTGAGTTTGATGATATACCCATTTTATAGGAAAGAAAATTGAAACTTAGGGAGGTTAAGGGACTAGACAAAGTCACACACCACACATCCATTTTAAGTATCACAAACAGTGAAATCTTTTAGCTACATAAATGGTTCAACACTTGTGGTAAACTCTGTTTAATTTTGCTTTATTTTTGTTTCCATTGTTTTGGGTTATTCTTGGAAAATAAAGGAAACCTAGTAAAAAGTTTTGAAAATTATTGAGATGTTTGGTATGCATTTGCATTACACATTCATCAAATTGCGTTACACATTTCATCAAACGCAGCCAAACTGTGTCCCACTTAGAGTGGAGTTTGTCTCCTGCTTATCTATTTGAGTTGAGAAGACCAGACTAACTGCATAAGGTTCAGTCTACAAATAGCCAGTTGTTTAGATGCAACCATATGCAAAACTCTCTGAACCATATGGGTTGAGCACGGAGAGAAAGAGAAGCATATGTAAAAGAAGTTTGAAGAAGAGCCTCAGAGACAGCATTTTGGGCTCATAAGATGCTGATATTTATTCTTGTATAAGCAAATGATTGGATATTTTGTGGGGATGAAAATATGATAAATATGAATTTCCAAAGGATAATCCTGGAATATGGAATTATGGATTAGAAGAGGTAAGGTGGGTATAGGAGAACTGGTACTCCTCACATAAATGATATGATTGTAGAATAAGGCAATGTACATGGTGAAAAGGTGGCAGACTAAGAGCTACTTACTAATGAAAAAGCTGTAGGTGCTGCTGATGGAATATTGTGGAAGAGTGTGGGGAAGATGTCAAGGATGACTTCTGGATCTTTATGTTGTGTAACAATATTAATGATGGTACTTTTACTGAGATCATTGGGAAAAAATCAGGCATGAGGTAGAGAGCAGATCATGAGTTCAGTTTTGGATAAATTGACTTCATGTGCACTTCAAAGATAAAAATAATCAAGTAGGCAGGAGAATATGTAAGTCTGGAGCCCAGAAGAGATATATAGGCTATAAATAGAACTGAGTGAATCATCAGAATAATCTGTCTATTAACCAAAGATGTGCTTGTTTAGCAGTAAGAGAGAGGAAGTCTAAGAAGTTATTTTTGAGGGACTTCAACATTTGCTGGTTGGAAAAAAGATGGATTGTACAAAGGAAATAAGAGAAAAGGCAAATCCAGAGATGTAGGAGGAAAACCAAGATAATGTTGTGTCACCCAACCAATGGAACAGAACGTTTAAAGGAGAGGCCACTGGTGTCGACTGATTTTAGGAGATCAAGTGAAAATAATACAGAATGGGTCTTTTGGATTTATTGGGGTGGAGAGAATTAGTGATTAAGAAAGGAATAAATTTAGAAAAGGAATAAATGCAGATTAGTAATGAGGTGGGTAGGAAGTGAGTAGGAGGTGAGAAAATGAACCCATGGCACATAAGCCAGTGTTTTGGGAAGCTAAACTAATAAGGAATGGAGAATGATAAAACTATAATTGGCTCTTGAACAATATGAGCTTGAACTGTGCAGGTCCACCTATATGTGAATTTTTTTCAATAAACATATTGAAAAATTTTTTGGAGATTTTTGACATTTTCAAAAAACTCCCAGATAAACTATGTAGCCTAGAAATATCAAAAAAATAAGAAAATGATGATATGATGTTATATCTGGAAAACCCCCAGGATTCAACCAAGAGACTCCTGGAATTGATTAACGAATACAGCAAAGTCTCAGGCTACAAAATTAATATACACAAATCAGAGGCATTTATATATGCCAATAACAGTCAATCGGAAAACCAAATTAAAGACTCAATACCCTTCAAAATAGCAACAAAGAAAATAAAATATCTAGGTATATATCTAACTAAAGAGGTAAAGGACCTCTATAAGGAAAACTATGAAACACTGAGAAAAGAAATAGCAGAACTTGCAAATAGATGGAAAAATATACCATGCTCGTGGATCGGAAGAATCAACATTGTTAAAATGTCTATACTACCCAAAGTGATCTACAGATTCAATGCAATCCCTATTAAATTACCAACATCATTCTTTACAGACATAGAGAAAATAATTATACACTTTGTATGGAATCAAAGAAGACCCCGTATAGCAAAAGCAATTTTAAGCAACAAAAACAAAATGGGAGGTATTAATTTGCCAGACCTCAAACTATACTACAAGGCCGTGGTTCTTAAAACAGCCTGGTATTGGCACAAGTGCAGGGACACAGACCAGTGGAACACAACAGAAAATCCAAATATAGAACCATCCTCATATAGTCACCTAATTTTCGACAAAGCGGGAAAGAATATACTCTGGGGACAAGAATCCCTATTCAACAAATGGTGCTGGGAGAATTGGTTAGCCACTTGTAGAAGACTGAAACAGGACCCACAGCTTTCACCTCTCACAAAAATCAAATCACGGTGGATAACAGACTTTAAACCTTAGGCGTGATACAATCAGAATTCTAGAAGAAAATGTAGGAAAGACTCTTACAGACATTGGCCTAGGCAAAGAATTTATGAAGAAGACCCCCAAGGCAATCACAGCAGCAACAAAAATAAATGAATGGGACATGATTAAATTAAAAAGCTTCTGCACAGCCAAAGAAACAGTCCAGAGAATAAACAGACCACCTACAGAATGGGAAAAAATTTTTGCATACTACACATCAGATAAAGGACTGATAACAAGAATCTATTTAGAACTCAGGAAAATCAGCAAGAAAAAATCAAGCAACCCTATCAAAAAGTGGGCAAAGGACATGAATAGAAATTTTTCAAAAGAAGATATAAAAATGGCTAACAAACATATGAAAAAGTGTTCAACATCTCTAATCATCAGGGAAATGCAAATCAAAACCACAATGAGATATCACTTAACCCCAGTGAGAATGGCCTTTATCAAAAAAACCCAAAACAACACATGTTGGTGTGGGTGTGGAGAGACAGGAACACTAATACACTGCTGGTGGGACTGCAAACTAGTGCAACCTCTGTGGAAAGCATTATGGAGGTATCTTAAACAGATTCAAGTAGACCTGCCATTTGACCCAGCAATCCCATTACTGGGCATATACCCAAAGGAAAAAAGGTCATTCTGTAACAAAGGCACGTGTACCCAAATGTTTATAGCAGCACAATTCACAATAGCAAAGATGTGGAAACAACCCAAATGCCCATCAATACATGATTGGATTAGTAAGCTGTGGTATATGTATACCATGGAATACTACTCAGCTATAAGGAATGATGAAGATACAACATCTCTATGGTTCTCCTGGAGAGAGCTGGAACCCATTATATTAAGTGAAGTATCCCAAGAATGGAAAAACAAGCATCACATGTACTCACCAGAAAATTGGTTTCCTTGATCATCACCTAAATACAAATCTGGAAACGACACCAATTGGGACATCAGACTGAGGTGGGGGGTGGGGGAGGGGATGGGGGTATGCCTACACAATGAGTGCATTGCGCACCGTTTGGGGAGTGGTAACACTTGAAGGTGCTGACTCGGGAAAGGAGGGGTGGGGAAAAAAAATATGAAACTATTGTTTTTAACTTGCACTGTTCACTTAATAATTTATCATGAATATTTCCCATATTATTTCATATCATTGTACAAGAAATAATGTATACATTATGAGGACATACTGTATCTAACAAGATATACTGTTAGACTCTTTGATTCTGTGAAATAAAAAAAAAAAAAAAGGAAAAAAAAAAGGAAAAGAGTTGACAGAGCACAAAAAGATAATTAGCTTTACATCCTAATTAATCTGCAGTTGGGAAAAAAAAAAATAAGAAAAAAATAGTTATGTCATGAATGCATAAAATATATGTAGATACTAATCTATTTTATCATTTACTACCATAAAATATACACACATCTATTATAAAAAATTAAAATTTATCAAAACATATATACACAAACACAGACCATACATGGCATCATTCAGAATTAAAAGAAATATAAACAAACATAAAAATGTAGTATTAAATCTGCATAAAATTAACTATAGTACATACTCTCCTGCTGTAATAATTTTGAAGTCACCTCTTGTTCCTATTGCAGTGAGCTTAAGTGTTGCAAAAATCCACTTAAAATGCTGCGTAAAGCTAATCATCTCCTTCTGAGCAGTTTGTCTCGCCAGTAAATTACACATTGCAGTAAAAAGTGATCTCTCATGGTTTTTCCATATTTTTCCTAGTGTTTAATGCAATGCTGTAAACCTTGAATAACACCATGAGACTCATGAAGTGCCACTAGTGATGCTGGAAGTGCTCTCAAAAAGTAGAAAAAGTCATGACATCACAAGAAAAAGTTGAATTTCTTAATATGTAGTATAGATTAAGGTCTACTGCTACAGCTGCCTACCATTTCAAGATAAATGAATCCAACATAAATACTGTTGTAAGAAAAAAGAAAAAGGAAATGAAATTTGTGAGTCTATTGCTGCAGCTACACCAGCAGGCATTACAACCTTGCACTTTTTGCAAAATACCTTTTATCTCCTATTGAAAATTCAGCTTTTACATGGGTACAGAATTGCTATTAGAAAAAAATATACCTATGGACTCCGATGTGATTCAAGAAAAAGTGAAGTCATCATATTACAACTTAAGCAAAAGGAAGGTGAAGGATCTAAAGCTGGAGATTTAATGCCAGTAAAGGATGGTTTGATAATTTTAGAAAAAGGTTTGGCTTAAAAAAATGTCAAAATAATAGGAGAATCAGATTCTGCTGACCAATAAGAAACTTAGAAGAGTTCCCAGATGCCATTAAGAAAATCACTGAGGAGAAAGGATATCTACTTAAACAAGTTTTTAATGCAGAAAAAAGTGACCTATTCAGAAAAAAAATACCACAAAGGACATTTATTAGTAAGGGAGAGAAGTGAGCACCAGGATTTAAGGCAGTAAGGGATAGGCTAACTCTACTGTTTTGTGAAAATGAAGTTGGGTTTATGATTAGAACTGCCCTTATCCATAAAGCTGCTAACCCTGGAGCTTTGGAGGGAAAAAAATAAACATCAGCTACCCATCTTTCAGTCGTACAGCAAGAAGGCCTGGACAACGAGAACTCTTTTTTTGGATAGGTTCTATCAGTGCTTTGACCCTGAATTCAGGAAGTGCCTTCTCAGAGGTGACTAACTTTTAAAGTTGTTTTAATATTGAACAATGCCTCTGACCACCCAGAATGCAATGAATTCAACACCTAAAGTGTCTATGTGCCCCCAAACACAATGTCTCTAATTTAGCCTCTCGATCTGTGGTCATAAGGACCTTAAAGGTTCATTACATGAAGTATTCTTTGAAAAGAACTGTCAGGGCTATGGAAGAGAACCCCAATAGAAAGGACATCATGAAATTCTAGAAGAATTTACACCATTGAAGATGCCATCATTGTTATAGAAAAAGCCCTATGAAAGCCATCAAGCCCAAAACAATAAATTCCTGATGAAGAAAATTGTGCCCAGATGTTTTGCCATGACTTTACAGGATTTATGATGGAGCCAATCAAGGAAATTATGAAAGAGATTATGAATATGACAAAAAAGGTGGAGGTGGGTGAAGATTTTCAAAATTTCAATCTTGGAGAATTCAAGAGCTAATAGACACCACACCAGAAGAATTAACAGAAGATATCGATAAGTGTCTCCAAACCAGTGCTAAATGATGAGGAAGAGGATATAGAAGAAGCAGTTCCAGAAAACAAATTAACACTAGACAATCGAGCAGAAGGGTCCAATTATTCAAGTCTGCTTTTTACTTCTTTTATGACATGGACTCTTCTGTCATATGGACATAGAAACTAAAGCAAGTGGTAGAAGAAGGATTGATGCCATACAGAAAATTTTTTAGAGAAATGAAAAAGCAAAATAGACAGAAATTACCACATATTTCCATATGTAACACCAAGTATGCCTGCCTCTCTTGCTTCGCCTTCCACGTACTCTACCTCTCCTGCCTCTGCCACCCCCGAGACACAAGACCAACCCCTTCTCTTCCTGCTTCTCTTCAGCCTCATCAATGTGAAGCTGGCAAGGATGAAGACCTTTATGATGATCTATTTCTATTTCATTAATAGTAAATGTATTTTCTCTTCCTTATGATTTTCTTAATAACATTTTCCTTTCTTTAGCTTACTTTTTTGTAAGAATACAGTATATATCATAATACATATAATGTACACAATATGTTAATTGACTGTTTATTTTATTTTAAGTCTTCCAGTCAACAGTAGGCCTTTAGCAGTTAAACTTTGGGGCAGCCAAAGATTATAGGTGGATTTTTGACTCCATGGGATGTTGTTGGCCCTAGTCCCAGCATTGTTCAAGGGTGACCTGTGTATCTTGAGGGAAAATGAGGTCAAGAGAGAGATTGCTTAACACAATATTTCTATAATATTTCTTTCTAAATATATAATTTATCATAAAAATTTTTTAAATGATTAGCAATGCTATACAATGAAAAGTACTTATATTTCTATATTTTTATCAACACAGGGTACTATTAAATTATTTGTTATTTGATAATCTTATAATTGAAAATGCCATAATATTTTAATTTGTAGTGTTTTACTTATGAATGAAATTGTACATCTTTTCATATATCAAATAAGTAGTATATATCTCTATTTTCTGCAAGCTACCTATTCCTGCACTTAGTCTATTTTTTCTGTTTATTTTTTTCTTATTGATTTATAAAAACTATTTATAAACTAAAGAAAGTAGTTCATTGACATGTGTTGAAAATATTTTTACTCTTGTCATTTAATTTTGACTCTTTATGATATTTTGACAATACCAAACTCTATTTTTTTATTTCAGAATATTATGGGGGTACACATATTTTGATTACATAATTTGCTTTTGTATAGTTTCAGTCAAAGTTATAAGTGTGCCCTTCACCCAGACAGTGTGCATTGTATACGTTAAGTGTGAATTTACCAATCTCCACTTCCTCTTCCCACCTGCTTGATTTTCATTGAGTTTTACTTCCATATGTTCATGTAAGGGTTGATCAATTAGTTCTAATTTAGTATTGAGTACATGTGGTGTTTGTTTTTCCATACTTGTGATACTTCACTTAGAAGAATGGTATCCAGTTCCATCCAGGTTGTTAAAAAGATGTTTATAGCAGCACAATTCACAATCACAAAGATGTGGAGACAATCCAAGTGCCCATTAATATATGAGTGGATCAACCTCTAGAGATTTTTAGACATTTTCTTCTTTTATGACTCAGAATATTTGCATATTGCACATAAAGTTTAGTCCCAATGGTTGGTTTGTTTAATTGGTTGTTTAATTTTGGGATCCAGGTAGGATAGGGGATTTACTTAATGAAGAGGAAGCAATTAATAGTATAAAATCCCTAAAAATGTGAGAATGGGTGTCATTTAAAGCACAGGTGGAGGAAACAAGCTGAGGTCAACTCCAGAATTGGAATATAAATTAGAAAAACATGATGGAGCAGGTATATTTTAAAGCTTTAAAAATAGAAAAATCACTTGATGGCCTCTCTTTTCTTTGTAAATTTAGAAGCAGGTGAAGAAGGAAGCGTGTGTGTGTGTGTGTGTGTGTGTGTACAGGGGGGTGGCAGTGGGTTGAGAAGTTGTCAGTGCAGATTGGAGAACCAGGAAAACTATACTCCTAATAAGTGGTTTCATATATTATATTTTTAAAATATTACTCTATGTGTTACAAACAATGAGAAGAGGAAGATTTGGTTACATTAGGATGAAAAATGTTCCTAAAATAACAGCAAATTTAACATTTGTACATGTACTGTCACATAAAATATTGCAGTGAATTTTCACAGTCAGAATTTTAAGGTTACTTGAACAACAGCTCTGTTCTTGAATTAATAACTGGTAGAAAGCAGCCATGAATTTAATGTACATTAGCTAATTGGAAACCAAGTCTTTGATCTGTGACCAAATGGACTTCCTAACACTGTCCTCCCACCCCAGAGTTCCAGGCAGGGCTGGACAATCACAGGACTTTCCTGCTTTAGTAGATCACTTTCAGCATGACAACCAAAAACTCTTAGGTTCAGAGAAAAGACTGCTCTATCAAAAGAATAGATTGAGTTACACATGTCCAACCCCTTCTTCAGTATTACCAGACAGGTAAGTCCCTAAGAGAGAAAGGAGGGAGGTGGTGGAGAGAAGCCGGGTGTTTTCCTTTCATGGTTTTCTCTCTTGGAGAGTGAAAATCCCTCTCAAACACCCCTGAAATGTAGAGTGAGATATTTCTTTTATCTCTCACAAGTCACTTCTGAAGTGAGTAATATTAACTCAACTTTATAGATGAAGAATTTGAAGCTCAGAGACATTACTTATCAATGGCAACTCAACTTACCAGAGTTGGAAGGTGCTACGGGTCTGACAACTGGGAATGCCCACTAGTAGAACAGAGTGCCTTGATGTTATTGGACAGAGAAGTATTCCTATGTGAAGGATGAAACCAACCCATGACTTTGAAGGCCTCTTCCAACACTAAAGCTTGTGCTTTAAAGGCATCTGCATCCTCAAGTGTCCTGCTGGCTTTGGGACTGATTGTACTTTTAAAATTTGTTTAGATAAAAGTTTTAAAATATCTGGATGATAATAACAAGTATTTATGGAATGATCTTTGTTTAGCAAGCACTGTTCTAAGTGGTTGGTATCCATGTATTAATTTATTGACTTTTTATAGCAATCCTATTTGAAGATATTTTTATTAACCTCATTTTATGTTGAGGAAACTAAAGAATAGACAACGAATTTGCTCAAAATCACATAGACAGTAAGTGACGGTGAGGACATTTGAAGGTAATCTGTACCCTTAACTGCTCTGGTAAACTGTCTCAGGATCTTCGATAATTCTCAATTTCAGTAATAAATTTGATCCTTATCATATAAAATATTAATATAATTTTTCTATTACAAAGACAATTTCTAATAAAGAAAAATACAGGAAGTTGGATTGTCCAAGTTACTTTTAAAAAAATTAATAAAACCCAGACAATTTTCTGTAAACCAGAAAATTGAAATGATTAGATGGACTATTCAAACTGTGCTATTTTTCTGGGAACACTGATAAAATTTTAATTTTTAGTAAATAGAAAAAATTTAGGTTGCTTTGTAAGTGTGTATAAATATCTGAGGAGAGACAAAGGCAAATATATTATTCTGTAGTGAAACCAGGTGAAAGACATCTGCTGTTCTATTATTTTTCTAGAAGACTGATATGATTTCATGGAATTCACAGATATAAACTATATATACACACACATATGCAGCATATGTGTGTGTATATATATATATTTCTGTTAGTTGGAGGGCACTGTGATAAGTCATTCTAAAGCAGCAGCTGGTAATCTAAGGTCCCTGGCCGAATCCAGTGCACTTTCTGTTTTTGTATATAAAGTTTTATTAGAACACAGCCACAGTCATTCACAGAATGTCTATGGCTGCTTTGGGACTATAACAGCAAAGTTGAGTATTAATAGCAGAGACCATATATGTCCTTTAAAGTCTTAATTATTTACTATCTTAGCCTTTACAGAAAAAAATTGCTGACTTCTGATCTCAGAGTTTTTTCATTTGTAAAGATGGCCCTGCTTACCTACCCAACAGTATTAAGACTTATGCTTTCAATATTTATTCAGAAGCAGTCATGATATGCACATAAGCTCCACTTTTTTTCAAGTATTTTTGAGATTGAAGGGCTTCTGATAAAATTATGACATTAGATAGTCATAGGAGTGTTAGTTAAACAGAGGAGTGCAGGCTTGAGTGCTATGTTTCTCAGTGGAGACCAAGAACAAAGGAGCCTGTTTTGACTTTAGCATCCTGGAACATAATGTTCAAAGCAATTGGAACAGACAATGCATCTGAAATACCTCCTTATTCAACCCTGAGTGATTTGATTTTACCTAAAATAAAAGAGTGTGCTAAATTTAATAAGGAATGTACTCTTCAGGTGTCGCTATTAGTCCCTTCTAATACAGTTATTTTTACTCTTCTCATTTGTTAAATTGGACTGATGACATGGATTAAAAATCACTTCTTTATTTTCCTCTTTACCCATCTTCCTCATTTTCCTAAGAGTTATTTTTTTCTAAAAAACAAATTTAATTGTGTCATCCTTCTGTATGATAATCTTAGTTGACTCTCTTTTGCCATCATATTCAAATCCATAATGTGGCATATACTCCCTTATAAAATATGGACCAAATCTGCCAGTCATTTCCCATTACACTCAGAGATAAGATTTAAAATATTTAACAACTGGTAAGACATCAGTCCAATCAGAACAGATGCAAATTATAACAAGCAGGTAAATTCATACTGATGATTGTCAGCTGAATATCAGAACCGAGAGATTTCTACACCCTCCACCTCTACCAAGTCTTCACTTCTTCTATATCAAAATTCTTATAACTCTCCAAACTTACCAAGCTTACAGTATCGATTACACTCTTTTCTTCCTGGAATGATTTCCCTGTCTTTTACCTACAAAATTAGGTTTATTAGGCAACACGTTTTCTGACAGTTTTGAAGACTTCCTGAACTCCACTAGGACTTTCCCAGACCTCTTAAAGCCCCTTTTAATTTTTATTTTTCTGTTTCCTCTTTCTCTTCCTCACTAGAATATGAACTCTTTGAAAACATGGGCAAAAGTTTGTTAATATTCATGCTTTTCATATTTAATGCATTGTAAATATTTGAGAATGGCTGAAACTGCAGAGAAAAAAAAAAAACAAGTGTGGCAGTTATATAGAAAAAGGTTCTCTTCAACGTCGATCAATCTAAGTAAAAGACAAATTTCTCAGGCTCTAAGTGTAGAAAAGCAGACTGAATGCATGTTGCTCTGCAAGGAAGCCAACCAAAAGTCTGCTAGTGGAGAGCAGAGATAATTCCCTATAACAAACTCCCCATGATTTTATGAGAAAGGTCTACTTCATAGCTTTTAGTACAGAATGGTGAGCTTCTGGCCTTTACAAAACACATCAGTGAAGAAATGAGTTCTTTCTATGAGGCTTATCCATGCATTCAATCACTAGCTATGGGAAATGTCAAATGATTAGTAAAGTGATGAGACAAGGAAGACCATAGACATACTTGGATACATGTTTGTGCTATTTTAAAGGAAGCCTTCATAATAGGTTTTGGTTCCTTTAAAAGGGAAAGAAAATAGATTTAGTTTTTCAGTACTCTGAACTTGTATTATTAGACTTGCCAACTAAGAAGGTGAATGTTGATTAGAAATGGTCCAGTCATTAGTTCGGGACACTTTATTTATTTATTATTTGTTTATTTTTATTTTTGATTTTTTCTTACATTTATTTTTCACTCAAAACAATACTTCTGGTTTTCCAACCCAATGGGAATTTTTAGGTAGCTTTTTATTATTAACTTCTAGCAGAATTACATTATCAGAAACATGCAGTGTGATTTTATTCCTCTGAAATATACTGAGATTTGTTTTATGGAAAAAAAATAGAGTTAAACTTTGTAAATGTACCATAGGTGCTTAAAATTCCTGCATCTTGAACAGTTGCTGCACAGATAGAAAGATGTTAGATAGATAATAAACAAATATAGTTGAGGTTGTTTTCTATTAGAATCTTCCACATGTTCCTGGTGTTTTGTTGCTTATTACATGAATTGTTGAAGGAGGGGTGTGAAAACTCCCACTCTGCTTGTGTGTTGGGTCCTTCCTGAGGTTCTGTCATCATTCACTTTCTAGGTTTTTCAGCCAAGACTGACCATGGGAACCCTTGGAAGTTCGGGAAGGAAGGAAAGGCCCAGAAACCGGGACAGGGGAGCTGGGTTGGGGAGGATGAGAAATCAGAAGGTCAGGAAAGGTTCCAGAGAGAGTCTGTCCCTGGGACAGCACCTGGTGAGGCTGGGGTGGGGCGGTGTCCTCAGAATGGGGTGAGGTCACGCAAGGTGCCCGTTGTGATGCTCCAAGGGCAGGCAGTTGATTGGTCCACAGGGAGTATAAAGTATCTGGTTGCTAGAGCAAGGACCACACAGGAGTAAGGTCTGGAGGAAGACAGAGCTCTGTTCCCCTCCAAATTATCCTGAGGGTCCCACTCACCTGCCCCTTTCTGATTGCTTTCAGCAAACCTGCTCATACCCTGACCTGTCCCTAAGCCCTCATCCCACTCCTCAAGGACTTCGTTTGACCCTAATACTTTCCCAGATCCCTTCCTCCTCCTCCTCTTCCCAGGTTCCCAATACCCACCTTCCCTCCACACCACCACCCCCCCCCCCGGGCCCTCTTCCCCTCCCCAATTGCAACCCATCCCCTTTCCCAGCCCTGACCCCATCAGTCCCCCTCCCCACCCACTAACTCACCCAGCCTCCTTTCTGGAGACCTCAGGGCACCTTGAGAGGATCTGAATATGGATTTGAAGAGGCTGTTCTTCCAGATCCTCCTGCCCAGCTCTCCCTGTCACCCGTCCAGGAATGTGAGTAAACACTGGACTCCTTGTGGTCTCTCCCTTTATACTGGGCTGTGTCACACTGTGGTTTACATAACACCGTTTCAAGGGCTCTATGATGGGAGCTCCGCCCCCCTATAGACCAAGGACCTCAGGGTGTCTTGAGCACCCTGGCTGCTCTGCCTACACCTGTGCACATCAAGGTTAGCTGGCCCAAACATAGGAAAGGGCGACAGTGTGAAACATGGATAGTAACTGCACTGTCATAAAGGAAGGATTTGGGAATACACTAAAAGCCACCGAAGTGGAGGATTTACTGGTGGGAATTGTGTGGTATGTCAATAATGGTGTTTTAGAAAAGGAACCCTTTCTTAATAGGCTTCATGGGCATTCAACTGGCTCCTGGAAGCCCTGTGTGAGATCCTCCTCAATTCCTGAAAGTTTTAGTGCTGGCCCACGTGTAGTTGTTTCCCTACAAGTCCGTCATTCATATGTGGAATCTTGGCAGCCCTGGGCACTGAGTTCGGGACACTTTAAAGCTTTATTGTCTTCCAATGTCTTCTCAAGCCATGATACAAATTTTTATTTTTTCAAGATGATTTTTACAGATTCTCTAAATTTAACTTCTTTTGGATCCACAGTCTGTTTTCTTACTTTTTTTTTATTTCAAAATATTAAGGGGGGTACAAATGTTTTTGTTAAATAGATACATTTTATAATGCTTAAATCGGGGCTTTTGGTGTGTTCATCACCCAAATGGTATTTTACTTGTTTATTTTTAGTATGTTTTTAAAGATACTATATTGATATAATCAAAATCAAATCCCAAAATCAAAATTTTATTTTTATTAATATTTGTTTTTTCCTCTTTGAGGCTTTGCAATGTGCCCAGTCATCCTTTTTATCATGTAGTATTGCTATAAGTAGACACTATATGAATGAATGTTTCCTAATTTTTCCATTATCTCTTTTATTTTTCCTTTCTATTGTCTCCTTTTTTTTTCTTTCCTCTTTCTTTTTCTCCCTCTCTTCCTCTCTCCTCTACTCCTCCTCCCCCCAATATGAATATGAGGGTTCTCTTTCTTACATTTCTCCTTGGTTTTATAATCATCGAAACACACATTTTTACCCAATATATACTTGATTTATCGACTCTAATTATGTTAAACTTTGCCATTCTTTTTATGTACATAATCAAATATATATTTTTAAAATTTTATGGTTTATGGATTTTCTTCCTTGATCAAAAAGGTTTCTCTGAGAATCAGGAGACTTTTGTTTGCTTGTTTTGTACCTTTACTCATTTAATCCAACTAGAATTTTTTTTTAATTAAAATCTGTGCAGTTAGAGGTCCAGCGTTATTTTCTTTGAGGTAGATGTTCAGATGTGTCTGCATGACCTATTAAATAAATCACCCTTTTCCACTGAAATAACAATGATGCCTTATATTTTCATATGTAAAATTTAAAATTTTATGTAACTGCGACTATAGGCACGTGCTACCATGCCTGGCTAATTTTTTTTTTTTTTTGCTAAATTTTTTTGTAGAGACGGAGTCTCAGGTAATCCTCCCTCCTTAGTATCCCAAAGTGCTGGGATTACAGGCGTAGACTGTATTGAAGTAGATGTGAATGACACTGCCCTTAGCTCATTGGTTATTTACATAGAGGTTTCTTTGTTTTGGTGTTCAGATGTCCTCATTTCTCAAGCAAAAAACCCAGATATTTGTGATTTGTACAAATAGCTTATGCAGCCTGAGAAGAGAGTGTTGCTTAAAAAAAAAAAAAATCCATTACAAATAAACCTCTCACTCCTACAAAGAATCTTAGCTCTAATGATACGCCAAAAAACTTTTAATATGTATTTACATTTAATATGGTATCTCAAAAGATTATTATAGCCTGACACTTCCATGTTTACATTTTTGCAGTTTCTATAGCAGGCTTGCCTATGTTATCAAACAATTGAAAAAACTGGTGGTTAAGCCTCCTGGGAGAAAATTTTATTTCTAAACATCTACATAATCTTATGATTTTCAAGTAGGCAATGGAGATTTTTGTTACTGTGCATTTTTAGACAATATCATAACTGTAACAGTACCAATTCCTTATATTTATCTAGTGCTTTAAAGATTACAAAATGCCTTTATGGGCATTATGCCATTTAGTTCTCCTTGTCCAATAAATGCGTGATAGTCACCAGTGATAATATGTCCAGATGTTTGAAAATAGACATTAGTCACCCAAATACACATTATACACATTAGACTAGTGGCTCCCAAATGCAGGTCTATAGGCCTTTAGAAGGCTTTAATGAAATTTTCGTAGGTCCAAAGTGAAATGAGAATAAATACATAAAAAGAATCATATGTACATATAATTATCTGTACATATATATATATGTGTGTGTCTGTGTGTTTGTCGTTGCTGACTGCCCTTACTTTAAAAAGAATTTTTTTCATTCATTTATTCCTTCAAAACTACCAGTTTGGTGTTTACTGTGCTGTAGGCACTACACCCTAATATAATGTAGCAAAAAAGACTGAGGTATCCTTGTCCTTATGGAGATTGAGGTCTAAGAAAAATAAAAAATAAATAGGAAATATCTAGTTTTAAAGTCTGATAAGTACAGTGAAGAAATAATCTTTTTTTTTTTTTTATTTTTGGAAGTAAAATACTCTTTCTTATATTAAATCATTATATTGTACTCTTTCTCATATGGTAATTTGTTTTGCCCAAAAAAAAAATGGCAAATTATAAGATTGAATTGCCAAAGCTGTTGGCCCTAAGTCATTTTGTAGCTGTAATGGTGTTTGTGAATGACCATTCAAGGCATTCCCTAGTTGTGCATAAACCTGTGAAGATATTATTCCAGAGGGAGAAGTGATGACTTTAAAAATCACCTTGACACCTAATGTGAGACTCACTCTTTTCTTTTATATAAAAGTAATTATTTCTTCTTACATAACTCAGTAACTGTCCAAAAAATTTAATGTATTTTGTTTCTAACTCAGAATGTAGAGTTTAATTAGTGTTTATAACAGTGTTTGAGCATGAGGTATGTTAACAGGTAAATTAAAATAAGGATGACTAGAAATATTAAAGAAAATATGTAACATTATTTGCACTAAAATCCACCACCTTAATTTCTTTCAGTGTTCCTTCAAAAATATATAGTGATAATTTCTCTTACGGTTAGAGCTGGCATTTGCCCTAATTTATCTTAATTCCAAAAGCGGCAATCATTTGAGTCCAGTTTGTCTTTCCACTTTCATATTTTGAGTGATTCATTCATATTTAAAACACAAAGCAGCTTTTCAAATGTCTAACATTCGGTATGACCCACTTGTGACTTGTGTTGTCAATCTCTCACAAGCATCATTGAGGTATTATGAGAGAGGCCCACAGCTGTATGTCGAATTATCTCTATTCCCTCATCTTGATAAAAGTCATAGAAAATGTTGATTTGTTGATTTAAGACATAACTCATTTCTCAATTAATATAATTAAGATGACAGAGAGGCAGGACTTACTGGGGCAGGTAGACAGCCTCTGGTCTTCATGAACGGATTGGGCTCATGCGAATGTAGTGCCTCTGGAGGAAAAACTGAAAGCAGCTGATAACATGAATGAAAGAGCAAAATCCTTTCCACCTTGCTTGGGCGGCGTTCACAGAAACAGTGTAAATCAAGGAAGAAGAAACTTGGCAGTAATTAAGAAAAAAAAAATCTTAAAGGACATAAGATCCAGCTTAGTTGATCTTTATCCCATTAATTGAAATAACTTGTACAATCCAGAGCATAAATTGAATAGCCAACAGGTAGGCAATAAAAATAAAAGTTGTGCATGAGAACATAAGAAAAAAGAAAACACATCAGAACTGAGGCACTATGAATTTGTGCAGAGTACTTAGTTTCAGGTGGCATTCTTGGTCAGAAGTGAGCTCATGTGTATTAACTCAGCTGTGTTATATCTCTAAGATTAAATACATGTTTGGGTTTATACATATGACTATGGATGTAGTATACGTAACTCTGGAAATGAACATGCAATACAAGTATATGACTCATAACAGATGATGGGAGTTAAGAATGCTCAGTTTAACATATACATATACTTACACATCCACACACACATCCACACATGTAGATTCTGATTAATAATTTAGAGCTTTCTAAATAAACTCTACTGCTTGTGTGTGCGTTGGTGTGGTGGAGGGCAATTAATATAGTGATCCAAACATACGAAAGGATTTTTCCATGCAGTCTAGCCCTGCAGTTTCTGATATGTTCATCAAAGACTGCTAATATCCTCAGTCCTTCTCTACAACCAGAGTATTCTGTGAAGCCCATAAAAGCCAATCAAAACAACTTCCAAATAATGAAGGCAGATTGAACACTGGCATTTAATCCATTTTTTCCTGAATGCCTCCATCCTGAATAAAGAAATGTTTTTTCCTTAAATTATAAAAAGGTAAAAAGAATGGAAGAAGACATGAAAACAACACAAATTTTAAAATAGAGAAGTCGTAACTAATTTGTAGAGAAAGCTAAATTTTCAGCCTTGAAGCCATCTAATATGCAGTATGGAACCTTCCAAAAGCTCAGAAATTTGTGATGGCAGTTACATCTGGAAGCCAGAAAGATGGTAAGACTATAAAAAGCAAAAGTAATTAAAACTTTGTTTAGGCATTGAATATCCCCAGAATCTCATCTAACTGGCCAATAAATTGAAATTTAGAGTACAGGCTAAAAGAAGGATATCTGGATTAAAAGGTCCAAGGCCAATTTAGAGGCAAGGCACTGCACTGAAAGGGGAAAATAAGTAAATTTTTACAAACTAAATGTTGACACCTCCAATCCTCTTATCCATTTGGGAGCCTAAAATACAAGCAGCCAGTTTTTTGTTTCTAGGCAGGAGAGAAGTACCTTCTTCCCCGAGACATGAGACCAGTCCAACATCAGCGATGGCCCAGGGAACAGCCCAGGCAAGACTTCCTGATGTAAAGTCGACAATAGACGATCCCCACCCACAGGCAATGAGTATCCAGTCTTTAAAAAAAAAAATGCCCCATCATTAAATATGAAGAGACCATTGCACATCACTAGACAACTGAGAAAAACTTCTAACGTCAAAGAGCACAAAACCAACGAACTTAAAAGATCATTTGAAGGCCATAGAGACTCTTCAGGGAGATGAAAAGCAAAAATAAAAAACTCATAGTAATATCTTCAAACACATAATAAGAGATATTGAATTCTTCAAAATAGAACAAAATCCTGCTCAAAAGTAATATAACAAGAAAAGGTCTTAAAATGAAAGCAAGCATATGTAATAATATAAATAAAACATTTTTTAGAAGGTGATATAGTTTGGATGTTTGTCCCCTCCAAATCTTATGTCAAAATTTGATCCCCAATGTTGGATGTGGGGCCTAGTGGGAGGTGTTAGAGCTATGGGAACAGATTCCTCATGAATGGCTTGGTGCTGTTTTCACAGTGATGAGAGAGTTCTTGCTCTATTAGTTTGCTCAAGAGCTGGCTGTTTTAAGAGCGTGGCTCCCCTCCTTCTCTCTCTCTTGTTCCTTCTCTCATGTGGTGCCTGCTCCCCTTCCTCTTCTGCTGTGAGTAAAAGCTCCCTGGAGCCCTCACCAGAAGCAGATGCTGGTGCCATGTTTTTTGTACAGCTTTCAGAACCATGAGCCAGATAAACCCCTTTTTAAATATATTTTTATTCAAAAATATTAAGGGGGGTACAAATGTTTTCGTAACATGGATGAATTGTATAATGCTGAAGTCAGGGCTTTGAATGCACCTGTCACCAGAATAGTGTACATTGTACCAATAGGTAAGTTTTTATCCCTCACTCTTCTCTCAGCCTCTCCCCTTCTTAGTTTCCAGTGTAAACCTCTTTTCTCTATAAATTACCCATTCTCAGGGTGAAAATACCACCATACTGAGGCACCTTTTTGTCAAATTTCAAAAAAGACAGGAGAAAAAGGAAAGATATATCAAGTTTTGAGAAGGAAAAAGAGAGACAGAGGGAGAATGAAAAAGATTAGGATATTCAATATCACTGAAAAGTATTTAAAAGACTTAAAGGGGAAGATTCACCACATTCACAAATTGGAAGAATCAATATTGTCAAAATGGCAATTCTATTCCAGCCCCTGTCTGCTATCACACTCTCACCATGTACCAGCTGAGCTGAATTTGTTTAAGTTCTTAAAATATGCCAATCTTTTCTCTGCCTCAGAGTGTCTGCACATGTTCTTCTTTTAATCTGAATGCTCTTCTTAGTTTTTAGCCAGCTAATTCCTACTCATCCATCAGATGTCATTGCCATTGTCATTTCCTCAATGAAGTCTTCCTTTAGTACCCAAAATAAATACATCCCTGTTGCGTGATCACATAGTATTCTGTGTTATAATAATTTCATTTATGTAATTTGTAATTAAATATTATTTGATATTTTTAATCTCTATAATATCCATCTTATTCATAAGATCATAAGCTCAAGAAGGCATCGCACAGTGGCTAGGACACAATTAGCCACCTTTCAAAGTATGAGTCATCCTGTGCTGAAATTATCTGTTTATTTAATTCTCTTTCTAACTATTGAATGACAGAAATTCCATGGGAGCAAAGATTATGTTTACTTTTTTCACTGTTGTGTTCTTGATGTCTGGTACTTAGTAGTTGCTCACAAAATATATGTTATACGAAGTCATGTAAATTATTTAATCCAAATAAAAATCTGAGAGAGGTAGCATCTCTTTTCAATTCATAAAAAGGAGTAACAACTTCCACTTAAATGATTTCCCATGAAAGAGGCATTAAAGAGACGAGCTTCTCTGTACAGCGTTGGGCACAAGCTACTTCAGAGTAAAATTTAGTTAGCAAATTAAGGAATCTATTATTCAGTAATTCATTCACCACCAATATTTACTACAAATTTATCTCTTGTGTCTGTTCCAAGGGGGCCAAATGAGTTCATGGTGGAGAAGTAGGATACATGGGCAAATGCTATAGTAATCTTATGCAGACCACAAATCTTATCGACTACTTTCACAGCGTCATAGCGAAACTTTCCTCCTGCCCTGGAATTTTCTCATGATTAATCTGGTTCCCTCTATCCTCCAAAGCCATTCTAAGGGTCTAAGTCTTTTCATGCCAAGCCCATTACAATATCTCTTGAAGATATTTTTTGCTCATTCTTGCTTGCATGATTGTCTTCTCTGAAAACGCTAATACCTTTGCTCCTCTGCACAACTCATACCTGTATTTCAAGGGACTTTTCAAGTTCTACTTCTCTGTGACTTGAGAAGACTCTGGAAACATAGGTTCAAAATTTGGAGTAATGTATTTTCCATGCTAAACTTTATTATGAAAGCAATAGTTATGGAAGATTTCAAGCAGGTGAAATGCAGAAGCAAGTTTTGTATCTAAAGGATCACTTTAGGAGTAATATGGAAGTGGATCAAAAGGAAAACCAGACTAGAGCTAGGGAAGGTCAGCTGGGATATCATTGAAATAATTCATGGAGGAGTTGCTCAGGATGGGAGTGAAATAGTATTGGAGAAGAAGCAGAAAAACTGAGGATGTGGCTTACATGTTAGGGAGGGAGGTGGCATTGAAAACTGAGCCTCTCCCTGTCTGAGGCTAGTCCTGGAACTAAGAGCTACTTGCTCATGCAGTAAACATTTTAGACCATGGCCCTTTATCCTCCTACCTTATCCTCCCCCTTTCTTTTTGGCTGCTATAGGAAAATTTCCAAAGATGTAGAGAACAAAAAAGAGGAGTTATAAACATCCTTTTAAATAGGTAACAGGAGGCCGATGAATTAAAGAAGCCTAAATCTGGTGCTTTCCATCTCTCTTTTTGATGGCTTGCTTTCAGAAACTTACAACAGCTCTTTTCAAATGGATTTTCAGGACAGATACTTAATTATCTTGTTGTTTATGGGCATTTTAACACTGATGTAGAGAACTTTTGGGATCTCAGCTGAGGCCATCAGAGCATTACCTTTGCTGACAAACTTCCTGACTTCAGTGATGCATATCTGTAGGCAGCAACCGCCATTAATGTATATTTCTAAAATGAGATCTTATATCTGAATACAGATAATTTCGCCTTCCTTGTAACAGGCTATGTTGTCTAGTGCCTCAAGGAAAAGAACTATTGATGGGGCCAATTTTAGAAAAGCCATTCTCTTAGTGTTCACTTTATTTCCTAGTTAGAGTATGTATTTAGGAATCCATGCCTCCAAAGGATATACCTGTAAATATTTCATTCTCTTTTGGAGAGAAAAGTGGGATGGTGAGAAGACAGGTGTAGTGGGGATGACACTTGGTGTGGGCCAGACATTGACTAAATACTGTACACATGTTATTTCTTTTAGTTTTAATAACAAATTGGTGAATTAAAAATTGTATGGGTGAAGAAGTCAATGCTTACTTAGAGAGGCCAGATTACTACCCAAGGTTGCATGAGTACTAATTGTAAAAGCCAGGATCACATCATACTAATAGTTTTTTAAACTCCAAAATTCTTTTTTCTAATATTTTGCTGCAAAGGAGTCAATTGGTGAGTGTATGCCTGATTTTCAAAAGATGTGGGGCTGGGCTGGGAGCGGTGGCTCACGCCTGTGATCCTAGCACTCTGGTAGGCCGAGGTGGGCGGATCACTTGAGGTCAGCAGTTCGATACCACCCTGAGCAAGAGCGAGACCCCATCTCTACTAAAAAAATAGAAAGAAATTATCTGGCCAACTAAAATATATATATAGAAAAAAATTAGCTGGTCATAGTGGCACATGCTTATAGTCCCAACTACTTGGGAGGCTGAGGCAGGAGGATCCCTTAAGCCCATGAGTTTGAGGTTGCTGTGAGCTAGGCTGACGCCACGGCACTCTAGCCCGGGCAACACAGCGAGACTCTGTCTCAAAAAAAAAAAAAAAAAAAAAAAAAAAAGATGTGGGGCTGGAGAGAGAAGGATAGAAATAATAAAAAATAAATTTTAGTGCTCGCTTCGGCAGCACATATACTAAAATTGGAACGATACAGAGAAGATTAGCATGGCCCCTGCGCAAGGATGACACGCAAATTCGTGAAGCGTTCCATATTTTTCTCAGATAAACAAAGGTTGAGGGAATTCACCAAGACAAGACCAGCCCTCCAAGAAGTACTCAAAAGAGAATTATACACGGATCAGCACAAGAAAGATCCACGAATGTAAAACTACTCAAGAGCTAAAGATGAAATTCCAGATACCACAATGGCCCAGGAGAGAAAACATCACAATGAAGTTCTACCCAACAAGCTGAACAAAAAACTGTCTCACTTATCAGTTTTCTCAATAAATGTGAATGGCTTGAACTCCCCGCTCAAGAGACATAGACTGGCCCAATGGATAAAAAAATACAATCCAAGTATCTGCTGTCTTCAAGAAACTCACCTAACCTGCAAAGATGCATTTAGACTGAAAATAAAAGGATGGAAATCGATATTTCAAGCAAATGGTAACCAAAAGAAAGCTGGTGTGGCAATCTTAATCTCCAATAACTTAGCTTTCAAACCAACAAAAATAATAAAAGACAAAGATGGCTACTACATACTGATTAAAGGCACAATTCATCAAGAAGCCATGACTATACTCAATATATATGCACCCAACCTAGGTGCACCTAGATTCATAAAGCAAACCCTACTAGATCTCAACCAAATGATAGATAACAATACTGTAATAGCTGGAGACTTTAACACCCCACTGACAGTACAGGACAGATCCTCTAAACAGAAAATAAACAAAGACATAATGGACCTCAATAGAATGCTAGAACAAATGGGCATGGCTGACATCTATAGGACATTCTACCCAAAGTCCACAGAATATACATTCTTCTCATCAGCTCACGGGACATTCTCTAAGATTGACCATGTCCTAGGACATAAATCATGCCTTCAAAAATTCAAAAAAATAGAAATTATACCATGCATCTTCTCAGATCACAGCGGAATAAAAGTAACAATGATCACAAACAGAAACCCTCAGCCTTACTCAAAGTCATGGAAGCTAAATAACCTTCTCCTGAATAATTATTCTATAAAAGAAGAAATCAAGATGGAAATCAAAAATTTCTTTGAATTAAATGACAATGGAGATACAACTTATCAAAATCTATGGGATGCAGCTAAAGCAGTCCTGAGAGGAAAATTCATATCCATAAATGCCTATATCAAAAAGACAGAAAACATGCAAATAGACAACCTAACGAATAGACTCAAAGAACTGGAGAAAGAAGAACAGAACGATCCCAAACCCAGCAGAAGGCGAGAAATTACTAAGATCAAATCAGAACTAAATGAAAAGGACAACAAAGAAACTATAAGGGAAATTAATAAAACAAAAAGTTGGTTCTTTGAAAAGATAAACAAAATAGACACACCTCTGGCTAGACTAACCAAGAGCACAAAAGTAAAATCTCTAATAACCTCCATTAGGAACATGAAAGGAGAAATCACAACCGATGCTACAGAGATACAAGATATCACCTATGAATTCTACAAAAATCTTTATGCACACAAACTGGAGAATGTGGAGGAAATGGACAGATTTTTAGAAACACATAGTCTTCCCAGGCTCAACCAGGAAGAAATAGAGTACCTGAACAGACCAATATCAAGAACTGAAATCGAAACAGCAATAAAAAACCTTCCCAAAAAGAAAAGCCCTGGTCCAGATGGGTTCACACCTGAATTTTACCATACATACAAAGAAGAACTGGTGCCCATCCTACATAAACTATTCTCCAATATTGAGAAGGATGGAGTTCTCCCTAACACGTTCTACCAAGCCAATATAACATTAATACCAAAACCTGGAAAGGACACAACAAAAATAGAGAACTACAGACCAATTTCCCTCATGAATATAGATGCAAAAATTTTCAATAAAATACTAGCAAATCGAATCCAAGTACTTATCAAAAAAATAATCCACCACGACCAAGTGGGCTTCATCCCCGAGATGCAGGGGTGGTTCAACATACGTAAATCTATAAATGTAATTCACCACATAAATAGAAGCAAAAACAAAAACCATATGATACTCTCATTAGATGCAGAAAAAGCATTTGACAAAATTCAACACCCTTTTATGATAAAAACGCTTAACAAAATAGGCATTGATGGAACCTACCTAAAAATGATACAAGCCATATATGACAAACCCACAGCCAACATCATACTGAATGGGGAAAAACTGAAAGCACTCCCACTTAGAACTGGAACCAGACAGGGCTGCCCATTGTCTCCATTACTTTTCAACATAGTATTGGAAGTCCTTGCAAGAGCTATCAGGCAAGAGAGCAGAATCAAGGGAGTCCAAATAGGGAAGGAAGAGATCAAACTCTCACTTTTTGCTGATGATATGATGTTATATCTGGAAAACCCCCAGGATTCAACCAAGAGACTCCTGGAATTGATTAACGAATACAGCAAAGTCTCAGGCTACAAAATTAATATACACAAATCAGAGGCATTTATATATGCCAATAACAGTCAATCGGAAAACCAAATTAAAGACTCAATACCCTTCAAAATAGCAACAAAGAAAATAAAATATCTAGGTATATATCTAACTAAAGAGGTAAAGGACCTCTATAAGGAAAACTATGAAACACTGAGAAAAGAAATAGCAGAACTTGCAAATAGATGGAAAAATATACCATGCTCGTGGATCGGAAGAATCAACATTGTTAAAATGTCTATACTACCCAAAGTGATCTACAGATTCAATGCAATCCCTATTAAATTACCAACATCATTCTTTACAGACATAGAGAAAATAATTATACACTTTGTATGGAACCAAAGAAGACCCCGTATAGCAAAAGCAATTTTAAGCAACAAAAACAAAATGGGAGGTATTAATTTGCCAGACCTCAAACTATACTACAAGGCCGTGGTTCTTAAAACAGCCTGGTATTGGCACAAGTGCAGGGACACAGACCAGTGGAACACAACAGAAAATCCAAATATAGAACCATCCTCATATAGTCACCTAATTTTCGACAAAGCGGGAAAGAATATACTCTGGGGACAAGAATCCCTATTCAACAAATGGTGCTGGGAGAATTGGTTAGCCACTTGTAGAAGACTGAAACAGGACCCACAGCTTTCACCTCTCACAAAAATCAAATCACGGTGGATAACAGACTTAAACCTTAGGCGTGATACAATCAGAATCCTAGAAGAAAATGTAGGAAAGACTCTTACAGACATTGGCCTAGGCAAAGAATTTATGAAGAAGACCCCCAAGGCAATCACAGCAGCAACAAAAATAAATGAATGGGACATGATTAAATTAAAAAGCTTCTGCACAGCCAAAGAAACAGTCCAGAGAATAAACAGACCACCTACAGAATGGGAAAAAATTTTTGCATACTACACATCAGATAAAGGACTGATAACAAGAATCTATTTAGAACTCAGGAAAATCAGCAAGAAAAAATCAAGCAACCCTATCAAAAAGTGGGCAAAGGACATGAATAGAAATTTTTCAAAAGAAGATATAAAAATGGCTAACAAACATATGAAAAAGTGTTCCACATCTCTAATCATCAGGGAAATGCAAATCAAAACCACAATGAGATATCACTTAACCCCAGTGAGAATGGCCTTTATCAAAAAAACCCAAAACAACACATGTTGGCGTGGGTGTGGAGAGACAGGAACACTAATACACTGCTGGTGGGACTGCAAACTAGTGCAACCTCTGTGGAAAGCATTATGGAGGTATCTTAAACAGATTCAAGTAGACCTGCCATTTGACCCAGCAATCCCATTACTGGGCATATACCCAAAGGAAAAAAGGTCATTCTGTAACAAAGGCACGTGTACCCAAATGTTTATAGCAGCACAATTCACAATAGCAAAGATGTGGAAACAACCCAAATGCCCATCAATACATGATTGGATTAGTAAACTGTGGTATATGTATACCATGGAATACTACTCAGCTATAAGGAATGATGAAGATACAACATCTCTATGGTTCTCCTGGAGAGAGTTGGAACCCATTATATTAAGTGAAGTATCCCAAGAATGGAAAAACAAGCATCACATGTACTCACCAGAAAATTGGTTTCCTTGATCATCACCTAAATACAAACCTGGGAACGACACCAATTGGACATCAGACTGAGGTGGGGGGTGGGGGAGGGGATGGGGGTATGCCTACACAATGAGTGCATTGCGCACCGTTTGGGGAGTGGTAACACTTGAAGGTGCTGACTCGGGAAAGGGGGGGTGGGGGAAAAAAATATGAAACTATTGTTTTTAACTTGCACTGTTCACTTAATAATTTATCATGAATATTTCCCATATTATTTCATATCATTGTACAAGAAATAATGTATACATTATGAGGACATACTGTATCTAACAAGATATACTGTTAGACTCTTTGATTCTGTAAAATAAAAAAAAAAAAAATAAAAAAAAAAGCAAAAAAAAAAAAAAATAAAAAAAAAAAAATAAATTTTACTAATTATATTTATATTGGCTTATTTTTTTTAAAAAATTGGTTTTGTTATCTGCCATGGTTTGAATGTGTCCCCCAAAGTTGACAAGTTGGAAATTGAATCCCCAAGGCGACAGTGTTGAGAGGAGGGACTTTTAAGAGGTGATTAAGTCATGAGTGCTGTGCCCTCAGGAACAGATTAATGCTATTGTCATGGAAGTGAGTAAGTTACTACAAGAGTGGGTTCCTGATAAAAGGATGAGTTCTGCCCTCTTCCCTTCTCTCCCGCTCTCTTGTGCATGCTCATTTGCCCTTCCGCCTTCCAACATGGGGGGAAGTAGCTTCAGATGCAGCGTTCTCCATCTTTGACTTCCAAGTCTTCAGAACTGTAAGAAACAAATCTCTATTCCTTATAAATTACCCAGTCTCAGGTATTCTGTTATAGCAACATAAAACAAACTAAGATGTGGTCCTTAAAAAAGCCAATATGTGATCCACAGTAATCCACATGATTCACTAAGAATTAAGAAAAAATAATTTTTTCAGTTTTAATAGGAATAAATCTGAAACGATGGCATTGCCATTAACAACGTGAATTCTTTCTTTCTTTAAAAAAAAATGACTATTGGCTGGGTGTGGTGGCTCACACCTATAATCCTAGCACTTTGGGAGGCTAAAGTGGACATTGCTTGAGGCCAGGTGTTTGAGAACAGCCTGAGCAGCATAGCAAGACTCTGTCTCTAAAAAAAAAAAAAAAATGACTATTGAGATATTGAATTTAGCAAGATATCTGGCAAAATATGTGTAGTTATCATTCAGGATGATGTAAAAATGTGAATTTAGGTGAATCAGTAGCTAAATATAAATTTAGATGAATTCATTATTTAAATAATGTTTATATATTAATATAGACTTTAAAAGATTTCTTCAGTGGCATATCTACTGTACAATCTGGAAGCATCTAAAAATTTGTATAGTCATTTGCAGTCACCAAAATATTTTCATATTTTGGTACATTTTCTCTTCTCCAGGGGAGAAAAATGGGGCTCACAGTGTTATGTGATTTGCCAAAGGTCATAAGCTCAAAAATGATGGCATCAAGCATCAAACCTAGTTATTTTGATTCTAAGATCTATGTTCTGTCCACTCTACTAAGACTGCCTGTCTGTTCTTAGAAACATTTTTATTAGTGATTTGTATGAAGTATGAAAGTGTTGATTATCAAATTTGTCCTTCACACAAAGCTGAAAGTTTCAACTAATATGACTTAATTACAGAATCAGAATTGAAAGGAAGAAAACCTTTCTGATGGAAAAGTTGAACATAAGCTAGAAAGTTGAAATTTAGTTGGGATAAATATAAACTCTAGCAGTAGATTCAATTAATGAATTCAATGACTTTGGGGATCCTGTCCAACTATAAGAATTTTTTGTATCTACAAAATAATGAATGCTGTATTTTTATTTTCTTTCTCTTTGTATAGAATTGAAACCTACATTCACCTTTGATATCCTGTGCTAATTTTATTAAATATTCATGTAAACCTTGATTTAGAGATATATGATATGACTGTTAATCAGGTTTGTTTTGCAAATGAAGTGATTTATTAGAGATACTTTGAGGAGAATAATTTAGGAATGTGATGTAGAATGACAGGATTGAATAATGCCTACTGTTTACATACTAAAAATATGTATTGTTTTGTTACAACTTGCAAAGCATTAATTTCCAAGTAATAAATGTTTAACAACAATGAGAAAATTATGTGACTATCAAAGCAGCCCTTCATTTATCAGTCTAATCTTGCTACCAAAAAGAGCATGACTTATTCACATTTGAAAGATGTATTCATCATTCTACTTCTCCAAGTCTGCTGAATGAAATAACTTTTCTTATTTTTGTCAAGCCAGTTGACAATATATCATGTATATACTTTCAACATATAGGTTGGTCGTATACTTCTGTGCAGAACAAAGGTGTTTGTCAAATGTCAAAAGCTGATTATTTTTCTGTCGTAATCATGATACAATCTATTGTTGAATGAGGCCAGTAACAATAGTGGCAGCTAAACCAAATGTACTCTGCCAATGGAGATATGTAGGATTTCATTGGTCCTCCCAGTCATCTTTGAGATGGGGCTGTCACAGATCCTTTAGGCTCTGTTCATTTTCATTTTTTAAATAATAGAGGTAGATTTATTTTTTGGTATGTTTATATTTCATAAACTATCTTGTATCATCCTGGGTAGAGCTGGAACCCCTTCTACTAAGTGAAGTATCCCAAGAATGGAAAAATAAGCACCACATGTATTCACTATCAAATTGGTATTAACTGATCAACACTTGAGTGCACATATAGCAGTAATATTCACTGGGTGCCGGGCAGATGGGAAGGGGGAGGAGAGGATGAGTATATACACACATAATAAGTGTGATGTGCACTGTCTGGGGGATGGACATGCTTGAAGCTCTGATTCGGGTGGGGAAAGGGCAATATACATAACCTAAACATTTTTACCCCCATAATATGCTGAAATAAAAATAAATAAATAAACTATCTTATTTTAAAACCAAAAAGGAACTGATGTTTTGATCAGTTTAAGTAATGGAAATGTCAGTGAGAAACTTGCTCAATATTTAATAAGCATTCTGTGAGTATTTACTACTTGTAAGTTACCACGACTATAAAAATGGAGGAAATAGACTTAGGGAAGCAGTGTAGCACGTGGGATAAAAATACTGACTTCAAAGTCTGACAGAGCTGGGTTCAGTTCTTAGCACTGTGAACAACTATTGTGATATCTCAGCCGAGTGAGTTTATTTGAATCTCATTTTTCTCATATGTAATGATCATCATTAATTAATCTCACATTTAGGTTTAATAATGATGATTTTCTTAAATCAAAAGGGCATTTTATATAGTGTTTACATATCAGTGGCAGAAATAAACAAAATTATTTGTGTAAAATTCCCACGTGTTCCTACTACAACTTCCAATTTAATTTGAAGACATTTTCAGACGGATAAACTATGTGAGCCAAAACTATAGAAACTTAAAGAGACAAGTTTTGTCCTCTTAATAGAGTATAATTTGGTTGTTTATTTTATTGATATATTTAATAAACCAATCTCAAATTATTGACATAAACCCAATAGTAATTCATTGACTTTTTTTGTTTTTTATTTGCTTGTTTGGTAGAAAGATATGTGACTACAAATTCATTTTAAAAATAAATGTAAATATGTTTTAGTTATCTCTTTCTTCTTGAATGAGTTGTGAAGGAATTTGCTATTAGATTTTGCTATTTAATATTTCATCTAAGTTGTCAAAATTGTGGGCATAAAATTGTTTACAATGCTCCTTCATGATCTTTTTAATATCTATAAAATTCATAATGATGTTACCTCTTTCATAACTCATATTGGTAATTTGTGTCTTTTCTCTCTTTTTTCCTTGGTCAATCTGGATAGAGATTTATCAATTTTATTGATCTTCTCAAATAACCAGCTTTTTAATTGATTTTTCTCAGTTGCTTTTCTTTGTTCTCTTTCATTGATTTTGGCTTTGATTTTTATTTTCTTTTTCCAGATTATTTTTAATTTCATTTGTTCTTCTATTTCTAACTTCCGAAGGCAGAAGCCGAGGCCCTTGATTTGTGACCTTCTTTCTTCTCTAATACAGGCATATCATGCCCTTAATTTCTCCCTAAGTCATGGTCTATCGATCACAAATTTTGATATGTTTTTATTTTTATTTATTTCAAAATACTTTCTAATTTCCATGTTTATTTTTTCTTTGACACTTGAGCTATTATAAATGTTTTAGTTAGTTCCCAAATATTGAGGATTTTCCATATATCTTTCTAGTACTGATTCCTAATTTAATTTCATTGTGGTCAAAAGTATATTTTGTATGACTTGAATTGTTTTAAGTTTATTGAGATTTGTTTTATGGCCCAGAATATAGTCCCTGGTAAATGCTCTGTGTGTTCTTGAAAAGACTGCATATACTGCTGTTGTTTGGTGAAATATTCTACAAATTCCAGTTAGCTCATATTGGGTAACTCAGTTGTTCACACCTTCTATATGCTTACTATTTTTCAATTGACTTGTTCTGTCAATTATTGAGAAAGGGAAATTTAAATTTTGACTATAGTTGTGAATTCATTTATTTCTTTTTGCAGTTCCATTCATTTTTGCTTCATGTATTTTGAAGCCTCATTGTTAGGTGCTTACATGTTAGGATTATTATATTCACTTGAAGAATTGACATTTTGATCCATGGTAATATTTTTCTCAATTCTAGGAATGTTTCAAGTGAGTTTTTTCCATTGTGGGTTGTGTTTTCCTACTACTTTGCATGCCTGGTAACTTTTTCATTGGAATCCAGATATTACAAATTTTACTTCTGTGATTGTCGTGTATTTTTTAATTCATATAAATATCTTCAATTTTGTTCGGGGATGCAGTTCAGTTAATTGGAAGCAGTTTGATCCTTACTAGTCCCATTTTATAATTTGTTAGGTGGGACTACATCTGTGTTTAGTCTAAATCTAACTATTTTTCACTTATAGAGTCAAGAGGCTTCTGAGTACTCTGCTTAATTCCTGTGAATCATGAGATTTTCCACTTTGGTTTAGGGAAACAGACCTGGATACTGTTCAATCCAATACTTTCAGCTAGTATTAATACATTCCATAGCCTCTACTAGCTAACTCACATTCGGGTACTGATCAAGTCCTGCTAAAAACTTGAGGGAGACCTTCTGAGATCTCTCAGGTCCTTTGTTCCAGTCCTCTGTCTTGTAAACTCTAGCAGCCTTTGTGCCCCCAGACTCCTTGAGCAATGCCTGGAAATTTCCTCAAGACTCTAGGCTGGTGTGATTATAGGGTTCAAATTACTTGTTTCTCATTCCTCATGGATAACTTTCCTACATCATTCAATATCCAATTTCTTAAAAACCATTGTTTTATATATTTTGCCCAGTTGTTTTTCAGTCTGGATAGTATATCTGATTTCTGCTGCATCTTCATCAAAAGTCAGAGTTCAGTGGTAATAATTTCAGAATCATTTACTAGTTCAAAGTACTGTTACATCCTAGAAGTAAATGGACTTTAGAAAGCCAAGTCTTTCCATATCTGTTGGATTAGTGGTTGAATAAGGAAGTAAATATTATTGTAAAGATTGTTTATAGGCTATACAGGTGGAATCAACTGAGAGCATAGTGCTTTTCTAAGAATTTATGAGCTACTTAATTCAGCATTGTATATTCCTGCCCAAGTCTGGAATTATCTAGATGATCCAGCATTTTTACATGAATCCTCATATGTTCTATATGAAAATGTGTGTGCACACATTTGTGTATCTGCTTTGCTTAAATTCCAAGGATACTGTGGATTAATTAAAATGTTCATAGCCTGTTTCTCACTTTATCATGAAGCAGTTGTGATAAAAATTTTCACTATATTTAGAACACTTATATCAGAAGGAGCTGAGGAAACTAGAAGACATTCTACCAATGTCAGCCTCAGATTTTTTCAAGAATATGACAGAGTTTTCATTGGTTTTTATTTTTTGTTGTTGTTGTTTTTGTTAACGAGTCACAGAAAATTGGAGTGAGGTAGAGTAAGTTGGACTCGAGCAGGTCATAATGTGATACCTGAAGTGTACTGGTTACAACATCTCTGCAAACCGGACAGGAGAACTCAGAAAGCCCTGGCCTAGGATGCTGTCCCATTAATCATTCACACACTTAGCAGGCTGTATTTAGTACCCCCTACCTGCAAGTCACAGGGATACAAACATGAATAAAATGTCAGCCACTTGTTGAAAGATTGAAGGATAACATGTAACAGATTTCTTTGTGATACAAACCTGGTAAGAGTCACCAATTTCTTGGGCAAGAAATTCAGAATTTTGGCAGGCAATAGAATGCTAAAGCAATGTGGTAAAACAAAAACCAAAAACAAAAATAAAAAAGAAGAAAAGGAAAGGAAATATAAAAATGAGTTAAACATGACATCTTACACTGGGGTCAAAACAAAAATCAAATATAAACATACCAAATTGGCAGTGAAGATGGGGAGATAAGAAAGGAAGGCCAGCCTTTACCAGTATTTAGGTAAGAAAGGATAGAAAAGATGAGTAAAAAATAGAGATTGGAAGGCCTTGATTCGAGTCGTTTATCTCACTGTGAAAACTATGTTCAAGACATTTAAAATATCAGTGTTTCAATTTCTCCATATATAAAACTGGGTGTTTATTATTCCAATCTAGCTTCAGAAGAAGTATTTTAATTACTGGAACTCAAAGCTTTCAATGTTGAAACCAGGGTTTTGGGGGGAAAAACATTGTAAGTTTGTCTTTCATTATTGAAAGGTTTTTCATAGGTTCTTTGCATTTCCTTATAAAGACATTCAAGGCAGAGACAAAGTGTCAGTCTTTGCATCAACAATAAGAGTTTGTTGATTGGAAAAATTTAAATCAAAAGACTTGAATGATTAGAATGATTTCTTCCACATACTGGGAAATTTTAAGCAAATAATTTAACATCTCTAGGTCTCAGTTCTCTTTCTCTACAATAAATACATTACAAAATTTAAGTCAAAAGATCTTGTTCAGAACCATCTCTTCTATTTACTGGGCAACTCTAAACAAATAATTTAACATCTGCATGTCTTGATTGCCTTATCTTTATAATAAATGCATTAGAAAAGATTCACTCAAGCTAGAATATTCTATAATTCTTAGGCAGACATAACTGAGCAGCTCTCATGAATACGGCTTTGCTAGTTGATGTATCACATATAATTATCTTAAGTTTGTGGGGGCTCTTCAGAACCTCATGACTAAAATGGCTTTTCCTGCTGAGCTAACTGCAATATATGTGAATATTAGGATAATTTCTCTTGGATATTTATGGAATTACTATTGAAATAAAGTGTTTCTTTTGGCAGAAAATGGTTAATATTGTATGTAGGTTATCATTTTAATACTGCACCCTTCAGACTTATAAAACATAACTTCTGAAGCAAGGGAAATTAACTTTACCTTCCTCTTGTTACCACTTGAAGGCGGTAACATGAACAATATCACCAAAGTGGCCCAGAGTGTACTCATTTAATATGAGTCTTACATAACTGACCTAATTCTCCCCTCTACACTCTAGAGGAAAGACTTTGTTCAGGGAAAGTATGTCATTTCTGGCCATTACCCCAGATATGTGCTGTACATTTGTATAACTGGGCTCTGGGTTTTTTGGCATATTGTACCCCTGGAAGGGGACAGGCATTGGGCCTGGTAGGGTAAAGTATGATTAGAGAAGAAAAGAAACCACCATTTATTGTGTGTCTGTGGTACGCTGTATATAAGATAGCTCATTTAATACACACAACAATATATACATTTTGTATCATTACTTCCCATCTTGTCAAACATGTAGTTTGTCCTATAGGTATTAAATTGTAGAGGCGGTTCTCTCTAATTCTGAAAATCCACTTTACTTTCACTAATCAACAGAGTAGTCCCATTCAATCTGCAAGAATGCACTAGGGCTGCTATCAGACAAAACCGTGTTCTTCTCTACTTCCAAGAGAGGCCTGCTGTAATCCTTTCTTCCCTCTGTGTCTGGAAGGATCCAAGGTCAGAATTTTTCTACATGCACAGAATACTAGAGAATACTGTGGATTCTACAAAAGAAAAGCCCTTTTTGTTATAAAATATTCAAACTGAGTTTATGATTTCTA
The DNA here is from genome assembly GCF_041146395.1 of Eulemur rufifrons. Taxonomy (NCBI): domain Eukaryota; kingdom Metazoa; phylum Chordata; class Mammalia; order Primates; family Lemuridae; genus Eulemur; species Eulemur rufifrons. The sequence goes on from NC_090988.1 coordinate 41,117,026, forward strand.
GTTCAGCTTCACAAAGTCCTTTGTTTCTTTGTATTTTAGATTTCATGGCAAGCCTTTTATGCTCTCCATCCCCTTTCTTCAGTCTGTCACGAAGTCTATTAAAGTGCATTCAGAATGTTTCCTAGAAAGGATCTCTGTTATTTGTCCTCAGTGACACCAGCTTAGTCCCTGTCCTGCTGGAGATACACGTTTGAATACTTGAACTGTGGTCCTTCTAAGTGATCCACCTCCGGTCTCAGAGTCACAGCGTCTTGAGAAGGGAAAGGACAATAGAAGTGTTTCTAGACCAATGGCTTTTCTAAAGCAGGGGACCTAGGATATTAGAACTAATTGTTGTCCAAACCTTGTCTAATTTAATCTTCATGATTTTTTCCCTGAGGTGGTCTTGTTCCCATTTTACAGGTGAATAAACTCTGTTAACTTGTTAGTAGCACAGCTGGGTTTCCTAACTCCAGTTCTCCTTCTCTTAAATACTGACATAACTTTTTAAACACTGAGGGCAAGAAGACCACCTGCCAATATTAACTTCCTCCTTAAACATAGATGGCAATAAATAGACTAAGAAAAATTCATACACAATGATTCTGGTTGGCATTAATTATCTTTTACTGGCATTTATATTTATACTTCACAATTAATTTCATTGTATTTAATATGATAACCTATCAGTGACTTGCACAAACATAAGTTCTCAATAAACATTGTTTCTCTTTCTCTTATGCATTTGTTGAAGCAGTGGGGAGGATTCATTCCACCAGTTGATTACCCCTGCAGTGTGCTTACTCTGACAGCTCTCTGACTGATCTTGGGTACTTTCTCCCTCCCTAATTTAATCTCTGGCTTCCAGAGCCCCACAGTACCTTGCTCATCGTATTTATGTGCATTTACTTTTATCTTAGTTGTTACTTCATATAATATTTGTATAGCTACAAATCTTTGTACAGAATTGATATTTCATAAAGACTCATTCTCATGTCTTTATTTTTGCTAATGCTGCCCGAGAGAGGTTGCTCCTCTTCATATGCCCAAATCCTATTCATCTTTCAAGAACCCACCCAAGTATTTCTCATCGAAGCCTTCCACAACTATCCTAACCTAATTATTACTGGCTTTTTGGACCTCAATGCAACTGCCTCACATTATACCCTTCCATTAACTCAAACTTGCTGATCTAGACTTCAGTTTTTCCAACTATTGCACTCTGTAGTCTTTCTCACACTTGCGGCCTCATCCCCAAGAATGAGGGTCACTGTATCAGATAACTTTTCAAAGCATAGAACTCCCATTGCTGAAGCTCTCTCAGTTTCTATCCTCAGTAACAGATGCCTCTCTAGCTTTTATTTCTGGTAGGGAAAGTCCCTGAGTAAGGAGATTGGATAAAATACAAGACACCCTGTTAAATTTTAATGTCAAGTTTAAAAACTGCGTTTGTTTAGTATAAGCTATCCCCACCATTGCATGGGAAATATTTATGCTAAAAAAATTCACAATTTTTCTGAAATTCAAATATAAGTGGCATTCTATATTTTTATTTGCTAAATCTGGCAACCTTATCCCTGAGGAATCACCACAGCTTCTTTTTGACATATTAACTTCATGATATCTGTTCTCAATCAATCTTGATTTCATGTCCTTATATGACACGGTGCCTTACATGTCTGTAATGCTGTAGTGTTTTCAAAGTACACCTATTATCTATTTCTTCCTCAAGATTACCCAAGTACATAGCTATTACCTTTAGCAGTTAACTTGGTTGTTTAATATTACGGGGTTTCAATTTTATAGGATATAACATAGGGTTAATTATACCTAATTTGATGAATGGTAAAAATGGTAATTTTTGTAAAGATTAAGTGAGATGATTTACATAAAGCAAAGTGCCTGGTTGATCAAAGGATACAAATGACCAAATGAACCGGTATAACCTTCACACTTCTCTGCCACCATCCTAATTGACTTACTTAAGATCACAGAGTCAATTCATGGTGAAGCTGGGGGCTTAAACTTGAATAAGCTGGCAACAGTTAAAAGCTCTTTCTAATCTACCCCTTGGAGAGAAAGGAAGTCTGATGAAACAAGAAAATACACTCACTCATCACCTCCTGTCCTCCAGTTGGATATTCCCCTAACTCCATGATGAGACTGTTTTCCAATTAAGTCCTTGATTATAAGAAATATATGAGATAATGCTTTATTCTTGGTTTGAATTAGTTGCTCTGTATTTTTTTCTCAGTGACTTGAGAATTTAAATAAAAAAGAAAATGTCTTTAAGGAGTCTCCGGTTAAACTAATTAACAGTCTCCACACAGGAACAAACACGTTATTCATAGATAAAGGAAGTGGATTGTAAGGCCATGTCCATTCTCCCCCATGGATATACAAGAATGTCAATTAGTAAAACACGGATGCCAACAAATGCCAAAGAGCTGTCTCTCATAAATCTTTGTGAAATGTGAAAAATAAAAATATGTCCTGGGAAGCAGAATGAATTCATGTTCAGGGATTATATTTCACGGTACATGATTAATATTCATGAAGATGGAATTAGCATAATTCACAGATTTCCACCAAGACACTAGTTCATCTAGGAAGACTAAGAGGTTGAAAAAAAGGATCTGTTAAAGTAGCTAATTTTGGTGTTATTACTTTTATTATCTTTCTTACAGTGATATTTTAGATTCCTATATAACATGTTGACACCTAGAAGTGTCATATATCATGGTCACTATATTTGAATGTGTTTTTGAGTAATTGGTCACCTCTTAATAAAGTCTGTGGAAATTTACTTTTTCACTTCACTGAGGTGTTTTTCACAATTCCATGCAATTTGAATATAAAGACCCATGCCATTCTCTGCTTCTCTGTTCCCTTTATAGTAGAGAAATTAAAAATTATAATCCAAATAAATACACAGTTTTAGTATTACAATTATTTGTCTGCCTGCTACTTCTTTTAAATATACAGTTTGCATGATAAACACACACCCTGCATATTACAACTAAAATTCTATAAATGTTAAGTATATATAAACTGTCTAAGTACAGACAGACTTTCTTATATCTTGCTAATGTTTTAGATTGCTGTAATTAGTTAGAAATTAGAAAATAATGTCATTTCAAAATTTATATTCTAGTAATAAATTCAAATATGAGATACTAGATAACAAGGCTTTAATACACATGCCCATGCATTCCATATGTACACTATGTAAAATATGTCTATGCTATAAATAATTTCCAGTATGTAGTATACATACCATCAACTGCACTATGATTGAACCGTAGATACTATACAATGTTATCTGTAAACATCATATTATAGATTAACCAAAATCTAGAAATTTAAAATTGAATATTCTACCAAAATATATGCTACAAAATGTCCAATGAACCTATTCTGGGATTAAAATTAGCATTATATAAATATTAACAAATACTCAGAAACAAAAATTCTATCATGATTATCTCTCTATGCTCTAAGTACATTTGAAATACGGCTCCTCTTCTGTCCTCGTACTGGCACTAGCCTGGGTACTCTTTAATTGCTTCGTGAAACACTAAATGCAATTTGCATGTCAGGTCTCTCCTTTGGTGACAGGCTTGCTTAACAACCTGATGGCCACTGATTATTTGTAGTATGTAGGTTTCTCAAAAAGGTGATGTACCATCAATCATTCCTGACTCATGGCCCAGCAGGGAGTGCTTACTAGAGTGGTGGTATGCATGGTTGTAGATATAATTAATGGTAAATGTTACATTGACTCTTAGCAGAGCAGGGAGATGCTTCACATAAAGATAGTAGAAAAGTAGTATGATTATCTCTCCATGTTCTAAGTACCTTTGAAATATGGGTCCTCTTCTTGTCCTCCTACTGGCAGTCTCCTAGGTTCAGCCTTAATTCTTTCCATTTAAGCAACATCTCCTAACTGGTTTCTCCTTTTCTTGTATCTTCAGATTTCAAAATAATATCCCCATTGTAGACAGGATAAGCTTTCTGAAATGAAATAAAGTGAAAAGATTTTATTGAGTGAATATTATGGGCTAGGAACATTATTCAATGCTTTAAGTGATCATTTCTGTTAGTCATTATAGTAACAAAGCAAATTAGGAACTGGGTCTCAAAGTGTCTAAGTAACTTGTCTGAGGTAACACGGCTAATAAATTGCAGAACTGAAATTTAAATTTAGGTTTATCATCTGGGAGAAGAATTTCTCTTTTTTTATAATGTTCATTCCCCCTGATAAGAAATCCCACTGATATAAGAGGATAGAGTTTAAATTCAGTTGCACTAACTTAAAACCATACATGATCTGCCTACGTCCTGAACACCTTTTTGAACTTTTCTCCCAATGAATGGAAATATTTACATATCCAATACCTGATTTACTCATATCCTTACCGTTGCATATATATTCTCTGTACTTAGCATACTCATTTCAATTCTCTGCATATTCAGATATCATAATTTTAAGAGCTAATTCAAAGTCTACTCTTCCTATAATTCCTTCTTTGATCACTTTCTCCAAATTCTTACTGAACTTTGTGCCTAACATATGATAACATTATATTATTATTATTCATTTATCTGTTTTATCATTTATACTATATTATAAATTCCTTTTTTATTTCAAAATATTAAGGGGGGTACAAATGTTTTAGGTTACACAGAACACTTCTGTAATGCTTGTGTCCTGGCTAAAGGTGTGCCCATCACCAAAAGAGTGTTCATAGTACCTATTAGGTAGGTTTATACCCCTCCCCTATTTCCCTAACCCCTGTTGGTTTCCACTGAGGTTTACTTCCCTCTATGTACATGTGTGCACATTGGTTAGTTCCAATTTAGTGAGTACATGTGGTGTTTGTTTTTCCATTCTTGTGATACTTCACTTAGAAGAATGGTCTCCAGTTCCATCCAGATTGTAGCAAAAGATGTTAATTCATCTTTTTTATGGCTTAGTAATACTCCATGGTAAACATAAACCACACTTTATCAATCCAATCATGAATTAATGGACACTTGGGTTGATTCGACATCTTTTCAATTGTAAATTGTGCTGCAATAAACATTCGAGTACAGATTTTTTTTTGATGAAAAGTCTTTTTTTCCTTTGGGTAAATACCCAATAGTGGGATTGCTGGATCAAATGATATGTCTGCTTTTAGTTCTTTGAGGAATCTCCTTACCATTTATCATAGAGGTTGTAATAATTTGCAGTCCTACTGACAGTGTATAAGTGCTCGTTTCTCTCTGAATCCATGCCAGCATCTGTTATTCTTGGACTTTTTGATAAATGCCATTTGATCTGGGGTAAGGAGATATTTCACTGTGGTTTTAATTGGCATTTCCTTGATGATTAGTGATCTTGAGCATTTTTTAATATGTTTATTGGTCATTTGTTTTTCTTCTTTTGAGAAGCTTCTGTTCATGTATTTTGCACACTTTTTAATAGGGTTGTTTGTTTTTTTCTTGCTGATTTGCTTGAGTTCTTTGTAAATTCTGGTTATTAGCCCTTTATCAGATATATAGCTTGTGAATATTTTCTCCTAATCTTTAGGTTGTCTATTTGCTCTGTTGAAGGTAAAGAAAGACAGAGGGTCATTATATAATGGTAAAAGGAACTACCTAACAAGAAGACATATCAATCCTAAATATATAGTCACCCAACATAGGAACTCCCAGATACATAAAGCAAATTTTACTAGAGCTAAGCAAAGAAATAAACAGCACCATCATAATTTCTGGGGATTTCAATCTCCCACTGTCAGAGCTCGACAAATCATCAAAGTATAAAATAAATAAAGAGACAATGGACTCAAACCAAACTCTAAATCAAATGGACCTAACAGATATTTACAGAACATTCTACCCTAAAACTACAGAATACACAATTTTTTCAATAGCACATGGGATATTCTCCAAGATTGATCATATCTTAGGCCACAAGAAAGGTCTGAACAAGTTAAAAATAATTGAAATCATACCATTTACCTTCTCAGGCCACAGCAGAATAAAACTAGAAATCAATCATAAGAGCAACACTTAATCCTACACAAAGTCATGGAAATTAAACAACCTGCTGCTGAATGATTACTGGGTCAAGAATGATGGAAATCAAAAAATTCTTTGAACTGAACGACAAAGGGAATACAAGCTAACAAAATCTTTGGGACACAGCAAAAGCAGAAAAATCAGAAATTAACAACCTAGTTATATGTCTCAAGGAACTAGAAAAGGAATAACAAACCAAATCCAAAGCCAGCAGAAGAAAAGAAATAACAAAGGTCAGAGCAGAACTAAATTAATTAGAAAAAAATACAAAGGATTAATAAAACTAAAAATTGGTTCTTTGAAAAGATAAACAAAATTGAAAGACCCTTTGCTAGACTAAACAAGAACAAAAGAGAAAGGACCCAAATATGCTCAATTGGACATTACAACTGATACCACAGAAACACAAAACATCATCCATGAATACTACAAAAATCTCTATGTGCATAAACATAGAGGAAATGGACAAGGTCCTGGAAACACATAACCACCCAAGACTCAACTAGAAAGAAGCAGAATTCCTGAACAGATCAATAATGAACAATGAAATCAAAATAGTAATAAAAAACCTCCCAAGAACAACAATAAAAAGCCCTGGATCAGATGGATTCACTGCTGAATTCTCTCAAACCTACAAGGAAGACTCGGTACCCATAATACAGAAATTATTCCATATTATTGAGAAGGAGAGAAACCAACTTATTCTACTTATTCTACGAAGCCAGTATCACCTTGTTACCAAAGCCAGGAAAGGGCACACCAAACAAACAAACAAACAAACAAATAAAAAACTACAGACCAATATCCCTTGTGAATATAGATGCAAAAAATCCTCACTAAAATACTAGCAAACAATTCAGTAGCACATAAAAAAATAATAATAATCCATTAGGACCAAGAGGGCTTCATCCCAGGGATGCAAAGATGGTTCAACATACGTAAATCAATAAATACCATTTGCCACATAAACAAAAGCAAAAACAAAGACCATATGATCCTCTCAATAGATAGAAAAAAAGCATTTGACAAAATCCAGCACCCTTTCATGATAAAAACCCTATGCCAGCAAAACTGGGCATACAAGGAAAATATCTCAGAATAAAAGCCACCCATAAAGGACAAACTCACAGCCAACATCATACTGAAACGGGGAAAAGTTGAAAGCATCCCTCTAACAACAAGGGGACAAGACAAGGATTGTAAATTTCTTGAAGGCAGGGTCCATTTTAGATTCAGCTTTGCATGCCTATCTTGAATGGGTTTGCAGACACAGCTTGTCTAAACAAATAAATGCATGGATGGATGAATTAATGCTATGTCTTTTGCTGAGCAATATAATCATTTGATGACACAATTTTTTTTTTTTTTTTGGTTTTTAAAAGGTCCCTTTTAAAAAAGTACCTGAAGTTTTAAGGCAGTTTTTAAAACCTTTCTGAAATTCTGATGTTACCCATTCATTTGTTTGTTCAACCAGCATTTTTTGAACATTGTCTATGTCATGAATTACAGTTGACAACACAAATACAGATTCAAAGGCAATGTCTTCACCAACAATGGACCAAGAGTCAAGTGAGAAATCCATGTTAACAGATAACTAGTATAACTTATGAAATACAGACACAGCCTACGGGAGGTAGAACCTTGGGTTTCCTTGGCAAGTCAGGGAATACTTCACAGAAGAACATTTGAATCAAGTCTTAAATGAAGAGAATTAATTTCTTGAAGTTCCCTTTAAAATGTAGTCAATATCTGACAGTTTGAAGTAATGAAATAAAGATGTAGAGAGGTAAGAATACTAGCTGGATATCAATTAATGTATTGGAACCATAACACATTAAACCAATATAGATATAAGAAGATGGGGAAAGTTTCATAGGACCCCAAAGAGATATCCTAGAACACCGTGTATTTCTGCATGGATTTGCAGGATGAGGGTGCTGAAGGGAATAAAGGGCATTAAAGATGATGAGTTTGGTCTACTTCATAATTAGGTATAAATCTAGCCCCATCCTAAGTAACCTCAGGAGTATCAGCCATGGAGCTGTGTCCTTTCCAGTATCAGTCAATTCCTGAGAGCTAGTGTTCAAAGTAGAGATCAACTGTCTGAAATATACGGTACATTTTTCATATAAAGTCCATGGCCTTGGAACTTGACTAGATATAGGCAGAAACCCAAGGAATTAAAACTTAGTTGTTAATAATTAAATTGACCATTAAATTAATGATTAATGAAATAATTAATGTTTAGGTCAATGTAGAAACATCCAGTGTATTTCCTCCAAAGGATTTAGAATAATAAAGAACGCACCATACCTGTTTAATAAATTTTTGTTAAATTTATGATTGAGAATTCTGGAATTTCTAAAACTTCAAGCTGTGAAAGAAACACATGGATCATCTTAGAAATGCACATATTGACATGCTGTTCTCCTCCCCACAGACCTTCCAAATCAGAATGTCTGTGGATGAATCTGGTTTGTGTATGTTTAACAGAGTTCCACAGGTGATTTGATGTGCACTTCTAGTTCAGAACCACAGTTAAAGTTGTTTACATTGTGCAGATAAGGAAATTGAGGTCCAACGGGATTAAGTACATTGTTCAAGGCCATATAGCTAGTAAATGTCAGAGCTGGGATCTAATTGTTATCTTCCTTTTGAGTTCTCCTGGCAGTATTTGATAGCTGCCTCTGAAGGGCCTGACCTCTAGAGAACTAGGGAAGAGTAAAAAGTCAAAGCTAGTTGCAGAAATAGAAGCCCTGATCAGAAATTTAAAATGGCAGTGTCAATGAAGGAGGAAAGCAAAAGAGAAAAGACTACATCTAAAATATTAACCCTCAATTAGAAAAAAAAGTCAGAGATATATATTTTTTAATGAGATTGATGGATTTCCTCACAGAAAAACATTATTACGCACTTACGTGCTAACCACTGAGAACAGGAGAAAGAGGATGAAAGATGAACTGTAAGCCTTTTCTCTGGGTTTTTAGAATTTTTGAAAAGAATGTTTAACTAGAACAGTGAAGATTCATAGTCAAATCAATAATGTTCCATTTGCCTTGAACTGTTTTGCTTTTGCATTAGTAAAGCTATGCAGATGGTTAACCTGCCCTATTTTTCCCTAAACCAACATTAAGTGTATGAAGAATCAGTATTTTCTGGTTCTTATAGTTATACAGGGAAATATCAGCACTCATGAGTTGATGCATGTGGAAATTGTGAGATACAGCAGAAACTCTGGCTCCAGCTCCTTAACAAGCCACCTACTATGCTTGCAACAATCCCCATTAGATCTCCAATGCATGCATTTCCCAGGGAGATCTTCAAAAAATCACTGCATTTATTACAACTGAGCTTTTGGCATAGAACTTGTATTTAGAATTTCAGATTTTCATGAGCTGAGCTGAACCTCATAAAGCCTTAAAGCCAAGACCAGAAGAAATGTTCTTCTTGGTTCTTTTTCGTTATGTTTCTTTTAAATCTTGACTCATGAGCTCTTATCACTGTCCTTGCAAAATTTGAAAGTGAGCATAAAATTAAAGAAACACAGAAAAAGAGAAAATCTGTCTCTCTGAAGTTTGAAAAAGCTATCCTCAAGCATTTCTCTACATTTCTTTCTCTATACTTGCTCTTTTTGGCCAAGAGGAGGCGTTTCCTGCAGCTTGGGAATATTCCTTGGCCTTTATTACATCAGCCATATACTTGTAACCAGGAAAGGGTTAACCTTTGCTCAGCATAATAAATTCTCTTGTCCCTGGGTAAAATGGTGTATATCAGCTTTTCACATTATAGAGGTTATAAAATTTGATAAGTTATATCTACTAAATGGCAGGACTAGAATTTAAATCCAAAATTAAATGGAGGAATGTGTGTGTCAGAAGCAACTGTGCCCTCCATTTCACTGTACTCACCTGTGTGAGAGAAACCTAATTCTCCAAACACGCAGGCTTCTCATCTATGCCTCATTTTCCCCCATTGTCCTCTTGCTATACTACTTTGGTGCTTAAGAAAGGACCAATGAATCTTTAGGGATCAACTCATAGAATTTACAGTTGTTGGCATATTTAGAGAATCACTTGTTCCTAAATTTTACTCAAATAAGACTTGGATGGATGATTATTTACAAGTAGATTTATTTATCTCAAAGAACTACATTGTTGTGTGCAGTTATAGCAGATTGTTGGCATTCTTGAATTTAAAATTCATGATATCTTCTATGCCAAAGGGAACCCAGAAGCCTGTGCCGTGTAGTACTTTATTGCTTTATTAAGACACAAATAAGAATCTCAAATCTGGAGAATGATAGGAATAAATCCTCTATTCAGTTATCCCACAACATAGCCTTCTTCTCCTACACTTGCAATTATTTGTATATTTAGGAGAAAATTTTTGAATTTAAAGTTTTTGCAAGTTTTTGGAATCCCTAAATCTATAGATGTACCACTATAGATTGTCAAAGTTCTAATTATATGCCTCTGAGCTGTCATTTTCTCAATATCATGTAGACAAGAACTTTGGATTTCTCAGTAATATACCTGAACCATATGTCATATACCAGTAAAAATAGCCCTACATATTTTATTTTATTTTAGTGGGCATTCTATTTCAGTGGCATGTCCTGAATAAGCTAGACCATATTTAAAAGCCTGCACACACATTCCTTCCATTCATGTAATAATTTGCTATTAATAAAATTGCTTTAAATTTCACATGTATCACATCTGATTCTCATGGCCACACTGGAAGGCAGAATAGCAGGTATTTCTCCTGATTTATGGATAAGGAATATGTTACTCAGGGCACTTAAAGTTCTTGCCATTGCAGCTAGGAACTGATTGAGGTGGGGCTGAAATCCAGGTCTCTTAACTATGAGATCTTGCTTTTTCCACCATGTCATGACGCCCCTTGGCCAACCCATTAAGAATGCCTCTTGTGACTAGTTACAATACGAAAAAAAGCATTCATTATTTTATTCATTTACAAAATATTTGCCGAGTGCCTGCTATATTCTGTGCAATGTAATTGGCACTGAGGAGTCAAGGTGAATACAATATAATTCTTGTCCTTCAGGAACACAGAATTTACTATAGGAAATAGATAAGCCAAAATTTTGATAATGTTTTGCAAACAATCTCATGGGTTTTTTAAAAGCATGTTGTAGAACCATAAAAGCATTACATAACTGTGTGTGTGATCAGAAAAGGATTTGATATGACATAATCTCCTTTTGTCCAGAAAATTACACAGCCTATAAAACAGTAGCGTTTTGGACAGGAGTCCTGGATAAGAAATGCACTAGGTTAGGATTCCGGAGACTTGATTTTAAAGAACTAATTTTCAGAGTGACTAGCAATTTGCTCCCCTTTTGGGCCTCAATTTCGTCATCTGTGAAATGAAAGAATCAAGCTAAATGATAGGTAAGTTCCCTGCCAGCCCTGAGGTTTTATTTATTTATTTCTTGCTTTTCTCACAGATGTGCATTATCTCCCTGTAGGGCTGTTTTAGAAATTGCTTCTTAGACTTTCTTTCAAGTTAGGAACTCATTCATGATGTCAATTTCTCTTTTCACTGGAAGGTTGGTTCTCATTTCCATTGTCTATCAGCCCACACAGTCTGCTGTTTGCCAGGAAGTCTGGGACCAAAGCCCAGACTGTTTCAATTGGGATTATTGATATGTGCTCTACTGCGTTATCCAGTATTTAGTTTGAGCTGAGCACCTTCTAAACAACTTATGCCTTTCTCATTTCTGTGGGTGAAGGATAAGAAAATAAAGAGATCTTTTGACCTCTATTATCCTAGAACTGCCATGACCCTGAATATACAAAAAAGCTAACATTACTCCAGGGAAACCCAAGTTAGGAAGCCATATATGTCTATATGCAAACTTAGGCTGAAAACACATCTACTTTCCATTACAGATACTGAGTGTATTATTTTAAGTTTGGAATATTTTTATAGTATGCACTTATACTTTTTTGTGTTATTTATTTCAAGCTATTAATATTTATCCATATTATCCATAACCTCACTGCACTCAAAATAAATAGGATTATTAATTGAATGCATATCATTCAAAACTTTCCATGCATAAACATATATATATAATAGTATATCATTATATATATATAATAATGTGCATAATTCTCTTGAAATATACATTCACATAGATGTTTACAAAAATGAGATAACACTACATGTGCTCTTTTGTAGTCCCTGATTAATTATTGCTGATAAATTTTCATGTTAAATTGTTAACTTTAAATCTTCATTTTTAATGTGCTTAATTTTCATTTGATTGCTCTTCCATAGATTATTTGGAAAATCAATAATGAAAATTTAGGTGGAATCTAATATTTACTATTATAAGCAGCAACTCAATGAAAATTCTTATATGAAAAGATGAGACACTTTCGCAATAACTTTTAAGAGCAATTTCTGAAACCGCCATGCACTTTTTAAGTTAAAAGCCATGTACTTTTTAGAACTTTTGATGTATATTACCAATTTTCCCTCACAAAAGGGCTTAAGAGTCCCTGTTTTTCACATCTTTGACAACATTGAATTCTAAGCAGATATTAATTTTGGGAAACAAAAGCTTTTTTTTTCCTTTTTTACTTTATATCTTTCTCATTTAATACACATTCAGAGCTATCTCAGAATAAGTGCCAAGGGTGCAATTTTGACTTCTGACTCTTTTCTGATTTGTCATTTAAAATAGGTTCCACTATCGCACACTTTCATGCTTTCATGAGATAATAAACAGTACAAAAGCACTCATGACTGACTCAAAGTCAAGATTTTCAATCCCAACTTTCCCTCAGACATCCCTATCAGTAAAACAATTATGAGCATAATAATAACTTTTTATAACACTACTTGCTTTTCAAAACTTCTATATTCATTTTTCCTTTATTTTTCATACCAATGTTGTTAACACTGTATAAAAGACATAACATTTAAAAATGAAACATCATTTTTGTTTGATAGAGAATTATTCATTTAATGATGTCAGATAAAGACTGTTCTCTGCTCTACCTGGACCACTGCCTCACAGCAACCAACTTTCCATTTAAGATCTTTCTTTAAAGTAAGCTTCCCTGTAAAATTTCTCTGACTTATTATAAGTTCTCAATTATTCATTCCATAAAACTATTTTCTGCATAATATACAGAACTTAGGGCCAGTAATTTCTAGTGCCAAGGACAATGCTTTGCACATAATAAATGCTCAATAAAAGTTTTTGGACTGAATAGATGAAAAATTAATAAGACAAATGCCCTCAACAGATTTTTCAGACAAATGAAAGGATAGGAGAAAAAACAGTTAAATTATGTTGTCACATTCAATGATAATATTGACTGAGATCAGAAGTAAATGCCACCTAACACTGATTAGGTAGAAGAGGTACATTTAGTCTCAGAAAAATAGTTTCCATCAGAAATTGATACTTGACCTGGGACTTAAAGGACAAATAGGAGTTTGCTATTTGCTAGGTGAAAGTGAAAAGAGAAAACAGAAAAGGATGGGAGCCCAGTCTGTGAGAGAGAGGTACAGAATAAAAAAAGCATAAAAATGCTTCTTTGTATACATATACCACATTTTATTACTCAGCCACAAAAAACAATGATGATCTAGCACCTCTTGTATTTTCCTGGATAGAACTGGAGCCCATTCTAACAAGAATGGAAAAACAAGCACCACATGTACTCAGATTGGTATTAACTGATCAACACTTAAGTGCACATATAGTAATAACATTCACTGGTGTGTGGCAGATAAGAGTGGGGAGGAGGGGATGGGTATATTCACACCTAATGAGTGTGGTGTACACCATCTGGGGGATGGACACACTTGAAGTTCTGACTCGGGTGGGGCAAAGGCAATATATGTAACCTAAATATTTGTACCCCCGTAATATTCTGAAATAAAAAAATTAAATGCTTCTTTGTATGCTTTTGTGAACTCTTCATGAAAGTTATTGTAAATGGTTATAATTTGATTATGTCTAATTTTTGCTTTTGTAAATAACACTTTAATATATTTTAGTACCCAACATAAAATTTTGGGTGCCACACTGGTTTTTGAAAGAGTTGTACCAAACTATTTCCACCAGCAATGTGGGAGCGTTTGACTGTTTTGCTGCACCTCTAACAGGATTGGGGATTCTCATTAAAAATTAGAATAAAAAATCTTGTTGATTTAAAAGGCAAGAATATGTATCTAACTGTTTGAATTTTCAATTTGATTATTAACAAGATTAAAGATGTTTCCAAATGTTGGAAAAAATGCATACAAGGATAAAACAGCACGGTGTTTTATATGTCATGATATATTAAGGGTTATTAGTTTCTATGTTTATTCTTAGCTCTCCAACTAAGTAAAAGGGGAGATGAGACCAGAAAGGGAGAAAGACAGATCCTTAATGCTTGTTTTTAACAATATCAATTCATGAAACTGCTTATACAGTGAATAATATTTTCAAAATCAAGATAGAAATATAGGCATCCAGAAACTTATCTCAATTGTCTTACACCACAATAGGCTCCTGTATTGTGACAGATAAGAGAACCCAATAAATTTAGAACCTATTTTAAAAAAGCAAAAGGAAGAGGCTATTATTAGCATGGTGAAATTAGTGTTGCTGGACTTACTAAATACTGGTTTCAGCTGCTCACAGTGTCATTGGTATGATCTCAAGTAAACTTTAGAAAAATTTAATGGTAAGATTCTTTGGACGATTATTTAGGTCACTTAAGACATGCTTATTATATCTGGCACTTTCTCAGGATTTTTTAAAACTGAGTTGTTAATTAAAAAGCCCATCTTCTCATGTTGAACACCTAAACTTTGCAGAGATAGTGTCCATGCCTGTACAGTCTCTAAAACTAACTTGGCATACATTAATTCAGTAGAAAACTTTTCCTGCTGCCTACTGTGAACCAAGAAATTATCCAAATTCTAAGAGTCTGATAGAACTATGCTCCTTTCCTCATATACCTTTCTCCCACCGGTGTCGTCATGAAAAGAAACACAAGCATCTGTTTATTCTGCATCTTCCCAGACAGCAGCATTGCTTCATGATCCTCACAGGTGGTAACTTGTGGGAAAAGAGAAACCCATAAAAGATCTCAAGAGCATTATTACCCATTTGCCAAGTTCAAATTAGTTTTTTTAGGCTATTTATAAGGCATATATAATGCAGGATCCATGGCAGATATGATTGGTTTCTTTTTCATGACTTTTCAAGCATAATGAAAATCAGTTATGGAAATATTCTGGCATTTAAAAAAAATAATCCTATTCCTTACTACTTGTTCCTGGCTTTTTCATCACCCTAAATTTCTACAGAAGTAACAACATTGAATCGAAGCTATATGTGATGTTCTGATGATCCAACCCTCTGTCATTAGCATGAAACAGCATAAATTTACTAAATAATGTTGTGAGTGTCAAATGTGTGTTTTAAATTGTGTCTTCCAATTCAGAAGAAAACGTTATGCTTGACAAAAACTGAACTAATTTACTCAACATATATTTATTAAGCATCTTTTGATCCAAACAACATACTAGGACCTGCAAGTATGGCCTTAAATAAGATGCTAGCTTTGCTTTAAAAAAAAGTGTTTAATGGTTAATTTAAATGGATGATTCCTAGGAACAAAAATACAGCAGAAACTGAAGTGCTGGAAACAATTCAAATACTGACCTTGCTTTACTTTCATTAGCTAACCACATGACTGATTCCTTGAAACACATTGTGTTCATGGATCTTGTCTTTCCCACCACTTATTTTTAATTATGCTGGAAATGCAAGCAGTCTTGATGATCAGTAATAGTGTTTATGCTAGCAGTAATAGTACACCACGCAATTTAATTATATCCTTGAGATGATTTTCTGGACCAATTAGTTGAACCCATTTTCTCTGAGTAATTCATTGTAGTCCATTTTAAATTACTAATACATTTCATTAAATAAGTAACAATCCAGAAGATTAGCTAATTGTTTTGTTTTTTTTTCCAAGAAAGCTTCTGAAATGTTTCTCCAGGGCTCTTCTATACAATAGGGTTAAATCCTTTGTTTTCTCAGGCTAACAGACCCGCTATGATAACCACATTGGCAACATAGCAAATGGTTAAGAACATGGGCTGAGTTTCAGGACTCAGTTCATCCACTTACCAGAGAAATGATCTCTGGCAACTTACAAAACCTCTTTAAGCCATCCTTTACTCATGTGTAAAATGGGGAGTAAGAATAGTATATAACTGATAGAGTTGTTATGATAGGTTGAATATCTATCACAGAGCCTTGCATAAAATAACTGTTTAATATTGTAGTTGGTGATTGTTATTAGTAACAGTAATTACCTATTTCTAATGGTTTCACAGATGACTTCAAGTGAGAAACAATCCTTTTTTTGCCTTTCCCTACTATATAATCCATACTAACAGACTATCTGTGTTCATGGTCAACTTACTTTCCCTTCTCTTCACAGCCTTTCCTTCTGTGATGAGAGGTTAGGCCTTCCTTCTGTGATGTCTCTAAGGTAGTCAAATGCTGCTGCATGGATGTAGGTAGCCAGTGTTATGTAGTACAGAGGGCAGTGGGCTGTGAATCTGAAATTAGATCAGAATCCATAACTAGCTGTGCAACCTTGGCCAAGTTGTTCTCCTCTCTGGGACTCTACTTTCTTTCTTATGAAATAAAGGCCCATTCAGTCCTAATATGCTATAATCTCTCTTGAAGAATTCTACAAATGGGAATCCGAATCCCTCTCAACACATTTCATGTTCCCCTAATGGGGATCTTACCATCTTTCCACATGTTCTTGTTCTGACTGTTATCAAGAAAATGCTCTTGCTTATTCTAATCTGAAAATTTTGTAAATTCTACTTATGGCAATTTGGTCTTTCATTGGAGTTGCATGACCAAAATTCTTTCTTAGGTAATAGATCCTGATGGTACTCATGCCCTATCAGAGTTCTCTGGGCTTTTCATCCATATTGCTGTCTAGGGGAGATGCAGAATAAACAGGTGGCTGTTTCTTTCATGATGACACAGGTGGGAGAAAGGCGTATATACATATATATATATATGGCACATATATATGTGTGTGTGTGTGTGTGCATATATATATATATATATATATATATATATATATATATAGAAAGGAGCATAGTTTTATACTCTTAGAACCTGAATTTCTTGATATATTGTCTTAGCTATTAATCATACTAACTGGGCTCCAGACTCATGAAGAATATGGACCCTACATGTAGCCCATCCAGGAGGCAGATTAAGTAGAAAATAAATGTACTACTTACCCTAATTCTTCATCTATTCAAGTGGACAAGGCAGGTACAATGACCCTACAGTGACAGGATGTGACCCTTCACCTTAATGCTCTCTCATCATTATCCTCTTCATTGCTCAGGCTTGAATCTATTGTATATCCAACATATATATTTTGTTTCAGAGTTCTGTTAAATTTACTTCCATGATGCTTCTCACATTCATTCCCACTGATTCACCTTACTTCATGTTCTTAATATCTCAATTGCAATTGATTCCTAACTGATCACTTTGCTTCTAGTGTCTCCACCTTGATTCATCCTCTACCGATCCAACGGAATATTTTTCTTAAAATATCATTCATTCATTGAACACTTAAACTTTGCAGAGATGGTGCTTATGCCTGTACAGTCTCTAAAACTAACTTGGTATACATTAATTCAGTAGAAAACTTTTCCTGGTGCCTACTATGAACCAAGAAATTATCCAGCTTCTAAGAGTGTGATAGAACTATGCTCCTTTCCTTATGTGTATGCATACCTTTATCTTTTTCTTGTTTGGTTTGCATTGGCATGGAATATTATTTTCTATCCCTTTACCTTGAGTCTGAATGCATCCTTGTGGGTTAGGTGTGTTTCCTGAAAGACAGCAGATACTTGACTTGTGTATATTTATCCATTTGGCCTCATGCCTCTTTAGTGGGCAGTTCAAGCCACTAATGTTTACTGAAAGAATTGATAAGTAGAAAAGATTTCTGTTCATCCTATTGAGTTGAATTTTATTGCTTTGCTTTCTCTCTTGAGCCATTGTGGTATCTGGCCTTTGACTTTTAGCTTTTGGATGATTTTACACTCATGAGTGTTTATTGTGCTGAACCATGTGTAACGCTGTGCTGAGTACTTCCTGGAGGGCAGGTCTTGTCTTGATGAATTACCTCAGTCCTTGCTTGCCTGAGAAAGTCTTTATTTCTCCTTCATACAAGTAATTTAGTTTTGCAAGATACAAGATTCTAGGTTAGGCATTATTCTGTTCGAGAAGAGTAAGAATGTGGCCCCAGTCTCTTCTGACTTTTAAGGTCTTAGTTGAGAAGTCTGCAGTTATTCTGATGGGTTTTCCTTTGTAGGTTATCTGCTTCTTTTGCCTTGCAGCTCATAGGAGGGCCTCCTTCGTGTTTATTTTGGTCAGTCTGATGAGTATGTGTCGTGGTATCTTCCTCTTTGCAATGAACCCTCATATAGCCATCTAAACTTTGACAAAGTAGACAAAAACATAAACCGGGGAAAAGAATCTTTATTCAATAAATGGTGTTGAGAAAATTGGATAGCCACATGTAGAAGACTGAAACAGGACCTGCACCTCTCACCTCTCACAAAAATTAACTCACAGTGGATAACAGATATAAATCTAAGGCATGAAACTATAAGAATTCTAGAAGAAAATGTTAGAAAAACACTTTTAAACATTGGCATAGGCAAAGACTTTATGAGGAAGACCCCAAAAGCAATCACAGCAACAACAAAAATAAATAAATGGGACCTGATCAAATTAAAAATCTTCTGCACAGCCAAGGAAACTATCACAAGAGCAAGCCAACAACCTTCAGAATGGGAGAAAATATTCACATCTGATAAAGGGCTGATAACTAGAATCTATATGGAACTCAGGAAAATCAGCAAGAAAAAATCAAACAACCCCATTAGAATGTGGGCAAAGGACATGAACAGAAACTTTTCAAAAGAGCACAGACTAATGGCCAACAAACATATGAGAAAATGCTCAAAATCTCTAATCGTCAAGGAAATGCAAATCAAAACCACAATGCAATATCACTTAACTCCAGTGAGAATGGCTTTTATTTAAAAGTCTCAAAACAATAAATGGTGGCATGGAGAGATAGGAACACTCAAACACTGCTGGTGGGACTGCAAACTAGTACAACCTCTGTGGAAAGCAACATGGAGATACCCCAAATAGCTACAAGTAGAATTACCATTTGATCCAGCAATCCCATTACTGGGTATCTACCCAAAGAAAAAAAAGACATTCTATTAAAAAGACACCTGCACTAGAATGTTTATAGAAGCATAATTCACAATTGCAAAGATGTGGAAACAACCCAAGTACCCATCAATACATGAGTAGATTAATCAAATGTGGTATATACCATGGAGTTCTACTCAGCCACAAAAAACAGTGGTGATCTAGCACCTCTTATATTACCCTGGATATAGCTGGAGCCCATTCTACTAAGTGAAGTATCACAAGAATGGAAAAACAAGCACCAACCACATATATTTACCATCAAATTTGTATTAACTAATCAACATTTATGGGCACATTTAATAGTGACATTGATTGGGTGTCAAGCAGGTGAGATGTAGGAGGAAGGGATGGGTATATTCACATCTAATGGGTGTGGTGTGCACCATCTGGGGGATGGACACACTTGAAGCTCTGACTCAGATGGGGCAAAGGCAATATGTATAACCTAAACATTTGTACCCCCATAATATTCTGAAATTAAAAAAAAATAAAAATAAATAAAAAATAAAGAAATAAGGGCAAGAAAAACTGTAAGAAGATTTTTTATAAATAATATATTTTTAGTATCTCTAATATAATTAGAGAATAAAATAATTCATAGTAAATTTGAATGCCTGAAATAATACAACATTCAAAAGGAATCTCATTTTTTTCCTCATGTTTCTTAAACCAAATAAAGAGATCAAAGTGCAAAAGAATGAGCTAGATAGAAACTATGTACTCAAATAATTCAGAATTTAATGGGAACATCAATCACAAAGATTGATAATACAGTACAGGTGTATTCTGTGTGTATAAACAATATTAATCATATATTAGTAACGAATGAATGGGTAGATAAATGAAAATACGGAATTAGTACAAAAGTGGCATAGAGGATCTGGAAGAATACTTAGAAGTTTCCTGGCACATTGTAGATGGTCAATAAATATTTGTTGAATAAATCTATTTTAGATATTAGTTACTAACTTTAATAGAGTCAAAGAAGACTATTTAGTATATGTATATGCTACTAGCTAAATCCTGAAGATATGCAGGTTTGGGTAAAAATACAAGGAGAGGAAGTAGATTGTAGGTGGGAGAATGGTGTATGTCAAGACCATTATATATTTGGGTAGCTGCTAATACTTTGATATTGCTACAGCATAGAATTTACTGTAAGGATAAGTGGAAGAAAGAGTCACTGGCACTGGTTAACTTTAGAGTTCAAGAGTTATTCTCTAGACTGGGCCAGGGACTGGTACCAGTCGGTGGCCTGTTAGGAACTGGGAAGCACAGCAGGAGGTGAGCAGTGGGGGAGGGAGCAAAGCTTCATCCATATTTACATCCACTCCCCATCGCTCACCATCCTCCCTACTCCCTGGCCCCTGGAAAAATTGTCTTCCATGAAACCAGTCCTTGGTGCCAAAAAGGTTGGGAACTGCTGGACTATGGAATGCCACTGGGTTGTGGTTTGAAGAGTTAAAAATTTTCCCTTCCATTTTTAACACACTGACTGCCACACTAGAAATAAAAATTTTCCTTGGGGCCACAGTGTTTTATTACAAAAAATAGAATAAAAACTTCGAAAACAAAATGATCCTTTATAATCTAATGAAAAATCTGTCATTTTTTTCCATGTGTGAGTTGTATGCAACTTGCAAAATAGTTCTCACAGCTCCCAAGGTGAAGAGACATGAGTTACCTATGCTTCATGAGACCCCGGGCTCAAAACTCGTGTGAGTTCAATACAACTCACATGGCAGTTAATGTGTTAATATGGTACCACAAGGGGATAGTCAAGAGGTTTTTACCATTCCAAAAGATAAGGGTCATAACAAGATTTTAGAAATGTTTACAAATTCCCAGTATATTAAAAAAATAAATAAAATAAAATGACTTAATATAGTGTACTTGGCAAAAACTGTTTCAAAATCATTATATATTGGCAGGTATGTTAAGTAACAGAGAATTTGCTTAAATAACTCACTCTTAAATTTTCACTTAAAGATTTTTTTTTGCTTCTATACTACTTAAATTAAACTTGGCCTCCAAACCTTGACAGTTTATGTCACTACCCACAATTTCCTTCTTATTGAGGGAATCATCCTTCTCCACTCCTTGGGTTGCCATTCATCTGTCAGTCATAGATTAGATTATTATAGCTAGAAGGAACTTTAACAATTATTTTCCCCATATCCCTCATGAAAGATGTTAACAACTCAAAACCAGAAAGGGGAATGAACTTTCCTGAGTTCATATCTGGGCCTGGTTTAGAACATGGTTCTCCTAATTCTCAGCCTAGTTAAAATTCCTGACTATGTTATTGATCCAAGATCTTGACTTTTCTTCCAGGTTTACTCAACCTCCTTAACAATACATTCCCCCACAAGGCTGATGAGAAGATCGTTGTTCACAAAAATAACAGTGGTTCATGGTAAATTAGGCACAGAATTTCTACCAAACTACCAGTTGTGGAGGTTTTCAGCTTTCCCTTAGGTTTTCACACATTTTCTTGCCTATGCAAAATTATATCTAACTGCTTACATCTTCCACTTGATGTATTTTGCAAAATAGTTTTCCATACACAATTTAATAGCCCCTTTCTAGTTTCCCTAGCAACTGAAAGAATTTCAAAAACAGCATAGTTGCATTAAACAGAATTGGAAATTAAGAATTTTTTAAAAATCTGTTCCCATCATAGTCACATTTCTAAGGATCTCAAATAATTTAACATATTTTTAGTAATTTACTTTCATTACTTTTATAGCCAAGTGTGACCATGTGTCTTTTTATTCTCAGGAAAGAAGTCATTTGAAATATAGATCCTGTGGAACACACTGTAAAACCATAATTTCAGTTTTTTTGGTAAATGGAATTATTGGATAACAGTATGATTTGCTTGTTCATGAAATTCCTTTCCACCACCCAGTTGTCTCTATGCGCTTTACCACCTCATATGACCCCTCCTTCTCTTCTCACTCCCTTGCAGCCTCTTGCAGGATCCTCAATCTAAAATTCTTCATATTTTCTTATACAGGCAAAATGCTATTGTTATATTTGATCTGTTATGTTTCTTCTAAAAAATTCCACCAGGTTTGTTGTGTCATATCCAAATGGCCTATCAGGTTTATTTTAAAAACAAACAGAAAAAGTTTTTGAAAAGTTATACTGGAGCTAACCACTTATTTATAATGGCCTGTTCTGATCTAACGAGTAGAGAAGATTCTTCCAATCCTAGAGTGCTTAGCAGGTCTAGCTGGTAAGCCAGCAGGATATGAAGAGAGTCGTCTTTCACAGCAACACTTATAAAACAACCGCTTTGCCAACTGTTGACATAAAGATGAATAAAGTGAAATATTTTCCCTTGGGAAATTCATAGTGTAATAGCAAAGACAGTCATAGATCCAACCTATGTGTCCACCTGCTTACTTGACATCTCGAATATCACATAGGCCTTTCAAACTTAAAAGGTCGAGAAATAAACTAGATTTCCATCCCTTTCCTCCTAGTCAGGTCATTTCCCTAGATTCTCTGAGTAAATGATATTATTACCAAAGCCAGAAAATGGAGTCATCTTTGACCTCTCTGTTTTCTTCACCTCCCAAATTCAATCCATCAGCAGAACCTGATGAACTATTTTTAAATAGATCTTAAACATTTTCACTTATCACCATCATTTATGTTGCCATTCTAACCCAAATCACAGAAATTTCATCTGGACTGCTATAGCATCCTTCTATTACCCCAGCTTCTTCCTTGCCACAGTCCCATTCACCCACCACACAGGATCCAGAAGACTCTTTAAAATCTATAGGAGATCATTCTATTTCCCTAATTAAAACCATTTGACACCTTCCAAAGACTCTTCAGATAAATCCAAATTCCTTATCAAGTCTCCTGAAGCCCTGCAGGATGTGGCCTCTCCCAACAGCCCTGCTCATTCTGCTGTTCTCCATACCCTCTCCTTTTCAGTGGCCCTGGGATTAAAAAAAAAAAAAAAAAAATTCCAGCTACTTTTTGCCCTGGATTTTTTTTTATACTTGCTTCATCTCCTGCTCTGAACACTACTGACCATTGCTCACCAGCTCTACAAATTAGTTCTTCTTGGACATCAAGTCTCAGCTAAAATGCCATCCCCTCAGAAGAGCATTTTCCTGATTGCCCTGGTTTAAAACATAGACATGTACATAAACACACACACACACTAATACATAGTCCACATTTTTAGCAAAGAACCCTATTTGTTTTCTTTGTTATATTAATTATAACCTGTAATTGATACTTTTCATTTACTTATTTACTTGTATATCGTCAGTCTCTTCTACCTAAAGGCCATCTCTGAAGGGCATCTGAAAAACTATATGACTTACTATGTATTTTGAATCAATGAATACATTATTTCAGTTTTATTCATTCTACAAACATTTGTAGAGTGCCTGCTCTGTGCCAGGAACTCTTCTTAGCCCAGAGAATCCAGCAATGAGCAAAATAAATAAAAGTCCCTGTCTTCGTGATACTTACATTCTAGTGGGGAGAGAGAAGGACATAGACAATAGACACAAAAAGAAAGGCATGTAATGTAAGAAAAATAAAGCAGGAAAGGGGCATTAGAAGAGTCTTTGAAGGTGATCTTTTAAAATAAGGTGGTCAAGAATAACCTTACTGAGAAGGTAACATTCGAGAAGACTTAAAGGGTGGTAGAGAGGGAGCCATGATGGCGTCTGTAGGAAGAGCTTTCTAAGCTGAGGGCAAAACAAGAACAAAGCTCAGAAGTAGAAGGTGCTCCATACATTTCAAGAATAGAAAAAAGTCTGGCTGACATGGCATGAATGAGAAGGAGAACTTAAGGAGATGAAGCCAAAAAGCCAAAGAGAGTGGGTTGAGTAATGTAAGAACTATGAGCAATTTGGCTTTTACTTTTAATAAGATTGGAAGCCATTAGATAATTTTGTGGCGTTATCTAATTATATCAAGCCGTGGCAATGCAATGCATTAAGTATTCTGTGAGCTCAAAGATACCAGTCCTCAAATTCATTCTGGGTGGCACAGGAAGGGCAATGTCAGTAAAGACTTCTTAGAGGAAATGATAGCTGAGATGGGACTGTTTACCTGTAAAACTCCTGCCCGTCATTCAGAACACATCTCCAGTGTCACCTCCATCATGCATACTTCCATTTCATTATGCTATATCTTCATCATCTATTTCTGGGACCACAACCTTTTTGGTATGAGGGTTCATGTCATATTCATGTACCTGGCACAGTGTATGGCAAATATCCGATGTCTCTTGGACACATGGACATAAAAGCAGACAATTGAAATGTGTGCTCCCTACTGGTAGTTTTGAATGAATTAGCAGATTTTTACACTTTGTGTTTTGGCATCCCCTCTAATGTGTCACTATATGATTAGGTAACATTGTATTAAATTTGCTACCTGATCAAAGCATGAGAGTACTGCTGACACAAGCAAGATATCAGCTTGTTTTCTTTCCAATACTTACTTTCCACCCTTTCTGTAGCTAAGTGGTGAATGATGACTATTATTGTTACTAACCATGTCAAAAATGAGGAAATATAGATACTCTTTCCTTCTTTATTAACTTTTTTAATGCTTGGACTGCATAATGCATGTTGTCTGGGGACAATATATAATTTATCATGATGTTTTTAACATCATAAATACACAAATATACTTAGATATGATTGTTCATCTGTCAAATTATGTTACTTTCACTATAAATGTTTTGAGGTCATAAGGAATATGACAAAAAAAATCTTCATTTCATCCTTAGGAATTCATTTTTTATAAAATACATAAGTCCATTTCCTCTTGCTCTAATCATAGCCAAATCAAGTTTCAGTATAAGCTAACCCTTCTTTTTTAAAATGTTAAAAAGCATTTGGAGAAGAAGATCATGGTCTCTACATTTAGAAATTGACTGAAATAACTACCAAGATAGAAGAATAAAATTCTAGTGAAGTATGTAATTTGTTCACAAAACTATTTATTTGAAGGTCTTTAATTATAAGGGAACTTAATTGCAATTTTAATGTTACTAAGTAACCAAATGCTTACTGTGGGATCATTTCAGTTGAGATAGAAAGATAATCCCGTACTCTCCACCTCCACTGACAATCCTCTGCAGAATACATTTGGAATCTTTTAAGAGCTCTGTTTAATTCTAGTAATCGAAATGTTCTGCTTGTTTAACGTGTTAGTTATCACAGTGTGCTAAACTGAATATGGAACTTTACACCTTAACATCTCTTGAGAATGATTTCAAAATGTTGGCTAAAGTCAGGTCTTCTCCCGTGAGTTATATGTCACAAGAGAGAGCTGTAAATATATTTCAATATAAATTTAAAAGAAGCGATTATGTGATGGATATAACAGTTAAATATTTGCAACATGTGACCAGAGATTAACATTCCCAAAGATGGACAGTCTTATCTGCTAATCGGGTTTATGGACTTGCCTTGTATTTTGGGTAATTCTGTAAAGAGAAATGAAATTCTGCTTTTATGGAATCATTTTTTACAAAAGCTTTCATTTCCTAATGCCTCAGTTACCTTCACTTATAAAATGAATACTTTCTCCCCATGGAAGCACAGTTTTTATTCAACCGAATGGGAGGGCATAGAATACAGTGACACAAAACATAGGCTTTGGGGCCTGTGTTCTAGCCAGTCAATCTTTAACACTTAACAGCTCTGTGACATTAGGTTATTCACTTTGTCTCTTGGAGCTTCATAATATTCCTTTGTACTGTGTGGTGGATAATCTCTACCACACAAAATTACTTCCATGATTAGATGTGATTTGTATTCAAAGAACTTAGTATAATAGCTGGCACCTAAATATATGTGGACTCAGTGGGAAGAGTACTTTGAGCAATTAGTTAGTCTTACAGTGGAGAATAAAAAAGTGGGCTTCCTACTGGTAGTTCTGACTATCAGATTTTTGCACTAAGAGATTGGACATTCCATCTAATGGATCAGCATGAGATTAGGTGGTGGTGCATTGTCTCTGACACCTGAGCAGAATGTAAAGTTGCTGCTAACACAAACAAGATAAATACTTGTTTTCTTTCCAGTAGCTGCTTTCACTGCCGACTGCTGCTATAAGATTTCATAGAGGGAAGAAGATGGAGGATAAATATACTTTCTTCTAGGGATCCCATCGTTACATATTTAGCAGATAACAATGGGATCCCTAGGAGAAAGTTTGAGGCAGGTAGGGGGAGAAGCTTTATTTGTAGCATTATGAAAAGTTGGGAAAAAATTGTGTAATGGGCTCCTGTAAGCTGGTATGAGGCTGTCATCAGCACTCCACTGATAATGGAGAATTATTTTTTTCTTCAGCGTATAGGAGGACTCATTGCTAGCAGATTTATGGGATCACAAGATAGAATGCAAAAATAATCACTCGTGTTTTCTATGTGCCAGGGTGTAAGGTGCTTTCCAAGTACTATCCTATATAATCCTCTTAAAACCCTGAAAGGTAGGTATTTTTATTCATTTTAGTGATAAGAGAACTAGTGCTAAGAAGTTTTCTAAATGCATAGAACAAAATAAGAAATAGGAGTGCTCCTTTCATTCTGTTGTATGTCATCTGCTACCTCAATCATATGGATGTTCTTAGCATCCGAGTATGGGTAGAGTA
Organism: Eulemur rufifrons; assembly: GCF_041146395.1. Taxonomy (NCBI): domain Eukaryota; kingdom Metazoa; phylum Chordata; class Mammalia; order Primates; family Lemuridae; genus Eulemur; species Eulemur rufifrons. Next base: position 41,144,051 of record NC_090988.1, read on the forward strand.
GCAAGAGAGAGAGAGAGAGAGAGAGAAAAACAAAACATTAAAATTAAAAATCAGGCCGGGTGTGGTGGCTCACGCCTGTAATCTGAGCACTCTGGGAGGCCAAGGCGGGTGGATCGCTTGAGGTCAGGAGTTCAAGACCAGCCTGAGCAAGAGTGAGACCCCGCCTCTACTAAAAAATAGAAAGAAATTATCTGGACAACTAAAAAAACATATAGAAAAAATTAGCCAGGCATGGTGGCTCATGCCTGTAGTCCCAGCTGCTCGGGAGGCTGAGGCAGGAGCATTGCTTGAGCCCAGGAGTTTGGGGTTGCTGTGAGCTAGGCTGATGCCATGGCACTCTAGCCAGGGCAAAAGAGTGAGACTCTGTCTCAAAAAAAAAAAAAAAAAAAATCAGACATCTGGAAAGTCATGGTTATCCTTTAGCAGACCCAACTATAGGACACATGTGCTGCTCAAACTATGACCTCTGCTTCATTGTTTTCTCTTGTCTTTGAATTTATTTTTTTATTTTTATTTTTTGTCTTTGCATTTATTTTAATTACTGCTCTGACACACCTACCTACCTTCATTATTTTTTTTCCTTATTGAAGTAGTGTTCTAGTGACTGCAAAATTTTAAGTAGTTAACTTGCAAGTGACAAATACACAACATGTAGAGTGATAAAATATTATTTCATGGCAGCTCAGTCATAATATATATGGACAATGAGGAAGACACCTAAAATTTAATGTTGGATATTTTATGTGAGTCTAAAGATTCAGGGCTGACTCTAATGAACAAATCATTTGAGCACAAGTCCATCATGTTGAGTTTGATTTAAAGATGTACCCAAATTACCATACAAGGGGATTATTAAGCTTCACTAAATCTAACAGAAAGCATCCATGTTTATAAGTATATATGAAGATGATTTTACTACATTTTAAACATGTAGAAATCAAAATGATATTTAGAAAGTATTAAGCCAGGTATCACCAGTTAGGACAGTAATTCAGAGTTCAGCCCATGGAGTCAGGTAGACTTCAGTTCTGACCCTACCTTTGCCACAATCTAGCATGGTGATCCTGGGAAAATGGCTTAATTTCCAAACTTCAGTTGTCATCTGTCAAATGAAAACAATATTAATTTTTAACTCATAAATTTGTTGCAAGGATAAAAACCAATAATGTCTGTAAAAGGCTCTGTGTGGCATACATAGTGAGTGGTCCATGAATGAGTTCAGCCATTATCACTATTGGTGTTTCCTTTGAACCCGGCCATAACCATCGCTGGTCAGTCCTGGACTACGTGAAGTAACATTTTAATTATTTATTATGCTAATGAAGACAATTTTTCCCCTATAACATGGTAAAACCTAAAGATTTCTAATATTCAGAACATAGAGAGGTATGGCCTCATTTGTAATAGGGACAATCTTAAATGAGCCAATACATGTAAAGACATATGAAGTGTCTGGCAAAAGATACATAATTAGTAAAAGTTGGCCATCACTATTATTCTTTTATTTTTTTTATTTTTAATTATTACAGATATATAATAGTTATATATCTTTATAGAGTATGCGTGATGTTTTGATATGGACATACAATGTGAATTAATCAAATCAGAGTAATTGGGGTATCCATCACCTCAGGCATTTATCATTTCTTTGTATTAGGATCATTTGAATTCCACTCTTTTATTTATTTTAAATAATATTCTAACTTATTGTTGATTATAGTAACTTTGTTAGACTATCAAATATTGTTCATTCTATCTATGTCTAACTATAGTTTTGCACCCTTTAACTGTTATTATTGTTACTACTAGAATTGTAATTTTCTTATTAAAAATTTAATTTTTTCTTAAAAGTTTTTGTAAAAGGCTGGATCCAATAATATACATTTTCATAAATGCCATTAGATACAGGAAAAATATCTGTAAAAATTTAAATTAATAACAATTATAATTTTGTGAATCACAATACTTTTTAATGTGTAAATGCAAAATTTTTATCCAAGAAGGATAGCATATGAGGAAGGCTTGGAAATCTTGTGTATAAATCCAATACCGTATTAATGTGATTCTCAGTCTCCTGCTGTCAGGCAGCCACGCTGTTGGCAGCCTCAGTGTCCCTAATTTCTCTTCTCAGCATGGGATCTCAGCTTTGTTGGTTTGTCAGTTTCAACAGGTGTCACTTATCTAAGAGGCGATTAAATCCAGGATGCTAGTTCCCCTGTAGTGGCCTGAGGAGTTGTGTTGTCAGAACCTTAAAGGTTCTCCTCTTAGTTCATGCTTAGCAGGAACCCAGGTACCCTTCTGAAAGTCTCAGAGCAGCAGAACTATCTCTCTACTTGCCTGACAAATGGACCTGGTTGGAAACAACCAGGGAACCATCTGTGAGAATCAAATGTAGTTATGATGGTTGAAATCACAGCCAGGAAAATCCAGCCTGCTTGGAAATTCTGAGCAAAGGGCTGCACCATGCCCTTACATTCCTTAACTGCATATCCAGGCAGAATATGGGCACAGAAGTCTAAATAGATTAGTTTGGGTTCTGTGTATATCTGGGAACAAATGAAAGACATGTACCTGTATAATAAGAGTTCTTGTATGTATCTTGTGAGGCCATCTTCCTTTGTGAAGTGTTTGCAGTTCTCTGCTGCTGATGCTCAGAGCATATTCTGGTACCTTTTAGAGTCAGACATGACCAGCATTGATAATCAGATAGATGTATCTTAAAGATTGAATTTTCTCTTCCCCTTCATTCTTCCTTTCTTAACCACCTCTATTCCCAAATGCTCTTCAAAATGAGCCTCTCCACAAAAGTATCCACCAAAAATACATATATAGCACAGTAACTTGGTTGTTTCTCTATTGTCTTATTTGTTTGTTTTTCCATCTCTGAATGCCATATGTACAGCTACTCAGAAAGACTAGGATCAGCCTGAGGTTATTTGCAATAACTTTTAAGATTTCCTAGTGCGGAAAAGTCATATTTTAATGACTACAGTAATAAAATGTGTGAATAGATCAAAGGAGGATGCAAATTTGTGTCACACTTGAGAGCTCTTCCCCTTAGTAATGAGAATTTGCTTCTGAGAAATTATTAATATATTGAACACTTTCTCTGTTTACTAAATACACAGATACAGCTAAAATGCAAATTAATGTTTACCAACTTTTATGGACATTATGTTGTACCCTCAATATATATTACGTGAATTAACTCTCATCTCTAAAATCTCTATGAGGTTCAGATGAAGAAACTGACTCACTGAGAAGTTAGGGTAATTTCCCAATATCATAACACTGAAAGGCAGTTTGGTCAACCTCATAGAGAGGCTAAGAAGAGGAGTCTAAAACCGTGACTATAAAACCATGCTCTCAACCATCTGTAATGAGAGTTAAAAATAAGCGAACAAACACTTGCTGGTTTCATAAGTATTTTGGAAATTTTCAAAGATGACCTAATCCTCATCTGGGGAGGTCAGGAATGGGTTCTACAGAAGACTTGAGACCTGGAGAATGAGTTAGACAGAGTTAGAAAAAGGATGTATGGGGAAAACATTCCAGGCCCAGGACATAGCTCTCATTTCTGAGGATATGAAAGAAAACCAGAAAGGTTGGAATGCTGTGAGCAAGAAGGAGATATAGCACTAGTCCAGGAAGAGGGGATGGGGTCCATGACTATGGCACTTGCCACGACAAAGACCAAGGAGAGGATGGAAGGGATATCATGGAGTTGGAATTAATGGACCTTTGCAACAGTGTTGATGTGCTAGGTGAAAAAGTTTCATTTGAATCAGATGATTTGTAGTGTTTGCTTTTTGGTGACTAAGAACCCAAATAAGGAAAAATTTTAGCTGCAATGTAGAACTTTAGGAGGAGAAGCAGCAGTTTCAAGGGTGATGAATCTCTTCCACAGCTCTGTGTGTGGGTGGATATGAGGGTGGGTGTGTGAGTATATTAATTTCTTTAATTCTGAAATTAGAAAACTTTGATGTCATTTCCTTTTGCTCCTGAAAGAGCATGGAGCAAAATCCTGTTATTGAAATCTTCAGATAATTGGAGGTTTGCTAAATAGAAGAAAAACTGAACACTTACTCAGACTGAAAACCATGTTCTCCTTTCTCCTTAGCCTCTGTTCCAGGGTGATCCCTTATATCTAGCAGAGCTTGATGCATTTCAGGCACTAGAGAAAGAAATATGGTAGATGCTTCTTTTCTTTAGAGCAAATACTACCATGGTGAGGTTCTGCCACATGAAGAATTGAAGGGATCTCCACTGCCTACTAAACACAAATAGCTCTGGAAGGCGAAATAGTCCTTACAGGGTTTGTATTTACAGCTCCAGCAGCTTAGACAAACACTTCATGTATTCAGGAAGCAGTCGGGAACAGTAGGTAGAACATAGACTTTGTATCCAACATCCCACTTGAATCTCATGTCTACCACTTTCTGACTAATGTGGTTACTTAAGCAAATTCCTCTCTAAGCATAAGATTCTTCATCTATAAAAGATTTTTGAGAGAATTAAGCTCAATAAATTAGGTAAGCTATTTATTATACAAAGTATAGCACTGGTCTGGATACAGTAAGCTCTCAATAAATGGTAGCTCATTTTATTTAACACAGAAGGGCAGGTGCCCAAGATATTCCTTCAGAAGAGAACAATGAAACTGTTATACATTTGAACTTCTTGAAGCCTGGGTGAAAATATCCTTAGTGACACATAACTTGAAACAACTCCTCTCCCTGGTTCAATAGAGAAACATTTTTTATTTCTTTAAAAAGTATTCAGATCAACTAAGAACAGGACCTTGCATTGATCATATATAAGTTCTCTGGACCTAATTTCTTCTTTGCACACTGTCTGTGGGATGGACACACTTGAAGCTCTGACTCAGATGGGGCAAAGACAATATATGTAACCTAAACATTTGTACCCCTGTAATATGCTGAAATAAAAAAAAAAAAACAGGAAAAAAAAAAAGCAAATCAGAGTAGACCAATGTTGTCTAATGGAAATATAATGTGAGATTAATAGAATGTGAGCCACATGTATACTTTTGTTTCCTAATAACATTATAAAAGTAAAAATAAACAGGTAAAATTTGTAATATTTTATTTTATCTAATATATCTAAAATTTTACCATTTCAACATGTAACCAATATGAAAATTATTGAGCCATTTTGTTTTCTCTTTTTTTGATACTAATTCTTCAAAACCACAAGTATATTCTATACTAACAGTACATCATAATTTCATACTAGCCACATTCAAGTGGTTAGTGGCTACCATACTGGACAGCCTGGGGCTAGATAATCTCTAAAAATCTTTTTTGTCTAACTTTCTATGATATTAACTATATATTAACCATTTGTTTTTCTGGTTTTATTGAAAGTTATTTTCCATGAGCACATTAATTTACCATGTAGTGAAGGATATATTTCTAATTTAACTGAGTTAAAAATGAGAAAAAGGCATTTAAATGGCTTGGCTACTGCTGAGTGGCAATATGCTCATATCTGTCCAGGAATCCATGCTGAGGCCAAGTGACAAATGTTCCTGTGTTATTCTTTTTTGAACTGAATATATTATCACATAATTATATTTAAATTAACATTCTGACATATTCTACTAATACATGTGTCATAAAAGATTTAAATCACTAGATGCCCCCAAATTGTAACCCTTATCAATTTCTGTCAAGCATATGTTCTTTCATGGAAGCATATTCCTGCTACTACTTTCATGTGACAAAATTTTGTTCAGTTTTAGTGACATGTTTCATCAATCACATAGTAATAAAACAAATATGTAATCAAACCAACACAATTTCTTCTTTCCACAAAGTTAAAACAGAAACTATTAGATTATATCATCAGGTAATTATAAATAACATTTTTTGAGCTGATTTTTAACGAATAGACTTTATCTTGTATAACAGTTTAAGAGTCATTGAAAAATTAAACATATAGTACAAAGATTTCCCATTTTATACCTCCTCCCCACCCCATGGAGCTTACCCAATAATTAATATCTTATGTTAGTATGGTATATTTCTTAAATTTAATGAATATGAATACATAATTATTTATTAAGTGAAGTCCATAGTTTCTTAATATTTTCTTAATTTTTAGCTAATGTTCTTTTTCTGTTCCGGGATTCCCATTCAGGGCACCACATTACATTTAATCATCATGACTCCTTAGGCTTCTCTTGGTTGTGGTAGTTTCTCATACTTTCCTTGTTTTTGATTACCTTCAGAGTGAGTGCAGGTTAGGTATTTTGTCAAATGTTCCCAAATTGAGATTTGCCTAATGTTTTTCTCATGGTTAAATTTTATGAGTTTTAGAGAGGTAGATCACAGAGGTGAAGTGCCATTTTAATCACATCATATCATGGGTGCATACTATCAACATGATTTATGACTATTGGGGTTAACCTTGATCACCTGACTGAAGCAGTGTGTGCCAGGTTTCTCCACTGGAAAGTTACTCTCTCCTCTCCCCTTCCACACTTTACTTTTCAGAAGGAAGCGACTCTGCACAGCCCATACTTAAGAGTGGAGAGTTTTGCTCTCCCTCCTTTAGGATGATGTGTCTACATAATTTATTTGGAATTCTTATATATCGTTAAATTATATATTCTCCCCCACTTATTAATTCATTTGATTATTTATTCATATCAGTAAGGAATTGGGGATATTTGTTTTATACTTTGGGTTAACATCTAGTAACATAATTTTGTTGCTCAAATTGTCCATCTTTGTCCACTGGGAGATCTTTCAAGTTAGCTCTTGTGCCCTTTTCACATGCTCTTTAATGTGCTTTGTTATTTTGGTTTTTTGTGAGGGCTTTTGTGCTTAATGACACTACAAGATGCTCCAGCCTTATTTTGTATATTTTCTGCACCTAGAATCAGCCATATCTTGAGGGAGCCCTGGTTCCTTTTATGGGAGAATGCTAATAGAAATCAAAATCTGATCTGGGCACTAGGTATGCTCATTATTACTTCCTGTACCACGTTACTACATTTCTTTAGACCCTTTCAGCTGACAAAGCAAATAAATGTATGTGTGTATACCAACCCACTTATATACCCATATCCATAAATATCTCTATATGTAGCCACCTGTATCTAAATTATGTTGAACATGAGTTGTAACTGATGTCTCCAACTCTAAACAATTACCACATGGATCATTCTTGCCTCCTCACCTTGCTATCTATAAATTCCCACTCAAAAAGTGAAAAGCTTGGCTCCCACAATCTCCTGTTATTAATAATTATCTTCATTGTTTGATTAAGGCATACTTATATAACAGCATCAGAATTGTTAACCTATATCCCCAGGGGAAATGACTTTATTGACTAGAGCAGAGTGCTTATTTGCAATTCCTTTTGCCTACTCTTACAGACTCCATTCATTTCCAAAGTTACTTAGGCCAGCACCTCCTTTGGTGAAGTCTTTTCATCCATTGCAGGGGGAGCATGAAACAACACAAATTTGATCTATTACAGTTCTGGAGGTGCAAAGTATAAAATCCAGGTGTAAGCTGTGTTCTTCTGGAGCCTTCAGGGGAAATCTGTTTCCTTGCCTTTTGCAGCTTCTGGAGGCTGGCTGCATTCCTTGGCTCTTCCTCACATCACCGCTTCACATCACCCTCTTCACAGAGCCTTGTCTTCACATCACTACAGCTTTTTTCTTCAGTCATCACATCTCCTACTCCGCATTCACTCTCTTCTTATAAGGACCTGTGTGATTATGTTAGGGTGTGGCTATTTTTTAATTTTTAAAATTACCTTTTTTGCAATTTTTATATTGTAGTAAATACATATAACAAAAAAATTACCATCTTACCCACCTTTAAGTGGACAGTTCACTGGTATTAAATTCATAATGTTGGATCAACATCACCACCATCCAGCTCCATAATTCTTTTCATTTTGTAAAACTGAAAGTCTATAACTGTTAAACAATAACTCCCCATTCTCTCCTCCCCCAGCCCTTGACAATTATCATTCTACTTTCTGTCTCTGTAATTTTTACTACTCTAAGTACCTCAGAGAAGTGGAATCATACAGTATTTGTCATTCTATGACTGGCTTACTTCACTTAAAATGCTCTCTTCAAATTCACCCATGCTGTATCATATGAGAGAATCTCCTTTCTTTTTTAAGGCTCAATAATATTTCATTGTATGTATATACCACATTTTCTCATTCATTCATCCATCAATGGGCACTTGAGTTGCTTCCACATTTTAGCTATTATAATTAATACTGCTATAAACACAAGTATACAAAATATCTCTTTGATACCCTACTCTCAATTCTTTGGAATTGCTGAATCATATGGAAATTATATTTTTCAGTGTTTAAGGAACTGTCACACCTTTTTCCACAGCAGCTATACCATTATACATTCCCACCAACAATGCACAAAGATTCCAATTTCTCTCCACATCCTCACCAAAACTTGGTGTTTTCTGTTTTGTTTTATTTTTATAGTAGCCATTCTTTTGGGTGTGAGGTGGTATCTAGTAGTTTTGAGTTGCATGTCCCTGATAATTAATGTGCTGAGCATCTTTTCATGTGCTTATTGGCCATTCATATATCTTCTTTGGAGAAATTTCTATTCAAGACCATTTTTGAATCAGGTTGGTTTGTTGTTGTTGAGTTTGGGGAGTTCTCTATATGTTTTGAATATCAATCCCTTATCATATACATGATTTGCAAATATTTTCTCTCATTCTGTAGGTTGCTTTCTTACTCTGCTGATAGTGTCTTTGGATGTACATTTTTTAATTTTTAATGAAGTCTCATTTGCTCATTTTCTTTCTTTTATGGCCCATGCCTTTGGTGTCATATCCAAGAAATCATTTCCAAATCCAATGTTATGAAGCTTTTACTGTAACTTTTTGTTTACTAGTTTTATAGTTTAAGTTTGATATTTAGGTCTTTAATCCATTTTCAGTCAATTTTTGTATATGCTGTTAAGTAAGTGTCCAATCTTATTCTTTTGCTTGTGGATATCCAGTTTTCCCAGCACCATTTGTTGAAAAGATTGTCATGCTCCCCACTGAATGGGCTGGCATCCTTGTCAAAAATTATTTGACTAAACATCTGAAGGTTTGCATCTGTGCTTTCCATTCTATTCTATTAGTCTATATGTCTGTCTATATGCTAGTACCACACTGTTTTGATTTCTTCAGCTTTGCAATAAATTTTTAAATAAGGAAATGTGAGTTCTTCCATTTTGTTCCTCTTTTTCAAATTGTTTTGCTTATTAGGGCTCTTTTGAGATGCTACATGAATTTTAGGATGCGTTTTTCTATTTCTGAAAAAAATTAAAAAAGTGATTTGGACTTTGATAGGGATTACACTGATTCTGTAGATCGTTTTTAGTATTGACGTCTAAACAATATTAACTCTTCCAATCTATGACCATGAGATATGTTTCCATTTATTTTTTCTTCTTTAATTTCTTTCAGCAATGTTTATATTTTTTCATGTACAAGACTTTCACCTCTTTGGTTAAGTTTATTCCCAACCATTTTCTTCTTCTTCATGCTACTGTAAATGGAGTTGTTTTTGTAGCTTACTTTTCAGATTGCTCATTGTCAGTACATAAAAATGGAACTGATGTATCTGGCTACTTTGCTGAATTAGTTCTAACAGGTTTTTTTCCTGTGGAATCTTTAGGGTTTTCTACATATAAGATCACATCACTTATGAACAGAGATAATTTTATTTCTTCCCTATCATTTTAGATGTCTCTTTTTCCTAATTGCTCTCACTAGAACTTTCAGTATTATGTTGAATAGAAATGGTGAAAGTGGGCATTTTTGCCTTGCTCCTAATATTAGAAGAAAATCTTTCAGTCTTTCACCATTGAGTATGATGTTTCCTGTGGGTTTTTCATATAGGGACTTTATTATATTGAGATGGTTTCCTTATATTTCTAGTTTGTTGAGTGTTTTTTATCATAAACAGGTATCAAATTTTGTTAAATTTCTTCTGCATCAATTGAAATAGTCATGTATTTTTCCCTTCATTCCGTTAATGTGGTGTATTACATTTATCATTTTACACATGCTGAAATATCTTTGCATTCCAGCAATAAATCCTACTTGGCAGTAAATCCTAATTGTAAGTGTATAATCCTTTTAATATGCTACGAATTTGATTTGCTAATATTATATTTTGTAGAGGATTTTTGCATCAATGTTTATAGGGATATTGGTCTGTAGTTTTATATTCTTTTTTTAATTTCAGAATTTTACAGGGGTACATATGTTTTGGTTACATAATTTGCTTTTGTACAGTTTAAGTCACAGTTATAAGTGTGCCTTTCATCCAGTTAGTGTGCATTGTACACATTAGGTGTGAATTTACCCATTGCCAGCATCTGTTGTTTTGGGACTTTTTGATAAAAGCCATTCTCACTGAAGTTAGGTAATATCTCACTGTGGTTTTGATTTGCATTTCCTTGATGGTTAGAGACATTGACCATTTTTTTATGTGTTTTTTGGCCATTAATCTGTCTTCTTTTGAAAATTGGGAGGCATCACTTTACCAGACTTCAAGCTATACTACAAGGCTATAGTAACCAAAACAGCATGGTACTGACACAAAAACAGAGACATGGATCTATGGATAAGAACAGAGAACATAGATATGAAGCCATCCTCATATTGCCATTTGATCTTTGACAAAGCAGACAAAAACATACACTGGGGAAAAGAATCCCTACCCAATAAATGCAAAAATTGGATAACCACATGTAGGAGGCAGGAACAGGATCTGCACCTTTCACCTCCCACTAAAATTAATTAACAATGGATAACAGACTTATGGAACTATTAGAATTCTAGAAGAAAATGTTGGAAAAACTCATATAGACATCAGCCTAGGCAAAGAATTTATGAAGAAGGCCCCAAAAGTAATCACAGCAAAAACAACAATAAATAAATGGGACCTGATCAAAGTAAGAAGCTTCTGCACAGCCAAAGACACAATCAATAGAACAAATAGACAACCTACAGAATGGGAGAAAATATTTGCAAGCTATAAATCAGATAAAGGGCTTATAATCAGAATCAACAAAGAACTCAAGCAAATCAGCAAGAAAAAAAAAATCAAACAACGCCTTTAAAAAGCAGACAAAAGACATGAACAGTCTCATATTATTATAGTATCTTTGGCCTTGATAACAGCGTAATGCTGGCCTCATACAATGAGTTTGGGAAGTGTTCCTTCCTCTTCGATTTTTTTTTTTTTAGAAAAGTTTGAGAAGAATTGATGTTGGTTCCTTAAATGTTTGGTAGAATTTACCCACAAAGCCATCAGACTCTGGGCTTTTCTTTGTTGGAAGATTTTTTAAGTTACTGATTCAATTTCCTTACTAGTTACAGGTCTAATCAGATTTTTCTATTTCTACATGATTTAGCCTTGGTAGGTTTTGTGTTTCTAAGAATTTTTCCACTTCATCTAGGTTACCCAATTTGTTGGTATACAACTAGTCATAATAGAGTACTCTCTTATAATCCTTTTTATTTCTGTAGAAGTATAAGTCATGTCTCCACTTTTATTTGTGATATTAGTAATTGAGTCTTTTCTCTTTTTTTCTTTGTCAATCTAAAAGTTTGTCAGTTTTTTAAATTTTCTTCAAAGAACCAACTTTCGATTTCATCAATTTTTCTCTATTGTTTTCTCTAGTCTCTGTTTAGTTTATCTATGTTTTAATCTATTATTTCCTTCCTTCTCCTACCTTTGGGTTTAGTTTGTTCTTTTTCTAGTACCTTAAGTTTTAACGTTAGGTTGTTGATTTGAAATCTTTCTTCTTTTTTAATGCAAGTGTTTATAGCTATAAGTTTCTCCTTTAACATTGCTTTTGTTGTGTTCCATTAATTTTGGTATATTGTGTTTTCTTTTTCATTCATCTTTAACTGTTTTCTAACTTCCCTTGTGATTTCTCCTTTGATCCATGTGTTGTTTAATTTCTACAATTTTGTAAATTTTCCAGTTTTACTTCTGTTATTGAGTTCTAGCTTCAACCTGTTGTAGTCAGAGAAAATATTCTGTATGATATATTTTAAAATCTATTGAGATTTACTTTGTGGTAATACAAATGGTTTGTTCTGAAAACATGCCCATATGCTTTTGAGAAGAATGTATATGCTGTGTTGTTTGGCATATTTTCATGTATATGTCTGTTAGATCTAGTTGGTTTATTGTGTTAAGTCCTTTATTTCCTTACTTATCATCTTTCTGGTTTTTATACTCATTATTATGAGTAAGGTATTGAAATCTGAAACTATTAATGTAAAACTTTCTGTTTCTCTCTTTCATTCTGTCAGTTTTTGCTTCATATATTTTGATGGTCTGCCATTAGATATGTAGACGTTTATAAATGTTATATCTTCTTGTTGTACTGAACCCTTTATTAATCTATAATGTCCTTCTTGTCTCCTATATCCCTTTTAGATTTAAAATCTATTTTATCTGATATTAGTATAGACACCCGTGATCTCTTTTTGTTAGTATTTGCATGGAATATCTTTTTCCATTCTTTCATTTTTAATCTATCTGTGCCTTTGCATTTCTAATGACTCTTTTATGGACAACATATAGTTGGATCATGTGATTTCGTCCATTCTGCCAATCTCTGCTCTTTGATTAGAGAGATTATTTCATTTACATTTAAATCGATTACTAATAAGAGTGGAATTATTTCTGTCACTTTGCCATTTGTTTTCTATATGCCCTGTAACTTTTTTCATTCCTTGTTTTCTGCATTACTTCCTTCTTTTGCATTTAACTGACTCTGTTGTAGTGACAAATTTAAATTTTTTCTTATTCCCATTTGTATCTATTCTATAGCTATTTTCTTTGTGGTTACCATGGGGATTACATTTAACATCTTAAACTTATAACACTCTGATTTGAATTTACATCAGTTCAACTTCAGTAACATACAGAAATTCTGTTCCTGTAGTAGCTCTGTCCTTACCCCTTTGGGTTACCGATGTCTCAAATTGCATCTTTATACATTTTGTGCCCAAATACTTTTAAACACATTAGTCTCTAAATTGTGATGAAAACAAAATGTGGATTTACCAACAAAAGTTATAAATAATACTAGCTTTAAACTAATTGTTTTTTTAATTTATATGGTTATATCATTAAAGCATGTAGAAAACAAAAAATGTAATTACAAACCATTGTTATAATAATACTAGCTTTTGTAATTTCCTATGTATTTACCTTTATTGAAATTTTTATGTCTTCTTATGGCTCTGAATTATTGTCTAGTGTCCTTTCATTTAGCCCTGAAGCACTTCCTTGAGTCCTATTTCATGGGCAAATCTAGTGGTAATGAATTCCTTCATCTTTTGTTTACCTAGGAATGTCATAATTTCTCCCTCACTTTTGATGGACACTTTTTGTTTTTTTTTTTTTTGCAGGACACAAAATTCTTTTTTGACAGATTTTTTTTTTTTCTTTTGGCACTTTGAATATATTAGTGCACACCTTCTGGCCTCCAAAATTTCTGATGAAAAATATGCTCATATTATTATGGAGTATCCCTTGTATGTGATGAGTCCCTTTTTTCTCACTGTTCTCAAGATTCTCTTTGTCTTTCAAAATTTTGATTATAATATATCTCAGTGTGGGTTTCTCTGACTTAGGGAGTTCACTGAGCTTCTTGGAGATAAATATATCTCTCCAAGATGATGAAAGATACATATATGTATATATATCTTTGATCAAATTTGTGAAGTTTTCAGCCATTATTTCTTCAAATATTCTCTTCCCTCTTTCTCTTATTCTTCTGACTCTGGGACTGCCATGACACATATGTTGTCCAACTTGATGGTGTTTTATAGGTCCCTTGGGCTTTGTTCACTCTTCTCCAACCTTTTTTCTTTGTGCTCCTCAGACTCAATAATTTCCATTGCCCTATCAAGTTTGCTGGTTTTATAATATATAATATATATAGTTCTATAACATATAATATACAATATATACATACTATACATGCTATATATAACAAAGTCAATATTTAATTTTTCAATTTTATTAATCATTTACATTTTATAGAAACTCTAAAGACAAAATCATATAGTACTATATGAGACATATTAATTCTACTTAACGTATTTTATAAGACCTTGTCACGCCAAGGTCTTATCTCTCATTTCATTTGAATATCCACAAACACTGTGTGAATAACTTGCCTAGTGAACTCTTGCTGACTGAATACGACAGCACATATGTGGAAGATAAAAAGATCTGGGACATAGTAAACCTAAATTATAATGTAGGCTCTTCTACTGACTGTGTTTAGATAACAACATTGATGTTCATCTAACTTGAGATACTTAGCTTGATTCTATATCTACTCCATTTCTCCGGTCAGATTCAGTCATACTCTTGAATGTTTTTCTCTGATGTTCAAATCTAAGGAATGTTACCCAACTTGCTATGCTATGTTCAGATTGACACAGTGAAAGCCCTGGGTATGTGAAGAAATTATTAGGGGTTTGTGGAAAACATTTTGAAATTGTACTCTAACGTGTATCTATACTCTTGAGAATAGTTTTAAATAGTTTTGAGGCCTTAGCTCCTCACTACTAGGAGATGGGAAACAGGTTGGCAGCCTATGGTTTTCATGAGAAAGAGAGGTGAGTAGGAATGGGATTTTCTTGGTAAAATAATTGGAGAGTGGAGTGTCTTACTTATGGAATGACAGTGTTATACTCATAGTGCACTTACTTCATGAATCACATTAATTTAAAAATAAAAATAACATATAACATTTTAAAAAATTCTCCTTAAATTGGATGTTCTTTGTACCTGAAAATTTGGGGAAATATATAACATGTAAAGTGTATGATTTATAGATTTGGGGGTTTTTTTGGCTAGGTTTCTTGATTTCATTAAAATTTTTAAATTCCATATTGAGAGCAGCAGCCATAATTCCTTCATTTTCTAATTCTTACAAGCCACTTCTTTTTCCTGGTTACAATTAGCTTTCATGTGTGCATATATAGAAAATAGTTACTCCATCATATTAACTGTCTCCCTCTTTGGCTATAAAAAGAAGTCAGAAACTGTGATGATTTATTTTCATTTAAAAACCAATTAGTATATGATGAGTGTACATGAAAATCAATCATCTCATGTATTGGAAAAAGATGTTGGCTTAAATTTATTTTTTTGTCTTCAAATTCAAGAAATCCAAATTGAATCCCATTTCTGACTCAAAGAAAGAAATTTTCCACTGTAATCTCTAATATAAGGAGAGTCTGTATATATATGATATGTGGAGATTAATTCAGTAACAATTTGACACTTACTGTGCTAGAAGCACACTGAACAAAGATACGTTAGACATCATCCCTGTTGTCAGGTGCATTACTGCCCAGTAGTAGGAAAAAGCCAAATTAAAAAGAAAGAAAGGTACCTTACAGTGTTCTACAATGTCATGGAAGTTGTTGTGGATGTCTATAGATAGTTCAGATGCAGCACAAAAGTAGATGTGAGCAGCCCACGCATGGTTGAAGGAGTGAGAATAATGGGTATGGCTGCCCCTAAAGAGGTGACACCTGAGTTAAGGTATTTGTTGAGCCATTTTAAAGAGGTCAAGGAGGAACAGAGGGAATTGAAGCATTATCAATCCAAGGATTACACAAAGATTATTGGCAAAGGGTGCAACCAAGAGAGACCATAATGGTCCACATTTATTGAATGCTTACTATATGCCAGATACTCAACAAAGCATTATTTGTTCTAATTTTCACATGAGTATTTTAGATATGTAGTTTTATATTCACTTTATAGATAATGGAACATTGACACAGAGATAATTAATGTGGCCAAGGTCACTCAGGTGGTAAATGGGACCTTTTAGGAATGGCTACTTGTTGAATGCCTCAGCAGTTTCTCAGCATGGGTATAAAATGATTGAATAAAAAAGCTGAGTTGGGGATTGGCTGCTGAGGATCCTATCTCCAGAGCCTACCAATGGCAGCCCCTTGTTACAGATATCACTATTGGCATTTGCTCCGTCAGAAATATGTGAGGTACCATACTGGGTGTTGGGAGGACATAGAGAGGTACTTAAGTTTTCTATCTTTGTGGAAACATATGACTGGCACAGAGAAGAACCATAGAAGTTAGAAGTTAGAAGATAGGAAAAAGATACAAGACAGAAGTTAGAAAACATGCTACAAGGCCCACATGACCTGTTTAGACTGAGAATGCTATGGAAGTTCAGTAGGGAGTTAAGGAATATCAGAATAGCTGAGTGGCAGAGAAGCAAAAGCAGGGGCCCTGGGTGCCTGTAAACCTGGGCTTAAAATCTTGCTTTGCTACTTCTTGTCTATGCAGCCTTGTGGAAGCCACTTAACCATTCTAAGGTATGTTATTTTTTTAATCTGTAAGATACAATAATAATTATACTACCAGGTATTAATAAAATTAAACTGTCTAGTATAGAGCTAGGCACAAAATTGATCTTTAATCAATGTTAGTCATAATTATTAATCAAGATACTCTAATAGACTCTTATTTCTACATAAGTATACGGATATATATTCTGGAGTAGATAGGATTTATGCTACCCTTAAACCCAATGTTTGCCAAATGTTTTCACTTTTTAAGCATATAAATGTGTAGTTTTATACCATAGGTGCTTAATAATTGTTAGTTTCTTCCCTTTTCTTTCATTCCTTACTGCTGAGCTTCAGTTGCAAATGCTGTAAGACAAAGGGGATGGATTTTGTGATTTCTAAAGTCTCTCCTAGCCTATAACTCAATGATTGCTGAATATCTACTTGTAGCAAAGGTGACCTTGTCATAAATAATGGTTTGCTGCACAGAATGTCTGGCTGTTAATGTCTTTCTGTCTGTTTGTAATGCATTGCTATTAGGCCTCAGTATCATTTTTTCTTGCCCTGCAATTTTTTCCCTCTGGCCTTTCATTAATAATATTCACTTGCAAATATTTAATGTAAATCAAATTGCTCTCATTTGGCTTTCCACCAGGAGAAGAAGCAAAGTTATTTATCTAACTATGGTCCCAGATTTATAAATTCAGACCTTAGGAAATGAGAGATGCATGTTTAATCTGCCTTTTTAATTATGATATAGAAGGGGATTTTACTAGCATGCTTCTTATATCAATATTCATTTGACAAATCTGTAAACAGCTGCCTTGTTCGGCAACCTTCAGTATCACTTCAATATATTCTTGAAACAGCTTTGAGTTTTGCTTTTGATATTTGCCTAACTAGTCAATATAAGCTTCATTACCATTGGCAATTAACTGCAATTCCTTCTAGCATGTATAGCCAAATCTGTGTGTGTGGTCAATCATCTAGAACTAATTAGAAGTATCTGCTGCTTCTGGGGCTACAATCTGCCATTTTTGGTTAGTGATTAATTGTGGAAAATTGTTGTTAGGTTTCTGATATAATGAAATGTGATTTTATTTGCCTCAAATCTCTTCCAGACAAGCTGTTTGGTTCACAGATAATTTGCATCCTGGTAAAATGGCCCAAGGCCTATCCTAAGGTTTTATAATGATCTCTCTTTCACTGGCACTGAATGCTGCAAACCCACTAAGCCTGTGGGAACCCACAAAATAACACACACAATGCCCTCTACGAGGAGGTAACCACTGCAGGTCATTTTGGGAAAGACCCAGGCTCTGTCATTTCCAATCATCCTGAACATATTCAACACTGGAGAGGCAAACTATTTGGCATGGAAAATAGAGTGTGGATGTCCCAGATGTTTGGAAACTGAGATGCGGATAAAATCCCAACATATTCAGGTTATGAAAATATCATCGGCCCACTAAAATCTTGTACTAATAAAACCTAAGCATCACATGAGGTCTAGTGTGCATCCAGTTCTGTGCCAAGTGGTGGCAGCCTGAGTGGATATTTTCAGAGCTTTAACATGCACTTGCCTATTGAGTTCCTCTGGGAAAGGTGAGATGGTCCTGCACCCTTTCGCCTTAAAACCGTCGGCTCTGATGTCAGCCCATGCCGGGGCCAGATATGGAGTTTCTATAAAATAGGGTTAAATGAGAAATGATTTCTTTGAAAGGAAAGCCTACGGATGTTCCTTGAAGGTATATTTTTACAGGAAGCTCCCTGTTATGTATGTCTTTTCAAGTGTTGATAGAGTCTGGGGAGGGGAGTGGTGGCCACAGACCCTGCAATGCTAGTCCTTGATGCTGCTTCTGCATGACGGGAAGCTGACTAGAGTTTCCTCCTCACCTTTTCTTTTGCTTCATCTGCTCTAACTAGGGGGAGGGCAGAGCCTACTAAAACTCTGTAGAAGCAGTTCTGAAATTTCAGTGTGCATCAAAATTCCCAGATGGGCTTGTTAAAAATGCATTTTTCACACCCACAGATTCTCAATTAGAAAGCCTGTGGTTAGGACAAGGATATGGCTTTTCTGCAAACTCCCCAGGAGAAGCTAAGATAGGTGTTCCAGGGGAGTCATACTTTGAATGCCTTTCTCTATATAACATTAATACTCCTTCTCCTCATAGCGTCTTCCTAGAAAGGAACAATAGATACATGAGGAGTAACTACAGAGAATATCAGACTGCCCACTGCAAAATATGAGCTGCCCCTTGATTAACTGGCAAATTGGAGGAGTTGGTATCTTGGAGAGAACACTGATGAGAAGTTAGAAATCTGGATTCCGGATTTGGCTCTACTTCCTTGTTTTGTTTTCTCTAGTCATTAACTTAACTTCTCTAGATCTTTAAGTTTCCTTTTTTTGGGAAATAAGGATTTTAATAATATCCCTGCTTATCTCAGAACATTTTTGTGAGGATCAAACAAGATAATGATTGTGAAATAGCTTTCCAAAGTATTATGCAAATATAAATAATTACCATTACACCTTTCTGGAATTAGAAATGATCAGATATTGAACTCCATGACCGCCTAGATCTTCTGCGGCTCTAATCCCTATTGTTAGGGAAGGGGGTTACACAAACAGTATTCAATGTCATGCTTTTGCAGCTATTTAAGGGTCTATAAATAATCTGTGGCACAGCCTAACCCTCCTTCCCCTTCACCATACCTGAATATGCTAATCAGAAATGGCATTCGGGGTGGTTTTGATGATGTTCTTTTACTGAGAAAGTCATCTTGTTTGCTGAGCCACTTTATATTGTTTTAAATGTGTTTGCATTTATAACAGGTATGTGTTCCTGTTAGTACTTGTCTCAATGTCTCTGCCTCCATTATCCTCACAGCAGGATCTAGTTCCTCCACAAAACCTTCTCTTAACCCTGTCACACACCCACACCACCGCAAGTTTGAATCTCTTTTCCTTTCTATGTACACTCTGTGCTTTTATTATTGGAGAACTACATCATTAGAACATAAATTATTTGAGGGTGTAGATCATGTCTTGATTGTGGTCTATCCTTTGTATATATGCATGGTACATTGTATGCCTTTGAAAAGGAGTGAATGCATGAATGTAAGATAAATGAATGAATAAGCCCTATCTATAGGCTCAAGTATTTGCAGTTCTTAAGATTCTTGAGGCATTTTCTGGCAGAGGCAATAAGAATACCAGCAGTCTGAACCCCACTAAAAGAAGTTTAGTGTGAAGTGTAATCACTGTAGCCCTAGCACTGGCAGTGAGGTTACTGTTTTGCTACAACTGCCAGAAGCATGTGCCTTGTAGGTTGTGTGGTTTTCAAGTTGCAACATTTCTTTCGCCCCTACTATGTTTTTTTTTTTTTTTTTTCCAAATTAAGGAGGTTTAATACTTGTAGTAATATTATAACACTGTTGTCAGTTAACTAAACATTGCATTTCTGCAGTCCACTAGAAGAGCCTAACAACAGGAAAACAAGTTGATATTGGGGCTTTTACTTTAAAAAAAAAATCCAAAATTATTTAAGTGTGCTCATCCCCCAGATAATGTGCATTGTACCTGTTAGGTGTGAATTTACCCATCCCGTCCTCCACCACCAGCTAAATTTCCTGTGAATGTTATTTCCATATGTGCACATAAGTGTTGATTGATTAGTTCTAATTTAATGGTGAGTACATGTGGTGTTTGTTTTTCCATTCTTTTTTTAAATTTCAGCATATTACGGGGATACAAATGTTTAGGTTACATACATTGCCTTTGCCCTGCCTGAGTCAGAGCTTCAAGCATGTCCATCCCCCAGATAATGCGCACCACATCCATTAGGTGTGACTATACCCATCCCCTCCACCGCCCTCCCACCTGCCTGACACCCCGTGAATGTTATTATTATATGTGCATATAAGTGTTGATCAATTAATACCAATTTGATGGTGAGTACATGTGGTGTTCCAGTTGCAAAACTGAATTTTTGCTTCAATTATTTATTCTGTAGTCTGCCTGATTATCGTCCTGGTATTCTAGAACAGTGATCTAACCTAGTCCTGACTAACCACATTGATATTCTTTTCATCATAAATATCATTTAATTACTTACCGTTAAACTCATCTTAGGCTGTGGTTGTAGTTTCCCAACTCTTGGTCTGCCTCTAGCTATGACTAGTTAACTGCTGCAGGTATAGCCATTCTTCTATGCTGCACCCATGGTATACAACCCCAATCAGTTACAACAATGAGAGTTCTTAAGACACTACGGCAGCAAGATACTACCAGTAAGTCCTATTCGGAATATGATGAAACTACCCTCTTATATTTCTCAGGTTGCTATACCATCCCCACCGGGACCTACTTTTGTAGCTAGATTGTCTTCCTCCAGCATGACAAGTTCTTTACTCTTAGGAACAGATTCTTCTTAATTCCAGCTTCCTTTGCCACCTCCTTGTCCCATGATGCTGAGATTTGACCATGCTTTGTCCTCTTACTGATCTTGGTTATAGATATGTTAATGACAAGAGAGAGAAAAACTATTCCCGATTCTCACAAAGCCTTATAAGATGAAACGTATTATTTTGGTTAAGAGCATGGATTCTGGAGCCAGATTGCTGAGGTACTAATCTGAACTCTGTCACTTACTGGTGACACAATGGTGATCTAGCACATCTTGTATTATCCTGGATAGACCTGGAGCCCATTCTACTAAGTGAAGTATCACAAGAATGAAAAAAACAAGCACCATTATTTCTTATAGCTGAGTAGTACTCCATGGTATACATATACCATGTTTTATTAATCCACTCATGTATTGATGGGCACTTGGGTTGTTTCCACATCTTTGCAATTGTAAATTGTGCTGGTATAAACATACAGGTAGAATAATGGTGATATAGCACCTCTTGTATTTTCCTGGATAGAGCCGGAACCCATTCTACTAAGTGAAGTATCCCAAGAATGGAAAAAGAAGCACCACATGTACTCACCATCAATTTGGTTTCACTGATCATCACCTAAGAACACATTTAGGAATAACATTGATAGGGCGTCGGGCAGATGTGGGGGGGGGAGGGGATGGGTGTATACATACATAATGAGTGTGATGCTCACCATCTAGGGAATGGACACACTTGAAGCTCTGACTCGGGGGGTGGGGGGCAGGGCAGGCATGGGCAATGTACATAACCTAAACTTTTGTACCTCCGTAATATGCTGAAATAAAAAAAAAAAAACAAGCACCAAATGTACTTGCTATCAAATTGATATTAACTGATCAACACGTGCACATATAGTAGTAACATTCTTTGGGTGCCGGGCAGATGGGACTGGGGAGGATGGGATGGGTATATTCACACCTAATGGGTGTGGTGCGCACCATCTAGGGGATGGACAAACTTGAAGGTCTGACTCATGTGGGGCCAAGTCAATATATGTAACCTAAACATTTTCACCCCCATAATATGGTGAAATAAAAAAAATGAAAATAAAATAAAATAAGAACAAAAAAAGAAAAGAAGTATAGTTAATAGTTTGGAATTGAGTCAATTTTCTGGTATTGAAAAATTGTACTTGTTTATGTAACATGTTAAGATTTGGGGAATCTGAATGAAGGATTCATGAGGATCCTTGTACTATTAGATTTTTGTAAGTCTGAAACTATTTACCATATGCTAATGAACTAGGTAGTAGTTCTAGTTCTACGAAGGATACAGAAAGCAAACATGGGGCTTACACTCCAAGAGCTTATCAGATCTAAAATGACGATGTAAAAAGTGCTCTTTGCTAAGAAATAGTTCATTTTAATTCTGTGGAAATTTGGGATATAGAGAAGTACCTTCCAATGGAAAGTATAAAATTCACTTCATGAACAAGGCAGCATTTTAGCGGCACATTGAATGACATTTGGGACTAGAACATGTAAAGATGGGGAAAAGGGAAGTCTTGAGGGGGAAGAAAGGCATGACCAAAGAGTCAAGAGCAGTTAATTTTAGAGAGGGAGGTTCAGTCTGGAGCACGGGGTATTTGTAGGAGATTAGTTGGACATGAGTATTGAGATTCATTAAGGAGTGTCTTGGATGCAATGAAAAATTGCCATGATTTCATCCAGTAGTTAATAAAAAGCCATGGAAAGATTTTTGACAAGGTAATGTCAAGATTAGTAAGCAGAAAGGTAAGAGTGACTGTGTTGGATGATGTGGAAGTAAGAATCAAGGCATGATCCATTGACTACTTCATATTATCTAAACATTTGATGTTAAGAGAAGGAAAAGTAGTCTGTAGGCATGTGTATTGCTTTCTTAACTATGAAATAGTTGTTCATGTTTAAATAGACCACTTAAAAACTGTGAACTCAGAGATCTTCACATTTGCAGAGGCAGATAGTGGAACTGAAAATTGTCCTCTTAATACATTTGCTACCCAGCTGTTCCAAACAATAGATGGGACAGTTTTAAATAAAGGCTCAGATGTGCATAAATATTTTATTATAATGCAAATTTAGGAAACAGCATTTCAAGTGCAATTCAAGAACCTGAAGACAGCATTTTACCGAGGTGCTGACCATTGATCTGTCCATAACATTTATTAATGTTCATTTATTGCACAAACATTGAAATATAATTGTTAGGCTACCAGCTTTGCATTATGCAATAAATATTTTTTTTACTCTAGCCTGCCATGTGTTATAATCAGAAGAGATTTTTATAATTATGCTAAAGTACAGATAATAATAAAATGATAAAATAATAATAAAATGATATACAATACAGAAACATTTCAAAAAATTCCTATGATTTCAAGTGAGTTAGTAAGACTCAAAATCTGGTGCTTCAAAAATGCTCTCTGAATAACTACATTTAAAAAAAATCTCTTTTCACTAGATAAAACTTCCTAACTGTCTTCATTTATTGATTTTCATATGCATCTTTCAAAATTATTGTAATCATAAATTTTATGTCTCTCTTTTTATTACTGTAACATTTTTCTGAGGGTTATATAATTTTCCTCTTTATTGCTTTCAATGACAGCACTATCTCACAGCACGGGGCTAAATATATTTACTTTAATCATTCTACGCACTGGACGTTTAGGTTATTTTTACTAATTATTACAAACAATGCTAGAACAAATACCTTTGTTCACATAAATAGTTTTTCTAAATTAGAAAAAATAACTATTTAAAAGCATCAACTTCTAGAGTGATATGTGTCCAAGTTTCTTTTATTACTTGGAAAGAGCACATCTTGGATAGGTTAACCACTTTCATTTCTGAAAGTGCTATTAATAATTATACCAGAACAATAGCCTTAAATCAGCCATGCTAGGAAAACTGAGACCATGGGGATCCTATTCATGCAACGCCAGTTGAAAAATTCTGGTCTGTATTGTTATTGTTATGAGAAAAACACAAAGGTTTCCAATGAAAATACTTCTTGGTAAAAAGCCAACCCTAGGTATTCTCCATGAATCAAAACCTTAGAGTAGCTTGGGGGTAGCTCATTTATAAATACAGTTATACTTATTTTAAAGGTTTGTGAACATGGTGATTAAACATGGGATTGCATAACTACTGCTCTCATTTATAAAGTTCCCAAACATGATGTGATGACATTTTAAAAGTTATTTTTAAGCTGAATTTCATTTAGTCTTTTAAAATCTGTTTAAAAGGATCATGTATTTTGTAGTATAGCTAGATGAAGATTAGAGACATGATGTGAACCTGTGACCAGGAAGAGCCTGACCAAAATCATGACAGGCTCCTTTCCTCACTTTTTATTTTCCAAAGATTTGGGGAAAAAATACCACAAGATGCTCCGTACAAGACTCTCACGTGACTGCCCTGCTGCTGGCCTGCTTAGTACTGGCGTACCCAGATGCAGGCCAGATACTTGACGTTAAAACTGTCACTCTTGTTCCACTGCTTACAAATATCATGAATTCTCTGGGGTTCAGTGTTCTTATTTGTGAAGCAAGAAAAAATGTAGCACATAAAAGATGTTTAATACATGTTACATGCCCTTAAATGTCATTAATTTTCATTGACATCTAGGTGTTTGTTGAATACCTATTGAATGGAAGGCGCCGAGCCTCCCAGGCAAAGACACTGTTCCTGACTTAAACACACTTGTGGAGGCCAGATGTGCAGGGTCTATTCCACTCTTCACGCTGCCTGTGTAAAGGCTGACCTCGATGTGCGCCCTAATGACAGCGCACTGCTGGAAGGAGCCATCAACAGTGAAATCTGTATCTGGGTATAAGAAGCGACACATGATGAGAATTTACCATCTTCACTGCAGACAGGAAATCTGTGCACAATGTGAGCTTTAAGTTGCAGGTTCATCTATAGGCACAGTCTCTGTGATTCAAATTCTAGCGGCCTTCTTTTTCTTAATCCTAGATTCCATAATCAATCTATTTAGATACTTTGCTGGTCCAGAATTTAATCTGATCTATCCACTGCCTTTATTTTCTAGATGATAGGACGGACTTGGAGGCTATGTGATAAGGCTATAGAGGACAGGGGCCAGGTGTTTTCTAGTACTCTCCCTGTCAGACTGAGCTGCTTCAATCTTCGTATACCGATGATAAACAGTTTGTTGTCCCTGGTGAAATGGCTACTAATAACATAAAAGGGGTACTTTAATCTTGTCATGATGTATTATACCATTGCCATGCAAGGGGATTAATGGCAGAGAATCAGCAATTATGCAGTCCCACCACCCATCCCCATCCAGCAGGGCAATGTGCCTGAGTGGGTCGGCTGGAGGTACCATGGAGAATACTCACAAAACAGGAGACTACCCCCATGTTTGTAGCAAAGTTGGAAAAAAAAGGCAGAGAACATCAACTCCACTGTGTAATAAAAGATGTTTCTTAGTTGAGAAAATAGACTTTTTAGAAAGGGGCCTCCAAAATTTAGCTGCTAGTATCAACTTGTCTTATTTTTGAGCTGCCTCAGACCTCTGCATCAAGCCACTTGGAAAGCAGACTAAAATTAGGAGAAAATAAGCCTCTAAGACCATCAGAACTTATCCTTTTTTTCATGTGTGAAAGGGTTGGATAAGCACAAGATGAATTTGCACATTAATAAGACCCAAAGATCCTGCAAAAGTCAGTCTGTGTATCCAAAAATAAAGTAAATTTCATATTCACACTTGGAAAGGGTTGACTTCAGAAAAGTTTTTTTTGTTTGTTTGTTTTTAATGTCATTGGTTTCTTATGTACTTGAGGTTGGCCTTATTTTTTGTGGAATGTTAAAACTGGAAGTGTCTTTAGAAATCATAGTGTTCAATCCCTTTCATTAAGGCTAAAAGAAGTGAACGGGTTTTTCTAAGGACATAAATAGGCTGACCACAAATGATTTCCTAATTCAGTACAACTTTAAGCAGGGCTCAGGAGTGTCGTTACTCTGAGAGAACAATCATAAAGGGGAATATTACAGGGGAACTAGGCCATACGGTCACTCTAGACATAAAAATAATTGAGAATTGTGTCTTTTGAATCTGATTATCAAACAGTTTCACAAGTACACTCCCTCATGACTGTGGAAAGAGCCTTTGTCTGGACGGGCATGTAGTGCATCATGGTGTGGAGGTCAATGTCTCCCGAACAGTCTTGCCATCTGGGCATTATGACTTTGCAGATATGAGAATAAAATGAAAGGGTAATGAATTATTTTCCAGTTATAAACTAGCGAGAAGACAGAGCACACAGGTGGGTGTCCATGCAAGTGTGCAGCTGCGGTTTAATGTTCTCAGGTACACCCAGGCGCTGCACACACGCCCTGGATACCACGTGTGGAGGCGGCAGGTCCATTTCAGACCTTGTTTACCAGTCAAGGGGAAGGAGCTCCCCAACCTACTTCCAGGTTTTCCTTGGCTCAGGGTCTGGGAACTAAGCTTATGCCAGGACAGGTTATTGCAGGTTACTATGTGGAGAGAAAGCTGGCAGAGACAATACCCACAGGAACAAATGGGAAGTTTTACCAGTGCGGAATCAAACAACAGGGCAATGGGCACAGAAAATGTGTATCCTGAGAACTTGTTTTATTTCATTTTCTAGCAAAATCAATGCTGGCAAAGCTACATTTTTAGACAAAGTTTACTGACCACAGAGTGCCAGAGAAGCTGAGAGATTTCATTTTGCTGTTAAAGTAACAGTTATCTTTGGGAAAATGAAAGAAAAGCCCATGAGACAAGAGTGAGAATGTGGTGAATATCAACATTTTTAAAAATAAAACTAACTTTAATATATTTCTTAGAGTTATATAATAAGATGATTTCATTAAGAATGAATAACACAGTGTTATAAAAGCAGTCAGTGATAGCTTAAAATAGGTTTATTTTGAATGTACACATCAAATGTGGAATCTCAAGAAGATGAGACCAGTTTATGAGTATATTATAAAATGTATTTATTCTAATATAGTACTATCTAATTACATATTAATTTAGAAAACCCAAAATCCATCTGTGATGTTTCTCTCTGGTCACCCAGCACAACCATCTGGTTACCAAATATTGTCAATTCCATCTCTGGAATCCATTTTCAAGCTTTTATACTTATTGTCATCAACAAACTCTTAATACGTACATAATCAGTTGCCCTTATTTAGCACCTACTGTGCCAGGTATTATGTCTTGAAGAAAAATCATACATAGAACTTTTAAGTTATTAGCCTCTGTGACAGACAAAAAAAAGTTATCAAAACATTCTATAGGAAAGATATTCTCAACATGTTAAAGAAGTGTCACTGAGGGAGTCTTTTATTTTGCACAGAAAATTTTAAAATAGAAGAATATTTGGATCAACTTATATTGAAACATAGTGTTTCCTAAATGTCAGTCATTCATATATCAGAAATAATTTTTCATATTCATGTACTATCCCTACTATTAGCTTCTTTGTTGTTTCTGAATAAAATCACTTCTATACTGAAATAAGTTTATATTAGCAGGAAAATTTATTTTACATTCTTAAACAGCTTTATTGAGGTATAACTGATATGCAAAAAAACTGCAAATATTTAATGTATACAATTTGATGAGTTTAGAGTAATGCAAACACCCATGATACAATTACCACAATCAAAGTAGTAGACATATCCAAGACTTTCCAAACTTTCCTGTGTCTTTTTGTGTGTGTGTGGTAAGAACATTTAATATGAGATCTACCCTCTTAACAAATCTGAAGTGCACAATATTGTATTGTTAACACTAAGATGTACAGATTTTCAGTTATTCATCTAGCATAACTGAAAATTTATACTCATGCAACCACCGCATCTTTTGCTTCTAGGAGTTTGAGTATTATAGATGTCTCATATAAGTGGAATCATGCATTATTTGTCCTGTGACTAACATATTTCACTTAGCATGATATCCTCCAGGTTCATCCATGTTGTTGCAAATTATAGTATTTCCTTATTTTTAAGGCTGAATAGTATTCCATTGTGTGTGTATACACACACACACACACACACACACACACACCACATTTTCTTTATTCATTCATCCATTGATGGGCACTTAGGTTGATTCCACATCTTGGCTATTGTGAATAATGCTGCAATGAACCTGGGAGTGCAGATACCGCTTCAAGATCCTGATTTCAATGCTTTTGGATGTATACCCAGAAGTGGGATTGCTGGATCATAAGACAGTTCTATTTTTCACTTTTTGAGGAACCTCCATACTATTTTCCGTAATTCCTGCACCATTTTATATTCCTAACAAAAGTTCCAACTTGTGAACACTTGTTATCTTTTGGTTTTTTGATAATAGTCATCTTAACAAGTGTGAGGTGACATGTCATTGTAGTTTTGATTTGTATTTCTCTGATAATTTGTAACAATAAACATCTCTTTATATAGCTATTGGCCATTTGTATGCCTTCTTTGGAGAAATGTCTATTAGCATATTTTTATTTGAGCTCTTTGATATTTTGCTATTGAATTGTAGGAGTTCCTCTCTAAGTAGGAAGAAAAGTAATTTAATAAATAAAGGTAACCATAAAATACATGACTGTTGAAATAAAAATATTCATCAGTAGGTATTAATACTAAAAATAATTTTCTACTTTTCCAGTGGTCCTCATGCTATACTCTGGTAAAAATATTGTTCATGGTCTTAAAAATGCAGAACAAGCAGGCATCAGGCAATTTCTGATTTTGGATGTGCAGGAAACCTCTAACATAAGAGTGGAATTTGTCCTAGGCACAATTTTTTCCTGCTTTTATTTCACAACAGCATTTTATTATCCCAGAAGCTAATTGCCTTTTCTAAAGCTTATTAATTCCTGTGAGCTCCCCCAGAACCGTAACAGTTGCAAGAATGAAATCTATTCAGGTTCCTGAGAAGTTTCTCTGCTATTATGTAACAGAGACTAGCAGAGAAAACATCTGTAGTCCTGTGGGTCAACTCCCAGAAATCTTAATATATAACCACAAAACTTTGCTATTTCCAGCTTTTCAATTTTCACTTGCTAATGTGTCTAAAATTACCATAGCATAAATGACAGCTTGCAATTTCTGAAAACAGAAAACCACATTGTCAGAAATATGCTGGTTTATCAAGGTATGCCATATCAAGATAACCCTTAGCCTTCAAAATGCTTAAATTGCAAAATGAGATGATTCAGAGTCAAGGAATCTGAGTCTCATCCCTCACAATGCATGGTCTGAGGAAAGTATTTTATTTCCCTGAGTCTCCGATTACATATGTATAAGATGGAAAAATTATCCCTCATCTCAAAGTATATATATTTTTTCAGGCTTTCCAGAACCTTCACAGATGACAGAATGATATATATATTTAAATTATTCAACAACTAACTCATCAATTGACAGCTATTACATTAAAGATACCATCCTAGATGTTTGGGATACACAGCTAAGCTAAATGTGATTTCTACTTCCAAAGATCTTATAATCTAGCGAGGAGAACAACGTATAAACTCCCAGAGAAACTACACACTATACTACAAGGTATTGCTCAATCCTATAAAAACTCAACATTTTTCATCTACTTTTCTATTACATTACTGGTAAATATATTTATTGAGCTGTCTTTATGAAATCCACTTGCAAAGATCAAAAATTGCATTATAATAAAAGTGCTAGGGAAATTCAGAAAAACAGAAACAGAATTGCACTGAAGCAATCACAGTTTTGAAAGTCTCCTTTGGCAAAGACCTTAATTTAAAGCATCTGCTTATGCCATCAGTCCTAGAAAACTACAGCTAGGACAGGCCCCTCCAGGGAAGAGTGAGTTCTTTCTACTTAGACACAGAGTGGTGAACAGGGAGCAGCCAAGGGGATGGAAAGAGACCTTAGGTTCTGAGCCAGTAAACTTTTGCATGGAAAGGATTACTTTTCACTCCACTGGCCCTTAATCAGAGATCCCTTCTTCTTCCTTCACATATTCTCTCCCATTCTGTGTATTTTCCTATTTAAATAACGGTCTCTGAATAGCAGGAAAAGGAGCTATATAGTATCAGACATTTCTTAAATTTCTAACCCTGTTCTCTGAATTCAGGCTTCCTCATATGAAAAATGAGGTGATTGTATTTATTTTGTCAAGTTTTTGTGAAGATGAAACAAGGTAATATTGACAAAGTGCCCAGCACAGTGTTTGGCACATGATAGACATTCAGTAAATGTCAGTTCCTTTTTGAGAGCCAATTTTAGAGATTTTACCTTATTTTTCAAACCTTGTGGATTTTTGGTTTTTATGTATTTATAAAATCTATTAATAAATGCTACAGCGTATTTCTATTTTACATAGGTTCATTGATTTTGTTTCATTATAGTTTGATAAGGGTTATGATCAAGACATATACGGTGTGTAGTGGGGCTCAAAGGAGAAAGTGGTCAAATTTGGTGGTAGGCAGGGATGTTTCTGAGTGTAAATGTATTAATAATTCTTGTCTCAATCATTGAGGGAGGAATTAGAATGTAATCCAAGAGACCCTGGTCAAATCTTACTTTGCAAGGCAACTCTAATGATAAGAGCATTGATTCAGTGGTCCTAGGTCAGCTTAGACTGCAGCTTGGACACGATCACTCTTTTTATAGTCTAGAAGAAATGAATTCTGACAGCTGTTTGGAAAGTCAGCAAATTTATATTTTTAATAAATTATTAGGTTATCTAGGATGAACAAAAAGGATGCTGTGATTGTTTCAGGAAACTGCTGTTGACTAAATCTGACCCAGCTTAATTGATCATTCAGTTAATTTTCATAAACACAGGTCAGGGTGCTACTCCATGCCAGGCACATTGTTAGGCACTGGGGATGTCGCAGTTAACAAGACAAACAGTTCCATCACTGATGTCACTCCCAGTCTCTAGAGGGAGATATGACAATAAACAGAAATGGCCCAATAATGTTGCTGTCACTTGTAAGTGATATTCAATTTCTTTCATTATATATTTGTTGAACATTTGCATCATGATGTAGGACTACACAGAGTAATGTGGCAACACAGAGATACACTTGACCTGGGCTGGAGTTCAAGGAAGGCTTCCTGGAAGAGGTGACATATGAGCTGTATCAAGAAGAATCAGAAGTGGTTTGTCAGGCAATAAGAACAGATCTTTCAAGCAGTAGAAAAGGACTGAGCAAAGTCACAGGGTTATAAAATAGCACGGTGCCTGTGGGGAGTAGCAAGCAGTTCAACATTACTAGAGCCTCATGTATAAGGGAGAAGTGGCAGGTGATGCGGCTGGAGAAGCAGGCAGGAGTGAAGTCATGAAAAACCTTGTACATATGGTTAACTGTGTATGATAAAGGACCATATAAGGTTTCTGGAGCCATTAAAAGAAATGGCAATTGTCATGGATAATAGAAGTGTCTGTTTTCAGTAATGCATTAATAAATTTGTCTTAATTCATAGTAATTACTCTCTGGAATTATAATATTTATATGTTTGCTATCATTTAGCCATTCATTTAATAAGTATTATTATGTTACAGTGCTCAATCACTATTATGAGTTCTAAGAATAAACCAGTGTGTAAAATAGATGCAGGTCTACCCTCACAAAACATCTGTCTCGATAAGAAAATAAATATCAAATAGATAACTGTGCAGTAACAACTGTGGAGGATAGGGTGAAGAAATATGGGGCATGGGAAGCCAGTAACCATAGGGCCCAGTGTGAGAACAGTGTCAGGGCCTGCTGAGAAAAGGTTCAGTGGAGACCTGAAGCAGGACTGTGAAGTCAATGAGTGGGCGAGAAGACACATTTCCACTGGAATGGATGCTATGTGCTTAGGCTCTGTGGTGGTTTAATAACTCAACACTCACATGGCGCTGGAAGGCAGCCAGTAGAGATGGATTGTGAATTAAGCAGGAGAGAAAATGGTCAGAAACAGACCTGGAGGGCCAGGTAGTTACCAGCAGCACATAGAAGGCTTCATAGATTATATTAAGAATTTGAACTGTTTCCTAAGAGGGTTGGGATTTGCATTTTTAAAAGCTCATTCTGGCTGCCTCGTGAACAAAGAGTGTGAATGAATGCTGGAAGAGCCAGCATGAGGTTAGATAGAGTGTCCTTATGCCAGCTAGGATGAGGGTCATGATAGGAGTGGTGAAGAGCCATGGAATGACTACACAAAGGTGGACACTGCAGTTCAAAACCTCAAAGATAGGGGTGAGGGTTGTTCTACAGTGACATGTCATTTATTACCTAGTTGCTTGCATGTTCAGATGTTTCCCACATCTTTTGTAGAGCTCATGTAGCTTAAGGACCTCTTCAACAGTAACAACCATTCAATTGGACAGAGGAGAAAGAAAAAAGCATGGAGCAACAGGAACTCTCATTCACTCATGGGAATGAGGAACGCACAGACACTTTGTAACACAGGTTGGCAGTTTCTTACATAACTAAACATACTCTCACCATAAAATTAAGCACTTGTACCCCTTAGTATTTATCCAAATGAGTTAAACTTTACGTCAACACAAAAACCTGCACGTGAATGTTTATAGCAGATTTATTCATAATTACCAAAACTTGGAAGCAGCCAATATGTCCTTCAGGATAAACAAACTCTGGTACATTTATATAATAGAATAGTATTCAGCGATAAAAAGAAATGAGCTGTCAAAACTAAGAAAAACCATGGAGAAACCTTGAAAGCATATTGCTAAGAGAAAAAAGCCAATCTGAAAATCCCAACTATTGTCCTTCTGAAAAAGGCAAAACTATGGAGACAGTACAAATGTTAGTGATTGCCAGGAGTTTGAAGGAGGTGTGGGAGGGAGGATGAATGGGTAGAGCACAGGGGATTTTAGGGCTATGAAACTATTTTGTATGAAGCTATAATGGTGGATATATATCATTATACATTTGTCAAAAGTCATAGAATGTATAATACTAACAGTGCTGTATCAATTGGTTCATCAATTGTAACAACTGTACCATACTAATGCAAGATGTTAATATTAGGGGAAACTGAGGATAGGGTGGTATATGGCAACTCTGTACTTTCTGATCAGGTTTTTTTTTTTATAAATATAAAACTACTCTTAAAAAGTCTATTAATTTAAAAAATAAATCACATCATAGTCATGAATTGCTAGAAAACCCGAACACTATTTTGTTATACAGTAAACAATGGGATATTTCTGGCTTCTTGCCCAGGGATCTCCCTTGTCTCAGTGCAGAGAGATTGATTATGCCAGTGCCTCCTGGACAAATCTGAGAGCTTTAGGGAGCAGAAGCAGCTGCACTGAGAGTTCTGCATATTATGGTCTCAGAAAAATATAAAAGCTACCATGAAGTAATTCTTGGCACTTCTGGATTTTCCCTCTGCTTAACATTTAGAGATGTGTCCAAAAGATAGTCACAGCAAGGTCCTTGGAGGAGGATGGAGTAGTGTCAAAAAGCTGAGCAGATTCCCCAAGAAGCCACAAATAGTTGGAGGCAGATGGCACATCAGATCATCAGGGCATCTCTGCAGTGATACCAACTCTATTTTCCACAATTTTACAGGGCCAGTTTAACAATATAATTCTGGTATTGCTCGTCCCCCCTCCCCCCCAAAAAAAGGCCAAAACCAGAGAAAGTCACAAACATAAAGCCAAATATGGTTGCAGGCTAAATGCACAGGTGTTAATTGTTAGTGTTTCTCAGCCAGGCGATGTAATCTTGACTAAATGTGGATCAAGAGAATATTCAGTTATTTAATGTTCCCGTCTCACTGCTTTGCTAATTAATTTAGAAATGTGAATTGACCAAATACCCAGTGATGGGCCATGTGTTCAGTTTGTGATAATTAGATATCACTTAGTCATTTAGTCACACCTTACATTCCCAGTCTGTTTTTCTGGGAAGAAATTAAGAAGTAATGAGGTGTGTCTTCATAAAAATGAGCAGTCTTTCAAATTTTCATCCAGTATTGTGGAGAACAAAAGCTTTCTTTTCCTTTGTCAATTTCTTTTCACATATTTGATGAACTTGCTACAAGAGGATATTCTCATCTATATTCACCTTGGAAACATAAAAACTTCATTACTGAGAGTTCATAAATTGGATGTTTTCCACTAATTTTCAACAAACTGTCAATGACTGGATGGAGACTAACTTAAGTGGCATAAGATCAAGTTATGGATGTGCATTTGCAACAGTATGAATCTGGAGACGTTTATTCTTGCTTGGAATAATTACTGATATTTATATTAACAGTATAAGCATGTGTGATTAATGCCACTTATGATGAAAGACAATGCCACAAACAACAATTTTAGACTGTGTTTTGGGAGTCACTAAATATTTACTAAACATGCTTGCCTGAATTAGGAAGAGAGGTTCCAATTTTCAACAACAGTTCCCAGTTCTATATTCTTCAGTTAATTGAACCAAGAAAATATGAAGCAGTGCATTCTTATCTTCAGATTCCCCAGTGTTGCTGAGGTGGCTGCAAAGACAAGATACTCCCTCCTCCATGGGCCCTTCCCAACTCTGTACTCCCACCAAAAGAGATTGAATTCATAGGAAGAAGAAAAGTTTATTGCTCTTTCCATGATGAAAATATTCACTGTTACAGCTGTTATTGAGTATGCCTAGTGTCACATCATGGTGCCAAATGTTTACATGTATTCTCTCACTAAATCTTCCCAATGATCCTACATTAAAGTTCTATTATTACCAAATATGCACCTGAAGAGAATAAGTTTCAGAAAAGTAAGAATGTGCTTTAAATCACATGGGTGGTAAAGTGGTAGAACTAGGATTTGAACCCATATCTCAAAATGCTTCCTCATTGCTATCCCTCATTAGCAACTGTGTATTTGTTTTTAACTTAGGATTTGGTAAAACTAGAGAGTAGAATATATCTCATAGAGAGTTTTAAGAATTAAGATGGATATATGTACACCTAATGGGTGCATTGCACACTGTTTGGGGGATGGACACAGTTGAAGCTCTGACTCGGGTGGGACAAAGGTAATATATGTAACCTAAACATTTGTACCCCTGTAATATGCTGAAATAAAAAAAATAAAACGAACAAACCAAAACAAAACAAAAAGTCTGAGCTAAGTAAAAAAGAGAGAAGACCAAAATAAATAAAATCAGAGATGAAAAAGGAGACATTACAACTGATACTGCAGAAATAATAAGGATCATTAGGCCCTACTATGACCAACTATATGCCAATAAATTGGAAAACCATGTAGAAGAAATGGGTAAATTCCTAAACATATACAACCTACCATGCTTGAGCCAGAAAGAAATCCAAAACCTGAATAAACCCACAATAGGTAATGAGATAGAAGCAGTAATAAAAAGTATCCTATCAAAGAAAAGCCCAGGACCTGATGGTTTCACTGCTGAATTCTACCAAGCATTTAAAGAAGAACTAACACCAATCCTACTTATACTATTCCAAAAAATCGAGAGGGAGGGATAAAAATCACCCACCCACTGCATAGAGCGCCTAGGGAATGTGGCTTCGTTTGTCTTGTTTGAGACCTCCTTTGGATGGTCCTCATTAGGGCCTATTCAATCTCCTTTCTTACTGCTGATCAAATGTGTGTACTTTCCTATCTCAGTCCTCAGCCTAAGCACCCACCTCCCCCATCAGTCTTCCAAATAATAATATCTTTTAAACAAACACTCACTGACAGTTCACTATGTGAAAAACACTACACTAAATGCCCTTGTTTAAACCTTCCTGGTCTCCTCTTCATTAGCCCTCCACCACCATTCATGCTATTTCCTATGAAGAATCCTAGGAAATCTATTTAATACATCTGACCTAAGCCACTGAAAATTTGGGCTGGTGCTGGACCAAACTGCCCATGACGTTTCAGGCCAAACCATCCTACTTACCAACTCTCATCCTTTTTTGCCCTAGTGTTTCCTCTCAGAGTAATTAATGCTCTGCTGGCAGAAACACACACTTCTTTTTTTCTCACTATTTTTGTGAGAAAGTTTTATAATGATAGAAAGTCATAGAATTCAAAAGCTGGAAGGGATTCTAGCATGCATCTAATTCAGTGTTTCCTAAATGTGGCTGTGCATCAGAATGATCTGGGGCTCTTGATAAAAATAGAAATTCTCAGACCGAACCCTAGATAGTTTAATTCTGTATTTTTAGCAAACACCATGGGTTATTCTTATATACAACCAGGTTTTAAAAGCACTGATTTGATTCTTCTTTTTACTTAAAATAAAACTGTGAGCAAATTCAGGCAGGAATTGTATCTCTTTTCCGCTACATCCTCAATTCCTAATACTGCCTACTCAAAGCAGGAAAACATAGTTGGCACTCAGTAAATACCAGTTGAAATAAAAGTGAAATCACAGTACATCCTTAGCATTACTGATTTGTGTATTTATGTTTACTCCTCCTTGTTCCAAAATGGTTTTGAGGCACCTTACAAAGATTCATGTAAAATCTCTCTCTATTCTACTGATCAGGAGAAAAGGATTTGATTGTAGAAGAATTCAAGGAGGATTAGCAGCTCTGAACACTTCCTAGATAAATTCTAATTCCAAATAAGTAGCTTCCACTGTATTGAGAATTGTATAGTTTATTTTTTCTTTCATGAAAAAAATGCCATCCCGTTAGGGGTTGGGGAACCTGCAGCCTCAAGGCCACAGGTGGCCTTCTGGGTCTTTGAATGTGGCCTTTTGACTGAATTCAATTTTTACATAATAAATCCTTTTAATAAAGGGATTTGTTCTGTAAAGTGTGGATTCAGTTGAGGGGCCACACTTGGGGATCTGGAGGGCCACTTGTGGTCTTGAGGCCACAGGTTCCCCAGCCCATAATACCTTTGGGAAAATAATTCTCCCAAATATCCCTTTAAAAAAATCAAATTCTTAAGAAAAATCAGAGACTGGGGTCTAAAATTGTCAGTCCCTTAGCCTGTATTTAGGCTCTTTGTTCCCTTCAGAGATAGTGGAACTTATAGTTTCATTTGCAATTTTTTACCTTGACTGGTCCTGGGGAGGAACAAGCAGTCAGCGCTCCCGCAGAGTTCTGGAGGCAGCTGTACTACAGATGAGCGCAATATGCATCACAGGAAACACGAGTCCAGACTAATTCTGATGAGCATGAAGCTCTTTCCACAAGTTTATTTAAGGGCTTTATGACATTACTGCA
Source organism: Eulemur rufifrons (assembly GCF_041146395.1). Taxonomy (NCBI): domain Eukaryota; kingdom Metazoa; phylum Chordata; class Mammalia; order Primates; family Lemuridae; genus Eulemur; species Eulemur rufifrons. The sequence goes on from NC_090988.1 coordinate 41,181,063, forward strand.
GTTGCATTTGCAAGCCGCTGAGGCAAATTCACTACCATCTAGGTAATGATCAAACTGTATCTCTATCTCAAGGAAAGATCATAAGGATTTGTGAAACTGCCCAGATTTATAATGCTATATGGTCATACCTGTGAACTATAAGAAATGGTCTAGATTTCCATCACTTTTTCCCAGAACATGTCCATCACAATAATTTTCCTCCAATTTTACCATGAATGAACACAATGCTCCCCCAAACAGGGAAGTTGACATCATATGTTGCAGCTGGCATGCTTGCTGACCACTTCCTCTCCGTGCATGCCTAACATTGCTCTTACCACTCTGTAAGACCTTCCCACCCACCCCCACCCACCACTGTTCTAGTGTGCCCTTAAAACTCAGCTCCTGGCCTACATCCTTCAGAAAGATTTCCATGGCCTCCTGAAATCCACTGTGACTTTCCCACCTAAGTTTTACCAAAATGTATTGTCTATGCCATTCTATCACTAGTTAACTGAAACTACAAAACAAAACCTTTAAGTGTATGTCGAATTAGAAATCATGATTGAAAGAGATGAAAACTAAAATCCATGTTCTTTGCACAAAAAAATCCAACTATTTGAAATCTAAAAAAATCCTTGATAAGTTAATTATAGCCCATAAGATTCATAAATCTTAGCTGGGTGCGGTGGCTCACGCCTGTAATCCTAGCACTCTGGGAGGCTGAGGCAGGCGGATTGTTTGAGCTCAGGAGTTCGAGACCAGCCTGAGCAAGAGCGAGACCCCACCTCTACTAAAAATAGAAAGAAATTATATGGACAGCTAAAAATATATATAGAAAAATTAGCCGGTGATGGTGGCGCATGCCTGTAGTCCTAGCTACTCAGGAGGCTGAGGCAGTTGGATTGCTTGAGCCCAGGAGTTTGAGGTTGCTGTGAGCGAGGCTGACGCCACGGCACTCACTCTAGCCCGGGCAACAGAGTGAGACTCTGTCTCAAAAAAAAAAAAAAAAAAGATTCATAAATCTTAAAATTTCACAGTGCCAATCTTGTTTCTACATGGTCTTTGGAAAACATTGTGCTTTCAGCAGGAAGCAAAGAAATACTATTTTCTTAATTTCATGAAGTATCAAAAATTTAGGGGATTTCTAAAGATCATTTGAAGTTGTTTTTCTCCTGTAGCATTTCAGCCGTTTAGACACCAAAATGAATTGGTCTCCTAAAATGTCCCTTCAACAGAGAGTGCCTGAGCTAAGCTGTACATGCCCACAGGGACCAATGAGAACATGCATACTTCCTCCTGGAGAAGATTATTTTTCTTCCTTCCATGGACTGTCTGCAACATCATGTTCATGTCTGGAACATTCGAATCTTTGGGTGTACAACAAAACATGTCTGTACTCCTGGAAGGTAAAATAAAATGGGTAAAGATTCTCCACATAACCATACCATCTCTGTCTGTCACTACATAGCCCATGCCACAGTGAGATCAGTTTCTGTGTGTGTCATTTCTAACAATGACAAAAAAAGCCATCATTAGTTGAGCACTTATTATGTAAACATACACTGTGCTAAAATATTTGTAATTATCAACCTGTTTGATCTTCATAGCAATGTTAAGTGGTAGATTTAATTACTATCCTTATTTTATACATGATGAAAACAGAGACTTAAAAAGAGAGAACATCAGATTACTCACACAAAGCTCTTACTCAACCACTGCAGTGCACTGCAATAAACCATGAACTTCCTTGGAAAGAGGACATTTTTGTTAATATTTCATTTAGAGACCCCTTGTCTAGAATAGCACCTGGGCTTTAATACATGCTTCGTAAATGTTTGTTGTTTTAACTAAATGTTCAATGAATAAGAGGCACAGTATAACTCTATGCTTTCTGGAATGCAACTGCAGGCTGTGAGTGTACACGAATTTTGCTACAAATCTGCTAAGATCTACCCAAATCTACCAGGGAATGGAAGGCAGGCATTCCTTTTTCTATACTGGGGCCTTTCTAGGCTCAAGCATAGCCACGAACCTTGATCAAATATTAGAAACAAATCTCAGTAAATACCAAAGATATCAAATAGGAAAAACAAAGCATAATAGACAAATATACTAAACAGAAAAACAATAACTTTGGGTTTTGCATCACCCTTTATATTATTATTCATAGCATGTTCACAGATAAAATTGCATCTAGTTCTAATGAATTTTCTGAGGTGGTGGCAGGGAAAGTTATTATTCTCATTTCACAAGTGCTGAAATTTCCCTGTCCAACCAACTGTCAATGATATGGCCCAAATCTCCTGACTTCTAGTCTATTTTTCCTTATGGCTTTATAGGCATCAAACTACAAACAGTATTTATTCTAAAATCATTCCAACCCTAAGATGACTAAGTTACTCTGTTACCATTTAAGAATCCTACCTTACTTCCATGCAGGTGAGATATTAATATTACAACTTTAGTTATGCACTTTCAACCTCAATTTCCCCGGAGAAGCCCCAAGCTTTCCACATACTTTCAGTGCAAGATGAAAGAAATAAAACTCCAATGAGACCACTAAAAGCATACATTAAATAATACATTATTCCTCTACCAAATAATAACAAAAACCCTATCCTGTAGAAAATGTTGGCTTTAATGAGTTTCTACAAGTTAGAGAGCAACTTAGCTTCCAATATATACGTGGGATGGGGAGGGTGGTTAGGGAATGGTGACTCAAATATTCAAACCAAAGTAATGGATGGACATCAGAGCAGTCATATAATATGTCAATTATTTACAATGTATTACTGAGTCTCAGTACTTTGTTGAAGAAGCTAAGTTACATCTTGTTATTTATCAAATTATTTATATAGGACAAGAATGAATGACTTAAGGCTTGCAAGGAAAGCTCTCCTTTGCCCTCCACTAATTACTTCTATACCTTCTGTCACTGTGTTTTATATACTCATTCATCACACATTTATTGAGCAAAAAATTGTGTGTCATAATGAGTTCTTGAGATGTAAACTGAGTAAAACATAATCCTAGCCTTAGAGGATTCACAATCTAGGAGAGTAGCCAGGGAAAGTGAAGATTACCATTATTAAAGCGGCTGTGTTGAACTGAAATCTCTCTCTTTCTCTCTCTCTCTACCTCCTCTTCCTGATCCTCTTTCCCTCCCCACTCTCAGTTCCAACATTGACTAGTTATGATATTTTTGGAGAAGTCTCTAAACTTTTGTTCCTTATTCTCTGACATAATGATATGAATCAGGAAAGTAAGCAATTTTTTTGTGCCTGTTATTTGCCAGACACCGCTCTAAATGCTTTCAATGCACTATTGCATTTAATCCTTTCAATAGTCTAATGAAAAGTTACTATTATTATTCCCAAGCAATCAAATTAGAGACAGAAATGTCAGCATGAGAAGCATGGGCTCTAGAAGGCAAAAGAGTTTAAAGCTGGCAGCTTCCCATTGCCATTAGAATGAAGACATTCCTTTACAGGGAACGTCCCTTCCCTTTGCTACTTCAGACCCACTGTCCCTTTTGCCCAACCTGCCCAGTGCCCTGGGAACTGACTCAAATGGATCATGGCGTCAGTGGGCTCCTCTGCCTTTGGCTTCAGTAAGATTCAGCCAGTGGAAGGCATCGCCAAGAAGGTGGAGGGAGGAAGGAGAGTGAAGTCAAATTACTCATTCCTTTGGTGGGCTCCCTTCCTGTGGGGTTATTTTGAACTATCTGCACCCTTTTCACAAGGCCTCCTGTCAAGGCCCCGCTTCACCTAACCCTCTCTGTCCCTGGGTCTCTATGAGGTCACTGTTCCCTCCCCTTGTCCCTTTGCTTTAGGCTTGGTAACCAGATGCCAGTGTTACTAGTATCAGGGGACTGCACTATCCCTACTGACTTCACGGCATCCTGCCTACACATTTATAAACAGTCCCTTAATGCATTTTTCGCAAATTTCCCTAATTATCCTAACCTGAGTGTCCTGTCTGTTCCTTTTAGGGACTCAGACAAATACACTGAGTTTATAAGTCACTAAATGACCAGTGTTCCTGGTCCCATTTTATCCTCAAAGTATAATTTTTCTATGTTATTTTTCAGTGTTGCTATCACACAGATCTTTCAAATCCTCAAACTTGTACGGACCTTCTGTTTGCAGAAATTCTGCATATCCTGTTCCTTCTTCCAGAACACACCCTATCAATATCATTACTGTCCCCGACCCCAACACACATACACACACACACATCCCCCCCCAACAAACCTACCTGTCACATATAACAGGTTTCAGTGATATTTTTTGACTTAATTATTGGAATTAAGAACCAAAGAGGGACTGCTTTTTTCAAACACTTTTGATCCTTAGAGTCATATGTCATGATGCAATTTATAATAGTACATTATATTTTCCTCAACACTTATTCTGTGAGGGTAGAGAAACTGAGTTCTGAGGAACTTAAGTGACGTGTCTAAGACTCGACAGATAGTAAGTGACAGAACCATGATTTAATCCCAGGTCTGTTGGGCTCCCACAAGCAAGCCAGGCCTGGGAACATCTGTTCCACATGTTTCCACATTCTGCAAAGGTTTCCTGTCAGGCTCTAGAAATATAAGGGGTTTAAAGGAAATTTTCTAGAAAGGTGCTGGAAGCTATTCTTTTCTAGACCTTTTTGTTTTCTATTGTGTTGTCAATCAGTTCTTTCTACCCCACAACTTTTATGAAACCAAACAAAGCAACACTTTCTGTGGTGAACACGATTGCAACTTTGCAAGTGCTTGATTTTTGAACAGATGAAGGAACAATGCCTGTCTTTAGGGAATCTTGTTCGAAACCTCTTAGATTGCAGCCTGGCACAATAATGAGAAACATTAGCTGAGGTAATTCAGCTCCTGGGGTACTTTAATTTGAAACAATTGGAGTGGTGAACGCGAATACCCAGCATTTTCCCTCTGGTCCGTGGAGCGGAGAGAACTAAAGGGGCTTCAACAGGAAGCTGGAAGCAGCAGCTTGGTAGGCAGCAGAGCCATTACTTGCTTTCTTTCCAACTTCCTCGTGCCAACTCCAGCGGCACAGTTGTTTCCTATTGAGGACAGATTCTGCTTGTTCAGTGAATGTTTGTGAAGAGAGAGATTTTCAGACACTCAGCTATAATGGGGCATTCACACATTCAAAACCCAGCTAAATTTGCCCTTAGGGCACATGGGGATGATGCCAGGAGCACAAGCTTGCCCGGAAATGGTAATGGAAATACAGGCTCTGTTGACTTAGGGTGAGTTCAGGCAAATAGCCCGACCACCCAGTGCCACAGATTCATGCCCAGAGCACGCTGGCTCCTGCTCCTCTACTCAGGACAGCACTGACCTGGCCTCCTGTCCCTTGCTTACTTCACTCCAGACAGGTGGGTTTGAACTCAATTTCCAATAAGTCCCTTCCTCGTTCTGCTCTTCAATGTCATGGCTCACTTTCTTCCACTCTAGTGACCCAGAGAAATCCATCGATATTGCAAATCCAATCATGCTAGAGCCTTGCTTAAAGGATTTCTTATTGTTCAGATCAAGTCCAGACCACTTAACCTGGCTTTCCATGACCTGACCTCTAACTAACCTTTAGCTTCATGGTCCATCCCCACCTTATTCTCCCCCTGTGCCACGGCTACCCTGAACGCTCTGGATCCTGTATGTCGTCACTTCCATGAGGTTGTCTTTGCACATGACACTCCTTTCCTAGACACTTTTCTCCTTCCTTGGTCCATTCCTCAGCCCTTCCAGGTCACTAAGCATCTTGTCCTTTGGGGAGCTTTCTCTGAGGTCTACTTTCCCCTGCCTTCCCCAGAGCACCCTGAACTTCTTTCCAAAACAGCACTTAACCATTTTCATCATGTACAAGATGCCATCAAATATAAGACATATTTCACAGAAACACAAAAGTAAGAAAAAAAATGTGAAAACTAGAATTGATTAAATACAGTCATAATTTTCTGTTTATTTGTCTCTGCCAATAGACCTTTTGCTGACAAGGGTTCCATATTCACTTCTGTGACTCAGCTCTTACCATTGTGTCTGGTTCATATTAGGATCTTAGCAAATATTTTTTTCAATAAACAAAAGGGATTTTTGGGGTGGTGAACCAGGTGGTGTCTCTAGAGTGTTCGGATATGATCCTCTATAGAACTAGGAAAGCCAGTCTTTCCCATTCTTAAAATTTTATAGCTGGACATAGAAAAAGAATTTTCCCATAAAATTTTTAAATAACTTCAGGAAAAGTAAATCATTTACTAAATTTGTAACATTTTCAGTGTGTGAGGCTATGTGTGGGAGGACCTATTACATACATCGTCTAATGTGATCATCACTAAATCTCTGATGTGGAGGTGGTCTTAAATGTTTCCCAATTAAATCACACTCAGAAAAGGAAAATGGTTTGTAAGGTCACACTACATATTAAGTGGCAGAGACATGATTCAACTCTAATTCTCACATCTCAAGGTCTTTAGTCTTTACACTGTATTTCTTTGCCTTCTCCTCCGACATTCCCAGTATTTTCCAAAACAAGAGATTGGTTTTTTAAAAAAGACACCAAATACCACCAAATATCATGCTGACAAAGCCATTCCCCTTCTTATTCAATCTTTTAGACCTAATCAAGGAGACACTCTGCCCTTGGTGCTGGTGTGTCTTTACTTACAAACACCTACTAAGCTCCTTTTGCAACAAAGGGAGAAGCAGCCTGGAACTCAACATGTTGGCAAGCAGGAGTCTCTGCTTAGATTTAAGAACCGTTTCCTTGTCATCATATGTATTTTTAGTCTATCTTTTATTTATGGTAAGCTAGAAGGCAATTTTGCCCTTATATGTATAATAGTGACATACAATTTTTATAAAACATAGTTGATTTTTAAATATGGAACAAATATAAAGAAGACTTTGAGGCAAATAGTAATGCAAGTGGTTCTCAAAAGAGGCAGAAGCCATGAAGGTGATCAAAGAAAGACTAAAATTTGGAAAATCATTAGTGCTATACAGTGAGGGTAACAGTGATTGCAAGTGTGGAGGCTCCTCCTTTTGCTCGGTCTACCCTACTGGATACTCTTCAACCTCCTCCTATCAGCTCAGTAAAGAAGGACTGTTTTGATGCTATAATATGAGGCTAGTTAAAGGCACAAAGGATGTTCAAATCCCATACTGCCAAATGTCCTTCCTCTCCAAAGAATCCTAAAGAACTCATACGTCAAGATGGAAAGTTAACACTTTTTATTAGCTGGGCATGGTCATCCCTCAGAATCCTTTGGGGATTGGTTCCAGTATCTCCCGCGGATACAAAAATCCACAGACGCTCACGTCCCTGATAGAAAATGGTGTAGTATTTGCATATGACCTATGTACATCCTCCTGTATACTTCAAATCATCTCTCGATTACTTATAATACCCAATACAATGTAAATTCTATGTAAACAGTTATTATACTGTATTGGTTTTTATTTGTTTTTTATTGCTGTGTTATTTTTTGTTCTTTGTTTTTTTCTCCATTTCTCTTTATCTGCTTAATTTTTTAATTTATTTTTTATTCAGGTAAAGCGTATATATATCATTTACCATCTTCACCATTTTGGGGTGTACAGTTCAGTGATAATAAATAAATTTATTTGATCAGCAGTTGGACGAATCTGGGAATTTGACCCTGCTAATAGGGAGGGCCCACTGTCATTTCCCATAACACCACTGGCACATGGCTAAAGCTTGAGACCTATAAGTCTGCCTTCTTCTTTAGCCTTAATTAAAACCTCAGGATTGTACCGCCAGGTCCCACGATACAAAAATTTGAAGTAATAACCAATATACTCAGACAGATGCAGAGAAAAATATAAGGGCAGGTGTCATAGATGAGAGAAGTGGAGTAGCCGTGGGGAGAGTCTCTATCTCTATCTCCCCTCATGTGATAGGGAAGGGAAAAGTGACTTCACGTGCACAGTGACACTGTCCATTTATTTAACAAGCATGCACTTACATAGAACCGACCAAATCCCAGGCACTGATCTAAGTATTTTTAGATATTTACTATATCCACATAAGAATTACATGAGGCAAGTACTTATTAATATTTTACAGATGAAGAAACTGAGGCACAGTTAAGTAACTTACCCAAGGTCACACAGCTAATGGGAGGAGTGAGCCCCATACACTCAAGCACCAGAGAGCACACTCTTTTTTTACTTTTTATTTTTTTTAAATTTCAGAATATTATGGGGGTACCAACATTTTGGTTACATATGCCTTTGCCTTGCCCAAGCCCAAGCCACTGTGCCCTTCCCCCATACAGTGTGCTCCACATCCATTAGTTGTGAATTCACCCACCCCCTCCCCTCCCCTCCCACCTGACCAGCACCCGATGAATATTACTACTATGTGAGCACCTAAGTGTTGATCAGTTAGTACCAATTTGTTGGCGAGTATAGGCTCAATCTCTATCCAGGATAATATAAGAGGTGCTAGTTCACCATTGTTTTTTGTAGTTGAGTAGTATTCCATGGTGTACATACACCACATTTTATTAATCCATTCATGTGTTGATGGACACTTGGGTTGTTTCCACATCTTTGCAATTGTGAATTGTGCTGCCATAAACATTCGAGTGCAAATGTCTTTATTACAGAATATCTTTTTTTTCTTTGAGTAGATGCCTAGCAGTAGGATTGCTGGATCTAATGGTATTTCTATTTTTAGCTCTTTGAGGTATCTCTAAATTGCTTTGCATGGGGGTTGTACTAATTTGCAGTCCCACCAGCAGTGTAAGAGCATTCCTATCTCTCCACATCCGTGCCAGAGTTTGTTGTTTTGGGACTTTTTGTTAAAGGCCATTGTCACTGGAGTTAGGTGATATCTCCTGGTGGTTTTGATTTGCATTTCCCTAATGATTAGAGATGTTAAGCACTTTTTTATATGTTTCAGAGAGCACACTCTTATTCACTAAGCCAGGATCAACCTGATTATTCATTAGTGTTTTCCTGAAGGGACTCAGAAAGGGGATGTGCAGAGAGATATAGAATCATTCCTTGGACCACATCCAGCAGCAATAAAAGAAAGAGAAAGAAGGTTCTGCTTCATTGATCCTCAAACATTGCAATCTGTGGACAATGTCAGTCAGCAATAAACTTAACTATAAGATCACCAACTTCATGAGCTTTCTCTAAATAATACCAATGATTTGTCATCATTAACTAAATACTATCTCCTTTAATGAGGCAACGATTCTATACACAACTACCAATTCCTTATTTAAACTAAGCTACAAGCAAAAGTATACATGTGGAAATATAAGCCCTTGTATCGCGGAGAATTTGTACTACCTGACTTGCAAAGTAAAAGAATTTACTTAAAGGCAAATCAATTTCTGTATTCTTTCTGAGATAATTTGATTATTAAGACACTGGAGAAATCACCTTAGAAAGCAGTTTTAAAAATAAGGTGATCATACATACATGTTTATATCTATCACCCCAGAATAACTATTATTAATAATAGCACCTGCAAAATTTCCTGGGTTGAGTGATAAATTATATGGCAACCCTACTAAAAGAGCATCTTATGTCAGGGACTTCACTCTCCACTGTGGTGGAGGATAGTAATACAGAGATAAAAGACGCATTTCCTGCCCTCAAGGATTTCACAGATCAGATTTCATTCCACTTTGAGGGAGATACATAAAAAGAAAATGACGATGTAGTGCAATAAATGTCAGAATAGAGACGTTGAAATAAGGAGCCTGGATAGTAGCGGAGAGCCACTAAACCTTGAGTGAGGAAGGGTGAGGGTCTAGGGACTTCTTTCAGGAGAAGCAACCCTTCTGACTTTTAATGGATCAGAGGTATAATCAGTATTTGAATATCTGGTGGAAGATGAAATTCAAAATAGAAGAACAAAGAATGAACTTTAATGGGATACGCAAGGTAGGTAATAACACATGAAGCACAGGATTTATTTGAGACCAAAGTATTAGATTTTTTGAATCTCAAATCTATGAAATTCTAGCTGTGTCTCTTTGGTAATTTACTGAACCTCTCTGAGTCTTGGTTTCTTCATGGGTCAAATGGAGAATAATGATATCTAACTCATAGGCTTGTGGGGAAGCTTCAATAAATTAATGTTTGTAAAGCCCTTTAAAAAGTATGTGGCACACAGTAAGTTCTATAACAGATTGGTTTAATAAGATTCAAATATGTGGAGTGTATGCATGTGAATATCGCAAGTTGAGAAGGGAAGGCAGTTTCTTGTGTGGCATACCCCAAGGAGTTTGCACTTGATCCTGAGGGGGATATAACAGTTATTGAAGGGGAGTGACACATAAAAGGGTGATACGATCAGTCTGGATTTTTTAAAAGATTAATCATTCTTGGCAAGTGTGCGGAGGATGGGATAGAGATGAGATTAGCAGGAGGCAGAGAGAAAAGCTATTGCAGCAGATGATGAATGGCAGCAAGGAAAGAGAAAAACAAACCAAAACAAAACCTGCTCTATTCAGGAAACATTTAGGCAGCACCATTTAACTCCATGTCAAAACCTTCACCATGGCATGGGGCAGCCTCACTACAAAGGCTAATTAACCAAAATAGGGTGCAGAGATGAAATTTGAGCCTTCAAAAACATGATACTTTTAGTATCCATTTTACAAAGGTTACATTTAGAGGTGACTGAATGTTAAAGCCAGAAGGGACCTAAAGGAATGATGCAGTCCAGTGTTTTTCCATCCTGGCTACCATTAAAATCACCTGGGGGTATTTTACAAAATACCAGTTCTCAGGACTCACACTTGGTGAATTAACTAAGGGTCTCAGATTGGAGCTCAAGTGCTAATGAGTCTTTAAAGCTCACCAGGTGATTCTAATGTGCAGCCAGGCTGGAGAAGCCCAACTGATCCCACCCAACCCCCATACTGGACAGAGGTGAAAGGTGAGCCCCAGACAGTCTACTTCTTTTAGGATGCCACTGGTTATTATGTTACCTACTATAATTATATTAACATAGTTTCTTATGTACTTATAGCAAGATCAGAACCTCTTGGACATTTGATATGAAATCATATTTTATAATAAGTTTATGCGATGCAAGAAATGGGGAAAAACACCACATGAAAAACATTATACCATAAGAAAAAGCAAGTGTGAAAAAGGAAGAGTTTATGCAAACAATATGAAGTGAGACCATATATGCATTCCACAGACCCAGAGTAGACAAGGCTTACCAAGTTATGAGAGACTGGTTTCGTAGGAAAGAGTAGTTAGGAGAGGACAGGAAAAGCACAGAGATAGGAGAAGGAGAAGAGAAGGAGAGAGAGAAGGAGGAGGAGAAGGAGGAAGAAGAGGAAAAAACCTCCATGCAGTCAAGGCGCTATATCTGATTTGTTCACTTTTGCATCCCCAGAATCACGAGCAGCACTTTGCAGACAGACTAGTCCCATGTTTTATTTAAAGGTCTGAATAAGTGGAAGAAAGGAAGGCATGGAAGGAGGGCAAACAGGTCAAGCAGAGTTACTCATCCGCTTTTTCTCTTAGGTCCATTAAATCTGAACAGCCTCAGAGATGAGAAAATAATTTTCAAAATGTTCAGTCCCCCTTATGTACTGGGCTTTTGCTCCCAGAAGCAGCTTTAAATTTCTTTGGCACAGGAATTTTCAGTGGTCCCCGTCTGGGGTCTGGAGTTCTGCGTAGAGAGTTCCTTTACTGATGATCTGGGTGTAAGAGTGTAGGCTCCCTAGAGAATAAGTTCTGGGTTTAAAATCAGGCCATGTCGTTAACCACCTGAGCTGGGGCCAGGTTTTTCACTGCTTTTAGCATCAATTTTCCTAAAATGGGCACTGCTATGGGCTGAATGTTTGTGTCTCCCTCAAATTCATATGTTAAAGCCCTAACCCCCAATGTGATGATATTTGGAAGTGGGGCCTGTGGAAGATAATTAGGGTTAGATTATGCCATGAGGGCTGGATGTGCATGATAAAATTAATGTACTTATAACAAGAGAAAGAGACAAGAGATCTTTTTCCTTCCATGTGCAAGAACCTAAATAAATAAACACATGAGTTTATAGAAAGAATATACCCATCTGCAACCAGGCCCTCACCAGATACTTCATCTGCCAGGACCTTGATCCTGGACTTCCCATCCTTCGGAACTGTGAGAAATCAGTATTTGTTGTTTAAGATACTCAGTCTATAGTATTTTGTTATAGCATCCCAAACTGACTAAGACAGGTATATTCCAGCTGTTGGAAAGGTTGATGAGGTGATACACATGGTTATTAGGACCTTAGCCTGAATATGGTCAGTGATGTTAGATGTATTATTGTATCGTATTTGTTGCTGTAATATTATTTATTATAATTTGACCCATCCCATTTCTCACTGGTGAGAGCAAAGAACCATGATGTGAGAAACTACAGAATTACAGGAGCCAGTAAGGCTAGATTCCACTTTACTGGTCCTTGGCCCAACCTTTTATTTATTTATTTATTTATTTTCTTTTTTTTATTTCATCTTATTATGGGGGTACAAAAGTTCAGGTTATATACATTGCCCATGTACCGCCCATCCCCCCGAGTCAGAGCTTCAAGCGTGCCCATTCCCCAGACAGCGCGCATTGCACTCATCATGTAGTTATACCCCCATCCCCTCCCCCCACCCCCATCTTCCCGAGTCAGCACCTTCAAGCGTGACCGTTCCCCAGACGGCGTGCAATGCACTCATCATGTAGGGATACACCCATCCCCTCCCCCCACCCCCCCACCTCAGTCTGATATCCAATTGGTGTTATTCCCAAATGCGCATTTAGGTGATGATCAGGGAAACCAGTTTTCTGGTGAGTACATGTGATGCTTGTTTTTCCATTTTTGGGATACTTCACTTAATATAATGGGTTCCAACTCTCTCCAGGAGAACCAAAGAGATGTCATATCACCTTTGTTTCTTATAGCTGAGTAATACTCCATGGTATACATATACCACAATTTACAACCTTTTATTTTAAACTGAAAACTCCTAACTAGATTTTGTTTCGTCTGGCCTATAGTTGCACTCTGATCTCAGAATAGGGATTTGATGTTTCAAGGTAATATAAAGTGTCCCTTTGTCATCTTTCAGGTGTCCAATCCTATCACAAGGTGACAAACTTCTTTGGAAAAGATTGTAGTTCTTAATCTTTATAATATAATAAAATAAACAGGAAATATTGTGACCAAAAGATATTTCTTTCTTCTCAATGTGGTCATCCCTCTGTGCATGGTGCCTTTGGTGTATCTTTCTCTTCTTATAGGGAAACCACTTATATTTGATTAGGGTCCCACTCAAATACTCTCATTTTTGCCATAGGAATCTTTATTACTTCATGGGGTGGGGTGGTTACAACATGGACAGGGAGGAGTGATATGAGGAGAGGACCCAGGCCTTCCTCCTGATTACAGACATCCAATGATTTAGAGTTTTCATATAGCAAGATTTTAGAGTGAATTTTCTATTTTGGAAAATTCTTTTCTTGAGAAAAGAGAAAATATTTGCCGATTAAGTCAAAGAAGATATGGTATCCCCAATTTAAAACATCCTTAAATGTTAGTTTGCTAGGACTGCCCTAACAAAATAACACAGATTGGGTGTTGAGTAAACAGAAATTTATTTTCCCAAAGTTCTGGAAGCTGGAAGTCTAATATCAAGGTGCTAGCAGGGTTGGTTTCCTCTGAGACCTGTCTCCTTGGCTTACAGAGGGACAACCTCTTGCTGCCTCTTCAGGTGGTTGTTCCTCTGTGCATGGTGCCTTTGGTGGATCTTTCTCTTCTTATAAGGAAACCACTTATATTTGATTAGGGTCCCACTCAAAAAGCCTCACTTTAAATTAATCACCTCTTTAAAGACTATCTCCAAATATAATTACGTTGTTAGATACTGGAGGTGGGGACTGCAACATGTGAATTTGGGGATACAATTCAGCCCATAACACCTTATCAATGAGTCTTAATTTAATGAATCTATGGTTGTGACCCTATGGAATGGTCCTAAAACATTTTTCAAGTTACCCTCAAGTACACATTATCTCCCCAGAAAATCAAGTAAACACAAACATTTAAGAGTAGCTGAATTTCCTTTTGGGATTACAACACAAATTTCATAAACTGGGTCTCCTGAAAACAGACACTAAGAGTTTGAGATTTGCACGTAGGAGTTTTATTCGAGAGTATTTTTGCTAACAACCCCGTAAAAGCAGGACTGGACAGAAAGAGAAGCTGAACTGTGAGGCAATTCCAAGAGAGACTTTTTGCTGATCCTTTGGGACTCTTGAGCTGGATAACCTTTCAGAGTCATCTCCTTTTGTACTTTCGTATTGGAAGATTGCTCCCATGGATGGGGGGCACCACGAACAAGACAGATTTCTTGTTGCTACCACAGTCTATGTATTACTCAGATTTACTTACTTCATACAGAGATTTTACTCTACTAGAAATAGCTGCCCCAAGATTCTGGTTAGTCTCGTCTCCAGGGAAAACATACAAGTGTGGTGAAACAAACTACAGTCCCCACCTCTGAAGCTGACCTTGCGTCCTTAACTGACACTGTAGTTGTCCTGTCCAGTGCATTCTAGAGTTCCCTCACCCTTGGCAAGCCTCCTTGCCCTTGCTTGTCTTGATTGCTTACCTGCTGATTAGATCCAGAGCCTCAGCCCTGAGGGATCTGAGCCCCAGGTCACCATGTCCTTCTTAGTTTATGAGTATTGCACTTGTCAGTTTTCTGTCAAGATGTGGCAAGAAGGTACCAAAAGATACCCCAGGGACTCACTCAATATGACAATCATATTCTTCCCTGTCACTGTGGACATTGGATGTCAGCAGCCACACCTCTGTCCCTGTCAGGGTGGTGGTTCCTTTGCCTGCTTGCTCATCTCTTCACTCACGAAGCCTAAAGTGACTGAGTGGCAGCTAAAGTTAAAGAATTATTGGGACACTTCACTGTGTCTCGTTTGATGAAAGCATTCCCCCATGGAAATCAGGACCTCTAGAGTCACAGAACCCAGATTTGTGGAGATAGAAAGTACAAGGACCCCTAGTGGGCCCCTTGGAGTGATGGTAAGTGGGGCCATGCACACTTCCATTGCCTTGTTGCTGACCAAATGTATTTTACCTACTAGGGACACAGTACCACTTCACTGATTAAAGCTGTTTAACGCACCTTATAGAATGGCGCCCTATCCTTGAAGGGAATTATACCTAAGTCAATATCTCAGTTGTGCCTTCAGGAGACTGTACCATTTTTGTGTATGTCTGGCTGCTTCTGGCAGGTGCAGTATGTGATAGGACCAGTGAATCCCATGTACATGTGACAATTGTCACACCTCCTTGGCTGTTCAGTGAGTCCCTTGGTCTAGTCTAGTGCAACATTATGCAGAATGCCAGGTTGGTGGATCGCTCTGTGAACTGCCATGGAGGCTCTTGACTGAGGCCCTGTGGGAAGGAAAGGTAAATCCATACATGGCATATGTACTGATTTCAGTCAAAATAAATTGTCCCTTTCAAAGTAGAAGTACAACAAAGACAACATGCTACCAAATAGCTGGTTGATTTCCTTGAGTGATAGTGCCATATTGGGGACTTGGCTGTGGTCTCTGTGGCTTCTAGGTTGAACCTTTGACAGTGGCAGTAACTGGATCAATCCTGAAGAATAAAACCCCATGCTGTTGGATCTATGCATATCCAATAGCTACTCTCTTATTGAGCCCACTGTGCTAGGAATGGGGTGGCTGATGACAGAGAATGGCTGATATCAAAGTGGTAGTTTGATGCCTCCTGTGTGGTAGATGCTCTCGGATGAACTTTAATGTCCAATACAAAGATCTTCACACTTTGGCCACTCCCACAGGTTCATACACATATCTTTTTTTCCAGATCTTCTTGTTACTGATTATTTATTTTTTCCTTTATTTCTTTGAAGTCCCCTCCCTAATACCCAGCCATCGAACACTGTTCAATAATCCACATATATTCACTTTAGGCCACTTTTCTTCCCACATAAAGTAGACATTCACTGAAGTTCTACCCATTGGGAGGATTTTCTCTCACCATTATCTTTCAGGACCACCCCAAGAAGGTCTATGGTATAGTAACAGCCCATTTTTTGGCTTGTAACTACACACTGAACTGGCTTGTCCATGAATCAAGCTTAAATTTTTTTCTTCTTTGTGATTGAGTCATGAGAGACTCCTCAATCAGCCAGAGATGTTAGCTCTGAGAGAAATACTGACTCACCTGTAGTGGGTGACATGGGGTCTGGGTTATCTGCTATCTGCTCTTGCAGCATACTAATGCCCACTGGTCTTGCTTATGCTTGATTCAAACATACTGCTTTTTCATCTTATAATGGAATGCTACTGCGCCCTCCAGAGCTGTCTCCATGTTAAGCAAGAGGGCAGCTTCTGTACTTTCACATCTTCCCTTAATTGGAAACAAGCTTCTCCCGTGGAAGGGCAGTGCCTAGGGTGAGGCAGCTTCCTAGCTTCTTTTGGAAGAGGGAAATTCCTGGAGAGGGACTTGGCTGTGAGTTGTCAGCAATCAACACTCCTGGCAGCTGAGAGAATGAGTGCCTTGATTCTGAAGAGCAATCTTCATGGCACCCCACAGCTTCTAGTGCACGTATTTTAAAGGATAATAAGAAAGAAGGACTAGAAAGCGGGGAGAGTTTGGTGACTAAACCCTACTTGGGGTCTGATTCCATGATAAGATTTTTATTCATGTATTTTAAAAAAAAGATGCTGCAATGAAAAGTCAAGTTCAGAGCCTCTGTCTCTATATACAAGTCTAATTTTCTCTCACAGCTAACCTAACAAATGCAGACATAGAACGTCTCAAACTGCACAAATGTCATCCCCAAATCTTTTAGATGTCATAAGCAAGATTGAACCTTAGGGAATAACTAAAAAAACTCTTTCATTGTCAGAACTGAAAACTAACACGTAGGATGAATGGCTTTTCTATTTGTTTTCAAAGCCTCCGTTTTCTGCATCTGTAAACTGGAAACCACAATACTTCCTACTCACAGGTTGTAACCACTTGTAGAACCCAAGGCCATATGGCCAGAAAGTGAGTGAAGAGGCCATTTGATCTCAGGGCAAATGGTTACAAATCCTTCATTTTGTTCAATCCACCATACATCCATAATGTTTTTCTTCTAAAAACATTATAGTTCCCTAAAGAGGCCATTTGTCCATTCACTCAGCTTATACTTATTGATGCCTATGGTAGCAGGCACAATGCCAAGACCTGGAAATTCTACCAATGTTAAGAGCACCCGCTTTCATGAAGCTTGCACTCTAACTGGAAAGATTCACATTCATCAAATATTCACAAAGTAAATAAAAGCATACACTTGTAACAAGTGCTCTGAAATAGAGGAGTGTGGTTCCATGAATGTGCATAATAGTAGAAGTTATGGAAGATTTTGCCAAAGTAATGTGTACTGCATGGAAATATAAAGCATTAATAGAGTTAACTTGAGAAAAAAAATTAAAAAGAGTATTTAAGGCAGGGGGAACAATACATGCTGAGAACCTTTGGCAGAAGAGGACATGACACATACAAAGGATTAAAGGAAGGTTATTCTGGCTGCAGTGGAGAGAGCGAATAGGAGCTTCAGGGGAGCTTCAGAGGTGAGCAAAGGCCAGACCACACAGGGTCACATTCGGGACTTTTGTCTTTACCTTGAGATAAATGGGAAATCAGTGAGTTGTTTTATTCAGGGGAAGATATGAATCAGATTTGCATTTTTAAAAGTTCCCCTAGCTGCCTTGGGGAGAGTGGATTGGTGGAGGACACGACTGGATAACATTGAAGAGTTATGAGTCTATTGCGATTGTCCTGATGAAAGATGATGAGAGCATGGATTAACAATGCCAGCAGAGTTGGAGAAAAGTAGATGGATTTGAACAGTATTTAGTCAGTAAAACTGACAGCATTTGATGCTGGATTACATGAGAGAGATGTCCAGGATGACTTTCTAGGTTTTTGGTTAGCATAATTGAATGGAAGTGAGGCCAAGGTATAAACATATAAACATTGCCAGGCAAAATGTGATTAAATGTTTAATGAATTTGCTTGCATACAAAGAGAATTCTATGAATCTAGAGTTTAGATCAGTGTTATGGCCTTTAATTTTTTACTTGTGGACCTTTTAAAAAATTGATAAAAGTTATAAAACCTCTGTCTAGACAAACACACTTTCTTATCCATGCAACATTTTCCATGTATTTTATGGGTCTGCTTCATCCAGGTAAATTTCATATCACATGGTATTTATGCAGTTTGCAGATCTGAGGCCAAGAAACACTACCAAATCTTTATTCTGTAATGTGTACCCTACGGTCTCACTTTCACACCATACTACATAAATTTGGAAGATAGGGACCATCACTTCCCCTTGCTGCTACAGTTATCCATTTATTGTATTTTACTGTTGACTAACAAATGAGTATTGAGTGAACACTTGCAAAGCACTATCCTAATCCTCGGAGGGAATCATAAAACATAAATGCTCCTCTGGGAACCCGTACAAAAACACATCAATCCTTAATGACAGAACCAAAGACAAGGGTCGCTGTGGCACTACTGACAGGGAAAAGCAGCTCTCCCTCAGAGAAAAACTGCCTTCTGTCAGCTGCTCTTCACGTTTATGGCTTTGTGTGACCTTAGGGGAAAATAAAATACTTCCTTCCCCAGGGAAGGTGTCATTTGGATGCAGCTGCATTTGAAAGAGAATTGCTGACTTAGGAGCTAATTCCATGATGAACATTTTATAAAAATACTATATATAGCAATTATATACACTACATACTGTATACACATGAGACACAAATTATATGCCAAATCAGCTCCTGTGCCAATCCAGAAATAGTGAAAAGAGGATATGCGCTTAAATTGCAGCTGGCAGGCTTAAAATGAAAAATATTTTAAAGGAAAATCACATACATGGAAATAAAGTGTCACCTTCTTCAAAGAACCTTTTAAAATTATACAATAATCTGACATGAAATTTAACTACAGTGTTTTTTTAGAGTTTAGTGATAAGTTTGATTAAGTTCAAAGATTTCTTCCATTTCTCTTATTCAAAGGAAATAAAAATGTCAAACACATATTGAAGGCTTACTGCATGCCAGAAACTGACTAGGACTTTATACATATTATCTCATTTAATCTTTACAATCATTCTATGAGATAGGTACCATTATAAAACCCATTTTACTGAAGAATAAAAGGAAGTTCAGAAATATCACGTAATTTTCTCAGCCAGGATCCATTATCAAATATCATAAACAAACCCAGGTGTGTCTGACTTGGAAAGCTTGAGTGTTGTCTTATAAATGATCATTTCACATAAACCACACATTCCATCACAGTGGAAATAATGATGTGTATTTAATATTCAAGTCATTTGTCATTCTTAACCATTAGAATAACACAACTACCAAAATATGTGTTTTATCCCTTGAAAACTAAATTACAAGTATTCTTTCAGGACCACTGTATTCATATTTGTAGGGCACAGAGAAACCCCAGGAAATATTCAAATATAAAAGTAGATTTAGTTTAAGTCACCGTGTTACAATCACATGAATGTTTCTTTGATAATGAAAAAGATAAAATTACTTGGGATCTAGATGAATTCTTCCAAAAATTGTCATAGTTACTTCCTAAAAATACTGACCTGGGGCCATTCAAAGCAGTAATATTGCACAAAGAAGAAATATGCCCTTGTGTGAAAAGTTTCTTTTTAGTGAATCTCTCAGTATTTTGCCTTACAAAGCAAGTAGGACAGCTGCACTATAGAAATGATGGAAGTATATACTTGGAAGATGGCTGGGTTAAGAAATGATCAAGCAATAATCTTTTTCAACATCTAAGAACTGTACATTTTTAAAGATAAACTTATTCCTACATGTTACATAATTATTTCCAGAGGTTTCTGTGGTTTGGGTCTCCTGAAAATATATCTGACGGAAATGAAGAGACATGCAAGCTCTTTGCTATCTTCTTTCTCTCTCCTTGTCAGATGTCATACCTAGACGGCTATGAATAAACCCTCCCAATTATCCCATAGCCTTTAACCCAGCACAAAAACTTCTCTCTCTCAAATGGACCATTAAATTGGCACAAGGCCAAGTTTTGTATTGCAAGAGCTCATATTAGAGTAAATGCTCCATCAGGGAGCTTAAAAACACTTCTATTTGAAGATACCAGTGTGCCACATAGTCATCTTCTGCAAAAAAAAAATCTGTGTAATCAATGCCTTTTAGCATTCTAGCATATGCATACACAAGAGAAATAGTTCATCTTTCCCTATAGTTGCATGTAATCAACAGCTGAAGATGATACTGCAGCCGTGAACATATCTATATAATAAGATAAATCCACCCATAACATTGCTTTCTAAAAAACAAAGGAAACAAATTCCTGAATAATCTTCAGCTATGTGGTCATGATAGTCTTCTGATTATTCAATCATGCATGTAAAAGCATTTAGAGCCCTGAAGAATGGTAGATATCCTTTACTGGTTCAGTTTAAAACTTGTTCAGGCTCATTAGTCTGGTCCCATCAAAAAAGATACACCAGCGTGGTGGGTCATGCCTATAATCCTAGCATTCTGGGAGGCCAAGGTGGAGCCCATCTCTACAAAAAATAGAAAAATTAGCCAGGCTCAGAGGTGTGCCCAGCTACTCTGGAGGCTGAGGCAGGAGGATTGCTTGAAACCAGGAGTTTGAGGTTGCAGTGAGCTATAATGACACCACTGCACTCTAGCCTGAGATTCTGTCTCAAAAATAATAATAATCTCATCATCATCATAGGAAAAGGAAAGAAAGCTAGATGCTCTAAGGATGGAATTGTAAATAAGGTTTATACCTACTGTTCTTTCTACCTTTATTGCCTTTGGCTGTCTTCATTTACATTTACAGCACATCACTCACACTTTATCACATCCTTGCACTCACCTCTACACTATTTTGTGTGCTATTCATTTTACCTGCCTATGCTGTTCTCTCCTGCTCCACAGATCCATACCACTCTTTCCTATACTTATACTCTCTTTGGTGGACTTAACTGTGTGTAATAGGTACACTGCACTTTGAGAAAACCCAATGCAAGGAGTTAGATCTCATCAAGCAGATAAAATAGGAAGAAATAAATAATTTAATAATACTCAAATTCCAAAATCACTTTGTGAAGGAGGATGTCAGATTACACAACACACTCTATTGTCCACTCAGTAGACATTATTATAGCTATTTATTGAGTCCTATGAAATGAGTATAACAATCCCCAACTTGCAGATGACGAAACCAAGTTTAGGTGACTTGTTCAGATAAAGAGTAAGGATTAAACCCATATCTGTTTTACTCCAAAGAGAATGTTCTTAATCATTACATTATTCCATCTCCTCGGGGCTTGCTTACAAAGTTCACATTTAACTGCTCCCCTGCCCCGAGATGTCCTTCACTCCCTCTCACCATTAAGATCCTATCATATGTTGAGAGTGTGTTTTTCCCACTCCTAATGTTCCCTTCCTTAGAGGGAGCTCAAATAGTGTGGCTCTGGGGTTTTCTCTGAGGAGGTGGAATGACTTCTCTGATTGGTAAGTTTTGGAAGAATAAGTAGGCTCAGCTCATGTTTACCTTTCTTCTTGGGTGAGTGATAATTTTTTGGAGCAAGTGCTATCCTGGGTTCCTAAGTTCTTACATGGGCAGCCATCGCCTTGGATAAGTAAGCCCAGACCGCCATGACCATGGTGGATGGGTAAGTCTGACTAGTTCCAAGTGTCAGTTTCAGCAAGGCCCCTTGATGGTAGATGAGGCTCCCAGCCTAGTGTCATCAGTATTTACAGTGATATTTTGCTTCCACCTTTAATCTTTTTTTTCGACTTTTTCAGAATCTGGCAGGAATGAGGGGTACAATTTGGGAGCCTACCCAGACACCTAGATTCCACTTCCTCTGAAAACCTTTTTCCAAACCCTAATTCAGAAATCACCTTTCCTTTTCCTATCTCCTAAATACTTTGTATTTCCATACTAGCCTTTATAAAAGATTCCTTTATATTAGTGGCAAATTCTACTACTATGAAACTTTAGAAGCTCAGAATGTTTCGCACTCATTTATAAGTGTGCCTCCCACAGAATCTACCTAACAGTGTTTTGTAGGTAGCAAGACTTCAAAAGCATGTTTGTTGAATTGAATCTAATTGTTTCTATTCCAAGTAATCCTTTGTGTATAACTTTAAACTTTTTTCTTAATTTGCACTTTCCTTAATTCCACACTTGGTTAAAAGCTGTAGGAGATACAAACTGCATTTTCTTTTCTCTGCAGTAGACCACTCAGTGCAGTGATTCAGGCCCAGTGGAGAAGCTATAACGTTGCTAGCCTTCTAACTGACAGTGAGCCAGTTAACTGTTCCCATTAGGAGAATTGCCTGTTTCTCTTCCCATTCACTCTGATTACTCACCCTGTGTGCTCCCAGGATGGAGGCATCATGGAGTGTTGTCCTGGAATTAAAAGAAGAAACTTTGAGTCTGAGAAGTGGTAGTACTTCTATGTTTGAAGCTGAGGCATCTTCAGGAGCAGCTGGAAGCCAGCTGTCATTAAATCTATTTCAGGCAAGAGGGAACCTAGGATGTTTAATTGAAAATGGAGTATTGTTGCATATCTTATAGTTGTATTACAAATGAATATGAGTGTGGCAGTGTTTCTGAAGCAATGAATTTAACACCTAGCATTTTAAGAGCTTGCATTTGTTGCCAAAGCACTAATTAAGCTTTACAGATGAGAGACTAAGTGACTCATCAGTGGTGACAGAGAACATCAGTGACAGGGCTTTTGGATGTCATAAGGGCCTTGTGTGAAGTTTGGGTTTCGTTCATTCAGCATCATTCTTTATTTGACGTTTTTCTGTAGCTAATCATAATTCAGTTCATTCATTGGCTAATTCATTCATCCATTTATTCATCTATGCCTTAATACATTCAAAAAACTCTTATTGAGCACTTTTACTATGCAAAACCCAATAGAAAGTGCTAGAGACAGAGAAAAACAAATCATTGTTCCTGTCCTTAAGGAGCCCATAAGAAATGATAGATCAGAAAATGAATTGTTAGAGTACCTAGTGATAGAGGCTGTAAGTTAAAGGAGCTAAGGAAGGGTAAAAGAGGGGCTCTAACCAGCCTGGAGTCTAGAAGAATTTCCTAAAGGAGATTAAGTTTGAGCTGAACATTGATGCTTTAGCAGAAGTTATCCAGAAACAAAAGAAAATGGTGCAGAGCTTCCAGTGTTTCCAAGGCAGAAGATTTCGGAGAAAGCTACAGCAGATAAGGAGAATTGCATTCCAGCTGCGGCCAGATTTTGCAGAGCTCCATAGGCCATGCTAAGGAAGTAATTGAGGCTTTCCTGCCACTCATAAAGGAAGATGCTGTCGTAAAACTTACATCGTAAAAAGTTCATTGTGGAACCAGATTGTAGACTATTGTAATCCAGTTCTAATGAGAGTCAATTGGGGGAAAAGAGATTTGTTTGATGGATGCTTATGATAAAATGACAGGACAGGGCCCTGATTAAATGTCTGGTGTTTTGGGGAGCAGGGTTATGAAGTCATAGGAAATAGAGTATGAAAGAAGTAGTGGGAATTTGAGATAAATCTTAAAATTCCAGCTTAAATACCTGAGTGGATGGTAGTATCTATTAACAGCATTAGGAAATGCAAGATGACTAGTAAGTTTGGAGAAATAAATGATATGGTCAGATGTTGAGATTGAAGTGTTTGTAAAATATTCAGTGGACAGACATAGTAAATGGCAGGTTAAAAGTATGATCAGAAGGTATAAAGTATTCATCAATATACTACAGAGGTAGATGGAATTTTTTCTACATGCAACCATATTTCTAATTGCTTTGTCTGCATAGATAGTGTTTTTTACTTCTAATGAAAAGGCCACTCTCAGGTCTTGGCTGAGCAAAGTAACTACTAATTTTTGAAATACCAAACATCAAAATTATGACACATCTACACATTATTCTCAGGAGTATGGAAAATGACTACATGGATAAGGAAAATAATTAAATTATGTTGAAATGTGACCCTTTCTCCAATAATCAAGAAAAAACAAAACTATGGTTATGATAGAAAGAACATTAGACTCAAGCCCCTGTTTAACTTTATTAGAAATAAACTATCGTCTCCTACACCACCTTTTGTGCTGCTCTCCTCATCCTTCCCTTTCCACCCCATCCCCCTGCAATTTGAAGGATGAAACATCAGTTTTCACCCTCTCTTCAAGTGTCAGTGGCAACTTATTTAAAGAAGAAACAAAAGGGCGAGGGTCCTCTTTGTGCTCTACAAACTTCACATATCAAATTAAGGAAACAGGTCCATAGGCTGGTTTCAAATTGGTTACCATCCAAACTCCACAAACTTAGGTTCCATCTGTAGAGCTAACCCAAACAGAGCTGAGATGAATAAAGATGTGAGGTCAAAATTGAGTGTGGATTCCATGACTATAGAATTTGCTTTCAAATTTCAGTTCAGATTGTACCTCTGACAAGGAAACCTTGTAGGGTCCCCTCTCACCTCCAATCCCAGCCTGAGTTAGAAGAGCACTTTTCCATACAACATCAGAACAACATTTATCTCTGTGCCTAGAGTGACAGCTCCTTCAGGACAGAGACTATGGCATTCCATACCTAGTGTGGCATCAAATCCAAAATAGGTACTCTCAAAGTTTTCTGAATTTATCTACCTATCAAAATGTCAAAACATGATGGTTCTTATGAATTAGAAATTGTTTATTTTAAATAAACTGTAATTCACTTCATAACTCATCTTTTTACAAAGGTAAAGCACGTGAATAAAAATATCACTGGAGAGTTGTGCGTAATATCCTATTGTAATGAATGAAACTGTTTTATTACATCACTTTCTTTGTTCAAGGTTTATAATATGCCCTCCCATAATGATGGAGTTTCTCTTCTCACACACAAAAAAGACTGAACTCTGTTCAAAAATAAAATGTGGACAATTAAGTTAGAATCAAATATTCTGAATCCTATGTGTGAAATTTAAGGTCAAGAAAGCTTCTCATATTGTAAAACCATTTCCCTAATATAAAAGACTTGATTCAATCATAAATAAAGTAGAAAATGATAACACTATGATGCCTGATATATGGGGGGGCATATATTTGTGTTATATATGTTCAGTTGTATTACATAGCTGCATTAATAAATTGACTACCAGATAAGAATTGTCTCTGTGTTACTTGAACTTTGCATAGATTTTTGTCAGCACCTCTCTTGTTGTGCTGTGGATTTGTTTTCCTGTTATTTATCCAGCTGGATAGTTAGCTCCTAACGGACAGTTTATTTTAATTCCCCAGTACCTACGATGATATCTAGGATAAAGAAGGAATTTTAAACATACCTTCTCAGTGAATGATAAAACAAAAAAAGTATTTATTTACAATAAGGGCATCAGGACTGTTGATACTTCCCCTACTTAGTCTTGGGTGGTGTCTGTTAGTTATTTGTGTCACTGTGCTCCACAGTCAAGCCTCTGGCTTCATGCCAAGGTCAATGCACAGGTAGGAATCCAGCAAAGGTCATGAGCTGATGTCAGGCACCAAGAGGCAAAAGCAAGACCTCAAAGCTAAGCAGGTAGAAGAAAAACAGAGCTGGGAATCAGAAAGTCATCTGCTAAATCTGAATCCCGACGAGAGTGAAAACAATAGAGCCCAAGCGCCTGTCTAAGATTGGCACCTAGAGAGATCAGTGAGTGACAAACTGGAGAAAATTGGCAAGCTTATTTTCAGGGTACAAGTGTCTCACCCTGTAGCCATCCAGGTGCAGAATGAGCCATGCTTTTTCTAGTATTTATACTATTCCCTCCACCTAAAACATGCTTCCAACACCTCAGTTCTCCTGCTACTTTTGTACGGCTCATACATCTCAGTCATTATCTGAGAAGTCTTACGTTCCTCAGAACTAGGGTGAGTGCCCTTCCTGTAAGGTTACGTTGTTCTTTGTGTTGCCAAAATCATCATAGAGTATGAAAATCACCCATTTAGACATGTGTTTTTTTAACTTTTCTGAAAGTTACTCTTATTCCCAGTACCCAGAGTCTAACACAGTGCCTAATACAGAGTAAGCATTTCATAAATATTTGTTGAATGAAATAAGGAAGCATGTTTTGTCTTTACATATAGGAGGAAAACTATTAAAACAAAGAGTAATCTTTTCAGTATCACAGCACTAATATTTATTCATTCAACAAATACTTATCAAGTGCCTATAAAGTGTCAGTACTAGATGCTCTGAGCACTCTATTGTGAATATTTTTCATATGTTCACAATGACCATTTCATTTAGTGTCTGTTTTGTATGGGTGTTTTTTGTGTTTTAACATTAATGATAACAGTAACTATGTAGAGTGGGTACTTTTGTGACACATGTTGCAGATAATGAAAGTGTGTCTCGTGAAAGTTAATAGTTCAAGGTTTAATTTTCTAATAAGAGGAGGTGCTAGAATCAAACCCACATCTGTCTGAACCAAAGACAATTCTTTTTCTACAATATAACTAAAAGAAAATTCTCAGGGTAAGTGAAAAGTTTTCCAGCTGGACCTCTCTGTGAACCTTAATTGATCTTCACTAGACTATATTTAGTTATAAAAATTTAATTATAAAATCAAATAGACTGTGTTAAAATTTAAGAAGTCCTACTTTTGCTCAATATTTTATGGATGCTATTGAGTTTTGTACTGAAATCTGCAGAATATTTTTCTCAGTTCTTTTCTGGGCCTCCTAGGGACAGAGCATCAGAAAATAAGCTGTTCATTGTCCATTTGCACCTTAAATAATAGCTGTAAATATCCTCAGATACCACAGTAGTGGGAATAAAATGGTTTAAAATTAAATACAATTGAAGAAAATTGAACGAGATTATATAATAACTAGGTGTTAAAAGAGTTTATTTTATCCACTATTTAGTACCTTCAGGACATCTATTTAAACTGATTTTAAGAGTTTAAGTCTTTAATATTTAAGTCTAGTACTGAGGGCAGATCTTTATAGAGCTTCACTCTACAGGTCTGTAATCATATCTGTCACACTACCCTGTCACTTCTCCCAAGACCTTTCAGTGTGTCCAGGCTATTTAACCCCTTAATGTGAATAAGTATTTATGTACAAAGCCCTATGAATGTGTGTATATGAGTACATGTAGTGAAAGGAAGGAAAAGATTAAAAGGTACCTTAAAACTAAAATATTTGGGACCTCAGAAAAAGCTTTGTTAGAGTAGAAGGAAGATTGCGATCATAGAGTTCTGGATTTGATTCTTAGTACTATTACTACCTTGTAAGCTTAGGTAAAATTTCTGAAGGCTCCGGACACTTTTCTCATGTAGAGTATAATAATACTAATAGTTAATGAGCAAGAGAACTCTGATGAGTTAAATAATGTTGATGATTGAGATTTTGTAGATATAAAGCACAGATGTATATACAGTATTAAATTGAAAATTCCCATTTTTCCTAGTGAAATTATATAGAAATACATTTAGATGCAGAGCATCCATAACTCAGTTCCCTCCATCATGTGTAGGTAAATGTGGAATACATATTTTTTAATGATGAACTTCTGAGTGGTTTTCCTACTGGGGGAGAACATGAATCTAGAGTTGTACCAGAGCTTAATTTAGATGGGGGGAGGGGAGAAAAAAATACCCAACAATTTCTTTGGGAAAGAAATACCCATTCAAATGAATAAATATACACCAGATGAAATGCTGGGGTGAGGATTGGGAAAGGAAATAACATTTCCAGTCAGACTCAATAGAAAGTGCAGTAACTCTCAGGTAGGCTCTGCTCTGAGGGTTTAAGAGAGGAGATAAAGCTTAAAACAAAACTGTAACAGAAGGCAAAACCTAGTCAGTTCCACGAGAGCACCATGTCATAGGAAAAAAGACAATTTTAGGAGAGTTTGGAGAAAGATCATTCTAAACTGAGCAAGCTTAGGGGGGTGTGCAGAGAAGATATGTGGAGGGGAGAGGGCAGTAGGAAGAAGGAGAGAGGCTTTGTGGAAAGCACAGCACTGTCTTATTCTCTTTGCCTAATTTTGCTCATGGATTTGAAGATCTTCTCTATTGATGTGGATTCTGAAATTTATTCTCTCCAGGCCAGACCTCTCACTTTGAGCTCCAGACTCATCAGTTCAACTTTCTTCTCAACGTATCAACTTGGAGGTCTAACAGACATTTTAAATTTAATATACTGATATAGATAACTTGATCTGTGTCTCTAAACCTTGCTTTAGCACCTGGCACCCCCACCTCAATTACATTTCTACCATGCATTCTTCAAGCCAAAAACCTTGGGCTCACCCTTAATCCTCTCTATTTATAAACTTCTCACATCCAATCCAAGAGCAAATTATACTGTGTTTACTTTCAAAATATATCTCCAGTGCACTAATTGGTATCACCAATGTTTGTACCTCCCAATTCCATGCCATTATCATCCCTTACCTGGATAAGTATATTAGGTTCCCAATAGAACTCTGTAATTCCATTCTTTATGCCCTGTAGTACATTCTTCACAGAGTAGCTGGAATAATCTTTAAACATAAATCAATCAGATAACTCCCCTGCTTAAAACATTCCAGTGATTTCCCATCACACTTAGAATAAAATGGCTTACAAATAAATGTGATCAGGCCACTCTCTACCTATTCAAAGTAATCTCTTATCACCCTGTCTTCTCTCCTTTTTGTTATGCTTCCGCCCCACTGTTTCTCTTTCTTTTCTTAGAACATACCAATGTTGTTTCTGCATCAGACAGAGCCTTTGCACTCATTGTTTTTTCTTCCCAGGACATTCTTTTCCCTGACCTCCATATTATTCTTTTCATTTTTCAGGTCCCAGTTCAAATGCATCCAGCTCAGAATGCTCTTTCCTTACCACTGTAGCTGCAGTGCCACAAACCCCTCCACCATTATTATCTATCCCATTGAATTTGACTCTGTTTTATTTCAGCATATTTGCTATCCAAATTTATTATGTATGTGTATGTATTTGTTTTTCTACTAATACTTCTGAAAAAAGCTCCGTAAGAGTCAACACCCTTCTTAACCCTTGTCATCACTCTATTGCCAGTACCTAGACAAGTGCTTGGCACATAATAGTGCTTATGAAATAATTTTTAGTGGTTGAATGATTTTGTTCTATATAATCAATTTTCATTTATCTAAAGTAGATGTTGAATCTTACACAAGAACAGAAAAAGTTCCTTTTAAACTACAAACTATAAATTGATTTATGCAGTCAATTAATTTTCAAATAAAACTTTTCTGAATACTCTGAGTATTAGTTTGAGGACAATGAGAACTGACAGACTCATCTGATAATTTCATGCATAGCTTATTACATTATACCCAGGAAATCATTAACATGTTTTAGCCTAGCAGAAGCAAAATAAATAAGTAAATAAAATTAACAGGTGGAATATAAAATGCCAAAGTAATGGAAGGTGACTGTGTGCATACTTTACATGATATGCCATTAGGCAATGTTTTCCCTGGTGACAACATAGTGGGAATGACTTCTTGGTGAAAGAATAGAGTGTAAGCCAAGTAATCAGGAAACATCAGGGATTCACAAATGCCCATACCTCACGGGGCCATTGACAATACCATTAATGAACCACAGTGTGAAATTAATGCAAAGCTTTGCAGGGACAATGATCCCCTGAGTCCCGCCTGTGGTGGCACTGTAGCTATGACTCATTGTCAGCAATTATTAGAAGGAAAAGTGCCTTGATGGCCGGGCGCGGTGGCTCACGCCTGTAATCCTAGCACTCTGGGAGGCCGAGGCGGGTGGATCGCTTGAGGTCAGGAGTTCGAGACCAGCCTGAGCAAGAGCGAGACCCCGTCTCTACTAAAAAAATAGAAAGACATTATATGGACAACTAAAAATCTATATAGAAAAAATTAGCCGGGCATAGTGGCACATGCCTGTAGTCCCAGCTACTCGGGAGGCTGAGGCAGTAGGATCGCTTAAGCCGAGGAGTCTGAGGTTGCTGTGAGCTAGGCTGACGCCACGGCACTCACTCTAGCCTGGGCAACAAAGTGAGACTCTGTCTCAACAAAAAAAAAAAAAAAAAAAAAAAAAAAAGAAAAGTGCCTTGAAAATAATAGAAACTTTATTAGTAACATGATGCTATATAAGCTGGGAGGGAAAATATCTTGTTTTTTATTTATGGGTTAAGAAATTAACTATTTAAGGTTGTAATGGAATGGACATCATTAAAAATGTTCAATATGAAATGGTTGCCTAAAATATCAGCTTATTAAAAAACTGTTCAATTTAAACACCAGTAAGCTATTGAGCATTTATAATGAACCAGACATTGTAGAAAATATAAAGAAAAAAATGAATGGAGGTGGGGAGGGAGGAAGGAAGGAAAGAAGGAAGGAAGGAAGGAAGGAAAGAATCCATACATCTTTAATTAATAGAGTTCACAAATTAGTGGTAGTATATATAGGTAAACACCTGAATATACCCTGTCTGACTATGATTAAAGAGAACTGCATTAACTGGCATACAAACAAAGCAACGCAGGAAAATGTATGAAAAACTGATTCATTATTGAGAAAAGGAAAAACTTGGTAAGTGTCAGAAAGTAATTAATGCCGGAACATATCCTTGAAGGAGAAGTAGGATTTAAACAGAAAAAAAAGGTTTCAGTTGTTGAATAAATGATAGAGATCCTGGTTGTAGTTGCCATATAGCTAAGTAGATAGGTAGCTCACTGTCCTGTGTACTGTTGACACACATGGTTATATCCAACACCATACCAGATTATAGCCAATATTTCTACTTCTTTTCTGATTTGGATTGTAAGCTAAATATTTTTATTAAAATAATTATTCTCCAAGACTAGACTGTTGCTGAATTTTTATATTATATTCACAAAAGATTTGTGTGATGCTGCTTGGCATCTCCCAGGCTCTGCCTCCTCAGTTCAGCCAAGTTCCTAGTAGCCCAATAAACATATACTGATGCATAGGGAAGTAAGTTATCTATTCTAGTAAGTTATCCATTTGCCTAACATCAGTTTATTGGATTTCAGCCAAACAGTAATCATGAATTTTAAATTGTACCGATAATATTGGTAATTCTGGGGTTCTAGGTGAAGACTAGCATTTTCATAGGTAAATATGTAGTCGTATACTTGGTGGCTACAATTTGGATCATTAAATAAGTAGGACAAGCAATTACCATGAGAATGTTAGATTTCTCGACAAACTTAAAATAGAACTCATAACCATCTCCCCAAAACTGGTATTCTCTGTGCACCCTTTCTCAATGCTCAAGAAATTTGTGGAGTCAGATAATCCTCTATTCTTCATCATATCACCAAATCTGAAAATTCCATAGTTCCATTTTTCAGTATTTCTCAAATTTCCTCACTCTCCTCTATCTCCTCTACCATGATCCAAACTACAGTGATCTCTCTCCTGAATCATTGCAATTGCATCTTAATTTGCAAATGCATCTTCTTTTGACCCTCATCACTAATTTTTCATATTTTCACTAGTATATAGAGGGATGTTTCAAAAATGCAAATTCTATCCTTTCATTGCCTGCTTAAAACTCTTCAGTGACTTTTCATTGTTCTTAGAACAAAGACTAAAGTCTTTAAAGTGACCTGTGAAGTTCTTATGATGTGAACTTTGGCTTGTTGTACCACTCCTCTGCTTATTCTCTGTCCTGGATTTCCTCTATTTCTTTAAATGAGTCATGCTTCTTCCTACCACAGAGACTTTGAACAAGATATTTCTTCTTCCTAGGATACTGATTTACCTGGTAAATTATTGCTGGCTATTTCTTTACCTGGTTAATTACCACTCATATTTAGAGTTCAAATTAAATGTCCACTTCTTCACAGAATTCTCTCTGGCACCCAGATTAGGTCAAATTGGCATCTGATATTTCTTCACTGTTGTACTTCTTTCCCTTACTGTAATCAATTTGTGATTAAAAGTTATTATATAATCTTGGTGTTAATACTTTTCTTCACTCTTACGGCATTGAGTATATCTTTATAGTTCTATTGGATGTTTTGTATTTAAGTTCAATGACTGGCATACAGAAGTGCTAAGAAAATGCCTGTTGAATAAATGAATGAATAAATAAATAAGAAAATCATGTAAATGAAAGAATGAACCATGTTAAAAGGTTGAAAATGAGTGCTGACAGTCAACAAAAAAGCAACAATTTGGATGCTGTCGTTCAGATAATGGACAAGTAAAAAAACATTTAAGATGGGCTAGACCAATTAAAGATCATCATATTTATAATCTTAATTCTATATCCTTGTATATATTGTGATTTTTAATTTGTTAAGAATCACAGCTCCATTATCAATAGTATCTATTAATTCCAACATTTTGAGCTACGTACAGCAAATTTTTGGTAACTGATTATCTGAAAGTAATAACAACATTTCATGTTTTGCGACAATATGTATCATTCAGCTAAAAACTTGTCCATTTCTAGTATTTGATAAAATAAGTCTCTTTCTTACAATTAGACTTCTAATGTAGCAAATCAAGTGCAAAGATACAGACTTATGATCAATGATGACTTCATAGCCGCAGCTCAATTTAACACTTCCCCATAACATTTTAATATTTTTGTTACTAATGCAAATAGATAATTCATTATAAACTGGCTTCAGAATTAATATTCCGAAATAAAAAATAACAGAAAAAAACAAAAAATAGCATTAAAGAGGATTGATTACTTCATGTAATTTAAAAAATTTCAAAGTGGTCAGGTTTCAGGCATGGTGTGACCAGGATTCTGACTCCATTTCTATGTGACTCTCCATATTTCAGCTTCATCCTCAAGCTGGTTTCTCTTTTGTTGTGGAAGGCTTGCTGTAGCAATCACCAGCTTTACAACCTAGTATACTATTGTCCAGTGAGATAAAGAGAATATCTGTGTCCCACAATTCTCAGCAAAGGTTCTGCCTAGGATAGCAGAAATATAAGTGCTAAATATATTGGCTAAGGTTGCCTAAAACAATAACTGTGGCACAGGGAGGAATTACCCTTATTGACATAAATCAGTCAGGGCCCTCTAGAGTTAAACTGTGAATTTACTAGAGGGGAGGACAAGAGTGAATATTGGGAGAAAAATACTGCCCACTATATTACAAATCAAGGCTTTTGGATAATGCTGCAAATGTACAACTAAATGAAACTTATCACATGTTTTATATATACTTTCTAGTCACATAAATGTATATAGTAACATTAACTTCACTGGACATTAACATAGATAAAAATGCGAAAGTATAGATTGTCCATTGATAAAGGAAAGTAAGTTGAATTAATTAATTTTAATTTATTATTAATTATAGTCCTAGTAATTATTAATCAATTTATAGAACAACCTATCATCCTATAACTCTACACTTCCATAGCTTTCAAGTATTTTTTCAAGCAGTTAGGTAATAAGAAGAGATTATTTTCATTGCTTAATATAAATAGCTTTTCTATAATTTCAGATGAATAATTACTGAGTTCTTTCAACAAAATGACCATGTCTTGGTCACTATTTGACTGTAAGTATTAAATACAAGCCTCACACACAGTAAGAGCTAAATAAATAGATGTTAATTAAATGAATGAATTAACTTCAAGTATGGAAGATACATTAACTTATAAAGACTACAATTTTCATTTTAAAAATGCTCACTTTCATTATCTAGCAGCTTGAAAACAAGGGAGTACTTGAATTAAGGGATTCACGGCATCTCATGTACTTATTCATTCCAAAATTTACCAACATAATTGCAGATCTATCTCCGCACTGTGCAAGACAATAAGTAATTCTTTCTATAATTTCTATAGCATCTTATGCATATAAATCATAGCACTTATAATTAATTTTACAAATCTTTATTCAATATTTACTCTTTATCAAGCCCTGGGATATAAATATAATGAAGACGCAATCCTTAAGGAATTATTTGTGGGGTGGGATGGGGTAGGGTAGGGTAAAGTGGATAAAGAATGTCTTATTTGTCATTGTATCTCAAATGATAGCATAGGCATACAGTAGGTGCCTAATAAACATTTGTGAAGTTTACCGATAACATATGAAAGGCTGAATGAATAATATCCTTTTGAGAATTTTACTGCTCACTCAATTCCCCTGGAATGGCTGGGAAGGGGCTCCACTCCATCATGGTTATAAAATCAATCAATTGGAAGAATGAAACACTGAGTTAGACTGAATTTTATAAGAGTGTTATAATAAAGTCTAAGACATTAAATTAATTTTTATGGAATGATGGTACCTTCCCTAAAGGATAAAATACTTTGACTTTCCTAATGATCCCTGTTGCTATTTTGTTATAATTAACCTCAGGGCTTATCCGCAAGAATTCATGAAACCAGAGCTGCAGTTCCCAGCATTTGATGTTTCTAACTCTCCAAATACTATGTTTGATCCTCTTACACGTGAGGATGCTCAGAACCTCAATTATGGCCATATATTCCTTCTGCATTTCCACACTCAATCCCTGTGTTTAACTTTTATGTAGTCAAATTGGATTCCCAATTCTTCCTTGTTGATTGAACAAACATTTATAGAAGTGAGGGATGTGGGACAATGAGTCCCAGCTTCAAAGTTTGGACCGCCTCAAAGAAGTCCAGACAGAGCAACTGATGAAGAAGAAAAGAAGATGAGTTTGATTTTAAGTATAGACGTTCAGATGAGAATAGGTGCCCAGATAGAACTATCTGGTGAGTAGCTGTAATTGTGGAACAGAATCTTTGGGGAAAGTTTGGAACTTCACAGAAACACTAGTTAAGATGGAATTCTTATCACCATTTGCACATGCCATGAAAATCTCCACCCGTGTGCCTAATAGGCCTGTTAAGTGGAAAATCTAATTTTCCCCAGCCTATACAAAATCTGTAGATACCTCAAAACACAGTCCAAGTCCTTTCTTTTCTTCAAAGCATCCTCTGACTATCCTTATTCCAGTAAATGCCCCTACTGGTCAACTCCTTTTCATGTGCACATAATAACACTTGCCATTTGCTTGTATATAGCTTCAGGTTGTTCTAAATTGTTTTGTGTATCAAAAGTTTGTTGACCTGAAAACTTTAATTCTCCTGAAACCAGAATATATTACATCTCCTCTCAAATCCTCCACAAGTCTGAAACCTCAGCATACCCTCCAAAGGAGCCTTACCCATTTAAGTTGCCAACATATATTTCTCTTTCTTTACATAACAAAGTCCTCTTTAACAATTGTCACACCACTTCCCTTTATTCAATATTAAGGAGTCCCTGCTTTATTGACAATGAGTTAAGTGACGTGCCAGGGCTATGGAACAAAAATAGTTTCATGATAAAGAGAATCACATAAACAGTTAAAATGCAATGTGATGCATGCTAAGTTAGAATTAAGCACACAGTGTTTATGGTACAAAAATACATATCTCTTTCTGACTTGTAGGATTACAGAAGACTCAGAAATGAAGACATCAGAAAAAGGTTAAAAGAACAGGTAGAAGATAGGAAAATGAAGAATAGAAGGGGTGATTAAGCAAACATGAAATGATCATTAAAACTGTAGTAGGGATGATTAATAAAAAAACATGACGCCCTTGTAGTCACTTAAATTAATCAGACATATGGAAATAATGGGGGAATGATGAGAAATAATATTAAAAAATATTGTATCATGAAGGCTTTTATATGCCTTCTTAACTAGTATGGACTTTATTTAAAGGCCAAGAGAGTAAAAAAAAAAAAAAAGTTAAAGCAGAGATGTAATATTATTAGATTTTGTTTTAGAAATCTCACTGATAACAACAAAGGGAGACCAGTAGCACCTAGTTCATGTGAGAGATGATAAGTTTCTAAATAAAGCTATTGCTGAGGTGGTCGTGAGAGAAGGAATGAGCTCTGAAGATAGTAAAGTGATGAATCACCATGTCTTTGTCCCTGAAAGAAGCAAACCACAAGGAAGAGTGACATAGCCCCACCCTCCACCAATCCTGGTTTGAACAATTGGAGGAATAATGGTATCATCCATCTATAGGTGTACAGAAGAAAGAGCAATAATTTCTGTTGAGGAAATGCAAAGAAAGTACTGTTGCTTGGGTTAAAGTTTTATTGGAGGTTCCACTGGTTCAAGTTGTCTAGCAGGTGTTGAATACTTTGATCGAAAGCCTAGGAAGAATAATAAGGCTGGAGATAGAGATTTAGAAGTAATTAGATAAAAATGGTAGTTGGAGTCATAGGATGAAATCCAAAAGAAAAACTGTATAAAAATGCAGTGAAAAAATACCAAAGACAAAACCTGGGGGAACTTTAAAATCTAAGGTTCTTGTGTAGGAAGAAAGGCTCACCTGGAGAATGGAGAAGATGACTGGATAGTGAGAGGAGCGCCAGGTGAGTCTGATACCACTGAAGCCATGGGATCAGAGATTTTCAAGGAGATAGTCAACTATCTAACATGCAACAGAGGTCAGTGACTCCCAACACCCTCTCCCACACCCAGATATAACCCTGAGTGATTCTCCACTTTACTCTGACATTTCTTAGATCCGGTATATGAATGAGATTGATTCTTTCCTTGTCTGAATCCTCTTAATTCTTTTCTCTATAGGTCGATGCTTTGCCCTCACATCTTGTTCGAAATATGGTCCCACAACCTGCAGCACATAGATGCTTGGCAATTAATTACACTCTACAGTAGTGGGGTTTTTTGTTTGTTTGTTTGTTTGTTTTTAGAGAATAATGTGGCATCCACTGTGAACCATTTGGCACTTCCTCCTTCTCTATGTTTCTCTGATAGTCTGAGTTTATGTTTTCTACTCAAGATAAAATATATAACCATAAACACCTTTTTCTCTCTTTCTGCCTCTGAGATAAGACCTTTACTCTAACTGGACATTCAAGCATGAATGGCCAGTATATGTAAACCATTTACGGGCAATAGAAATTAAAAAAAAAAAAAAAGGATTTCGACAAACTAAAAAATATAATAAATGAATTTCTCCAATGCTCGTAACATGCAAAATTCTCATTGGGTGATTACATTCCCTCTACTAGTTCATCCGAATACCTATTCATTGATAATATTTATATTAAATATCTAGGCCAAGCTTCTATAAATTTCAGATTATGTGTGTACCTACATTCTTGACATATTCACTTGAATGTTTCACAGATATTTCAAAGTGAACATATTTAAGCTCTCCCAACAAACATATTTCTTTTTAGTAAATGGTGTTGATCACTCAAATCAGAAAATTCAGAGTTGTTCTAGATTTGTTTTCCTTCCTCATACTCCATAGAATATTAATTACCAAACGCTGCCTCTTTGACCTCATAGATAGTATTTCTTACTTTAGTCCCTTACTTTCCATCCTGCAATCATTCCTGTTTCAAACCTTCATCATTTCTCACCCTGACTTACTGTAGTAGCCTCCTAAAAAATATATGAAAGGAACGGCTTAAAATCCATTTGTATAGAAGAGTCATCTTCAAAAAGTATAAATTAACTGTGCTGCATTCATGTTTTAAATTTCCATGAAAACGAAATTGCTGGATTTTTCCCTGTATAAAAAATGTGGATTGACACCTGTTTGCCTTCATCCATGGTATTGGTAGTGCTTCAAATGCCATCTCCATTTTTTCACCTGACAGATTCTGAAAAATCTTCAAGACTCATTACAGTAACTTCACTGTCTTGTTTACCACTGTATCCTCAGTATCCAGTTAAATGCTTCACAGATAACAGACACTTAATACATATTTGCTGATTAATTTATTCTCTCTCAATCATGTCCATTGAACTTTTTAGTGTCTTTCAG
This sequence comes from Eulemur rufifrons, assembly GCF_041146395.1. Taxonomy (NCBI): domain Eukaryota; kingdom Metazoa; phylum Chordata; class Mammalia; order Primates; family Lemuridae; genus Eulemur; species Eulemur rufifrons. The sequence continues at coordinate 41,218,986 of NC_090988.1, forward strand.
CATTTCCCATTACAATTTCTTCTTTTTATCACATTATTGCTGTAATGCTTACATATTATATAAATATGGCCTAGAATTTTTATATGTTACTTTTATAGGTTCTTTTCCTTGATCGTAGTGTTTGCTCAGATTTAAGGGTATTTCTGCTGCATTCATCAAAAGGGTTTTCTCAAAATTTTCCTTGCTTTTCATACATTTCCTCAATTATAGGCTCATTTTCATTTAGATTTGAGACCAGATGTCAACCTATTAAAAAAATAAAGTAGCTTTGTCCTCAGGATATGGACCCACTCTTCCATGCTTCATCTTGGATAGATCTCTATTATAGAACTTACTACATTGTATTTAAATTATTTTTTTGGTGTTTTACCAGATGGTAAGCTTTATTTAGGACATCTCCCTTAGGCCTGGAACATAGTTGATGTTTAATATAATAAATGTTTGTGTGCTTGGACTGAACTGAATTTGGCCCACTATTTTCATATTCCAACAAGATTTCCTGAGGATTAATTATGAATTTCATCTTTTATAACCTAAATATGGGTAACATTGCTCGATATTAGCTACAATCAGTTTTATTATGGAATCACTGGATTTGTAAAAAGTGGTAGCTGAGGACTCCAAGTATGTTCTTGGGGAGGCCTTAACATTTTAAGTCTCCAAAGAATGAAACTTGGCCTGATGATGAATCCCCCTTTTGCAGAATTTGCTGCTGAAATTTTATAAGATAACATAAATTTCTTGTCCAGTCAGTAGTTAAGTTTTAAGTTTCCTTTTCAATTAAAGATCTTTTATTTCAGCATAACATATATGCAAAAAAGTAGAGAAGTCATGGATGTTCATTAAATTTGCACAAAGTTAACAGGCTCATTTAAACACCAATCAGATGAGAACAGAAAACATTACCAGTGCTCCGGTGAACAAGGTCCCAAGATTCCATCTTGCTCACTCCCAGTCTAACATACTCTTCAAAAAGAATTGATGTCTCAACTTCTAAAGTATTGCACTATAGTACATTGTCTTTTCTTTTTTAATTTTACATAAATGGGGTATATGTTCTCTTTGTATCTTCTTTGACTCAGTATATATTATTAATTTTGCCTCATGTAACAGTAGTTTGTTCATTTCTTTTTCCTCTAGTACTATATTATATGAATAAATCACAATTTATTATCCCTTCTGCAGGCAGTGAGCATTTTGATTGTTTTTATTATGGGGCTATTGCAAATAGTGTTATTATGAGCATTCTTCTACACACATTTTGGTGTGTATATGGTAGTGTTTATATTAGGGACACACCTGGGCTGGAATTGCTAGGTTATAAATTAACTTATATTCACCTAAATATGAATGATAAAACAACAAAGGTTCTAGATGATAACAAAAGGAGATTTCTTCATCATCTTAGGATAAGAAAGATTTTTCAAATAGGGCACAGAAAGGACTAATTATAAAATTCAAGATTGTTAAATGTGGCCAGGCATGGTGGCTCATGCCTGTAATCCTAGCACTCTGGGAGGCCAAGGCGGGAGGATCGTTTGAGCTCAGGAGTTAGAGACCAGCCTGAGCAAGAGCGAGACTCTATCTCTACTAAAAAAAATATAGAAAGAAATTAGCTGGACAACTAAAAATATATATAGAAAAATTTAGCCAGGTGTAGTGGTGCATGCCTGTAGTTCCAGCTACTCGGGAGGCTGAGGTAGTAGGATTGCTTGAGCCCAGGAGTTTGAGGTTGCTGTGAGCTAGGCTGATGCCACAGCACTCTATCCTAGGCAACAGAGTGAGACTCTTGTCTCAAAAAAAAAAAAAAGAAAAAGAAAACAAACAAACAAACAAAAAAGATTGTTAAATGTATTTATAATAAAATTAATAACTTATTTTCAACAAAAGACATCACTAACTTAAAAGGCAGACAAAAGATTAGGAGAAGATCTCTATGTGTGTGAGCATGTGTGAGTGTGTGAGTGTGTGTGTGTGTGTACAGATGATAGACACAAAGATGAAAGATAGATATCCTAAAAGGACTCATATTTAAAACATAAATAATTCCTATACATTAACATGAAAGTGAGAAATCCCATAGAAGAAAAGGGTCAAGAAGCTTGAAAACTTCATACCTCATAAAATAGGATTTGAAATTACCAATAAATTTTAAAAAAGTGCTCAACTTTAATCATTAGGGGCATAAAAATTAAAGCCACTATAAATATCACTACACACCAACCAGACACAGTGGAGGATAAAATATGGAGCAACTGCAATTCCCAGCCATTGATGGTAAAAGCGTAAGTTGGTATAACCACTTTGAAAAACTGTTTTCCCTAACGGTTACATCATTTCGCTATATGCAACAACATGGATAAACCTAGACAACATTATACTAAGAGAAATAAGCCAATCACAGAAAAGACAAATACTTCATGATTCCACTTATATCAGTTATCTAAAATAATCAAACTCACAGAAGCAGAAAATAGAATGGTGGTGGCCAGGGGCTGGTGGCACAAGGGAAATGGTGAGTGGCTGTTCAACAGATACAAAGTTTCAGTTACACAAGACCAGTAAGTGCTAGAGATCCACTGCACAATATTGTGTTTATAGTTAATGATATTGTATTGTACACTGAAACATTTCTCAAGATAGTAGATTTCATGTTATCTGTTCTTACTACTACTATTGCTAATAATTATGATAATAATTTTGCATTCCTGAAGTAAACAAAACTTGTTCATGAGGATTAGCATTTTTATATATTGCCGAATGTAATTTACCAATATTTTATTTAGAATTTTGCATTGATATTTATGAGAGTTTGACCTACATATTGTCCTTCTTGTGAAATCCTTCTTATATTTTGGTTGTAACATTTTTATGGACTTATAAAATGAATTGAGAAGTGTTTCTTCTTTCCTTGTTCTGAAAACAATTTATGGAACATTGGTCTTATTTCTCTCCTAAAGGTATGAAATAATTTGTCAATGAAGCTGGTGGCCCAGGGTGTGTGTGTGTGTGTGTGTGTGTGTGTGTACATATGCATGTACGTGATTCTGGGAAGATTTTAAATAACCTTCTGTTGATTTAATAGATATAAAACTATTTTGGTTTTATAGTTCTTTTGTTTCAGTTTTATTTTGTCATATTTAGCTAAAGATTTGTGTATTTTATCTAAATTTTCAAATTTATTATCATAACATCTTTTACAATATCTTTGTAGACTGCCCTTTCTAAATTATCTTTTTTCATGTATGGTATTCGTAACTTGTGTATTTCTCATTTTTTCTTGGTTTTTGTTGCCAAGTGTTCACAGTAGTTTTATTAGTCTTTTCAAAAAACTAATTTTGACTTTAACTTTTTTCCTTCCTATACCTTTACTTTTTCCAGCAATTATCTATATATTTTTATTTTCCCATGGTCTTTACCTTTTTAGGGTTTAATTTGCTTTTTTTCTAACTTCGGTAACTTCCTCTCAAGCATTTTGCCTTTAATTTTTAGTAGCTTTACTATGATAAGCATAGATGAGAATTAATTTGTATTCATTTTGGTTGGTTTTATCATACATATTAATTTGTGGTTTAGTGTCCTTCATTGGTTTTAGAAATTTCTCTACCATTATCTCTTCAAATGTTGTTTCTACTCCATTCTCCTTTTCTTTTTTCTTCTGGGAATCCAACTATATGCATTAGACATCTTCGTAATGTTTCATATGTTTCATGCTTTTCTTTTCTATCTTCAAAAATTGTGTTTTATGTGTTTCAGTCTGTATATTTTCTATTTTTCTATGTTGTTTTCTAAACTTCATTTAGTTGTGTTTATTCTGCCAAAAATAACACATTCATTGAATTCTTAATTTTAATTCTTGAATTTTTAATTTCTTAAATTTCTCTTTTATTTTTCATAAAGTACTGCTATCAACTAAATTCCATAACTTTTCATCTACTCTCTTGGCTGCATTAATGATAGTTATTTTAAAATTCACTCTCATATTTCCCATGATTGGGCTGAGATTGAGTCCATTGCTTATTCTCCTTGGTTTTGAGTAAGTTCCTTCTATGCCTGTTCATTCATGGACTAAAAAACAGTATGTATAACAATTGTAGAGGTAATCTGAGGCTATGTCTGACAGTATTTTGCTCCAGAGAGATTTTGCTGTTGCTTGTTTCCAGCAGTTAGAACAAAGAGAGACCATTTTAATCTAGTTTGATAGTGAGAGGATTTGAAGCAGCTCCCATTTTTATTGAGGCTTGTCTCCTTCTAACTAGAATGTAGCCTTTAATGATTCCAAACAAAAACTCAGTGTTTACTGTGTGCTATAGTTTGGATGTGGTTTGTTTGTCCTCACCAAAACTGAGGTTGAAATTTTATCCCCGATGTGATGATGTTGGGAGGTGGGGCACAGTGGGAGATTGCCAGGTTATGTGACCAGATCCCTCATGAATGGCTTGGTGCTCTTGTTCTGTAGTGAGTGAGTTCTCACTCTGGAGAGACTGGATTCCTTCTCATGGGACTGGATTATTTCCCTTGAGAGGGTTGTTAGGAAGCCAGAATGCCTCTCAGGTTTCCCCTCTTTACATGTGTCCACTTCCATTTTGACGTTCTCTGCCAGGTTGTGACATAGCATGAAAGCCCTTGCCAGAAGCCAGTGTCATGCCCTTGAGCTTCTCAGCCTGCAGAACCATGAGATAAATAAACCTCTTTTCTTTATAAATTACCCAGTTTCAGTTATTGTTTAAACCAACAGAAAATGAACTAAGACACTGGGGCTTTTTCTTCTTGGGAATCAACAATTCCAATTCTTTTTTATTCAATCAATGTGACTGCCTGAAGCTCTGCATATCTTTTCAACCTCTTAGCCACTGTTTTATGCTCAGCTTCTTAGCTTCTCATCAACTGCCTACAAATTAGCAAATGATCCAAGGGATAAAATGGTACCCAATGTCTGCTTCAAATCCCTGTGCTTCTCTTCCCTCCCAGATATTTGCTCATCATGTTTTGGATGCAATGGTAGCCTGCCACTTAAAAAACTTGCAAACCTCACCTCGTGCTTTTGTCCCAACTTAACGTCAATGAATTCAACTTCAGTGAATTGTCACCTACTTCAAAGACAAAGTCTTACCTGAGTTCATTGTTTTCTCTTTCTAGGATCTTGTCCCCTGTAGTCCTTCACTTTCTGATAACATAGATTTTTTTGAATAAATTATTCAGCCTTTCTAGTTGTCTTCAGAGGAGACAACTGTTTATATGGTATATGTTTTATGGTATATGTTTAATATACCATAGATCTGCAGTCCCCAACCCCAGGCCATAGACCAGTACCAGTTTGTGGTCTGTTAGAAACCAGGGCACACAGCAGGAGGTGAGCGGTGAGCCAGTGAGCAAAGCTTCATCTGTATTTACAGCCACTCACCCTTACTCTTATCACCACTTAAGCTCTACCTCCTATCAGATCATCAGTGGCATTAGATTCTCATAGGAACGCAAACTCTACTGTAGGCTGAGCATGTGAGGGATCTAGGTTCTACCCTCTTTATAAGAATCTAAGGCCTGATGATCTGAGGGGGAGCTGAGGCAGTGACGCTAGCACTGGGGAGTGACTGCAAATACAGATTATCATTAGCAGAGAGGTTTGACTGCACAATAAATATAATACACTTGAATCATCCCAAAACCATCCCCTACTCCTGGTCCATGGAAAAATTGTCTTTCATGAAACTGATCTCTGGTGCCAAAAAGGTTGGGGATTGCTTTCATAGATAGATATGGAAGTAGCTGTTCAGTTTCTATTATATGACTTACATTTTCAGTCTACTTGGATTAATTATAAGGCATGTGATGTCTAAATTTTCCAGAAATATAGACTTGGACTTTTGTCTGGCTTGTTGTATAATGACTATTTCTAAAACTTAATCTCAAATCTAGTATAATTTTTGATTATTTACTGGTCTTATGCAGCTGTAAGTGTTCATTTGTAAACTACATTTAATATATGTGAGAAGTTAACAATAGACTTAGTTTCAGCAAGTGTCATGGGGATATTTTGTCAAGGAAAAACATGCTGTCTCAAAGTGAAACGTGAATTGAAGAGAGTCCATTATGTGTTTATGTACAGATATGAAAGTCTCTTGAGATCTTCTAATAGTACTTTTCCTTGTGATGGGACTCTTAATAATTTTATCAGTGTATTCTAACACTAGAGAGATGGCCATTTTATCAGAATAGGAATGTAATGTCTTAAAGCAATTCTCTGTTTATGGACTCAGGTAGGAAGAAAAAAGAAAACAATTCCAAGGAGAGCGTGTGTCTGTGCGTGTGTGTGTGTAAAAGGAATTAAATTAAGTCTTCTCTCTACATTTTCATGTATATAACTTTGGATACAGATTTAGATCAAGAATCTCATTTAATAAGTTGTACCAATTCAGTTTTGGTTTCTAGTTTTAGGTAGAATGGGTTTGACCCTGGGCCATTTACTACTTTTCAAGCTGGTAGTTTTCTCATGTGACATATGAAGATGTAAAACTATCTACTTCACAGGTGCATACAATACAGTTTTCCCTTGGTATCTATGGGGGATTCATTCCAGGACCCCCCAGTAGACACCAAAATCCACTGATGCTCATGTCTCTTATATAAAATGGTATAGTATTTGCATATATCCTAGGCACATCCTCCTGTATACTTTAAGTCATCTCTAGATTACTTATAATACCTAATACAATGTAAATACTATGTAAATAGTTATTACACTTATTATTTATGGAATAATGACAAAGAAAATGTCTGTACATGTTCAGCACAGACACATCCATCCATTTTTTCCAAATATTTTTGACCTTTAGTTGCCTGAGTCCAAGAATGCAGAGCATGGATATAGAGGGCTGACTGCATGTATAATACTTGGCAGGCTGTGTACACATACACACACACACACGTACACCCCATCCACATATATATTACTTAGAACAATGCCTAGAAGAGAGAGAAAACTAAACACAAGATCATTATTGTCATTCTAGTAAGTTTTACATTTGCCTGTCTCTAATGCTGAAGAATGGGCGGCAGAGAATGATAATTTTTCTTTTCTTGATTCCCGATATGTAGCACTATGTAGAGAACTTATTATGTGCCATGTTACTCATTATATTTTACTAAATGAAAGAATAGTATCAAATACTGCAGGAAAATCAAGAAACATATGAGTAAAATACATCATATCTGAAATTACAAAGTCCCTGGTGACCTGTTATAAGAGATAAAGGAATAAAACAAATGGAGAATTACATTCATCAGCATCATCATGAAGTCTCATTTACTGCTTGAAATTTAATAAATATTCAATAAACCATTATTGATTGATTGAACATTGTGCTTTGCACTGTATTAACACCTTGATCGCATTCTCAGGGGCTGTTTGGCCTTCATTAAAGAGGTATATAAAGAAGGGAAGAAAATATTTTAGAAAAGATGGATGTTGTCCTAGCATAGACATGTAACAGAAAACTCTAGGCACTAGTTCCACTGATGAAAGTTCACCAGATTAACAGAAGGAATTAATCCAATTCTGTGTAAAAGGGGTTTATAGATTGAAAGCTGGAAGGTTATTCTAAGAAAGGAAATTTCATGAAAAAACATAGAAAAGGTTATAAAAAGCTGTGGATACAATAGCTTACTCAAATTGCTTTCCCTATTTAAATGAATCATTCTGCTTACTAAATTGTTGTACATTTTACTTAATAGCCTCAATATTTTGCATTTCTCCAAACTGCTATAATATAACAAAGAAACAGAAGACTGTGTAATATACAAAGTAATCAACCTTTTTATAAGATATTTCTCAGCTTCTCCTCTGTAAAGGATGTGTGTGGTGAAAAAGCATCCCTGAAGAGATAGAATGTTTAATCAGAGGATAGACTGTCTGCCACCATCGAGCCAAAATTAAGGCAGGATGGATATTCCAACTATTCTAATAGGTTTGTTTTACTATCCATCATTTTCTAAAATCCCCAGGTCTTTGAAAGTCAGTCTACAATGACCAAACCTAGAATTAAGTCAGACCTCCTAAGATTGTATCTCTTCCAATATTAACAGGAATCAGCCTTCAAACTGAGAAAACGTAGAATAGAGGTGGGGAATGAATTATAACTTACTATTGCTGTGTATGTGTAACAAATTATGACAACTTTAGCAACTTACAGCAATATTCGTTTATTAACTCATACTTACTGGATGTTGGGAGTCCAGGTATAGAAAATTGGGTTCTATGCTCAGGGTCAAACAAGTTGCAGTCAGAATGTTGGCGAGTGCATTCCTTTCTGAAGGCTTTGTGGAAGAATCTGCTTCCAAGCACATTCAGGTCTTTGGCTGAATTCAGTTCTTTGAGGATATGGTACTGAGTCCCCATTTCCTTGCTGGTTGTTAGCCAAAGGCCACTCTGAATTCTGAGAGGCCATCTCCATTCCTTTCCATGTATCTCCCTCCAACATCAAAGCCAACAACGGAAATTTTCCTTCAATTCTCTTATGCTACATCTCTCTTATGTTTGAACTTCTATTGCCAGAAAGAACCAGTCCTTTTTCAGAGCTCACCTGATTAGATCAGACTCACAGAGGATAATATCCCTATTTTAAGGTCAATATATTTGGTAACTAAATTGTATCTTGAAAATCCCTCCCTAGAAATATCTATCTAGAGTAGTGTTTGATTGAATAACTACGATAGATGTGTGTACCCCAAAGATCAGGGATCTTGGGCACCATCTTGGAATTCTGCTTATACATTCCCAATGTACACTCTTCTCCCTGCCATCCAGTACATGTCTCTTAGATATAATCTCTTAAGAAACAGTTCTCAGTGCTATCATCACTATATGTTATTTCTTAGTAGGCTCTATGAAGAATAACAAGTGCTAGAGTTTTAGAATTAGCAAGGTCTGGGTTTATACCCCTTCCATATTTGCTGTGGGGTTTGGAGTATGTTATTGAATCCCTTAGAGTCTCAGTTTCCTCAACTGTAAGAACTAGGGGTGATAAGAATCATCTCTAAGGCTTAACGAGCACTAGGCAAAGTCACACAATGGGAACCATCTTATGCTAGACACTTAGCAAACTTCAGGTTCCTGATTTATTGTTTACTTTTGTATGTTCTGACATTGCTCCTCCAATACATCTCTATTTATCTTTTATAAATTTTTGGAAACAAGAAAAACTGAGATTTACAAACCCTAAGTTGATTTACATTCAATAATCTCACCTTTTTCTCAGCAATTCTATATTTTGATTCTTTTTGGTATTAAACAATTCATTAGTGTTGGCTGGTATATATTCATAAGAACTTATAATTAAAATATCAATATCTTTCCTTGCTCTTCACTATTATTTAGAGATTCTAAGGCCTCCTACTCCACTAGGGAGTGGAGAGAGAAGGGATATTATATGAAGACGCCAAGCAGTCAGTAGACTCCCACTATTAGAATAAAAAAATACCAAAATATCTGTTAAAATGCTATTGGTAAGAGATTTGGCAGGATGATGATTACATGTGGGTAGAACAGCAGTTTCCATAATAATTATGTGGGCTGTGAACAGACTGAAAAAAAAAATTCTGGGATGCAGCCTAATGAATGTACTCATTAACCTTAATAGCATCAGGTAGAGAGTGGAGAGGACCATTCTGAAGAGTGGAATAAACTCAGCCTTTTAGAGTCATTTTATAAGGCACATTTGACAGTCTTGTTTTCTCAATTAAAAATGAGTAGATGTGGTTATATGAAAAGGACTCTGTGTAATTTGAAGTTTGCCTTTTAAAGCCTAATTTTATGATAAGTTATATTAAACATTTCTTGAGTGCTTGGTATGTGCCATGCATTATAATAAATATTAGGATACATAGATGTCCAAAATATAAAATTTATCATCTACACAGAAGAGACAAAAATAAATGCCGCTAACTTTAACACAATGCAATGACAATTACAAAACTAAAAGCATCATGATGTTTACCTCTATGAGAGCAGAAATATTGCCATCCTTGTTCACTATATTCCCACATTTAGAATATTAGTTACATAATACTTGTTTAGTAAATAAAGGAATGAATGTCACAGTATTTTAGAAGCAAAGCGGATGGAGCTATTAAACCCAGGGGAGCTTGAGAAAGGTTTTGATAAGTTGCATTCAAGCTAAATCTGTCAGCTTGATGAATTATATTTTGTCAAATCAGGCAACATGTGACGAGTTGAGAGAATGACACTCTGTGCAGAGGGAATAGCATGCTCAAAGGTTTGGAGGTGTGAAAGTGTAACATATTTAAGGAACACAAATCAATGCGCTATGTCTCCAATAGACAGTATGAGAGTGGTTAGTCTCAGCAGTACCAATATCATCATGAAAAGCAGAACTAATGATTTCAATGAGCAAAAACAATGGTATATACCTAGCAACCCCCCTTACAACCCACAGGTCACATACACACACACACACTCACATCTCTAACACCGATTTAAAGATTGCTAACTTCTAGGAATAAGTCATTGAGATGCCTACATTTGTAGTCTAGTATTGCTCCTTTTGGAATAGACGTTGAGGTGATTTGTTTATGCTGTTTGCCCATGGCAGGTAGAAGAGTGAGATGCCTCCCCCAGAACTCTGTGGAGTTATAGGAAATAACTGTTTTGCCATTTGAGAGTTCACCTAGTGAAGTCCATATTCATTGTGTGTAATTAGCCTTCCATGTAAATAATCAAGAGATTGTAAATGTAAGAATTAAGAGTTTGGAAACATCCAGAATACTAATTGAGGTGATCAGGGAATAATCTTAGGGAGGCAAGAGAGGAATGTGATTGTCAGTAAATGATAATTCAGTGACTGGAAACCTAATGAGTTGTATTGTTTATGAAATGATTGAGTAAAAAGGAAAGGGAATGTTCAGTTGGAAGAATAAATGAGGAAAACCCAATGGGCTGGAAGTTGGCAATGCCTGTTCAGATGGGTCATGCCTAATGGACTGTTGACTCCTCGAGGGCATGGACTGGAACCTACCACAGTGTTCTGGCACAGAAGAGGCATTCAAAATGCTTATTGAATTAATGAATTGGAATGAATAAAACATTGAGACTGTTACTAAAGGATCACTCAATGCAATTTTCAGTGCTACATGTATTTTTCTGTTTTCCATAGCAATAATTTAAAACACATATTGATAGAAAATGAGGAAAGGAAGAACAAATTATATTGTCTGCATTTTACAGATTTAGATTTTGATAAGAGAGACAAATTATAAAATTATTTAGCATCTGTACTGAAGCATTCAATAATTCTTAAATTTCTTTTCTTCATGATTTTCCAGGATTTATTTTCATGTATTCTTGTTAGCATGTAGCTTCCAGGGGCTTTCACTTTCTAGCAAAAAAGGATTGTGCTATTAAACCTACTGGTTGTAAACTGTACAGTAAATACTTTACAAAACTGTTGGTCTGCTTTATACTTCATTAATTTAATAAAATGATAAAAATAATGATGCTAGAGTTAAAATATTTATATTACTAGAATACAATGGTATAGAGTACCAAATATTTATAGTTCTATAATTGCCATTATATGTCATTTTTTGAGTGCCAACAGCTATTGTTCAACACACATAAACATACACATAATAGAATAGGGTGGGTTAATATGGTACTGGGACCACAGGTGAGAGCATTAGTAAATTGTATTTTTTAACATTCAAGCCAATTGTAGATGTAGAGAATATTTTGAAATCCAGGAGAAAAAGAAATGCTAGAGAGCATATAAAGGTAAATCTGATCATTACAGATCCCAACTCATATTTATTTTATTTCTTTTTCAGACCAAACTTATTACCCTTCTATATTGTTCAGCCTAGGACATGGTGCCACAATATCGCTATTCTTCTCCTACAAACCATAAATAATCTTCCTTTAACTTCTATTCCCTACATATTTAGTCCTAGGGATCCTACCTTAGGATTCCTTACAAATATGGCTCCTCATTCCTACTGTTATTCCCTTAGTTCAGTTCTCCATTGGTTTCCTTGACCATTGATTCTCTAACATTCATCTCCAACTGCTCTGCTGTGTCACCCTCACACCTACTAGAGTTCATTCAGTTCTCATCATCTTTACTTATCATTTCCCACCTTAAAAGCTACCACCACCTTCCCATTACCTGCATGATGAAGTGCAGAAGCTTGGGATGGCACAAAAGACCATTCACCTTCTCATCACTTCACTGCCCTGTGCACATTACTTAACTACACTGCTTCATATTCACTATTCCTTGCTTCACAAATATCTACTCATGTAGGGAAAAAAAAATCTCTAAATACTATTATAACTCCATTATCCACATTTTTCAAACTCAATTCAAATCTTATCTTCCTATGGAGAATTAGTCAATTATTTGTTGATCTGCATTTGGCTTATACCTATAACAATAATCATTTGTATGTCATCATATATCTCTATGTCTGTCCTTTCTAATCCTTCAACTAGACTGTGAGTTCCTGGAGTGTAATGGCTAAAACCTATTTAACTTTCATTTTCCTCAGTTTCGATACAATTTCAACACATAGTAAATGTCATCAATTGCATTTTCTTCAAAATATTACTGTTCCTCTCTGTGGTAGATACTGTAGATGCCTGTTTTATTCAGGTCATGTTTAGCCATTTGATTTTTTTTGTCAGTGAAGTGTGAGCAGAAGTGACATGGGTCACTTCTAAAAAGAATTCTTAAGAACCATTGCATGGTCCCCTTATGCTCTCTGTTTTCCCCTCTACAACATGGGCATGTCCCAGAAGCAGGCTGCTCTTTCAGACTATGTCTCAGAGTGAAGATGACATGGAACAGAGTCATAGGTCATCTGCAGTGAACACGACAGCGGAGTTCAAAATAAACCTTTATTCTCTACTACTAAGATATTAGGACTGTTTATTGCCACAAAATAAGTTAGTCTAAGATAGGTAGATATTTAATAAATCTTGAAGAGAAGAAGGAAGGTTTTAGAGACATAGAAGGTAAATTTTAGCTGGAGAATTCCAGAGTCAATTTTGTTTTAAACAAGAACCATCTGTTAAAAAGAAAAAAATTAAACTTTCATGAGTTGCTAATTATGAGAAATAATGGGAATTGAGGTTGAAAGGAGAAAGAAGGAAGGGTAGATTGTAGAGCAGGAGGATATATTTTTGGTAATGCAATCTTGGGAAGAAAATTAAAATAAATTCTTGCTAGAAGAGGATGTCTTTAAGATGTCTGCAGGGAAGGATCTAAGTACCTATTGGTGAGGTGTTTTGAGAATCAGGTACATATGTATAAAGATTCCTCTCTCAGTTAAGCCAAACTAAGTAAATTAAGAATGTTTTTCCTATTTCAGATGTCCAAGTTACTTTGTTTCTTTAGCCAAAGAAAGACTAGAAGCCTGACTAAATCAACAGACAGGTTAAGACTCTATGTACATATAATCAATTCTCATTATTCATAGTAATATTATATAAACATGCAGTAAACACTAAATTAGTAAATACTGACCATTGCTTCTAGAGAAAATACAAGTTTAGGTGTGCTATGAGCCTCTAATCACAACAATTTCATCACCTAGTCAATACATAACTTTGTTTTATGTGCATTCCTGCATAAAAATACTTTATTTAATGTATATTGTGATTCATTAAGGTTGAACTCACAGCAAACAGTACTTTATTCATGGCTGAATTCAGCTTACCTAACATATATATTTTCTATGCACAGTCATCCCTGGTCTCTCAGTATGTGCAGATTGGTTCCAGGACACCCCCTTCCCTTTATACCAAAATCTGAGGATGCTTAAGTCCCTGATATAAAATGGCTTAGTGTTTGCATATAACCTACATGCATTTTCTATTTGTACTTTAAATCACCTCTAGATTATTTATAATCCCTAATACAATGCAAATGTTATGTAAATAATCATTATGTTGTTTTTGTATATTTTTGTTGTTATATTACATTTTCCCCACATATTTTCGATTCTTAATTGATTAAATCTGTGACTTCAAACCCATGGACACAGAGGGCCAACTAGATTTTCTATGTATATTACAGCCTTATTGTGCTTAGGAATACTAGATAACACATCAGCACTACTCTTGGTGGCCAAGTAAAATGGCAAAATCACCAAGAAAAAATGCAAAAATATAAAAAACATGGCACTAAGTAGATAGTGAAAAAGACAATTTTTTATAACATGAAAACAGCAGCAAGAAGGCAAAGGGTCATCTTGTTCAACCTCAGATGGAGACACATATGTTAAGAGACTCAGATTTTTCCACTCTGTGCATATCTGTGAATAACTGCAAAAATGTCATCAGAATTGATTTTGGTGTTGTCAATAAATTTTAACAAGTAGTTGAATTTGCAGATACAGACTCTGTAAATAATGATGATCAGTCGTATAGCCAAACAATCAGAAAGAAAAGAATGAACTGGATTATGATGTGTCAGGCAAAATGCCTACCAGTGAGAAGAGAGAGAAATTAGATTGGATGGATGAATGGATGGATGTATTGATTAAATCTAGAAAAGTGCCTTAAATGTGGTAGGTTTTCAATAAATGTTAATTGCTTTCCTTATTGTCCTCCCCTTGTTTTCCCTTGCTTTGGTAAAATATATGTCATCCAAAATATTAAAGTGGTGCCAGAATCTTGAAGGTCCATTTTAGCAAAGTAACGGAAAGCATTAGATGGTAGGTAAGCTCAAGTTTTTCTTAGCATTTCATTTTACTGTTGGATTTATTACAAATATACTTAGAGATACCCTGTCATCTTAACACAAATCTTAAAAGCACATTTTTATGAAAATATTAATATTTAATAACTGAAAGTCAATACAGTACCCTCTAATTTAGCCATCATTGAATAACTTTCTTACATCACAAATATTCTCCAATAAAGTTTAATAGAATAATCGTATTTTATCATACAGATATTGGGATATATTCTGTTTCCAAACTGAATTTATGATTTTTATTTTGTGGTTGATTAGAAACATCTGGAGGAAAAATTATCTTAAATTCATAACTCTAATTTCTAAGGCTACTAATAAAACATCTTTTTCTAAATTCTTAAACTTACAGAAAAGATTTATAGTTAAAAAATAAAAGAGAGAGAGAGAATGAATATGGTGAAAGAGGAGTACATTATTACTCTCTGGTCCTGACACTTTTCTTTTATGGAAATATTACCTGCAAAAAAGTTTATCAAGACAAGCTTTTTACAATCTCCGTTAAATTCAATGAATGAGTTGTGAAGGGTAAATTGGACCCATTATAATCTTACAGTTCTTATGTAATATTCATAATCATAGTATTATATAACAGCAAGCTAACATTAACAAAAGGAGCAATTTAAATTCTCACTTCCTTGGAGAATGGGGCTCTGCTTGACAAACAGAGCTTCCTGTCCCATTTGCAGCACGCCCAGGCATCTTTAGTGCCAATGAGACCCACACTCTCATATCAGTAATAAAATAAACCCTCCAAAACAGAGGAGAAAATGAGGCAAACAAGCCCACTTCATTTCAACTTGTCAGCTTTAAATAAAATCTTCTGGAGCTGAAAATGAGAAACTTGAGGGAAGATAATGTGTGAAATAACCAAATTCAACATCAGGACAAAACATACTACATTACTTTTTATTTTTTTTTCCTTGATCTGCCACAAAAGTTTTTGAAATTTCACCATAGACAATTTTTAATGAAATATCTTCTTGTCAAAGAGGATTTAGAGGAAGAAAGTGTTCATTTTGTTTATTTTTTTTCCTCCTCTTCCACCCACTCACTGGTGCTTAAGGAAATATCTCAAGTCATCTCAAGCCCCTATGATATGTTAATGAGTAATCTATGACCTTTGGAACAGCTCCCAATTATCAATGTTTAAGGCAGAGTTGGTAAAGCAGAGCATAATGAAAAAAAAAGTACGTGCTTTTTGTATTATTTTAATTAATTACTTACATAATACTTTCCCTGACACTGGTTTTATATGCAAAATATTGGATCATGCTCTCTGGCTAGAAAAAAAATGTTAAGGACAAAAATTAATTCAAAGGAAGATAAAAAGAAATGAACATTCTGTTAGATAAAAATATGTGAATATCAATGAAATAAGCAGTGATTTGTGATGTAAATCTCTTCCCTCACCTTTTCCCAGTGTCCACTGCTTCCTACCCTTGGCTTTCCCCAAACACTTCTGCTTTGCCTTCAAGAGGCTCCATTCTGCTCTTCCCCTCAATCTCCATAGTCTTTTTCTTCCTTCTTGGTGTTACTTATTTTTATTGTCAAATTTTCCCTTGACTTTCTTTATATTTCCTTAACAAACACTTGCACCTCTTCAATGGAAGGATAGGGGCCCAACAGACACATAGCACAAACTGTGTATATTCCAGTGCCAGCGAGAAGGGACAATCAGAGTCTCCTTCTTCCTGGATACCCTAAGGTGCACCCAAATCCAATATGAACATCTTTTCATATCTTTTATTTTAGTTCCAATGTTGTGTTTCATGTATTTTCCAAACAATCTTAGAATACTTTTTCTTACTCTGTGATACTCTCTTATACAATTATAATATGAACTCTCTCATTTCAAACTCTTTTATTTAAAAATTCCTAGATTACTTTGACGGATTGGTGTATAGAATGGATAGTAATGTTGAGAAGTATGATCCCTGTCACCATCCTTGATGTTACATTGTTAAGAATTTCTTTCAGGCACTCTGATGTAAAAAGTGATTTCATGTTTGCCCAGAAATGGGATTGCTGGATCAAATGGTAGTTCTACTTTTAGCTCTTTGACTTATCTCCATATTTCTTTCCACAGATGTTGTACTAGTTTGCAGTCCCACCAGCAATGTATGAGTGTTCCTATCTCTCCACAGTCATGCCAACATTTATTGTTTGGGGATTTTTTGATAAAGGCCATTCTCACTGGTGTTAAGTGATATCTTAATGTGGTTTTGATTTGCATTTCCCTGATGATTAGAGATGTTGAGCATTTTTTATATGGCCATTAGTTTGTTGGCCATTAGTCTGTCTTCTTTTGAAAAGTTTCCATTCACGTCCTTTGCCCACTTTTTAATGGGGTTGTTTGATTTTTTCTTGCTTATTTGCCTGAGTTCTAGATAGATTCTAGTTATCAGACCTTTATCGGATATGTAGCATGCGGATATTTTCTCCCATTCTGTAGGTTGTCTGTTTGCTCTTGTGATAGTTTCCTTGGCTGTGCAGAAGCTGTTATTTCAGCCTCAAGACCTAATTCAAATCTACAATCTCCTGGAAGACTTTCTTGCCTTAGCTGGATGTCATTCATTCTCTTCTATTTTGGTTGTAACATTGAGTAATCTGACTTCATATTATATCTTTATGTGCACATCATCTATCTGATTAGACTCAGGGTGGGCAAACTACAGCATGTGAACTTAATCTGGTACATTGCATGTTTTTGTAAATAAAGTTTTATTGAAAATAAAAGTGATTTCAAGGCCGGGCGCGGTGGCTCACACCTGTAATCCTAGCACTCTGGGAGGCCGAGGTGGGCAGATCGTTTGAGCTCAGGAGTTCGAGACCAGCCTGAGCAAGAGCGAGACCCCACCTCTACTAAAAATAGAAAGAAATTATATGGACAGCTAAAAATATATATAGAAAAAATTAGCCGGGCATGGTGGCGCATGCCTGTAGTCCCAGCTACTCGGGAGGCTGAGACAGGAGGATCGCTTGAGCTCAGGAGTTTGAGGTTGCTGTGAGCTAGGCTGACGCCACAGCACTCACTCTAGCCTGGGCAACAGAGTGAGACTCTGTCTCAAAAAAAAAAAAAAAAGTGATTTCAAATTACATTTGAAATGTATTTTAGAAGTTTCATGGGACAGGAAAGAGTATATGGACTATGCACTAAAAATATTTCAGTTGGAAGCTCTGAAAAATCAACATTTAATAGAATGACCATAATCAGCAAGGCTTTTTTTAAACCTCTGTATTATTCACTTGTAAAATGTAAACAAAAATAAATATCCTGTCATAGGATGATTAAATTAATGTTAGGCATGTTTTGGAAATATTTTTTCATTCTTATTTTATGATCATTATAATGATTATTATAAATTAAAAGAAAAAATGTAACTTGACCTAGCTATTAAATGTCCATTAAATAGGGTGAATGATGATATTATGTAGCTTGCATGCATATACTGTATTTTGCAGCCAGTAAAATTTTGCCAAAAGCTCTAGTTTATTCTCTGCAGTTCAAGAGAATGAGGTTAGTGCCTTCTAGCACTCTTCAACCCAAAATTTCTGTGGTGTCATTGCACTTTTTATTTTAACAAGCTGCTGTAACAATAATCACCTAGGTGTAACACAGGACCATCCTGTGGCTGAAGTAGCCATTTAATGACTAACCTTTTCAAAAAGAAAACCAAAGTACTCATCTGCTTAAAAGATATATGTTCTAAGCTGTGGGGTTTTTTGTTTCCCCACAGCGATGGCTGGGCCGACAGGTATGACGTGACGGATGGATATCAGCGAGAAGCTGTTGGTGGAATTACAATCAAGCTCCAATCTCCCGATGTCAAGTGGTTTGATGATTATTATCTGAAGCTCCGGCCAGAAACAAACCTCCGAAACCCTTGGTTTCAAGAATTTTGGCAGCATCGTTTTCAATGCCGGCTGGAAGGGTTTCCACAGGAGAACAGCAAATACAACAAGACTTGCAATAGTAAGCAGATTTATTGTTTCATTTAAAGTGGTTAAGGCTCAGGCTCCAATTTAAGTAAACTGTGTCATGGGGATAGGGGTTGTAATTTGTTAGAGAGGAGGGTTCTCAGATAGAGTGGGTGTTGCTATTCATGGTTATAAACAGGTTTTACTCTAAGAAAAACATATCAGAGCAAATATTTTTACTCTATTGAGATTTCAGATGATTAGATTATTTCCATTTATATCATTCAAGAAATCGGCTATGTTTCTGTAAGGGACTATGCTAAAAGGATCATATGAGCTCCAAGATGAAACTGTTCTGACATCCTTAAAAGCAGGAACTACATTCTGCTCATTTCTATTATCTTGAGCAGTTTGCACAGTGGAGGCACGTAGTAAGGGTCTAGAAGTCTTTTGTGACTGAGCCTTGTCACTGGGCTGAATTATGCCTTGCATATTCTTGTATATGTACACAAGCTGTTGTAGTTACCAAATTATAAATTAATTTTAAGAATCACTGAAATCATAATAGTTTATTGCCACTATATGTTTTCTAAATCAAAGTTGCTAGAAGTAAAATAACATTTGTATAATGTGTAAAAATTATTGACATTTAAAAGAGTTTCCAGTATTCAAAAAGCTTGGTTCCACTGGCTTGGCAATGTTTCCCTTTCTGTTACAGTAAGTTTCCAGCTAGAGTTGTCCACATTCTCTCTGATGAATATGTCTTACTAGTATTTGAGGTAGGTTAGAGGATATTTCTTTATGCATCAGAATTTTATCTTCTGTCACCTTTTTGTTCCTTTAAATGTACACTAGTAGTTAAGTACTTGCTCAGAACACTTGATCCTTTCTCAAACTTAAAACATGACTGGAAAAACAAAACAGTCCATTGAGATATAATAATTAAGAAATAATTATCTGGGAGAGAATAGCTGGATTATTATAAGGGCCAAATAAAATAAACTAAGTGCCACAGCTAATGCCCAGATTACATTCCTCATCCTTGTACTACATTAACATTTCCAAGATCGTATTTGGAAAGAACATTAATCCAGTATGAGAAAAAGATTCCATGGTTATATATATTGAGGATTATTCCTTACCTATATTTTAGAGACTCAATGTACATCAACATGTTGGAAAATGACAAACCCTGCTGTAAAGGACTTTAAATAACTTTCTTTAACCCAGCATTACTTTTATTTGTTTTACTCTTGTGATATTATGGTATAAATACATGTGTGTATGTGTTCTCGTCCACAGTCCCTGGTCCATAACTCTCATAGCCGTTGTTACAGCACTTTGTTATAATGTTGGGGCACTTTAGGCCTCAGAAACTAAAAATATAGTCTAATCTTCCCCTGCTTTTCAGTCTTGGAGCTGTCTATAACGATATTCTCTTGCCTAATTGTAGCCCATAAGACTCTCATTAGAAGGGGTCCTGCCCCATTCCTGGAGGAAGGAATGCTGCACAGAGAGTCCAAGAAGAATTTGAACAGACAGGCCTTGCTGGGTTTCCCCACTCAGTCTGTTAGTATTGCATCATATCTTTTTGTCCAATCACATTTCTACATGGTTGTCAATCATGCCTATCCAATGACATCTCCATGAAAGGCCCAAGAGGAGAGGGTTCGGAGAGCTTCCAGATAGCCGAACACGTGGAAGGTCCGGGAGGGTGGTGTGCCAAGGACAAGGAAGCTCTGTGCTCTTTCCCTCATACCTCCTCCTAGGCATCCTTTCATCTGTGTCCTTTGTAATAGCCTTTATAGTAAACTGGGAAATGTAAGTTTTCCTGAGTTCGGTGAGCTACTCTAGCAAATTAATTGAACCAAGAGAGAAAGTCATGAGAACCCCAACGTGAAGCTGGTCAATCAGAAGTTCTGGAAGCCCAAACTTGTGACTGTGGGGAAAAGGGGGACAGTCTTGGGGATTGAGCCCTCGACCTGTGGGGTCTCACATCATCTCTGGGTTGCTGGTATCGGAATTGAAGTGGGGGATGCCTCGCTGGTGTTCAAGCAGGGCTGATTGCTCAGCTGTTGGCAGAAAGAAATCCCCACGCCTTTGATCACAGCAGTCTTCTGTAGTGACTGTTGTGGAGTGATACAGAAGAAAAAACACAGTTTGAGTTTCTTACTCTCAGAATTCTGAATTCACATTCTTGATGTAACACTGATTAGCACCATACTTCAGGAATGAAATTTGATCACATTACCCTAGTGTATGTGATGAAATCTCCTGAGCAGAACCCCACTTGTGTCTTTATATCAGTTAATTAGAATGTTATGTGACAATACTGGCTTAATACAATTCTTGGATTACTTATATTTTGATATTTTTCATTGCAAAAAAACCCCCAAAAAACCAGATGATTCTATACTTTGGAGTCTGCTTTAAGGAAATGGAACATACTGCCAGATCAAGGGCCCAGATATGAAAGTTTTAAGAAACATAATCTGACACATTTTTTGCTTGAATACCAGAATTTAAGAAATGAGAGTAATTATCCATTCAAGTAGGTGCTTAGTGCATTCAATTTTGTATGATGAATATCACCATCAAAAAGTACTCAAAGAGATCCCAGAGGAAAGCCCTTGATTTAGAAATGGCAATTTTTCCACACTCTTAAGGCACTGGAATTGAACCCAAATGTATTAAAGATATTTGAAATATATCAAAGAGAGACCTGATAAATTTGTTGAATCAGTTGCAGGAGGCAACTGAAAACTATTGAAAAACATTGGAGTTTGATCCAGAAGACCTATACAAAGAAAATCAAACTGTAACCACTACTAAGCCTTTCTGAGTTAGTTTCCTCATGTGTAAGATGGGGATGAGTATTAAAAATAATACCTGACTCATAGATCTATAGTAAAGCATAACTATGATAATGTATGGGAAAATGCCTGCCCCTAAAGAAGATGAAATAATAGAAATTGGATTTGCTTTCCTGCTTGACATAACAACAACAAAAACAACACGATCAGACAAAATATATAAAACAACAGCATTCAAGACACTGGACATCAAGCAAAGAAGATTGTTATTCTCAAAAGACAGGTAATAAAGGAGGTGAGCCTGCTGAGTTGAGAAGATAGAATTGAGTTCAGAGAGACCAAGGAGGCTGGAGTTTGCAGAATAGGAACAGAGAGGAGAGAACTGCAAGAAGAGAGAACTCTGGAGAAGTGCAGAGGCTCCCTCTTGAGCATTCAACTGAGTATTGATCAAACGTGCATGTGAGGAAAATACTTGAGACCCGGGAAAGAACCACCCAAAAAGATTAGAGAGAACAGCAATCATAGGAGACAGGTAACAGAGTCTGTACTTGGCATATTGGCTGAAAAAACTTGTAGTTCAGAAACTTAAAGCAATATTTTGGGGATATTTTATAGCATTAAATGGCTAAATTAGAAAACAAAATTCAAACCATGACCACAGCTTCTACCTTAAGAAATTTTGAAAAGAAGAGTAAATTAAACACAAAGTCAGTGGAAGAAAGGAAGTAATAGATCAGAATGAAAAATCAATAAAATAGACAACAGATATACAATAAAGAAAAATCAATAAAACTATAGCCTGGATCTTTCAAAAGATCAATAACATCTAAAAACCAGATTGATCAGAAAAGAAAAGAGAAAAAATATAAACTACTAATCTCAGGAATGAAAGAGGCAACATCATCACCGTTTCAACGGAAAATAAGAACATACTGTGAACAACTTATGCCAGTAAATTAGTCAACTTAGCTAATATGAAAAAATCACTTCAACTTCACAAACTGCCAAAGTTTACTGGAGAATAAATAGGCAACTGGAATAGTCCTATATTTATTAAAGAAATTGAATTTTCAGTTAAAAATTTTCCCACAAATAATACTCCAGGCCCAGATAGGTTTCACTGATAAATTGCTACCAAACATTTAAGGAAAAATTGATATGAAGTCTTTATAAATTGTACCAGAAAAGTAAAGAGATGGGACTACTTCCTAATTCAATCAATGAAGACATCATTACCTGGTATAAAAATGGACCATGATATCTCAAGGGGAAAAAAAAAGTAATAGTGTTTATCCCAAAATGTAAGATTGGTTTAATATTCAAAAATTGATCAATGTAATTTACTGTATTAGCAACCTGTAATTTTTTTAAATGATAAAAATCTAATAATTTCTGTTAAAATGCTTCACAAATTAATAAGCAGAAAATTGTTTAACCTATAAAAAGATTTTCCCTTTGATCAGGCAAGGAGATTCACTCTCATGCCGGAGTTTCTAGTAAGTGAAATAGGACGAGAACAGTGAAATAATAGGTGAAACAACTCAGACACACAAAGACAAATGCTACATGTTCTCACATATAAATGGCAACCAAATAATGTGTACACATGGAAGCGGAATGTGGAACAATGAATAATGGAGACTCAGAGGGGTGGAGTGGAGGCTTGGATGATGACAGGTTGCTTGGTGGGTACAATGTGCCTTGTTCCAGTGATACATGCACTGATGTCCCTGACTTCACCACAATGCAAATATACATGTAGCAAAATTGTACTTGTATCCCATTAGTATATGCAGATAAAAAATAAATGGGAAAAAATAAACTATCACAGTGAAGGCTGAAAAAAGAAAAAGAAAGAAATAAAAGACATCCATATTTTAAAGGACGAGGTAAAACTTTATTAATAGATGACATAATTGCTTACCTAGGAAATCTAATGGTATCTACTGAAAAAGTTCTAATGAGTTTATTAAATATTTAGGATACAAGATCAATTATATAAACATCAATTGCATTTCTATATAATAGCAGTAAACAATCAATTTTTTTAAATTAATACCATCTACTGGATACACACATGAATAAAATTTGGCCCTTACCTGTTACCATATATGAAAATCATCTCAAAATGGATTAAAAACTTAAATGTAAGACCTAGAAACATAAAGCTACTAGAATAAAATAGATTATTGATATAGGCCTCAGCAATGATTTTTTAGTTATGACACCAAAAGCACAGGCAACAAAAGCAAAAATAGACAAGTGGGATTCCATCAAACTAAAAAGCTTCTGTACAACCAAGGAAACAACCAAGAGAGTGAAAAGGCAACGTATGGAATGGAAGAAAATATTTGTAATCATATATCTGATAAAGAGTTAATATCCAAAATACATAAGGAACTTAATAGCATAAAGAAAAAAAGAACAAATAACTTGATTAAAAATTAGATTATGGGCCTGAATAGACACTTCTGAAAATAAAATACAACACAAATGTCCAATGGGTAGATGAAAAGGTATTCTACAAGGAAATGTAAATCAAAACCACAAGGAGATATCACCTCACACCTGTTAGAATGGCTGCTACTAAAAAAACAAAAGATAACAAGTGTTAGCAAGGGTATGGAGAAAAAGGAACCCTGTGTACTGTTGGTGGCAATGTAAATTGGTACAGCCATTATAGAAAACAGTATAGAAGTTCCTCAAAAAATTAAAAATAGATCTACCTTATGATCCAGTAAGTCCACTTCTGGGTACATATCCAAAGGAAATAAAATAAGTATCTTGAAGAGATATCTCTACTTCATGCTCATTGAGGCATTATTCACAATAGCCAAGATATGGAAATAACCTAAGTGACTGATGACAGAGGAATAGATAAAGAAAATGTGAGGTAAATATATGTGTGTGAGAGTATGTATACATACACATACATACAATGAACTATTCTTCAGCCTTTAAAAAGAAGAAAATCCTGTCAGTTGTGACAACATGGATAACCTATAGGACATTGTGCTAAGTGAAATAAAGCAGACACCAATCTACATAATCTCACTTATATGTTAAATCTAAAAAGATCTCTAGAAATGTTTTATTAAAAGTGTACACTTACAAAGTTACCACAATCAATTGTGCTTTAAAAAAAATTTGCATTTAGTTTATTGTGGAAAAGAAAGGCAACATGTGGTATTAGTAAATGTATTTCTCAATAATCCCCAGACTAAGAAGGATGATTAACAGCATATTATTAGAATATTACACTTTAAAAAAAACACCAAAAAGAAAAAAAACAACAGAGATTTCCTCTGCCTCTTCATAGTCTTAGCCTTCATATTAATGTAGGTGTTTCAGTGCAGTATACTTGTAACAGGTGCCACTCTCTGAGCCAATATAGAGAGTTAATTTTAATTTCAGTTTTATGGCTAAGTGTCAGATGCTATGTATGAGTTTACCCACATCACCATGGCAACTGTGTGGGATGGTTGTTGCCACAACCCTCATGGTTGGCCCAGTGTTTTGACATTTCAGTAATTGCCAGTGTTACAACCTTTAAAAATTGTAGAGAACTGACACTCAGGCCAGATGGCTACTAAATAAAGAAGCTGCTGTTCCCCACAGCTGTGATGTGGCACCAAAGTGACAAGAGAGCCTTCTATCAAAGATATGGCACCTAAGAAAATGATGTGAAAGAGCTTCACTATTAAAAGATAACAATTCACCATTAATAAGTTATCATTAAGGCCTTGCTACATTGGGCAATGCTGGGTTCGAATCCAGGAGAAGTATATGATCTAGTACTTGACTTCAGGGTATCTACAGTCTGTTCAGATATAAAAGATAAACTATTAAAACTCTAAAAGTCATTTATCCCCTCAGAAAATACTCATTGAATGCCTACTATGTACCAGTCATTGGCATTATTATTGTTATCATTATCATTATTATTTAGAGCTGAAGCTACAGAACTAAACAAAACAGACAAAAATACCTGTCTTCGTGGAACATACATTCTTGTTGAGGGCAGAGAGAGCAAAACAAAAAAGATAAGTAAACTATATCATATATTGGATGGTGATCATTGCTAGGAGAAAAATAAAGCAGAGAGATGAGATTTACAGGGAGGGTGCAATTTAAATAGGGTGGTCAGAGACAACCTTACTAAGAAAGTGACTTTGTATAAAGCCCAGAAAGAGATGAGAGAGTGAGCCAAGTGGACATGGAGGAAGATGATTGCTTGAAAAGAAAATTATGAGAATAAAGTCTGGAGACAATGGGAGCTGCCATATTTAAGGAAACAGCCTAGAGGCCAGTGTGACTAAAGCAGAGTAAATTGGAGGAAAGAAGTAGAAGATGATGGCCAAGCGGTCACAGAAGGGGAGGTCTTGTAGAGCCTTGTTGGCCATTGTACTAACTGGCTTTTACTTGAATGAAACATGAAGCATCTGGGCAAAGGACCTGAACTGGCCTTTTTTAAGATTGCTTTGATTGCCATGTTATTTTACCACAAAGTCTGTCAGGTTATAAAGCATCTCTGGAATGTGTGACATGATGTTACTGTTAAGAGTTATGGAAGGCTATGGACAGGAGGATCAGTGCAGGTCAGAATACCCAGGCACAACTGGAAAGGACACCATGGAAATGGTGTGGGTAAGCGGAGAGGAGGCACCACTCAGAGAATAGCCTGGGCACATGGGAAAGTAGAGCTACAGTGGAAGAGTCCATTTATGAAGCGGTCCTCTATTTGTCCTATAATGCTCAATAATAATGGCATCTAATTCACAGGCCACTCTACCTCTGAAAGGGATCTTGGGATTTGCCTGGCATCTTCAGAGACATAAATGGATTGGAAAGATTAAAGCAAGGAGGAAAGACACTAGAACATAGAGATAAGGTGGAATAGATAAAGTTCAGCCAGGCTACAGATATGTTTGATGCATAGCTGAAATATTTTAGTTTGAAAACAAATAGCAATACGTCTGGTTGTTATCTGAAGGCATTTCACGTTAAATGAATCTTGCCACTACCAATAAATCCAGTGCAAATGCGTTTTCAATGGTTACTCCTTCCAGAACAGCCCCTCAGATCCAGATATCAAATTCCTTCAGGTCTGGAGCCTTGGTGTGGCAGACATAGGCTAGATGCTCAGCAAATTCCATTCCCTCATCCCGAGCACATAGGGAAGCATCATTTGCAAACCTACCTTGCAGTACCTGACTAGTATCTGTCAACAGAATATGAGCTGAAGTACTTTGTGCCACTTAGAGGCCAGCTGCCTAAAAATTCACAGGAGATCCTAGTCTCACTCTCCCTCCTACATCCAAGTGACTAGAAACAACGGATTCAGAGATGGGAAAGTCATGTGATAGAAAGATCTTGGTTCCCTGAGTCACCAAAAGACTCAGGAGAGCTTCACAATCTACATCAGACTGTGATGTAACCAAAAAATAAACTTCTATTGTATTATACTACTGGATATTCAAGGGGATTGTCACGACTGTTAATTAACCTGACTTGATATACCTTCTTGCTGCTCCTGAGGGGCAGCAACCCCCAGGTTTCTTTCGTGATATATAAAGGCCAGTCTACACCCAAGTGACTGCAAGAATTATAGGGTTCATCTGTTACTATGGCGATTCCCACTGACTCTCACAATTCAATTTCTTTTGGAATATATCCAGGATATTTGAGCTATTGCTTCTAAAATATTTTACTGATTAGTTCAAGGCTTCATAACTATAAGAGCAGATAATCAATATGACCTAAATGGTACATGATTTCTTTTTGATGAATGAAGTATTGATACAAATTCAGGGCACTTATTAAATTTCTTTTACATCTTCTTCATAAAATTATCATTTTTTCTACATCCATTAAGCAAGATCCTGAGCTAGCTTTAAGAGTTAAAAGAGTGGTTGCAAAGCTTACTTAGTGGTTAATCTCTTTGTTCAGATATCTTATAATTTTTCTGGGGAAATCCTCAATACAAAGTTATACATGACAGGTAGGAAATGATTGGAACATGACTTAAGGTTCTCTAGGCATAAGAGAAGATAGAGAATGCTTGCATCTGGGGAGATCAGGGCTTAATAATATGGTTAGCATTTGAGTTGAGTCCTGAAGTTTGGTTGGGCTGTGAAAGGGAAAGTTGGAAGCAGATTATTCCAAGTTTAGAAGACTAGGAAAACTAAGGAATGGAGTTGAGAAATTACAAGCCCTGTTCAGGTGACAGAGGGTAAACCGTTTTAATCAGAGTAGAGGTGTCATATGTAGTAATAACAGATAAGGCTGGGAATGAAAGTAGGAAAATATTTTTTTTAGAATCATACATGCTAAGCCATGATTTTGGGGAATTGTCTTCTACCTATTAAGTAACTGTTAAAGATTTTTGAGGAAGAGAATGATATGATCAAAAACCAGATTTAAAAAGGTTAACCTGACAAGATCATTCAGAGTTTATTGGATAAGGGAGTGATTAACATGGGATGTGAGCAAGGAATAAACTTCTATCACATTAAGCCACTGGGAATTTAGAAGTTCCACAGCAGCTACTGTTAGATGACAGAGGAGTGGCATAAACTTGGTGACCCTCGTCAGGGTTAATGGAAAGGGAGGAGGCAAGGGTGAGCTCAATTTTTCAATTTTAAGAGATTAAGAAAATTTTGTAAATAGGGAAAGGGACTAGACTGGGGTAGACAAGATGAGTTCTGCTTAAAACAGTTCAAGTTTTAAGGGAAAACATGTGGATGTGTACAGACAATTCAGAGAAGTGTGGCTGACACCTTAGTCATATGCAGTAGTAATGAAGAATCCTTCGGGCAAAATTACTAATAGTAAGTAGAAGATTAGAAACTGTCCTCCATGTGTGTCTTTCAAATAGTGACTGCAGGAGAAGCAGGGTCCGTCAGACCTAAAAATGTTCCACAAAGAAATATAAGGTAATAAGTGTGACAAATATGATTAAGCCGATTGATGCATGAGTGGTGGGTTTATATAAATGAAAAGTTATACACATTGAAGACATCATAGTAAAGTGGCTTTGAACAAGGTTTGGCATTTGACAGGCTAGATTTATAACCTAGCTCTGCCTCTTAATAGCTCTGTGACACTGGACAAATTGCTTAAACTCTCTTTCCTCACTGTCTTCAGCTGTAAATTTGGGATTATATTAAATGCCCACCTGATAGAGATCTTATGAGAAGAACATAGCATAGTATCTGGGAAGCACTTAACATAGTTACTTCGTCAGCTCAGGCTGCCATAACAAAATAATATAGACTGGGTGGCTTAAACAACAGAAATTTATTTTCTCACAGTTATGGAGGTTGGAAGTCTGAGATCAGAGTGCCAGCCTGGTTGGGTCCTGGTGAGGGATTGATTTCTCTTTTGCAGACAGTTTCCTTGTTGCTATGTTCTCACTAGGCAGAAAGAGAGAGAAAGAGGGGAGCCTGCTCTCTGGTGTCTCTCCTTCTAGGGGCACTAATCCCATCATGAGGGGCCAGCCCTTGATGTCACACCTAAACCTAATTTTCTCCCAAAAGCCTTACATTTTGAGGGAACACAATTCACTCTGTAGCTTATAGTCTCTGGCATTTAGTAAAATTCAATACCTTATATCATTATTAGGAAGATTTCTTCCACACAATATGTTTCTCTAGCAATTTCACTGAGCCAAGAATCCCAACACTTCGGAACAAATGAAAGAATATAATTCTAAGAAAGAATTAAGCCCAAAATTACATTGTATGGAGAAATGAAACTCAAACAAATGGAAGTCACCAATCTCTATTAGTCACAGTGGAGAGAAACACAAGAGGTTTGTACATTTATAAACTAAGTACAAACTCTAATTCTTGTTGTCACAAAGTTTCCAGGTTAGAATGTTTTGCATATTCTACTTTAATTAGCATATGTTGCACTGGGAAATTCTAGCAAAATATAAAAACAACATTCAAAAATGTTTTGTGGTGTAAAACACCTTATGCATGCTTTGGCTAGGTAACCCATGGCACATAAAAGGCCGTGTTTAGCAGTATTACTTCTCTGCTATTTTCTGTCTCTGTAATCTTGGGCAAGTTGTTAAATCTCTCTATACCTGGTCTAACCTATAAAGGCTGTTTTAACATACAGAGCTGTTAGAAGTATTGGCCAACTATGTCTGTGAAAGTTTAGTGTGAGGACACCTGGTTAAAAATAAGCTGCTCTATTTTGGGAACATTTCTAGTGCCCAGTGCCTGCCGCCTCTGAATTCTACCTGGCATTTCTGTGTTTTTCCTGGGCTGTGGCACTGGAGTCATCATCATAGCATTCTCCTTTGCCCTAAGCTAAAAATGATCTCTTCTGGGAAGAGTTTGATTTTTGTTTTCTTTTAGTTTTACTGCTTTTAGTAACATCAATTAAACATTCCCTCTAGGTTACAGCACCTTAGGAGTAAAGTGCATGGCCATGCCATGCCCATCATTCTCTAGGATAATGCTGGCACCATGCTAGTGCTTAATAATTTTTTAACATTAACTGAAAGAGTGGAATTGGAATGTTCCTAACACAAAGAAATGTTAAGTGCCTGAGGTGATGAATACCCCAATTACCCTGATTTGATTAATTCACATTGTATGCCTGTATCAATACATCACATGTACCCTATAAAGATATATAATACCACTATTATGTACCCATAATAATTTAAAATGTTTAAAAAACTTTAGAAAATATCAAACAGTGACTCCTAGAGAAAGGAATCCACCTAATACTTTTTTTCTAAGAAATTTTCCTTAGAAAAACTACTCTTTTGAGTAATAATTTGGCTCAGTTCCAGGATGCTGACGAGGCCACCTTTGATAGAGTGCAGGGTCACTGTGGATTCAAAAGTCAGAGACACAGGTTATGCCCTTTTCTCTTTCCCCATGCAGTCCTGCTATAGAAATAAGCTTTGGCGGGGCAGTCTCTTCTGAGAGCAGGGTTGGCCAGTTTGTTCCCTCCTCTCTGAGTGAGGCCAGGGTAATAAACTGACCTGCCTGTGCATTAGAAAGCCTGGCTCTCCGGATCTTTGACACTCTTGAGCTCTTCAATCTGTCCCCCGTAGAGCCGCCTAATCTTACTAGTGTAAGATTTGAATCTGAGGCTGGGGTAATAGCTTTGATTTTGAATTTGGTTTTACTTCATTCCAAATGACCATGGTTTGAATAATTTAAAAAAATTAAATTTTATGTTTGAGATACAGGTCATTGTTTGATAAGACTGTATCTTATTACTCACCCTTCTGCAGAGCAGTGGCTAGAAGTTTATAGGACTCTATATTCCTAGATCCCCTAGCAATTAGTACCATCTTAATACCATCAAAACCTCACCTCTGTTTCTAGCACAGAGGAAAACAGAAAAGTCTGACATAGCAAATCACCACAAAAGGTGGATATTTAAAAACTCCTGGGTAACTAGATTTTATTGGACATCATATGGAAAGATTTGGAAAACAAAAATGATGTTTTAAATGATGGTCTAAAAAATACATAGCAAGTTTTCTGCAGTATGGGTTCCCTTGATGCCTGAAATTTTTAGTTTCTTATGTCAGTTTTCCCGTTGCCATTCTTCCTTCCTCCCATGTTTCTGAGTTTCTTTGGAGGAGGTAAAGAAGTAGGCATGGTCCAGAATTTCCTTTTATGCTCTTAGGCAATATTTAATTAAGCTCATTCAGCAGACAAGAGAAAGAAGAATATTTGTCTAGTGATTCTTTCTCTAAACTGAACTTCCATATTCAAATAGTCACAGGTAATTGGAGGGTATTCTCCCTTGAAAAATCAGCTTCCTAGGTACAAGGCATCTGCTATCCCAGATGAGGGTAGGTACTAATGAATTGAATTTGATGCCTGCATTTGCTTTCTCAAAGTCAGTTCAGGAAATCTTTTGGTCCATGGTTCTACTGTGACATAAAATTAAATAATTTGCCTCTGTTGGGCCGTAAGCACCCATACAAACCCATAGAACTCTAAATAGAGCCAAACCACTAATAATTATAAAAAAGAATGGTCAAATTAGAACTTAAATTAGTAAACAGTTATCCAGTTGACAATAAGTGGCTTTTCCAAAAAATTATTTTGACTCCTGATGGGGGTTTTGGTTGAAGTCACTGGAAATCAATTTTAGCTTGACTCTTTTAAGTAAAATAAATAAATATAAATAAACATCAGTAATTTGTAAGAATGTCGGGGCCTCCCAGGATGTAGTGGTGGCTGGAAGACCAAGTTTGGAAACCTGGACCAGCTCCCAGGATTCCAGGAAACAGGAAAGTCAGCTTTTAGCAGTAACTGCATTTGGACCTTATCTCGAACTTCATTGCAAATAAATATCAGCCATTCTTTTGCTTTACTTTACTTTTCTCCAGATTCCTGGGATAGAGCCTCCAATTTGCTGATCCTGGGTTATATTCCCATTGCCTGACAGTAAGGGAATGGAGAATGCATGAGGATAAGAATATTTCAACTTCCCTAATGAAAGAATTATACAGCCTTCTAGAATCTAGGTAAAATGAAGAGTTCATCAAAATTAGGAAAAATATTTGTATTCTATGCAGCCAATTATGAATTACAGCTTAATTCAATAATTGGGGATAATATAAGTGGTCTAATTATCACCATGATTATCATAATTAACATTTAATAAGCAGTTGCTTGCTAGGCTCTATTCTTACCCACATTTTTTCTACACTATCTTATTTTATGCTCCTATCTATCTTATGAAGTAGTTACTATTAGTGTCCTTTTAATAAAAATGGAAAAAAAAATGTTTAGAGAAGGTAAATGACTTGTGCAAGATTATACAGCTAGTAAGTAGCAAAACAGTTTCAAATCTCAGGCTTTATGACTATAAATAAGCTCAACAATATAGATGAGGTTAATTTCTCTGCTGCTATTAGGCAACTTTATAGATTTTAGAACATATCAGATGCTTAACAAATATTTGCTGAAAACTCAATTGACTAGAACAGCTCTGGCATATAGTTGATGCTCAATACATACTTGTTGAATGAATAAATTAATGTATATTCCATTATGATTAAAAAAACAGGTGTCAGGAGGCAGATGTTCCTCTCCGCTCTGTTGGTCCCCCCAGCATGCAGTTCAGAGCCTTGTGCTGAGCTGGTGATTCATGAATCAAAGGGATTGACGTCCAGGTCATAATGAAATCAATGCACATTCATAATCATAAAGTGGATAGTGTATTTAAGCCGTTGCTTATCTTTATTATTTCTTTTTAAACATCATAATATCTTATAAGATATTCCTCTTAGATTAGAGATTATATACAGTTGAAATGTCTTTGTGAATAATTTATTCTCTTTAGCTCTATGGCTTTTCACTCTAATTATTTTAAGAAATGGATTAATACTGGAAATTAATCAGGAAAAAGTATTTCAGACACATGGCAGAAACATCTGGAGATTGGCCACACTTAATGTACTCAAGAGCAGGTCCCACCTTAACCTCCAACACTAACTAGATCTAAGACACAGAAATTCTTTTCAAAGGACAGTACTGTCTCAGTTCTGAGCTGCTTCACTATAATCAGATATTGAACTAGCATGAACCACCTCAGATTTCCTTGGAGAACTAGTATAGCTTACCCTCATATCTATAGATTATAAAATAATATTAATCTGTTATTATAAAATGGCTCATAGTTTCCTCTTGTTCTTTCATCCATTTGCTCTCTCTTGATCCTCAGGTATTATTGTTGTTATTTTACACATGAGAAAACAAAGTCTCAAAGAAGTTTGGCTTGCCCTGACAAGGACACATGACTGACAAATTAAGAACTATAATTTGAATCCAACCCTCTAAAATAATTTATTTTGTTGTGTTGTACTGCCTTTTGTCAGTGCAAAACATTAGTTTGAGATAATGCCCACCTTTGGAACTTTGCAGAATTATGTGAAGCAGGAAAAATCAGTCTCTCAACGAATAGTCTCAAGGACATGTAATTTAGTTTTCCATGTTATTGGATCTTGTCTCTGACACACAGTAATAAATGCCAGTCCATTGAAAAAGACCCAGGGTGTGTTGCATCTCTCTGGTGCACTGATGATATGTATGTTGGAAGTAAGTTGGTACTGAGCATAGGAGATAAGAAAATTAATGTTTCAGAAAATGGTTTCTTACTCTTCCATTATTCTCTATGTTAATAGAGTACTAGAGTTTTCATTTCAGCTACTAGCAATGCTTTATAATTTGATGTGTTTTCAATCTGTTTGTCCTTAGAAAAAATGTTCAACATAAATGAAACTCAGTTTTCTTATATAAAAAATTAGGCTAATGGTAGTATCTACTCACAGGGGTTTTGTATGGTTAAGTTAGAATATCAGCAATTTTTCAATAAATATTAACCACTATTGTTAATCAAAATATTTTACATATAATCTCTCATTTGCTCCTCTAGTACTACTCTCAGAAGTTACTGGAGATGATTATTCCCATTTTCAAGTGAAAGAAAATGACATTGACAAGAGTGACCTTATTATGTTTATAAGAAGTTAGGGGAGATACTGGTTTACTGCAAAAAGGACAGTCTATAGAGTCAGATGGAACTGGGTTTGAAATTTTTCTTTGCTACAATTTAGCTTTATGCCATTTGACATTTCATTCTAACTTTCTGAGCCCAAATTCTGTCATCTAACAAGGGCAGAAAATAATGCTTAGCTTGTATGTCTGCTGTGAGGGTTAAATGATTTCACAAATGTAAAGCATCTAGCATCTAGCATCTGTGGGATATTTTCTTCTCTTATCTCTTCTCCATTAACAACTAACTCAGAATAAAATGGTTTGTAGAAAATAATCGTTGTCATGGTTGATAGTAACATTGTTATGATTTTAAAATGATATCCATAACACATAAGTTTATTGGTACAGTGACTACCATACTCATAAGAGGGAGCTTCATAAATACTTTTTGATAAAAATGATCCAAAGTCTATCATGTTTTACAAATCTACTTTCTACCTTAATCAAATCTCTTGTATTAGAGATGATAATTAATCTCCCATGTGTACAATTTGTGAACTCTACATTTTGTGGTTGAATTCTTTGCAGAAGGTTTGTATACTGCAACGTATTTCATTTTTGCAATCTTCTACTTCTTTTCAATTACAGTGCTTATTATAAGAGAAGGGATTCTCATTTAGCACCCTTGTTATTTTTAATTAGAAGTAAAAATCTTAATGAGACTTAAATTTTTTTGCATCACTTATTGTCAGAAGCATAGACTTGAGAACATTTTATGAATAAATAAGAGTAGTCATTCTCAAAGGTGGAGAGTGCTAATTTTACAAATATCTCATACTAATCTAGTGATTTTGTATATGTAAATTGTACTAGGTATGCAATAATCACAGCAAGCTTTTAATTATTTAGTACCTGTGTGGGTCATGACTTCTACATGTATTGTCTGTAATTCTCCCAACTCTACAAGAAAGTATTATTTTTCCTGTTTTCAAAATGGGAAATCTCTGAAAAAGAATCATACAATTCTACCTGGGAATCTCTATCAAGAATACACACTAAAGTGACCATTAGACCATGTTTTAAAGCATGATAGGAAACTAAGCAAGTAGAGATGGGTAAGCTCTATCTTAAGAAAATATTATAAAACACTGTTAAAATATAAACACATGGAAAAGAATGGTGACAATGAAGATGAACAGACAGGGCCAAGTGGGACAGGTCCGGTCTAGGAGTTTGGTGTTCGCATATAGTAGGAAGACTCTAATACCATGGTTTTTGCCACACACTGCTTTAAATAATATCATTACCACCAGCCCTCATATCCCAGTGGAACTCTTCCTTCATTTACACACCATATGGAAGTTCCTCAAAATACTGTAATGTGAATGAAAGAGAGATGCTATCTGAAATAACATATCCATCAGAGGGCTGCCAACCGGCTGTTCATGGTGAATCATTTAAATTTAAAATTTGGTGCTCTGCACATAGAAGTGTACAATCCCTGTTGAGTTTCTGAAGCTCCCTGAAGGAGCCTCTTCTTCCTGCAGCTGCTGTGTTCATTTGCATTTCAATATGAGCATTTAGAGGTCAACTGCCTGTATTTCAGGCACAGTTATAAATTGGAGACTCTGCAGATATTAGGAACTGCTATCTCTACAGACATGTGGATACAGCTCTGGGTTCCCAGTGTTGCCGTGCTACCAGACAAAGAATAAACACATACAGTGTTAGGCCAGAGGATGTGTGACTTAAAGCGATGTCATCAGTTACTCCAGCCCTTTTATAGACTCTTGTTTCCTTCTTTCCATTACTAGTCTCTGTCCGAGTCCTAGATCATAACTAGTACTTTATTTCATTAATGCTAATCTATGTTCCCAAGAAGGTCCCTGCATCTTCATTATAACATTCTTTTCTCCGTCTGGCCCACTACATGTTAGGTTCCACTCAATAAGTCTATTCCACATTCATCCATCATTCATACCATCCGTCCACATATTATTGACAATGTTCAGCACTATTCTGCATGCTGGAAATACAATGATAAACAAGATCAATGTGTACCTGATGTACATATTGCTGATTGTCTACTCTGAACTAATCTCTGAACCCCATTAGGCATTTAGGAAATGGTCAGTGAAGGACGGGATTGCCCACGCTAAGTCACAGTGTTAGGAACTATGGAGGATCCAGAATGAACAAGACAGTTTTAGCCTTCAGGGAACTCATACTCTCTGGTAGGCACAGACAAGCCTAGATAATGCTAATGCATGGCAGAAAGTATTAAGTGCTGTGTTAGAGGTATAAACACATTTCTGTAGGAGCGCGTAGTGGCAAAAGGTTAATTCTGTCTTGAAGGGATGCTCTGCCCTTCTATCACGGCAGAAAAAAAATATTAGTGTATAGTCCACTGTACATAACTGGAATTCACTTGCCATTTACATAAGGAATAAGCAGGTTCAGGAAACAAATGAGATAAGGGAGAATTTGTTTCACTGTAGTTTTTGTCATCACAATGTTACACTATGTTATCCAATAGCATTTTCTAGATTTGTAATCACCTTCCTAGAAAATGCTTGAATCCTTGCCTTATCTCCTCCTTCCTTTTACTGTCCTTCCCTTACTGGTGGGTAGAGAAGAATAATGATGACGATCCGAAAGCATTTTATACCCTAGAATATGCGCTAACACAAAGAATTAACTTGAGATTTTTTTTTCTTAAATAAACTCTTGTTGCCTGTTTCATTACTCTATGGTTGTGAGTTAACTTGCTGAAAACATTTTCAAATCGTTCTTACTTTGCCTCTCGTAATGAAAATAGCACTACTCAAGAATTAAGAGACAAGGGGACTGAAGCCAGCTGCCACTAACTAAAGGTATGACTTTAGGGATGTCTTTTCTCTTCTCTTGGCCTTATTTTTCTCATCAGTAAAATGAGTTTATTGGACCAAATTAGGAAGTCACAATCCCAGATGAGTCAGGGTCCAGCAAGATGATGTAAAATGTAGAAGAAGGTCAGCCTTTGCCCTGTGAGAATGTGGAGCCAGGGCCACAGACATCTGATTTTTCAAGAGAGTCTATATGATTTTTCATGTGAAATTACCAAAAAATAGCATTTAGGCCAAACAAAACATATCTAAAGGCCAAATTCAGCCCAAGGGCTTCCTTTTTGCAGCTTCTAGACTAGATACTTTCTAAAATCCCTGCATCTGAGACATTCTTTGATTCTGTATTGTTAAGACAGTCTGATTTCCCTTTGTTTAACTGCTACTAAGCTTCAAAGTTCCAGTTCCCCAGATGAATTAGAGAACATGTTTTGAGGGCTGTAAAATTAAATCGTAATCACAGATTCGAGGGCTTCAGTTTTTGCTAATCCTTTTGGAAGCTTTTGATTTGATTAAACAATACTAAAATTAGGACTGAATGGTAAGTGGCCTATATCAAGCATCCAGTTTTGAATAAAGAAAAATAGAAGCAAGAGCAGCTCTTCCCTGCTTGCATTTCCTCTCTGCGTGCTGCATTGAGGAAGATCCAGCTTGAGAGCAGCTGGTAAGTTTGGGTTGGCACAAAACTTCATACCTAGGTTAGGCCTGGCTCACAGTGGACCCTTCAAAATAATCCTTGAACGAAGTAGACACTGCTGAATTTAAGTCCAGTTCTTTGGTGTATTAACATGCCAACTAATTAACATGCCCTCTTTCCTACCACTTAGTGGATAAGAAAAGAAGTCTGGATAAAATGAACCATTTTATTACGTGTACTCAAGACTTGAAAGTTTGCCTAATGAGATGAAGCTCCTTAGGCCCCCACAAGCTTCTATCGCTGAACCTGTCCCTTATGTGATGTTGGTCATTTTTATTTAGAGGACAGAGATACTATCTTACTCATGTTTGTGTCACCAACATCCAGCACAGTGTCTGACATGCAATAAGTACTCAATAAATGTCTTTTTAATCAATGACTTAATCTCTGAATGAGTCAACAAATAAATTAATTAATGAGCCAGAAATTCCCTCTAGGGCCAAAGCTGCAAGAACAAAGGAATTGAGTATAACTCTGTGAGTTCTGTTAGGACATTTAGAGAAAGACTGTGTGAACAGTTTGGAAATGTAGCCATAAGATCAGTAAAAGTTTATGGGATCTTTACAGCACTTCCAAATGATCATATACAGTTATCTTACTCTCATTATCATCTCATAATTGTGGACATTTCAAATATAATGTTATGTAATTTTTGGTGCTATTTGAATCTTATGGATAATATTGATTTTTTTTTTTTTTAAGCAGGAAGCCAACCTGGTTAGCTTAAGTCTGCAAGTTCATATCCACCTTTTAGAGATGGTGGCTCCATTATCACTTCAATTTTCAAAGTCCTTGCAATGCTATCAAAGTTTATCACATATGTGCCTCACCAAGTGGCTAATCTTGGACCTAGGCAGTGTTTTTATTCCACAGTCCAGGTCCCCAGACTTTGGCATGCTGACTAGGGTCAAATCTATGTCTGCACAACTCAGAGGGAGCCCAGGAGTTCATGCTCAGTGTTATGGGATCACTTTCTTAGCTCCCCCTTCTCTGCTATCTCCCTGAGCCTTTCTAGCTTCTCCCACCCACCTCTTGGTCCTTTGGCTAGAAATCTGAAACTTTAGTATTTATCTCTGAATCACACTTTCTGTTTCTGAGACCAGGTTGCCATGGAAGCCAAGTGGAGGGAGGCTAGAGAAAGGAACAAACCAACTGAGAATTTCCCCACACTCTTGGGACATAGTTCCTTTGGTCACAGAGAAAGGTTCCCACCCTTAGAGTTAGAGGTGCCTTCCCAGTCACGACTGCATCTGCCACTACCACCTGCTATGATCACCCTGGCAGGACTGTCTGGGGGCTTGGATGGGAGGAAAAAAACAAACAAAAATAAAATTTCCTCCACTACATCTCCACTCCATCTGACTTGTAGTGTGCCTCTTCCTACTCCTCAGATCAGAAATAGAGGGCGTCTCTTGCAGCTCTTTCTGCCTGCCTGCACCAGGTGCACAGTTCCATGTTTTGGGCCGCCTTTGAGTCCAAGTCTGGAGATGGTGAAAGAAAAAAGATCCAAAACCACTCATGCATAATTCAGTGGTGTTTTGAATTCTGTTTTCCTTCCCTAGTCGCTTGTTACCATTTACTTTTCTGAGTTTTCAGCTAGCTGCCCCAGTTCTGTCCAGGGTTTTTAACTGCATTCAGTGGCAAAAACAGAGTGGAGTGTGCTTACTCCATCATGACTGGAGTGTAATTTTTCCCATGTAGTTTTATTAGGTGGTGAAAACACATAAGATTGCTTAATGAGATTGTCTGGTCCACCTGACACATCCTATTATAAATTGGCATTGTTATTTAGTTTTGTTTAAGTAAGTGTCATTTCTCTAGTAAACTGATTTGACAATCTGAGGACCAGATCTGGTATTTGGTGACACTCCTTGAGGCATCCTGTCACCTATCTGGCCCCATTCATGTACTCAACATACAGTAATAGTGCCAATTACAAGTCAGGTGCTGTGCTACATATAAGGGCTATATCCGTGAACCACACAGAATCGTTGTCCCTAGGAAGCCCACAGTGTACCAGAAACCCACCAGGGTACTAGATCACCACCAATGCTACAAGAGAGCAAACAGAGCCTTAAATTCAGGATAGAGATAGACACATAAAAAGGAAATTTCTGTACAGGGTATTTAGTATATGATAAAAACCAGTACTGGTAGCATAAAAACTAAAGCAGCACCTTAATTCTGGACTAGAGGAGAGTCATGAACAATTTCTGGGCGGAGGTGAGTCCTAGAGCACACACAAATTGAGGGAAAGTATGTTACAGGTATACAGAATGTAATGTGTAGAAGCCCAGATATATATATTAATATATAAGAGGGAAGAGTTTATTTTGTGGCTGTAAGAAGCTCTGAATATCTATTGTATACGAGTATAATGGGTAAGAATCAAGAAGTAAATTGAGGCCAGAATAAAAAAGGTCTTGAAGGTCAGAACAAAGTATTTAGGGTATAATTTCATTATGAATTGAATGGAAGCAAATCAATGGTTTTGATTGACTAACAAACTCCGTTTTGTGCATTAGAAAAACTACTCGCTATATATCTACATTGGGAAATACATAGATTAGAGCAGGACAAGATTGAGGGCAGTAAAATCTGTTAACAGGCTGTTGTAGTAAACCAAGCAAGAAATTATAAGGCACTCTGGGACTAGTTAAGTAGATGACGATATGTCCAGTAAAATAATGTAACATTTCCATACGGAAAGAACTCCAAGCTCTACAATATAATGTTAAAAGCAAGATGTAATACAGTATGTGTGCATGCTACCATTTATGATATGACATTTATATGTTTATATGAATATTTATCAATGAATCTAATATGTCTTGAAAAAATGGTAGAATTAGTATATTCAATATCTCTCTTAAGAATGGCTGCCTCTGGTAAGAAACATTGAGTGGCTGGAGGCAGGAGAGGGAGGGATTTTTCATTTTAAAATATGTTAATTTTTTGACTTTGATGCTTAATCCAGAAATATTAATATAAATATACAAACACTTAAATAATTAGGAAATTCTGAGATT
This sequence comes from Eulemur rufifrons, assembly GCF_041146395.1. Lineage (NCBI taxonomy): Eukaryota > Metazoa > Chordata > Mammalia > Primates > Lemuridae > Eulemur > Eulemur rufifrons. The sequence continues at coordinate 41,259,581 of NC_090988.1, forward strand.
AAGGTGGTAGGAATGGGGCTGGAAGAAAAGAAATGGATACAGGGAATATAGGAGGGTATTCCAAGTTGGATAAGACACAAGATGAATTCAGGTTTTCATCAGATGTTAAAGTTAACGTAAACAACTCAGAAGTGCCTGGGAGTTCAATTGGATTTAGGTTTCAGAGGCTGTAAAGCATCCTGCTTCTAGGCAGACCTCTGGAAAAAGACTGCTTGGCTTTAAATCCTGATTCTGCCAGTTACTAGCTTTGTGACATTGTATAAATTACTTCATAATTATACAATAATTTGAATACTTTGAATAATTCAAAGTATAAAAATACTTCACCTAATTCTCTAATAAAATAATATATATATATATATAATTGGGTTGTTATAAAAATTAATTGAGTCAATATCTGCATAACAGTAAAAACAATACCTGGCACTGTATTAGTGTCAGGGAGTCCTCATGTATAAAGTATACACCTTGGAAAGGGTATAGAATTACAGATGTCTAAATGTAGAACCCTTAGAGAATAATATCTTAAAGGAGTGATCAGAAGCTCTACAGAGAGTCTGAAACAATTCCAACCAATCAGCTGGTCCTGTCAGTTCTACTTTCAAAAAGGGTCCTGAATCTGAACACTTCCCACCATCTCTACTGTTGTCACCCTAAACAGAGTCACCAATATCTGTTTCCTGCTCTATTGCATTAGCCACTAACTTACCTTCCTGTTTAACAGGTCAAACAGCACTTTGGATTCCCCACCCCACCCACCTATTTCTCAGTTCTCAATTAATTCACTCTAATCCATCTAGTTGCTTAAACTGAAAACCTGGACTTATCCCTGATTCTTCATTTTCCCTAATGCTCCATATCCAATCCATTAGCACATCCTACTCTCTCTGATTTCAAAAGATTCTGAGAATCCTACCCTGGACTAAGCTACCGTCATCTCTCAGCATTCTATCACAGTATTTCCTATGTTTCCCTGCTTTCCCACTCTTGTTCCATTTGCCACATAGCAAAGTAAAGTTTTTAAAATGGAAATCAAATCATAATATTTCTCTGATGAAATCACTCCAAAGTCCTACATTATTCAACCCTGCCTGTCTCTCTTACCTCATATCCTACTTCTCTTTGCTTTAATCACTAAGTTTCAGCCTCCCTTTTATTCCTCAAAGAACACAGTAGGCACATTTGCACTAGCTAATGCTGCTGCCTGGCAACACACTTCTCCCAGATCTTTATATTTGGAATGTGAAGAAATAAATCAGATCATTAGCAACAGAACTTGGGTCAGGGGCCATGTAACATAAGCCAATTTATTTTACCAAATGCTTTGTAAGAAGAAGCTCGTTTAACCTTCTTCTATATCTATCAGATAGATACTATTTTTAAAATCACTTTGTCTCACGTCATTGGTGTGGTGCACACTGTCTGGGGGATAGACATGCTTGAAGCTCTGACTCAGGAGGGGCAAGGGCAATATATGTAACCTAAACATTTGTACCCCCGCAATATGCTGAAATAGAAAAAATTAAAAAAAAAAATAGCTGGGGGAAAAAAAAAACACACACACACTTTGTCAGGCACAGAGTGGTTAATTACCTTGCTGGTATGATGAACAGCTATTAAGTGGCAGAGCTGTGATTCTAACCTCTGGTCTTCTTCCAGAATCTGTGCTCTTATCCTCTATACTCTGCTGCTTTTAGTAGTCCAGGTGCACTCTCTAGCACAAAGTGATGTGCCTTCAGGTATGTGTGGAGTTAGAAAGGGAGTGGAGAAAAACAGAGACTTAAGCCTGAAGAGCCAAGAGGTCAGAGAATTCCTTAATTCACCAGTATCTTCCCCATATCTATAAATATTGAGTCTAATTTATTAACAAGTATCTCTTTTAAATGTGGATACCAACCACCCCTACCTCTCCCCTTCAAAAAAAGCTAAGCTTGGTAACTATTGACAATAACCTTGATTTTCTTAGTTTCTTCATCTATAGTGGAAATAGCTCCCAACTCATTGGGTTTTATAAAAGTAAAGCATTTTGTAAAAGTCCCTACTTTGTTAGCACACATTTCAACCAAGCTCTCTCAGCTACCTGGTGGTGAAAGCTCAGCCATAAGCTTCTCTCTCTGATGGACGAAGAAGGTTGAAAAGTCAGTGAAATAGTGCAGGCAGAACGCAAACTTGAATTTCTCTGAATTGACTCCTGGATGCCTCAGGAATGCTAAAGCAAAGTAAGATGATTTCTTTCTATAAAAATACATGCATCAAAATGACTTAAGAAGAAATTATAAAAGTTAAACTTCCATTTTTTTCTTCCTTCATTTTGTTTGTTTGTTTGTTTTGTTGCTGTTGCTGTCATTTTTTAATTTGCAATCATTTGGATCTTTGAGTGACAAGAGAAAACAGGCACCAGGCACTTCTACAAGATTCTAATGCTGCTCAAATAGGCCAGTTGTTTCCAGATGCCCAATGACAACAAACGATTCAACAAACTGTGCACAAACATGTATATCCTTTAGTACTGAAGCTCTTGTTGTTCATCAGTTCCTTCTGTACATACCTGAGCCCAGGCCTGGGACAACACTAGCAGGCATTATTTGAGGGAACAGAAACATAGAACTTTCCAGGAAAGATCCAATCTCCTTACTAGTTTGTTTTCCTGAACTTTATCTCTTATTCAGAATAATTTTTAAAAGGTGATACAGCAATACTGCTCAGGGATTCCTTATTTCCAGAGAATAATGATACAGTGTAACAAGAAGATGTTATAATGATGTTATTATAATGATGTAGTATAACAAGAAGAACAAGAACAATGATATAGTATAATACTAGTGTTGACATTAGAAGTTATTGCTCACTTTTGATTTTCACTATCTCTGTGGCCTTGGAAAATCTACTTAATCTCTCTACACCTCAAGTTTCTTGCTTTATAAATACCAATTTTTATTGTCCATGTCTATCTTGCAGTGTTGATGCACACATCTAATATTTTGAAAACTGCCAAATAAGTACAAATTATCATTATTGCCCCCACTTAATTCAATAAACAGTACATTAACCATGCCCTAAACATTGTGATTTAATTTTAAAATGAAGAAGGCTCCAATTTGCCTTTGTGCCGCTTGCTGTCTGTTGCAAACAAAGCATAAAGAAAAATCAGGAAAGAAACCTGAATGGTGACTGCCTGAGAGCTCTACTGGGCATCACACCAGGTGAGACCTTTGATTTGCTTTTATTCTCCAAAGTCTTGACCACAAAATGTAGTAACCAACAAAGGTTGTTATGATTTACATTTTGATACAGCTACTATTTATGAAGCATCTTGTGCCAGACTCTGTGTGAAGCACTTAGGACTTTTCTATAACATTTAATTCTCAAGTCACCCTTGAAAGATAAGGATCACCATTTAGCAGATGATTAAACTGAATCTTCTATAATTTAAGTGATTTTTTCCAGGTCACAGTGCTAGGAAGACACAGAACAAGAATTTCAACACAGATCTCCATACTCTGCTCATAAAAGGAAAAGAAAAGAATGAGAGTCAAACTACCACCTTTTTATATAGCCACAGAAGCATGTGCTGCTGAGCTCTCTGATACTGTGTTGGGAGGCCGAGTTGTAGAACATGGCTCAGGGTCAAGGTCAAGCACCTAGGGATGGCCTCAAAGACTACCATTGACTGCCTGGTCAGTTTTCTGAAGTAGAATCAATGAAGTGAGGAATTTCCTCTCTGCTTAGCAAGTTAAATGGACAAAGGTAGACATTGGAATGACCTGGGGAATAGATGTTTCAAATTCTGCTCCCTTAAGTATGCCCACATTGCTATTACGTGGTGTACAGGGTGTCTGAGGGAGGTACAGAGATAGTAATATGGAGTTCAGAGGAGCAAATTAATTTTAGTATCTGCAATCATGATGGTCTTCATGAAGGAAGTGCTCTTGGAACCTTAAAAATGGTAAGGATTAGTGTTAGTATAAGATTAGACAGAAAACAAAAATAGAAGGGATACTCTAGTTAGAGGGAACATATGTGCTAGGCATTGTTCTAGGCACTGAATAGTGAACTCAACAGAAAAAAAAACCCTGTCCTCAGTGAGTGGTTGAGACAGACAATAAGCAAGATAAATATATAAAATACATAATATAATATGTTACATGGTTATAAGAGGAAAATAATGTCTGGAAAGAAAATAGGAAGTGTGTGGGGAGGGGAAGTAGAAATGCAATTTAGTTGGGATGCAATGCAATGTCGGGAGGTGGCCTCCAGAGAGGGTGATACCCCAGTAAAGACTTGAACTGGGAGGGAAACTCTGCAGATTGTGAAGCAGGCTCACTCTATACTAGTTACCAACATTGTCTGGTTCTTATGCAACAAGTTACATGAAGCAGATTTATTTCTTACAGATAGGTGATAAGAGACAGTAGAAGCCTAGGATTCATTGTGAGTTGGCCTCCCAGAGCTCAGAAAGCTGTCTGGAGTGGATGCAGTTTCACCTGCTGCTTGCACCACAGATGAGGAACCCTGGGAAACAGCCCACTCATCCTGGGGTCACATGAATCACTGGGGTAAAGTGTTGAAGGACATTTTGTTCTGGGGGTACTGAAACAGAGCTCAGGCTGTTCTAACCGGTTCCTTTCTATCTCTGGATGTTACATTCCCAGCACATCCTATGGTTATTCTTGAGAACTACACGTGAGAAAGGGAGGAAAATTTGGTCAGTCTCAAGAAGACCTGGAGTATTGTTCTGCACAGATCTCATAGGTGGAGGATTTCAAGTGGAAAAACCAGCAAGTACCAGGGTCTGGGGGCAGGAGCACATCTCACACGTGTAAGGATCCAGGAGAAGCTCGGTGTGTCTAGAAGACCGGAATAATTAAACTGAAGAATATTAGGAGATGGAGTCAGAGGAATAGGGGTGGAAGGCCATGGGGCAGACTCCTGCATGTCTTTGAAGACCACTGCATGGACTTTGGCTTTTTATTTCACTAATATGGCAGTCACTGGAAAGTTTGATCAGAGGAGTGTCATGATTTGACTTAATATTTAAGGGAATTATTCTGGCTGTTGTGATGAAAACAGGTTGGAGTAGGGGAGGATGGGCACAAGCAGAAATAAAGAGACCAGTTAGAAGGCTATTGCTGTAATCCAAACAAGAGAGCATATATCTTGAATCTGGTAGAAGTACATTGGTGTGAAGTAGTCTAATTCCAGATATATTTTGAAGCTAGATCAAATAAGAGTTGTGAAGGTATGAAGGAAAAGAGTCAAAAGTGACTCCAAAGTGTTTAACTTAGCAACCAGAAGAATGGCGTGAGGTGAAATGTGAAAATTTTGAACGGAGTCTGTGTGGAGAAGGAAATAAATTATAAGATCTGTCTGGGAAGTCGCCGGGGGCCAGTATCTAGTACTGAGATGGAAGCCGGATTTCTTATCTTATGTTCATGTCAGGATGAACTATGTTTATTTCCCTACAGAACCTCTCTATTAGGGGAAACAAGGCTGGATTTTATCCAGCAATCAAGAAGGTGATCATATGCCTCTACAGTTAGAGAAGTCATAAAGCACTATGCTATCTTTTTGAAGAGTTCCTTTTTTACCTCTCTGAAATAACGCTTTTTTTTCAAATGACAAACTCTGGGGTTTACATCAGCTTTTCCTTTCAACTTCTTACCACATTCCTCCTATATATCTCAATTCTAGACATCCTTCAGTCACCAGGCCTGGTGGTAGATTCTGCTTCCTAAACATTTTTGTCCATAACCACAGTATCTACCCTATGCAAGGCCATCTTCACCTGTTACTGGAATTACTGCATCCCCTCTTAATGGGTTTCTTGACTCCCCTCCCACAGCCCTTTATACCTTTCTTCACAGTGTAGCCAGATTGGTCTTCCTAAAATAGAAATCTGATCATGTCCTTTCCTGGCTTAAACACTTCAATGGATTCTAATCCTCTTAAGTATGGAAATCTTAATGTGGCTTAAGCATTTTTACCTTCCTCTACCATTTCACTTCTCCCCATTCTCCTCCCTCCCACTCCATGTTCTGGCCGTTCTGACTCTCTTAAATTTTCTCAAACACATCATGCTCTATCTCATCTGTGACCTTTCAAACATGCTTGCCCTACTCTCCCCCCAACCCTCATCCAGCTGACACCCAGCTTCAGGGAGCTTCTGGGTCTGATTCATGATTCAGTCCTGCTTCAGCCCTTAGCAAACCACCCTGTAATTGCCTGCTTAGACGCTCATCTGCCTTCTAGACTCTAAGTAAATGAGAGCAAGAATCATGTCTATCTTGTTCAACATTATGTCCGTCACTCGGAGCAAATTCTGAGCAGATACAAATAACAGGCACTCAGTCCATATTTGTCAAATCAATCACTGGTAACAAATGTTACTTCTTTAATGAAATGTTCCCAAGGGCTTTCCATGGGAAGGGATCTCTCCCTCCTTCTGGCCTTTATAGATTTTTCCCTCCACATGTGTTACAGATTTAACACTTTCTACCTTCTACTGTACTTACATAATTTATCTCTGTTATTAGACAACTTTCTTAAATGTAAAATCCATGTCCAATTCATCTTTGTTTTTTCCCTAGATGATCCATCACATAGCTTTATGTATACTCTGACTCTAATAAATGTTTATTGAATTAATTAACTAATTAATTAATGGAGTTTAAATGTTATATTATGCTTCATACCTTCAAAATAGACCAGTTTATGGAGAGCATATTCTTTGAGATTAGAAGTGGTGAGCGATAAATCTAAATAGGTAAATTGATGCCAGATTGCAAAGGATACAGTTTGCTTAGCTAGGAGGACTTAATAGTTTGGAAACTGGAGATTTGTTGAGGATTTCTGAACCAAATAGTACATTATCACAGATGGCACCAGGAAAATTCATCTGCCCTTATATAAATTTTGTGGTATAGAAATATAGTTCTATCCTGAATTCATACCCAGAGTTTTGTTACTGAAGGAAGTGAATCTTGCTACAGTTGGCGATTCAGATCTTCCTTCAGGGTTTTGGAAGGAAAACCTAAACATAGAAGACAATTATTAGGCACACTACGTTGGCACCTATTTCTTAGTATTGCCTCTGGCTCTAATTCTGATAAAATTGTTTTGGTACATTCTCTAATTATTCAGGATCCATGAATGTGGCTATAGTAAATTAAATTTCAAAGTTAATCCCTGATTTGTTTCCCAACAGGTTCTCTAACTCTGAGAACACATCATGTTCAAGATTCCAAAATGGGATTTGTGATCAACGCAATCTATTCCATGGCCTATGGGCTCCACAACATGCAGATGTCCCTCTGCCCAGGCTACGCAGGACTTTGTGATGCAATGAAGCCAATTGATGGACGGAAACTTTTGGACTCCCTGATGAAAACCAATTTTACTGGAGTTTCTGGAGATATGATCCTATTCGATGAGAATGGAGACTCTCCAGGAAGGTATTGTTACAATTCTCTTGTAGATGATAGAACCTGAACAACAGCGGACTCTTGATCCTGAGATGTCTGTTTCTCTCCTTTGTGGTTATCTAGGCTTCCTGGCTGTGTTTGGCTAGCACTGACATCCTAAAGCGAGCAAAGTAACAGAGGCAAAGCCCCACTTCCTGTGGCCAGGGAAAAGCACTGATGCTGATGTCCAAAATGTGCTTTTGACATCATTATCACATTTCAGAGACCTACACCTGAAGGCAGGAGCCTCACATTATCATAGATAAACAAAGGCCATCTCTGTGATTTCTCTGAACATGCTTGTCATGTTCTTCTCTGCACTTTGTTATCTTCTTGGGGCATAGAACTATTCTGAAGCAAGAACAATTCAACTTCTGGTGATCCAGAAATAGGCCTGACATGCTATTATAGTGTTTGCTGTACCTACAGTGAGTTATAAAGTCATATTTTATTTTATTATTCTCCAGCTTCAGCACTTTCTTGCTTTTTGAAGACTAAATTGCCCTTTTCTCTGAAAGTTCACCTTGCACTATTATTATAGAGAGGAGCTTGAGAAATATGAACTTATAATTATAAGTCAGCCTCTAGAGAAATAACTACATACCCAGAACTTAGCAGAATTCACATCTATTTCCTACTTCAAATTCTTAGGTGACTCTACATAAGAGACTTTTTATCTGTGAGGGATAATGTCATTGAAATGATATTCTGAGTTGTAGCAGGGCTGGGTCTTCACTCTTCTTTGCATCAGAACAATCAGGGTCTTTTGGTCGCCTACTGCAAAACCTCATGTGCTCTTCCAGCAACAGCTTATACTTAACAGCTATGCTTGGAGATACACTCTGTTTGCAGCTGACCCTTCCAAGAGAAGGTCTCATGAGTCCTTCCACAACTCACACCCCATGTACCCACATATTCTCACAGCAACATTGGTTTAGCATATTTCTATATTCTGAGATGAGATGGAGCTTGTCCCAGATGCAGCTATTACTATCCTACATGCTGGAATTCTAAGTGATAACTATTTTCAAGTCATACAGCCAAGCTAAAACCTAGATATTTTCTCTATTCTAGAGACTTGAAGAGTATTGTTCTAGTCAAGCTGTTCGCCAAAATAAGCTGACTTTTCTCACATCATTTTTTACTTTTTGGCTGTTCAGCCTATCCATGAAGGAAAAAAAATTGAAGCATTTCCTCAGGGCCACAGAAAACTTCACATTTGTTGTAAATCTTCTTAGGGGAGGTTGACCAGTGAGCTCAGTCTTTAGGATCAGGTCAAGGCCTAGGCTATGATATCTGTACATGGATTTATTATTCCCATGTGCATCTCTGGAGCACTGACATCAGCTTGGGACTTGATGATAGGCTTTGGTGACTGCAGGTTCACCAATTCAGGAGTTTTTAAGCCATGTATCCAAGCCATTCCACGAACCAGAAAATGAGAAAATGTCTCAGTTGGCCCTGCTGTATTCCAATGGGAAACCTTAATTAATCAGGCAGAACATTGCTGCCTCATTGATAATCCTCCAAATATGCTGTAATGGGTTACTTTCAGGTTATAAATTCTTAAATTTTGGGGAACATGAATCCCCAGATAAAATTCGTAGATATTCTTCCAAGACCAGTACACATAAAATTTTGCAAACAATTTCTGACGATATGTGGTTGTTAAGGTCTATCCATGCACTGCTAAGTTTGGGTTTACATTAACCAATTAATAAATTATCAGAGTTGGCCTCTGAGGACATGGGCCAGACTCAGGAAAAGGTAGTTTGCAACTTTTTGTTTTTCCAACTAATCCAGTAATATTTACCAAAAAAAATTAACTTACATTCCTTGAGTGTGTGTTCTGAGCCAAACACTAAGCTAAACACTCTACTTTTTAAGTCTATTGGGTACATAATGTTATTACTCTTTTTTCTGGATGAAGAAACTGAAACTCACAAGGTTAAATGACTTGCCCACAGTCTAGTAAATGACAGAGTTAAGATTCTAACTCAGTATCCTGGGCTTCCACTCCTAACCTGATACAACAGGCTGTCAATTAATCCACTGGGATCAAAATTAAAAAAACAAAAACAAAAACACTATTTTCTGAGAAATGTATTTGTAGGCATTAGGTTGTTATGTTTGTGGAATGAAAGTTACTGCTCTGCTGGGTCAAAGACATTCCCAGCTGGGTGAGGAACCAGAGGAGCCTGGGGTGATCAGGGATTCTCCTAAAATTCCAGAGTTACAGGAGGAAGATCCTAAACAGAGGAAGATGAGAGATGGCAACTTATTTTGGCACATACACCCGCAGATCATTGGAGAGTACATTTTAATCATTGTTTTAAACTTCTCATCTGATTAGACTACTATTAATTCACAATTCTTTAATGAAAACTGTGGTGTCGGGTGTTATGGAATCCAGAATTTTTTAATTTAAAAAAGCTTATACAGTCCTCTAATGCTCCTGACATAAAGTATAGAAGCACTTCTTAATCAACATATTAATATTTCGGCAGCAAAACATGAATATTCACACTAATTGTGATAGACTATAAATAGTCTCATGATAGTTCAGGTCATGTTTTGTCACTAGATAAGCTCAGACAGGATCATGGTTTGCTGCCAAGTGAGTTATGAAAAAAAAAAATATGGTTTTCAGAGCTCTAAAGATGTCAGAATTATAGAAAAGAAAAATGGACCCTTACTATTTACCATCTGTGATCTAGATCATGTGTTGGCAAACTGTACTCTGTAGGCCAAATTGAGTCTGCTGCCTGTTTTGTAAGTAGGGTTTTTTGGAACACAGTCACACATGTATTTAGGTGCTAAGGATGCTTTTCCCCTCAATGGCAGAGTTGACTATTGGAGTACATATCAAAGCCTGAAACATTTACTCTATAGCCCCTAACAGAAAAAGTTTGCTGCCCTCTGGTTTAGAGACTCCATCAAGAACTGAGGTTTAAGAGGCCTCAGTTGACCATAATCGGCCAGAGGAAACATGGAGCTAATGTCAGACTGAGTACAACTGACTGCTTAAAACAATAATTAAAATATTATATTATGGGGTTTGTAGGGTTTATAAGTATGTGGGTATAAAATATTTAAAAATAATAGCATAAAGGTAAGGGGCATGAAATCATTCAGGGACAAGTTTGTTATATTTTACGTGTTAAGTGACTCATTCATTTTAAGTAGAATAAGGTAACAATGCATATTATAATGCCTTGAACAACCACAAAAATTTTAAAACAAAAAGGGATAGTTAAAAAGCCAAAAGAAAGGGCAGAGATCAAGCCAGGGGAAGCTCGGAACCCAGTAAAGGTGTAGGTGGGGGTTTCATTTCTTCTTTTTACACACCTCTGGTAGTCAGTGGGCTGCTGAGCAGCTCGGGAGATTTTGCACCCTCAAGAGCTCCAGTGCTGCTACAACCATTAAAATGGGACCCTCTTGAAAATAAAGCACCGGGCCTCCAGCCCCTTGGGAATTGGCCCCCATTGCCACAGCCACAAGCCAAGAGGGAGGACGCCATACTGCTTCTCCATCCATACCCCCCTTTCTCTGCCCTAGGGAGCTCCAGCCCTTCAGTTTTCACATCACCTGTTCCCACACAGACAGTTCCCAACTCTTGCCCAGATTGTGGTGGGTCCCAGAGAACTTGTGTGATCCCAGAGTTTGGACATTCCATGCGGGCTTCATTCCAGAGAGAGAGACTGGAAGAACTGGAGTGCCAGCTGTCTTCCATTCAGATGTTTTTCCTTCCTCATTCCTCCCCTGCCTGCTGCAGCCGAGAGGAGCTATTGAACTGAGACATTCAAAAGCAGCCCCCTGCACTGTGCTGGGGGCTGCTCACCCTGCAGTCTGAGGTTTCCACAGAGAGAGGGGCCCACACCTTTCCTCTTGAGGAATTTGCAGTGGACCTAGGGGTGCTCAGTCTGGGAGTTGCCTGCCTGCTGTCACTCCCAGAGATGTCAGCTAAGAAGACAAGCACGCAGTCTGGATCACGTACCCCCAGGACTCTATTGGGTTGCTTGGAAGCACAGAGGGGAAAACTGAGAACTAAACTCAAGTGGCAGAGGGGCCCACATGGGCAGAACAGACAGAAGAGTGCACTGTGGGCCAAGACACAGCAAACTGGAGGAGCACCCATCCTCCTGCAGGAAAACTGAACATTTGGACTGCTGCGGGTCCACAGGTGGAGCAGGTAAGGCGAAAGTCACTCTCAATAGCCAGTTGGTGAATTCAGATGGCCCCTTCCCCATGAGCGGAGTTTCCAGTTTGATGGGGCCACTTCAGCCTGCTTCCCAGCACCCTTCCCCTGGGGCCTGGGAGCTGACCTTTGATCCTTGCTGAGACAGTTCCAGGACTTACTTCTGTGGAGCCTGAAGGCAGACTGGCCTGACCTAGACCCACCCAGCCTGGCTCTTCCACCCACCTCTGCTGTAGTGGAGACCAAGCAATCCCCTGAATTCCAGGGCCAAGTCCACTGCCTGAGGCATTCAAGTGCTTCTTCTTATGGGCTAGAGCTGATTACAGGCATCAAAGAATAGCTCTGCAGTTGGTTCTTCCCTGCAAGCACCAACTTCTGACGAGGAGAACAACTGTACAGACCATTACAGCATCTACTGACTCAATCACACGGGGTGTTGCCAATTCTTACAAGCACCACCCACCATCTCAGAGATTAAAGTGGGGGTACAAATACAATTCGCACAGCTGGTGGGGAAGGGAAGACAGCAGAATACGAGCAGCCTGAGGGGGCATCGCTTTGTAGGAGAGGAATAAAAGTTGCAGGTGGCTCAAGCTGTGAGGGGTCTCCCTCCTCTGCTGCAGACCTCTGGGCTGATTGGGGAGCTGCTCAGAGTCTGTGCAGACACATTGCACCAGAGAGTAGGTGCAACAGAGATCTAATGACTGCCAATCCTTGGTTTCTGTAGCTGACGCCATTCTGATCACTCTGGTGCCAACTCTGCTTAGGACTTAGCATTCCAGCAGTAGCCTTTGCATCACTCCCACCAGGCCAGGGAGAGAGCAGACAGAACAGACCCCCCCATGCTGTGCCCTGAGACTGTGGGCCAAGCACCCCTTTCCCCATGCATGGGATCTGGGCAGAGGAGGAGTCTCAAATGCCACAGGCACCACCTGGGAAGCCTTGGGTGACTGTCTCAGCAGGACCTAGGTGGCAGAGGAGAACCTTGGCCAACTAGCAACTCCAGCCCACCTCCACAGTCGCTGGGCCACTGAGACAAACCCCTGACTGTACAACTGTCCACTAGCAGTCTTCACACTGGTGGAATAGCCCTCCATTGGTGTGTCTTTGCTCCCATAATCCCCAATTAACTCTGAAGCTCTTGCTGAGCCTGAGCCCCAAGCTCTGCCCGTGTAACTCCAGGGCCCCCACCAGGCCTGTGATACTACCCCTGAGATTCCAGAGTTGACCGTAGGCCCCAAGACACTACACTTAAGTCTGAAACATTGCCACTGGGCCAGCGGAACCTCCTCAAGGGCCAACACTTCACCTAGGTCCCCCCAGCCCTGAGCAGACATTAATCTTGGACCTGGTTCATACAAATGCCTACAGTTCAGTCATCCATGATCATTGCCTAAATAGACTCACCCAGCTGTCACTGTCACCTCCAATGGGTGACCCCAGCCAGAGAAATTCCCCAAAACAACAGCCACAGTGAAGAGGATCAGATCCAGCCCCCAACATGAACTCCCAACAGTGAGCTGGGGAACAACCCTCTACTCCACATGAAGAGCATCCAGCCCTGACTTGAACTGAGGCAATCATAGGGGAATGGGTCAAAACAGAACAGCTGTTCTACAGGCTCTCACTGAACCTGCCCCTCCACTGACAGGTCAACACTCCAGAGTAGGTCACAAATGCTCCATCTAGGGTCCTCCCCTTCACCTAACTAAATAGGAAAGTTCCCAGAAAAGGATAATAAGTGCCCTGCAATGCTATTAAAACACAACTAAGAGAAGAGGAACCAGATGAGAAATAAACAGCAAAATAACCCTGGTAACATGAAAAAAACAAATAGTTTGACATCCAGAAGGGATCACACTCAAGGTGCAGTAGTGGACTCCATCCACAAGGAAATTGCTGAAATTACAAAAATGGAATTTAGAATATGCATGGCAAATAAGATAAATGGAATTGAAGAGAAAGTTGAAAACCAACAAAAAGAAGCCAAAAAAATTTCAGGAAATTAATGTAAAACTCACTGAAGAGTTAGACAGCATAAGAAAGCATAAAATAGAAAGTAAAGAGAGAGCAGGTGTAGCCATTCTCTTATCAGATAAAATTTACTTTAAATCAAGAAAGGTAAAGAAAGACAAAGAGGGTCATTATATAACGGTAAAAGGAGCAATTCAACAAGAAGACATAACAATCCTAAATGTATATGCACCTAACATAGCAGCTCCCAGGTACATAAAGCAAATTTTACTACAGCTAAGCAAAGAAATAAATAGCAGCATCGTAATTGCTGGGGACTTCAACATTCCACTGTCAGAGCTCGACAAATCATCAAAGCAGAGAGCAAACAAAGAAACACTGGACCTAAACCAGACCTAAACCAGACTAAATCAAATGGACCTAACAGATATTTTCAGAACATTCTACACAAAAACTAATGAATATACATTTTTCTCAGCAGCATATGGGACATTCTCCAAGGTGGATCATATCTTAGGCCACAAAACAGGTCTCAACAAATACAAAAAATTCAAAATCATATGATGTATCTTCTCAGACCATAGTGGAATAAAACTAGAAATCAATCACAAGAGAAACACTGAAACTTACACGAAGTCATGGAAATTAAACCACCTGCTGCTAAATTATATTACATCAACAATGAAATTAAAATGGTAATCAAAAGATTATTTGAACTTAACAAAAAAGGTGAAACAAGCTATCAAAATCTATGGGACTCAGCAAAAGCATTTCTCAGGGGAAAATTCATAGTCTTAAATGCCTACATCAAAAAGACAGAAAGATCACAAATTAACAACATAATGTCATATCTCAGGAAACTAGAAAAGGAAGAGCAAACCAAACCCAAAGCCAGCAGAAAAAAAACAAATACAATGGTCAGAGTAGAACTAAATGAATTGTAAAAAAAAAAATATAGAAGATCAATGAAACAAAAAGTTGGTTCTTTGAAAAGATAAAGAAAGTTGACAGACCTCATGTTAGATTAACCAGGAAGAGAAGAGAAAGGACACAAATAAGCTTAATCAGAAATGAAAAAGGTGATATTACAACTGATACAGCAGACATACAAAATATCATCCAGGAATATTACATAAATCTCCATTTGCATAAACTAGAGAACATAGTGGAAATGGAAAAGGTCCTGGAAACACAAAACCTCCCAAAACTCAACCAGGAAGAAATAGAATCCCTTGACAGACCAATAAAGAACAGTGAGATCGAATCAGTAATAAAAAACCTCCCCAAAAAACAAGCTCCCGACCAGATGGATTCACAGCTCAATTTTGCCAGTTGTACAAAAAAGAGCTGATATTGTACTAAAGAAATCATTCCATAACATCAAGAAGGAAGGAATTCTCCCCAATTCATTCTATGAAACCAGTATCATCTTGATACCAAAGCCAGGAAAGGATACAACTAAAAAAGAAAAATACAGACCAGTATCACTTATGAATATAGATGCAAAAATCCTCAATAAAATGCTAGGAAACTGAATTCAGCAGAACATCACAAAAAATAATCCACCAGGACAAAGTGGGCTTCATCCCAGGAAGGAAAAAATGGTTCAACATATGTAAAGCAATAAATGTAATTCATGCATAAATAAAAGCAAAAACAAAGACCATATGATCATCTCAAAACATGCAGAAAAATCTTTTGACAAAATCCAGCACCCTTTCATGATAAAAACCCTTTACGAACTAGGCATAGAAGAAACATATCTCAAAATTATAAAAAGCTACATATGACAAACCCACAGCCAACATCATGCTGAATGGAGACACATTGAAATCATTCCCCGTAAGAACTATAACAAGACAAGGGTACCCATTGTCACAACTTCTATTCAACATAGTGATGGAAGTACTAGCTAGAGCAATGAGGCAAGAAAAACAAATAAATCATATGCAAATACGGAAAGAAGAGGTCAAATTTATCACTTTTTTCTGATGATATGATATTGTATCCAGAAAACCCCAAATTCTCCACAAAGAGA
This sequence comes from Eulemur rufifrons, assembly GCF_041146395.1. Taxonomy (NCBI): domain Eukaryota; kingdom Metazoa; phylum Chordata; class Mammalia; order Primates; family Lemuridae; genus Eulemur; species Eulemur rufifrons. Next base: position 41,275,251 of record NC_090988.1, read on the forward strand.
CTCTTGGAACTGATAAATGAATTTAGCAGTATCAGGTTACAAAATCAAGGGACATAAATCAGTATCATTTTCATATACAAATAACAGTCAAACTGGAGTCAAATCAAAGACTAAGTACCATTCAAAATAGCTACAAAAAAAATAAAATACCTAGGAATATACTTAACTGAGGAGGCCAAAGGTCTCTAAAAGGAGAACTATGAAACACTTGGGGAAAGAATTCACAGAGGACACAAAAAAAATGGAAAAACCTATATTGCTCATGGATCAGTACAATCAACATTGTTAAAATGTCCATATTACCTGAAGTGATTTATGGATGCAATGCAATCCCCATTAAAACGCCAACGTCATATTTCACAGATCTAGAAAAATTAATCCTGTGCTTCATTTGGAACCAGAAAGAAGCCTGAGTAGCTAAAGCAATCTTAAGCAAAAGAACAAATCTGGAGGCATCGCATTACCAGACTTCGAACTACACTACATGTCTATAGTAACCAAAACAACATGGTATGGTGGAAAAATAGAGACATAGACCAATGGAACAAGTAAAGAACCCAGACAAAAAAACATCTACCTACAGCCAACTGATCTTTGACAAAGCAGACAACAACACAAGCTGGGGAAATGAAACCCTATTCAGTAAATGTTGCCGAGAAAACTGCACAGCCACATGCAGAAGAATGAAACAGAACCCCTATCTCTCACCACTCAGAAAAATTAATTCAAAATGGGTAAAAGCCTTAAATATAAGGCATAAAACCATAAGAATTCTAGAGGAAACTGTAGAAAAAACTCTTCTAGATATTGGCCTAGTCAAAGAATTATGACTAAGATCTTAATGGCAGTCACAGCAACAACAAAAATAAATAAATTGGATTGATTAAACTAAAAAGTTCTGCATAGCTAAGGATATAATCAACAGAGCAAATAGATAACCTACAGAATAGAAGAAAATATTCACAGGCTGTACATCTGATAAAGGGCTAATATCCAGAATCTACAAAGAACTCAAGCAAATCAGACAGAAAAAAACAAACAACCCTATCAAAAAGTGGAAAAAAGACATGAGCAGAAGCTTTTCAAAAGAAGATATACAAATGGCCATTAAACATATTAAAAATGCTCAATGTCACTAATCATCAGGGAAATGCAAAATAAAACCACAATGAGTTATCACCTTACCCCAATTAGAAGGGCTTTTATTAAAAAGTCCAAAACAACAGATGTTGGTGTGGATGCAGAGAGAAAGGAATACTTATACACTGTGGGTGGGACTGCAAATTAGTATAACCTCTATGGAAAATAGTATAGAAATTCCTCAGAAAACTAAAAGTGGGCCTACCATTAGATTCAGCAATCCCACTACTGGATATCTTCCCAAAGGAAAAGAAGTCCTTTTATCAAAAATACACCTTCACTAGAATGTTTGTAGCAGCACAATTCACAATTACAAAGATGTGGAATCAACACATTGCCCATCAATTCATGAATGGATTAACAAAATGTGGATAATGTATACTATAGAGTACTACTCAGCCATAAAAAAGGATGAATTAATGCCTTTTACAATAATTTGGATGGAACAGGAGACCACTATCCTAGGTGAAGTATCTGAAGAATGAAAAAAAAAAAAAAAAACACCATATGTACTAGCTATTAAACTGGAACTAACCAACGTGCACACATATGCACAGAGGAATATAAAATTTAGTGGACATCAAGCAAGGAGGATACAGGAGGAGTAGAGGGGCAAAAACTTACCTGATGGGTAAAATGGGTGATAGCTGTGATTCAAGCATTACAAAAGCAATCCATGTAACCAAAAACATTTGTACCCCCTTAATACTTTGAAATTTAAAAAAAAAAAAGGAAAAAGAAAGCCAATACGGGGATACAAGAAAGCAAGCAAGCAAGCAAGAAAGGAAGATTGATTAACCCAAAAGAAGGCAGGAAAAGAAGAGGAATAAAAATAAATGGGGCAAATGAAAAATATGGGAGTAGAACAATAGAAATTGCAGATAATGACCTTGTTTGCACATGAATTCTTAATATATGGCCCTGTTCAGAGAAGGACCATAGAGAAACAGATGATCTGTTTCAATGTCTAAATTTTCCTGGGGAGAAAACTGAGTCTCAGAGAAAGAAAGAGACACACCCAAGGCTACATAGTCAATTAAATAACAGAGCAAGAACAATATGCAACTCTCGGTCATAGTCATCAAATGAAAATTTACCTTAGATTTTTAAAAATTTTTCTTATATTTGAAATGGTTCAGTGTCTATAATAGGAAGAGCTCTATTATTAGTTGTCACTAATATTTTTGGTCAAACTAATTCTGTGGTCTCTCTTCAATTTGTTTAATTCAATTCCAATGACACAGCTCATTGCAATTGCTTTGTTGTATAGACCAGGGCTGGGAGTATCTATTATTCCGAACCACAGCCAATTTAGCATATATTTAATAATTACACAATTTTTTAACAACAGTAACTTAGCATCAGAATTATAGACTGAGATAGCCTTAGGAGCCATATAAATCAAATATGCTCCACAATCGCCTCCCCAAATGATTTTTCAGTTCCTCTGATGCAGCCTTGCTTCAGCCCCTTGAGTTAAGAGAACCTCACTGTATTCTGAAGAAGCCTGCTCTAATTTTCAGAGTTCTAACCATTTAGAAATTTCCTTATTTCCGTTCAACAGAAACCTGCCTTTCTCTGGTTTCTCTTAAGTGCTTTAATAGAACCTTTTGTTGTTGGTGTTGGAATATATTTTGTTTGCCTTGTTTTTAAAGGATATATAAAATTCATTTTTAAAATTATCGCAGGTAGTTCAGCTCTAAATTGTGTCCAGTTAAGGACGAGACAGAAGGGGACAGGCAGAGAGAAAGGGAAAAGAAGGAGGAGATATTAAAGAAGACAGATTACATATAGGGACACACTGAGATGAGGAAGCAGTTTCAGAAAGAGATTTAGAAAGTAAGAGGTACAGTGAGAGAGAAAGAGAGGAGGGAAGGAAGGGAAAGAAAGAGAAGGAGAAGGAAGAAGAGAATGGAGGGAGAAGAGGAGAAAAAGAGGAACGGGGATGGAAAGAAGAAAAAAATAACGAAACTGGGCTGGGAGGATTTATAGTCAAGCCATGTGACTGGAATGACACACTAATCTTGGCTTCTGACAGTGAATATATACAACTTGGATCTTTACTAAAGCTGTCAACAACAAAGAGCACATTGAATTATGCACTGCTCTTTTTTGGAAAATAAAATACAGTCTTCTAGACTAAATCACATATAAACATTGCATAAAGCCATTATGTGCATTAATTTTTACCTAAAATTTAAATAAGGGCATTTTTGAAAGATGCACTTTATTTCACTTTTGGTGGAGAATAAAATCTATATCCTATCTCTGAAAATTAAAAGAACTCATACCAGTTCACAAGAGAAATGTAGAATCTTCTTCTGTGGAGAAGTATTCTTATCTATTTTTTTAATGTACAGCTACAGATTTTTAGAGCAATATTCTATTTTCACAGGTATATCCATGAGTGATAATATTTCTTTGTGTTTGTCTTGTAGGTAAGAAACAATGGCCAGAAATCTAAAGGCTCATTCCAAAGGGAGGATTCATTGTCTCTAATGTAGTTATAACAGGTTTATTGGTTGAACCAAAATTGAGATTTAACTTTTCTTGAAACCATTTCCCTGTCACATATGACATTTTCCATTCTCTATAGAGTTTTCATGTTCATTCTTCAAAAGCTGGATCCCTTCACTTTTTACCATTTCTTGTACATAAAACAAAAGAGTCAGGGATATAGAGATAAGAGCCTTAAAATGCAAAATGATTCAAATTTTTACAATATTTAAGCAATTAAAAATGATCTCTTAGTTCTATTCAGTAGATTTAGGCCAGTCTAGTGGAGAAGAAAGGACAGCAGACTTGAAATCCAAAGGCTCAGTTTAGGTCCTGACTCTACATTTGCATACTCTGCAATCTGGTCATACTAATTAACCTCACCAAGCTTCAATTCCATTATCTGTGAAATTAACAGTTTGGACTAGACTTTTTCATAGTTAAAAATTGGTAGAAATGGGGTTGACAGTTCATTTTTAAGTGAGCAATGAAACCCTCATAACTCTTCAAATCAAACAGCAAAGAGAGAAGCCTCCTGACACTGACATTTCTTTTTTTCTCTCATCCTAGCATCTTCAAAAGTTATTTGCTCACAGAAAGTCACCTCTTGAAGACTTAAAACCCATATATTTGAAGTAGCCAGTGACATAATATATGAGTTCTTTTTACTTCAGTGCTCTGTGTTCTAATATCTCAACTCATTGCATGCTCAGTGGCCACGGGATAACTGTGAGAGTGGAAAGGAAAGTATCCTATAAATACTTGGTACTTTTGATTTAGAGGTTCAGTTTAGACAGTTATCCAAAATTGTTACTGACTATAAAGCAGGATAATCCTTAAGCTAGCGAGCAGCCAACAAAACATAAGAATGGGTTAACATTCTGAAAAAGGCTACAGTAAAAAATGTGATTGGGAGTGAAAACAGAATGACATCATTTTACAATGTAGGTTTCTATAGAGTGATGTCAAGTTTGTTCTCAGTATTCTGTGCAGAGCACTGGTTTGAGTGTAGTAATCTGGTTACTTGAATCCAAATGCTAGGAAGTTTTCCATTCATATCAAATTCCAGATAGCTACAAAAGAAGGTTGGAAGAGGCATTCATTAATATAAGAGCCTACGCACCAGGACTATAAATCCTGGGGGTAAAAAGCATAGAATACTATGTGAAGACATGTGTACCTAAGACACACCTGTAGGAACTGACACAGTGATGGTATTGTTCCTCTAGTATCCTCAGGTTAGAAAATTGTTTCAGAAATGTTTCTGCAGAAATATTCCTACATATAATGAAAGGCTTGTAAAAAACCACATTGGTTTTCCCTCTTTACATTTCTCTCCACATACTCCGAATAAGAATAATAGCTATTAGAACGGCTGAGAACTCGCCAGGTACTACTCTCTTCTAGTGTTTTTAAATTGCATGAGGTGCTTTAGAAGCTATCTATTTTCAGTCATTTTTTAAAACATCATTCTTAAAATTGCCTTTGTACCCTGACTTTAGCCATTGATTGAGAAATAAGAAAGATAAAATTAAGCTCTATCCAAATTACCTCTACATTCCCTAAGGCTGAAAACAAGATTAAAAATTTACTAAATTTCTCACTCAGTTACCAAATGAAAATTTTATCATTTTACTTAAATAGAGACAAAAACCTTTTCCTATCTTTTTTAGAAGCCTACCAGTAGTACTTGTTTAACTTCTTGAAGTTATTTCAAAACTGTCTTTCATTCTGCTGAGGTCAAGTCACCTTCTCACATGGGATTACTTTCTATTTCAGGTGTAAGCTTGAAAGTAAAAAAATGGTCTCTGAAGAGAAAGTGAAACAGACAGGTTTTTTGTTATTCTAAGTGTACTGTCATGGAAAATTCCAGTGTTACTTATATGAAATGTGGATACATTTGGGGGAATAAAATCTATTGCCTTTTCATAGCTGAATATTTATATCCTTAGCTAAATAATTACTATCTTCTTATTCCTAAGGTATGAAATAATGAATTTCAAGGAAATGGGAAAAGATTATTTTGATTACATCAACGTTGGGAGTTGGGACAATGGAGAATTAAAAATGGATGATGATGAGGTATGGTCCAAGAAAAGCACCATCATCAGATCTGTGTGCAGTGAACCATGTGAGAAAGGCCAGATAAAGGTAAAATTCAGTCCATGTTTCTTTAATTTTTGTTGCAAATTCAACAGTGTTATCAGTGGCTATTTGTAAAAATTTTACATTCTTGTTTTATCTTTTACATTGTAGGCTTCTAATGTCAGAGATTATGTGTTTGGCTTTTTTCTCACTAATTCCTTAAGAAGTCTAGCATGCAACCCACCATAGCCTTAGTAGTTGGTTTGATTGAGCCAATTGATGAGTCATGTTTGCCCACACCCCTTCTGCTGATGCAAGCCTTTGCAGACATTGCTTCCTGGGAATAAACAGTTTACAGTTGGAAAGCACATTGGTTCTAATTAATTTAACTAATATTTATCAAATGCCTATTAACATAATAGTTAATATCCATGGGGCAAAAATGAGACGACCTTTATTGTCAGAATATTTACAGTCTAGATGAGGGAAAATATCATGGACTCAGACAAGCAACATCATGTAAAATGTGATGACTTCCTTAAGGAAAAAAAAAGAGCTCTATAAGTTTATACAAGAGACAGTGAGAGAGAGAGAGAGAGAGAGATTTCTTCTGAATAAAATGTCAAATGTTGGACCATAAAAAATTTGTATAATTTTGGAGAGAGATCATTTATGTAAAGGGAGCAGTAATAGAAAAGCTGCAGAAGTGGTCAGTTGCAGACGGTTCTGTTATAATAGTGAATAATCTAGAGTACATTGCCCCTATATGGTTATTATAAAAGAGAGAGTTACAATGATAAGTTGAAGCCAGATTTGCGGAGAGTTTTGAATGTTATACTAAATAGATTGAACTTAATTTTTATTGTATAGGAGTCAGAAAATAATTTTGATCAAGCTATTGACACAAATTGGGCTGTGGTAGGTGAAGATTAATGAGTGCAGTTATAAGACCTGAAAAAAGAAGAGACAAATTAGAAGGATGCTGTGATGGTAATAGCGGCAAGGCCCTGAACTAGAGATGAAGCAGTGAGAATGAAAAGGGAGAAGGGAAAATATTTGGAAAAAACTTTATAGAGGTATTTAGCCCCTCTTCTGGGCCTGCCAGATTGAACAGAATGTAATGGTTGGTAATCAAGAATCAAAATGAATAGATAAGGAAAATGTGGTACACATACATCATGAGACACTATCCAGTCATAAAGAAGAATGAAATTCTGTCATTTGTGGCAACATGGATGGAACTGGAGGACGTAATGTTAAGTGAAACAAGACAGGAACAGAAAGTTAAATATCACATGTTCTCACTCGTATGTGGAAGCTAAAAATAGTTGATCTCATAGAAGTCAAAAAGTAGAACAGAAGATACTAGAGGCTGGGAAGGGTAGGAGGAAGGAAGTGGGAGGGAGAGACTTGTTAAAAGATACAAAATTACAGCTAGATAGGGGAAATAAGTTCTAGTATTCTATACCACTGTAGGATGATTATAGTTATCAATAACATATTATATAGTTTCCAGCTAGAAGGAAGATGTTGAAAATTTCTAACACAAAGAAATGATAAATGTTTGAGGTGATAGATATGGTAATTATTCTTATATGATCTATACATTGTATATATCAAAACAGCACTATGTACCCCATAAATATGTATGTTATGTGTCAATTTAAAAAAATAAAATGTAAAAGTATAAAAAAAAGTAGCGTGTGGTGAAAAGCAGGCAAGGGGTAGTTTGATAATTTGAAGACACTGAAAAACTACTCTTAGGCTAAGTAAGATCTGGCCACACTTACAGGCAAAGAAAAGGCCATGAAGAAAGAGAGGATGAAGATACAATAAACAGGGGGAGATGATAGCTATTGGGGTGAATTTTTCCCTGTGGAAAAAATGATATAAAAATAGCATATTTGCTCATAGTTATTGACATACTACCATACCACATTTTAGGCAGTGTATATACCTGAATCTTTTGGCCTTAATCTTTTCAATCATCCTCACCTTCACTCCGTTTAGAATACATCTCAGGTATTTGTTCATCAGTGATTAAGATTGAAACTGAAATATTTTAGTATTGATAGTAAGGTCTTCAAAGGGTGGTTCTGGAGATTTGGAAAGCGTAAGACCAGAGGGAAGAAAGACAAGGTAAATGAAGATAAAAATAAATTTATTAATGTCTGCTAAATGGCTCAATAGCTTACAATATACCTGAAATTCTCAGTAAATCTTATTATGGTTTACTGCTAGAGTTGGTAAACTATGGCCCACAGGCTAAATCTGACCTATGGTCTGTTTTTCTAAATAAAGTTTTATTGAAATACAACCATGCTCATTTGTTTACAATTGTCCATGTCTACTTTCCTGCTATAGTGGCTGAGTTGAATACTTGAGTTGCAATAGAGACTGTATGGCCCAAAGTTTAAATATTTACTATTTGGCCCTTTGCAGAAAAAATTAGCTAACCCTTGATATAGTGACAAAAGAGTTCTGCGTCTTGCTTGACCAGTGATCTTGCAGTTAAACTCTTCATGTGAAATCTTTTCTAGACCCACTCAGACTATCAATTGTTCATAATCTCCAGTACTTCCTTTAGAAAGATTGCATAGTGTAGATTACCATATGGATGTTTTTGTTTTTGAAACTTCACAGCAGTACAGTTGGAACTTGTAACTTGAAAATGCTGGATGGCTGATTTAAGAGCTTTATATGCTTTTCTACCTCATTCTACTTGTAATAATTTACACAATGGAAGAATTTGATTCCCTATTATCATATTGTTAATACTGGTTATTTTGTAATAATATTTGTTTAGTCTTTTCTTAATCCCAAACTCTATTTTGCTAACCAGATCCATTTTCACATTGTTTACACACAATTTTCACACAATGTACACGATTTTCTTAATATGGTTTAAGGTTGAAACTAAGCAATGTTAATGATATCAACATCTCATGGCATTGTTCAGAGATTTTAGTTTCCATGAAAGGGTTTAGTTAACCAAAGGTTAAAATGTGTTACATATTTTTATTGTAAAAAAAGCACCACTACTTCCAGGATATTAAAAAAGAATGGGAATCATTATAAAAGCAAATTGTCACTAACTTTTGTTCAAAATGAATGTAAAACAGAATATAACATGTGAAAAAAGTAAAACAAATCAGTTCTAAATGATCGGAAGAAGACATATTAAGTTGTCACTATGGACTCAGAAAGAGATTGTAATATTGGAGGTATTCTTGGAAAAGGGCTTCGACTTATTGTGGTAAAAAGCTGAAATTCACAAACCAATGAAAACTGAACCATAGTAAGTCAGCATATTTCTTGCTGGACAGAGGCAGGAATGCAGCTGCTTTTATTTGCCAGTCCCTGCTAAGGTCTGTAAAGAGAATACTTCAGTATTTGCAATATGCCTACCTACTTGGATTACAAAACCTAGTAACTGTCCAAGGATAGTTTTTCCAAGTGTGGTTGAAGTTACCCTGAAAATGAAATTCTTCATTTCGATATATTGGTATTCATATGCATATCACTAATAAAAATATGTAACATTGTTAGAGTGTTCTACATGTTAAAAATCACTGTGACATTTTATTTAATCTTCAGGAAATCCTATAAGGTAGGTATTATTATTTTAAAAACAAATAGGCTCAGTTTGAAAAAACTGTGCATCGGCTAGAGGACTGTTCAAGGCTGCACAACTACTTAGGGGCTATAAGTAAGACTAGAACCCTGGTGCCTCTTGGCTCTCAGGCCAGTACTCTTTCACCTACATCTTTCAAAATATGAAGCCTATGCTCCAATAAAGCTCAATGTTTGTGAGCATGAGCCTTGAAGTCCAACATACATTGTTTAATCCCTCATCTACCTAATATGCTATGTGAACTAAGTTTTCTCCTCTAAGGAAAATGAATAAAATAAAACCAGCTACCTTACACAGAGCTGTTCCAATGTTTTCATGGTGTAAGAACATATGACATGCACTAAATAGCCTATAAATAGTCAATATTATTATGAAGGATACTTTAGCTAGATTAAGCAGGTCTAATGAGCAATTTGGCCTCATTTATTTGGTTATTTTAGGGAATAGATATTTCAGGTCCTTTTGTCATTATTCCCTACTTGTATTGTCGCAATTTTAAGAGTCTGCACAATGAATATTACAGAATGTAAATAAGAGGTATCAGCCTACAATTATATTTGGATATAAGTGTCTAGATGATATTATTATCAAAGATCATTAATAGAGTCAGCATCTAAGACAAGGAATATAAAGCATAATCATTGCTATGTCTAGTTATTGCTGAATATTAATCACAGTTTTAATCATTCATAAGAATGTTTAATGAAAAAAAAAGAATGTTTAATGAATGCTGTCTCTATTCTACAGAAGCTATTCATGTACCAATGGTGAGGGGAAAAGGTATATCCATTTCTAAAGAATAACATGGGTGACTTTTTCAACAGTTAAATTATTTCAATTATTTTCCATTGCCTTAAATATTCTAATAGATATACAGCTATATAATAATCTCAATGACTTTATTTGCCTTCATCCCAAGCAAAACAAAGCTACTAAAATAAGAAGAAATAGGATGAATTATTGAACCAGATTTTTATTAGAAAGGGACTAAGAGATTGTCTTCAGAAAAACCTTCATCTTCTTCCTCTTTCTACCCAATACAAATGCCTAATTATTTTTATAAAAATGGATAGATTTTGAACACTAGGAGATATACATTTTTTTTTTTTGCTCACAATTATTCAACTAGTAGAGGGAAGCCAAGATAAATCCAGAGAGCAAAAGTTCTTAATTTGAGAAAAGGAGACTTTGTGGCCATACCACCCTGAATGCACCTGATCTCCTCTGATCTCGGAAGCTAAGCAGGGTCGGACCTGGTTAGTATTTGGATGGGAGAAAAGGAGAAGCACAGATCCTGGGGAAAATTTATTTATGTACACACATATGTAAATGAACGTGTATTTATATATGAGTACAAACACAGGTACTTTATTCAATGCAGGTATCCAGAGCTAATTATACAAAGACTTGCATTTAATTTAATTCTTAACCCTGCCACCAATCAACTTTATGATGTTGGACTTGTTTAAACTCAGCATCAGTTTCTTTAATTACAAAATAAAAATATTAGTACTTATACTGCTTATCTGATAACAGTTAATGTATGTGAAAGTCCTTTCTGCTTTTCAGAGCAGTACGTTTAAATAAAGGATCACTGGATTTTTATCATGCAAAAATCATTAATCAAATTTTAAACATTTGCTTTAGGTGATCCGGAAGGGAGAAGTCAGCTGTTGTTGGACCTGTACGCCTTGTAAAGAAAATGAGTATGTCTTTGATGAATACACCTGCAAAGCGTGCCAGCTGGGGTCCTGGCCCACCGATGATCTTACAGGTACAGCTATTACAATGCCGGCACATGTGCATTCCTCAAAAATCAACTGAAAGAAGACACACTTGGGAGGAGGGAGGGTCACATCTCCAAGTATTTCTCATCTTGGGTGGTCTTGTTTATGGGACAAAAAAATTCCCTTAGGAACAGAAACCTTCCCAAAGCCTAAGCAAATTATAAAAATCTTTAGAGCTCAGGGAGAGATCTGTCTATACTCCTGTCTTCACTCCCAAATGAGATCAGAATTACTAGGTTGTCTACAGGGGATTCTCAGCCCATCCTCGGAAAATTCCCAGTTTATAAGCAGGGCTCCAGCTAAGTGTGTCATTATAGATGAAGAGGAAGAAATATTAGCCAGGCAGAGACTAAAATGTGTAATGGCATAACCAAGACCAAAAAGGTAGCTCAGAATTGGGCAGAAGTTCATTTAAAGTTCTTTGTTTCTCCTTAGTGCTTTTCATTGATTGAAATCAGGAGCCTTTAACTACTATGTTTTCAACTAAGATTGGCACAGGGCAAGACTTGTCTCTACTTGTTTATTTTCTTTTTTCTTTTGTTTTTGTGTTTTTGCTCCAAAAAAAATGTTAAGGAATATGTCATTGTGTTTTCCAGTCTACATTTCATAATCATTTCTAATTTTTACACTTTAAAAATAGAATATAATTCCTTCCATCCTTTCTTCAAACTTTTCTTCAATAAACATTTATTAAAAGCTCATGAAGTGCTATTTGCCTATCACTAAAATAAAGATATAGAAATAAGGATACTGTCTCTGTCTTGAAGAAATTCACAGTTTAATGAGGCAGGCAAAAAAGTAAAAACATAATTATGCTATAGAATGAGGATATAGGTTTACGAACATGAGAGCCTGAGGAGGGGACCCATGAAGCTGAGTTTGCAAGTAAAAGAGAAAAAAGCCTTCCAGGCAGAGGGCCCACCATGTGGTATGTCAGGCCATCTAATGGATTTAGAATTCAGGTGTATATAGCACAAAACTCTTAGAGGCTACAAGATCATAAAGTCATCAGTGTTAGACTGCATCCCTCACAGGTTGAGTGATAGTTGAATTAGCTTACTTCAAAAGCCTGATTATAAAACCTCTGTGATCCTTCCTAGTCTTTTTGACAAAGCTCGTCTTTTTTATTTTTTTCTTTTTTTGTTTGTTTGTTTGTTTGTTAGTGATTGGTGTGTATACAGACTTTCCTGTTCTTAAAAATAATTCCGATTTAACAAAATATCCAGTGTTTAGTGAGCATTTAAGTCCTATTTTCACCATCAGATTATCCCCAGAGCTAGCTCAGTGTTGAACACAACAAATTTTATTGAATAGATAAACTACAACGTGCATGCATGCATGTGCCTGCACACAGGGACACACAGTAAAAATGACAGAAAGGAAAAATATGATGATTGGTTTTCTTGGAGGGAGGTGAGGCGCAGTACTGGTGATCTTTTCTTTATACTATCTCTCCACAGTCTTTTCTAATTTCAAACTGGATTATTGTTAAATTGAAAATTTCTCTTGCATATTCAACTAACTTGCATGGCTAACCACCTTGTGAATGATTATATAGATGTGACTTTTTGTCCCATGTTCTGTAAGACTATGCTGCTGAAAAAGAACACAGTCTTTTTCAATCAATAGATAAGTATTTTATTATTACTATTTTCATTATAATAATAGATGCTAGAGAAATTAAGGTGATAAAAACATAAATGGTTCCTTTTTCTCTTGGTCCCCATATCCTATTCCTAATATATCTTACCGTCTTTTGAGGAGAGGGACATGAAATATACATATGCAGGCACTGGCAAATTGTGTGTGAAGTAAAAGAACAGGAGCAAAAAATGAAAGTATTAAAGAAGGCATAATTTAAATTTGTGGTCATAAAAGTTCTCCGTGAAGGACTGAACATTAGCTGAGACTTAAATGATAAAAAGAAATATGTAGCAAATAATGGTAAGAAGGGCATTTCCAGCTAAGGAAAGCACACGTGAAGTCTATATATGAGTAAGCAGATGGGAGAATGGTGCCACAAGAGACCAAAGAGGTAGCAAGGTCTAGATCCTACACAGCCCAGGAGAACATGTTCAGGATTTCAGTGTTTCATTATTATGACAATGAGAAACCATTGCATGGATTTCAGTAGAAGAAAAAAAACATGATTAAAAGTATATTTTTTATAATATGATCCTGGTTATTGTAAAGAAGAATAATTTGGGGAGGGATGAAAAGTAGAAGCAGGTAGACAAGTTGAGTGGTTGTCACTACTGCAGACAAGAGTTCTTAGTGTCTTGAACTAAACAGCACATTGGAAGATTTGAGATATACTTTGTAGTAAAATCAATAAGACATACAGATAAATTGGATGCAGAAAGTGTTAAGGAAGGCTGCCAAATTTTCTTCTTTGAAGAGTGGAGAAATAAAGACATTCTTTCATAAAGATCAACAGTTTAGTTTTAGACAAGTTCAGTTAGAGATGTCTTTGAGATTTTCAAGTGGAAATTAATTAATTTAACAAATTAAGGCCTTAGTTTCTGCCGGATAATGTAACAGGGATTGGAAATACAAAGACAGAGTCTACGTTTCTAAGAAATTTGTAATCTAGTGGGAGAAAAGCATGTGAACAGGTAACAACACAGTATACTAAGTCCTATAGGTGAGGAGTGAACAAAACATTATGGAAAAAGTGGGGAGGACACAACCCTGGAGAATTTAGAAAGGTTTAATCTTGAGGCATGAGTTGAATCTCACTTTTTAAAAAAAGTGAAAAGGATGATACTACAAAGAGGAAGTAACTCTTTCAGAATTATTAATATCATAACATTGAGAAGATCAAGGAATGGCTAATGGGTTGTTTGTTTGCGTCATATAAAAGGTTTACCCATCTTTATGTACTGCCTGTTATCTCAGAGATGTTATTTCTATAGTGTAAAAATAAATCCAAATCCTCTCATTCTTAATTCTTTCTCATCCCTCTTTGTAATCAACTTTCTTAAGTAAAAAATGTTCTTTTTTTTTTTTTTTTTTTTTACTTCCTCACATTTAATTCATCACAGCAATTTGTCTCCCATCCTCACTATGCTATTGGAAACATTCTGGCAAAAGATACCAATGACCACCATATTGCCAACCTAATGGTCACTTGTCAGTCCTTATTTTATGCACATTTCTGCTCAATGCAAGGACCTTGATGCTGTACACTTATCCTGAAGTTTACTCCTCTGCCAGTCATGTCATAACACAGTGTTCTCTGACCTACCTAAACACCACTTCTAGGATTTCTTGTTGTCATTGCCTCTTCCACTTACTCTAGGTCATTAAAAATGGATATTTCCCAGGGTTCTATCATTAGCTCATTGTGCTTCTCCTTCTACAAAGTCTCTCCAAGTGATGCCATCTGCTTTTATGGCTTTAATTATTACCTACATGCTATTGGCTCCTGGCAATATAGCTCAGCCTGCATTCCCTTCCTGAGTTTCAGACTCATGAAACTAACTACTTGCTGAAAATCTCTACTTGGTTAGCTCACAGGTATTTCAGTCTATCATATCCAAACCTCGTAATTTCACCATTGTGGCCCTTTACCAAGTATAGACTTGCTTTTCTATTCTATGGGTGCATATGGCCCATGTCCAATAACTTAGCAAGCTTGATTATTTGAATTGCTAAATATTCTTAACTACTTTCCCTCCTCTCCATTTATACAGCTCTTTGCTTGACTAGGCTCTCATCATCTCAGATTTGACTACTACAGTAACATCACAGTTTATTTAGCTGCCCCCAGATTTATGACACATGCCTCTAGGTCCACTTCTCATCTGGCTACTAGGTAACGTATACAATATACAAATCTGACCCTTTTATTCATATAGGAGAAAAGAAACATCTTTCCTTCTCATCTTAGCTTCATGGCTAAAGCTCCTAAAACAAAAAACAGATTAACAAGAAAAAAATCACACAGATTTATTCAATATAAGTTTTATATGACAAGGGAGCCTTCATAAGGAAATGAAGACCCAAAGAAACAGAAAAATCTGTGTATTTTTATGCTAAGTGGATAGTCATGGGAAGTACAATTGAATAAAAAGGTATAATCTAATGGTAGCAAACTGGGGGAACCAAGCAAGAACTATTTTTCCAGATTCCTTTTGGTAACCTTGAGTCTTTAGCTATAAGGACGTTCCTTTTCTGTGGGTGTAGACAGGGCACTTGTCAAATGAGAGTTTCATGACTTGCTTCAGAAGAGAAGGTCAGGGGGAAGGTGAGAGTGACCTTCCTGCTTTTGCTGTTGTTTCAAATACCAAGGTGCCATATTTTGGGGTGACGTATTCTCAGCCCCATCACTCAGCACTTACTAATGGCTTTCTATCTCTGTAGGATATATTCTAGGCTTTTCAACAAGACATACAAAAAAATCCCCTCTCTCTCCTACCCTCCTGTGATTTTTCTAGCTTTGATCACCACTACTTTCCAACCTCTCATTTTACATTCCAGTCTCAAGGGCTGCTTATAATTCTCATCTACACACAATGCTATTTTACTCCTCCCTGTCTGTAAGTATATTTTCTTCTCTGCCTGCAAGGTGCTTACCCTTCTTTCTTTAACTGAATAACTCCTACTCACCCTTCCTTACTCTGCTCAGGTGTCACGTTCTCTGTGAAACATTCTTTGATATACTTAGACTGCTAAGTCTCCTATATTTCTAAAGCAAATTCTACTTCCCTCTTTACATCATTTTTTCCAACTAGATTTTAATAACATATACTTATTTGCCTCTCCTACTAAATTAGTAGTTTCTCAAGGGCATAGCTGTCTCTTAACCATATTTATAATATGAGCCCCTAACACAATGCCAGACATAGAGTAGGCACACAGTAAATATGTGTCAACTTGCAGTAAATTGATGGAGAGTGTTACAAATGAATATTAAAGCAGGTATTAGGGCCAGCCTTTGAAGACGGTCTTTAACTAAGAAGTTTGGACTTTACCTGATAGACAGTGTGGGACCAGTAGAGGTTTTCAAGCAAAAGAATGAAATGATTTGCCTCGGGCTACATGCATGCATGTAAATGTGCATGTGTGTATGTGTGTGTGTGTGTAGTGGGAGGTGGGGTTTGGGAGGAGGTGATGAGGGGAGATTCCAAACCTGGAAAGGTCTCCACATTGATATTATATGAAGTTCAACCTTAAATTGGAATCTACAGCACCTTTCCAAAGAGCCACTCTTTTCAAGTACATCTCATTGACTCTGATTCAAAGTAACAGATCACTTGGAACTGCTAGCCAGAAGCCTGTTCTGATAGCTTCAGCTATTCCAAAGCCTGCCTCAGAGATCCTTAGGCCTAGCTTTAGGGAATATGGCAAGCCTTCCTTCTACCCACCTGGCTTGTAGTTACCCTACTTTGGCCTATAACATGACAGCTCAGGTCACCTTTGAGTCAGTGCCCTCACTGTGATAATAGCAACTAACACATATATAATGATTCCTATGTGCCAGGAACTGTTTGAAGCATCTTACAAATATTTCATTTAATCCCAACACAAGCTTATAAGATTATTAGCACGGAGATCCAAGCCCACCTGGAATTGAATAATTGTTCAGAAAACATCTTGGAGTAGCAATCAACTGACATTAATGCTTATCTATATATTTATCCATTCACTTGTGTGTGTGCATATATACATATATTTTTCATAAAAAGGTATTTGAATGAAGGTTACCTAATGTTAAGGTGTTTATGTGTGGTGGGAATGCAAATTACTTTTTTTACACAAAAATATGTTTGTAAACATACATACATAGAGTGTTGAATTATATTATGAAAATGTATTTTGATCAATAAAAATCACTAAAACAATTTTTACATTAGCCACATTCTCAATAGAAGTCATAAATTGTCAGGAAGTAGTAATCAGGAATTAGAAAAAGAGAGAAAGAGAATCTGGTATGAAAACCAAAAAGACAAGAAAAAAATGAGATTATAAATGGATGATGAGGGCAGGACATTGACAATGTCCCCAATTCAACTTATTGTCATTGAGGATAGCAAGTAGTTATTACTCATCTAATAATTATCAGATACTATGCTAGCAGTGAGTATGATAAACAGGATCCATGCCCTCACGAAGATTATTATCCCAAATATTGACAAGTAATAATAAGATGGTGAATGTTAACCACAGAGAAGACGCAAATGGTATGGAAGCCTATATCACTAGAAGCTAACTTGGGTCATATTTAAATTTGCCTCTTCAATGAACTGTAGACATGTAAGAACTGTAATAAAGATGGGAGTTGGCCAAACTAAAATGGAAGAAAAGAGTGTTTTGGACACAGAATACAGGAACTGAAAAAGAACTAGGAGTGTAAAGGAGAAATAAGATAAGAAAACTAGGCAAAACCCAACCTTTGGAGGGCTTGGTAAGATATAGAAAATATTTTAAAGTTTATCCTAAGGGAAATCAAGAACCATTTATTTATTTATTCAGTCATCCAGTCATTCATTAAATATATATCTAGCACTTTCTCTATCCCAGGTGTAGGCAAAGAAAAATACCTCTTCCTTTTACCTATCTTAGATTTATTGGCTGGAGCCCCTGTAACAAAACACAGAATTACAAGAGAAAAGCATATACATTTATTTAATATAATTTTATGTGACACAGAAGCAAGCCTTGATGAGGAAATGAAGACCAAAAGGAGCAATTAAACCTGGGTGTTTTATGAACACCCAGGTTTGACGAAAAATGGAGAGTTGTAGAGAAATGTGATAGGACAAAGGACATAGTAAATGGGTAAATTTAGCAAGGCCTGTTCCTTCAGATTCCTCTCTGAGTTAAGGATGCTCCTTTCCTCCAGGTATAGGGAGGGCCCCTCTCACACGAGGATCTTATGATCTGCTATAGGGGAGAAGGGTAGGGAAGGCCAGAAAGTTCTTCCAGCGCATGCCATTTCTCAACTTTCTTTGCTTAAAATATTCAATATGCCAAGGTGCTGTATTCTGGGGTAGATTGTTGTAAACTCCAATCACAGGGAATGTTCTAAATGCTGAAAATATTTCTATGAACAAAACATAAAATTCTCCACCCTTATGATGTTTACATTCTAGTGAACAGAATAGTTCTAAACAAGGTAATTATCTCCAGCAATAGCCAAAAATTACATAAGAAAGGAAATGTAGTCGTGATGGGCCACTTTATAAATATTACATGGTCACAATGTAAAGAAATGTTTAAAAACATCAAAAGGAAGGATACTGATTTCAAAATAGCAGTATTATCTGGTGAGAGAGAAAAAAGGGAGTTAGATGGGAGTTAGAAAAGAGGTTTCAGTTACATTTGTAGTGTGTCCGTGTGCATGTGTGTGTAATTTGAAACATATGACAAAATGTTAATATTTGTTAATTCTAAACGTTTTACATTTGATCTATACTTCTCTGCATGTTTAAAATTTTTTAACTTAAAATATTTCATACTATTTGAGCCATTTAAACATTTAATTCTGAAAGATAAGATTTCAAAATAAAAGACTAAATTGGGAATTGTAAGAGGAAGTTCAGAGAAAACCACCATAAAGAAATTTTGCAAAAATCAATGTGAATCTATTGGTGGTTTGGACTCAGATAATGTAGTGTGAGTAAAAAGCAACAAAGAGTTTCGATTAGGAATTTAAATCAATAGAACTAGCTAATTAATTCTCTGAGAAGAAGGTAACCACAATGCTGTCTGGTTTGAGAGAGAAAAGAGAAAAAGTAGTGAAAAGCAGCAATTTGGGCTAGACACTCAGAGAATTCTCTAAAAGCTTTTGCCAAGATATCTTTTTCTGGGACACCATTCCCTGCCAGATAGCTGCAAAAATCGTCCTAGAAAGAATCTTTAATTTGTTTTCCATCAAAGAATATAAGATAAAATATAAGTAGCAAGAGCTCTACAGATCTTTAGCTCCCCAGTCCAAAGCCACAGAAACACTTCCAGGTGGGTTTGCCAGGCTCTGGCAACCTTCCAATAAACCCAAGTAAAAGGAAAAAGCAAAAACAATGTGTCTTTCAAGAAGTAACTCAGTAGGAAGCCTTATGACAGAAAGTTAGCATTATTTCCTGCTTTTCACTTATAAAGAAATGTATCTTATTTATTTTAAGCGCAAAACTGTAAAATGGAAGGAAGGCAGTGCATATCAACGTCTTTATGTCAATAGGGACATTCTCTGGGAAGTTCTTTGGTTCCCTGAGTTACCTAATTACTTTGGAGGTTGAAACTTTTGTATCTTCACTTAAGAGGGAAAAAAGTGACAGAGTTAAACAAAAGGGAGTTGGTGGGAATCTGGAAGGGAGGAGGGGATGAGCTCCAAGAGGGCGTAACCACTGACAGGTTTTATAACTCCAGCATTGGAGTTACTCTCTTCTCACAAATTTTCATTTCATTTGTGTTCCTCAGCTTGCCCTACTTTTCTTGGGACTTTTCTTTTTTTTTTTTTTTTTTGCCTTTATAACCTAAGTACATTAAATAAAAACATGAGGAAGATTGCTTTTCATTACCAACAATTGTAACTATCTTGAGCATTATGCCTTTGAATCCTATAAGATAGATATTATTTTACAGTTGAATTAACTAAAACTCAGAAAAATTCTATAAATTGCTCAAGATCACAAAACTGGTAGAAAATCAATCCCAGGTACTATAATTCCAGGGCTTTATGCTATACCACCTGCCTTTCTCTACAATCACATTTTAGAGCCTCATATTTTCAGGAAATTATAGAAAGAGAAAAAATTCAGCTTCAAGCTGGTCACACATTAATTATCTCCAGGCTGCTCTCATATTTTTCATTCCAAATGTGCTTAAAATGTGGTGGCTATTTGATTATTATAATTAAATTTAGAAGAGGAAAGGGGGGAAATTCTTGCCATTTATTAAATATTATGTATTTTTGATTCTTTAGGGGAACTGTGTTATGAGTTTAAATGAGAAATGTTTATTTTTATTATTACAGCCATAATAAATAGTTTTTGTTAATATTAAAAATGGACCAGGTTTTCAGACTGTTGCTATGTAGCTTCTTGGTTTCTAGGTTACATAGTAATCTGAATAGAAATATATGCTGTGTAGCTGGTTATCCCATCATGCATTCATTCATTTATTTATTCAGCAAAAATTATTTTATCAAGTTTCTGCTCTATTTTCAGCACTATGCTAAGTTCTATTGATACCAAGGCCAGGCACCTTCCATTTATATGAAATCTCATATCCGCAGCAGAAGAAGGTCGACTTAAGTAATTGCATTAAGAGTATTGATATTATACATACAATAATTTAGACATACAAAATGCAGTGGTGACACAAAAGATAGAATTATTTATCGGTAAATATTTATTGAGTTCCAGCTAGTTGTCAAACATAACACTAGGTAGTGGGCACACGGTGGTGATGGAGCCCTAATTCCTATCCTTAAGTATCCCGGAGCCCAGGCAGAGATACACACAAGTAAAGAGGCAGTGTCAATATATTAAATATGCCTGGCATAGAGTAGGAACCGATTTAATGTTTTTCTAATGAAAGAATAAAGGAGAGAAGGAAATGCAGAAATGAAAGGAAAGAAAGTGCTAGCATGGGAGTAAGCATTGTTTACTGTAGGGACATTGATGAGAGAAAATTAACCAGGTCTCAAAAGTTTAGAGGCACCTTCTAGGAGGAAAAAGAATCAACGCATGTGAAAATAAGAAGCTAACCAGGTAATATGAAGAGGGATTTTCAGGCAGAAAGAAAAGACCATAAGGAATTATATATGTCATATGTAAAGAATATGTGTGTATCTAAAAATACTTCTTTCAATATAACAAAGCTATTCAGAGGCAAGTACATCACTATTTCATACTCACTTTCTATAAAAGCCTGTATTATAGGGGCCATACTTTCCTAAATACTGAATAGCATAATGGTGACTAGCTATAAAAGAAAGCGACTGCTTTGTTTAACAATAGAATCCGCAGGTCCCTAAGTACTTTCTAGATTTCCCTTGTTAGGTTTGCTATGTACACACTCACCAATACAATCTAAGGAAGTTGAATTTATGACCAATGTACTGTAAAAAGTGCAGCTGAGAATTCTGGCTGCATGCAAGACATGTCTGTGACAATTCATCTTTATTATCTTCTAACATCATAGTGGTTTAAATCAAAAGGCTTTGAAGTCAGACTTATCCATGTTCAAATCCACATTCCACCGATAACTCATTGTGTGACTTTAAGCAAATAAATTTCCTTCCCTGAGCTTCAACTTCCTCTTCCATAAAATGGAGGTAATAGTACTAACTAGTTCATAAGATTATTGGAAAGTTTAAATAGAATTCAAATAACTTAGCACTTGTTAATGGTTCAAGTATGCTATTATTACTATACTATTAACACAGTTTTTAAAAATATAATGATGAGAAATGAATAAAGAGATGGATGAATTTAAGAATGAATAAATGAATGAGAAAATTTGGAAAAAATTCCAACCTGTCTTTATTAAATGTCTTCTACATTTGAAAGTAAGATCCTTTAAATCAATGACTATCTAGCCAAATCAATGGTATAGAGTAGGCAATTAATTTGTATTTGTTGAACTAAGCTCATTATTATAAACATCTCTTTTATCTTCACTTAGACTATGTTTGTAGGCCTTCTGACTCTGAATGAGTGGATTATACAAGGTTAAATGGTGACCCTGAAATTTCAGATAGACAGTCCCAAGCCATGACAATACTAAAAAAGGCATCTGCTATATTTTTTGATCTTATCATTGTCCCTGATAAAAAAGGTTTCTGGTTTCATTGATGTCTTCATTATAGGCTTTTGGTATTTTCCCCACTAGCGAGGGAAAAAAAATTTAACCTTCCCAAAGGCAATCTAGCATCTATTGCCTTCTATATTTTTACATTTATATCCAATTATATGTTTGAAATAAAACTGAGGGCAGAGGGTTAGAGGGCACCAGGGCTCTCAGTCTTGATCATCTCTTTAATCTTCCTTCATTGGTGGTCATCCACAGTTCTGTGTTATTAAATATCACCTATACCTTTAAGATTTCTGAATTTAAATTGTTTGTTCAGACCTCTCACCTAATCTCCAGAAGTGAATATGCAACTGCCTACTTGACAGATTTATCCAAATATCAAATAGGTATCTCAAACTCTACATTCCCAAAACTGAAATCTAGATCTTTATCTTCCTGATTCTCCAGGCTACTCTATCCTTATTATTTTACATTTCACCTGATGGCAAACCCATTCTTTCAGTAGCTCAGGCCAATAACTTTGAAGTCATCTTCTGATTTCTCTCATATCCTTTAGTCAGCCAAGAAATCCCATTGGTTTGTCCTTCAAATTCAGAATTCTACCACTTCTCACTTTCTCCACCGTAAATGCTTAGCAATCATCATTAATCACCTTTACTACCGAAGTAACTTCCTAACTAGTCTCCCTGATTCTATCCTTGCCCCTACTTACAGCCTCTCCTCACAACACCCAGGACAGAGATATCTTTTTGAAAAGTAAGCCAGGTCATGTTACTCCATTGTGCAGGAACCTACAATGGTTTCCCATCTCATTCAGACTAAAGGCCAAAGTCCTTACAAGGTCATGTTCTTTGTGATCTGGCCCTTTGATATGTTTCTGGCCTACTGTCTCCTTCACTTCCTCTGGTCCCCCCTCCCAACACATGAGTCCTTTTGCTTTTCCATTAAGATGTCAGGAAGGCTCTTATCCTAGGGTCCCTTCCCTAGCTGTTCTCTTTACCTGGAAGGATTCACTCCAGATACCCATATGGCTATCATCCTTCTCTTCTTAAAGTCCTTGCTCAAATGTCTACCCTGAGCAACATGTTTAATCCTACAAACTAACCCCCCTTATCCAGTTCTACCTCTTCTTTACTCTACTTCTTATATCATCTTTAAATAATTTATATTGTTTGTGTATTAATTTATTTTTTGCTGATGATATATTTTCAGTCCCCCAGCTAGGACATATGCTAAAAAGCAGGAGATTTTTTATATATTGTGTTCATTTGGGAATACCAAGCTCCTTGAACATGGTAGATAGTCCATGAATATTTGCTAAAGAAATGAATACAGAATGGAAGAAAGGAAACAAATCCCCATGCACTGAGTACCTGTCACCCATCATAATAGGAATTTTGTGAGTTACTAGCTAATCCTCCTGATACCCTAAAAAAGATGGAATCATGATCTCCACTTTACAGAAAACTGAGGTTGAAAATTGAAAATATCTGTGCTTGGGATCATGCAATAAGTAGCAAAGGAAGGCTCAAACTCTTTTCTTTCTGTAAAACTAATGCTTTTTCCTTTACATGATGCTACAGGCCGTAAGGAAGGAACTGTGAATGGCTGGATTGCTGTATTCTTTCTGAAAGGATCTCTAAAATGCAATGAAAAATTTTGTGCACTCGTCCCTTTCAAATTATGAGTTTGATGGAGTTGTTTCAGTTAATGCCGAAAAGAACATTTTTTTTTTTAAATGAGATTCCAGGGCTCACACATTGATAAATTGTAAAATGCCTTCTTACTCTTCCAATTTCTCAATTTTTATGAACTTATAATAATTTTTTCCTACCAGATGAGTCAACAAGATGGCATATTTATACTTGTAAACACCACTTACTTCAGGAGGAAACAAGTACTGAAAGCTCCTCTCTCCATGGAACTTCTCAAGACAGGTCCCTAAAGAGAACAAAAGCCAGTTTTTATTTTGCCAGAAACCATGCAATGAAAAATGTGCACTGTGTTCTTCCTCACAATGATAAATTTGTGGCATGACCAAAACAATGGCATCATGGTTAAAAAACACTCTAATATGGCCAGATTGAAGAAAGTAATGTAATTTCATTGATGTCAGTTTTTGATAAATACAGCTTACCCAAAATAAATTATCGCATTTCGCCCTAAGAACATTAAACATTATAACATGGTGCTTACCACTACATTATCTAACCTACATGGAAAATGCCTCATAAAGTATTGGTGTATTATATGAGTAATATGAAACAGATAAATGTCTCCTATCTTGTCACCTCATAAAAATCACATTAATTGAAGAAAAAAATTCATAGAGCATTATGTGCTTCCTTGTACTTACAAACAATTTAAGACAATATAATACTATTTACTTGGGGTGATGTATATATAAACAATCTAGAAAGGTAAAATAGCCTGGCTTTTCCCCAGAAGAACATAGGACAATGTAATAAAACACATAGGCAATTTAGCAGATGTTGAGTCGCTAGTGTTTTATGTATTTACTTCTCTTTTTGCTTTTTTTCCTTACTATTCAAATCACCTATTGTTTTATACGATCCTCACACTAAGCCTTGAGATGTAGGCAGGCAGGTATTATCATCTTCCCTTCTAAATCTTTTACTGATTTCCCATCTGAGCTCTCAGCAGTAATTCCCAGAGACATTGTAATTCTCTTGTGACATTAGATTACCATGCTGTGGAGTTATTTCTCTGCACATCTGATTTCCCTATTTTGGCTGTTTCCTTTACATTTCTTCTATTTTTCTTATGTCTACAATTCACCTGCATGGTTCCAACCCTACCTCAGTTTCCTTAACTGAAGATAGGCAAAATAATGGCCCCTGCCTTGCAGGAGTATCGTAGGTACTAAAGAAGGTAATAACTGCATAGTGCTCAACACAATGCCTAGCAGGGTAGAGTCGCAGAGCCTGAGCATTTGACCAATATCCTATTTTAAAGGAACAAACAATTGTCTTTCTGTCATCGTGGTGCGGACCCCTACCGTGAATGGAGTAGGTACTCAATCATGTGCACTGAACCAAGAAGTGAGTGAAATGCTCTAACTGTGCTATGTGAACAATGCACAATCTCTGTAATGGGTAGGACAAGACATTAATCTCTCCTCTTGTGCACATTTCTTACATGTGTGCATTTTGTTCCCTTATTTTCTTTCTGTAATAAATATGACCAATCGAGTTAGTTAAATATATACTTGTAGCTCAACTGGGGAATACTTAATATGGTGATATTTAAAATTCAGGAGCTAATAGGCTTGGGAAAAGAAATAGGAGGTAAAAATCCATGGCAGAGAATCCATACGATTTTGCAACGAG
This sequence comes from Eulemur rufifrons, assembly GCF_041146395.1. Taxonomy (NCBI): domain Eukaryota; kingdom Metazoa; phylum Chordata; class Mammalia; order Primates; family Lemuridae; genus Eulemur; species Eulemur rufifrons. The sequence goes on from NC_090988.1 coordinate 41,300,504, forward strand.
CTTTAGGAAAGGTAATGTAAACCCAGGCCTCAGAAACAGTCCCGATGTGTCTCAAAGGAAAAGAAAATCAAAGGTGTATGGGAACACAGAAGGAATACAGTGGGGCCTAGAAAGTAGCTGCAAAAACTCTGAGTCATAAAATCAGTAAAGCCTTTGAACATTTGAATGGAAGACCAGCCACAGAGGAAAATGCTTTTTAGTATGCAGCTTATTTGCAGAGAAAGCAATTTTATGAGTCTGACTAAAACTGCAGGAAAGGGATCTTGACAAGGGTCTGGCAAGCTAGAAAAGGCAAATAGAAATGAATTGTAAAACACTAATTATAGCTCATATTATATGCATAAAATTCCACTGATAGACTATTGGTTTTAAAATGATGACTTTAATGTTTTATTTCAGTAAAATACAAAGAGAGTTTTAATCATTTTATAGACTTAGTCTTGAGAAATTGCTTCACTGACCTTTTTCAGGTCATTGGTCTTTAATTTCTCATCAGTGAATTCTTTTACAAGGGTTTCTCCAGATTAAAGCCCTCATTATAGGTAAGGGAATTTTGTATTATTTACATTTTATGTATGGAAAAATTGAGTCACAAAAAAAATAGAGTAAGGCTCACATTCATAGGAAATACTTGTGTGCAAGCTTAAAATGAAGTGCAATTCTCTGGAATCCCCCACTTGCCATCATCTTCATTAATGAAATCCTTCACTCAAATTATTTAACTCCCTATAGTGTGCCAAGTACCATGATTGGAACTAGAAATACAGCAATAAGCAAAGAGACAGTCTCCTGCTCTGAAACTGCTCAGTCTCCCTCATGAAACAGACAAGCAAACACAGTTAGCACGAGTGCAAGTGCTATGACAGACACAGGGAATCGAGTGCCCACATGAGAAGAACCTGTCATTCAGGCTCAGAGAATCACAAAGATCATCCTCAAAGAGAATATGGGAAATGGAAGACTACAGAGGAGCTGGCTAGTGAAGAGGGAGAGGGGAAAGGTAGAACAGGTAGAAAGTACTCCAGTCAGCACATTTGATTATTTAAATTCATATGCTGTGTTTTTCCACTCTAATTCATCTGCAGTTTGACCGGAAGTCATATTTTTCAAAGCTGTTCCCTATAAATGTGCATCTGTGTGATAATCCTTCCCTTTAGCACTCTGCAGTACTAGCAAATCATTCCTTATGTCTTAATTATGAAATAAATCTTTGCATATAATTTCAAATTCTCCTATAAAATCTAAACGATAAAAAGAATAAAAAGAATAACTAAAAACTCTATCTCTGAGTTTCAGCCCTTTGAGGGAATTTTATTAGAAGAATCTAAAACAAAAATGTGTAATAAACCTTGAGGGGTGTGTCATAAACCTTGAGAGGTGTGAAATAAGCTGGATTGACTGATGGATTGCCTATGAGTCCACTGTGTAGCAAAGTTGGATATGTCCTATGATCAATCATTAAAAAATTGTCTATAGTAGACAACTTTAGGGACATAAGGAAACAATATACTAATAAATGTCTCTGGCCAGCAACCCTCAGGACACATAGGCCAGAATGAAAACCTGGCTGAAGAGTTTGCATGAATGGGATTTCTCAGGAGGAAGCATGGATTTATGTCAGGGTAACCAATATCAAATACTTATGCCACCACTAGCCCACCTTGCCCATGGCAGACACTGTTAATTAATCATGATTCTCTTTCCTGCTAACTAGACTCAGGACCTCTTTCAGAGGAGCAATTGACTAGGTTGCCTCCCCTGATATAACATAAATAAATAAATAAATAAGGTAATTAAGTAAGTAAATAACCACAATGTTTTAATATCAGTCCCAGAATGTTAACATATCTTATTAAACTTCATATTTCCCCCTCTGTAAAAATAAATAATGATATTTAACTCACTTGTTATTATGAAAATAACATTGCTAGGATAGCACCTGACATATAGTAGGCACTCAAAAGATGTTAGTTTCCTCCTTTACTTCATGCTAACATGAACAGAAATAGGTATGTTTCTATTAAGTCAGTTACCAATAAATCTTCCCTGACATTTTGGATGAGACTAAATGTTTATTTGAGGGAGCAATCATGGCATGTTTTGTTTCATAGTAAGGTAATGGTAAAAAACCCATCTACTCTAAAATTTGCCTTTCCTGCAGAGGATTTGGGGTCTTTGTTTTGTGTTGTTTTTTCTGTCCTAAAAAAAAAAAAAAAAAAAAATGTTGCAATTAACAGTCTTCTTGGGAACAGTGAGTCTGAACTTCAGAGTTACAAGGCACTTCTTAAAGAATGACTTCTGGCTGCTGCCTCCTTCTTTCCTCTACATGTACTTCCCACACCCAATGAATTACTCAAAATGAGATTTATCAATCAATCCTAAAACATGCACCAGATGACTAGTGAGAACCAGGAATCTTTCTAATGTGAAAAGTGTCACACCCCTAGGCAGAAGTAAGCCTTTGAGCTGCTTACCTAGCTTTGCCCTCTCTGGTACCAGAATCTTAAAAACTCAGGTGTAGTGCACTGAATTTAGACATCTGTCTATAACCGTCCATAATAGTTCTGTAATTTGGGACTTGTTAAAAGTAGCAAAAAAGTTTGTTGAGAATGATTTATCCATACACTGGAATGAGAATTATATACTTTAATTATATAGTAAATATATTAATTTGAAAATTGATATGTTCACCATATGAGTGAGGCACTATGCTCAGTAGTGAGGATCCATTTGTGAGCAAAAGAAATAAACTCTTTAACATCAGGATGCTTAGAGCCAAGTAGGGAAGACAGACCTTAACAATATAACCAATCAAACCCCCCCCCACACACACACAAAATAGGTTATAATTATAGTAAGTGCTACAAAGAGAAATGAGGTACCTAAATATCACACATACACACACACACACACGCACACACACACATCACCTCCAATTCTTCTGAACTATGGAAGTGATGAAAAACTTTAGCTTAGGCTAAGAGAATAGGAAATATTAAAAGATCAGGGTTATGGACACTATGGAAAGAATTCTGAGTCTGCATACCCCTGTGATCTCAGACCAACTCCTAAGAGATTCAAATCCAGAGAGGTAAAGAAAGGAGGAAAGGCAGACAAATGCTTATTGGTGAAACAGATTAAAAGCAAGAATGATGCTGTTAGTTTCCTGTCAACTCCTTGTGCTCTAGGTAGATCTATTGCTTACATATCAAAAGGTCGCCCCACAGCAGCCCCTTATCAGTTCTGTATATTTGAAATGGCCTGACCAGAAGCTGAAGACACACACATCTTATTCTCAGAGACTCTCAACAGCAACTTCCTTTATCCACAAATACACAGGATCTATGGAGCTTGTTAAGCAGTTCCTGCTCAGCCTGATTTACACAACAGCAGGCATCTCTGTCTCATTCCCTATACCTGAACAGACACTCAGAACAGGGTTTGGAAGTGCAACAGTCTAGGAACTCTTAACTATGGGAATACAGCTGTGATTAAGCATGCACATCATTTTTAGGGGTCCAGGAAATCAGTAGATCACCCATTCTGTAATTAGATATATAGGAAAAACATTGGTGGGATCATAGGATAAATGTGGATAATACAGTTTTAGTAGCTCACTTTCTCCTTTCTTAAAAGAAAAAAAAACTATTGTATTTTCAATGTTTGTCAGTTCAAGCCACGAAAATATGGATTATCCTAGAGAACCACAGCCTTATGGATCAAGCCTGAAAGAAGGAAAATGAGAAGTAGATAGCTACCTAAATAGATGTTATCAGAAAATGGGAACGATTTTCTAATCTATGGCTCATCTGCATTTCTAGAAAGGAATATAATGTTCATTTTCTAAGAGCCAGAGAAACTCTAATATGCTTGCTGGAAGCGAACTTCACTGATGTGATCAAGATTATTTAATCTAAACTATAATAACATATGTTAAATTGATTAAACTCATAATAAAACTATAAAATATACGCACTGTAGATTCTTAGTTAGCATCTATATATACTTCCAGCAACTTATCGTCACACTAAGAATAAAACAGGGATAAAAATGAAACCATTAATGGAAAAAATGCCCAGTAACTAGAAGAAAATAAAGAAGTTTAAGAAGAACAACTAGGCAGATGTTTGTAGACCAATGCACCTAGTTGGCATAGTAATCAATGGAAATTTAAATTTATGTAATAATAAGATTATCATTATCTAAAGATTCTGAGATTTGGAGAATATGTTCCATGTTAGGAAAGACACCACCTCTCATTCAAAAGAAATAGATCTAATAGTAGTGGAGGAAGAAAAAAAATATCTACCAGGGGAGATGCCTGTGAACCTGAAGCTTAAAGATTTGTGCAAGTTATTTGGATAAGGATTTAAAAAAGAACAGCTGAAGTGATATTGTTAGAAGAGACTATGATAGGCCACCCAATTAACCACTTTCCTTTAGCTTCTGATATACTTTCTTCCTTCTAGCTGATCCATCTTACACCTCCCCTGCTATATCCTCTTCCTCTGCCATTCCTAAATATTGGTGTTCCACCAGGCTGCTAGACGCTGCTCTCATCTACATCTGTGAATTTCCTCATTGATTGCAATTATTGCTGTCTCTTATTTCCACCTGTAGACAGTTGATTCCTAAAGCTGTATCTTCCACACTGATACCTCTTCTAAGCTTCTGTTTCCACTCACTAGGTCATAGGCACTTCAGATACAAGACATCCAAACTGAAACTATATATCATTCCCATAGAATGTGACCCTTGTCTTTCTACCATCCTCATCTTAGTAAATAGTATCACCATCAACTCAGTTAGAAGCCTTTTTCCTTGACTCTTCTGTCTGCTTCATAATTGCTTTCAAGCCTATTTCTGAAATGTCTTTACCAATTGATTGTTTTCTCCAGCACAGTGACTTAGTCTGTGCCCTTATAATCCCTGACTGTCCTCTTGTAATAGCTTTTGGACTGGTTTCTTCACCTCCAGTCTCTGCCTGCCATCACAACCTCTTGCCTTTTCAATCTATCTCCCCTACCACCACCACTAGCCCTTGCCTTGAGACAATGTATTTCATGAAAAGCCTTAGGTAGGGTTCGGGTGATTGCCTCTTGGAGTTATATAAGATATTCACACACTGGGTGAGAAGTTGGCCTGATAATCTCTAAGGCTGAATTGCCAATCAAGGACCAAGGACTAGTTGCACAGAACCACTGATTTTGCTTATTCAAAATAAGATTCCTTTGCTCCAACACAATGTACTGACTCAAAAATATCTGAATTAGACCCTTGAATTATATTTTTGTAGGCTTTCCCAGTGATTGAGATATACATCCATTTTTTGAAAACTCTAAGATCTTATTTAATTATAAGATTCAGTGATTATAACATTCTAATCGGAGTCCAATTTGCTATTCTAAGAGAATAGTAACAAAAGTGTTTTGTGCAATGGCTGCATCATTAAAATAAACATAAAGACTTCTGAGTGGCTTACACTGAATGAAAAAAACATTCATTTGAACAAATAAATTCTGGAAAATTTTCACAAATTTGTGAAAATAATTACATCGCATTAGAGGCATGCACGATGCACATTTTTTCCAACACATATATCTAATGAGTTTTCTTTAGTTTCACACATAATGTTAATAAGTTGCACATGAGAAGTTCAAGAATATACCTGATAAAAGCAGTGCTGAATGCTAGCCTATGCAAAGTATTTAAAAATTAGGGCACTAATTACATTTAGATAAAAACAATTAAGATTTAGCAGAACAGCAGAAAAAATAGGGTAAAATTAAAATCATTAAAGTAAATATTTATATTTTTTTAGCTAATGAAAGAATTCCTGCCTCATATACCACATAACATGTTTCCAATATTAGGAAATTCCTGTGGACTTCAGTAGCTCATGACCTAGCAGCAGAAACAAGCCTCTATATAATTAAGTGTAGTGGATAATAAATTTCATTGTCAAATTAGTGCTATAAATAAACTGTTATGAAATAAAAAAGATAGGAATGATTAATTCTGCCTTTTTAAATTAGTCTCTACAAGGAGCAAATTTGTAAATATAAACCTAAACCCTATGGTCTCAGAGGTTGAATTCCAGTATATCAGAAGCATATGGAAACACAGAGGACTGAATATGGATACAGGTATATTATTGTCAATGAGATATGTATTTGTTTATGATTAATTACATTACATAAAATAACTTTCATATTTAGTCTGGGCTATACACACATTTTTTAAAGTGAAAAGCACTTTGTTTCAATATTAAATGCAAATTATTTAGAATAAAATTCATTTCCCTTAGAAACAATTTTGCAAAGTGTACTGAGGAGCCCAGAGACAGATATTAAACATATAATGAATTTAACTATAATACTAATAGTACTATCTGAAACCTGAGGCCTTAAAGCAAGAGATCAGAAGGGTAAAACAAGTGGAAGAAGAAAGAATGTTTCCTTTCCTTTCCTTTACTACAACCGAGCTATGCTTAGACATATTTTGGAAGAAACACATGCTTGTTTGCTTCTTTACTAATATATTGTTGCCTCCCCTACCTCCCAGTTACCATTGATATTCAAAGCCACTCACTGCAACACACTTGATCATGCGATATAGCAAGTTAATAGGAAAACCTTACCCCTATGCCAATTAGGATTTGCTTTGCCTGCATATATCAGGAAAAAAAAGTAGCTTAAACAAGGGAGATGTGGATATACATAGTCTAGAAGTAGTTGGTAATTCCATGGCTATCAGGGATTTGGCCTTCCCATCCATTTTCCTCTTCCAAACCCAGAACATGTTTTCTGTCCTTAAAGTTACCGTAAAGTCCAAGATAACTGCTGGAGCTCTAGCCATCATGTTTATATTCCAGACGGCAGAAGGAGAAAGCAAGGAAGGGCAAAAACAGTATTTTCCAGGATGAGTCATTTTCCTTTATGGAATTCTCTGTTTACATCTTATTTGCCATATTTAACTGCAAGAGTTGCTGGAAAATGTACTATTTTAACTGAATCGTTTACCATCCCAAATGAAATTGGATATTGGTTGCTGAGGATGAAGGACAGAATGAATATTTGCAGGCAATCAGTAATCTGCCATATTCCTCAAATGCCCAGTGCTCCAGATTACTTAACCTCTTTTCCTACTCACCAGTGAAGCAATCTCAATTCTATCAAAAAAAACCCAAAAAACCTCTGTTAGAAATGATCCTCCTAAAGGAATTAGAGGAATACTTCTCAACTTTGGCTGCACATTAGAAGTACTTGCAGAATCTTTTAAAAATCTTGATGCCCTGGCCACACCCAGGCCAATTAAGTCAGAAACTCGTGCAGTGAGACCCGGGTGTCAGTATTTTTTTTTTTTTTTTTTTAAGACAGAGTCTCACTCTGTTGCCCAGGCTAGAGTGAGTGCCGTGGCGTTAGCCTAGCTCACAGCAACCTCAAACTCCTGAGCTCAAAGGATCCTCCTGTCTCAGCCTCCCGAGTAGCTGGGACTACAGGCATGAGCCACCATGCCCAGCTAATTTTTTCTATATATATTTTTAGCTGTCTATATAATTTCTTTCTATTTTTAGTAGAGATGGGGTCTGGCTCTTGCTCAGGCTGGTCTCAAACACCTGAGCTCAAACGATCCGCCCACCTCGGCCTCCGAGAGTGCTAGGATTACAGGTGTGAGCCACCGTGCCCAGCCTTTTTTTTTTTTTTAATCTATATGTAAATCCAGTGTGCAGCCAAGTTTGAGAACCACTATCCTGAAAAAAAAAAAAAAATTTAAAAAGACAGGTAATCCCAATGACACTATTTCCTGTCACTTTTTTCTGTTACATAATCAAGTGATATAAAAAACTGCATGCCATGAGTAGAAAATAATTTGAGGAGTGGTGGTACTTCCCATATCTGCCAATTATTTGCCCTTGGGATCATTTTTCTTATAAAAACTAATGCCCTTTTTTTTTTTCAACACAATCTTCTCTTCTGTAACATCTAGACCACAAGATTCTCTGAAAATCCCAGCCATTCTTTTCTAATGTTGGTCATCGTTGATACCTTTACTTTTCACAAACTCTCATATCCACTCAAACACTCTCTATGGCTCCAAAATAATCCTCAAAATTGTCCACACCTTTATCTCATCCAAAATCCGCACAGCAACCAAAGGGATGATTAAAATAAAACACACACACAAATCAGATCCTGCCATTCCTCTACATAGATCCTAGAATAATTTCCTATTGATCTAGGACTCTCTGATCTATAAAATCTCCCTCTTACCTACTCTCGTGGGCTCATCTTAGCCTATTTAGCACACTATTGCACATTAGCTTCCTTTCCTGCCTCCCTCCCTTACAGTAGCCTCTGTTTGGCAAGCACACGGAATCCCCAAACTCAGTCTAACCAACATATTCATTTGTTAATTCCTATTGGAAGACGCCTTTACTGCCTCCATAAGCTGGGTCAGAACCCATGCTATACTTCTTCATGGCCCTCATTAGAGTTATAAGTAATTGTTTTAAAGGCCCCTGATTATTTTTAATGAAGTCAGGGAACATGTTCATCATACTTTTGTTTCAGGACCTAGAACTGCTCCCATCACAGAATACCTATTCAATATGATAAAGACAAAGGTTTTCTGAATGAATATGTGAAGGAATGAGTAGCATGGGATACTGAAATTAGAAAGGTAGTTGGGAGACAAACTGAAATGGTCATAAACAGCTGCTTGCAACTTAGGGATATGTGACCCAAGTAAACGTCTTTTACAATATGTGTCTGTGTCTTTGCAGGCTGTGATTTGATCCCAGTACAGTATCTCCGATGGGGTGACCCGGAGCCCATCGCAGCCGTGGTGTTTGCCTGCCTGGGTCTGCTGGCCACCCTGTTTGTTACCGCAGTCTTCATCATTTACCGCGATACACCAGTAGTCAAGTCCTCCAGCAGGGAACTCTGCTACATTATCCTTGCCGGCATCTGCCTGGGCTACTTATGTACCTTCTGCCTCATCGCAAAGCCCAAACAGATTTATTGCTACCTTCAGAGAATTGGCATCGGTCTCTCTCCAGCCATGAGCTATTCAGCCCTTGTAACCAAGACCAACCGTATTGCAAGGATCCTGGCTGGCAGCAAGAAGAAGATCTGTACCAAAAAGCCCAGATTCATGAGTGCCTGTGCCCAGCTCGTGATTGCTTTCATTCTCATATGCATCCAGCTGGGCATCATAGTCGCCCTCTTTATAATGGAGCCTCCTGACATAATGCATGACTACCCAAGCATTCGGGAAGTCTACCTGATCTGCAACACCACCAACCTAGGAGTTGTCACTCCTCTTGGATACAATGGATTGTTGATTTTAAGCTGCACCTTCTATGCTTTCAAGACCAGAAATGTTCCAGCTAACTTCAACGAGGCCAAGTATATCGCCTTCACAATGTATACCACCTGCATTATATGGCTGGCCTTTGTGCCAATCTACTTTGGCAGCAACTACAAAATCATCACCATGTGTTTCTCGGTCAGCCTCAGTGCCACAGTGGCCCTAGGCTGCATGTTTGTGCCGAAGGTGTACATCATCCTGGCCAAACCAGAGAGAAATGTGCGCAGCGCCTTCACCACGTCTACTGTGGTGCGCATGCACGTGGGGGACGGCAAGTCGTCCTCCGCAGCCAGCAGATCCAGCAGCCTAGTCAACCTGTGGAAGAGGAGGGGCTCCTCTGGGGAAACCCTAAGGTAAAAGTTGTGGGAACACAGTGTGGCACTGTCCCCTATAGCTGTAGCAGTGGCATTTGCTTCCTGGGTCTTTTAAATGGGTGAAATCTGGGTGAATGAAACTATGGGAGGTAGTGCCTTAGGACTTGGGACCTTCTCATTGAATGATTTCTATGGGGTTAATTGGGTGTGCGTCCAGTTACTTAGTCCAAGGCTGAAAACACTGGAAGTTGAGGTCTCTAACAAAGCAAAGAGTTATAGCAAAAGGGAAGTGAGGTCAACAGGGTAGTGAGAGCAGTGTGAAGTCGCTAAGCCAAGGCAAGGACCCCCAAGTCCGTGGGGTACAGAGATACTTTGTGGGCTATATTCTACTTCACCAGAAAAGAGTAGAGAAGATTTTTGTTAACAGAGAAGATTATGCTGACAGCAGAATCCCCGAAGCTTTATGCATCTGAGTGCACTTGCACAGGCCTGAACCGTATCCAAGCCCAGGAGAGCCCTTGAATGTCCACCACATAGAGGGACAAGAATGTAGAATTTATATTTTAGTTCTTAATGGGCAAGTTGAACTCTTTTGGAGATATCTAAATAACTGAAAAGGGCAAGACAACAAAGTGGCTTTGCATACAATCATCCTGAACAACCCGTCAGTTTCTCAATTCTCTGTTGCCCGTAGTCCCATCCCACCCTCAAGTTCAATATCATAGGTAGTAGTTACTGGACAATTTCTATCTGAAAATAATCTGGAGCCAACAGCCAATGATTTCCTCCCATGAGAGGGACTTCCTTATATTATAAATGATCCCAAAGCACTTCAAAAGACAGTAAGATCATGTTATCAGTGGCTTAGGAACAAATTCTTAAGTATAGAAAAGGCTACATAGATTGTTGATAATTAGGAATAAATTTCTACTTATTCCCATAGATTTGGAATAAAGAGCTCCTCTATTTAAGTAGTATATATCAAAAGAGCTAGTCAGGATATCAGCCCTACTAAATCTACTGAGATATGATAGTATTTCTAAAAGCTAGACAAATAAATGGAAGATACGTATCTTTCAAATGTAAGATAAATATCTAAATGATATTGCTTGAACTATACTGTTACTTAGGATGCCTGAAAGTCCTACTTTTCTATCAGCCCTAATTCTTCAAAGCATGCATTATGGTGAGAGTAAAGACACTGTGTCTGCTAAGGTTTGAAAAGGACTCACAGGATACTTGAAGTTTATCCACAAGGTCTAATTCATTTACATTATTAACTTGTACCCTTGCCTCTTCCAATTCTTTTCTGATTCCTTTACATGTCTCATGTCTTTCCAAATACATTGTGCAAGGTATTCAACTACATTGTAATTTGTGTCTTCTCCTTCTTAAATAATCCCTGGTAATGTCATAGTCTGTACACAAAAGGACTTCCATATATCTAACATGCTGATGACCTATTTTCTATCTGCCTTCCTGATTCCTCTGTAAAACATTCTTTTTTTCTGAAACTTCAGCAAGATCAGCCTTTCATTTTGGCTAAGAAAATTTATTTTTCAAACTTTTGTTTTATTATCTTTTCTTCAAACCTTTTCTTCAAACAAAATCTTTCAGAGAAGCCCGATACATAAAACAGACAGGTTGATAGAGGGAAGGAATTGTGAGCCTATATCTAACCACCTCAGAAACTCACCAGACAAGGCTTAGACAGACAGCATGGAGTGACAGCAAAGAACACAGTCTGTGTAGCCAGGCTATCCTTAGTGTGAACACTGGCACTGCTGTTTCATCTCTCTGCAACTTATTTTTTTTTTTTTTTCATCTGACAAATTAGAATCATATCCCCTACGTCACAGGATTATATAAAAGTGAAGTTTAGGCACATAGCAGACACTTTATTGAAGGTATCAGGGTGTATTGCTAGAGAGTACTAGGATTGGTCTATCACCATACCACCCTGAATGCGCCTGATCTCGTCTGATCTCGGAAGCTAAGCAGAGTCGGGCCTGGTTAGAACTTGGATGAGAGAGTACTGGGATTGAATACTGGCAGCATCACTTACCAAGTGTGTAACCTTAGCCAAATACACTTAACCTCTCTGTGCTTGATTTCCTTCTCTGAAAAATGGAGATAATAGAATACATACTTCATAGAGTGGTTGTGAGAACTGAATGAGTTAACACATGCAAAGGTTCTGTCACATGGTAAGCATTTCTTAACTACTGGCTTTTTGATTATGTAAGTTTGCTTAACTATAAAATGGTAATTTCTGTTTTGGGTAGTAAATGAGGTAGCACGTGTTAAGTGTTTAGTATCAGCGCACATAGAAAGTACTCAGTAAATGGGAGCTAAACCTTTTAGAATTGTGTCTAGCTGCAAGTAACACAAAGCCTATTTTCAGAGGCTTATTCTCTTTGTTTGTGTTTCATTTTCCTCGTGTTACGAGAAGTATGGAAGGAGACTGCTCCTGGCATTTGATTCAGTGATGCTGGAGCCAACACCTCTGTCAGGCTTCTTCCATCCCTGAAAGTCACTGTGTCAGGTGTGCAATCAAAGTGATCTTAATTACAAAGCGAGCATCATAAAAGGCAGTACAAATCTATGGAGACATTGATTATACAGTCTGGGTTTTCCAGGGCATCTCCATCTTTCTGCTCTCCGGCTCCTTGCCAGACAGTATAACACATGCTGTGTTCCAATTTAAGCAGAGCAAGCTCCGTAGGAGTGAGGCCCTGTCTACTTTGTTCATCACTGTGCCTCCGATGCCTAGCTGTACCCGGGACGGTGTTTGGCACACAGAAGATGCTCAGTAATGATTTTTGGTATGTTTGTTGAATTAATGAATTTGGGTGGGAATGTGTTAGGTATGTTTTGCTTATCTTTGGTGTGCACACTACTGCTCCTCAGTGGTCCTATTAACTTTCATAAGACTAAGCCTGTAGAACCCTGTATTACAAATATTCTCCCATTCCTACGGCCATCAGTCTCTGCCCAAGAATCAGATCATTGATCTCATGCTTTGCTATAATCTTCTTCTAGTAACATTCAATGAATATTTTCAACTATTTAATTTCTAATTTAATAAACAAAGAGACAAACAAAAAACAACAAATTGTACTGATAGTACCAATAAAAAAAATTCTAAGGATTTCTTTGCTATATTTTAACTTGTTTTCCCTACAATGCCATGTAGTTTTTGATTGGATTTTGAAGCTGGTACACTGGGTATTAAAATCTCAAAGAGGGTAAGGAGGGACCTTTAACAATTGTTGGGTTTTCTTTCTGCATCTTGACAAATCTTGGTTTGTCTATGCGATTACAGCTGAGACAGGCTACAGTCTGATTATATAGAGACTTCTTTTTTGCCATCAACCAGGATCTTGATGCTGGAAGATGCTTTTGATGTGGAAAAGAAAACATGGCATAGAAAGCTATAATTCTTTTGCAACACACACATCCCATATCTGCTCTCCTTTTTTAGCCATAATCCTTGGAGAGAGATGCAAACTAAAATTCCTTTCTTCTGTAGCTTCAATTAGCTCCTAAACTAAATATTTCTTCTCTGTTATACAAAATCAAGATGTTCAGGGTATTTAGCACATCGTAGAATATAACTTGTTATGCAGGGATTTAGCTCCCCTTCAAATTTGTAATTTTATAAAGGTCAGTGTCAATCACATTGTCTGCCACACTGTTTAAATAATGGGGAACGAATTAACTCAGGTGTTTCTAATATTTTTTCATTTCATTCTAAATTAGTTGTGGTTCTCAGGCTTGAAATCTATAATATACCAAGGAACCCACCTCTTGGGATCAAGGATGGGCTTAAAAAGGTAATAAAATCCTCACATCTCCAGATGTGGGTCTTGGGAGAGAAGCAGCTACTATACGGGGCCCAGCTCTGTTCTGCTGTCCTCTGTCTGGTGTATGCAGAAGCAGGCTGCCCTAAACCCTGACTGCGTCTGGGCCCTATTTCTGGATGAGGTCTGTGTGTGTGTCCCTTCAACATGGCAAGAGCTCTCCATATTAAAGAGGACACTAATTGTGTACCTCAGAATGAAGGCTACAATACTACCTACTAAGGTTATAGTGACTATGTTCCCAAAAGCATACGAACTTACAGTTCTAGTTCGGGAGCCACACCTGGATCTCAATCCAGCTGTGTGAATTTGAACAATGTTCTTTATTCTGTTTCCTCAACTACAAAATGGTGGAAAATTCCTGTTTCAACTAGTAAATGAGGCAGTATGTGTTAAGCGTTTAGTATCAGCACATAGAAATACTCAAAACGATAGCTAAACCTTTTAGATTATACTCTTTCAGTTTCGTTTTCCTCATGTTATAAGAGTATGGAAGGAGACAGCTCCTGGAGTTGGTTCAGCGATGCTAGCACCAGCACCTCCGTCATTCTCTAGGCCTTTTACCAAAGGTGGCAAGATAGCTGTCACGGCTCTGTGCATTGCATACATTTATTAGGGAAAACAAAAGTCTTCTGAGAGTCCCATAAGAATTACCCTTATGTCTCACTGGCCAAAACCATCTAATATAGCTGCGAGAGAGTATAAGAAAGTGACATTTAGTCTTTTAAAATTAAAGAGAAAATTAAAGAGAAAAGGAGGTGCCAAGTGTTTTTGGATGAGCCAATGAATAATGTCTACCACAGAAAGTGGTAGTACCTAGTAATAATAGTGGCAGTAGTAACAGAAGAAGGAGGAGGTGGGAGTGAAGAACAAGAAGTAAGGAAGATGAATTGGAGAAGCACAAAGTAGGAGATCGGAAAAAATTGCAAATCAGAGTACTACCCCCAAATGGTTCATTTATTATTCACCTACTATGTTTGTCACCTTGAAGAGCTTTTTCTATATATAATTAGTCTAACATTTCTAATTGTCACAAAATATTGCAAGTAGATGCAATCTTCCTTCCCATTTTTCAGATGGGGAATGTGAGATCAATCATGGTGAGAAGACTTGCCCATGGTCTCATGACTATTGAGTGATGGAGCAGTTTTTAACTAAGGTCTTCACTTATGGACACTAGAGCTGAGCATTTCCTGGAGTGTATTCTTTGAAAAATTAGTCTCATAAATTGCTCCATGAAAAAGAAGTTATTTGTTTAAAAAAGTTTGAAAAAATTATTCTTTTATTGGCAATAAACAGAAATCTTGCCGCATAGAAACCTATTATCCATTTGTTAACTCTTTCCAGTCATTTCCCACAGCTATTATGCACAAGACCTTTTTTTCCCAATAACTCTCTTAATATTCTAAAGAGTTGATGCTCCAAAGGGCTCACTTTAGAAAACATCATCATAAGCCCAAGAGAAGACGTGTTTGTGGTGCTTGAAAAATAGTTCAGACCCTTAGTGAGAAGTAGGTAAGAAGGAGCAAATTTCCACCTCTGATCACAAAGAGAGACTCACTTCAAGCTCTGTGATCACCTAAGGAAAGAGTAGAGCTAATTCTAACAGATCTAACAGTTTCCTGGGAGGTTAAATTGGCTCACCCTAGAGCACAAAGAAGAAAGTGCCCAGAGTCAGTCATTCAATTCACTGAAATAGCAAAGGGAGATTTTTACTTAAATAGGAATGAGTCACTATAGATTTCTTTTATATAGAAACATGCTATTTATGCCATCAATGTATAGAGGTCCCTGTGATTAACATTTTGGTTCTAGACACTAATTTCCAGCACAACATGGTGCAGCATCAAATCATTGTCAAGCAGATAATGCCAGGCTTCCGTTTAAGGCCTTCACTTCAGCTGCAAATTGACAAATGAACACAAAACCAGTTCTGACCTAAATAAAGCATTGAATCTGATGAGTCTAAAGTTCTGGCTCTACAAGATTCAGAATTTCCAGGGACATGGGAATGGGGTCTAAAATGCGGTGGGCCTTTCATGGCTAAATTAATGACAGGGGCCTCTAGCTCTAAATTATTACATTTTCTCAGAAGGTAAACCCCTCCCTTGGGATTCTAGTCAGGTGGCAGAATCATTAGTGTTGCCTCCACCTTAACTTAATTTTAGAAACTGTCATTTGCCACTTTTGTTTTAATTAACCAATTAACTTTGCTTTAATGAACATTGTCACGAGGGCCCACTTTGGCTGTCTGCTAAAGCAACTGCTAGGCCTTCCACATCCATTGGCCAAATTATAATATGCCTGGAAAACTGGTTGATTTGTGTGAATTCCAATATACCCCAACTACTATCAGAGCTTTGATAATTTCCAATTGCTTATATTCCATTAAGAGGATATTAGTCTGTATGAAGTGATGTTCATCCTATTTCTTTCTCTTTAGACTCCCCCACGTCTTCCTTCTGTGTTTCCAGATACTATTTAACTTCCAAGGCTCAGATACCTCAACAAGACCCTATTGAATTAAACCATCTCACAGACTTTCCCAGATCTGGACTCTTAGAGCATTTTGTGTGCATAGCATACATTTAGCACACATTCCTCACATCTTCCTCATTTATTGTTTATTCACAGGCATTTACTGAGGACCAAGCATTGCCAGGCACTGTGCTAGGCCCTCAGGATATGGGGATTGTTCTGTGTATATTATGCAATATTTTCACAACTATCTGTTGCTGTCTTCAAAGTATTTCTCCCTCCCTCAGTGCCTTGCACAGTGCCTGACACATAGCAGTGCTCAGTAATGGCTCATAGAGAAGGATAAATGGATTATAAATCTGTTGGGCAGCAGCTCATAGGGCTCACGGCCATCACAGCGGACAAGATTACTCACTTTGTTGACTTGATTACCCAGATTTTATCTGATAATCCTTTATCCTAAAAATATAAGAAGAAATACTTTTTTCTGAAATCAAACTTTTTTTTTTCCATCAAGCTTCCATGGAGTGCCTCCTCTGTCTCAATCACTGTTCTGGATCCTGAGAATACAGAGATAAATAAAAAATAGTCTTTGAGGAGCTCTTGATCTCCCAAGAGAGACAGAATTAGAAACATATAAGCTCAATAAAGTCATATAGTGCCATGACAGGAGTCTACAGGGAAACAGAAGGGCCCAAAGGCAGAAGTAGGAAATTTTGTCAGGAGTTAGAAATAACATTTAAAAGAAACTAATTCAAATATGACATTAATTCCTATGCAGAAGGCTTCTCTGCTGAGGAGGACAGGATAGTGTCAAATGTCTTTCACCTGGTAGGAAAAACCCTTGGTGATCGGACTCCTTCACCCTTGGCTAACCTTGCTTTTGGCCACTCCCTGACTGACTTTCCACGCTGATCCCTTCACAATTTCCTTGCTTTCGAGCCTTTAGCAAGGCAACTACTTTGGTATGAGATACACCAGCCCTACCTCACTCCCAGCTCTCACTTGGCCAACTCATACTCATCCTGGATCTCACTCTGCTGGGAAGCCCATCCTGACCCTCTGAGACTGTATTACACACCCTCCTTATAATACAAATAAGCCATGTGCTTCCCACTGCAGAACATTTATCATCCCATGTTATTACCTGTTTAATTGCAAGACTTCTCTACCCCTCCCCAACTCAAACACAATATACCATGAACTTATTAAAGACAGGGACTGTGTCTTACTCATCTTCTGTATCGTTGGTACCCAGCACAGTGCTAGTAGCATAGTCAATATTCAAAAATGTTTGTTAAATGGATGGATGAATGGATGAGTGAATAATAATGTTTAAACTGCATTGGCGTTTGCCAGTGAACAAAGAAAGGCTGACAATAGGGAGTAATTGTATTCATTGAGCACCTGCTACGGGCCAGGCACTGCTCTATACCTCTTAAATATACTGAATCTTTTTATTCCCAAACTGTCTATGGGGGAGGCATTATTATTTTCTCTATTTTACAGATGAGGAAACTGAGGCAAACAAAAGCTAATTTATTTGCTTAAGTCCTTTCAGACAGTAAGTAGAAGAGGAAGGATTAGAACAAAGAGAAGGTAGCTTCAGAGCCTATGCAGGTAACTATTTAACTATGTTCCCCATTAATACATACATGGTAGCCTGAACTGAGAAAAACTGAGATTGAATGAGTGAGAAATACAACTTGCCCCTAAGGAATTTCCTTGAAAACTGCTCCCTGGATCTTTGTTGCAATGTACTTTCTTGATTCTTCATACCTTCAGCTGAACCTGATTTGATTTGCTTTTTTGTCTGTATGAATAAAATACACAAAAGCCTCTGAGATAAAATTTGAACTTTAAGGGCTGCCTGAAATTTAGAAATTTAGTGGTAATTTTCAAATATCTATATAGATTTTGTTTATGAGAATAAATCTGACTGACTCATTTTTACTATTTCTAATATTTATTTATAAGAAACATGAGAATTTGTAGTACTTTTTTGTATAATTCTTTTTGGGGGGTTGTGCCTAATAATCTCAAGTGAAATCTCATAAAATAGGGAAGGAATCCTGATTCTTCCTACTTTAATTCAATCCAGTTTAATTCAACCAGTATTGTCAGAATAATTTTCATATACTGGGTACATCGCTCGGTTCTTGGAGTATAAAGATAAATAAGACGAGGCCTGCCCTTTGGAGAAGTTCACAGAGTAGCAGTGGAGACCAACTCGTATACAAACCATTAATTTTATAGTGTATGAACTGATGAAGGAGAGAGATGCACAGTGAAATCAGAAGTCACTGAAGAGGGAACGGAGTCCAATTTGGAAGTTCCTGGAAGGGTGACACCTGAGTTGAATCTCAAAGGATGACTCAATGATCCAGGTGGAAAACTGTGGGATACACTGTCCTGGGGAGCAACATGAACAGAAGTATGAAATGACATGGTGTCATTATGAGTGTGTAAACTGTGTGTCAGTAGGTAACTGGAGATGATACTCACAGGGAGGTGGCCAAGGAGGACCCTCTGTTGTGTCCTTAAAAGCTTTGCCTCAAGAAGCCATCAACCAACCACCGTCCAGCTCTCCCAATTTCCTTTCAGCAGGCTTTTTCCTGCTTAACACCCACTCGAGACATCCAGTCTCCTCATACTCATGGCCACCTCCCAACACCAACTTGATGCCTCCACACACCATATCCGATCAAAACTGATGTATCCTCCACCCCTTCTCTTGGCTAGAAAACTGACAAATTAATTGATGCTATTATGATAATGAGTATTAATGACTTGCTTTATCTTTTAGCAGTAAACATTTATTGAGCAACTACTTTATGACAGATACTGTGCTAAGTACTTTTATGTATTATCTCATAGGATTTTTTTTCTTAATTTTATTTTTCATTTACTTATATTTCAGAATATTACAGGGGTACAAATACCTTGGTCACATAAATTGCCTTTGTACCACCCGAGTCAAAATTACAAGCATGCCCATCCCCCAGACAGTGTGCACCACACCTGTTAGGTGTGAATTTACCCATCCCTTCCTCCCCCCTCCCACCTGCCCAATCTCCAATGAAAGTTACTTTCATATGTGCACATAAGTGTTGATCGATTAGTTCCAATTTAATGGTGAGTACATGTGGCGTTTGTTTTTCCATTCTTGTGATACCTCACTTACAAGAATAGTCTCCAGTTCCTTTCAGATTAGTACAAAAGGTATTTGTTCACCATTTTTATATGGCTGAGTAGTACTCCATGGTATACATATACCACATTTTGTTAATCCACTCATATATTGATGGGCATTTGAGTTGTTTCCACATCTTTGCAATTGTGAATTGTGCTGCCATGAACATTCGAGTGCAGATGTCTTTTTTATAGAATTTCTTTTCTTCTTTGGGTAAATATACAGTAGTGGGATTGCTGGATCAAATGGCAGGTCTACTTTTAGCTCTTTGAGGCATCTCCATACTACTTTCCATGAGGTTGTACTAGTTTGCAGTCCAGCAAGCAGCATATGAGTGTTCTTATCTCTCTGAATCCACACAAACATTTGTTGTTTTGGGACTTTTTGATAAAAGCCATTCTCACTGGAGTTAAGCTGATATCTCATTGTGGTTTTGATTTGCATTTCCCTGATGATTAGAGATGTTAAGTATTTTTTCATATGTTTGTTAGTCATTAGTCTATCTTCTTTTGAAAAGTTTCTGTTCATGTCTTTTGCCCACTTTTAATGGGGTTGTTTGATTTTTTTCTTGCTGATTTGCCTGAGTTCTTTATAGATTCTAGTTATCAGCCCTTTATCAGATACATAGCATGCAAATATTTTCTCCCATTCTGTAGGTTGTCTTTTTGCTCTAATTATTATTTCCTTTGCTGTGCAGAAGATTTTTTAGTTGATCAGGTCCCATTTATTTATTTTTGTTGTTGCTGTGATTGCCTTTGGGGTCTTCTTCATAAATTCTTTGCCTAGGCTGATGTCTATAAGAGTTTTTCCAACATTTTCTTCTAGAATTCTTCATTCCTTAGGTTTAAGTCTGTTATCCATCATGAGTTGATCTTTGTGAGAGCTGAGTGGTGCAGATCCTGTTTCGGTCTACATCCAGCTATCCCATTTCCCCAGCACCATTTATTGAATAGGGATTCTTTTCCCCACTATATGTTTTTGTATGCTTTGTCAAAGATCAGATGGCTATATGAGTATGGTTTTATATCTAGGTTTTCTGTTCTGTTCCATTGGTCTATGTCTCTGTTCTTGTGCTAGTACCATGCTATTTTGGTTACTATAGCCTTGTAGTATAGCTTGAAGTCTGGTAAGTTGATGCCTCCTAATTTGTTCTTTTTGCTTAAGGTTGCTTTGTCTATATGGGGTCTTCTCTGGTTCCATTTGAAGCGTAGAATTATTTTTTCTAGATCTGCGAAAAATGGTGTTGGCATTTTAATAGGGATTGCATTGAATCTGTTGATCACTTTGGGAAGTAGACATTTTATCAATGTTGATTCTGCCGATCCATGAGCATGATATGTTTTTCCATCTGTTTGCATCCCTTGCTATTTCCTTCCTCAGTGTTTTATAGTTCTCCCTATAGAGGTCTTTCACCTCCTTAGTTAAATATATTTCTAGGTCCATAGACAGGACTTACCTCAAAATGATAAAAGCCATATACAACAAACCCACAGCCAATGTCATACTGAATGGGGAAAAATTTAAAGTATTCTGCTTAGAACTAGAACCACACAAGGTTGCCTTCTATCACCATTTCTATTCAACATAGTGCTGGAAGTCCTAGCCAGATCAAACAGACAAGAGAAGGAAATCAAGGGTATCCATATGGGGACAGAAGAGATCAAACTATTGTTCTTTGCTGACATGATCTTATATCTAAAACACCCCCAAGATTCTGCCAAAGCACTATTAGAATTGATCAATAAATTCAGCAAAGTTTCAGGTTACAAAATCAATGTACACAAATCAGTAACATTCATTTATACACCAACAACAGTCAAACTGAGAACCAAATCAAAGACTCAATACCTTTCACAATAGCAACAAAGAAAACAAAATACCTAGGAATATATTTAACTAAGGAGGTAATGGGATCTTCGTATAGGATTTCATAATAAAAAGTATTACTCCTATCTACAGATAATAAAAAAAAATAACTGAGGCACCTAGAAACTAAGCTAACTTTAGTTAGTCAACTTAATAAGTGGTAGAACCAAAATTTGGGATTCAAACCCAGGTCTACATGCCTTCAAAATTCTTTGTCATTCCAATGCTGCCTTTCCAATGGATTCATTTTCTCAACCATGTATCTCATTTTTTTGTGGTGGTGGTTGTTGATAAATAAAGTCATGGTGAATGTATTTTTGCCATGTATTTTGATACTGATTTTTAGTCTCAGAGAAATAACCCTAAAGGTGACATTTTTTCAGTATACAGGGAAATCAGTCATGATGATCTCATGCAACAAGGTAGACATTAGTGTCTCTCATGTTACAGTTTTGCAGAAGTAGTGTGGTATAGGGAACTGAGTCTTGTCAGCAAAGGCATGGATTCTAATCCTGGCTTTGTCACTTACAAACTGGAACCCTAGACAAAGCACTTAATCTCTCAGAACCTCTGGAAAATCAGGACAATAATATTCATCTCACTCTATATTATGCTTACAGGGTCATTGTGAGTATAATACAGGGTAAGTTTCACAGTCCAGATCCACAAGATATGAGTTTCCTTTTTCCTAATTATGGGGTCATCTTGGATCATGTCCAGCCAATATATAGCTATGGTGACATAATCTAAGAGGAGGTTCCATGAGGTCATTCTTCAGGAAAGTTACAGAAATGAAAATACTTGATTTTGGGAGTCCTGCCTGAATTACTAGTAGTAATCATTGCTTTATGCTGGAGACCCTTGGCCCTCCAAATTTCCATTACATTTTTAGGTGGCAGGGTAAGAATGCTCTGCTTAAGTGCTTTTCTAAAAGTCAAACTTTCCTTAGTGTTTAAGGGTGGTTTGTGAGTTTTAGCCATTTCTTTCATTCCTGTTGTGATTTTGGCGGTGCATTTATATTTCTTCTTAAAAGATATAATTTTTAACTTGGCCCAGAACATGTGGATCCATCTTTACTTACTTATGTAGAGACTAAATGACAAATCACTGTAGTAAATTTTACGCATCACATAATGTGAAGATCTCTTTGGTGATGAGGCCAGTGTTTGCTCATGTTTTTCACTTATGTTTAGCAAAAAAAAAAAAAGCAATTATAGGAAATAGTCATGGCATCTTTCAGGTGCACAAGCTTGCTGCCTGGCCTTGCTCTCTGGCATCACGACAGCACACTCTGAATGGCAGAAGTTGCCAGAGAGCGTGACTCCCTCTCTGCTGTGTTGAAACGGCACAGCCAGAAATGCAAGCTAATAATGTTGTTTTAGTTATTCATGTGACTTTTTTAGTTTGAGAAAAAAGAGAAACCATGACGTGGTAAACAAACAGATCTGTCACTGACCTTGCTCTTCCAAAACAAACAATAACTGAAAAGCAAAGCATGGAGAGTATAATGAAGCTCACAGTAAGAAGAATAATTATAGTCCACATTTGTTAAACAAGTGCCAGTAATGTGTGAGACATGATTCTATGTGTTTTGCATACTACTATTTTACGGAATAAGGCTCCCCAACCTAGAGTTTCTGATTCAATTGGTCTGAGATGAGGCCAGAGGGGTTGCATTTCTAACAAGTTCCCAAGTAATGCTGATGCTGCTGGTTTAGGAACCACACCACAGGTTCACTTTGAGAACCATGGACTTAGCAATTCTAAGCTTACAACAACCATGTGAATCAGATATTATTAATTATTAACTCTGTTTTAAAAGTGAGAAAATTGAAGCTGAGAGAGGTCAAGTAATCTGTCCAAGATTACACAACTGGTAAGGGACACAAATGAGATTCAAACTCAAGATTGTCTGAATCCAAACACCATGCACCATGTTTTTTTCCACAATGCTTGACTGATAAGCTTTCAGGAGGATATATCAAGTGGGTAATTGTTTCCTCCTTCCTGTTTGCTCCATATTAGGACTTTTGTTTTGCTGATTCATTAAACTCTAAAGCATTCTCTGCCCACCTGAGGGTAAGATAATAGCATGACTATTATAAGAGGTTCACTATTGGTTAAGTTGTTAAGCATAGTTTCCACCCTGCCCATCTGGTAAATTCCACAGAAGTTTCAGAAATGATTTAAAAAAAAAAAAAAGAAAAGAAAAGAAATGATTTTAAAATGTTCATCCAGCTACTCTCCTTTTGCCTCACTGAAACCAATGTCCAATCCAGGAGACCAGTTCCCATCCCCCTACATTCAGGTCCAAATAAACAACTGCATCAGTGCCAGATGGAGGAACATAGTAAATAACAGGGAATCTGAAAAGACCTTGGGATATAAGTTGGCTAGTATCTCCGTGTTACCACACACTATTGCCATAAAAATAAAAGCAAAATTAAACAAAGAAACCTCATTCAAGTTATCAGTCCTTTATCGGATGTGTAGCATGCAAAATTTTTTTCCCATTCTGTACGTTGTCTATTTACTCTCGTGACAGTTTCTTTTGCTGTGCAGAAGCTTTTTAATTTAATCAGGTCCCATTTATTTATTGTTGTTGTTGCTGTGATTGCCTTTGGGGTCTTCTTCATAAATTCTTTGCCTAGGCCAATGTCTATAAGAGTCTTTTCCACATTTTCTTCTAGAATTCTAATAGTTTCACTCCTAAGGTTTAAGTCTGTTATCCACCGTGATTTGATTTTTGTGAGAGGTGAAAGGTGTGGGTCCTGTTTCAGTCTCCTACATGTGGCTATCCATTCAATATCAGATGGCATGAATAAAACAAAGGAGGGTACAAAATAGAATAATAAACATGGATGTCCTGCGCAGTAGCCAGAATAATGGCCTGCAAACATGGTCACATCCTATCCCCTGGAACCTGTGAATATGTTGTCTTACCTGGCAAAAGGGACTTTGCAGGTGTAATTATGTTAAGAGAAGATGATCCTGGATTATCCAGGTGAGCCCAGTATAATCACAGAGGTCTTTACAGGAGGTAGGCAGGGATGCCAGATTCATAAATATTTGAAGATGCTATTCTGCTGGCTTTGAAAATGAAGGAAGGGTCTAGAAGCTAAAGAATGGAAGCAGCCTCTAGAAGCTAAAAAAGGCAAGAAAATGGATTGTCCCCTCAAGCCTCCAGAAAAGAACACAGTCTTGCTAACACCATGATTTTAGCCCAATGAAAGCCATCTGATCTCCAGAACTGTAAAATAATAAATGTGTATTTTTTAAGTCACCAAATTTGTGGTCATTTGTCACAACTGCAATAGAAAACATCCTCCATAAGATCTGGAGCTCAGATGAATGATCCTATCCTGAGCACAACACTCCCTAAAAGATAAATGACCTTGGCTCAGGCAAAGGGAGAGAAGATCTTGGTCTTCCCCATCCAAAACTCCTGTGAGATTCTGTGACATCTTATAAGGTTTTACTCTGATCATAAGTCTCACAAGGGCAGTCACTATATTCGTGCCCTGCCCATCCACTCTCTTCCCCTAGTACACATATTCTATCAGAGATCGTTGAGGGTGAGAACATATTCATCCCTAGGTTGGCTCTGGGTAAGTGATCAATAAATTGCTGTCATGCTAATACAGGAAGCAAAAATGAGATTCCTACTTAGATAAACAAGTTTCCAACCGTGTGATGCTATCCATCTTAACATTCCCCTGTGCTGTATCCTATCCACTTCACTCTTGATCTCACCAAGGTCTCAGTCAGAAGCCAAAAAGAACAGGACCATACTCTGCCCATTGGTGAGTCAGGTATACCAGACGGTGTGCACCTATTCAGGCAGACACATTATGACATTGGAGAAAAGGTAAAGGAGCACTGGAGGAAAAGGAGAGGAAACTGGAGTTCAGAGCAAATTGTGGACACAGCTCTCAGGGACTACCCTGCCATTGGGTACAGCCGAGTGCACAGCCTATTGCTGGAGAACGGACCAGGGCAAAAGTAGGCTTTTCTCCTCCATGTACAGAGCTGGTGCCTGCCAGGAGAGTCAAATAAATATTCTAGCTTGAGTGGACTAGCAAGCACTTTTTTCTTTCATTGATTAACTAATGAAAATACAAGAAAAAAATTGATTTCAACATTCACTTACAACAGAAGTCTAACTTTAAGAGTTGTTTTAATCCAAAGGATGTTTGAAATGTCTGATGGTACTTGAGAAAAACTGAGCAAATTGACTTCGGTGAAGAACTTAAAAAGACACGTTAGCAGATTGCTAATGTATTGAACTGGAGCTCAGCAGATGCAGACTTCTGATGTCTTGACTGTCTTTTTCACCTTCAAACTCCAAATCTTTGCATCAAAGCACATGTTATCTAATTTCCCCTTGGACATTTCCAGAGGCTTTTGTTTAATTGTATTCACTGTACAGACACTGCTTTGTGACTGTATCTCCGGGGAGAATAGTGCCAGACAGACAGCAACTTGTGGGCTGAAAGGAGCAGACAGCCTTTAAACTCCAGGGCATTTCTGAGCATCCTTAGTGATGCTAGTGAAGAACCAGGCTTTATGTGTCAACTGTCTACAGACTCAGCTTTTCTTTCCTCCTTTCCTTCACTCCCTCCTCCTGCCCCAACCCCAGCCGCAGCAGTCAGCACACTATGTCCCTTTCCTGGCCACTAGGTGGCAGGCGGGAGTCTCTGGGCAGCTCCACAGAGACAGCATTTCTGCACAAGACACACTCAGCTTGTGTGGCAAGATCAAGGACTGCCACTGTGGGCTTGTACAGAGAGCTTAATACATGCAGCTGGAGGCAAACTTTTGTAGGAGCAGTGCTAACAGTAGATGTGCTGATTCCCATAGGCACCAACTGAAGAAAATTCCTAATAAGAATGAGAAGCCAATCTTCCCTGTCACGTGCCTAGTCACCCCATTTGTGGAGGGTGACCAAGAATGGTGAAGGGGCAGGCAGGCTTTTACTATCAGTGAAAATTAATTAGTCAGAGTCTACAACATTTTATATCTATGTGCCCAATGCAAGTATGAAGAGGTTGATGTCTGCTGGTGGGAGGTAGATAAGAAAGGAGACGAAGAAGTCCCTACAGCTACCACTGGATTTAAAGTCAAACTCTCAGGCACTGCAGCCAAAAGTTTCAACAGGCAGAACACACAGAAGGGAAAATGGAGTTTAGGATGTGGAAAGGGGATGATGGGAATGATGTTGGTGATGATAGCTAACTTTCCTTGAACATTTATTATGTGGCAGGCTCTATTGTAAGTGCCTCAGAGACATTGATTCAACCATTGAAATAACCCCATGAGATAGGTAATATTAGTATCCCCATTTTATAAATGAGGAAATTGAGGCATGTGAGGTTAAGCAAATTACACAAGGACAGATGGCTGGAAAGGACTGGACCTTAAATTCAAATCTAAGCAGTTTGTCTCTAAAGTCCATGACCTTAGCTACCAGAAATTATAAACACCAAATTGTATTTGAAAGAATAGTAAAGACTTTGTAGAAATCAATCAAAGGCCAAGATTGAGAAAGACATTTGAGAAACTATCATTTCTATAATTTGATTTCAGATGGGCTTCCTCCTATTTACCCCTCTTGACAAACTAAGTGATTATCCATTGCCCCATTTTCTTCTCTCCTTCCCTTACCACTTTCTCTTTTTTTTTTTTTTTTTTTTTTTGTTGAGACAGAGTCTCACTTTGTTGCCCAGGCTAGAGTGAGTGCCGTGGCATCAGCTTAGCTCACAGCAACCTCAGACTCCTGGGCTTAAGCGATCCTACTGCCTCAGCCTCCCAAGTAGCTGGGACTACAGGCATGCGCCACTATGCCCGGCTAATTTTTTTATATAGATTTTTAGTTGTCCATATAATGTCTTTCTATTTTTTAGTAGAGACGGGGTCTCGCTCAGGCTGGTCTCGAACTCCTGACCTTGAGCGATCCACCCGCCTCGGCCTCCCAGAGTGCTAGGATTACAGGCGTGAGCCACCGCGCCCGGCCACCACTTTCTCTTTCTGTAAGACTTAAAGCCACTGTCTAGAGTACTCTTCTGTATCATAATCCCAGTAAGGTCCAACGACGATCTGGCTTGGTCATGAAAGCAAGTATATATTGAAATATATTTCTCTTACTAGACATGTAGAAAGTGAATGGTAAGAAGATCTAGATCTGATGGGTTGTAGTGTTTAGAATGGTACATTTTAAGGTGTTTTATTTTGAGGGGAGAAATGCTTTGTAATTGTTAATTAAATGGTTTGATCTGCAATAATTGAAGTATATTTGTGGAGCTATTAAAGACTATGTCTGAGTGATTTTGATGAATTGCATCTAAAACACTCCTTTTGTATAATGAATTGATATTCTTGAATGCTGTGATTACAGTGAATTTTAATTTGCATGTTATTTTAGTGATCCCATTTTTTACTACTTAAAATTGATTAAAATGTTTTTGATTAATTGATAGAAATTGTCTGGATGGTAAGGTAAACTAAGCAGTTTTATTTTCAAAATTCTGTCTCAAGAAATTTTCCTTTTATTTGCGTTAGCCCTGCTTGGAAGTGGCCTCGCTGCACCAGATACGGTGCATGCAGTCATACCTCTTTCAGAACATAACATTTCATACCAGAGAAAAATATGCCTCAGGCATAACTCTGTGAATTAACGGCTCTTTCTCATCTCTCAAGCTCCATTCCTTTAGTAAAGATGAAAGAACTAAACAAGGACAGGATGATAAGAATATCCTTTTCTCCAACTTTTGTCTAAAATAAGTTCTTTACACTTCCTCAGTCATATGGACAGCTTTTTTTTTAATCTCAATTTCTATATGTCATCTCTCCCAACTCCCCACCCCCTATACACACAAGGCATTTCATAGTTCTAGTATTTCCAACATGTCAAGGAACTAGAAAAAGAAGAACAAAACAAACCCATAGCCAGCAGAAAAAAGGAAATAACAAAGATGAGAACAGAACTAAATGAACTGGGGGGAAAAATAGAAAGGATTACCAAAAAGTTGGTTCTTTGAAAAGATAAATAAAATCAAGTGACCTCTTGCTAGATTAACCAAGAACAGAAGAAAAAGGACCCACATAAGCTCAATCAGAAATGGAAAAGGTGACATTATTACAACTGATACCACAAAAATACAAAACATTATCCATGAGCATTACATAAATTTCTACATGCATAAACTATAGAACGTAGAGGAAATAGACAAATTCCTGGGAAGACACAACCTCCCAAGACTAAACCAGGAAGAAATAGAACTCCTGATCAGACCAATAATGAACACTGGGTTCAAAACAGTAATAAAACCCTTCCCCCCCCCTCAAAAAAAGAAGTCCTGGACCAGAAAGATTCACAGCTGAATTCTATCAGATCTACAAAAGAAGACCTGATACCCATAATACAGAAATTATTCCATAATATTGAGAAGGAGGGAATCCTCCCCAACACATGCTGTGCAGCCAGCATCACCTTCATGCCAAAGCCAGGAAAGGCCACAACAATAACAATAACAAAACTACAGACCAATATCTCTTAGGAATATAGATGGAAAAATCCCCAATAATATGCTAAGAAATCGAATTCAACAGCACATTAAAAAAACAATACACCAGAACCAAGTAGGCTTCATCCAAGGGTTATAAGGATGGTTCAAAATAAGTAAATCAATAAATGTGATTCATGACACAAACAAAAGCAAAAACAAAGACCATATGATCACCTCAATAGATGCGGAAAAATCATTCAACAAAATCCAGCACCCTTTCATGATAAAAATCCTCAACAAACTAGGCATAGAAGGAACATATCTCAGAATTTTAAAAGCCATGTGTGACAAACCCACACCCAACATCATACTGAATAGGGAAAAGTTGAAACAAGACAAGGTGAGGCACAGATTTTGTATTTTGTCCTGAATGTAATAGGAAACTTTGGAAGATTTGAGAGGAGGTTGTACATGGTAAGGTTAATATGTTAAAGAGATCATTTTGGTTTCTATAGATAGAAGAGAATGCAGCATGGCAAGAAGACAAGGGGAAAATCAGACATCCATTGTGACAGGTTAGGTGAGAAAGTACGATGATTTTAAATAAAAAGCACAATGAAGGGAATTAATGATTAATTAGATGTTGTGTACAAAGGAAAGAGAAAAAATAAAGATGAGTCTTGGATTGCTTTTACCTGTGTAAATAGGAGAATTTGGACCTGTATAATTAATTCAGCCTTGAGGAGAAGAGGTTTGAAGGATAAAATAGAGAATTAAATTAAGACATGTTAATATTATGTCCCATGAGCTCAGAGGAGAAGTCCAGACTGGAGACTAAAATAAAAGAGTTGGAGAGGAGGAGCATGTGATGATGCCAGAACTAGATGGAAATAAATCTGGGATTGGTGGTGGTAAGGTTAAGGAGAATTGGTTTGAAGAAGGATGTGTTTGCTTTTGGAATTGTTAAATTTAAAATCTCTAAGTCCATCAAAGTGGACAACTCCAAGGAGCGGCTAGAAAAACTGGTCCGATGACTTGGAGAGTTTGGAGTTTGAAGGTCAGTTTTGGGAGAACCAAGGACAGACAGAGCCCAGAGACCAAATAAATAAGGAAAAGTCTGAGAACTAGACAAATAATTTCTGAGTATGAGTATCACCTGAGTCATCTGAGATCCAGCTACAAGTGATACCATGAGAGAGAAAAAAGTGTTTCAAAAATGACAGTTCCAGCTACAGAGAAGTCAAATTAGGCAGTTCAGAGTCATCGTTGGATATGGCAACCAGATGCTGATTGGGGATTTAGCAAAAAGCAATTTCAGGCCCTATTCCTTTAAGGAAGTGTTTTGTCTCCCAAAGGCCCAGGCAAAGATGGAAATCAGTGTTCATTAGTCAGGTAGAACATTCTCATTGTTGACTACTGGATTCTACAGCATAAATTTTGATATAACGTGAAGACCACCAAAATGCGGGTGTAGTACTCATAGCCAAGGATCCTGTTGCTACCAAGAGCACTGAGACCCCCTGGCAGCCTCTACCAAACCTCTACTAGTGATGGGTTTCAGTTCTTGACAGCCTACTTGCTTGCACTGCTCAAGTTTGATGTTCCTAAATTAACTACATTATATAGTCACAAGTTTATAAACCGGGGACTCCTGGAGCAGGCAACGGAGCTCTTAGGCTTGGCAGCATTGTCATGAGCATGACACTCCTACGCTAGGACGGTGCTGCCAAGTACAGATCACACTGGGTCCTGGGATGTGTGTGCTGAGCAAGGCCCCCTAGAGGGCAGCAGAGACTCACAGGAGGGGGGACAAGCACCAAAGCAGAGGTTAGTGGGGAGTTTCACTAAAGGAGACACAAGGGGGCAATACACACATTTACAGAGAAGGAAGTTAAACTGTGAATTAAAGAAAGTCAGTAATACAAGGGGCAGAAATGTCTTAGTTGTGTACCAGACATCAGAAACAAGTGGGCTAGCAAAGAGTTGGACAGAAGTCAGTCACAGGAAAGCAAAGTTCTCTGCTCAGTGAATGTTAATAGTAAGTACCATTTGCTGAGGACCTATTATTCACCGTTTTGACATTGTCTTAGTCTGTTTTGTGTTGCTGTAACAGAATACCAGAGACTAGGCAATTTATAAAAGAAGAAATTTGTTTCTCACAGTTCTGGAGACTAGGAAGTCTGAGAGCATGGTGGTGGCATCTGGCAAGGGTCATCCTGTGGCAGAAGGGCGAGCCAGTGCGTGAGACAGAGAGAGCAAATGGGAGCTGAACTTACCCTCTTATCAGGAGCCCACTCCCCGTGATAACTCACTCCTGTGATAATGGCATTGATCCATCCACGAGTGCAGAGCCCTCATGACCTAATCACTTCCCAAAGGCCCCACCTCTTAATCCTGTTGCAATGGCAATTAAGTTTTCAACACAGGAACTTTGGGGGACACATTCAAACCATAGCAACCATGTTGTCTGCTATGAGCTTGATGATATTTTAGGCACCAGAGACATAAAAATGAATAAAATACTGTCCTTCCCCCAGATAACTTCTATTCTTATTGAAGAACCGGAAGTGTGAAGAAATAACTTCAGTAAAAAGTTGTAGGTGCTTTAAGCCCTTGTAGATGATACTATAGGTACACAAAAAGGGAAGTAATTAATTACAAGAAAGGGGACAGGAAAGCCTCAAAGAAAGGGTAACATGATGGTACGGATCCTGGTTAGGAGTTTTTCTTTTTTTTCCCTTCCCCTCTGACTTCTCTAGGTTTTCCCTGAAATAATCCATCTTTTCCTCTCTCATTCATTTATTCTTTCCTTTAGCACATTTTTTTATTGAGCCCTTCTGAGATCCGGTCACTGCTGTGGGTATTGGGATACATATATGGTCCCCTGACTTCAGGAAGTTTACAACATTTTATTTGTGGTGAACACGACCGTTGACAGCAAGGCAGACAGCTTGCCCCAGTTTGCCCCAGCTTGCCCCAGTTTGCCCCAGCTTGCCCCATCTACACTTTCGACACCCCACCCTCTTTCCAGGTAGGAAGGAGAAAACTCAGACCTTCAGTTCTACTAGGCCCTGTGTGAGGAAAAAGGTAACAGAAAAAGAAGATCGGGTTTTCACTTAATTAACTCTTCTTATCACTTGTGCAGTTAACAAATAGAAATTGTCCACAATGTGCCAAAATTCTACCTCTCAGCCCAGGGTAAGTTCAAGGTCCACCACAACATTTTCCATCTTAGTCCTAGGAGTTTGACCTTTCTGTCCCAGGACGGATAGGTATGTTCTCTTCACCATGAATTTCGTGTTCTATTTGTCCAGGCAACCATGTTTGTCATTCCCATTAGAGTCTAAGGTCCTTGAGTCCAGAGGCAGTGAAATGTATTTTATTGACATCAACTCCAAAACCAAGCACTATGGCAGGCATCTAGAAGATGCCCAATATGTGTGTAGGTACATTATTTACAATCAGATGGACCTAGTTTGGAATTCCAACATCAACACTTAAGAACTATGTGAACTATAGTTCTCTTTTAAATAAGATCATCAATACTCCTCCCCTGGGTTACGAGGATGTTTGAGAAAATGTTTTAAAAGCTTCTAGTGTAGGGCCTGGCACAGGTGTTTGCTCTTTGTACTTCTCTTCCTTAGTCTTTGCCTTCTCTTTGATTTTTTTTTTTTGTATCTTTTCCTTTTAGATCATCTCTTTGATAATTTTGGTTATTTTCTTTAATCTAGTCTTTTAGAGTACAAGCCTTAGAGTTCAACCACCCAAATGTGGGTCCTGGTTTTTCCCCTTCTAACTGTATGACTTTGAGCAGTTACCTAACCATTCTGTGCTTCCGTTTTCTATCTGCAAAATTGGGATGATAAATAATAGTATTAATACCTATATCATAGTGTTTTGTGAAATTAAATGCTAAAATATATGTAAAACATCAATCCTGTAAGTTAAATAGTATTTCTTCCATTATTTAAGGAGGGAATTTAAGAAAACATTATATAAGTTACTCAAAATTATTCAGCTAGTAAGTGGTATTGCTGAGAATCAAATCTGTGTTAATTAACTCCAAAGCCAGTACACTTAATTACCATGATATATTGCCTATCTCAGGCAAACTAAAGCCCAGTCAGTCTAGAAAAATTTGGAGAGCTACTGTATATCTATCTATATGTATTGTTACACAGAAATATGTGTGTGATTTTATGTGTGTGTACATATGTGTGCATGTGTGTGCTCATATATTTAATATATGATGCTATATGACTGCATGCCTAAGTTCATCACACTCTGCCATGTTAACTCCTATATTTCTAGATCACAATGCAACTCCTACTTCAGAACGTGGCACATAATAAGTACTTAAGAAACCCCAGTAAATGTTTCTTTGGGTATCTCCCATTATGAAATTAAAATAATCTCACTTTGATTTATTGTGATAAATATTTGACAATGTCGAAATCTGCTTAGAAATAGCAAAATTAGGAAATTCATCTGTTGTAATTATGTGTGATTATAATAAACTTTAAAACACTCTCTTAAAACCAGGAGAAATATAATTCCCTATATTAAAATGATACTCTTCAAACAGTGTGAGGGAAGTGGAAAGGCAGCCCCTCACCATAGACTTATGCTTTTAGTCCCCTCCTCATTCTTCTCGTGGTCACTCTCACATGCAAGTGCAGGCCCAGGACATGCCAGGATTGCTTCCCTATGGTTGGACGCCATCCCCACTCTTGGGCAGCTGCAGCTATCACAATAGGCATGACTCCCCTCCCTTCAGCCCTTCTCTCTCACATACATGTAAGGAACAGGAACACCCCAATCTCCCTCTCCTACCCCTACCTCACTTTGTTCTTATAAAAATAAAGTGGTTTTAAAACCTGAGAGAAATGGGAACTCAGTTTGTTGGCAAAATTTAGAAACATTTTTTATTTGTTTCTAAATAGTCCAGAGACAGAGGAATGAGAAAAGGGGGACAAGTTTTATGTGAGGAAACAGGACAGGAGAGATTAAAAGGGCACTGAAGGTAAAGGAAGAAGACTAGAGGAAGGAAGGAGGGTGGCAAACAGAACAATTTAGTTGAGATAAGAATTGGTGAATGAGCCTCTATGTGCAACAGAAGGGAAGGCTAGTTTAGATGGAGTCGGGTTTGGATAAACAGTACTGCCTTGCCTTTGATAAGTGTTCCCAACTTGACTATTTTCACAGCTGCATTCATGCAAAAGGCATTTGTTGAGTGGCTGCTATATGCCAGAACCCATTCTAGGTGCTTGTTGGAAAAAGACATGCCTTTGCCCCCACGAAGTTTACAGTCTAGTGAGAAAGACAGGCAATAAGCTAGTAAGCAAACAGATATGTAATTACAATTTGTAATCATTACAAAGGAAGAGAATAAGGCTCTACTAGACATTAACAGGGACATAGGCTGAGATGAAATAAAGAGAAGAGTATTGTCTGTCTCCACGTCACTTTCAAATCTAGCCCATATCGTAGCAGCGTAGGGGTATGTGAGAGCAGACAGATCATGTGTGCTAGATCTGGAGGGAAGTAAAAATCAAAAATGCATTAATTTACAAGAATGAATAGAGATTATACTGGTTGTGTCTCATATGAGGATTCATGGTTTCATAAGTATCAGGGGACATGTGGAGAAAATAGGACAAAATATTTTGTATCAGAGCTATCTGGGAAAAACCTGCCTGGTTATAGAAATCATTAGGACAGAAAAAGATGACATATATAAAAGTAACTAGTTTGAACAAATGACATTACTAGTATTTGTGGCCAGCATTTAGTGACAAGCAATATACACCACAGTTAACTAATCCAGTATCCTTGGGCGAGTTATTTAATCTTCCTGTGTCCTAGCTCTTCCTTCATTTGTAAAATCGGGATAATAACAGTACCTAATTCACAGCACTGTTGCAACCATGAAATCAGTAAATTCAGGTACTTATAATGTGCCTGGTTTATCCAAGTGCTCAGTTAAATGATGGCTCTTACTGTCAATATTATCCAGCTTAATCTGACACCAAAGCTTTTCTAGTAGTTCAAGTACAAAAATGTATGGGAAAAATCCGTGTTGGAAAACTACCCATCTGCCTTTAGAAAGAATAAATTATTTGTCTGAAAAATTCTCAGTCCTAAAAGAGAAGCCAGCAACTTTTGATTAATGCTTTCCTGAAATATTTGTTTAAACTGGTCTTACTCTCTTATGGAGACCCTCTCTCTGGTCAACATTTTGTTCCTCCCTGAAAGGTTTTCCCCATCGAGGGTGTTGCGAAAGCTTGTAAAGCACCTTAGGATTGGCTTTAAAGTGTGTATCTTCCTGGGTTTCTGTTGCATATAAAACAAATAGCAATGTGGGAGAAAAGTACACGACAGAAAGGCAATGACTTATGATGATTCATATCTGAAAACAAGTTCTCATCATAAGTTGGATTAAAATACATCCTTTGGGAATTCTCTGAAAGCTTAATGAAAGGCTTTGCTCAATGCAAAATTTAACACATTTCCATAATATTGCTATGCTGTAATTTATTAAACTATTCTCCAGTGGTTTGTTTGTTCTCGTTCTGTTTTGTTTTTGCTATTTTCTATAAGACTGAAGGAAAAAAAATCTTTGTGCAGAAATCTTTGAGCTTCTGTTGAATTATTTCCTTAGAATAAATTCTAAGGAATATGAATAGAATTTACTGGGTCATATAGCTGATTCTTTACTTTTTAATTGCTTATTTGCATTTCTTTCCCACCTGTCAAATTCTACCTTCCCTTTATTTTTATAGAGCACAGTGTAATATGTTACCGGGCAGCTTCTCAAATACTTTCGCAACTTATGTTCACTTCTGACATTATTTTATGGGGCTATTAATCATGATCAATTTTTGTTTTTAAGCTGCAATCTTTGAATCAAGTTGACATTTTCAAGTCTGGACAAAAGATGTTTTTCTGTGTGTTGAGACCATGAGATCTGAGCAAATAGCTAGTAAACCATTCTAATATATTTACTTATGCATAGATATATAGAAGATTGAGGGATGAGGTTGAAGTAGGGAATCACTTGGCAATATCACAGGATAATATTGAACTTCTTAAATTCGGTCTTATTCTTTCCCTCTAAACTGAAGATCCATAATGACTTTCCTTCTGACTTCATCTAGAATTTTCCTCTAATCAATTTTACTTGGAGGCTTGACTTGGGCATTCCTTCAGCAATCTTTGGAACACATTGGAGCTGTTAAAATATTCTACCACCTCATCCCTGTCTGTCTTCTGACACCAACTGCATCCCACACATCCACACTGATTGTCAGCTCTTCTCGGTGATGCCTCTTTTACAGCCTTCACATTTTTGGTGTTTTCCTTTCTAGGTAAACTCCAGCCAGAGAAACGGCAGCCTGCTTGCACGTCAGCAGGGGGCCTGCAGGGTGATTTATTCCACTTGGCCGTTCTGTAGTCAAATTTGACCTTTTAAAAAATAAGTTTATATTGTGCTCAAAGTCTAGCTCCGCTAAATACATACTATTACCTTCATGTATGACCTTTTCAGTCTTTCAAGTGTGTTATCAGATTATTTAAATAAGGGAGTTTTTAGCATAAAATGAAGAAAAAAGGAAGCTGTTAATAAAGAGCATGAGATTTGGAGGTAAAACGCCTGGTTTCTAGTTGTACTTCTGTGACTTACTAGCCATGGGGTGTTGGCCAGATTGTGAGGCTTTCTGCACCAAGGGTTCCTTATCTGAAGCATAGGGATGATAATTACGTTACTGAGTTGCTTAAGAAAATTAAATGGTATAGGAAAAGGTTTTCTATAATATTGTAAATGTTATTCAAATATATGTTATACATGCCATAGTTTATCTCTTCACTTTATGAATGCCAGGATCCAAAATTAGGATGGTCCTAAAAGCAAGGTGGCAATAAATCTGGAAAATAAAGTGCAATGTGCAGCATTCTGCCTCATACATTTTCCCTAAGACATTTTCAATGTATAAACTGTGTTTCTGAGTGATCACTAAGGATATCACCGATGGGTAGGTGTTTGATTCAAACCTTGCCTGAGGTCTAAAAGCTGAGGTCTTGGCTGGTATTCAAGGAACCAACATGGGAACAGGCTTGAATGTGCTCAAAGCTGTTATAAAGCTTTGTATTGGTACAAAAGGGAAGTGGATACAATGACTAGAGCAAAGTCAAGATTAAAAACTAAAGTCAGAAACATTCTGTCCAAAGCCAGTGAGGCAAAGGCAAAGAGAGAGCTAAGAAATGGAAACTGGTTCCAAAAGTTGCTATAACTGGTCTCAAATAAGATGGCACCTGGAAGAGAATTCCAAAATGATTACTGAGTAGAGCCAGGATCACTTCTACACGGGTCTATCACTGACTATTAAGGAATAAACACATAAGGCCACTGAGATTTTTCTTTATTTTGATTTTCAAACCACTTTCCAGTTCTAATGACATAAAAGGTCATTGAGAAAAATATCTGTCAAATATGTGCAAACCAATGGCAATTCTTCAAGTATATGTGACCAAAAGCTTTCCCAGAGTACTGACAAGGCTTCAGTGCTATGACGTGAGTTATTTCCCATCACTTAATCGGTTTGAGAATATAAAGCTAAACCCACAGTAATTGTTTATGACTATAATTAGCATAGCTTCCAATAAGTGAACAGGAGTGTTTGTACCATGGTTATGAGGGCCAATTGTTAGGCCTTCTCTAAGTGTGGATTATTAAGAAAATAATACTTTGTTGTATCCAATTTATCTCCCTCTTTTTTTGTTGTTCTATACAAATCTAACTTATGAAGACTCTCACATGTATTTTATATTAATGGTACATATAAAAAGAAATGATATTTAAAAGAATACAAACATCTAGATAAAACTAAAATATTTGTTAGTAACTTGTTTTTAGGGTCTTCATAAATACACACACACACTTACATACAGCTTATAAATATCCAAACCTAAGTAAATGTTAAAACAACTTAAGAAATTCTTAAACTCATTCGTGGTAGAGAAAGTAATGAAACAAAGGATAGCAGGTAGAAGGCTTCTGCATCAAAGAATCTAAAACCTAATTCAAAGTCATTTCAATGACAAGGAAATTAATCTCACACAAAAAAAGAATGTCTGCCAGATACTCAAAAGGCTGATTCAGTGGCTCAGAGGACCACAGTGGCTCAAGGACCTACATACCTTAATCTTTCCACTCCACCATTTTATGAAACATTGGCTGAGCTTCTCTCATGCCTGCAACATGGTTGTAGCATTGTCAGATATTACATCAAGACAACTGTCCACAGCAAAAAGGGATCACGTTTTCCAGTGTTTTATTGCAACAGTGTTTCACTGTTTGCCAATCACTATCTCTTTTTTCTTTTCTTACTCCCTAAGCTCCCTACCTTTCTTTGTTCAGGCTGCTATAACAATAATATCATAAACTTGGTTGTTTATAAACAATGAACATTTATTCCTCACAGTTCTAGAAGCAAGATGTCCAAGATCATGGTGTTTACACATTTGGTGTCAGGTGAGGGCTCTCTTTCTGGTTCATAGGTGGCACCTTCTTCTTGTGTCCTTAGATGGTGGAAGAAGCAAGGAATCTTTGTGGGGATCTCTTTTTTTAAAGCATGAATCCCTTTCATGACGGGTCTGCCTCCATGGCATGATTTTAATACCTCCCAAAGGTCTCACCTCCAAATACCATCACCTTGAGATTTAGGGTTTCAAAATATGAATTTTGTGGGAACACAGACCATAGCACTACACTAAAAGGCTATTTCAGTTTTCCACTTTCATAAAACTCAAATTCTACCCATTCTATTCTTATTGGTTATCACTCTGACTTTAATCAGGAATTCTAAGATCATTTGGCATGAGCTTGCTGAAAATTTCTCTATAACTTGATTCTTCTTTTATTCATTCATTCATGCATGCCTTCTTTTAACAAATATCACCTTTAATAAGCTGGCAATGTCACAGGCCCTGGGAAGATAGCAGTGAAGAAAACAGTTCAAAATCCATGCCTTACTAGAGCTTGAATTCTATTGGAGATTCCATTGGGAAAAACAGAGAATAAATAAAATAACTGAATAAAATATAAATTATGTCAGATAAGTTCTACTGATAAAAGTAGGAAATGGTAACAGGAAGAGTGGGGTGGCAGTTGCCTTTTTAAATAGGATGGTCATGGCAAGATGTATTGAGAAAGTGACATTTGGGCCAAGATTTGAAAGAAGAAGGGTCTGAGGATATTTTGGGAGAAAGCATTGATGGCAGAGGAAATGGCGAAAGCAAAGCCACTGTGATGGGAGGCTGTCTGGTGTCTTCAGGCAATGATAAGAAGACTAAGTGTGGATGAAACAATGTGAGCAAGGGAGAAAAAGTGAGTTATGGTATTAGAGAGGCAGTAGGGGTGCAGGAAAATGATATAGGGCTTTGTAAACCATTATAAGAAATTTACAATTTACTCAGAGAGATGAGTAACCAGTTGATAATTTTGAGCAGAGAAGTGATATGAAAAGATTTTTATTTCCCAGGATTGTTCTGCTTGGTGTGTGGAGGTTGGATTGGGTTGAGTTGGGGTCAGAGAAGGTTAGAAGGACATAAGCAGAACCAGTTTAGGAACCTATTACAATTTTAAGGGATGATGGTGGCTTGGACCACCAATACTTAGTAAGTATTGGTGAGAAATGATCAAATTCTAGGCATGTTTTAAAGATGGAGTCTGCAGTATCTGATTATGAAGTGCAAGTGAAAAAGTATGTTCTTTCTTCCTTTTTTTCCTACAATTATTTTATCTCAAAATTCTCTACATTAGTTACCACTTTCTTCAAAAATCTTTAATCTTTTCTCTCTTCCTTGGTCTCTTGACCAAATTCTACAAAGGACCTTCAGTTTGCATTTATTATTAAAAACAAAACAAAACAAAGAACAACAAAGCTCCTTGGGGATTTGATAATCCCCAAAGTTACCTTTGCATTTCATTCATTTATTCATATAAGCATTCACTCAGAAAATGTTTATTGAGGGCTTGTATAATACACGCACTATGTTTTGGGTTTATTCACCCTGATCATTTTTTAAAAACTCTCTAGTTTTCCAGGTTTATGCTCGAGTTTTGTCTTAAAACTCTGCCTTCTTTACTGCAATTTTAATATGAAAATCCCTTATATTCATGGGATTTTTCTATGACATTCAGAGTGACTTGTCTTATAATTACCTCAAATGTCCCTCACTCAATAACTTTTTGTTTTCTTTTTTTATTTTTGGTACTTCATTGGTCAAGATAAACTCTTTTCCTCCCATATCATTTTTCTCTGCTTATACCATATTTCTACTCTGAAGAGTAGAAAATAGTTGAGGGAAAAAAGGATTAAAATTTGCTTTGTAAATGGGATGCATTTAAAATGGCTTAAATGAGAGATTTCCTTAAAGAACAGACTCCTACTCACTTACTCCCAAACCTTACTTTCCTGCCCCATTAGTGTCCATTCCATATTGAGTTGCTAAAATTTACACATAAAACATATGTGAAATATGAAACATTTTCCATCTCCCTTTCACAGACTTCTTAAAGAGATCATGTTGTGTTTTTCTCCCTCTGAATAATTTAAAGCACCACAGAATCAAGTAAAGTATATATACCATGGTTTCTACACATGAGAAAATAACTCACTGTAGTTTTCACTAAGTTGAATGACAGCTGGCTTGGGACTGGAAAATGAGCTGGCTGGTATAAGAGTTCACAAGGATTAGCACAATGCTCCTTCAAGCAGTAGAGTGTGGGGCATAGTAGAAATCAGTGTGGAAGAGGAGGTGACAAAAGAAAATTATTTCTCAAGGTAATTTTATCTATTGGAAAGAACAAAGCCTTGAGCAGGATAAGCCCTGGACAAAATTGTAGGGTCAGAGGAATATGCCTCTGGTACATTTTTCTCACGTACTGTCCCTTTTTTCCCTCCACTGTTGTGAACTCTACAGACTTTAAGCTCTCTTTCCCTACTCATCTTTAACCAAACATAATTCTCAGAGAGTTTGCATTGTCTATCAGCAAACACCCCTCCAAATATGCCATGGGGTATCTACTGGCAACAGCATGTGCATCTGAGCCTCCTTACCTGTGGAGGATGGAAAATCTTCACTCCTTGGCATGAGGGGAAGGTGAGAGAATTCACAGAGGGAAACTTCCTAGAATCTCAGAAATAGTATTATGCTGGGAAATTCCACTTAGACAAATTGTTCTTTGCTTTATCCTCTGGACCTTTCCCTTCCAAACCATTTAAAGGCCTTGTTTATAATCCCCATTTGATGATAAATCCCCCTTCATCTTCAATCTCATCACTAAACACTTTATTTACTGTCTTTATTTTAAATTGAAACCCAGGACATCACTTCCTCTATAGCTCTTTCAAGTAAGGCTACTTATTCTTCTATCTCCCATGTTTCACAGGACACACAGGTGGAGGTCAGCACCTCAGTGCTGCTTCCAGACCTATTCCACACCCTCACACATAGAAACATAAAAACCAAACTCTCATTCTATTGAGACTCAGGACATCTCATTATCCCTCTACCTTTTTTTTTTTTTTTTTAA
The DNA here is from genome assembly GCF_041146395.1 of Eulemur rufifrons. NCBI lineage: Eukaryota > Metazoa > Chordata > Mammalia > Primates > Lemuridae > Eulemur > Eulemur rufifrons. The sequence continues at coordinate 41,341,690 of NC_090988.1, forward strand.
CTTTGTTTAAAACTACTATTTATTGGCAACTTCTGGGTAAAGAATTTCTGTCCACCCCAAGCTCTGCCGTCATTCTGAGTCACATTAGTGTCCATATAAAGGACAAACCATTACTGTAGCTTCTTTTCTTTTTTTCCCCCAATTCTAATGCATTTTACTCATTCTACTCCTGGCCACTTAAATGTATTTCCTTGCTCACCTTCACATAAGGTATCTTTATTTCCCATATCAAACATTCTCCTTTCCTTCCAGCTTCAGGCATCATTCCCCCAATGCCAGCTATTTCACCTAATATACACATTTATTCTTCAATTTTTTTCATTTCATCCTAGTCTTTCAACTCATTCTGAATTGCAGAGTCAATATAGAAATTTCAATAATCCAACATTCAGTAGATATTGCTACAGAAGAGGAAATGAAGTGAAATAATAATGTTTTTGATCCAAACCATTATAAAGAAATTACATTTACTATCCAATCCTGAATGATTCTCACTCCTACATTTTTTAGATTTATCAGATGAACATGGGCTCTTATAGAACTGAGTAAGAAGGAGTTAGAGCTTCCTGGATAAAGAAGGTACAAAAAGAACAACAACAACAAAAAATCTTCAGGGAAGACAACTAGACCTCATTTTTGTTTCAAAACAAGTCATTCTGAAATTTATTAAAACTATTTTGATAGTTTTTCATGCCAAGCTTCTGGCCTATAAACCAAAGTGTCAAAGCTGTATCAAGCACAAATCTAGAAATCTGTAGTTTATAGGAAAATTATCAGATTAAAGAATTTTGAACTCAAGTCTAGTATATATTAGGCACTTAGTAAATATTCTGGGGGAATTAACAGTGTTATAAAAGTTTTTGAACAGGTAGAATGACCAAGTCTATAAGACCCTTCTCTCTGTTGACTATATAGTCTACCTGTTCTCTCTGAGCACTTCAGCCATTCTCATTGTATTTGCAACCATCTATATGCTGATGGCTCCCCAGTGTACAACAAACAGCCCTCTCACCTGCAGATTCTTACACCCATGTATTTATGGAATATGTCCACTTGGATGTCCCACCAGCATCTCAAACCCAATATTCCAAAATAAAGATATGTATTTCTCCCCACAAATGTACTCCTTTTCCTATATTTTCTTAGTTAATTGCACCACCCAAAACAGTAACCATCATAGAATTCTACACTTCTCTCTCTTACCCTCATCATCTAATAAGTCCTATTCATTTTGCCCCCTAAAGAATTCTGAAACTATACTCTACTTTTCATCCATATTGTCACTACCCTAAGGCATTTCTCATCATCTCTCTCACATGCATTATTGCAGTTGTATTTGTCTAACTCTAGTTTTTTCCCTCAAGTCCACAGTATTTTATTTAAATTTTAACTCTGACCATGTTTTTACCTAGCATAAAGATCTCACAGTGGTATCTCAAAACCTACAGTTAAATTCACCACCTTTTAGTACCTCTCCATTTGTATTCCCTTTATTTACCTTCTCTTATTTTGCACTTCCATTATTACAATTAAAAAATTCTAAACAGTGTTTCTCCATATATACCAAACTGCTAAGCTTCTCTACATGTTTGCACTTGATTTTTCTTCTCCCTGCCTACCCATCCTTTTACAGTGTATTTCTACTCATATTTTAAGGTTTAAGTATTATATATATTATATCTCACTGAAGTTTTCCCTGCCATTCTTACATGGGTTAGGTATCACTTCATGTATTTTTTCCTATAATAAAATTCCTCACATCATTTAGAAGTTGTCTGTTTACATTTCATCCTCCCACTCTAGACTGTGAACTTCTCGAAGGCATAGTTACCCAAGTGCTATCACTGTGCCTAGCAATGTACACTAAACCTGTGTAGCACATGTATAGGAACCCAGAGGAAGAAACAAAATGTAAGTCCTATCACTAGATCTTTCACTGGCTGTCCTTGTTAACTCTGCTACTCATTTGCAAAACGGGGTCAAAAAGAGAAAAGGTAAGTAATAAGCTTTTGGAGTTTTGTTTCTAAATGTAGTAACATTTTTACTTAGAGAGAAGTTAAAGGGAAATAGCATTAACTTTAGAATCAGAGAGACCTGATTTCTAACTTTGGGTTCCCTACTCATAAACCGTGTCAGCGTGGCTTACTCACACTGATCCTCAGTGTCTGCCTCTTCGGTAAGAGGATGATAGCACCTACTTTATAAGGTAGTTTTAAGAATTGAGGATAATGTACAGCAAACAGCCTAGCACACTCAATATTCTGACATTATTATTTCTATTATATTAAAACATTGAATATAATTACAATAAACTAGGCATTTTACTTGAAATGTGAGTTAATATTTGAAGGCATCTAGAAGAGTGCTTCACAAGTATGTGTGTGTGTCGATGTACATATATATTTTAGGGTATAAAAATATATAAATTTATTAAATCAAAGAAATAAAATCTTTAAATTTATATTTTATGAGCTATAAACTCTGAAAAGTATAAACTATTTTTAACTTGAAATTTCCATATTTCTAAAATAAACTCAACTGGAAAGAATTCTGTATGTACAGTGGAGACTATTAAAGCATTATTAGTTACTTTGAACAGCACATTATTGGTGAATGTAACAATGAGTAAGTGAATGAATGAATGAAAATGTGGTCTACTTAAGTATCTGGCAAACATAATTAAGCTGTGATCATAGATGGGCATGAAGGCTCCCATCTGAAAGCCAAAATGAGCTTCCCATTTTATATTAATGTCATTTTCACCTTGCTTTGAGTACAAAACTACTTGAAAGTTCCAAAAAGTCTAAGGTATCTCTTGCCTTATTAGAAGGAGTTCTTTGTTATTGTTTGTTTTGCTTTGTCAGTGAAAGCTTTTACCAAAAGATGTTGGGTTTTGATAGAATAGGATGTTTAGGATCTATTTCATATTTCAAAAATGGAGGTCACCTGGCAGAATGCATATGAGGGCATGTGAGAGAGAAAGAGAAAGAAAGAGAGAAGAGCGTATAAGCATGAAGACTGTAGGTTTCTTAATGCATGTATAAAAGATTTAAATAATTAATTGGCAATTAGTCTAACAGGACACATTCAAAAATACATTAAAGATCTCTTTGTAAGGAACTGAGTGACCATCAATAATTTATTATTAGTTGTATTAATTTTTTTAATTTAAGCTGTAGAGCAGTAGTTTGGTTGTGCAATGCAATTCACAAATAAGCATAAAATATTTTGCGTGGAAAGTAGAACATAATTTGATGATTGGTACTTCACAAAGGATTCTCTTCTGAACTATTTTCTTTGGTAAAATCAAGGCTACTCAATCTAGCTTGGTCTGATGCTTCAACTCCTTTAACAGACTCTTTAAGTTCTTTTTCTCTCTTCTTTATGGCCTCCCTCTAAAGTTACTTGTATGCATATTTCTTCTTCCCTTCCTCACCCCACTATTCTATAAGTCTATGAGGCAGGAGCTGCAGATTATTATCACTATGTCTGAAGTACAAAGCCCATTACCTAAAATTAGATGTTCAACTAATACCCACTGAATAAGTTAACCTATTACTTCCATTTAGCTTGATGTAATGAGCCATTTTTATCCAAATACTAAATACTTTCATGTAATAATATTTTAAAAGAGAAAAAAAATTAAGAGGAAATCTTCTTCCCCAGGACCAATAATGATCTTGATTTTGTTGCATTTTGTTTTATTTTACATTACTTTTGAAACAGTAGGAAAAGAAACTAAAAGAACGTGAATATATTGAAGCAAACAAGTCTTATGATAGTAACTCACTTTATCATTGTCTATTGAATACCAGGAACATGGATGAAGTGGTACCGTGTCAGGCTCTAATTTTATCAGGGAAAAGTAAATAAAGTAATAAAACCGTAAGTGTCTTGGGACCCGGAAAGCTCTACTGGCAGTCATCCTCCACCGACTACACTTGCGATATTGGTGGAGCCGGTTAAGTAAATCACAGTTTCCTCATTTGGCAAATGAAAATAACAGTGCTTCTTTACCTACCCCACAGAGTTAAACTGATGAGTAAAAGAGAGTATTTCTGTGAAAGCATGTTGGCTCAAAAAACTGTCAATGAAGTATAATGACTCATCTTGATGCACCATGTAGCAGACTAATGTTGGGACTCTCATAACTTATTTTAGATGAACATCTAGTACCTTCCAGGCATGGTGAACCTCCAATTCAGACACAAAAGCTGTTTGAGTCAGACTGTAAACTGTAGGCAACCCAATATTGACTGTCAAACTTCAACTTAATGGTTAAAGAAACTTTTCACATCCAAAGAACGTGTCTTCTCTCTTCTGTTATTGCCAGTGTCTAATATAATATTCAGACATAATACGACTCAATGGGGGTTCATTAAAGATAAGAATTAGTTTTTCTTAAAGATCCTGATAATGGAAGGCAACACATTATAATGACTGAAGTGTTGGTTCTAAACTTAGACTCCTTGTGTTCACAATCCATCAGTCCAACCACTTACTGTGTGTCTTTGGTCAATTTACTTAATCCTTACACTCTTAGGTTTCTTCATTAGTAAAATGGAAATAATAACAGAGTCTCTGCCACAGGGATATTGGCAGAATTAAATTTAGGTAAAGGTCTAGTACAGTGTCTGACACATGGTAAGCATTAAGTAAATTCTAATTTATTGATTGATATTCAACTTTTCTAAGATGCTAGGAATTGCTCCTTTTACCATTGACTATTAAATATGATGAATGTCACAGATTAATAGGCAATGTAAAAGGGTAGATTACATATGGTCTGAACAAGAAGTAACAAAATCATCCCCAATGTTGTCTCTATACCATCACAATCATCTAATAAATATCACAGGTCGGCCATTGCATGGAGAAGCAGGGTCCCCTGGTTCGGCACAGGGTGACCCTCTCTGCAGTCACGGCCCTTCCTCAGCCTGGCAGTTAAGCACACAATCACTTCTTTCTGTTTGCTCCTGTCTTTGTTCATGCTCACTAGGTACAAAGACAGGAGACTGGCCCAGCACAAGTCGGAAATAGAGTGTTTCACCCCCAAAGGGAGTATGGGGAATGGTGGGAGAGCAACAATGAGCAGGTAAGCAAACTGTGAGTGGTCTGAGGTGGTGTGAAATCAATGTATGCAAGCTAATGGAACAGGTGGCTCCCTGGTCTGGGTCCTCACTCAACTGTGCATCTCATATAGTGTGTCCAACCGGGGCCACTACTGGTTTTCTGTGTGTGTTTGATTTGCAAAACCCACGCCATCCTCATGTGAAGTAATGGGAGCCTCCTGTCCCAGACGCTGCTGTTTCCCAGGGTTGTGCGCTTTGCATGTCTGAAGGCTTAGCTCACAGTCAGCTGTCCCCTGGGTTTTGACTTACTGTTAAATAGTTCTGGAGTTTGCAAAGTGGAAGAGATTGGAGGAAATTCACATTCCACGGCTACCTGATCACTTAATAAAACAAATGTAAAAGCTTAGGACTAGTTTTAAGAGAAGGACTACAATTTAGGAAAGAGTCCAGCCCCTGATCCCAGACAAGCCTGGAAATTAACCTGACTTACTTTGAATATAACATCATCTCACAGCCAAGGGCAGATGCCATGCCAAACCAGTGGACTGTAGAGACAAGAGGCTGTTCTTAAACTGAAACCAGGAAAGCTAATCCTCCTCCAGCTACCATAGCTTTGCAGCTCCTTTACTTCCTTGTGTTTGGTGGTGAACATTCCATGTTGCTGCACTGTGCATGTGTCTTCATACCAGGCATTCCCAATTGAGTTGTATCCAGTAACTGGGGTATTTGAAACTACAGGCATCAACTAAGCTGTGTTGCATGAAATGAACGTGCTTTATTGCATGGGATTTGGTTTCAAGAAAAAAGCTCTGGAGACAAAGACCATCAAGATTGTCATTAAACAGTTCCGGCATACTAGAGGGGCCTTGAGTTGAGAAATCACTCACCATAAACTAACGCTCCACTTCTAATTTGTTGTGGCCTTTCCCAATCCATCTGTAGTACAGAGATGTGGAAGGGAAACTTGCAAATCACCCTGGATTAGGGAAAAGGGGAAGTCCAGGAAGCAGAGTGTGTACATATGTGTGTGCATGTGCTAAGAGCAGAGCTTGAGACCTAGCTGCAGAGCAAGAAGATAATCCTGTTGAAATTTCAACCCCAAACATTGCATTTGCTTCCTCAGTGGTGGGTTCCTTCCTGCTTTCAAAATAATGACTAATTTTTTCTAAGTACCACCACACTGCACAATTGCTAGGGGGCCATTCACGTTGTGGTCTGTGAAAATGGTGCCTGGAACTGTGCAGCGTACAGCCTGAACCATCATTGACAGCAGCCCTGGCCAAGAGCTTGGCCAGCTTCGTCTGTGGCTCCCAGAGACAAGGCAATGAGAGTGTGTGTACATGTGTGCACACTGGCATATCTGATGACCTTATGCCCACAATCCCTTTATACAGCTCTATGTGGATCTCATTGTGTCTGCAAGATGAGCCTCAGGGGATCATTTTGTGGGAATAAACCCCACAGCCTGCCACTGGGACTCTTGTTTTCCTTCCACTTAAATATAACAAAGTGGCATAATTCCTGTCCTTGAAAACTAGGCAAACAGCACCTGAGTAAACTGGACAATATGGAAAAGACTGCATCGTCTGAGGGCTCGAGGGCTCTGTCCAGAGAGACTTCTGATTGCAGGTCTAGAACTCTGGAGTTCTTAAGTCTAACAAACTTGGTTGATAAGCAAACATACTGAGGCAAAATCTTGGACAATATAAATAGGAACCTGTCACATAACAAGTTTTCTAGTTAATTCCAATTTATCTCATCCCTAAACTGATATTTTGGAATAATCCATTCATCTAGGAGATGACATGGAGCTGGTTTGGGCAAGCATTAAATCTCAATTATACTTATTATACAATTATACAATGTTCTTAGGAGTGTTTAGTCAATGCTCAGAACTTTCAGATCTGATTAACACAGAAATTAGATTTGCTCAAGGCTGTTTTGATTGAGAACATGGGGGGGGGAAGGGGCGGAGAGGGTGGAGAATAGAGAGTAAGGGGACCCCAGATCAAACAGACCAGACTTCCTTGGGTCAGGTCCAGATCTACAGAAGTAGCCAATCAATATATCTACTCCAGGAACTGTCCAAGTTTCTCTACAACAGCAAGATACCATTTATCTTTTGTTTCCTCACTTGTTTGCATATAGCCAACATAATGGCAAGACTACATGGATACGTTCTGGTGGGACAGAGGGGAGTGGTGCATGCTGTAGGAAAGACAATTCTGTTGGGGTAACCACCTCAGTCCCACAGAAAAGCAGGGTTAACTGGGAACAAATGATCTTCCCTTCCTAATTTCTCTTCCTTCTCATTCCTTTAGCACTAAATAAAAACTGAGAGAGAGAGAGAGAGAGAGAGAAAATAATCCTTCAGTGCTCTAAGAAAGCTTTCCCTGAGTCCCTTAGGGGGGAAAAAAGGCCTGGAGACACACAAAAAGAGAGGGCAAATTTACAAAACCTTTGTATCTTTCTTTCCAACTTCATATTTGTTCACATAAGTATGACCACTCACACACATACACATAATGACATTTATCTAGAATCAATAAATTTAAAATGAACATCAAGAGAAAGTTATCAGAGAGGAGACAACTGTGATGGAAACAGTTTCTAAGTAAGGGGCTGGAGTAGTTAATCACAATTTGCTTACTCTGGAATTGAATGAAAGGGTTGGAAAAAAGGTAACTAGGTATATGAGACTTTTATAGGTACTTTTAATATCAACTGATAAGGCTTTCTTTCTTAAAACCCCCTACTCTTCCCTCATTGCTTCTCAGAGTCAGAGTCAAGCATCACATTTACTCTGCAAATGTCTGGGCTGGTTCTGTGGCCATTACTGAACCACCAATCCCAGGGAGAGCTAAGGGGAGCTCAAGCAACCACAGAAAACCAGGACTGTTGCTCTGCATCCATTTGCCTATGTTTTCTATGATGAAACTGTAGAATGGGGAGGACTCCATGAATTCATATCTGGGGTGATTATCCCAGAGCCAAGTTGCCTGGTGGGGAGAGAAGGAGTTTTAAAATGCTTGCCATCCTAGCAGAGCAGAGCACTATTTTCTGATCTGTGGGGCCTTAGACAGATGCTCCCTCACTTTTGCCCTCCTCCCTCCACCCCCACATTGGGAAAGAGAACATTATATTACTGTGTACCCATAACTCACTAGCTTCCTGAAATATTATGTTGCTGTTTTCCCTTTATGTGAACAGGGGTTTTTTTCTCCCTTCTGTCTGAATATAGTATAACTTGTCATCTTTTCATATTTTCACAGTGAACAGTCTAAGTGTGTTTCAGAACAGAATCCTCCTGATTACAGGAGAAGTGAAAGAGAGTCCTAAACAGGGAGGTGCTCTAAGAACCGGAAATTCTCTAAATCCTGTTACCGTGTGAGTTCATACCAAGAGGGTCCACCCTCAGGAATGACTGAAAGCTCAATCATGAATGTTATTATTCCCTGTCTCAGCAGGAACATGCCATTGGAGTACTTAGAGTCTGCGTTATGATGTGCCTGGGTTGTACCCGGTGTAGGACAGGCATAGACATTTTGAGCCTCCTTGTCTCTCTTTGAGAAAGGGCTCCATTAGTCAGATGAAACAGGTCCATAGTCCCCCCATCCTTGCTAGAAGACAGGAGAGTGGTATGGGGGTATTTTTATCATGAACATAAAGAGAATTTTTATTGTTGCTTATTTCATGGTATCAGTTATGTGAAGTGTTAACTTCCAATCAGTTGAATAACTGATTTTTATCTAGTACATGCAGCATCTATTAATAATTTTAGTGGGAATAAATGTTCTCCCAAATATAATGTCTGTTAGGACTATTTTGCCTTTCATTTGTTCAATTATTTCTTCCTTCATGTAAAGTTCATTTTTTAAGGACCTACAATGAGCCAAGCACTTAGAAGACTCTGGAGATAAATGGTTAACCACAATATAACTGATACACGTGAAAATCTGCAGTCTATTGGGGAACCATCAGAAAAACAGATAACTACAATGCAATATGGAACCACTCTACCACAGGACAGATTATGCCTCAGACTAACTCCCCGTTTCCTATCATACACTATAGTTTATACCAGTACAAATAGAATTAAGAATAATAGAAAATTACAAGTCTGAGTTGAGTCTTCAGAAAGGGCTAAGATTACAGGTATATAAAATTCAAAGTCCATAGAAGAGAAAGATTTCTGCCTTTCTAGTACAGTAGAGGCCAGTTAGTTGCTTAGCAATACATTAGAACTTCTTCAAGAGTCTTCACTTCATTCTTCCCCAAAGTCATATCCAAATGAATATTCTAATTTATATTTAAAGATGTTCTTAAAAAAAGATAATAATTACTATCATTACTTAATTACTATTAATATGTATCAGACATTATACTAGTCCCTTCATATGTTACGCATTAAGTTCTCCCAAGAACATATAAGGAAGGTATTTTTCCTTTCCATGGTACAGATGAGTAAAATGAGGCTCAAGAATATTAAATAACTTACTTAGCAGAGCAATTTTGTGAAAAATCTGATATCAAAAAGACCTCGAAATCTGGTTCAGGAATTAGCCAGGGTGTGACCCGTAAGTGCCATTTTAACTATTTTATCTCCATTTTCTGTAAAATGAGGACTATATTATAGCACTTCTTTTACTGTGCTGCTGTGAAAATTAAATGAGGGTATGCAAATTTAGTTCTTAGCATACTGCATGACACACAGCAGGCAGTCAATACATTTCAGCGAGTACTATTATTACCCAAGGCTACTCAGCTTAGAAAGTTCTTTTTTGTCTTGTCTTTCTCTACCCTGCCACCATGGTTGTTTTTCAAAAATCAATTCTGGAAGAGTGAACAATATGAAAACCAATAGTAACAACAACAAAAAAAGTTCAGTGACATAAACTCTTTTATAATTCATATTTTCGCATGGTTAACAACATTTACTGGGTAGCTAGAAACACCAGACACTGTTTCAAATGCTTCATCTGTACGATCTCTTATTTAATCTTCGAAAAAAGTAAATGGTAAAGCCCAGATAGAAGCCCAACTCCGTCTGATTCCAAAATTCACAATCTAATCACTATGTTATCTGCCAAGATAAAATCCCAACTTATGCACTCAGAATATAAGGCCTTTCACAAACTAACCCTAACCTAACACTTTGACCCTTATTCTTTAAGTTTCAGCCTGTATGTTTTCTTCCCCAGACATCCCAAATATCTTACAATTCCCCAAACACACTGACTTTTTTTCACAATAGCACATCTTAAGACATGCTGTGTTCCTGCCTGGACTGCCCTTCCTTTCTTCTTCCACCTCCTCACACCCCCAGTCCTGTTCTACCTGGAGAATACCTGCCTACTCAAGTTTCAAAACCCAACTCCAATGTCAATTCTTCCTTGAAGACTTTCTAAAAATCGTATAATCTATCTTAACTCCGCCCAACTTAAATTCCAAAGTATATTGTCTTTACATCTGATATTGCATATTATCTGGTTGCCTGTATCTTCACACTAAACCTGAGGTTTTTGAGGCAAAAAAAAAAAAAAATGTCATGTTCACTTTTACATCCTTAGTACCCAGTGGTGCTCTGGGTCTACTGATTCAATCAACTAATCAATAAAAGTGCACAGAGAACTTTTCTGTATGTAGTTAGTAATGTTTTAGGGAACATGGGATGTTAGGGGAAGTATAAAATCATCTCTACCTTAAAAGGAACTAATGATCTTAATAAAGAAATAAAATTCCTCTGATAGAACAAGCGAAAGCAATAGGCTACATGAAGGTGTTAAATCTGTGATCCAGATCATAAGAACTAAATTTGGATGGTGGGGAGGTAAGCAGGGATGCAGGTATAGCTGACAATAATGTAGTCAACACATACGCACATATGCCCTTCTTGGAGATTCTCAGTGACTGTTTTTTTTTTTGAGACAGAGTCTCGCTCTGTTGCCTGGGCTAGAGTGAGTGCTGTGGCGTCAGCCTAGCTCACAGCAACCTCAAACTCCTGGGCTTAAGCGATCCTCCTGCCTCAGCCTCCCAAGTAGCTGAGACTACAGGCATGCGCCACCATGCCCGGCTAATTTTTTCTATATATATTTTTAGTTGGCCAGATAATTTCTTTCTATTTTTAGTAGAGACAGGGTCTCGCTCTTGCTCAGGCTGGTCTCGACTCCTGACCTCGAGCGATCCACCCACCTCAGCCTCCCAGAGTGCTAGGATTACAGGCGTGAGCTACCGCACCCGGCCCTCAGTGACTGTTTATATAATAAAGGATTGAGAAATTTCACAGATATTAATTTAACTTATTTGACCCTGGAACTATTTATTCATGAACCATCTGTTGTCATTCTTACTTTCTGTACCATCTGCCAATTATTATAATTTTATAAAAAATATATTGATCAAAAAACATGAGTTCAAAATAATATATTCTGAGTGGCTTAAGATAATCCTTGAAATCTTATTATAATCAATTTCCCAGGAAAATCTTTTATAAGACCAGCAAAAACTTAAAGATAAGCTAATGTCTGGTGATGGGAATAGAAATTATTAGCTTTATTGAGTACAAATATAAACCAGATTCCTCATTCTCTTGGCTTATTTTTCCAAAATAATTACTAATTATTGTGAGTATATTTTATTTATATATTATTAAATTAGGTAGTATTTTTTTTTAGCCTGTACAAAACATAAAATACAAGGGTAACAGGAATACTTGGATTTGATGACCCTCTTGTCTCAGTTTCTGTTCAATCTTCTTGTCTGACATCATTTTTATTGGAGAAAGGAGGAGCTGGTCAAAGCCTTGTGTAAGGCTGCTGTCCTTGTGAAATACATATTTAATAACTGTAGATATACATGCACATATATATACATACATATAGTTTTTGTAGATAATTCAGTAATTATATACAAATATATATTTGCATATATTTTATTGAGACAATAGATTGGTTAGCTTAGAATTTCCTGTAAAAAGGAAGAGAAAAATCAAAATAGTTTCTGATGTAACAAATGCCAAGCCAAAAACCCTGCAGTCCAAACTCATGTGCTCTAGAAGGGGAAGTGAATTTTGAGGGATACTTTCTACTTTTAGTCTCACCTCAGGATATAAATAAAATCTTGCAATAGCTTCCACCTAATCTTATTGGCATATTCCCATTAGATGGGTAATACTGAGATGTAGGCAAATGTAACTCAGTAAAGCTGAGTGCTCTGAAAATTTAAATCAATTATTTCATCTAATTCCATGTTTCATGAGTTATTTTGATGTGACTCAACACAAGGATTTTTTATTTTTAAAAAATCTGTATTTATCACTCATGCATCAGGCACTATGCTTCACAGTGGAAGTTCAAAGATACATGAAATAAGGTTTCTACACCAGTTTTTTGCCATTACATTTCACATGCCTTCAAAGCACTATGCTGTCTGTGAGGAGCCAAGAAGATTATGATAAGTAAAATAGTGGTGTCCAGGGTAGATTTAAAAAGTTGTCTTCATAGGGCAAGGATACAGTGCTGAGCATCCCAAGCATTCCGAAGGGAACTCACTGGAACTGACTGATATTAGTGCCTTATGTCTGTGGCATGTGCCCATTTCATCCAATAAGAAAAAAATAGAGAATTTAAGAAGGGACTTTTCTCTTCTTAAATCAAGAGCTTTCAATAGATAATCATCATATTGGTAATAGAGCTGAAACCAGGATTCAAGCCTCAAAGCTAATGTACCCTTCATAAATCAGATTTAAATACTTTAAGACCTTTTTGCCTGAAGAGAAATCATTTTTCCAGCAATCATCCTAAAAATCTTGGGGCATCTCTTATCTTATAGTCCCTCTGGATTCTTCTACACTGTTGATACAGAACTTTGCAATTTATTATCAGGTTATTTTATAGACAAAAATTGGGACACTGCTATTTCCCTGGATGCTCTACAAGGATACATCTTGTTAGCCCCTTGGTTCTTATGTGCATATTGGCACTTAGCACAGTGACAATATTGCATGGTTGGATTTAGGGTCTGATTTGGGGAACTGTTCTGCCCTTTATTTCCACTTGGGCAACTTAATTCCATAAGCCTCAGTTTTCACGTCTACAGTACAAGTTAATAATACCTATGTATACCAAACATTCAAGATTTTATAATTCACTTCATTTCACTAATACCCACAGCCCACCTTCTCTGCACCAGGCACCATACTAAGCACGAAGGAGGCATGTAGTCTCTGCCTTTGGTGTGTTCCAAGTTTAGTGTGGAAACAGACTTGTAGATAAGTAATTAAAAATGCCATTTAATAAGTGTTATGTCAGACAGCTGTTGTGAAGGTCAAATATGATAACATAGGTGAAAATATCTTGTGAGCTGAAAAGTTCTATTCAAATAGGATCTAATATCATTCCAGGACTCTCTTCTTTGCCGCCCATCCCAACCCCATGTTTTATTCAAGGTTTAAATCAAACTGAATTCTTCCACAAAATCTTCCTGGCTGCACCAGCCAACACACACAAAACAGCTATGTCTTCTTTTGTTCTCTATTTACTAAATTGTATTCTGAGCTTTATAGTAATTGCAAGAAAAAAATCATTTCCTCTTTTGGAAAAAAACACATAAATCCAAAATTCTTTCTAATCTTAGTTGGGGCACCTCACCTAAAACCTAGAGCTTAAATGTCAGGATGAGAAGCAGTTTAGGTTTTTTTGTTTTTTAATTTCATTTCTTTTATTTTTAGTTGACATATAATAATTGTACATACTTATGGGATACAGAGTGCATTACAAGTATACAACATATAATGATGAAATCAGGGTGATTAGTATATCCATCACATCAAACATTTATCATTTATATGTTTCGAAAATTTAAAATCCTCTCTTCTAGCTTTTTGAAAAGGTACAGGTAACCATACCCACTCTACAGTATAGTTAACCATAGCTACTCTGCAGTGCTGTGGAGCATCAAAACTCATTCCTCCTCTTTGCTATAATTTTGCTTTCGTTAACCAATCTCTTTCCGTCCTCCCCTCCCCCTATATTTCCCAGCCTTTAATTCCCTATAATTCCAGGAATAGTTTTGTTTTAAGGTTTGATTCCAGGTAACTGAATTATGGATCCAAAGAAATAGCTTAATTTAAGAAAGAAAGGTCTGGGATGACTCAACAAAATGCCGATGCTTGCACACCTGTGTCATATCCTACTTTGTTAAGACATTTTCTCTTTATGAGGACTCTTGGGAAGTAGCAGCTGTACTGGTACCCTTAGGCACTTTAATAACCCACCCTGGATGGACATGTAGCTTCTTTAAAAGGCCTCCTGTTGCTGTTAAATCAAAGACTCGCTAAATTAGGGCTGAGTGGTTCTCCTTCCACAAGGATTTTATTAGGGATTAAATGCCTGAGAAGAGATATTCTCTGGGGGAATTACCATTAGAAGCATGTAGCCACTGCTACTTAAGAGAAAGGTAAAAATCCACCTCACAGGACTGTGGGAAGGGTTTCATGGGATTAGGCATGTGAAATTAGTTTCTTTGCTATATATGCAATACACATATTAATTGGGTTTTGTTTATCCATGTTATTTTAACATCCTCAAGCTTTAAGGCCTCATTAAGCCCCACTTTATTTGCAAATACTTCCTTGAAACTTTTTTCCCCTGTGAGCAACTTTTTCTCTGAATTCCTCTAATACTGACAAGAAAAATGCAATGGTCAGAGTCTTTCTTTCCCAGTAGTTTTCATGTTAGCATAGTACATTCCTTTCCATCCTCATTTGTGTCATACTCGTTAATATCTTAACACTGTATCCCTGTACTGTTATATTAAAACAATGTCTTAAATCTACATTGGATACGATTTTGCTTATGTCAACTTTCTTCAGTCTTCAATGCCCGAAGGGCTAATTAACTTAATGAATATCAATTAGGCCTTAATATTTTCCTGCAGTAGGACCAGGACTGGGGCCAGACTAGAAATAAAGTCAATGGATGAAGCTGGGGTGAGAGTTTGAAGAAGATTATGGCATGGTGCCTGCATTCAAATTGTTTCTGTTGAACTAGAAAAGGAAGATCAAACACATAAAATATTAAATAACAACATAGAATATAGTTGAAGAATAACACAGAAAAGAAGCTATAAGTATTTCTTTATTGGTTTATTCATTCATTTACTGATCAAGCATGTGGATGACATATATATCTAATAACAAGCCCACCTCTGTGGTCTAATATATTAGACCGTCTCTCTGTTCTGGACACCGATTAAAAAAGCCCAAGGTTAATTACTAATAAATTATTAAGATAGCAAAAGAAAGGAAAAGAAAGAAGATCTTTAAAGGTCAGCAGTGGCCAGGAAAAATTTTTATAGCAGACACAAAAGTCCACACCGTATCTTCTTTCTGATGCATTAATAGCTACTCCATCCCCACACAGTCAAACTGGACTACTAGTTATCTCCTGAACATTCCTTGTGGATTTCTGAACTTCTGTCACTACTATTCAATGCACTCTATCTCCTGTAGGCAAGCAGCTTTCGCTGACCACTCTGGCTGGGAAGGTTTCTTCCTCTTGTGAAGTTGTGAATCCCTTGTGATTTGATCCTATAAAAGCCCAATGAACTTGACTAGTTGTTTCCATGCCCCACTACCATGCCTCACTTTCCTTGCCCTTAGCAACCCTTTCACCTGCCCATCTGTTTCCTCATTTCAAGGTCCTAGGGAAAGGAAAAACAACCCCTTTCTATTGAAATACTGTGAATAATTCATGTTGTTAGCCTTCTTCTGTGTGTATCTTCTCTCTTGAATTCAATTTTGCCCTTTTGAAGGACTTCTCGTATATCAATAACTCTCAGCCACTATATAAAAATGCATTGATGAATCAAAATCATTTGTTAGGAATATTAGTTGAAATACCAAAGTGTTCACAATAGTGCAGATGTAAGATTATCCCTGTAATTATGCCATTCTCATTTACTGGTATTCCAAAATAAATCAGAGAGAAATATGAGAATTAGAACTGTCAGGGTAGAAACTAAATGTGTTATCCATAGGACAACTTTTTATGGCATCCATCACAGCATAAAAAAGAAAGGCTGAGAACTGCCATATAATATTAATTTATATAGTTGTAGGCTTCAAGTGCCTTCATCATTAAGGCATCCAATCATTATTCCTGACAAATATTGGTGCTTAATCAATTTGTGCTATTTGAGTTAATGACCAATAAGAGAAGTAGGATGCTTTCTTGAGACTGTAAAGTATATAATTAAGAAGTCCAGAAACATAGGGTGAGTGAGAGAGAATATAAATCAAATGACTAACTTGTCTACTAAAATACATATCATCTCCAGATACCATCCAAGGGTTTTCTTCCATGGAATAAAGACAGCTGACTTCAAAAAGAAGATATGAAATTGGAAATGGAAATCACGATGTGATATTAGTCCCACTTTGCCATCTGCTAACAGTGGAACCTTGGGCAAATCATCTAATCTCACTGGGCCTAGGTTTTTTCATCTTTGAAAAGGGAGATAAAAATGCTGATCCTACCTACCTCTGACAATCAGTGTTCCTAAAGGTTTCTTATATTTTACTAACAAATAGACTAATGTTGTGAGTTGTGAGGCTTTTTTCTTGAGTTCTCATTTATTTCGAGGAAAACAATCTTTCATGTTACAAAGAATGAAATGAAGTACAAAGATTTGGACTCCATTTCTCTGGTGTCACCTGTGTCTGCTTCCATTGTTATTTGAGGAGCTGGTGCTCTCTCTCCCTTGTGGCCACGGGAACTGGGAACAAAAGGCATGGCCAGGAAAGAAGATGTCACTATTTTGTGCAGAACTGGTTGATTAAGGTGGTTTCCTTCTCAGACAGTCACCCAAAGGTTTGGCAATATGCTTTCATGTTTTGGAGCAAGGCTACATGTGATTCCAAGGAATGTCACTGTTAACATCCAAAGTTATGTTCCATATAAGACTAAAGGAATTCAAGAGAGAATGACTTTTAACAGCAGATATTTGCAAAACCTCTCTGTGCTGGGAGCAAGAGCATCCCTGGGTAAAGCTTGGTGGAATAAACCCAGTTATTCTTCTGATTTCTAGATGATGCTTTATATTAAAAGAGGCCCTAGTGACCTGAAAGACTAATTGCTCTTCTCAAAATGCCTGGTTTTTATCCTGCTGGTGGGAGAGAAATGGAGTAGTTGGCACCCATCCACCCAATCAAATTCCATAAGTAATCTGACCCATTTTTTCTATGCCATGTTCCAGAAGTTAGAGAACACTTGGGGAAAAAAGAAATGTGATACATTGAAAACTTTAAAGGTAGTTGGCCAGGCTAACACAAAATGGAAAAACAAACCCTGAAACTCTACTAGAAAGGAAAATCAACCATTTGGTAGTGTCCTTTTCTGCCAATATGGATGCACACAACCTCCAAACCTGGAAATGATTCATTCATTTTCTCCAGGAAGAAGGGTAGGGATGGGAGTGAAGGATAACTCATATTACAGAATTCAGAAGGACACCAGCTTGCAATATATTGGGTAGATTAAATGCAATGAGATTTCACAGGCAGGAATCAGAGAAAGGACAATCACAAAGTAGAAAGGAACAGATGAAGAAATGGGAAGCAGTGTGGGAAAGAGGCAAAAAGCATGTTATTTGGGTCTGCAGAAACAGTGGTCTGTCATTAAGGGAACAGGTATATCAAGCAGAGTGGATCTGACAGGTGTATTCAGGCAGCCTCCAGGCACGTGGGCTCCAAACAGGGTTCAGACCCCTGCTCGGCAAAGGCAGGCCACCCCTCCAGCAAGGAGGCCAAAGGCACAATGGAAACCACCCCAAAAAGGACAGCTTTCTGTCAGAGTTTCTCAGGCTGTGAAACAATCTGAGAAACAAAGTGCTTCAGAACCACTGTGGGTGCAATGGGACAGAGCACTTACAAAAAGCATAGATACTTGGAATCCAGACAATTGCAGTCTTCTGAGGTCACACCTGATATTTTTGACAAATGACTTAAGTGAGTCTTATGCACAATTAAGTTTAATGGACACTAGCTAGGAAGATAAAACTGGGTTCTGCACCTTTTTTTGTTCTCAGAGTGACCAAGGCTATCTCTTGGTCACAGCCCCTAGAATAGAGCTGTCTGAACTGAACATAACAGACCCCCTAGTTACAGAAACCTTAGATATTTTTGGATGGAGAATCACACCAGAATTTCTCCATTATCACATCCCTGAAGGTCAAGCCACGTCCTCTGACCAGGGTCTGCGGTATCAGAGGCTACCACTTCAGTCTGCAGTGGTAAGGAGGGTGCGGTCAGACTGCGAGTCTGAGGCACCAATTCCATCTTCATCAGAGCAGCTTTCAGACCCTGGGTGGAACCAAGAAAAGGAAAGAGGGACAAAGGCCTTAAAAAAAATCATGTCAGTCCCACAACATTCATCAAAACCGTAATTGGAGATCGCTATACTAGGTGCCAAAGGTAATATGCTACATTCGTCTGTCATGGGATTGTTACTCAAGTATTAGGACTCAAATTTGCGAGGTGAATTTCTGTGAAGTAAAAAAGTTCTAATGAATTAGAAATTTGTGTATGTGTTTATTAAATTTGTATTTTCCAGCAGATAAGGCAGTCTAAGTAAAATCATGTTCAAAAATCAGGAATTCAGACAGACATCTCTAGTTATATAACCAACCTGCAGAAAAAAAAGCTGAACTGGAGCCACTGTCTACTTCCTGGTAACCCCTGACTCTGTCTCCCTCCCCTCTGATCACTGTTGGTGAGTTTAGGTCCTATTTGTAACGTTTCCGTTCAGAGGCCTCCTACTCTAGGAAGCCCTTGCCCTGTGCCAGGCACTTGTGCACACAGTTACAGCACCGCTAGCCCGTGCATCTACGTTTGCAGCATAAGCAGCTGTTGCAATCACGAGGGGGCTCAGAACTCCTGCAGAATCCTGATAAATACTCCTTCATCCTTACTAATAATCCCCTTGACACATTTTCGTGGTCGTGGTAAACTGAAGGCCAGATACAAGTAAGCGACTTTTAATTCAAAACAAAACAACCAACAAAAGCCACTTCCAAGATCTCTGTCCATGATGTCCTTTTGAAGCGTTACTTCCTGAAAGAAAAGTCCTTCCACTCTGGGTCCCATAAACACCCACCATTGGGGAAGCCATGTCGGAGCCCCCGGGGAACTCGCTCAGTCACCTCTCCTCTCCCTTCTCTCCTCAGCTCCAATGGAAAATCCGTCACGTGGGCCCAGAACGAGAAGAGCAGCCGGGGGCAGCACCTGTGGCAGCGGCTCTCCGTCCACATCAACAAGAAAGAGAACCCCAACCAAACGGCCGTCATCAAGCCCTTCCCCAAGAGCACCGAGAGCCGAGGCCTGGGCGCCGGCGCGGGGGCCGCGAGCGGCGCGGGGAGTGCGGGCGGCGCAACCGGGGCGAGCTGCACGGGCGCCGGCCCCGGCGGGCCCGAGCCCCCCGACGCCAGCCCCAAGGCGTTGTACGACGTGGCCGAGGCCGAGGAGCACTTCCCGGCGCCCGCGCGGCCGCGCTCGCCGTCGCCCATCAGCACGCTGAGCCAGCGCGCGGGCTCGGCCAGCCGCACGGAAGACGACGTGCCGTCGTTGCACTCGGAGCCCGCGGCGCGCAGCAGCTCCTCGCAGGGCTCGCTCATGGAGCAGATCAGCAGCGTGGTGACCCGCTTCACGGCCAACATCAGCGAGCTCAACTCCATGATGCTGTCCACCGCGGCTCCCGGCCCGGGCGTGGGTGCCCCGCTCTGCTCTTCCTACCTGATCCCCAAAGAGATTCAGCTGCCTACGACCATGACGACGTTCGCCGAAATCCAGCCCCTGCCGGCCATCGAGGTCACGGGCGGCGCGCAGCCGGTGGCGGGGGTCCCGCCGGCTGGGGGCGCTGCAGGGGAGGCCCCCGCGGCCGGGCCTGAGGCTGCGGCTGGCAAGCAAGACCTGGAGGAGTTGGTGGCTCTCACCCCGCCGTCCCCCTTCAGAGACTCGGTGGACTCGGGGAGTACAACCCCCAACTCGCCAGTGTCCGAGTCGGCCCTCTGTATCCCATCGTCTCCCAAATACGACACTCTTATCATAAGAGATTACACTCAGAGCTCCTCGTCGTTGTGAATGTCACTGGAAACCACGCTGGGTTCAGCGAGCTGAGCCGAGACCTCCGGTGTTCACACAGTGACAAGCAGAGTCACCTGCTTAAGAACCGAGGTGGAAGTTGCCAAGTACACCCCGTAATGGAAACGTGAGATTAATAGTGCTATTTCACAACAACCGACGAAGACACCAACTACAAATCTTTTGGCAGATTTTCTTCTAGTGGCCTTAGAAAACATGGGCTTTTAAGAAACACTGCTTTTATTTTTGAGGGCTGACAAGGAGTCTGTTAAAACACTTACATACCAAGTGCTTTGCTCCAGGGAAGCAGTGAGTGTGAAACAGCATAATGGAGAGTGAAAAGCGTAGTTAATAAGCAACTGTAAAAAGTTTTATTTGTTTACTTTAATTCTTTTCCCAGAAGAGTCTTTGATTCACCAAACATGAATGTACATTTTCTAGCAAACTCAAAATCTGGGACCAAAACGTCAACCTTTCTCTTCCTTTTTTCTTTCTTTCTTTTTTCTTTTTTTTTTCTTTCCTTTAAAGACCTTGAAAAACAGTAACTTGGGCTCAGTATTTACAGAGGCATTGTTGTGAGTGCATCCCGTGCATAACACACAACTGAACAGTGAGTGCTGCGCTAACGTACGTAGGGCTTCTACCAGAGACTTTCCTCTTCAATTTGGTTGTGAAATACTCTTCCAAAAGCCTGCATCTCGGATTCCACCTAGTTATTTCAGATCCACCTCCATTAACCAAGAAAACCAGTGGAAGATTTCTTGACTATTTCACCATGTTGCCAATCAATACTGGAGTAGCAAAAAATTTTCTGGAATACTGTTTTGTAATTCCCTCACTGGGGTGCATTGTGTAGCTGGAAATTCTCTTTATAATAATAATTCTTGAGCTCCAGCCTGGCTATCTCATTCATGAAACACAACCACGCCTCCTTAAGAATGCTGTTCCGTTAGCATTGCCAGCTAAAATATTAAAATATGCATTTGGGCGTCTTCATTCTTTTCTTTTGAGAATCTGATACACAAAGAGCTCCTCTGTTCTTTTGAGTCCCATCACTGGAAGAGTGGTCCATAGACCCAATGAAGGCATTGTCACGATTGGAGGGACTGCTGAAAGAATTAACACTATCTTAATACACTGGAAATTTTAAACTGTGTCAAGTCAGCTTAGCAGAGATTTAGCTATGCCAATGAGCAGTGATTTTAACTATCCTTGGCTGCTTAAACAGGGCAGCTATGAACTATGACAAATGTAGATTTTTCAAAGCAATACAGAATACTAAAACAGAGGAACCTTAATGAATATCAACCACACAATCTTTCTTAGCCATTCCAAAAAGAGGCAAAGCAATTATTAATATTTTATTTTTTAAATAATTATTAATATGATTTTGTGCACTTCATATTGTCACTTTTTAAAAACTGCAGAAAAGAGATTTAGAATTATAATAGAAACACATGTGCTTTGATAGGCTCATATAGGTAGAATTCACAGTTCAAGACCTGAGTCCACTGTCATCTTTCTTCCTTCCATTGCAGCTATCCTCAGGTACCAAATGTTTTTGATTTTTAAATAAGGATAGTAATAAAAGGAGGAAGTGTCCTATAAATTTAAAGTTCAGTTGACCCAGCCTTATACTAAAGATAGCCTTATGAAAAAGATTTGCTGTAAGGCAGAAGTATATTTTTGGCAGAGAGAAAAAGAAAACTTTTTTCCTTTAAGCTCAATATCCTTATTTTGGTAAGTATTTTTTATTTCACATCGACTTTTAAAAAAAGTTGAGAAATGGAGTCAATCCATTGACATAATTTATCATTCTCCACCTTTAAAAGTTATAATAAATATACTGCTTGTTGACTTTCCTATTCTGATATCTGCTCTTATTTGAAATATCAAGTCAAATCTTCCAATATAAAACATTAAAAGCAAACATTAATTTACTAAAATACCAATTTAAAAGAAATCAAACCTCCCATGCCAAATTTGAAAGTAACATCATGAGAGTATCCAGATACCAAATATTACAATGAGACTTTTGAAACAGAAGTGAAATCTAGCTAAGTTTCATGGTATCATTAAAAGCAAATGTCTGCCTCTACCTGAAAAACAAATGTAAGTATTTTGAAGTATTAATACCCCCTGGACCCTCATCAAAAGGGTGGCATTCACTGAGGGATTGCAGTCATTTCTTAGGTATTGAAACCTTTCTAAATATGCTCTATTCTCTACATCTTGAAATTTTTTTCATAAAATCCTTAGATTGATTTTCATTTTATTCTCAAATACAGTCAGTTTCACTCTATTGACCAACAGAAGAACATTTTTTAAACTTTCTCCATGATCAAATTCATTTTCTAATTTTTTAGCAACATATCTCTTTAAAAAGTATACTACCTTATGAGAAACTTCATTAGAAATTAAAATTTAATGCAAGTAACTTGTCATCTGATAAATTCCACATGATATCATAATCAACTGTGATAATAAATATAACTTATCCAGTTAGAGGAGAACAAGATATATTTTTCTCTGTATTTCTATAACTTTTGTCACTTCATTGAATACATTGTATATTGGACATAAGATTATTAGTAATGCATTCTTGAGATCTTTTATTTTGGAATGATGCTAACTGTCTCTTTGCCAATTCTAATACCAGGTTCCAAGTAATAACTCTACAATACAAAGAGAACTGAATACTCATTCTAGGGCTAGGATATGAACTTCACAATTCATTTGGGTACCTATTCTCATTGAATTTCCTTGTTCCTGGTGCCCAGTGATAATCAGTCGGGACCAGCATGACTAAAAGGAAGGGGAAATGCTAAGGTTCAGCAAAGTGACCCTGCAGGAGAGATTGGTCCCAGGATGCAAGGAAGACGACCTGGTTTGATGAAGTTATACTGACTATTCTAAGCAGTCCTCTCATCCTTTTATTTTGGGAGAGGAGTGGGGCAGCTTGAGAAGAACATAGAAGAACTGTCTTTCTGAGCTAAGGGTGGGGAACGGAAAGGGAATATGAAAAGAAAAATCATAAGAGAGTTGACTTAAACAAGGAAAAAAAGCAAATCCCCAAATGTGCTATCCTTGAAAGTAACAGTCTTTCCCAAACTGCTGCTACCAGCAAGTGATCAGGAAGACTAGGAGCTATTTCTGACTGTAAATGAATTGTATAATGGTTCTGCTGCAGTTCTGTGACTTCCAAACCAGGAATTAAACACTGTTTTTAAGGGAAAAAAAAAAAAAAAAAAAAAAAAATTTCCTATGCTAGTCTCTCAGCAAAGTGTACATGTTTTGGAGACTTCAAAGGTATTATCTGAGTTCACATTTAGCAACAGCTTATTAATAACCCTCAAGCTGTCAGAATCTCTATAGTTACCATTTACAATTTTATACTGTGAAAAAATACAGATCAGTGAAAGTATAAAGATAAATCAGAATTCACTTTGAAGAGGGTCTGAGGCCTGGGAGATTCTCTACTCTCTATTGAAGAATGAGGCATGTATAAAATAGTTGGCTGAATTTCACTGATCTTCCCAATGTGAACAAATATACTATGTATATTGTGTGTATTTCTAGAAATCAATGGCAGCTGCTGGTGGTGTTGTAATTAGAAATCTATATAGAATATAGATGTTTTAGAAAGATGGTGCCAATCCTAAAAGATTTGTGTGGGCTACAAGTGCTTGTACTTACTTTTTTCCGCACTTATAACTGATTTGGTTTTAAAATTGTGTGCGTGTATTTGTTCTTTTTCTGTTGTTGCAGCTTGTACTATTAAAATAATAGAGAATGTTAAATTATTTTGATGTGAATTGCAAATGATTTTTTTCATAAAGTTTAACATTTTTATCAGCATTGTTTTGCTTTGTACTTGTATAAATGTGTTTTATTTTAGCATTTAAAAATACACTTGCCTGTTCTCAGTTGTCTAAATCATGTTATAGTTGGTGTTTGTGAAGTCAGTTACTTTTTGAAAAACATTAAAAAAAACTATTATATGACTTTAAGATTATTCCCCTCAAATCTTTAGAATATTGTCTCAATACTGTTTTCTAAGATGGAAGAGCCATGCTACTAATTAACCTTAAATTCTGAATGATCTGCACTTTGCAATTATGGGGTTTACAAAGTAAACAATAGACAATAGATAAAAGTGAAAATATAAACCAACCAAAAACCAACCAGAGATGCTGTTCCTAAAGACATCTACACATACCATTTAAGACATAAATAAATACTTTTTCCAAAAAAGGAATATAAGAAATACACAGTGTTTTGCATCTAGACAAACAAATGATAGTTTCACAATTTTCTGTATTGATAGAGGCAACATCACACAAATAAAACAGATTATTTGTGTGTGTATCTGTGTGTATACAAAATATACACACATTTACATAGATGTTTTACTTTTGAGTCCATCTATATGTGTGTTTGTGTGTATATGTGTGTTTGTGTGTACATGTATGTGCATATTTATATAATTTTTTCAGAAAAAAAATTTACTTGTCAAATTACTTTTTATTTTGACTGACTCTTAAGCAAATTTACATTCCCTGAACACAAATTAGTGAAAACCTCAAAGCAGAACACAGGGTAGATGCTTGATATATGGAAGAAAAGGTGTAGATTTTAAAATATAATTGTTCTATGCTTCCCCAAATTGTGTTATTGATACTCATAATTACATATATGCACACATATAAACATAGATACATATGTATACATATATTATTATACAAAATGTGTTTGATCTTAAAAAAGAAAATCATGTTGTCTGCTTTGTCACACTCTGCCCTTCAGTGTCATCTACTCTGAAGTAATATGAATGAGCATATGTTCATTTAAAATTAAGGTCAAGGTGAGATATATGAACCTAGAAAATTATCTTCTAAAAATCAAAAAAGGCTTGTAAGGCTCCATAGAATCAGAGAAGGACATTCAAAACCAGCTGATGCAATAGAAGTAACAGTGAATTAAAAGCCAGGATCTCTTACCCTGAATATATTACCTTAATTTCTCTACAACTCAGTTCCTGTTTCTTTAAATGCAGAGGTGAGTTATAATAACCTGTGAGGTCTCTTTAATTTCCAACATTCCTGAAAATGCGCAATAGATAGTAGCTATTGGTAATGACAATGTAGTATTTAGTATACAGTTGATAGCAGGCAGATTAAATATGTTATTTCTAATGTTACTTGTGAAGCTATAACAAATTCTTGTCAAACTTAGAGTAAAATGGGGGAAACCTATTGAAGTTTGAATTCATATGCAACCTTGAAACCATCCGTCAAGGACAAATTAGCAAATTGATATTGAATGCCACAAAGAGAATGCTGTTATATGCTCTGTTATAATCTCTGCTGAAATCTAGATAATTTTTTGGTTATGCTGTACATGAATGATCAGCTTTAGAAAACAATTCTCAAATATTTACTTTTTTATGGTAGCTAGCTTGATAGGAGGGTAAATAGAATTGTATTAATTAATTTAAACAAGAACATACTATTTACATTTTTCCTCAAAGTATTTTGAAATTCAGAACCAGTTACTACATTTCACCGTTATTATTTTTTAATTAGTGTTAATGCATACATTTTATGAAGGAATGTTTAAACTCAGCTTCTCCAACCATTCTTAGAATCCTAAACCAAAGGTTTTGCAGGGAAACTTAACCTCGACGAGAATAAATATTTTAAATTCGCTTTTACTCCAGGAAAGAGGCATTTATTTTTGCCAAGATATATGTTTTTTGAGGTATATAGGACCTACAAACAGGCTAGTTCTGTGATATATATATATCAGATACATTAGTCTTATTTATGTATAGCTTGTATTCTTACTCGATGACTTAAAAATAAAGCTTTATATACTATCATATTTCTATAACAGGGTATATGTTGTATTATAAATTATATGAATGAAATGTCCATAAAAATCACCTAATATAGTAAGTTGGTTTTTCTAAACTGCTAAATAGTAATAGATGATTCATAAAACAAAAGTTTTTACAGCTTTAAAACTTTTAAAAATGTAATAATTCCAAGTTTAATGACTGTCTTCATCTCAGAATTTACCAGTCTTTAATATGGTAATATGTGTTAACTTTTTTTATGAAGCTGTCTCCACAGAGTAGATTTTTATAAAACATATTTTGGAAATATTATTATATAAAACATAATTGATATATACTTTTTCTTTTAGTCTTCAAAATGTATTGCTATTTCTGTGATCTCCTGAGGTTTTTAGAGCCAAAAACATGGATTGATACAATTACGGCATCACCTTCAGGTGCCATTTTACTGCGCCATGGGAAGTCTTCCTCAATTTTTTATCGACTTTCCTCCCATTTTCTGATTTCTCAGACTTCTATCAGCACATTTGCTTTGCTTTCATGAGTCAAGCTGAAGGTTTTCCTTTACATTTTATTTTATTTTATTTTAGTCAGAAATGTTGTATAGTTTCCTTAATTCCAACAGCCTCAAATGAAGCAATATGTGAGATACAACATGAGTAGATATTGACTAATCAGTGAAGTATATTCCGAGGGCACCAGAAGGTTATCAGAGTACTTTCCAGAAGCTATTTTTAGAAACTGTTTTCATATTTTTTTCTAATTAAATGAGAAAAGTTACATGGACATATCTATAGCACATACCATGCCAATGCATTTCTATTCTTTCATGTTCAAGATTAGGGCTTCAGCCCTTTACTTCCCTGTGTGTGTGGTTCTTCAAATACTTAAGTTCTTCTTTCTGAGGAACTCAAATCACATCATTAGCCTTAGTACATTCATTCCACTCTTCAAAGAGGCATGAAACAATCTAAATGTATACAGAGAGGAAAGGTCTTATTCTGAGAAGGTAAGTAGCCACTGTAATACCCCAGGACAAGTTAGCAACAAAATTAGGGCAACATCCTGGCTAGTTCCATCCAGCCAGTGCAAAAGAAGCCAGTGGAAATGCTTTCTTGCTCTTTGTATGGAAATAAAAACCACCAAGGTCAATTCCTTAAAGATAAGAAGAGATTGAGATACAATCATTCCTAATCGACAAAGTAGGACTCAGGAACACAAGAAAAATGTGAGTGATGATGGCAGGGCTATCATCAATTTACTATATTAACTCATTTTTTTTTTTTTTGAGACAGAATTTTGCTCTGTTGCCTGGGCTAGAGTGCCATGACATCAGTCTATCTCACAGCAACCTCAAACTCCTGGGCTCAAGCAATCCTCCTGCCTCAGCCTCCCCAGTAGCTAGGACTACAAGCATGTGTCACCACACCTGGCTAATTTTTCTATTTTTAGTAGAGATAGGGTCTCGCTCTTGCTCAGGCTGGTCTCGAACTCCTGAGCACAAGCAATGCCACCACCTTGGCCTCCCAGAATGCTAGGATTACAGGCGTGAGCCACCATGCCCAGCCTGCCCTCCATTCTTGGTGTGCTCTTGGGCATAGAATGACCAGAAACACCAAAACGTCAAGTCCAGATTTTTAAACAGATTTAAAAGCCCAAATAAATTAAAGGAAGCCCAATTGTGTTATTGAGTGATGTTATTTGCTAAAGCAGTACCATCAGTTAACTCAGTCCCTATATGTGCAAAGCATTGAGAGGCAAATTCTAATAAAGACAGGTGTAGAAATATTAATATTAATGTCCAACACAAAGTGATTCAAAATAAAAGTCATTGAAAGATATTTTACTTAGAAGATAGAATAGGCATGAACCTATGTATGTCTAACAATATGGCTTCAAACTTATAAAGCAAAGACTAATAGAAACACAAGAGAAAAAAAAATCCACAATGACAATGGACTTCTTTAATATACTTAACTCACAAATACATCAAGAAGCCAAAAGAAAAAAATAGATTACATTTTAGAGGAATAGAGTAAAACAAATAGCAAGAATAATCAAACAAATGTATTTAGAGTTTTGTTCTTGTTAACAGAGAACAGACATTCTATTCATCATTCTTAAAATGTTCATAAACATTAACCTCAGATTAGGCCACAAGGGAAATCTTAACAAATTCCAGAAAGCAAAAATCATACAGGCTATATCCACTGACTAAAAGATATGAAACCTTAAATTTAAAAAAAGTCATCCAAAAGAAAATGTACACTTGGGATCTCTTTTCTAAAATAGATTCTAGGATGAAAAAAACATAACTAAAATTATAATCTACTTATAAATGAACAGAGCCCTGCATATTAAAATCTGTACTATAGCCTTTTATTAGAGTACTCCAAAGAAAATGAGTAAACATTTACTCTAAATGTATATGTTTTTAAAAAGACTGAAAATAAATTAAACATTCAATTGAAGATATTGAAAATAAACAATAAAAAACAGATACAATGCAAATAATTAACATTCATTAAATCAAAAGGGATATAAGAAAACAAACATCTAACAAAAAATAAAAAATGATCATTAAAACCAAACTCATTTCATTTGAAAAAACCAATACATTGACAAACATTAATGAAATCTAACCAAGTAAAAGAGAGAAAACACAAACAAAATTAGTAATGAGAAAGGAGATAAGTAAATAGAAATATAGATATATGAATCTATTAGGTAAAAGTTTTCACTAATAAATTTGAAAATATAGATGAAATGAATATTATTCTAGGAAAAATATAAATTACCAAATTGGAGCAAAAACAAGTAGAAAAGATAACTCAGACCAATAATGATAGACTATTTAAAAATGAATTTTAAAATATCTTACTGTAAAAAGCATAAGCCTAAATCTTTTACAGGTAAATTTCACTATGAAATGTAACTATAGAACATGGAAAAATATGGAAATATCTATAGTTTATTCATGAGGCTTTCATACACGAATCAGACAAGGATGGAAATAAAAGAAAATTCTAAGCTAATTTCACTTTAAACATAGATTTTTTTAAAATCCCAAGTAAAATATTTAAAAATAAAATTGTGAAATTTAATAAATGAATATAATAGTAATAATACTAATACTTTATGAACAAGTATAAGATTAAATTTTGTTCAGTATTAAAAAGTCTATTACTATAGTTTACCCACTAACATATTAAATAGAAAAATGTGATATATGTAATAGATAACATAAAAAATTAGATAAAATTTAACACTAATTTCTGATTACAATAAAATAAATTAGTAACTAAAAATGGAAGAACATTTTCTTAATATAGAAAAAAAACTCAGACACCTATAGCAAACATGATACCAATAACAAAATATTAGAAGAAGTCCGAGTAAATTAAGAATGAAAGAGGTATGCCATATATGCACAATTTCTGAAGTGATTATGTAATTTTCATCTAAACATGACATTTTTGAGAGTTAAAATATTAGTATTAGTGATATTGGGAAAATGGCTTTACCTGGGACAATTGTTTGTACCTGGACTATTCTGGGCAAACCAGGATATAAGCCCACTTTAACTTATTATCATACTATTTGATATGGCCTTTGCCCTCCTATATAAAACTCTAAGTCAAGAAAAACAAAGAGATAAAATTCTTCAAAAAACAAATATAAGCCAGAGGTGCAGTGGTATGTGTCTGTAACCCCCACTACTCAGGAGGCTGAGGTGAGAAAAATCCCTTCTTTTTTTTTTGGATTTTAGAGACAGCATACGAGAGAATCACTTGAACCCAAGTGTTTAAGTCCGACCCTGCCAAGCAACATGGGAAGACCTGGTCTCTAAAATAAATAAATAGATAGATAGATACATAGATAGATATACATACTGGCAAATTCGTCTACCTATAGAAATCTGGAGCAATTTAGAAATAAAATATTAAGTTTAATGATAGAAAAAGACAAAAAGAAAAAAGTAACTAGTTATGAGCTATGTGAATTTAGGCAAGTAATTTCTTGTCAGTAGTAGGTTAGTCACGAGCATTGTAAAATCTGCTAAGCTGGCAGGGAAAGTTAAAGATAAAAACACAATAATTTTTTAATTCTGAAAAATTCAGTAAAGTATATGCTTGATAAAAAGTTAGCATAGAGGGTGTAGGTGGGGTATTATTTTAGAACACTTCCCAAAGAGGTTACCAAAAAGCCAAATTTCAAAAGATCAGTAGGAGCTGAGCAGATATATATAAGAGAGGAAAGCATTCAGGCCCAAGGAACAGTGCATCCCCTGACACAAGAAACTGCATGGAGTGTTCAGAGAAGTACTATTACTTTCATTTGACTAGAGCTGCTTGGAAAGATGAAATGAGAAAATGTACAGGAAGTGCTCCGCACAGAGTTTGGTACATAGAGTATGTTCCTTCAATACTAGCTGCTTTCGTTGTAGTAGTAGTAGTTTAGATGTTTATAACAGATTTAATGAAATAACTATATGCAATATAAAACACGTATAACAATATGTGCTGCTTTTATTCCTGAGTATATACAAATCTTTCTCTAACAACTGGAACACAAATAAATTTAAACAATCAAAACTCAGTCAATAGGATCCTAATCACTCATATTGTTACAGCAAATATCAGAACCAAATGTAAGAAAAAAGTTGATATAGCCTTTTACAACTAAATTAGCTTAAATGAAAAAGTTAAATAAATTTACTTATTTTCACTAATTAATAACCAGAAGTGAGTAAATTAATACACAATAACAAAAAAATGGGAGAGATTGTGATACGAACATGGCCTTTCAATAAGGATAATTAAAACTAGGGAGAAAAAAAAAAGAAACTTCAGAAGAACACAAACTACATTATATATGACCTTGGTCAAGAGACTCCTTCAGTTCAGGAGCCCCCTCCACTCAGGTAAACCCCTTCTCTAGATTTCTTTTCTCGTTCATAAGCTAAAACAGTTGTCTTACTTAGATCAGTGTTTCCAAGAATTTCAAAAATTCTGAGACCTTAATGCCATTAATGTAGTATAAACATCCAGTGTAATTTATCTCTTTTTTATTGTGGTAAGAACACTTAATATGAGATCCCATTTAAATTTTTTTTTAAAAAGTATACAATACTCTATTGTTAACTATTGCACAACATTGTACGGCAGATCTCTACAACTTACCTGTGTAACTGGAACTTTACACCTATTGATTAGCAATTCCTTATTTTCCTCTAACCCTTGTCCCTGGAGACCATCATTCTATTGTCATTCTCCGTGACTTTGACTGTTTTAGATACCTCATATAAGTCAAATTATGCAGTATTTGTCCTTCTGTGACTGGCTTATTTCACTTAGCATAAGGTTCCCCAGGTTCATCCATGTTGTCACATATGGCAACAATTCCTTCTTTTTAACCATATTTTTCAATTATAATATAATAATAATCTATTGTATATATATGCATAAATATGTATAATTTACTCATTCTTTGATGGACAATTAAGTTGTTTCTACATCTTGGTTATTATGAACAACTGAAAAAAAACATTAAATGTTTAAATCCGTGCTGTCTAGACCCTTTAAGAGAATATAGAGTAAGCAATTAATAGAAATGAGATCTGTGGGTTTGTGATACATTATGTTATTTAGTCTACTAAACACTATTAAGGACTGATTTTTGAACTCCAAATATCTTCCTAAATTCAGATCATGAAAGTGGGTTGTTTTTGCCATAATATGTAGCATTATTTCAACCTATCTTTAAATTAAATTCAGTTCCTACACATGAAATAATCTCAAATCTTATTTTACTTGTCATCCAAACATGCTGTTTTTCCAAATGCGATTTAGAGTAAATTTATAAAGGCTTTTTGGTAAATGGAAAAAAGTTATAGTTTGTCCTTTTTGGTAATCTAGTCAAATAACAAATACTTAATGGCTGTCTGCTATTTTCCAGGGCTCTTTTCTAGGTTCTGAGGGTTCAGCAATGAGTAAAACAAATAAAAATTATTATCTAAATAGATATTACTTTTATTATGTGTATGAATGTGTGTTTTAGAACAAGACACAAAAAACAGAAATTAAAAAGCAAAGTATAGTATAATTAGAAAATGATAAGTACTGTGGGAAGAAAAAGTAAAGTAGATAAAAGAGACATAAATTCAGAGAAGGGGAGTAATTTTAAATAGATTGATCAGGAAGGATTTTACTTCTAGGTGATATCTGAGCACACACTTGAAGGAAATGTAAAAGCAAGTTATGAAAATATCTAGGAAAAGAATATGCCAGGAAGAAGAAATAGTAAGTGCAAAGACCCTTAGGAAGGATTGGGTCTGGAAATGTTAGGAATAACAAGAAGTCTTTTATGGCTGGTGAAGAGTAGGGTGGGCAGTAGGGCTGATGTCAGAGAGAAAATCCAGAGTTAACTCATATAGAGCCTTGTAAGCCAATTAAGGAAGCTGGCTTTTACTCCGAGGTTTTTGAGCAGAAGAATAACATTACCTGAGTTGTTTAAAAAAAAAAAAAAAAAAAAACTAGTCTAGAAGCCCTAGAATAAATTGTTAGGATGCAAAGTTAAAAGCAGAAAGGCTGGTAAAAAGCTACTGCAATGAACAGAGAAGAAAACAATGGTGACTTATAGACCATGGTAGCAGCAGTGGAGGTCATGAGAAGTGGCGATACTTTATATATACATAAGTGTATGTGTATGAATAGAGTCATCAAGATTTGCCAATCAAAAAAAAAAAAAAATATTTGCCAATGGATCAGATGTGTGGTGTTAAAGAAAGAGGAGTTGAGATTGAGCTGCCCTTAACCGTTCTGAAAAGCTGCAATTGGCACAGATTTTGAAGGAATGATCAGGATATGTTAAATCTGAGATGTAGATGGTTGGGTTTCAGAGTTTAGAGCTCAGGAAAAAAGGCTAGAGTGGAGCTATAAAACATATAAATAAATAGATAGACATGTCAATGACTGAAGATAATATAAGAGCAAATCTTATATATTATGTAATTATGTACATATTATATAATGTATTATGTATGTTATATAATATGTAATAAATTATGTCATATAATTATTATATAATATAAAATGATCAAAAATAAACTTTACTTACTCATGATCAAAGCATTTTACTAAATCAAAATGATGATTTTTTTAAATCCTAAGGGGGCATTGTGAGATTATATATCATTATGAAAAGAGCTTACTAATCAATCAAATATTGAAAAATACTTTTCTCTATTATCCCTATAGTTAATTTTAGCTTAAAAAAATCACTGAACTTTATAATAGGGGTAGAAGCTTTAAATTATATGTATCTAAGCAACAATATTTCACAAGTAAGAAAGGGACCTTCTGGGTGATAGATGAGATGGGCCTGCATAATAAAATATCTCAATCCTAGCTCCAGTTTCACTAATACACTTGCTGCAAATTGCCCTCTGGAATTTGAAGGCTCAACATTGCCAGTAAGCAAGCTATTCATTCGTATAACATTCTCTGTACTTTTCCTCCTTGAAAGCTATGTGGCTAGTCAGCAGAAGACCTGGGATTCAAAACCATCTCAGACTTCGAGAGCCATCAATCATTCCAGCACACCTTATCTCATGAGACTTGACCAAGATGCTTCCCTCCAGAACAGGCCATACTTGAGTCCCAGGCCTCATTCACAGCCTAAGCACCTTAAGGAGAACAGCAAGCCTAAGTTTTCTGGTGTCTGCTTGACACAGAGCAGGACAGAGTGCTGCCATTTCATCCAACAGAACACAGAGCATCTTTCCCTGGGCCATGCCATCACCTGAAGAATTAGGGGCCACTGCAACAACTAAGAGGCACCCAAACCAGTTGTGGGCCTTTAATAGGGACGATTCCTAGAGAAGGTGATGCTAGAGGTAGGACATGAAGGACTACTACTCACAGGATATTGTTGACAAAAGAAACAGCACTTACAGAGGCACAAGTGTGAAGGTCAGCTGTCTGTGATAAACAGCAAGGGGTTTGGTAGGACTGAAATATAGCGTTCTTATGAGGAAGTATCAGGAAAATGGTTAAAAAGGTAAAAAGAAAGAAAAAAGAAAAGAAAAGAAAAGAAAAAGAAAAGGAAAGAGAAGAGAAAAGAAAAGAAAGAAAAAAGATGCTATATAATTTGCTAAGGAGTTTAGAACTTATCTTTAAGGTGATAAGGAGCCATTGAAGGATTTTATAGGTAGATTGGCATGAGCAGATTTTTGTTTCTGTAATATGCTTGTGACAGAGTGAAAACAACAGAAGAGGGGAGGGTGAGCCAGACCAGGGCAGAGGGTAATCTACTGTACTTGAGAAGTAATGAGAGTCAGAACTTTGGAGATGGTGAATTCAGGAAATGTTCTGAAGCAGAATTGGTATAAATGAGTGACTGGCTAGAGGAAGTGAGTGGGATGGAGCAGTCTAGGACACCACCTGGGTGTCTGGTGATTAACAGAGAGAGTAGCAGCAATTGCAGAGTCGGGGAATGCCCATGAGTTCTGTATTAGATATATAGAGTTGAGATGACTGTGAAACTGTAGTTAATATATCCAGTAAGCAGTGGATAATGGAGTAGAGCTCAGAAGAAAGAGGAAACAGCACACCCAAAATGATCACTGAAAAGGTGTTGTGGAAGGAACTATTTACAAAGTATGAGCAGAGTTAGGAAACTAAGTAGAGATTAGCAGGAACTAGTAACAGAAGGGAAGGAGCAAGGGAAGAAAGAGTTTTTTGAATCGGTAAGAGCTGCAGCTATAGGAAAGGGCCACCTGAAAGGCAGTGTGGTCCTGGGAGCTGGGAAATGCCACATTCCTTTCTTTCAAAACTGCCCTCACATCTCAGATAGGCTGCCTAAAACTATGGCAGTTGACTGTGTGAGATACACGTGCCCGGGAGAGGGTAGTCAGTCACCTCTAATAGTTTGCCCTTTGCATTGGCCTAGGGAGACTGCCCCACTGACAGTACTTTAACTGATTATCCCTGGATTAATACAGCGTTACAGCTCTAAGTAACACTGACAACTGTTTATCTATATAATCCTAATTTCCTTATAACCAGGACAATCAGTTAAACCTGCAAATTAATTAAAATCAGACGGGACCATAGAGATCACCTATCATAGTTTATTATTACCACATCTCTTGATATGCACACACCTAGGAACTAACACTATATGGGGATACATGAAATCAGAGGATAAACACAATTATAAACTAAGGCATTTATTGTACATTAGATTTATGTAAAACACCTAGCATGGTGCTTGGCCATATGGTGTCTAAATATATATTACTTTCATTCCCCCTTCTTTTTTTTTCCATTATAGATGAGATTTTAGACAGTGTAGCCAATTTGCACAATGCTACCAAGAATTCGTGAAAAAAGGACCAGGAAAAGAAAGGATTGTGCATCTGCTATATGCTTGCAACTGGACATGGCACACATAAAATGCCATTTATCTCATATAAAAGTCCTTGTAAATTAGATTGGAACCCATTTTCTAGCTCCCATTCTGACAGCTTTCTGCTACAGCATGCTGTTTCTCTTTGGTTTGAATCCTCCTCTTGCTTAATGTATAGTTGAATTAGCTTCCAATGTCAGAGAAGCCCACAGAGACATTCACATCTAATTTGCCCTCTTGCTCTAGCGTTTCTCCTGATTACCAAGCTGACAGGTGGCTCGAAAATCATAAATGGATGGAATTCTGGAGAGGTAAAACAGAGCAGCTGGCAGGCCAAGGTCAGGATGACACACAGGTTCAAATGATTTTAGAAGATTGGAATCAGAATTGGAAATCCTTCCTTCCAAATTCTTTCCTGGAGAGAGTAATCCAGGATAGTCCCAAATAACTTCTCACTTTTTAAAAATAAAGAATATCATGTGCTATGCAATTGCCAACTTGGAAACACTTGCAGCAAAAGGGGGAGACATGGTATATAGCAGTGTTTCTTTCAGCATTCTCCAGAGATGAGTCTGACATACTTCTGGCTCAGAAGCCCTGGCCGAGGAATTGTGGCCATTGCTAACATCATCCATCTGTGTGGACAATATAAAAATCCATTCCGCCAACAGATGGGCCAGGCTGCATGGGATAACATCTAAGGAAAAGTAGCCCTTTTTCAAGATT
The DNA here is from genome assembly GCF_041146395.1 of Eulemur rufifrons. Lineage (NCBI taxonomy): Eukaryota > Metazoa > Chordata > Mammalia > Primates > Lemuridae > Eulemur > Eulemur rufifrons. The sequence goes on from NC_090988.1 coordinate 41,377,892, forward strand.
ATACCTTTATTGCCCTATGGGATGCCATGTTAGTTAATTTATTTTAACTCAATCTCACCATTCCACATCTCTCTGCTGCTCAAGAAGGACAGGCAAAACCTCCAGAGGGACATTTCAGAGTGCTGAGAAACATGCAATTATCTAAACCAGCCACACACAACTCAATATAAATTCTCCTTGCCCTGCATCTATCCTTGACTAAAGTGACAAATTGTGTCTGGACAGAGAATGCAGAGAAGTAGAAGAGGGAAAGGAGAGGCTTAGCAAGCTTTTAGCTAAAATATTTATTATATTTTAAAGTTTTCTTTGGATCAAGAGTTTATGAATTCTAGCCAAAATTCCTGGCAAATGAACACAGGTTTTCCAGAGGACTAAGAATGGGAAGGTTCCTACAAAGAGAGATGGACTTAATATGTCCCAGCTCTGTTAGTTACTAACAGTCTCAGAATGCTCATCAGTTAGAAGTCCTCCTTTGCAGGATAAATGGTGGCTAAGGCAAAATGTTTGTGATCAATGCCATGTGTTAGCTGTTAATTATTATTATTAATTGTCATAATAATAAGTTCTATCCTAAATAATATTTACATTAGATTTTTGGCAGGAATGTGATAGTACAGCTGTGTGCTAGAATGCTAAAACTTGAACTAGATCTTCTAATTTCTGGTCCCCATGGAAGGGCTAGCTCCACAGCACCCCATTTCCTTCTTTTTATCGAACTCTGCTATAAGACAACATTTGTAAAAGAAGTCACCACTTTCAGATCAAAAGTGTGCATGGCTAAGTGTGTCCATTTCTTAGAGAAGCACAGTTATGTGGTTAAGCATTCCTCTTATCCTTCCCTTGTGTCTGCATTGCCACAGAATGATATTAGACAACAGCTGCTTTGGTTATACCGGTTGGAGCATGAGAAAATAATGTGAAAGCAGAAGTACTTTTGGTCTGAATAAATATTGCATCAACAGCAAATTAAAAGGCAAACAGACAGACTGTGACCTGGATTTGGGCTCAACAGACCCGGGTTAAGATTCAAGTCCCTCACTAACTAGCTATGAGATCTTAGGCCAAGTAATTTAATTTCCTTGAGTCATAGTTCTATTTTCTGTAAAATAAAGATGATAAATGCACCCAGCCTAACTCAGTGCTGTTTGGAAGATAAAACATCATAATAATGTGCACAAATGTTTTTGTAATTATAAAGAATTAGAAAAAAATACTAGCTGTTAGCTGTTATACTAACCACTAAAATACTAAAATGTTTCCTCTCAATCTGCTACCAGCACCATTCTTCCAGTTGCTCAAAAATTGAACCCTTCCTTTCCTCAGCCGCCTAGCGCTGCTGCCCCCCGCACCCCATTCACCCCCTCGTCGCCTCTGGTCGCACCGTCCTTGGCTGGAGTCAGAAAAATGGCTACAAACTTCCTAGTCCATGAGAAGATCTGGTTCGACAAGTTCAATTATGATGACGCAAGATGCAGAAAGGAAATTCCATGAGCAGATGAACGGGCCTGTGGCTGGCTCCCCCCGCCAGGAGAACGGCACCAGCATGATCCTCCAAGACACTGCAAGAGCCAGAGAGAATATCCAGAAATCCCTGGCCGAAATTCAGGCCCCGGGGCCTTCAGCAGCCAGATGGAGACCACAGTGAGCTCATCACTGGATCGCCAGCCTGGAAGTGGAAAACCAGAGCCTGTGAGGCGTGGTGCTGGATCTGCAGCAGGCTGTCCCCAAGCTGGAGGCCTGGCCCAGCGTGCTTGAGAGGAGCTCACCCACCCACCGGGCCACAGCCCCGCAGACCCAGCATGTGTCTGCCAAGTGTAGCCTCCAACCAAGATGGCGGCCACATCAACCAAAGATAACAAGGACAATGACATTAACCTGTTTGGCAGTGACAACGAGGAGGAGGACAAGGAGGCAGCCCAGCTGCGGGAGGAGAGGCTACAGCAGTATGCAGAGAAGAAGGCCAAGAAGCCGGCACTGGTGGCCAAGTCCTCCATCCTTCTGGATGTCAAGCCTTGGGATATTGAGATATGGCCCAGCTGGAGGCCTATGTGCACTCCTTCCAGCTGGATGGGCTGGTCTGGTGGGGCTCCATGCTGGTGCCCGTGGGCTACGGCATCAGCAAGCTACAGATCCAGGGTGTGGTGGAGCACATGGTGGGAACTGACTTGCTGGAAGAAGAGATCACCAAGTTTGAGGAGCATGTGCAGAGTGTTGACATCACAGCTTTCAACAAGATTCAAAGCCTGATGAGCACGTGTGTGAGTGAGGCCCTGCCACGATTAAAGACTGAGTCTCCTAGTCTCCTGCCGAAAAAAAAAAAAAGGATGCTTGACTGCTCTCCTGCCTTTCTTCCTTTTTCACACGTCATAACTCTCAATTGATCTAACTTCAAAATATATACAGAATCATGCAACTTTACTGAATTTATTTATTAAGTCTAACAATTTTTTTGTGGTATCTTTAGGGTCTTCTGTATATAAGATCATGTTGTTTGCAAACAAGAACAATTTCGCTTTCTCCTTTCCAATTTGAATACCCTGTATTTCTTTCTCTTGCCTGATTTCTCTGAGTAGGAATTGCAGTACTAAATTGAATAGAAGTGGTGAAAGTGGGCATCCTGTCTTGTGCCAGATTTGAGAAGAGAAGCTTTCAGCTTTTCCCCGTTCAATTTGATTTTAGCTGTGGGTTTGTAATATATGGCCTCAATTGTGTTGAAGTACATATCTCCTATATCTAATTTGCTGAGCATTTTAATCATGAAAGGATGATGGATTTTGTCAAAAGCTTTTTCTGCATCTACTGAAATGATCATATGGTTTCTGTCTTTCTTTTTATTAATATGGTATATCACATTTATTGATTTGTATATGTTGAACCATCCTTGCATCCTTGGGATTAATCCCACTTGATAATAATGGGTGACCATTTAATGTGTTGTTCAATTTGATTTGCTAGTATCTTGTTGAGAATTTTGCATCTATGTTCAAGAGACATTAGACTGTAGTTTTCTTTTTTTGCTGTGTTCTTTTCTGGTTTTGGAATCAGGAGAATGCTGGCTTTGTAAAATGAGTTTGGAAATATTCCCTCCTCTCAGTTTTCTGGAATGGTTTGAGGAGAATTGGCATTAGTTCTTTAAATGTTTGGTAGAATTTAGCAATGAACCTGTCAGATCCTGGGCCTTCCTTTGATGGAAGACTTTTATTACTGATTCAATTTCCTCACTCATAGGTCTGTTTAGATTTTTCTATTTCTTCATAATTTAATCTCGATGGTTTGTATGTGTCCATTTCTTCCATGGTATGAACTTTATTGGTGTATAGTTATTTATAATAGTCTCTTATGATCCTTTGTATTTCTGTGGTAGCAACTGTAATGTCTCCTTGTTCATCTCTGATTTGATTTGAGTCCTCTCTCTTTTTTTCTTAGTACAGCTAAAGGCTGGTTGATTTCATTTATCTTTTCAAAAAACCAACTCTTCCTTTTGTTGATCTTTTGAATTTTTTGTAGTCTATATTTTTTCTTCTACCAATTTTGAGTTTAATTTGTTCTTGTTTTCCTAGTTCCTTGAGGTGCATCATTAGATTGTTTATTAGAAATCTTTCTTCTTTTTTGGTATAGGTGTTTATTGCTATAAACTTCCCTCTTAGAACTGTCTTATAGCTTTTGATATGATGGGTTTCCATTCTCGTTTGTCTCAAAAAAAATTTAATTTCCCCCTTAATTTCTTTATTGACCCCAGGTTATGATCTAGCAATCTCACTACTGGATATATATCCAAAGGAAATGAAATCAGTGTGTTTGTTGCAGAGATATCTGCACTCCCATGTTAATTGCAGCACTGTTTATAATAGCAAAGATATGGAATCAATCTAAGTGTTCAACAATGAATGAATGGATAAAGGAAATGTGGTATATATACTATTCAGTCATAGAAAAAATAAAATTCTGTAATTTGCAACAACATGGATGAACCTGGAGGACATGTTAAGTAAAATAAGCCAGACACAGAAATACAAACACTGCATGCATGACCTCATTCATATGTGAATTATTAAAAACAAACAACAACCAAAAAGTTGACATCATAGAAGCAGAGAGTAGAACTGAAAGAGTGAGGTTGGTCAACAGGTACAAAGTTATAATTAGGTAGGAGGAATAAGTTCTGGTGTTCTACTGAACAGTGGGTGACTATAGTTAACATATTACAAAATAGCTATAAATGGGGCTTTGGAATGTTCTCATCACAAAGAAATGATAAATTCCTGAAGTGATAGATATGCCAACTACCCTGATCATTATTCAACATATATATGTATGAAAACATCAAATTGTACCTCATAAATAGGCACAGTTACAATGTGTCAATAAATAAATATATATACACACACACATATATGCAAACACAGAATCAGAATACTTCACACCAATCTACTACTAAATGGTTCACGATGCCATCATCTCGTGTCTGGATTCAGCAATAGTCTTTTAAAGGGTCTCCTTGTGTCCACCTTTGCCACAGTATACGAGGTCTATCTAGAAAGTATCCAACCATGTAATATGAACATGTTATATTAACAATGGCTAGATACTTTCCAAGCAGACCTCGTATTTTCAATACAATACCCAGGGTGATTCCTTTAAAATAGGTCAGATTAAGACACTTTTGCTCAGAATCTTCTCAGATCTTTACTGACAGTAAAAGCCAAAACTTTTATAATCACCTTCAAGATCTTTTTTTTATTTCTTTAAGGCTGTATTGCTAATGAATCAGAACACATATGTTGACACAACTCCTGAGCTCTGAAGACTACCTGAGAAAAAATGAAACCATTCACCTCCATCTCCCACAGGGCTTGATATAATTCCAAACCAGTTCCCCCTCTGCTATTGTTTGCTTGCTTCATTACAAAATGTGGCTTTGGACCAGGATCTCCAAGATTTAGAAACCAACCTTTCACCATAGGCTACCTGGAATCCTCCAAAAAATCAGGGAATCACCTTACATTGAAGTCAAGGGAGAGAACAGAGTCGATTTTTCATGTAAGTCCAAAAGAAACCATTGTATAATGTTTGTCCTCTTTGTGCAGATTGTGTTCCCTTTGCCTGGACTTCATTTTCTTGTCAAAATCCCACCCACTTTTTTAGGCTGAGTTTAGATTCCACTGTCTTCCTGGATCATTAATCTGTCCAGTCAATGTGGTTGTTCCTTTTTCTACCCTACAATGATTTGTCTTTCGGTTTAGCCTGTAAATCATTTTCCAAATCTTAACTGACTGGGTATGTCTGCTAAGTACTGATATCTTATCACTCCTTAAAGACACAGTAACAGTAGCTCATTATAACATTAATTCTCTAGGTGAATTCTGAAGGAAGTAGGTCCTTCAGAATTTCAGGATGGGAATTGAATGGGGACAGGAGAGAGCAACACTTTCCTCCAGGTTCAAATACCCTCTCAGAGAGATCTGGGCTCTCCCTTTCACACCCACCTCCTCCTACTGCTCACTTCAATGTATTGACTCTATTAGGATGTTGAAATTTATAAACTAGGCTAATGATTCCCAAAAGAAAATTGAGTAGAGTCCTTTAGCAGAATCGTCTGGGGAAAAATTTAAATACATAGATTGATAAACTAATTCTCTGGAGTCCCTAAAAATTCAGATTAAATAGATCTGGCCCAACACCTAGGTATATGATGCAGCATCAAATGTTCAGCAAATTTTAACAATAACCAGCATACCAGATAATTTTAATAATTTTTAAGGGAAGACTGGGGCTGAGATGATAGGAGAAAAAATAAAAGGAAAAGAAAATGTAGAAAATATGACCCCAGCATGGCACAAGAAAGAAGATAACTTAGCTAAAGGATACAATTTTCCAATTTAAGATCATTTTGTTTTCTTTTTTTTTTTTTTTTTTGCCATTGTATTCACTAATAACACTCAAATTAAAATTTGATTTAAGCTTAGATAACTCTCATGGAATGAACATGTGGGCAAAAGATTATGATACCCTCTCCTTTGGAAGTTATATTTCTCAGTATAAATTACTAATTGATATTCTAGTAACTATACATCAGTCTCTGGGTGCTTGTTTACTGTGAGTTTGTTCTAAAAGACAAAATCGGATTTCTGAACCTGCAAACTTCTAGGCCTTGATAAAGAGGACCAAGGAGAAATTTGCTCTGTTAAGGACCCATATGTTAGTATCTGGTAAATGCCAAACTACATTTCACTCATTCATCTATAGTTTATATATGAGAAATGACCAATGGGGAGGGTGGTCTGCAGACCTAAATATATTTCTTAATTCTGTGACTGATTTGCTTTGTGATATTGGTCAACATTAAGTACCATTTATGTGGTTCTACTCCTATGTCCAAGGCATTATCCTTGACATCTTATGTATATCATCCTATTTAATTATCTCACCAACCCTGCAAAAAAGAGGTAATGTGTGGTAGGTATTTTTAGATTCCTACACATTAGCCATTCTCTCCTTCATCTCTAGAAAGAGAGCCCCAATTTGATTAAAGATTCTTGATTCATAGAATATATACAAAATAACTGGAGCTCTAGAAGCTGTCTTGGATGCTAGGGTGATTTTAAGAATAGAAGCCATTTGCTAAGGATACAGGATAGAAATATCCTGGATTCCTGATGATACCAGAAGCCACTATACCTTCCCTAGTTTTTCTGTCTCCATAATTTTTTTACATAAGAAAGAAATAAGTCACTTTTATTTTGGGCTTTCTTTATATGCTCAAAACATAATCCAAACTGCTACAGAATTGGACTCTTATGTTAGATTGAGGAAACAAGGTATAAGGAGATTATGTAATGTAAGATCACGTAGCTAGTAAGTACTAGCAGAAATTTTTGGCCTGACATATTATTCCAAGGCCAAAGTTCTTTAATCCTTCATGACCTCAAAAAAAGATATTTTGCTTTTATGTTTAGTACAGAAGTGGCAAACTAGTATCTACTGACACTTTTTATGTGTGAATCATTGTACTGGGTATTATCACATACATTATCTCATTTCTCCTTTAAGCTCAGGTTTTCCTTTATCTAAAAATTAAGTAATATAAGTAAATTATCTGTTCTTTTCATCTCTATAAAACCAAAACCAGAAGCCCTTTTCTACATTCTAGCAGGGAGCACTTGACGATAAATAGCAAAGGGTTAACTAACATCTTTAAGTCATGCCAGCTCCACGAGAGAAAACGATCTCTTCATCTTTGATAAACACGCATACACTAATATATAAGATTCAGATAAATGAACATCACACTTGCTCTTATCTTGCTTCCTTTTCAAAGTCACGCACACAGTGTGGGAGTGGCATAAGAAACTTAAGACCCATTAGAAACAGGATAAAGGAAAATAGAAATAAATAGCTCTCTTGCTAGAAGAAAGAAATGGAAAAAAAGAGAGAGAAAAAAGCTTGTTCTCCAAAGCAGCAATTCCACATTTTAAAGTTAAATAAAGAAGAAACACACACATGAGACAACACATGAAAACAGAGTAAGTAAAAACTAAAATTATGAAATTTTGGAAACACCATATACCATTCTATGTTTAAGTGCAATTAAAGCATTGAGTGTTAAAAAAAAATGAAGCCTTGAAAAAAAGAGGCCAACATCAAAAAGAATAAAATTCTGCAGTTTGCAGCAATGTGGATGAAACTGAAGGTCATTATTTGAAGTGAAATAAGCCAAGTACATAAAGACAAATACCACATGTTGCTGCTCACATGTGGGAGCTAAAAAGTGGATCCTATGAAAATAGAGAATAGATCAGTGTGGGGGCCAAGATGGTGGACTAGAAGCAGCCTGCACACACTGCTGTCACAGAAAGGATTGAAGGTGGCAGGTGAATATCCACCTCCAGATCTATTGTCTAAGAAAGAGCACTGTGAATCAAAAGAGACATGACAGGAGGCACCCAAAGTGAAGGAGCAGGAAGAGAGGTGACCAGCTCTGTGGTTTAGAGGTACACAGGGAAGACAACTGCACACATGGGTAAGGCACAGAATGAAAAGTCCCAAGGCTCCACACGCCCCCCACGATCATTGCAATCTGACCTGTGGGAGGGAACCTCCACTGCAAAAGGCCACAGGACTGACATAGGGAGTTACCTTCAGACTATGCAGAGGCATTGCTCCAGAGAGAGGGCACAGAAGTGACCTACTGGCTTACAAACTCTGGGCATTGTGGCTGGTGCCATATTAAACCCTAGACCCTGAGAGTTGCCTCTACGAGGGATCAGATCCATTGTAGCCTCCCCATTGCTCTTACTTGTCCAGAGTAGCAGGAGGGAGTGGGGAGACTGGGCACTCTTGTGAATCCCGTGGGCAGGTGCCACATGCCCCCACTGCAGCTGGGGGACCTGAGTGGTCCAACAGCTGCCACACCCTATCGACATGGGCAGGCCTGGGCTCAGGTCAGTGCCTAGCCAACAAACACAGTGGCCAGAGGATCCAAATGGGGAAGCTCTCAAGCTCAGCAGGTTTACAAGCATGGCCACCTGAGGATGAGCATAGAGTTGCACTCAAGCCAGCATCTGGGAACAAACATAGCTGCCCAAGGATCTAAATGGGTCTGTTCTCAAGCCAGAGTGGGCTGACAAATGCTGCTTCCTGCAGATCTGAGTGGAGTAGCTTTCAAGAAGGCTCAAGCTGAAAATTGCCACTGCTGACAGAACTAGGTGGGGCATTTGCTCACTCTGCAACATGGGGAACATCAGTGACAACCACAAGGGAAGAATGAGGCAGGAGATGTGGGAGAGCAACAATGATAAATGGTCAACAGTAAATCCACCCATCTTGGGCCAGGTTAATCCTCCAAAGTAGGACACAAATGCACCATCCAGGGGCATCTACTTCTTAGCACTAAGTAGGAGAGTTCCCAGAAGAGGAGAACAGGTGTGCTACAAGCATATCTGTCTTGAGCTGAGAAAGGAGATTTCAGATGAGAAGGAACCAGAATAAGAATTCTGGCAACATGAAAAAAAAAATTTTGACACCCCCAAAATATCAAAATAGGTCTCCAGGAATGGACCCCAACCTATAGGAAATTGAGAAAAAGTCAGAGATGGAATTCAGAATACGGATAGAAAATAAGATGAGTGAGATTGAAGAGAAAGTGGAAAACCAACACAAAAAAAGCCAAAAAATATGTATCAGGACATGAATGAAAAACTCACTAAAGAGATAGACAACATAATAGAAGCTATAACAAAACTTAAAGAAATTAAAGAGTCACTTAGGAAATTTCAAAATACAGCAGAAAGCCTCAGCAACAGTCTAGACCAAGAAGAACAAAGAATTTCAGAGCCTGAATACAAGGCTTTCAAACTAACCCAGTCAGTCACAGATGCAGAAAAAAAGTAAAGAAGAATGAACACTCAGAGAAGTATGAAACTATGCAAAGCAGGCCAATATAAGAATAATAGGTCTAAATTGGAAAATGTTGAAAGCATTCCCCCTAAGATCTGGAGCAAGACAAGGGTGCCTAGTGTCACCACTTTTATTCAACATAATACTAGAAGTCCTAGCCAAAGCAATCAGATAAGAGGAGAATATTAAGTGTATTAAAATTGTGAAAGAAAAGGTCAAACTATCACTCTTTACTGATGTTATGATCTTGTATCTAGAAAACCCTAAAGACTCCACCAAAAGACTCCTGGAATGGATAAATAAATTCCCCAGGTCCATCCATGTTGTCACAAATGGAAAAATATCCTTCTTTTAATGACTGAATAATACTTCTCTGTGTGTGTGTCTGTGCGTGTGTGTTAGAGAGAAAGAGAGAGAGAGAGAGAATTTATTTATCCATCCATTCATCAATGGACATGTAGGTTGTTTTTGTATGTTGGCTACTGGCTATTGTGAATAATGCTGCAATGAACAACCAGCATAATTTTTGATAGCATTCACTTTCACTCTCAAAAATATTCCAATTTGGTTGGCAAATTATGCGGTCTTTCTAAATATGCCTAACTATTAACTGTAAGAAGACAATAGAAGTCCCGAGATTTGGTGCACCTCTACCAGACATAGACTTTGGAGTCAGACAAATCTACATTCAAATCCCTGCTCTTCCACTTACTAGTAGTAACATGAGTTAGAAAAGTTACTAAAACTGGCCTCTTGGGAAAGTAACTTCACCTCCCAAAGATTCAGTTTCATTAACTACAAGACAGAAATAATGCTAGTACTTTCCTAATAGGGCTGTGGTGATTATTAATGATGTAGGAAGAATGTTGTCATGGCACAAAAAGCAGATACATGAAATGGTTTGTTCCCAAGACATACACAGGAGCAGTTTCCCAACTGTCTGTTTTCTTTAAATGATGGAATGAGACCCATGTACTTGGAGAGGACAGTGATAATGGTTATACATGACACACTTAATGCCTTATAGAAAAACACTTTCAGATCACTATTTTATTTAACATGTCTAGATTATGGTTTCTTTCTGAAGGAACTAGCTGTTGACCTGAAGATGACACATGCCCAAGCCTTCTCCTTTTATTCAGGAGAAAATAAAATAGCTTAAACTGCCCAATTTTTATCTCTTTGTAGCTTTCTTTTGTGACTATTTTGGGCTAAAAAAATCAAATTCCTCAGTTGTAGCCTTTCAGTAACATGTGGGTTTACATTGCCTGAGACATGTACTCTATCTCCTACCCAATGTCTGCAAGCTTTGCAGTTTACCAGTGAGCAAACAAAAGCCAGCACCAGAATGGGTTGTGCTAAGGACACATTTCTTCCTATACCCTGCCCTCCCCAGTTTGCCTAGACATTCTGCAAGGCTTCTTGCAAGACAAAGTCCTTGATTTGGGCTTGTGCAATAAGTAGGACTATGATAGGTAGGAAAGATTCCACAGGGAACAAAGTTACCAAGGTACAGAAGGACTGATTTATGGAGAGTGAATAATCAGTCCAGTGAAGGGAGAATATAAGTGATGTCAAGCATGGATCAGGAAATGAGAACTAAATACTGAGTAGGGGCCAGATCATAAAGGGCTTTGAACTCTGGATTAATGAGATAGAACAGCATTCTCTAAGTGGAGATTGTGGGGATTAGGAGCATATTTCCTACCTAAAATGAACAGTCGTTATTCAGGTAGGGCAGATCAACCCATTCCGAAATGTGATTCTGAGCCTACAATGATTTCCTCTGGGACTAGTATAAAACACAGACATGTTGGCCATTCAGTGGGCCACATAGGATGAAATGAGAATGTAGAGAACAAGGCCATAGCAGGGGGAATCACAGTGCAAAAGTCAATAGGACTTAGTGACTGATTAGATTTGGGAAATTAAGGAAAAAGAGAAATCAGATGGCTGTCATTTTCAAGTTGGATTGCTTGGAAGATGATGATGTCCTAAAACACTTTCACTGCATACCATTTTGACCTGATATAAATCTCAAAGGGGAATTTATAATAAACAAAGTAATAGCTAATAGTTATTGAGCATTTATAGTGCTAGGTGCTATTCTGAAAGCATTATAGCTATTATCTAATTTACTTTCTCAAAATAGTACTGATAATGTAGGTACTATTTTCAGATGAGCAAAGTGACACCAGAGTGTTTAACCAAGGTCACATAGCTAGTAAAGGGTAGAGGTTGGATTTGAATCCAAACAGCCCAGTCCCTAGTGCCCTTAATCAGTAGCCAACATTGCCTCACCACAGTTAAGGGTTTTCTCACAGAATAACAATTATTCAGAAGAAATACAGCCAGGTCTTAGAAAGGGATAAAAATAAAAATAGGAAAATTGGTGGCAAATGAAGCGATAATCTGCTTTTATTTCCCAGATCTGTTTCGGTAGCCACCCAGGGGAATACGGAGATGCTGGAGGAACATGGCGACCCAGAGTTCCTGAGTTTACATGGTTGCACTTTATTCACAGTGGGTCTCTCACTCTTTCTCTCTCAACTTTACTCTTATTGATATTCTTACTGTGCAACCAATGCCACATTCCTGGCAGAGGAATTCTGACTGAGCTGTGAGTACATGCCCGACTCAGCCCAGTCATTGAGGTTGAGGTGCCCACCAACACAGATGCTTGAGGGACCATCTCTGATACGAGGCAGTCAGTCTTTGGCAATCACTGTAAATTCCACAGACAGTTTCAAAATTTTTTTATCATCAAACATCCTTGGATTGTGTTATACAACTACCATTAACAAGTCATTTATTCTCTCTGGGTTTTGATTTCCTCAAAAATAAAACATCCATAATTATCATTGCCCAGCCTACCTCACAGGGTGATTGTGAGGGCCAAATGGGCTAACTACTACTACTTCTAGTATAATTAAAACCAATAAAGTGCCTAACATGCATAATCACTATTTTAAGGGCTTTGCATATTTTTGACATTAACTCTCATTGACCCTATGATATCCATGCTAATTTATTCCCATTTCACAAAGAGAGAAACTGAGAAACAGAGAAGATAAGAAAAGTTGTCCAGACTCACACAGCTGTAAGCAAGAGACTACGGAACACAGCTTTTGACTGTTTTTAAGCACCCTTGACGTACATGGATGTGAAAGCACTTAGTAACCTACAAAGCACTATCCAAACATGAAAGATTGTTATTCCTATCAACCACAGCACTTAACACCAGAAAACAATGTTATAGTCAGATGATCATATCAAATGAAACATGATTGAGCATCTGGATCTTTGTGCATACAAGATTTTAGTATTCTTTTTTGTTCTATCTTAGTAGTTGTAGAAAAGATACATATTCAATTCTTTCTCAAATTTGTTTCATGAGAGTCTTTTGGAAAACATTTAGTTTGGCTTTCATGACAAATATTTTGATGACTTCATCAGAAATTAATACTTTGTGTTCACTCAGCTTCATGTCTTATGAAATCTGTGTAATTTGTTGCTGCTTTGGGACTTCAGTTTCACTCAGTTTTAGTTCCAGAGTAAGGTTCTATGGAAAAAGAAAAGGGAAGCATGTGAAACAAGGTGAGAGTAGCTGAGTCAAAGAACAAAAAAGTCAAAAAGACCTCGGCAGAGAGCCAGGGAGAAGAGGAAAATCTTGGTCACTTCCCAGAGGAGCATGTTCTCTAGAAAAAGGCTTTAAGTAAGGCTCTTTTATTTACAGGCCAAACTAACTTAGAAATAAGGAAGGGAGGTGTTGTCAGGATATGTTGGGGCTCAAAGAATGTAGTGTAGGCCATGTGGTACAGCTGTGCATCCCGGGAGCTGGGACCAGAGAGCTCAGAAAAGGGCAAGAGTCTTTACCAGGAGGCCCTACCACTTCTGTGACTCAGGGACTGTATAAGAAATTCTCCTCTTTCCTTTCTACTTCCAGCTAATTCAGTTTATCAATATATGTCAGCCAAATCTAAATTACAGCTTATATTTTTAGAGCAGTTTGGATGACTGAACTTTGATTCAGATGTTCACTTGGTTCTAAGGAGGTGTTTCTCAAGAGGAAATTCAAGATGCCTGCAGTGTTTACTAAGCCAAAACTATGGACACAAGCATACTCTAGGAGAAGAGGGTATGACTTGGGTGGATACATCAAACTACCCGACACCATTCATTAGCCCTAACTAATTGTGGATTTGTGAAAGGGATACAAAATAGCCGAAGGCAGGCAGTTTTTCTTCACAGAGCTTGAGCTCTCCTTTGAAATATCACATCATCCAAACAAATGATAAAATATTTAGAACTAAAAGAGAAATTGGTGTCTAATTAAATACTTCAAGGTGCAGTAAAGATTGCCAGTGCTATAAGAGCTCAGAGAAAAATGAAACTAAATGACCAGAGTAATAGGAGAGGACTCCCTGGGGGGCTTGGACCTGGACCTGGAAAGATTGCTGGGTTTATATAGGGAGGGTAAAGCCCATTCTATACAGAGGAGAATGGAAAGTGGGAAGTTTCTTTGATTCATAGATTCACTTATACAACAAATATTAACTGAGTTTCTCTTATATGACAAATCTTGTGGTTGGATGTGTATTGGCTGCTCCATAGGTTCTTGATGAATGGATAGATGGAGACTCTGTGTAACAGGGGAGATAAATTAGAGAACAGTAGAAGACAGAAAATTGAGGTGAGGCCATATTATGCAGGAGCTTGAAAGCTAGGTGATGGACTTTCAGAAAACAAAACTGTCAAAGGTGCTTAAATTTTAAAACATCATGATGAAATTGACATTTAAAAAGATGAATTGATCTGAAATGTACAGCCATAAGGCAGAAAACTCAGCCAGAAGAATATTGCCACCGACTAGATATAAATTTTTGAGGATCTGGCCCATGTTGCTGGCAGAACACAGAGGAAAAAACTGACGTGAATGATTATCTCAGTCCATTCGGGCTGCTATAACAAAATGCCCTAGGCTGGATCATTTATAAACAAGAGAAATTTATTGCTCACAGTTCTAGAGGGTGTGAAGTCCAAGATCAAGAAGGTTCTAGCAGATGTGGTGTCTGGTGAGGGCTTGCTCTCTGCTTCATAGTTGGCACCTTCTTGCTCTATCCTCACGTGGTGCAAGGCACAAACAAGCTCTCTTAGAGACCTCTTTTATAAGGGAACTAATCCCATTCCTGAGGGCTTTATCATGACCTAATCACCTCCTAAAGGGCTCATCCCCTAATTCTATTGTATTAGGGACTGGGTTTCAACATGTGAATTTTCGGAGGACACAAATATTCAGATCATAGCAATGGTATTCTAAAGTAGGAAGACAGAAGAGGATAAACTAGAGATACTTTTGAGATTTTCATGTCATAGCTAGAGGTAGTATACAGGTTAGATACAGGGGAATTGGGAGAAAGAGTGTGCTTGGAAATCTTCCTAATGTGATGTGATGATGACAGCAAGTAGTAAACACTTAAAGCTCTGATTATAAGTCCATTAATGGCATAATCAGTGCATTTCTATTCTTGTCCTTGTCTATATTTTCCTGAGTAACTCATTTCTGGCACCTGCTTTTGAAGAGATGCAGAGAAACAGGTCTATCATCAGACTTTCTCTTATCTTTAGTGAATGACAAATCTGTATTGGAAGTCATCATTAAGAAGAGGACAATTGTCCCAAAATTGAAAAGCACTCCCACACGGCATGTAATAGCTGGCTGTTTCCCCCAAAATATGCAATTCTTCTATTGGCACTTTGCTTTACTAACTGGGGTTACTTTCAAAGAGGGTGCCACCCTGAGTTAACTGCCCTGGCTGAGCAGGTAAGAGGATTGGGGAACAATGCCCAGCTACCTAGGATGAATGCCAGCCTTGTTTCATCCCACCCCAAGAGAAACAATTGTTTATTTTTTATTTTTGCTATTCACCTACAGAGTAAAGTGTACTCTGAGAGTAAAGCACCAAGGAGATATATCCTGATTGTAGCAGAAAAGCTCATTTGAGAAGAGGAGAAAAAAAGTGTGCGTGTATTACCCACTATAAAAATACTACCCTTCTCTCCCAAGAAATAAGAAATGTTCTCCCCTCTTAAGCCCCTTTCTTTGGGCGGGGGTAGAAGACTGCAATACTCTGTTCCTTCCGGTTTGTTTTTTTACCAAAGGTAAGTTTAGTGTCTTCACACAGAGTCTTACCCAGAAAAACTGTCCAAGAGGCAGTATCTAGGCACAACAAGGAACGTGTGTTAGGTTTTTTTTTTTTTTTTTTTTACCTTTTGAACAGAATAATTTTAATCCAAACAGAACTGGGAAATCACGACAGCTGAGCTTTGGCTGATGCTCAAGAAATATGATTGAAAGATAAAAAATTCAATCCTGCTGATGTCAAATTTCTGGATGATTCCTCTCAAGCGGGATTTTGGGTTCATAAAGTCAAAGCAGCTTGGAGAATGATTTATTTTTCATTTTCCATTAAATCCTCACTCAGATTCAACTTCATTGTTAGGGTGAAATAAAAGCCACCATGGTGTGATCCCCATCTTCAGGGCTTCTTCTTCATCATCCTCAGTGCCTCCATTAGCTGAAACTCTGCTCAACAGCTCACCAAAGCCTACAACATAAAATCTGAACTTTGCCATTTGAAACCCTCTGTAATTCTCCCTCAACCGAAATCGTTACTCTTTGTCTACCTGTCCTCAACACATAGGCCGTGTCTCGCCACCTCTCCACACTTCATTACGTTCTTTCTGCTGCCTGGAAAACCTTGCTCCTTGACTCCAAATGTTTACATTCAATCTTTATTTCAAAATCTGAAGTGTGAAGAAGAGGGAATGGGAAAAATCAGCATTTACTACTTGCCACGCACTGTGCTACAAATTGGATATAATTAACCTCATTTAATCTTTCCAATACCACAATGTTGGTGTTGCTATATCCATTTGAGAAAAGAGGTAAGTGAGGCCCGTTGAGTTTAGGTAACTTTTTCCTGATACGAGAGCTAAGATTCAAATCAGTTTATCCAAAGTTTGAACTCTTACTCTCTGTGATGCTGTTTATTTGACTTTGATTAGCCTGTGCCTAGGATCAGCAGAATCAGCTCTCCCTCCTAGCCCTGCTGGCGGTTACTGATTGCAGGCTCACTTGCCCCTGTACCACCGTACTCCCTCCCCCACCAACTCCTTGAGCACAGAGCCTCTGCAGAAAAATCGTTTTTGCTTATATTCCCTGTAGGTGTTTTAGAGCTCTCTCTTTTCTACCATTATCACCAGGCATCCAAATGAGGCCATCCTCACTGCTTCCTGGGTTCGTGCTGTTTCAAAGCCTACCCCAAGGGAGGCCCCAAACTAATACGTACCTAACCACATTCAAAAAAGTTAATAGCCAAGAGTGTCAGGCTCGTGTAGTGTCACCTTTTTATTAAATATGATAAACACATAAAATAATATATATTAAAGTATAAGCTGATCACAGATGTAGCCTGCACCCCAGGAGTGTCCTTCATGCTTTTTTCAGTCTCTGCCTCCCCCAAATATTAACCACTCACGTGACATCTAACATCCTAGATTGGATGCGCCTCTTTCTATGCCCCTATAAATGGAAGAATACAATTGACACTATTTGTGTCTGGCTTCTGTCACTCAGTATTGTATTTGGGAAAGTCATCCATATTGTTGGAGCATTTGTGTTCTTATTGTTGTTTAGTTTTGTACTCTCTTGATATGCTTAGTTTTCTACTCTCAAAAATTCTGAAAACACTTCACTTTCAAAAGTTAGAAGAATCCCACATAAGCACTATCTTGAGGGAGAAGAATCTTGAAAGTTTAGAACTGGTTAGGATTTACTAATCAATTGGATTTACTATTCAATCCAATATTTTTCAAACATTTTTGTATCCAACTGTTGGGACTCAGAAAACAATACCTCAAAATAAAGACCTCAGAAACAGTCTCAAAACCAAAAGAGTTTTTTCCTGACCTTTTCTTGCCCTCCTGTTTCTTAGTTCCATTTCCCCCTGAGGCTAGGCATAGGATCAGAACCTCTCTTCTGCAAGCTAGGTCATAGAAACCGAAACTTCTTTTTCCCAAAGCCAGCCATAAAACTTAAAAATATTATTCAAACTTTTCCCCTGACTTTCTGTGTAAAAACTGGCCAAAAAAAAAAAATTTTTTGGACCTATCTTGTTTGACTACAAGTCATGATTCCCATTCCAGAGAGGGTCCTTTCCCAGAAGAAACAAACACATGCTCAGAGAGGCCAAGAAGACTCTAGACAGGTCTTACTGGGTTTCCCCCCTCAGTCTATCAACGTGAGAGCATACCATTTTTGTCTAATCATATTTTTACAAGGCTGTCTATGCTTTGCTAAACCTAAACATAAAAATAGGACAATTTCCACTGTATCTTTGGATCTTCATCCTGAAGGCTCCCTTGTACATGTTAATAAAATTTGTATGCCTTTCATCCAATTAATCTGCCTTTTGTTAAGTTGATTTTTCTGTGAACTTTCAGGGGGCAAAGGGAAAATTTTCCCTTAGTGGTTGCTTGACCACAGGCAAGTCAACTGACCTTATCTGTAAAATGGAGATGATACCTGCTCCAGAGAGTTGCTACCCAGATTACATGATATAGTTGTACAAATTTCTAGAAGTATGCCTGACATATAGGAGGGACTCAAGCTTATTTATATTTTAAATTGAGTAAGTAGTTGTGCTTGTATAGGGGGAAGCATGGATGTACTCTACAAAGAATTTCTCTTCATTTCTGAACACCTGGTTCTATTACTAACCTCCCCTCTTCCTACCTAAGGTAGTTTCAGGCTTAACATTTTGAGCCTCAACATTCTGATTTGTTAAATGTGGATATTTTATATACATATATGTGTGTATATAGTGTGTGCATATATATGTACATATATTAATATGAATATATGCCTCATAGGATTGTTGTGATAATATATGCAGAGGTACTTTTTGAAATAGAATGCTTTAAAATCCAAATGATTAATTTTACTGTGGAAAAGACCATGTGCCATCTATCAGTTTTCATATCATAATTTTCATAGAGGAAAATCATTGTGGCATCCCCTAGGAGAGAAGGTGGACAGGTTTTCTTTATATTTTTAATAGCTACACATTGTAGTGAACCTACAATATGCCAGTCACTGTTAAGCACTTTATAAACACATTCCCTGACCCCCAAATTTCTCACAAGGACCAGGATTCAGAATTACTTCCATTTTCACACAAGGAAATAGAGGTTCAAAGAAGTTGAGCATATTATCTAAGGTCACTTGGCAGTGGGTAGGACCAAGGCACAAGCCCAGATCTGCCTGGCTCCAAGGCCCATGCTTTGGCACCACATGGCACTGCCTCAGCAGTGAGAAATAGCAAACGCTGCCCAAATGGCAATTCCATGGAGTTGTGATAAGCAGATTCACACGGACTCTGAAGTGGGTAGGAAAGATGCAGAAACGAGGCAGAAGTATGTGTACAGTCTGAGGGGAACCAGGACAAACAATCAAAGAATGTGCATCTGAAAAATAAAAAATTTGTTGTTCTCAAAATGTCAAAATATTTTGTTTAGATAGAATCCTCGTTTCCCTGTAATGAGGAACAGTCAGAGATTTAGTGAAATATGCTTATAGGGGCAATCAGGAATGCTGTTAAAAGTTATGGTACACCTGGTCCCAGGAAGACCCCCTAAGTATGATGTGACCTTTAAATAGAACTTATTTAAAGTGTGGTCTTTTAGTTCATTAATGTCCCCTTTGGCCATATTTTAAATTGCTTATAAACATATTGTGCAAATTATTAAAAGAAACACACAGGAGAGTTTCAGTCTTCTTGGCTAATATGGTCATAGGACACCCAGGGGGAGGGGAATGTTATATTGGGAAATGATGTTCTTTCTTTTTTTAATGATAAATAGAATAAAGAACAACTACAGCAACTTTGTTAATTCACCTAAGACTGAATTTGAGGAACAGAGAAACTAGTCGGTTCTGTCCTTGCAACCTGGTTAAAAAGTCCTTCCTGAATATACCATCAAAATATAAATTAAAAAAAAAAATGATACGGATCCTTTAATACAATCTGTGTTGTATCTCCCAAGCAAACATTTGGAGGAAGTCATTTCCTTTCCCAAATAGTAATTCAGCCCTTTTGTGTTTTTACTAATAACAAATATAATGTATTCTTGTTGTGAATATTTTAAATGATACCAAAAATGGTATAGAAAAAGTATCATCCAAACACAAACGTTTTTAGAACTTTGGTGAACATTTTTCTGCACATACAGCTCTTCTCTCTCATGCACACCTAAACACCCATGCGTACATATACATATATAATCTTATATAAATGGAATCAAACACATGGAATATTTTATTAATCTTCTTTGTGTAGTGTTCCATGGATATTTTTCCAAATTTTCTATTTGGTTACTGGCTGTTAACCATTTGATTGTATGAATGGATGAGGCATATTAATAGCACTGATAAAATACCCTGAATTCAAGGTCGTTATCTGTAAAAGGTGTTTGAAGTAAATGATTTACCTAACACTGACATTCCATGCTTCTACTTCCTACCTTGAATTGTTCTTTCCAGTTTTGTGAGCCCCTGCCTTCCCTGGCACCCTGGAATGATTTATCTACAGTACCACGAAAGAGGTATTGTGAGAACACAAAGGAGAGAGGAAGAGACAGAGAGAGATTACTTCATTTAGGAATCAAGAAAGGTTTGGGGGAGGAGAGCTTTAAAAGAAAAACTTGACTTTGAAGAACTTATGGGACTGAATATGTGGTGTGACATGGAAAAGGCATTTCAAAAGCTGGGAATAGCACAAATATAGTCACTGGGGTAGGACAGTGCACCACATCAGTCGAGACTGATAAGACTACTTGAAGGAAAGTGACAGTAGGAGGAGGTGGGATGGCATTATGAAGGAAATGTATGAACTGGGGGAATTGTGATGAGGAAGGAGAGGGGTTAGGTGAAGGGAGTTTCCTAAGGTTTAAAATGGGAGGAGAATAAAATAATAAGGGCAAAAGGATTTCTCCTGCCTCATTCCCCACCCCATTTACCCTTTTTGAGTGTTTTGAAAGAACAGAATTACTAGATGCAGAAAGAACATTTAGGAGATGACCAACCAGACCTGAATCGTGTTGGCAGCACTGGGATGGGCAGACCGTGGGAGGAGCACAGTGTAGTCACTAAGATCCGTTAGAACCAGACTGCCTGATGTTGAATCCTTTCTCCAAAGTTCAATAACTGAGTGTCCCCAGAGAGTTACTTGATTAAATGTGTTACCATTGCATATAATGAGCACTATACATGTTTGATAAAAGTATTATAAAGATGCAATGAATGCAAGAGATATTTCAGAGATAGAGTCAGTGGGACATTTAGGGGGAAAGATTTGATGCTATGAGACTAAGAAAGTAAAAATGACACCAACCTTTCTAGCTCAGGTTACTAAGAAAATACCAAAAAGAGAGCTGGGGAACAGCGGAGAGCAGGTTTGCACAGGGAAACCATGAATGCTGTCAGATTCATGTGAGGTGGATTTTGGGGTACACAAAGGAAATTCATGAAAAATATGCAACTGGAGATTTGAAACAAAACATGTGACTCAGGAACCCAAGTAAAGGTGTAGCTTTTGGAGTCATGAGTTTCATGTATCATTTGGAGTGATTTTTGGCTTGAGATGTGATAAGGTGAAAATTCTAGGCTTATAAGAGACATAGTGCATGCATCCATCCAATCAATATATATTGCAGATATCTAATATGTGCATGGCAGGAATATAATTTTAACATTGGTCCTAGATAACAAGAATTTTTTTGAAACATAACTTAAAGTGGTCTTTATTATCTCCAAGAAAACACTGATGATACTGTTTCTGACATTCAACCAGCCTGTAGTGTAATTTCCAGATGATGATTTTCCAACTGAGCTGCATAAAAGAATGGCAAATGCTCTACTTAATGAGCCTCAAAGCACTTCAGACACAAACACATCAGAGAATTCTATTGCATTTAATTATTAGAGAAATAATAAACAAAAATGCACTCTGATGAGTAAGTCATTTTGATAAATCAATTATAACTTAATTTCCAGAAGAGATTTTGAAGACTACTGATCTCTGTTATGACATGGTTATAGGTTAGTTATTAAATTCTCACAGAATGAGAAAGAAATAATTTAAAAAGTACTTAGCTAGGAAAGAACACTGAGTTTTTGTCTATGCTCTTCAACTGATTTTATCACTTTTGTCAAGTCATTATACTTCCCTGAACCTCAATTTCCTTATTTGTCCAATTACACTAAATGTATATCATTTGTGATAATGTGAAGAAAGTAAATGAGATATTGCAAACAGAAATTACAGTGGTCCTTCCTTAATGGCATTTCCATGGTTTCAGTTACCCCTGGTCATCTTCAGTCCAAACATATTAAGGTGGGTGGATAGGCCTGGGTGAAAAAAAAAATTAAATGGAAATTCCAGATATAAAAAATTAATAAGTTTTTAATTGTGCACTCTTCTGAATAGTGTGATGAAATCTCCGCTGTACTGCTCCATCTCACCTGGGATGTGAATCGAGTCTTTGTCCATTGTATCCACGCCGTACATGCCACCTGCCCATTAGTCATTTAGGAGCCATTTCGGTTATCAGATCAAAAAACATAGTATATATAGGGTTTCACACTATCTGTGGTTTCAGGCATCCACTGTGGTTTTGGAATAAATCCCCCAAGTATAAGGGGGGACTACTGCATTTCATAGTCTGCTGATCAGTTTTGCTAACCCACACAGGGAACAAGTGAGTTGGTCACTGGTGTCTACAGCAAAGAGAATGGGCCTGAGTACCAAGAAATCTCATTGCAGTTTCACTATCATTCTGATGTGTTTAACTTATCATGCATCAAAGTCTGGACCTCAGCCTTGCAGGCTTAGCATAGGGAGGAAATAACCACTTCTGTCTTATATATACAAGTGAAAAAAATAGGAACAAACAGACTTCCAATGTTCTAATTTATAGAAAGACCCAATGATGAGAGAGAATTAAATACTTGAAATTAATTTCTCTTTCTTCTGGCAGACTTTCATAAGAATACAGATATAGATAATGTTATTTTAAAATATGTAATTAAAAATACAAGAAATTACAGTTGGTCCTCTGAATCTGAGGGTTCTGTATCTGTTTATTCAACTATCATGGATATTAAAAAAATAAAAACAATAATAAATAACAGTACAACAATAAAAATAATACAAATAAAAATATACTATAACAACTATTTACATAGCATTTACATTGTATTAGTTATAAGTAATGTAGAGATGATTTAAAGTATGGGGAGGATATGCATAGTTTATATGCAAATACAACAACATTTTATATAAGGGATTTGAGTATCAGTGGATTTTGGTATCCACAGGAGTTTCTGGAACCAATCTCCTGCAGATACTGCAGGAGGACTGTACATAGAATTGTAACTGCATGATAGTATATGTTGGTCTGCTGCAGGGAGCTCGTAATAGAGAAGGGCTTGTACTCCTTTAGATGGTACTTAGATGATCAAGGCCCAAAGCTCATGTCTATGATTCTACTTCTCTAATTTTTAGTGACTGATGAAACACCATTCTAAAAGCTCATATTTTAATATGTGTATTAGTCAGGGTTCTCCAGAAAAACAGAACCAGTAGGAATATTATATATAAAGTATGAAAGAGAGATTGAGATTTGTATATAAACAGAGAATGCCTGACATGATTATGGGGACTGAGAGGTCCCAGGTCTGCTGTCTGCAAGCTGGAGGCCCAGGGAAGCTGGCAGTGTAGCTTCAGTCCAAACCAGGAGGCCTGGGAACCAGGGGAGCCAATAGCATAAAGTCTTCATCCAAATCCAGAAGCCAGAGAACCAGAAGCACAGATGTCTGAGAGCAGGAGAAGATAGATGTCCCAGCTTAAACAGAGCACATTGGCCTTTCCTCCGCCTTTTTGTTCTATCTGGACCATCAACAGATGTATGATGCCCACCTGCATTGGGGAGGGCAGATCTTCTTTACTCAGTATATGACTAGACTCAAATGCTAAGGTCTTTGGGAAACATCCTCACAGATGCATCCATAAATAATTCTTCACCAGCTATTGGGGCATCCCTTAACCCAGTCAACTGGACACAGAAAGTTAACCATCATAATATTTGTTAGACAATTATCTATATCTTCTAGATTAAAAAAAATTTTGTCAAAGAGTTGTGTATAATATTCTCATATATGTTTTCTTCAATTTCAGAGGAAGTATATCACTGGGTATACAGCTGACCCTTGAACAACATGGGTTTGAACACCATAGGTCCATTTATGGGCAGATTTTTTTAAATATATTGGAAAAAATTTTGGAGATTTGTGACAATTTGAAAAACTTGCAGATGAACTGCTTAGAAATATCAAAAAATTAAGAAAAAGTTACATATGTCATGAATACATAACATATATGTAGATACTAGCCTATATTGTCATTTACTACCATAAAATATATACAAATCTATTATTAAAAGTTCAAAGATACAGTATTAAATCATAATTGCATAAAGTTAACTATAGTATATATGGTATGACTATAATTTTATAGCCACCTTCTGTTGCTATTGTGGTGAGGTCAAGTGTTCGTTTGTATATATTTTATGGTAGTAAATGATAATATAGGCTAGTATCTACATATATGTTATGTATTCATGAATGGATTAGCAAAATGTGGTATATGTATACCATGGAATATTACTCAGCTATTAGAAATGATGGCGATATGGCATCTCTTTGGTTCTCCTGGAGTGAGCTGGAACCCATTCTATTAAGTGAAGTATCCCAAGAATGGAAAAACAAGCACCACATGTACTCACCAGCAAACTGGTTTCCCTGAGTGCACATTTGGGATTCACACCAATTGGGTATTGGACAGAGGTCAGGGCTGGGTGGAAGGGATGGGTGTATACCTACTTCATGAGTGCGATACGCACTGCCTGGGGAATTGACACGTTTGAAGTTCTCTCTGGGGGGGATGGGGTGGAGGGAGGGGAGGAGTGCACACCTACATGATGAGAGTGATGTGCACTGTCTAGGAAATGGACACAACTAAAGCTCAGACTCGGGGGGATGGGGAGGCATGGGCAATGTATATAGCCTGATCTTTTGTACCCCCTTAATGAGCTGAAAAACAAACAAAAAATAAAAAAAAAAATAAAATAAAATAAAATAAAATAAAATGCCCTGTGTCCCTAATCATCTCCATGTGAACAGTTCGTCTCTCTAGTAAATTGCATATAGCAGTAAAAAGTGATCTCTCATGGTTCTGGCATACTCTTCATCACCTTTTGTGCAATAATGTAAGCTTCGAATAACACCATAGGGCCCACACAAAGTGCCACTAGTGATGCTGGAAGTGTTCCTAAGAAGCAGAGAGAGTCATGACATTACAAGAAAAATTTGAATTGCTTGATATGTACCATAAATTGAGAGCTACAGCTGTGATTGCTCACAGACAGAAGACTTATCTTGTAAACAGACAACATAAACTTATGCTATTGATAAATATAGTACAATACTGTAATCCTATTTTCTATCCTCATGATTTTCTTAGTAACATTTTCTTTTCTCTAGCTTACTTTATTGTAAAAAATACAGTATATAATGCATATAACATACATAATACATGTTAATAGACTGTTTATGTTATCAGCAAGGCTTCCAATCAACAGTAGGCTATTAGTAATTAAGTTTTGGGGAGTCAAAAATTACATGTGGATTTTCAACTGTGCAGGGGGTCAGTCTTCCTGAATCCCATGTTGTTCAAAGGTCAACTGTATATATTTTTTCTTTCCTAATTACAACTGCTTTTATTCTCTCACTGTTTTGCTTAAGCTTTATATATTTTATTAGCTCTTTTAAATGACCATTTGGGAATTAATTTTTCTAATATATACTTATTTTTAATTTTGTTAATTTCAAAAGATTAATTCTTTTATGCTACTTATATTTAGCATGATTTTAATTGCTTTATCTTCTAAATTAGTGTTATAAATATTAAATTTCTTGATTTTAGTCTTTTTATTCTTTAATAATGAAGATATTAAAAGTATGCATTTTGTTCTGTTAATTGCTTTAGCTGTTTTGCATTAGTTGGGTTTGAAATGTTCACATTTTGTCTTTTTATAGGAATTAGGTAACTTTGATGGTTTTTTGTTTGTTTGTTTTTATAATTTTTATTTCAAAATGTTAGAGGGCACAAGTGTTCTTGTTATATGGATGAATTAATTGTATAATGCTAAAGTCAGGGATTTTAGTGTGCCCATCACCAGAATAGTGTACATTTTACCTGATAGGTAAGTTTTCATTCCCCACCCCTCCCAACCTCCCCCTTCTTTAGTTTCCAATGTCCTTTACACTACTTTATGACCATGTGTACCCATCGTTTAGCTCCCACTTATTAGTAAGAACATGGTATTACTGGTATTAGTAAGAACATGTGTTTTTTCCATTCCTGAGATACTTTGCTTAGGATAATGGTCTCCAGTTCCATCTAAGTTGCTGCAAATGACAATATTTCATTCCTTTTTATGGCTGAGTAGTACTCTGTGGGGGGGGGGCAGGTATATGTGTGTGTATGTATACACCATATATATATATATCATATATATACACCATATATATATATGTGCACACCATATACCATATATATACACACCCACACACAGACACACATGCACACCACATTTCTTTTATCCATTCATCAACTGATG
The DNA here is from genome assembly GCF_041146395.1 of Eulemur rufifrons. NCBI lineage: Eukaryota > Metazoa > Chordata > Mammalia > Primates > Lemuridae > Eulemur > Eulemur rufifrons. The sequence goes on from NC_090988.1 coordinate 41,404,088, forward strand.
GGCATTTAGGTTAATTCCACATCTTAGCAACCATGAATTGTGCTGCAATAAATATTCAGATACAGGTATCTTTCTGATGTAATGACTTTTTTTCCTTTGGATAGATAGATACCCAGTAGTGATATTCCTAGACTGAATTGTAGGTCTACTTTTAGTTTTTTAAGAATTGCCATTTTCCATAGAGATTTTCCATAGAGGTTGTACTAATTTACATCCCCCAACAGTGTATGAATGTTCCTTTTTCACTGAATACACACCAACATCTATTGGCTTTTGACTTTTTAATAATGGCCATTCTGATAGGGGTAAGGTGGTATCTCATTGTGGTTTTAATTTGTATTTTCCTGATCAATAGTGATGTTGAGCATAGTCTCATATGTCTGTGGGCCATCTGTATATCTTCTTTTGAAAAAACTCTGCTCATGTCTTTTGCCCACTTTTTAATGGATTTTTTTCTTGCTGATTTGTTTGAGTTCTTTGTAGATTCTGGACATTAGGCCATTATCAGATATATTGTTTCTGAATATTTTCTCCCATTTTGTAGGTTATCTATTTACTCTGTTGATTTTTTTTTCTTTTGCAGTCCAGAATCTTTTTAGTTTAAGTCCCACTTATTTATTTTTGTTGTTGCTGTATTTGCCTTTGGGGTCTTAGCCATAAATTTTTTACCTTGGCCAAAGTGTAGAAGAGTTTTTCTTATTATTTTTTCCAGAAACCATACATTCTAGATCTTACATTTAGGTCTTTAATCCATCTTGATTTAATTTTTGTGTATGGCGAGAGATAGAGATCCTGTTTCATTCTTCTGCATGTAGTTATCCAATTTTCCTAGCACTATTTATTGAATAAAGGTGTCCTTTCCCCAGTGTATGTTTTTGTCTTCTTTGTAGAAAAATAGTTGGTCATACCTATATGGTTTTATTTCTGGGTTCTCTATTCTGTTCCATTGATCTATGTCTCTACCTTGTACCAGAACCATGTTGTTTTGGTTACTATAGCCTTGTAGTATAATTTGAAGTCAAGTAATGTGATGCCTCAAGATTTGTCCTTCTTGATTAATATTGCTTTGGTTATTCAGGCTCTTTTTTGCTTCCATATGAATTTTTAGGATTATCTTTTCTAGATCTGTGAAAAATGATGCCGGTAATTTGATGAGAATGTGACAAAGGGGCTAAGAATTTACATAGCTTAAAGGGGAGGATACTGATTAAAGAATATAGCAGCCAAGCAAGGGAATGAGGAGTTCAATCTAATTCATTACCCTTAAAAATAAAAATTAATTAGTGTTATAAGTACAATAACAAAAGTAAGATTAAAATACTAAAGCATTTCAGAAGAAGAAGTGATTACTTTCATAAAGAATATAGGTGGAAAAGACTTGCAAAGTCTTCATATAAAGATGGCTGCATTAGTTTCCCATTGCTGCTAAAACAAATTACTGGAAACTTAGTGGCATAAAACAACACAAATTTACCATCTTACAGCTCTGGAGATCAGAAGTGTGAAACGGCTTTACTGGGATAAAATTATGATCTTGGCAGTACTGTATTCCTTCTGGAGACTCCAGGGGAATATCTGTTTCCTTACCTTTTACAGTTTATAGAGGCAACCTACATTCCTTGGTTGGTGGCCTCTTCCTTCGTCTTCAAAGTCAGAGGGTAGAGTCTGCGAATATCTCTCTGACTCTGATACTTCTGCCACCCACTTATAAGGACCCTATGATTACATTGGGCCTACCTGTATAATCTAGGATAATCTTCCCATCTCAGTATGTTTAGCTTAATCAAAGCTGCAAAGTCCCTTTTGTCACGTAAGGGAACATTCACAGGTTTTGGGAATTAGGAGGTGGGTGTATTTGGGGACCATTATTCTGCCTATGACAGTCCATACTGCTCCCCCCCCCAAGATTCACATTCATTCTGTATGCAAACTAAGTTCACCCTATGCCAACATCCCCACAGGTCTCGAACCATTACAACATCAATTCAATTTGTAAAATTTCATCAAATGTCAATTCAGAAGTTCCAAATTTTTTCAATTGAATCATCTAAATCAGGTATGGGTTAGATCCTGGGTATAATCCACCATAAGCACATTCCTCTTAAGCTGTGAACCTGTGGAACTTAAGAAACAAGTTATACTTTCTCAAAATAGAATGGTGGGGCAGGGGTAAAATGAGAGTTATGGACACTCCCATTTAAAAAGGGAGAAAATTGAAAGGAAAAAAGGAGTCATTGGTCTCAAGCATTTTGAATTACAGCTGTACAAATTTTATTAGGTTTTAAAGCCTGGGAATACTCCTCGGTGGTTCTTAGCTCTGCCTTCTGGGCTCCTAGCCCTGCCCTGGGAGGCATAGTATTCTTTTTCATGAAGGGTATCATATGTTTGCAGCTAAGTCATTTCAGCAGCCTGTTTTCTCTTGTAGAATTTTTGGTGTATAACAGCCTTCTTTTATTTTATCTTCTTTCTGTCTTTTTCAGTCCAAGCTGACAGTGTTTTTGATGATAAAACATTTTTGTGATCTTTGTGGATCTCTCATATATGTCTCGGGAATTCATTCCATTAGACAAGAGGCTGCTCCATACATCTTTCCTATATAATTCCATGTCTATTCTTGACTTCTGCTTAGATGGCTGGAGGGGATCCATGAGTCACATTCCCAATCTCTTCCAAGAGCCTCCCATGTTACCGAATACCCCGCCATTTTTTTATCCTTCCAACTCACGAACAAAAAGTCAATTAGCCACACCCTTGGCTTTCTGTCCAGAGCATGATTTCCTGACAGTGAATCTTCTAGTTTTATCATCTTTTACAATTTGAAAAGGCTGAGAATTTCCCAAATCATAACATCCTGATTCCTTTTGCTTAATAGTTCTTTTCTTAATCTATTTCTTTTATCTCTTATTTAGAAGAAACTGGATCACACCATCAATAGTTTGCTTGGAAATCTACCCAGGTAAATAACCAATTTCATTGCTTTTCAGTTCTGCTTTCCATATAGCCACAGGACAAAATTTAGCCAAGCTTTCTGCCACTATATAACAAGGATCACTTTTCCCCCATTTCCCAGTAACATGTTCCTCATTTTCTTCTGACACCTCACCAGCAGCACTTTAATGCCATTTTTCTACCGATAGTCTGTTTATGATGATTTAAATGTTCTCTAAGATAATACAGGTTTTCTCTACTGTGTTTCTTATGTCCTTCAAGTTCTCACTAGCAGAGTGGTCAATAGCTATATTTATACCAACAGTCTATTTAAGAAATTTAGATTTTTGCTATCATGTCCTTTCGTGTTCTTCCATCTTCTACCAACTGCTGAATTCCAAAACCACCTCCACATTTTAGGTATTTACATAGCAACACCCCACTTCCAGGTACCAAAATCTGTATTAGCTATAGAAAATTATAAACTTAATGAATTAAAACAACACAAATTTATTATCTTACAGTTCTGGATATATGGATATAAGGTATTTGAGTATCTAGGTACTGTGGCCTGGACTAGTGGACACATAAAATTAAGCATCACACATAGTACTATATTTGAAGGATTTAGTGATAAACATCTTTGGATGGCCATTACTCTGCCTACCACAGCAATGATTTAGAAGTATCAGGAATTAAATGAGTAATATAAGGAGACAAGTGACATGGAGGGCAGCATGAGATATAAATGGAGTAGGAGAAAAGCATTTCATACATATATAACATAATTTGCAACAGTGTGGAGGGGATAGATGGGAATGCAGATGTCAAAAAAGTTTCAAGAGACAAAGCTGTAGAGGTGGCAGTAGGCCAGATTATAGACATAAGGGGTTAGTCTTCATAAAGGATTTTGATTTTTACCCTAAAGTAAATCATTGAGTATGGATAGCAAGAATACCCACATTAAGTAATTGATGAGTTTTAATTATCAGTTAAACTAAACAGTAAGGAATGATGAGATCATCATCATGTTTGAGGAAGACCATTCTGGTACCAGTGAGAGGGCCTGACTTCCATGGAGAACTATTGAGGGTAAGAAAAAATGAACAAAGACTGAACCAACACTGTAGCAATGGGACTTACGGGAAAGAGTTCAAGGCATACTCAGTAAGACCTTGTGATTGATTAAAGATGATAAATCAGTAAAAATAGGCCTACCAAGCATTTGAAAGATTATGTTCATGTCTAAGACAGAATGTGATTATAAGGATAATTGATTATATTATTAGAAGAAAATGTAGGCATCTGGCAATGTTTTGTTACAGTGATGATATTTGATTACATTCTAGGAAAATGTCATGGTTGATTGGTAGGAAATGATGGTGCCTTCTCATTGCTAAAAAGTCTCAAGGGAATTTCAAAGAGACTGCTGTTAAGATCGCTTTTTGTGATAGTCCCAAGGCCAGAGTAGAAAGGAGGGTTTTATGAGGATCCTAAGAATAAAGTAGAAGCAGAAGTCCCCCACTTTAACATAGATGAAATAAGGGGAAAACTCACTGTTATTTGGTATCTATTATTTATTATGCACAGGCCTACAGAAATTACACATGAATTTTTAAAAAATCTTTATAGTAATAATAACTTTTATTAAGCATATTGTCAGGCTTCAGCAAAGAAAGTACATGTATTTATTATTTTAGATGTGCCTATTATGGTATACATTTACTGTTAGTATTGCCATATTAAAGATGAAGTAAATTGAAGCTTAGCAACCTGACATCTTGCCCAAAGTCTCACAGGGGAGAAGGAAGAATTCAAAGTCAGATCTCTCAGACTCCAAAGACTGTTCTCTTAAGAAAAGAGAGGCAGGTTCCACCTCTCTTTATGGACAAGGTCTTACCTGGTGTAAGCATGGGCCAAATAGCAGCTATGACATAACACACAAAGAGCACAGTGAAGAGACTCAGAAGTTGCTTCTCCAGACAGCTGATGGCTAGCCACGTGACACTGAGAAACACTTGACTCTCAGTGTCCCATTTTCCTCATCTGAAATTTAGATCTATGTTCTCTATCCACTGACCCACTGATCAGTACAGCAAATTATTTGCCTTTTTGTGATTATTCCTTCCACCATTCCCCTAGGTAAGAGTGTGAGGCTCAGATTCCTCTTCTTATTCCTCTTATTCTTCTTATTCCTCCTCTTATTCCTTCTTATTCCTCGTTCCTTAATGCTACCTGGTAGGTAAGGACCACTGTGGCTGACGTATGATTTGATTTGCAAATTATCAGACAGTAGCACCTCTGAAGTCCCTTCCAGATCATAAAGTCTACTAAAGTGCTGTAGCTGACAATGCCTTTTTTTTTTTTCTAACTGTAAGTGTATTCAGCTGTGAAAGAGAAATTCCATTTACTAAGATGCTTTTGAAGGTGCATTTCATTTTATACAAAGAAGTTCCACTGAAAGAAAAAAAAAAAGGCTGGGTAGAATTTTCTCTCTGTGGGAGAGATTAAAGAAATGGCTAAGTATGTGAAAAACAATGGAATGCAGACAATATAGAGTCATTCTAGAACTTTGAGACATCTTTATACTCCAGAATTAGTTATAGAGAGTGGATAAAAAGAGAGGAAACCTTCCAGGAATGAACCCAGACAAAGTAACTTGACATTTGCAAAACTCTTTTATCCTGAATCCCCAAAAACCTGAACTGTTGATTTTACTTAGAAATTTAATTTAATTTAACAACAGCTGCCAGTGACATGGAAGTAGCAGGTGGACTTTTAAAGGTAAACACTGAAGTACAGAAAGCTATTATGTGAGGGAATCATACTTTGTGACAAGCTGAAAAACAATATCTTCCTTCAGTAGAAGTGTATGACAGGGTTTGAGGCTGTTAAAACGATTGAAGTTCCTCATAATTGGGAAATTGCCTCTTCCACACAGTCCATCAGACACTCACTTGGCTGTACTTAATGGAAGATGCTGATGGAAAGCCACAAAGGTGTCACTGAGGTGACATTCCATTTAAAGTTATCCCCAAACAGACATTGTGAGCTTTCCAAGGGGAGGCATAAGCATCAGGCTGGAAGCAGGCAGGATTATAGCACAGAACTTAACAACACAGGAGAGAGTTCTACAGCCCAGTGCTCAGGGATGGAGCTCAGTGGGTAAATAGTATCTTTGCCGCTTGTAGATGGATTTTGGGTCCTTCTCCAGAGGTCTCTCTAAGTTCTGCCTGCTCTCTAGAGAAAGAGCACGGAATGTGGAAACAATGTGTACTTCTATTTGATTGAGAGTTTATGTAAGTAAAAGGAAGCCCACATATGTAGCTCACATATGTAATCCTAGCACTTTGGGAGACCAAGGTGGGGGGATTGTTGAAGGCCAGGATTTCAAGACCAGCCTGGGAAACAAAGCAAGACCCTGTCTTTACAAAAATAAAATATTAGCTGGGCTTTGTGGTGCATGCCTGTAGTCCTAGCTACTTGGGAGGCTAAAGTGGGAGTATCCCTTGAGCCCAGGAGTTCACGGTTGCAATGAACTTAATTGCACCACTGCACTCCAGCCTGGGTAACAGAGCAAGAACCTGTCTCAAAAAAAAAAAAAAGAAAGAAAAGAAAAAAAGAAATAAAATTGTTCCTTCTCTATGTCTCCATAGGATCTTGTGCATACCTAAGGGGTATCACATTTTATACACCATTATTATTTGTTAATATGGCTCTGTCTCCAACCAGAATGTGAGTCTCTAAAGGACACACAAATGCCTTATTTGATACACTAAGTGTAGGATAGAGAAACAGAGATGAGACAAAGACTAAGATTCATTAAACATAGCCTCCTTTCTCATAAACAGAACTCGAGGAACTAAAATAGAACTTTAAATTAAGTAGTATTATTTTTTCTGACTTCAAGAAACATTTTCTTCTGATTTAAAATAGCTATACCAAGAAATGTCCTTTTTACCTACCCAGAAGAGGGAGACTTGTATAGAAGAAAAAAATCTTAAAAAAGAGAAATTTTAAGAACCAGAGATCAAAACACTAGAGTTGTAAACAGTAACTTGCTTCTGGCATTACACATAGTTTAAAACGTATGTAACCTGTAATTCTGTATCCCCCATAACAATAAGATGAAATTAAAAAAAAAAAAAAGTGGCTTTATGCTGTCTTCCAGAACAAGATGACCTAAGCTGGCTAGTCTGTCTTCCTGTGAATTTCCCTTGGTAGGGTGGGGCTGAGTGAGTAAATGGTGAAGAGAGAGCTAGAGTTGGATCGGGAACTGCTTACATCATACCAGTACTTTCCTTTGGAGGAGAAGCTACATATTCATATCTAGAAAGCTGGATTTGGCGAGAGAAAGCATTTGGAAAGACATGAATATCAAAAATCCTAACGTTGATAGGTTTTTCATTGCTCCATTATCTTTCTGGGATGAGGAGGATATTTTCCTGTGAAGAAGAATTCAATTTAAATAAATTCAACTCTGCAAATATTTATTAGGTTTCTACTGGGATAACAGAGACTGTGCTAAGTTAGAATTATAAAGGATAGAAGGAGCCATGTATAAATGAATGAATGAGGCAGTATAGCAGAATGATTGAATACTTTAGCTTTGGAGCCAGATAGATGAAGTTCATAGGCTGCATCTTCCATTATTCTGTGTAACATATTTTGTAGGTCATTATGAAAATTCAAAGACTAAATTATATGGGTCAGTTAGGGTGATTCCAGCTGACAGTAACAGCATCCTCATCTAAAAGTAGCTTAATTTACAGTAACAAAATGTCTCATATAATAGAGAAATCAAGAGAAAAAGTAGCACTAGGGTTACTGCTATGACCCATTGAGTCAGCCAGGACTGTGGCTTTCCATTCTGTTGTGGGTTTAATTGTGTCCCCTTCAAAAAGATATGTTGAAATTCTATCCTCCTGTACCAAAGAATGTGACCTTACATGAGAACAGGGTCTTAGAGGTAATCAACTTAAAGTGAGGTCATTAAGATGGGTCCTAATCCAATATGACTGACATCCATACAAAAAGGGGAAATTTGTACACAGAGACAGACCCACAGAGGGAAGACGACTTGAACACACACAGGAAGATCGTGTCAAGACAGGATGTACCTACAAGGCAAGGAATGCAAAAGCTCACTGACAAAGCATCAGAATCTAGGAAGAGGCAAGGAAGAAGTCTGCTATAGGTTTCAGAGGAAGCGTGGCCCTGGTGACACCATGATTTCAGACTTCGAGCCTCCAGAATTGTAAGACAACAAATTTCTATTGTTTCAAGCCACACAGTTTGTGGCACTTTGTTACAACAGCCCATAACTAGAAAACTAATACATATTGTTTCTGTTCTGCCATCTTCAGCTTTCACTTTATGCTAATCCCATCACATAATCCCAAAATGACTGCTACTGTTTTAGGCACTATATCCTGTCACACCCAAATGAGACAAGAGGGAAAATTCTTCTGGGTTATCTCTTTCTTAAAAAAAAAAAAAAAAAAAAAAAAAGAATTTTCTTTTCCAGTAGAAAAACGGAGCTTTCAGTCCCCAAGTAAACTTATCTTTGTTTAGGAATATGCTCCTGCTCCAGCTGCAAGGGAGATGGACAACATGAGTGATGGTACCTTAAACCTCTGTCCTGGGAGGCAAGCACTGCTTTCAAAGGAAAAGGGAGAGGAAAATAGCCATTGCCATCTGCTATACTACATAAATGCCTTAAATGGGTGATGGGCTGATGGCAGCTCAAAGTCTCAATTTTATTCCATTTGTATATTTTATATAGACTCTAACTGTAATAGAATGAAATTTTATACCCTAATAACAGCTACCTAACATCTATTTGACCATCTACTGTCTGTTAGGCTCTCTGATAGCATTTTATATGCATTTACTAGTTTTATTTTAATAAGCACTCTATAAAGTCAGTACTGTTAATGTTACCATTTAACAGATGAGAAACCTGAGACAAAGAACATAAAATTGCCCAATGTTACACAACTAGTATTAATAAATAGTGGAGCCAAGAATTGATCTTGAGCACTCTGATGTGAAAAATTAATAGATATAATCCCTAACCTATGAAATAGAAAATCATATCCTTTAATAATCAGTTTACTCTTTGGAAGCACTGTGACAAAATTGAAATTTTCATTAAAATAAACAGATGTCCCTGGAAATTTTTACACACTGACTTTAACACACAACTTCATAAATATACCTCTTATTTATAAAAAGCCATATTCCTCAGAGGAAAACATTTTCTAAATATTCCTGCCAAATTTGAGCAAGATTATTTAGAAACTAAATGTAAATTGTTTTCTTATCAGAGGAGTAGTCTAGGATAGAGGGAGGATCATAAATTTTAGTCATTGAATCTATGAATTGAATCCCCGCTTACTCACTTAGAAATACATAAACTTGGGCTAGTTACCTAATTTCTCAAAATATAATTTTCTTCATCTGTAAACAGGTATAATACTGACTAATTTGTGTGGCTGGTGAAATGAGATAATGTATACAAAACACCTGGAAGGCTGTATAGTGCAGAACAGTCACTCAGTAATCAGTAGCTCTTACTGTTATTCCACATAGAATTTACTATCTCAGTTCTTATGCATGGTCACTGTCATTGACATTAGCATCATCTTAAGAATATTTTGTTAAAATATGTACATTGGCTAATTTATTTGAGCATCATAAGTCAAACTGTGGAAAAAATCCAAAAATTGAATTTGCTTATGCATTGGAACATCCCCAAGGAAATATCATCTTTACTAAGTGACCATATTTTTAAGGTAACAGAAGTTAATGCTTTTTAAAATTAGCATTACACTAATTAACACTGTCATGTGACAGACAATAGCCTATGAAACATGGTAGGAAGTGACTGATGCAGTCTTGTATTTAGCAACATAGAAACATTGAGTGTGTATGAAATAATATTGGTATATCTGTCAAAATTCCATTTATGGATTCAGTCATTTGAATTTCTGAATGCCTTAGAAGTATGGTCCCTTTTTCATTTCAAATTTATTCCTTCCAAATGATTTTAATACTTACCTCTGTACAAGATTAAGATTTGATCTGGCAACCATGGAAAACCATGGGGTTTTAGTGCCTTTTTGGGAAGATTTTTTTTTATAAATATTAAATGAGTTTGTACACACAAGGTATTTAAAACTGTCTGGTACATAGTGAGGATTCCATAAGAATTAGTTATTACCATTGTTACTATTACCTTTGCTATCATTATTAATATACTGCTGAGAAGTAAATTAATTTATGACAGTATTTTGAATGACAAGAAATAAGTACACACATCTTTATTTAGTGATCTATGTAAATCCCTTCATGAGAGACGGCTAGAAATTATAATTTCTAAACTTAAAGAAATTTTTATTATTACTCATTATCAAGCCCTTAAAAACCTAAAAATATGTGAATTATTCTCTTCAAGGTGGATGAGTATGCTAAAAGAAAAGGCACATTTTTATCTTTTATTCCATCTTTAAAAATTTGTTAGCATCTCAATCTTCCTGATGCGAAAAAAAATGTACTCCCCTTATAGAAATATTTTTTCTTACATGATAGTGTTAGAAATTCTTAGATAATTTAGAGATATTAGACGTATCTATCTACTTTATAGATAGTAATTTTATTCAAAATTAGATAAGTTAATCCTCTAAAAAATTGTATACAGTGTGACTATTAACATCCCTATGTTTTTTAATCCCTTAGAAATATTCAGTTTCTCATTGAATATTGAGCCTTTGCATTTCTTAGTTTGACTTTATATCAAAATAAAGTAATTCTTTTAAGAAATATTTCTTAGTAGTTTTTTAGCATAAATCTCTATGTTAAGCATTAGGGGGAAAAAGGTAGCTAAGGCACCCGAACCCACTGCCCTTAAGGAATTCATAATCTAGGAGGGAATACATCTAGAAATAAAAATAATCGTAGTGTAATAAGTGCAGTGAGAGTACTGCAGAGGTATGATTATTTATTTTATATTGTTTGTTTGTTTCTTTTTAAATGAATTTCTATACCAATGTCTTAGCTTTCTATTGCTGCCATAAGAAAATTCGATAAACTTAGTGGCTTAAAACAACATCATTTGTTATCTCACAGTTCTGTAGGTCAGAAGTTTGGGTGAGCTCAAATGAGTCCTCCACTTAAGGTGCCATAAGACAGAATCAAGGTGTCCACAAGCTGGGTCTCAGATGGATGCCCTGGGGAAGAATGCACTTCCAGGCTCAGACTGTGGGCGGAATTCTATTCCTCGAAGCTGTAGAGCTAAGGTACGAATTTCTTTCCTGTCAGCTGGAGACCACGTTTCACTGTTAAAGGCTGACCCTTTGCACGGGCAATTCAGAACATGAATGTTTGCTTTCTTCCAGGCTAGAGGAGCATGTCTCTCTGATTTTGTCTTCTGCTTTCCTTCCCTGTCCCTGCTCTCTGCTTTTAAGGATTCATGTGGTTATCCTGGGCCCATATGAATAATTCAGGATAATCTCCTTATATTTATGTCAGTTGATTAGTAATTTTAATTACATCTGCAAAGTCCCTTTTGCCATGTAAGGTAACATATTCACAGGAATAATGTTTCATCCTATTCACGATTTCCAGGAATGAGAGCAAGACATCTTTGGGGACCATTATTCTTCCTACTATACTGATGATAGCTGGGATAGTTTTAAAAGTCAAAGAGCATTAAAAGACGGACACTAGAAAAAAGAAGTCCTATGCCCTTCCTCAAAGACTTTCTCCTTTGCATTCTGCTTCTCCAAATCAACTATTTTCAATTATTTTCCTACTGATTAATATTGCACAATTTATCTTCATGTTTTAAAAAATGTACTTACAGGGGCAAGAAGGAATCAATTTCTCTCTCCCTGTTCTTTCCTTCTAAGTAAAACTAAAAGCCTGGAAATAATACAGCAGGCAACCACAGGAGGACTTTAAATGGTAGAAAGAAGATGGTAGACTAAGGACACCAGGACTTGAGAAAAAGACAGAGGCCTGACATTCCCCCAGCCCCTCGACACACACACATACACACACACACACACACACACACACACGTGCAGAACCAGAAGGTCAGGGAAGCATGTTCTGACTATATAGGCAGCACCAGCAGGTATGGAGAGGGAGCTCCATTAGCATCTGGTAGCCCAAGGAAAAAGTTTCCACCTTGCAGTTTCAGCATCTCCTACCCACCCCCACCCTCCCCACCCCCCAACCCAAAGGCATCAGGCCCAGGAAGCAGCAGTTCATCCCTTCCACCCCAGGTGGCAGAAGCAGATATCAAACAAGAGACCCAATGGCACCAAATGATGGAAGCAGACCAGAATCACACTGAAAGAGATTTGAAAACTAGATTGTCATTGAAACAACAGACCACAAAATAAACCAGGAACTATTTGCTAAGCCTAAACAGGGTGACTGCTTGCTAAAACAGAAGATTTTAAATAGGACACAGAATTTCCTAATATTTAAAAAATCAATTTTGAAAAAGAAGAATGAAGTATTTCTACTTCATTCTTATTTTTCAAAATTGATTTAGGTATTTTAGGTCCTTTAACTTCTGTATACCTTTTAGAATAATCTTGCCTATATTTACAAAAATTCTTGGTGGGATTTTATGATGGGTGCAACGCGCACTATCTGGGGATCAGACACGCCTGGAACTCTGACTTGGGGGGAAAGGTGGTACATGGGCAACGTATGTAACCTGCAATTCTGTATCCCCCATAACAATAAGATGAAATTAAAAAAAAAAAAAAACTTACCATGTAACTACAGTAATGAAGACAATGTGGTATTGGCAGAGGGATAGATTTAATTTAATGGAGCATAACAAAAAGTGCAGAAATAGCCCCACACAAGTATGGCCAACTGACTTTTGATAAAGGCCCAAGAGCAAATTAATGGAGGATTGAATTTCTCTTTAAACAATAATGCCAGATCAATTAGAAATCCACATGAAAAAAAAATACCTCAATTTAAGGAAGAAAAAAAGAAAACACAAGAGAAAATCTTCAGGGCCTACTATTATATGAAGAATTCTTATGCTTGACATGAAAGCACGCTGCATAGAATGTAAAATTAATATTAAAATATTAAAACTTTTTCTCTTCAAAGCACCCTGTTAAGAGGATAAAAAGACAATAAGATACAGGTAGAGCGAAAAATCTTATAAACCACATATCTGACAAAGACCAGTATCTAGAATATATAAAGAACTCTCAAAATAACAATAAAAATTACATAATCCAATTAGAAAATGGGAAATAGACATAAACAGACATTTCACCGAAGAGAATATGCACAGGGTAAATAAGAAGATAAAAAGATGTTCAATATCTTAGCCATTAAAAGAAGACAAATTAAAACCACAATGAGAGACCACCACACACCTATCAGAATGACTAAAACGAAAAATAGCAGTAACAATGAATCCTGACAAGGATGCACAGAAGCTGGATCACTGGTACAATGCTGGTGGGGATGTAAACTGGTACAACCACTCTGGAAAAGAATAAGGCAGTTTCTAGTAAAACTGCATGAAGGATACATAAGATTCCTGGTCATTTTTTGGCAACTTCCTGTGAATTTATTACTTCAAAGCAAAACATTTCAAAAATACCTATTTACTATTATCTTTTGTATGATCATGTTTAAACATTCTCAGTTGACTTCATATTATGGAAAAAGAAGATTTTAACTTTCTTCCGCTCTTCCTTCTCCTTCATCCTTCACTCCCCCCATTATAGTTATTGTCCCAATCATTGGTTAAATCTATATTTAGTGTTTTTATTATTATGGTGATATAAATATTAATATTATTCACTGCTGAAACAGGTAGTCTGTTATCCGTACGTATCTTCATATCTTTTCTTGTATAAATTTCTTCTTACATTAAAGTTCGAACTGCCTCTTTTTCTCATTTGTTTAGAGTGAAGATGTGGCTATGCCTTTTCTTTACCCTTTCAACAGCTCTATACAATATTACACTCAGAAAACTTGTCAGATAACCAATTCCACTTTTCTACCCATTTCCCTCTTAGAGTCTTTTCTGATATCCTCTGCCCTGTACTCCACTCCAGATGCTGGTCTATATACATCCTGCCGCACAGCTGAAGTCCCAGAAATTCTGTCATTATTCTAGGAATTGACCTCACTTTTCTCCTGCTTTGGGTCTCCTACTTCCTCAGTCCCAAGTTTTTTGGTCTTGATTTACTCCCTATTTTTGGTGTTGTACATCTGCCAGCAGCTTCCTGAGAAAACATGATGCAGATTGAGATCTTATATGACTGAAACTTTGTTTAGTTTACCTTATAAACTGATTGATTATTGAGCTGGACATATGATTCTACATCAAAAAAAAAAGACTCCTTGAAATTTATATTAGTAAATAAGAATAAAAAATTAATCCATTCTTTACAAACTCTTATTTTTAACATATAATCTTCATATATATTGTTTGTACTATCTAGATGAAATTAAAATTAACATTTATCATTGGTGTTTGTAAATTTATGTTAATTTGCTGAATTCTTAGTGGACCTTTTGGACCAGGAAACGCATATCTTAAGAATTTTTCTTGTCCTGTTTCTTTAAAAATTTCCTTCTTTTCATTCCCTGTTCCCTTTTTCCCAAAAATCCATTGTTCAGATGACACCTTCTAGGCAGAGGCCCTAAGTTTTATTTGTTCTATTTTTATATCTTTGCCTTTTTTAGTATACTTGGTGAATGATTTCATTGACTTTATCTTCCAAATATTTCACAATTTTTCTTTTATTTTGGATATCATATTTTAATTTCTGACAATTCTTTCTTGCTTTCTGATTGTTTTTTAAAGCTTCTTGATTACTTCTCATGGATGCAATATCTTCCCTTATCTCTGTGGCTATTATTTATAATCTCTTTCAAGTTTTCTTCTACTGCTTGTAACGTCTCTGTTTTTTTCAAGTACCTCTTTCATTTCTGTTTGTTTTTTATTTCTCTCTTTTATTTTAGGTACTTCCCACAATATTCAGTGCTTCTTTGTCTCCTTTTCACATTTAAAAGTGAGGTCCTAAAGAGCTGGTTGAAAGTTTTGTGCACATATGCAAGGCTTCTTGAGTGGTATACATCACTCTAAACTGACCAGAAAGTATTTCAGACTTTTTATTACAGTTCCCAAAATTCCAATATATGTAGGCCTTTTCTCTACATCGGTTATGTTTTTTTTATTTTCCTCCAGAGAAGAATCCTCCAAACATCTACCAGAAAAAATATAAGCCTAGCTATTGACATTTTGAAGCTAGTTGGACAAATGGGCTGGGATAGAAAATCTTACCTTCAGTCTATAAACTTTCACCTAATCCGTCTGTTTTAAGTACAGAGCTTCACTTTTTTGCTGGGTGTCCAAATCCATAGCCTCTCTGTTCAACTTTTCAAGAAAATATGCCTCTGGTTTCCTTCATTTGTGGAAGAAGAGACTTAGGTGGGCTAAGGATTTTCTTTTCGGAAAGTCTATTCCTATGTAGACTTTGAAATAATCCCTCTGTTGTCAGCCCAGCCAGAAACTCAAGAATTATTTTTTAACTTCAAAAAGAAAAACAAGAATGCAACTATTAACCCAGTCCCCATTATGTCTTTGACACCGTGTTGCCATTATATTTACATTGTCTCATTTAATCTTCTCTACCTTATGAGATATATTATCCCTATTTTACAAAAGAGGAAGAGGAAGCACAAGAGGCTAATTAATTTTCCCAGCATCATACAACTAGTAAGTGTTGGAAAATTAAATATAAATTATTGTTGGGATTCTTTACTCTTCTACCAAAGTTTGTGCAGAAGTTTCAAGGTAGAGCACCGGAGTATTAGGAATATCCTTGTTTATCAATCCTAC
Organism: Eulemur rufifrons; assembly: GCF_041146395.1. NCBI lineage: Eukaryota > Metazoa > Chordata > Mammalia > Primates > Lemuridae > Eulemur > Eulemur rufifrons. Next base: position 41,419,917 of record NC_090988.1, read on the forward strand.
TGATGACTTCTTAGATGTTTTTTGACCTGACAAACATGATCCCACCTTGCTGATTCCCTGGGGTATATGCATCTTTTGTAAGTTGGGTAACAGCAATGGCTGCTATCCTTAGCTACATCACACAGGAATTCTCTCTGTGGTCTAGTGAACTACCTGGAGGGTGGTCAGTGTGGGACATGAGAACTTGCTGTTCAGGACTCACCAACCTGTATCCCCTTTGCAAGCTAAAGTAATCTCACAAGATTATTTACACCACTTTCATCTCCACCTTTCAGGGACATGGATAGCATAATCTCTATAATAAGCTTAAAGTTATAAATAAAGAAGAGCAATAAATCTAAGAAGTTTCTGTTTCCCAGTCTAGATAAAATCATGAAGAAACAAATTAGCCTGATCAAACTCTTTTAAGTAGGCGATGGAAAAATAAAGGTGAAAAAATAATTTAATATTTGATAAATTATTCTGCCACATACTTAACTACTTTTAAAAATCTGGTCATTTTAGCAAGCTCTCTGTACAACACAACTGATTTTTAAAATTATGTCCTTTTGTTCTTTGTTTAGGCCACTTGCAACTATACAATGTGAATTGCTTTTTTTGAGAGCTTTGAAGTCTCTCTGGTAGACTTCCCTTCCAGATGTCTCATGATGCTGTGTCATAACTGTTTGTTCTTTGAAATTCTTGAAATCTGCTTTCTAAAGCAAACTTCAGACTATGGTTGCTCTATCCTTCTCTCGCTATTATGAATTAATGAATGTGGCAGCTTTCTACCCAAAGGGCAATCTCTTTCATTTCACTATATGCTTAGGTCCCAGATGTCCATTCCCTAGATACTTTCTTTTTTTTGGGAATGAAATTATCCAAAAGACGGTCAAGAATTTGCCAGATATTCTTCTCTTAGCCAAAGGAATGTTTTTGCAGATACTGTGGGGTTGGTTTTGTGCCTTTTCTTGGTCTGGACATGTTCATTTCTGTAACTGGTCCCTACTACTTGTAATATACACTCACTGTGACCACCTCTGTTCTTTTCCTGTTATCTTCATGAAAATGGACTCTAAAATCTAATTTTCAGACTTCCACAGTGTACACACTTTGATATATAGTAAAACTCTCTCAGTGAAAAGATGTATTCTTTTTGGATAGGATTAAGTCACCATTTTCCAATTTTGAGTTTCAACCCAGAAAATCTCTGTAATCTTGATAAGATTAATATGTATTACCTGTTTCACACATTCATATGTAAGTGTACATTTACTCTCTTCTTTATCGCTGTTTATTTTTATTAAGTACTTGATATAGTTTCCTTTCTTTACCTGTATCTTAAAGTATTTTCTCTCACCCTCTCCCTAGTTTAGTGCTGTTTAATTGACAGAAAAACTATCTAGTAGACCATAAATTCTTAAAGCTCATAATGCATAAAGAGCAGCTGTAAAGTTAATTTATAGGTGCAGATTCAGTGACTTCCAACTCCTTTTTTCCATCATGCTTAGTAGGTTGGACATAGGGCCCAGGAATTGGTATTCTGGGCAGTAATACTAATGCAGACCACATTTTGAGAAGTACTATTCCCAACAAGCAAATATTCCCCCTTTAGTGAGAATATTTGGGGGCTACATCATCCAAGATCCATCATTCGAATATCTTAGGCCATTGTCCAGAAATCCAAATGATCCCCCAATACTATCTGTGTAGTCAAATGTTCAACTCTGAGATCATTTTTCTCTTCTAAAGCCTTATGAGGCTTAGGCTTAGGAAGAAATGTCGAACATACTACCTGGGATCTCTATTCCCTTTACTTCCTTCACTTCCCACCCAAAGCTTCAGATGGCATGCTATCTTTAAATGCTGTTAATTCTGATATAAGTCAGAAAGAGTGAGAAGTGGTTAGCCATCTTGCTAAAACTATCCTTCTTCTATATGATACATGTTTTGAAAAAACAGAACATCTCCTGAATGATAAAGATGTTTACATTTATTTGCATCTAAATCAATCGTTAGAAAGTTACCAACAACTATGACAACTCATCCCTGCTTCCTGTGATCAATGGCAAGATTTCTTTTACCCAAAATTATTTGAAAACCATTCTTACTGGAGTATGTGCTTCGCCAGAAGATCTAAATTCTCTAAATCAGTGGTTCTACACCAAGTGCAGTTTTGACGCCAGAGGACATCTGGCAATGTCTGGAGACATTTGTGATTGTCAAGAGTAAAGAGTGGGGGAGCTACTGACATCTAGTGGGTAGAGGCCAAGGAGGTTCCTAAACATATTACAATGCACAGGACAGCCTCCTGCACTGCCCCCCCACACACGCACAGAGAATAAATAATATAGTGCCCAGATTGAGAAACCCTGCTGTATATAAAACAAGCATCATTCCTGCCATGAATACATAATAGCTACCATATGCTCTCTAACGAATTCTGTTGCCTATTAAACATACACTTTGCCTTAGATCAGTGTGTCATGACTTTTCAAACTTCATTCTCATGACTCAGCTTTTTCCTCCTTAAATAACCTTTTATTCCACACATTAATTTTATTTTCTTCTTTTTTCTGTATTAGAAGCATTATCATGGGCATCTGTATTTCTGTATCGGCAGCAACTCTGGGGGAACAGCGTCTCAGCTGCTGCATGTGATTCTTAAGAGCCTGCCAATCACAAGCTTCCTGAAATCCTGCACTAACTTCCTGGGTGATAATGGGGCCCAATGCTAGGCCAATCTGTCTTTTTCTACTGGGCGTTACACACTTAAATGAAGACACAGAAGACTATAGGACCCTCATAACTGAACCATCCACTGGTGGACTCCAAAGAGAAGGATTACACATTTCTATTGCTGCCAGCTGCACTGATTTCTCTATCTGTGAACTACTCAGAATCTTTTCACTAAGTACCTTTTCCTTGTTTATAATGATTAAAGACAGATACTGTTGCTACTAGCCAAAGAACCCTACAGGATAAACATCTCTTTATCACTGATCTGCTAACACAGAGATGAAATATTCTCCCAGCTGCTTCATCTCTTCCTTTGAAAAGAAACCAGCCTGAATTAGTTTACAATTAGTTGGGGCTTAACTTTGGTGAGGAGAAAACTTGGCATGCAGCCCTCAAAGCTCTAAAGCCTTTGCCTCAGAGTCCACTCAATAAATAGAATATTTTACAGTAGTGCTACTCAAAAGGTGGCCTGCCTTCCAGCGGCACCTGTGGCTTATTAGAAATGCAAATTATGGCCTCACACCACTGCAGTGGTTCTCAAATTTCAGCATGCATAAAAATCACCTGGAAAGCTCATTAAAATAAAGTTTTAACAAGCTGTCCCCCAGAGAGCCATAGTTCTGAGATGGGGCCCAAGAATTTTCTTTACTATCAAGTTGCAAGGTGGTTCTATGCTGATGTTCAACCACATTTAGAGCAGCTCTGCAAGAGCATGTCACTTTTTCTGCCTTTTAACCTTTATCTTATCTGACATAAAGCTCAGCTGCTTCTGTTGCAAATTAAAAAAAAGACCTCAAAGTGACTTAAATAACAAAGAGAATTTATTTCCTGATACAAATTGTAGTTTAGAGGTTTGAGGGCTTCAGCTGTAGCCCAATTATGTCGCCAACTGCCTTGTTCTTTCCAAGTAAATGACCTCTTTTTAAATATTACTATAAACGGTGAAGCTGTCAGGTCAGGTGTGGATATATTTACTAAACTGGTAGCTACTCAAAATTTATCTTTAACCATATCCATATAGCATTTTTAGCACATTTTAGGACCTCAATAAATAATAAATGTTAATCACTATCATTCCTCCTTCTTTGAACATGTCTGTTGTCTCTACCCAAAAGAAATTTTTTTCCTACTCCCATATCCCTTCCCTGTATCAGAATAACTTCCAAATGTCATGAACTCCTATGTGCTAGGTAGAGAATGTAGAACACAACAGACATGGCCCTTGCTTTAAAAAGCTTTAATGATTTTCCAAGAGGCTTTCCTAAAATCCTGCCCCCAACCCCAATCCCCAAACCAACTTAGGAACACTTGCTACTAATGCCCTTTGTACACAATGTACCACATTATACTGTGTATATATAATAAATAGAAAACTATGAATAAGTATAAAGTAGATTCAATCAAGTAGAAAGAGATGCCTGGAGAATGTGGCAATGTGAATATAAAGGCCATGGGGGTTTTGTAACTTGGATCAGGATCTCCTCAAGTGATCTTACTAGGATATTTCCATTTTGAAATGTGAAACACACAGGGTAATAAAGATTGGGAAAACATAAAAATGCCATGAAAGGAATTATATTATGTCTTATTAAATCTAAATCTTAAAATATCTGATGGTGTCTTAAGAAATCAATAATATTATATTCTTCAATAATATTCTTCTGCCCTGGGATAGTTAACTGTATTTACTGTTATTTTTCCACATAAACAAACAAACAAACAAACAAAAATAAAGCCATGAGGGCCTGTATTGGAGATGTCTTCAGCTGAATAAATTCTCTGAAAAGTGCAGAGTTGATTTATAACTCCATTTGAGCTATTTCCTTTACTGATGATCTTTTCTCTTTCAGTCCAGCATGGTAAAGTACTGAGAAAGAAAACAAATGACTCAGACTCTGTGTCTTGTGTCAGTGTATAGTTTATCTGTAGCCCTTCATGTTCTTCCCTCATGCATATCTAACAATGTCCTCTCAAGGTCGGAGAAAGAGTAAGCACACACTGCCGAGCAAATTGGGAATGAAACCAGGAAAGTTTCTGGAGAAAGGGCAGCAAAGGAGAAGCCATCTCCTGCTCCCACTTCATCTTGTCTTTAGGTTTCTCCTTTTTGTCCTTTTATTCTCTCAACTCATTAACTCGGGCATTGGCATAGCTCAGATGACTTTTAACGGTTGAATTTTAATCTGTTTCTATAAACAATAATGATGGTGATTGTGATCCAGTGACTTTGTCAAAGGCCGAGGAAGTACCAAAACTGTATGGTTAGAAACAGCCTGTCCTCCTATTGTTTGAGTCATTCACAGCTGACAGATGGGCAAACCACAAGCAAAAGAAACTAGTGAGACACCTGCTGGGCTATTCTATACAAGAGAGGATCCATATTTTGTGGGATCAAAAGTTCTTACATTTTTGGGCCTCTCCAAGAAAAAAAAGCACAAATAAATAAAAAATTATGTAAAAAAAATGTTTAGAAAACAAAAAAGGAAATGGGAACAAATTAACAAATGTAAAAGTGCTGACAGATACCACAAGCATCACAAAATTCATGAAATTCCAATATTCTTATTAATAAACACTGGGTTTTTTTCCATTACATATTTCCAATTCCAAGTGCCATAGGGCATTTTTATACAGCAAAATAATTCTTGCCCTGCAGGTTCACATTATGACACTAGGCCAACAGCCACAGTGAGCAGTTAGGAATAGAACTGACAGTCGTTGCTGTACTTAACAATAGCTTAGCTATTCACAAAAGGGACTGCAAAGCTCATAAACCCTCTCCCTATTTCCAACAAAATGTATTCCCATTTCAATGTATCCCTAGCCACATCTTCAGGTTGCCCATGGCTACTCACAGGAGGTAGAGTATGGCAAGGGGGTTGCAGTGCAAAGAGGCAACAGACTGAAATTCTGTGATTAAAATGAATTATGATTGCAAATTTTACAAAAGAATGTGAGCAAATTGGTGGTGACCCTGGAAAAGGACCTGGAAGGAGCCCAAGCAAGTGAGGAGCCCTGAGGCTTGAGGTTAGTCAGCGTCATGTCAAATCCACCCCTTGGGCTATGTGTCCTTGGCTAGGAGCTCGACTATTAAAATTCAGTTAATGTTTTGAGGACTTGTATGGACAAACTGGGGGAATGTATGAGGCACTTGATAGAGTGGAAGGGGATCAATTCATTTACATACTTTCATCTTAAAACTTTAATCTATATGGATATCTCGCCTGTTCAAAAAGTAAGTAAATTATTTTTGAACAAAAATTTAAAAGAAACCTGAGACACGGTTCCTTGTCTTAGCTTTGACAAGCTTCTTCAAATTATGCTGGAGGGGAGGAAGAAAAAAATAACTGAGAGGTTCCAGAACCCTCAGAAGACTAACTGAAGTATAGATCCTGATTTCTAGGAGAATAACTGAGCATCTCAATTCAGGCTTAGTTCTGAGCTGTAGGGAAGAAGGATGAGGCCAGACAAGTTAGAAGGGTAGGCAGGAGGCACCACTGTGGCCTCAGAAGATCAGCCCATTCACAGAAGTCCATTTATAAACTCTTGTGCAGAATGCGGGCAAGGCTCCAGACACGCCACCTCGGGTGCTCAGCAGGAGTAGGTAACTGGAAGGCCAGGCAACGCCCAGTTGTATGGGCTGGACCAAGATGACGAGAGAAGGAAGTCTGCCTCCAAGCAGGCTCTCACGTGTCCCTCCGTCACCCCACACTCACTGCACAGTCCAAGTGGTCCAACACAAGACTGTTCTACACCCTATAGGAGACAGCTGTAGGTCACAGATGGGTGGCAGGCTTCCTCACTCTGCCCTTTATGAGCCCCTGACCTACACAATCTATGAATATATCAATATAGTTTTCATTTTAAGCCATTACATTTGAGCAGTTTGTTACACAGCAGAGTAACCAGATCACTATTCTCCATTTATTTCCAAAGCAAGATACTAGGTACTTAGAACATAAATTGCTTTTAGCCAAGTTGGAACTCTTTTGTCCAAGGGCCTAAAAGAATTCTCTTAGTGTGTCATGACATGTTGTTAGGTGAGTGAATTGAGAGGTGTACAACCCTCAGAGACCAGCAGTTGCTCTAACCTTCAAGAAGCAGAGTGCATGCCAGTCCTCATGTACACCACATTCCAGCCATGCTGAGCTCCCAGACCTCTCCAGCCTTGCTCTTTTATCTCTAACCTACCTGTGTGCTATGCCTTTTGCCAGGAATACTTTCTCCTCCATCTTATTCCTTCAGCCACTTCCCTACCCTCGTCACCACCTTCTTCTTTGTCAAATTCTACTCAGCACCACTTCCTCTAGCAAACCTTCTCTATCTGCCTCCACACAGGTAGGTGATCTCACCTTCTCTGATTGCACAGCCCCCTGCTTTTCTCTTTGTGAGCATCTGCATGATAACTGCCTGTTTGCATATCTATTTCACAAGCTTACAAAATCCTTGAGGATGTAGACAAATTCTTTTTCATTGTTTTACCCTGAAAGCTCTAACATGCAACTGGAATTTGGCTCATTGTATGTGCTCAATATTTACTGACTAAAAGGGGAGATGAACTATCATGTGTCCTTTAATTCCTGCAGAGATTCAGTTAAGTGATCCTTTACCCTACTTTAGTTTTTATTTGTGTGTGTTATGGACTGAATATTTGTGTCTTCCCAAAATTCACATGTTAAAATCCTGACCCCCAATTTGATGGTGGTGGGAGGTGGGGCCTTTGGGGGGTGATTAAGCCATTAAGGTGGAGCCCTTATAAATGGGACTAATGACCTGATAAAAGAGACCTAAGAGAGCTCTTTCACCTCTTCCACATGTAAGGACACAATGAGAAGGTACCATCTGTGAATTGGGAAATAGGCCCTCACCAGACACCAAATCTGCTGGGGATCATGGATTTCCCAGCCTCTAGAACTATGAGAAATGAATTTCTGTTGTTTATAAGCTACCCAGTTTATGGTATTTTATTATATCCTGAAACATTGATGAAATGAGGAAAATAGTAACAACCACATCACAAGAGTGTTCTTGACATCAATGCACTGATGAATGGGTACAGAGTAAAGCCAAAAAGTAGATGAGATATACTTGGTAAAAACATTGGTAAAAGATGAAGAGTACTATATATATTAATACAGCAAAATAAGTGGCTCCATCATTTACCAATGGCCTTGAGCAATTCACCTAATCATCTTTGCATCTCTTTGCTCATACTCAAAATGGAGACAAAAGTTGTATCTAGGCCAGGCCCAGTGGATCACGCCTGTAATCCTAGCACTCTGGGATGCTGAGGCTGGTGGATCATTTGAGCTCAGGAATTCGAGACCAGTCTGAGCAAGAGTGAGACCCTGTCTCTACTAAAAATAGAAAGAAATTATATGGACAACTAAAACTATATATAGAAAAAATTAGCCAGGCATGGTAGCACATGCCTATAGTCCCAGCTACTCCGGAGGCTGAGGCAGGAGGATTGCTTGAGCCCAGGAGTTTGAGGTTGCTGTGAGCCAGGCTGATGCCATGGCACTCTAGCCTGGGCAACAGAGCGAGACTCTGTCTCAAAAAAAAAAAAAAAAAAAAAAGTTGTATCTACCTACCTTTGTTAACACATGCAAAGTGCTTAATCCAGAAGCTGATATACACTAAATTCTCATTATTGATTAATGAAACAGTGCTATGTGTTCTTAAATGCCCTTTGGAAGTTCAGGAGAGGAAAATTTGTTTGTAAGAATTAATGATGGCTTTATGATGAAGGAGCTATGTTGTCTGTGTTTTATAAAGATAAGGCAGCATTTGGAGATAGAAAGAGAAAGATCTAAGAATTTTCTTATAAAAACAAGTAAAGATGTACACACTGCCAGCTGGCACTATAGAATATGACAGGCAAAAGGCAATGGGAGCAGAAGGGGAGGTAGGAGTAATCTGAAAACTTCTGGTCAGTCCAGCCCTTTGCATTTCATAGACTGGGACCCATTGAGGCAATATAGGAACTGGACTAGAATCCTTTGTTCCAGGGAAATTTTAAATAGAGAATCAAAATTCAATTTTAAAACTGTCCATTGAATGATCTGCTCTGCTTTCAACAATTGGGAAGAAGATAATTACCCTTTTCTATATAAGGTCTCACACACACGCACACACACACACACACACACACACAGAGTTTCTATCTGGTAATTAGTGCAGAAATCATACGCTACCTCTATGACTTTCTTATTCCACCCACATCCCCTCCTCAGGGTAATTTCAGCCACTCCCAGCAAAAGAACTAGCTGATCAAAGTGTAATCCAATTCTTAAAAACAACAACGAGACAAATGTTTACTGCAGATCTCAATGGGCTTAACCAGCCTTAAAATTAAAAAGAAGGCCTCATTCTATTACATTGGCAACAATTCTATTTTAAAAGAAAATCTGCTAAATATAAGGAATAAAAAATGGCAATAAACAAACAGAAAAAAAGAACGAAAAGTCCCCTGGGGAGTGTTAAGAGTATTTCCCACTTGGAAAGAGCTGCCCTCTGAAGAGTAAAGGCAACTTGTGGGGTTTTCTAAGCCTCCCTGGAGGGTGGGGCAAGGAGGGATCAAGACAGCTGCTCTTGCTTTGATCGGAGGAGCTGTCAAGAGGAAGCTGTGGGTAGCGTGTTTGCTGGGTCAGCCTTCTCAGAAAAGTGGTTCCTCAAGTCTTCAGGTTCCTGGAGGTCATGTGGCAGGTTATTTCCTCGGGTCCATTCTGAAGACTCGGGAGCCAAGAGCAGCTCTCTGTCTCCCTGCCCCCACCACCCACTATCTTCTTATCATATTTCCCGTGCTTTGGGGCTTTTTGCCTAAGAAAAAATTTTCCCTTGAGAAAACACACAAAGATACCACCCTCTGAAATGCCAACTATATTTTAGTGAAGAGCTAGTGTGAGAACATCTCTTTGAAACTTAGAACAGTCATCACTGAAAAATAGTGCATGCTTGTGATTTTAATCTGTGACCTTCTATGCTGGTTTCATTGAAACCCTCTGTTATCTGACTATAGAAAGCTTACTCTTGTGGATTCTTCTAATTTTCTGAAAAAGCTGCAAATATTTGTCATTTTTAGTCCCCTCTGTCCATAGTCTGTGAAAATGGAAAGAAACTTAGGGATATATAAGGTGGTCTTAACCCCTCAGAATAGACCAGAGATTTGACTTCCCCAAGCAGCAAAGCCCAGAGAGCTCATCAAAGAAATGCTATGGCCCTCTCTGGGCACCACTCCAGGAGGCAAGTGTCACACATGCCTCAGACTTCTGAACCCAGGCTCTTTGCATCCTACTGCAAAGCCTTACTGTTTCCTGACTCCTCCTCCTCTGTCTCCATCTCCTGTGTTAGAACTTCTTTTGTCCCTGCCCCTATCCCATCTTCTCCATGCCCAACAAGGCCTGCTGGCAGGAGGGCTGAGATCAGTCATTTACAACTGGATTTTAATTTGAATCCCTATATTCACTCTTTATATAAGGAAGGAGAATATTGGCTCCTTACTTGGAGGATTTTAGATACTTCCCATTTCCACAATCAGTGAGGGAGGTTTAAGAAAAAGCCTCATATTCACACCATGAAAACATTTGCTCACTTGGCCTAAATATAAAGCAGATCTTGAATAAGGTAAAACATGATCCAAAGAGAGTTTGAAAATTTATTCCTCCCCATGCCCTATGTCCCTCCTCAGCATGAACTGCCAAGTTGTTTATAACTGCCAGCAAACTTGTGTTGACATCCTGTTCTCATGACACGCTCAGGCTCTTTGCTTTCTCTGTGAATTCCTGACTCTCTTTATGCCAGTTGGAAATCCTGCTGCCACAAAAACTAAAAATGACTCAAAAAGTACTCACGCCCTCTCTCCCTTCCCAAACGACATCTCTGCACAGCCTGTTCTGTGACCATCCACATGACTTCATGTTTTCTCATCTGTTCTTATCTGCCATCAGGGCTGTAGAGATCTTTCTCTGGAATCCCCTCTCCAAATCATTCCTCTTTCTCATCCCTACACAGCCTGATTCTGGCCAGAATTCTCCTCTGGGCCTACAGAAGTTAGTCCTAAGCCAAATTATAAGGCCTTCAGGGTGAGATCTTGGCTTTCCCATTCCCTTTGAGACTCTTCTTCCAGTTGGAAAATGATACAGGCACATCATGCAGGCACCTAAGTATTCTCTTTTATATGAGTTTTGGGTTACTAATTTTACAATACAGTATGACATAGACAGAACAAGAAATAAGCCCTAAATTTTTCTTAATTATCCCTAAAATATTTTTCTCCATACCTAATATGTTGTCCTAGTTTGGGCCTTCATCATTTCTTTACCTGGACACTAGCTTTCTCAGGGGTCTCCATGCTTCCTGTCTGCCTCTGTTTCCTTTTACATATTTCACAGTGCCACCACGGAACTCTGTCACAAATGCAAGTTCAATTATTAGTGAACCTCCTGCTTACGTGCCTTAGCACCTACAGGATAAAATCTGAGATCCATAGCATGACATTCTATTCCCTTGGCTCTTATTTCCTGCTCTACCCCAAGTCACACTTCAGGCAACAGGAACTACACACAATAGTGTTTCTTGACCAATCCATGATGAGGTTCTCTTCCCCCTGCGTCTTCCTCCTAGAATGGAATTCCCTAGGTTCTTTCCTGGAAAACTTCCATTTATCCCTCACAGCTAAGCATAGAGATTCCACTCAGGCATCATTTGATTCAAAAAAAGTTTCTTTTGTGCACACCCAGAACATCCTGCACATAACTCCTTCATAGCACTTGCCACTTTATATTTTTATTAAAATGTTTTTTTTTCTATTTATAAAGTACTTTTATTGTAGAAAATTTTGAAAATACAAAAAAATGCATTTTTTAAAAAGCCCAAGAAAATCATCCAGAGAAAAATCTGCTAACATTTTGAGGAATATTTTCCAATCTTTGGTTCTGTACATATATTCATATTTTTCTCTCTCTTGCTCTCTCTCACACAGCATACCTACACAAAAACAAGCATATGCATTCCTAATCTAATGTATTTTGTAACTATTATTTTTCACTTAAAAATATGACTATTGTTATTATACATATCCTTAACTGTTCCGAGAGTAAGCTCCTTATGTGTGAGTGGGTGGAAAGCAAATATATAAAGATATTTAGCTGAGTGAATAGTATGTAAGAAACTCTCAATAATTATTTGTCAAACTAATTTATTAAGGCAAATGAAAGAGAGAAGAGAGATAGAAAGGATATGAGATGAGCTGGAGCACATGAAAGGTAACAAGGTTAAGAGGCATAAATGCATTGTTCACATGATGTACTGTTTTTAAGTTTTATCTACTATATTTCATTCTTACAAAAGCCTTTTGAATTAGCTACAACAGTTATTTACAAGTCAGGAAAGTGAAACTCAGAAAGGTTAAGTGACTTGCCCTAAGGTGTGCACTTTCTAAATGGCAGAACTAGTTTTGAGAATCCCTAAACTATGTATTTCTATCACTCCACACAGCTTCTGGAAAAGGAAGGGCAGCAAGAAGATCCCTGCTGAGGTCTGTGGAGCCCACACTGCCTGGCACAGTGCCTGACACACAGTTGGTGCTAAGTAAGTGCTTGTTGAACTGAACTGAGAAACAGAAGTGAGTGGTGCTAAGTAAGTGCTTGTTGAACTGAACTGAGAAACAGAAGTGAGAAAGAACAAACAAGCAGACAGCAGTATCCAGGGTTAGGTACCTCAGTCCACTTGTATTCATCCTCACCATGCTTGTCTAATCTCCTGAAAGAGCCTCCTAACTGATCTGCCTCCTTCTAGTCCATGCCCTTTTCATCCATTCTCCATAAATGCAAACTGATCATGGCAAATAATTTATTGGTTTCCTTTGCTCCTGGGAAAATGTTCAAAATATTCTCCTGGCTTAAAGACTCTTCCTGATGGCACACGCTTCCTCATGTTTACTGCTCATTTCTCTTCCTCTTGTACTTGCCATTCAGGCATATTGAACACCTCTAAATCCCTGAAAGTGCTGGAACGTGCTTCCCCCAACCCCCTGTTTTTCCTGGATAACTGTTACTTTGATCATTTTTTAACTAATTGTATTAGTTTTCTATTGCTGTACAGCAAGTTACTACAAATGTAGCAATTTTATACAACACCAATTTGTTGTATCATCATTTCTATAGGCTAGAAGTCTGGCACAGTGTGGTTGGGTTATTTTTTAGGGTTTCATGAGGCTATAGTCAAGGTATTGGCCAGGACTGCAGTTCTCATCTGAGGCTTAGGGTTCTCTTCCAGATTCACTGGTCACTGGCAAAATTCAGTTCCATAGCACAGGCTATGAGGTCTCTGTTTCCTTGTTACATGATCCCCTTTCTCTTCAACCCAACAATGGTGCATCAAATCCTTGTGCTTTCAATCTCTGTGATTTCTGCTTCTGCCTTCTTCTTCTCCTTTGAGGGCTCCTGTGATTACATTAGGTCCCCCTGGACAATCCTGGCTACTCTCTTTAAAGTCAACTGCTTTATAAACTTAAGTACATCCACAGAGTCCCTTTGTCATTTAACATAACCTATTCATGAGCATAAACACCAGATTATGAGGAGCCAAAATTCTGCCTACCCCACTGATCATCTCAAGTTTGGCTTGGGTATCCTTCTTATAAGACTCATGCTCATTTATTTCTTTGTCTCCATTTCTAGAGCATAAGCTTCATGAGGGCAGTGACTGTGTCTATTTCATAAGTCAGTGATGTGTTGAAGCCAGCTTGTGCCAGCTAACGAGTGCCTGTTATTAACTTTACAGAAATTTTGCAATTTGGTTGTTAAACATAGCTATTATTAAAAATTAAAAACTTATAATCAAATATAGTATATTTTCAAAAGGTAATAAATACTCAGTACTCATTATTTCCTATTTAGTGTACTACTGTTTACTATAATCTTTTCTCTTGAAGTTATTTTCCTTGATTGCATCTCTGTGGTGGAAATACTGTTTCTTGATGTGCTACTGCAGACGTCTTCTCAACTCCCAGTTCAGTGCTGTTACACTACATCAATAGCCTGAAATCCATAACAGTAGGTGTATTTACAGCATAGAAATCAGCAAACACTAGTTGACAACTTGATTTATTGTTTAGTTGATTATCTAGACTTAAGAAAATCATGGCGAAAATCTTAACAATACAGATTAAGCTTAAAGTGGGCCATGTCTACAGCCATGACACAAAAAGTTAAGGAAATGTTATTCTTCTAATACCTAAAACCTGTGATTCACCAGCTTGAGCAAGATGGAGACCCTGCCTCTACTAAATATAAAAAATTAGGCAGGTGTGGTGGTGCACACCTGTAGTCCCAGCTACTCAGGAGGCTGAGGCAGGAGGCTCACTTGAGCCCAGGAGTTTGAGGTTGCTGTGAGCTAGGCTGATGTGATGGTACCCCAGCCCTGCCAACAGAGTGAGACTCTGTCTCAAAAAAAAATAAATAAATAAAAAATAAAAATAAATAAATAAAACCTATGATCGGCAAAGAAGCACCTCATGTTATTGACAAAGGAAGTTGTAACTTACGACCTCATTTTACTTTCATCTTACTTGTTAGTATAAAAAAATTAAGCAACATTCACTTGTGAACTACATTCATTCATCAGTTACAATCATGGTTTGGCTAAAGATACAAAAGTTTAGCAAAAAAATAAAACAATAAAAACATTTTATGGGAACAAATTGACTATATTAAATATAAAATAAAGAATAAACTGTATACTACACAATCTTTATATCAAGAAGTTATTAAAAAGCATACATATGTATATGTATGTACACAGACATTTTTATGCCAGTCATTAAACATTTACCACTAAATATGTTGGATATCCTCCTAGAGCTTACCACAATGCCTAGCACATAGCTGGTGCTCAGTAAATATTTGCTTAATGAATGAATGGATGGGAGGCATGGTCTACACGACTGACCAGAGAACACAGGCTGGGTGGAAAGGGAATAGAGGCCAGAGGAGAAGCAATGGTTTGGGGAGTTGGGAGGATTCAGGGGACTAGAGCTCAGCTGAGGTTTCTATAAGAGTCAATAGAAGTGAGGGAGTAGGGGACAAAAATAAAGGAACTCTGATGAGAGAAAGTATCTTAGGAGTTAGAGATAATTAGGTACCATGCGTGAGACCCTGCACTGTTAGTCCACTCTGTGTTAATCTTTTATCCTCACAAAACCCTTATTTTCCCTCATTTTATAGGTAAGGAAACTAGGTTAGTAATGTTAATAAACTTGCCCAGACTCTGTCAGCTAGCAGAGGGTAGAGGCCAATGTGCTCTGAATCCAAAGCCTGAACTCTTAAAAAGCTACACCAAAATCAAAGTGAGAACAAGGCTATGAGTAGATGTAATTTAAGGACTCACAGTGTCTTCAGGGGACCAAAACAGGCAGTACCTGGGACCTTATTAGAAAGTTGACTTTCAGGCCCCACCTCAGATCTACTGAATCAAAATGTCTCCTTTTTTCTTCTTCTTTTAACAGATACCCTGCAAATTCTCATGCACCTAAAAGTTTGAAAACCACTAGTTTAGAGGGTAAATGCACCAGTGGGTGACTACACTACAGATTGTCATTAAAGCTAAAGAAATCCAGAAAAACTGTCGAGAGTATTGTAAGACTGAAGTTGGCCAGGGTAAAGTGAGGGCGCTTCCTCTAGCATGTGGCATATTGAAATCCCCTAGAGAGCTTTATAAAATGTCAGGGCATTGGTAATTTAAAAATGATTCCAATATAAAGCCAAGATTGAGAACTTATCAGGAGTATCATGTTAGTCATGCTAGTCTTCTCAGATGTGCACTGTAGTCCCCAGTTATCAAAACAAACAAGCAATGAAACAAATGTCTATGGATCTGACCTTGGATTTTAGAGGCTCCAGCCATCTCCTTACCCAGAATATAATCACTTCTCTCTCTCACTGTGGTTTTCTGGCCTCGCACTTTATAGAAACAATCTTGCATTCCAACCCCAAACAGACCCTCTGGCTTTTAAGATTTCACATGTCACATGCCCATTTGTCTTCCTTGCCATCAAGCTACATCCTTTCCTTCCTCCAGCCCACGTTTATTCCCAGCCTATAAAACGATTTTTTAATGTAAGCCTATTTTTTCTGCTGACATGCCATCACATCCCTCACCCGGATCAAATTATACCACAGATGCTTGGAAACAAATTGTACAAAATAAACAGAAGGATTTAAGGGCGGTACACAGTTGTGTTTGTTCAAATCAAGTATTCTTCAAAAAAAAAAAAAAACACTGAAGCTAGTTTCCTTTATCTGGATCTTCTGCTGTGCAGTAACAATACAAGACCCGCAGCAGAGTGCCGTGTTCCTTCCCACGTGTACTGCTTTTTCTCCAGTAATAGATTGTATTCTGGTCGCCTGCTGAGCAACAATAGGCGACTCATGCTGGCCAGCGCTCAAAACAGGTCTCCGAAGAAGACAAGGAACAGGGCAAATTGATGCTTCTAGTTTTCTCTCCATAATCCCTCCTCAGGGTTTACACGTGGACTCCTGTTACCAACCTTGTTTGATCTCTTTAAAGAGATCCCTCGTCTCCATGTGGGTGACATGGAGACTCTATGAGAACACATACGCCCTTCCCCTCATGTGTTTAACAGACTGATTAGATCTTCTGGCTTAGTGACTTCCTCCTTACTCTCACCAGCTGCTGAATGTGCTGCTGGTAACACTGATGGGGGATGTAATCGACTTTTTGGAATTTGCTCCAATCTTAACGATATTTCAAACTTTTAATTTGATGGTGGGCTATGTAGACGGAAAAATGGTTTTGCTGAGTATAATGGCATGTGTTTCCGGGTTTTTCTCTTCACAAGAATTCATTTAAGGAATGCAAACCAATTTCACTTATTTCCTCTTTTGTTTCTCAGGAAAGGGCTTTGATGGGGGGGAGAAGGAAAGAGAGAGTGAGTGGTGGCTGACAGAAATACTAGAAAAAAGAGATGGAGATGAAATATGTTTAAAACAAGAAAACCAAATAGTTCCTAAGAAAAAAGTCAAGCAAAATTCCTTTTAAAATTTGAGAAACTTTAGTTTGATTTGGGCTTTCACTTGTGCTCTGTTATTTAAAATTTCCTGTGTTAAGGTTATATAACTTCTAGGAACATAGATACTGATTTTCATTCATTTATTCATGCATATATACATTTAATCACTAATTCATATATTTATTCAATAAACATTTAGTGGACGTTTGATATGAATAATAGGTTCAGGGTAAACAGAAATAAATAAGACATATTCCCTGACCTCAAGTAGCTCAGAATCTAAAGGAGCAGAAAGGTTTATATGTAAACATACAAGCTCTAAAGTTTTTGCAGGTGCCAAAATGGAAATCTCTAGAGAATACAGTGGAAACCCAGCAAACATCATGATTAACTCCATACGGGTGGTAGTATCAGGGTGGGAATTTTTTCTTAATAAAAAAGCAAAGAAGAGGAGGAAATTTCAGGAAAAAAAAGCACTTCAGGACCACTTTTGAGTAATCAAAATGGAGATTTTGATTTATGTCTAATGCTGTCTTTTACATAAAACCCAAATGTCAATTGGGGTAACCCTTCTACTTAAGGTAGGACTGAACCCGGATGCCACAGTCAAAGCCTTTTCTAAGAGTTCTGTGAAACCCTGGAGGACTAAGGCTTCCATTGTCACTTCTACCTCTTAGCTCCTGCTCTCATAAATCAGTTTTATTTATGGATTATTTCATCTTCCTTGAATGGTGCCCCTGATTTATATCACTTGGATTCAGATGGACTTTCAGATTTTTCCCTTGATCTTAAAAAACATCGACAACAAAGTCGTGCAAATATGGTGCTTGTGCTTGTACTTTTGACAACAATGTAAGCAGCAAAGACCCAAATCCTCATGTGAACCAATCCAACCCTGTCCTTTAGCCACCAGGCACAGTGGTGTCATGTGCTCTTTATTTAGCTCTTTTTCCCTTCCCCACTCTCTTCTCCTTTTAATTGGGTCTCTGGGGTTGCTCCTAGCAACTCCAAATTCTTTTCATACCATTCAGAGTAACTCAAAGAGTATTCTCCAGCCCCAATCCCAAAATTAAGCTCTAGGGCATTTGTTTACTCAAAATCTTCAAGCATTTAAGTAACTCTGGGATGGTGCTTTTTTTTCTCAGAAAAAATTATGCCCCTAATACAACCTGTTTTTCTTAGAAAGTGCTTATGGTTTCATTTATCAATTTTTTACTACATTACAACGAACACCTTTCACATTTCAGGATGACATTACTATTCATCAAACCCTGCTTTCTTTTCTTCCTACTTTTGTTCTAGTTTTCTTCAGAGCTGATTTGCAAGAAATCTGGTTTCATTACTGTACAGCCATGCCTCACTTTTGAACTATAAACATTGCTTAGTCTAATCACAATTTTATTGCTAATACATCTAGATGTCTTAAGTCTCTTAAAAGCCAAAACACCCCAGGAACAAGTACTGTCTACCAATTACAATATTAAAAATGTACCACTTTGGGTTCATTTACTTGTTCTATAAATATTAATCATGTACCATACATGAAACTAATCTTTTCTGCTCTAGAAGAGTTCACAGTCTAAATAAATATAAATTCCAAAATGTTTTAAGGAAAGGCAGCATCTTTGGAATTAGTGAATAGCTTCTCAAGGGGATGGCTTTAAAGGGGCAATCTTCTCCTGGAGCCTATTTCCCAGTTCATTAGTTGAAACATTAGTCTCATGCTTTGCAGTTGTGCCTCCTACTACGTGTTTTATCTTCTGGGATATAATGGCAATAATTTAGGAATATCCTTTGCAAAGGAAAAAACAGTCATAGAAATGTAAGAATAAGACTCTCTCCTCCACAACACACACACATTGTGACTTAGAAATTCCTCCTCCATGCTTTCATAGAGCTTAGAGAGTTATATATTACATTATATAATTATGTAATTATTTGTCCATTTTCTCTCCTAAATGTGAGCCCCTGGAGGGCAGGTTATGTTTTGTCCAAGGTCAGTACCTAGCATAGTGTTTGAAACCATGTACTAACAGAAGGCTTATGAAACAAAAAGAAGAGGAAGGGAAGGAAAAAGAAAGAGAGAATAGAAGGTGTTATGACTATCATTAATGTGAGTGAAATGATTCTGCACAATTGCTTCAATTTGGCATCTAAGAGAGTGCCCCTTCAGAGGTATAGTCAATCTTACAGAGTTTGCAGATGTCTCAGCACAAGGACTTCAGCAGTTGGCTACGTCAGGATGAGTATAATCTAAGCACTGGAATTAAATGCCATCTGTAAGATTGACAAGTAATACTGAAATCTTGTTAATATTTTATGCTAAATTCCATTACCTGATACTCCATAAATATCATGTCTGCTGGAAACCATGATGGGGTTCTAACTCTAAGTTTTGTTTTATTTTTTATTTAAAATGCTATTGATTTGTCCTATCTTAATGTTTGATTTTGTTCCCCCAAAATTCATATGTTGAACCCCTAACCCCCAGTACCTCAGAATGTAACTGTGTGTGAAGATAGAGCCTTTGAAGAGGTAATTAAGGTAAAATGAGGCTGTTAGGTGGGTCCAAATCCAATCTGATTGTTGTCCTTATAAGAAGAGGAAATTTGGGCAAACACACACCAGGGATGTGTCTGTACAGTGGGAAGACCATGGGAGGACACAATGAGAAGGCAGCCACCTACATGCCAAGAAGGGAAGCTTCAGAAGAAACAAAACATGAGGACACTTTGATATTGGACTTCTAGTCTTTGGAACTACAAAAAAATTAATTTCTGTTGTTTCAGCCACTCAGTCTGTGGTATTTGGTTACGGCAGCCCTAACAAACTAATACATGCAGAAATAGCACTGATCTCAAGTTAAAATCATTGAAACTAACCCTGGCTCTTCCACTAGTCAGAAAATATTGACTTTTAAAAATTTAATTTAAAAATTATATGAAAAATGAATGGAGTGAGTTATGAAGTACAAAGATCTAAAAATATATAACAAGTTAAAATTAAAAAAAATTCTATGTGCTCCTGGATAAATCTCTTATCTTTGGAGGATCTGAGTTTTCTCATTTCTGAAATAAGGCTATTGGAAAGATAACTTATTTTATCTCTTAAACTTTAAGAGCTTGTAATTTACTATTAAACATCATTGCTAGTGCTGGTGATGATGAAAGAGAAAGGCATTCAAGCCAGGATTTCATCAGTCACGTAGAAAGTGTAAGTGTTACATTTAAAAACAAAGTCCAGATCTCAACATCCAAACATGACTGATTTGTTTCTCTTTCTCACTGTAAATGTCAGGTTGGCACAGCTCGTACTTGTCAATCAGGGACCCAGTCTGATGAGGGTTTAATCTCCAACAATTACTTTGGCAGGGAAAGGTGGGGCGATTGAGCCTGGCTCTTAAAACTTCTGCTTAGAAATGGTCATATGCCACGTTCATTCAAATTTCATGAGGAAAAGTAAATCACATGAGTATATCTAACATCAAAGTGATGGAAGTGTAATTTTTCTGTGTGACAGAAAGGACAACAAATGTTGCCATGGTTGTGGAGAGATAGGAACACTCATACACTGCTGGTGGGACTGCAAACTAGTACAACCTCTATGGAAAGGAGTATGGAGATACCTCAAAGAACTAAAAGTAGACCTACCATTTAATCCAGCAATCCCACTACTACGCATTTACCCAAAGGAAAAAAAGACACCTGCACACGAATGTTTATAGCAGCACAATTCACAATTGCAAAGATGTGGAAACAACCCAAGTGTCCATCAATACCTGAGTGGATTAATATAATGTGGTATATGTATACCATGGAGTACTACTCAGCCATAAAAAAAAAATGGTGAACTAGCACCTCTTGTTCTAACCTGGATAGAACGGAAGACCATTCTTCTAAGTGAAGTATCACAAGAATGGAAAAACAAACACCACATGTACTCACCATTAAACTGGAACTAATTTATCAACACTTATGTACACTTATGGAAATAACATTCATTGAAATCAAGCAGGTGGGAGAGGGGAGGAGGCAATGGGTAAATACAATGCATACTGTATGGGGGATGGGCACACTTATAGACTTAAACAGTACAAAAGAAATTTATGTAACCAAAACGTTTGCATCCCCATAACATTCTGAAATATAAAATAAAAAAAAAGAAATGGAATATTTGTGAATAGCCTGGTGATGATCACAGCCAAAACAGTTAAGATACTCACAAAATCTGATTGTGTTCAAGGGTGAACATGCTTTGGAAATACCAGTCTATCAGAGCTAGGAAACTCTGCTTGGACCTTGAAAGAGTTAATTTTACCACAAGAAGGAGGAGAGGATAGTGTAGGAGGAAGAAGAGGAGAAGGAGGAGGAGGAGGAAGAGGAGGAGGAGGAACAGAGACTTATCCTATACATTAGGAAGTAAACTTCTGAAGCGCATTACTTTAAGAGTTGCTAGAGACCAAAAAATGCTTCAGAAAAAGTCTAAATTAGTACAAGAAATTGACTCCATGTCAACTAGGAATGAAAAATTTTAATGTATCCCAGTGTCCCGAGTCACTGAATCACTTAGTTGTGTTTGTTTGTTTTTTAAATTTTGTATTTTTAATTATGAAGGGGACATAATAATTGTTTATATTTTATTTGTTTGGTTAGTTGGTTTTTTAAACATATAAGCTTGGCATTAATGTAATGTACTAATTCAGTGGTGACAACACTACTGGGTACCCATAGAAACAAATATGTCTTAAAATTTGAATTTTCTGTCAGCCCATGTTTTACCTATTCAATCCCTAAAAGAAGAAAAACAACTTTCCAGCATAAAACACATTGGTACTAAAAAATCCAGGGAAGCCACCCTCAAAATCGTTCAGTATGTGAATTTCTATGAAAGCCTACAGGTGCAGTCTCTGCTAGGCACCTTTTCATGTTTATTCTTCTCGGCAAGCTAGAGATGCAATGCACATTGATCCTGAGCTGTTCCTACAAGCTTGTGGGGCCAAGATTCATGGGTATGTGACATGAAGCCATCTTCCTTCTCCTGGAAAAATTTGGGTTTGCTCAACTGTCACTCATTACTCTAATCTAGAGTGTTTAATCAACCTTCCCAAAAAATTACTAAGATAAGTAACAAAGAAAGATTATAAAATCATGAGGTCATCTTGCTTTTTTTTTTCCATCCATGAACTATGACATTGAGCAGACTTCTTTCAGTTTCCAGCCCTCATCCTTAGACAAGCTTTTGAAAAGTAAAATAAAGAAATCTCGACCAGAAGATGGCCAAGAAACATATATAGGAGACATAAGAAAAAAAAAATATATATATATATATATATATGTATCTTGAAATTCCAAACTTACACCATTTGGTTTGTAAAAATAACAAATTCATTAGTGAATTAATTAGTATGGCAAAAGAAAGAAAGTCTCTTCTAAACATTGGCCAAGAATCCAATAATCTAATATGAGTTACTGGTTCCATTTCACAGGCGAAGAAACAGGTTCACAAAGGTGAAGTCATCAGTACAAAAATCCAAAATTGCTTTTCTCTACTCACTGTGCCTTTCTCAATCCTCCTCTCCCTTTCCACTTCTTTCCATTCACCTCAAATGCCTTCCTTTTTCAGCTCACTGCCAGAATTTCAGAATCCAAGATCAGGAAGTCCTCCATGTGCTGCATTCTCAAGAAACACTGACACACTCTCCCGCCCCCACCCTGCTTTTCCCAGGCCCTTCATTTGTTTCAGAAGAGGTTCAGTTGGAATTTCACTTGTTAATGTTTGTACCAGGACTTATATTTTAAAATGAAATTTGAAAGAGTGATTGCTTTTGATGAAACAAGGAATCCTTTGTGGTGGGATTAGAGAACTTCAGTAGGGGGGAAATGTGAGTGAAGGCTTTCCTGGTGTCCTGTCCTGGTATCACACCATCAGCCTAATTAAAACTCCCCCAGATATTTCCAGACTGACTGTTATACTCCTCCTTCACAGCTTGCCGAATGTCTACCTTGTATAGCGTGTGATCTCTTGTATTTGGTACTCAATAGCATTTGAACATAATACTAGCATCAGGATTAGAACTGATTAGAGACAAAGCTATAGCTAAAGACATAGTCTGCAAAGGAAATAGATACCCACCAAACTCTGCCCTATAATTCAGTTAAAGAAAGACAGGAAAACAAATAGAAGAGCTACTTTTCAGCAAGTTCTGGTCCCGCCCTCATTTTCCCATGGCTATTTGGCACACGAGCAAACACCTGAGTTGGATTTCCTTGCTGGTACTTGTCCTGTCTCCTTTTTTTCCCCAATGTTGCAACTTGCTTACCTAAGCCTCATCAACCCACTTAAGCAAGCACAAATGGGAATTTCCATGAAACACATTTCTAAAGAACATCTGGTATCGGTCATTGAACTAGAAGCAGTTGTGAATTAACTAATGTATGAAAAACATTAATTAACTCCTTTCACTAGCATCACCCTTCTACTTCAATCTTTTAATGTTCAACCAGAGAGACTGTATTTAAAATCTCCCTCTTTTCTGAGAGCTCTAAGTACATCTATAAAGTGAAACCTGATAGATGAAATTAGAAACTACATGTGGCCTGGAAATAGGATTTTTTTTCTGCAGCTCCTCATTAGATGTCTGGGTTCTGGGCACTGCAAGTTGACCCACAGCTATACAAATTCCTATAGAAATTTACTGTGAGCCACTGTAATACTGATGTGGATACCTGAATACCATAGAGAAAAAGACACAGTCCCTGACCTTTTGGTTTTCACAGTCTGCTGGAAGAGAGAAGTAAAATAATTCTTATCTGTAGTGGTGACTCCAGGAGGCGGGCACTTTGCCAATTGGTATTAAAAATAATTCTTAGAGAGGAATATCAGATGGCCTGGTGCTGCCATGATGTTGGCAATGTGATTTTTTAAAATATAAGTATATTTAGTTTGGGCAATTATGTGTACTTCTCTGTATGTATTTTTGTATGTATTTGGCATGTATTCTGTATTTCTATATTCTTCATGCATTATTTTAATTTAAAAAGTACTTGAAAACCTATACTAATTACATATATTAGACTCTAAATCTTCAGTATTGTTTCCAAAAACCACCCTAGTGATATTTGACCAACGTAAATGCCTTTTCAGACAAGGGGGTGGGGGATAAAAACAAGTGAATGACACCCAAAAAAATGTTTCCTTAGGTAAGTGCTATGGTGTGCCGGGCACTGGGTCAGGTATTGGAGGTTAAAAGTCACAGTGCGGGAAAGAATTTTCTGGTCCCCCATACCTCGCAAACTGAGGCTTAGGGCTGCCTGTGCTGTGCTTTCTTTCAGGCACAGAGACCAAGCGGGGAAGGGAGTAGGGAAAGAAAAAAGAATTTGAAGATAGGTGAAATATGCTCTTTCTGGTTCATTGCTAGCCCATGCCACTTCCTATTGTCTTATGCCCATCGCTTCACATATTCTTGCCCACCTGGAGGGCCCCAGAGGGCGGTCAAGTTTCCCAACCAGTTCTAGGCTCTTCTGGTCTCACTGCTGCTCTCTGCATTTCACACTTTCAGGTCAGCATCAGGCCCTATGAGGAACCACTGAACACCCCCTCAAATCTCCAAGCAGCTATTGTGTGGTAAACACAAATCTATAGGCCAAGCTAAGGGAGCAACCACATCAATAAAATTAAGTCAAGTGTCCTTTATTGTAGGAGGTGTGAAAAGGCCAGTGAATTCTTCATTAACCTTTTAAGTAGCCCCAGTCAGCCCTACATCCTTATAAAGAAAAGGAGTAAAAACTAAAATTATAACCCATTTTTACTGTTTTTTGTTGTTGTTGTTGTTTTATTTATTTATTTTTTTAAGTGGTGGTTTTCCTTGCATCTTAGGAAACTATCAAATGTTGTCCTTTGCTCTAATCCTTTTCATTCCATCTCCATCCCTGCCTCCTGCCCCCTCACCCCCACCCCAGCCAACTCCTCTGCTCCTGACTGCTGTTTATAAAGCTGTGACCTGTGACCGTCCTATCAGGCAATAAGTAGAAGGCAGTGATTTTTTTCTTACTCATCTTGCATGCCCACTGCCTAACACCCTGTTCAAATCCCAGTCACTCAATAAATATCAGTTAAATAATGAAGAAAATATAAAGACCAAACTATATGAAACTAAATATGAGTTTATGACCTGAAACATAAGAATTAATTTAATCTTCTAGAAAATTAAAGCCCTCTGTAAAATGTTAGAAATGGAAAGAATCGTATATATCTTTTAGCCTAATCCCTGCACTGGACAAGTGAGAATACAGATACCCAGAAAGTCTGGTAGACAGCTGGGAAAAAGCCAGGCACAGACTTCCCTCCAGGGTCAGGCTGGGTTTATCACCCCAGGAGTCATCTTTTCTGAATAATTTCACATGCACTTTGGCATTGCCTCAGCCAGCCACCCAAAATGTTCTCATGATTTTTTTTTTTTTCTGATTTGTGTGTTTTGTCAGTTATAAAACAGTTTTTTGGTTTTTTTCTTTTGCATGAGTCAGACTCTTCTCAATAACTGCAGTGACCTTTCCTCAACCTGCTGGCTACCTCTCTTTTGTTTTAAATATTCTCCAAGTTGCCTAAATCCCTACCATTCTTTTCATATTTAAGAAAAAAAAATTGTGTATATTAATCGGGGAGTTGGAAACCCATTCCCCAAAGGTGAGGTGAGTTAATGATATGCGTGAGGAGGGGGAGGAAGGGAAGTGCCCCGGGCCGGGCGGGGAGGAGACTCACCAGAGGCTGGGTGACTAGGGCAGACGGGGCACACCTGACAAACCGGGAGAAGCAGCCCAAAAAGGCACTTTTTGCAAAACAATAAAAATAAATGAATGAGAAGGCTCAACTGGAACCTCTTTCCAAAAAGTAAGCAATGTAAAAGTGAAACAAGGTCCACAGTTGGCAAATTCATTAAAATATTCATTTATTCGACTAACATTTAGAAAGTATGTTTATTTTTACCAAACCTCAAACCAGGTAACTGGGCTATAGTGGTAAGAAACAAACACTTCTTCAAGGAGTTCAGGTTAAAGGGACAAAGGAATGTTAAAGAAGATTTCTCAGATGTATTAATATTGAGCAAGGGTCTAGGCTTATTTCAAACTCACCATAAGGGTACTGGCTTCAGAGAAAGCCAGTTCAAATCGAGCTTCTGCAAAGAGAGTATTTATATAAAAAGCAAAACAAAAACAAACAAACAAACAAAAAAACTCCACTGTCTGGATAAGATTGTTAGTCTGGGTACTAGACTTAAAGTTTGTTTATCTAGTCCCAAGATTGTTTAAAGATTTCAAGTTTGTAATACTATCAGACATTTATCAGTTTTGCAAGCTAAACTCTAACTTCCTGACTGGAAAGTTAATCAAATATGTTACTAATTGGTAAAGAAAGATTGTTCAAGAATCAAAAAGTATTAATGTTTTGCTCACGCTTGACAACTTTGTTTCTTTCTCAATACCTAAAAAATTTCTCCTAAGAAAAGTGTGAGATGTGTACTGAAATTATAACATATATTGTCTATCAAGAATAAATATTGTGACAGAGCTTTTTGCGGCTGATAAGAATTATTAATACATGTAAAAAATGATAGCATAAAATGTTCAATGTTTTATCGAGTTATGAAGATATATGATCAGTGTCCTCACTAGGAGAACATCAATGGTTTTCTGTCCTCTGCCGCAACATAGATGGAATATTCTCTCAACTAACAAATTCTCTTCACTCTGACTCTTACCATCAAGTATTTTTTTTTTTTTTAAGACAGGGTCTTGCTCTGTTGCCCAGGGTAGAGTGCAGTGGCACAATGATAGTTCAATGTAGCCTTGTATCAAATGATCCTCCTGCCTCAGCCTCCTGAGTAGCTAGGTCTACAGGCAGCTTTATATCAATATTTTGTAGAGACAAGGTCTCGATAGACCTGCCCAGCCTAGTCCCAACTCTTGGCCTCAAGTTATCCTCCCACCTTGGCATCCCAAAGTGATGACAGGTATGAGCCCACGTCCAGCCAGGTATTCTTGTCACTACTCAATTAGTGGTGAAAAGTAGTTAGAAAAACCAGGTGTTAATATCTGTCCCACCACTTAACCAGGTTTGGTTGTTGGAAAAGTTAGTTAAACTTTCTAAAGATCAGCTTCCTCATTTCAAAAATGGAAATAATTACTCACTTAATAGAGTTGTTTGAAGGTTACAAAATATAACATATGTAATGTATTGCTGGCACAAAGTAAGCACCCAATAAATTAAAATTACTTCAATTATATCATCATTATCATAACCACATCATCTTCATCATCATCATTTTTCCAGCCACTGTGAGTATATTCTGCCCATTGCATGGAGTAGAAATCAAAGCATCTTAGGTTTGATTCTTTGCTCCAAATCTTAGTAACTAACTATGAAATCAGGAAAGGTTATTTAATGTTTCTCATTGAATTCCTCATGTATAAAACTGGGATAAAGTAAGAACTATATCACAGTGTTATGGTGACAACTAATTTAAGTAATTTAAGTGAGTAAAGTGCCCACTACTGTATGGAGTAGGACCTCACTAAATGACATTCCCTTTGCCCAGTAATAAATCTGGTATTCTGGCCAATGGAGAGACATTCTTGTGTTATAAATAAATAAATTGGCATCAAATTTGTCATTTGGTAAATTTCATTAGTGTGAGACAGTCCCTGAGGGCTTGCCTATCCCTGGAGAACGTGATCAAATCCCATTACAGAATCTGAAAAACTGCAGACAAGATCAGGATCTCCTAACAAGATTTTGCCACTTAAGAAGATCTGTCTCATGATAGCATTTGTTTTCTGGTTAAAACTGAGTATAAATAAGGCAGGTGTGGCAGCTCATGCATGTAATCCTAGCACTCTGGGAGGCCCAAGGCAAGAGAACTGCTTGAGGCCAGGAGTTTGAGGTTGCAGTAAGCTGTGATGCTGCCACTGCACTCTAGCTGGGGTGACAGAGCAGGACTTTTCTCTCAAAAAACAAACAAACAAACAAACAAACTGGGTATAAATATATTAAAAAGAAATGAAAATTATAATATGTGGTCATAGTAGCTGAGTTCCATATTTATGTCTAAGTGGGGAAAAAATAATGGTTAGAAAATTCCTGTGGGTAGAGTCCAGGGGAGAGCCCCATTTGGGGACCAGTTGTCTGCTACATATGAGCCATTTCTCAGGGATTTGCATCCTTCCTCACCTCCCCCCTGCTCACTCCCATGCCCCATGCATTGAGATCTCTGCTCAGGCTCCAGCAATTTTGAACTATCTACTGTTCTCTGATGACTTTGTGATTCCTCATTTGAATGATTTTTTACCCTCCAGTCCAGTCCCTCTACCACACATGGCTCTATGCCCCTTTACACCACCTTTCTTCTATATCTCCATACTCTTTACAACTCAGCTCAATGTCACTTCCTCTGGAAAGCCTTTTTTCACAGCATCAATTCCCTTCCTCTGTGTTTATTTGGAATCTACTTTGACCTTCACTATAGACAGCCCAAGTGATATATTTCATTCTGCAACTCCTCTAAGCATTAGAACTCTTTGAATGTAGGCACTTTGTCTTATTTGCCCACTCAAAATTTTGTTTATTCTTCCAGGTGCAGCTCAGCTCAAATGATAAGGCTTAGGTCAACTGATACTTATCTATGAAGCTTTTCTGCAATAAACATATATCCAGGTTTTAGACCTGCTTTTAGGTCTCATATTTTCCACTTATTAATTTTGATCTTGGATTGGTTGCTCACAAACTTTGAGGATCTTTTTTAAAAATTTTATTTGTAATTTGGAGATAATATTTGTCTTACCTAATAATTGTAAATGTTCACTATAACATACAGTATAAAGAACCTAGTGTCTAATAGGTGCTCAAAAATCCTAATGATTATTTTTATTCTGCTTAGAAAATTTTTGGCATTTTTATTTAATCAATTCTTTCACATAGTATACCATACTTTGCCTTGCATTACTGACGTCTATGTACTTGTCCTCTATTTGTCACTGGATTTTGGATTATGAGCAGATGTTCTTTCTTAAGCGTGTGTGTGCGTGTGTGTGTGTGTGTGAGAGAGAGAGAGAGAGAGAGAGAGAGTGAGAGAGAGAGAGAACAAAATTCATTCGTGGCCCAAACCCAATAAATATGTCCTGAGATTCTCATCAGAAAAGTGGGTGGTAGTTGGCAGAAGGATTTAGACTCAGGTAGTAAGTACAAGAAGCACATAACCTTTCAAGAAGAAAGAGTTCTATATAAACAAACTCAAAATATAGGTCAGTAAACACTAAATTACTATATATACTGTAGCATGTCAGATAAACACTCATGATCATTATTATAAAATTGAATAAAATTGGGGCTAAAATGGTGTATGTTCTAAAGTTACCATTAAGAGTTCATTTCATAGCTTATTTCTTCATTGCTTTACTTCTCCAAGAAGTGAGACAGAGTGATTCCCAGTTGATGGAAATTAAGCTGTTTGGTCATTTTCCACCAAGAAATTATATGATAGAACAAAACACAGTTCAGTAACTGTTCCCTTTCTTAAATACTTCAGGAAAGTCCTATGGGTATCTGGTGTAAGCAAACAGAGAGAGGCTTCAGCATTTGACCCATCATTCATATACACTGAAGAGAAACTTGACAAAAGATTCAGAAGTGGAGCATCCACAGCTGAAGTCGTCTTTACTTAACCCATTTTATATATTTCAGAAACACAGATTTTTTTCCATCTTACCAGAAAGTGACAAAAATAAATATACCAAACCCTTTTACTGTTTAATAGTCCATCCTTATCTGAAGTTTCCCTTTCTATTAATATAATTTCAGTTACCTGTGGTCAACTGTGATCTGAAAATTTTAAATGAAAAAATTCCAGAAATAATTCATAAGTTTTAAATTGTGTGCTGCTCTGGGTAGTGTAGTGAAATCTCTCCCCATCCTGTGCAGAACATGAATCATCCCTCTGTCCAGGGTATCTACACTGTATACACTACCCACCCATTAGTTGCTTAGCAGCCATTTAGGTTATCAGATACTGTTACAGTATCACAGTGTTTGTGTTCAATATTAACCTTAATTTTACTTAATACTTTACTAATAATAACTTAATTATGAGTTATTATTGTTAATATCTTACTGTGACTAACTTACAAGTTAAACTTTATCACAGGTATTTATGGTAGGAAAAACATAATATATATAGGGTTTGGTACTGTCTACAGTTTCAGGTATCTGTTTACTGAGGGTCTTGGAACCTATCCCCCCATGGATGAAGAGGAACTATTATATGTAATGTTCATCTTTGTATTAGTATTAATATCTTATTTTCAAATTCACTTTTCAGAAACTTCATTTGTAGCTTTGAGGTTGTCGATCCTTGTGTGTTTCTGAGAAACTAAATGGTACCAAGTGGTTACTATGTGAAATTAAGAACTAGGGCTAAAATAAAGAATAAAGACAACTAAATATATTTCATGCCCTCATTTTTCTGAAGCCTTGAAGCTAAAAGTTACCTCTTTAAAAAAAAAAAGAGTTCATGTTATGACCCAAGTTGAAAATACTTCTATCAATACCATTTTACTCTGTAGAGCATTAAACTAACATGAAATCTAGGTTGGTTCTAATTACATAAAGATTGGACTAGACAGAGCCTTTTCAGGTTTGGAACTTTCCTGCCTGCTCTAAGGACTATTGCAGTTAAATAAGATGTAAGAGTATCCAAAAATGTGTATTTATTAAATTAAATTAAAATAGATTCTGATAATCAGCAATAACACATCTAGGGCATAGCATGTCTGCAAAGTGCTAAGTTCTCACTCCTTTACATGTATGAACTGTCATTCCTTGAATCACAAAAACATATTAAACACCTACTACATGTGAGACACAGTACTAGTTCCTTTACATATTATACCTGTTGGTCTGAGTGCAATTCCCCAGCTCGGTCTCTCACTGGACACACATACATCCATTAAAAAATTCTGGAGGGCACCCAGTTTAGTGGTCCCTAAATCTGGCAAAATACTAGAATCATCTGGAAGACTTTTAAAAACAAAGAATCCTGATAGAGTGGGTGTTAGTCATCCCCTGATGACCCATTAATGGCATGTTCTTTTAAGATGGTATAAAAGCATTGCACTACATTATTTTGTTTCCCTTAATCACACATAGGAGATAAAAAGGAAATTAGAGAGTCTCACTGCATTTGTTCTTTACTATAATCAAGGAAAATTCTGAAAATACTCAAGGATCCTTTTTGAAATACAAGAATTCTTCAGCACGATAGACACTACTTCAATTTGCCAATCTCATTTAATATTGTAGCAGTAATATGTACCATTTAATAATATTTTATATATAGTAATAACTTATATTCTTTTATACAAATGGCAATTAAAAAAAACTCACTAGATCTGGGAAAATGGCGGATTAGTGGTGACCTCCTGGCTCTCTGCTCCCAGAGTAGGAGGTGAAGAACGCCGACAGCTACACACGAGTGGATCCACTCTCCCACAAGAACAGCATCATGAATCTGCAGAGAAGCTGCGTGGGACAAGCAGCACTGGGAAAAAAAAAAAAAATGGTGAATTGGAGAATCAATCACAAAGTCTAGAGAGTGCGAGATATACAATAAGGAACAGAGCATTGGATGGCCACGCCAACTGGAGGCCACAGGAGGCCAACTCTTCCGCCACCAACCTCCACATCCACTCAGGCAGGGAAGCACCTCAAATCAGTGCGAAGTTGTGGCACAGGACGACAGGCTACGTGGAGAACAGACAAAAGCAGGAAACATTTTGAACTCTCCACTGCTCTGTGCTAGGTCCACACTGGGCGAGGGAGGGACTGGTCTGAGTGGACACTTCTCAGGTCTGCAGGAGGGAGTTTGGAGACAGACACCTCACCTCTGGCGGTCAGCGGGACCAGAACAAAGGAGGTCAATACGGAAAGGGAGGCTCTGCCCCTGGAAACCATGGAAGATTTGGCTGGTGCAGGGTGAGACAGAGAGTGAAGAACCCTGTACCGGACTGACGTGAGACAGTGGTCAGGAAAACTGTGGTGACAGCCAGCAGCTCATTGAGACAGCCTGCCAAACCCAGCACCCACTGCCCCCAGCCCTCCTGGAGCAGTCGCCTCCAGTGCTGGCTCTCTGTGGGTGGGCAGCCGCCATTTTGGAGGTCCATAGCCTAGAAAAGCTGTGGCTTGGTGCAGTTCTGGGAACTGTCCCTTCTCCAGCCTAGCAGGGCAGGCTTAGGCAATGGTCACAGCAGTGCCCCTGCCCCTGCCAGGTAGAGCAGGTCCCACCTGTGGAGAAGGGGAGTAATGAGAGAAGCCGTTTTCTGAATATTCCTCTCCCAACCCAGCCGCTTGCCTTTTCTGGCTAGTGGGACAAACCTCGCCCTTCGAGGGGCAGAGTGATGAGAGAAGCTACTTTCTGGGCTGAGTCACATGGCGGCCTCCGGGGCTCCTCCTCCAGCCCAGCAGCTTGTGCTTCCCGCCACAAAACAAGTCCAGCCCTTGGAGGTGTGGAGTGATCTGAGAGGCCACTTTCTGGGCTGAAACTCGTGGTGGCCTCAACCAGTGCCCCTCCCCCAGCCCAGCAGGGCAGACTGCGCCTTGGAGGCAGGGAGAAGGGAGAAACGTCGCTTTCTCTGTGTGACTGGCATGAATCTGTGGGA
The DNA here is from genome assembly GCF_041146395.1 of Eulemur rufifrons. Taxonomy (NCBI): domain Eukaryota; kingdom Metazoa; phylum Chordata; class Mammalia; order Primates; family Lemuridae; genus Eulemur; species Eulemur rufifrons. The sequence goes on from NC_090988.1 coordinate 41,452,365, forward strand.
CCTTGGAACTAAGCAAAACGGGGCAGACTGTTGATTCACTCCAGTGGGTTGGTTTTGATCATCTGATGAGAACACAACACTAGGGCTCACCCTTGGTGCCCAGGCCGCTGCCAGCTTTGGGGCTTGTGGACTGGGAAGGAAAATCCTGGCCAGAGTCCTCAGCAATTGTACCAATTGACACTCCCCCACCTGGAGCTGCCTCACAAGTGTGGCGAAAGAGCCCTAAATAACATATTAACAATTCTCCCCTAGCAGCAGATCTAGAAACCACAGAAGTACACACTCTCAGAGTTGCAGGTACCTGTTTCCCTTACCCCACCTAAAGTGGCAACAGGGCTCAAGTAACCTTTGGGAATGACAAGACATTTCCCAAAGATTGGGGCACTTGTATACCCCATTCAGGGGTTTAGAGCCCAACACAAAGGCATTGGAATACCTTGATAATCGACTCCTCCATGCAAATTACAAGCAACAACAGAGAGGGTAACCCCATAGCTCAACACAGTGCCTTCCATCCCAAACTATTGGAGGGCAGTGGAGTCACACACACAAGAGTGGTTCAGCACCTGGGAGCTTAAGCAAGGGGATCAAACTCACTAATCTCCTTTGGCAAGAGGTGAAGACAATAGGTCAGAGATAACACAATAAGCTAACACCTCTAAGGCAACACAGGACCAGAGCGCATCTCCCCAGCACTGTCAAGGAATGTCCCTTTGGAGACTTAGAGATAAGTCCATAAACCAGCCCCAACCCCCAGTTCTTGACAAAGTAGCCTGATGAGAAAGAATCAGTGGAAGAACACAGGAAACATGAAAGATCAGAGAGAAAAGTCATCCCCAAAAGAAAACATTCAATCTCCATCAGTAGATACCAACTTACATGACATGATTAAACTGACAGAGGAAGAATTGTGAATATGGATTGTAAGAAAACTCAATGGAATTGAAGAGAAAATAGAAACCCAACATAAAGAAGCCACAAGAACAATACAGGAAATGAATGAAAAATTCTCTAAAGAAATTGAAATACTATGGAAAAACCAAACAGAAATTCTGGAAATGAAAGACGCATTTAGAGAACTACAAAATATAGTGGAAAGCCTCAAGAACAGAATGGATCATGCAGAGGAAAGAATCTCACAGCTTGAAGATAATGCCTATATACTAAACAAATCAGATGAAGAAAAAGACCACAGAAATGAGACAAGACCAAAACATACAAGAAATGTGGGATTATGTAAAAAACCCAATCATAGGCATCCCAGAGAGAGAAGAAGAAAATACACAAGGGCTGGAAAACTTATTTCATGGAATACTGGAGGAAAATATGCCTGGCCTGGCCAGAAATCTAGATATCCAGATACAAGAAGCACACAGAACTCCTGAGAGATTCAATGTGAAAAGGCAATCACCACATCACATAGTTATTAGGCTGACCAAAGTAAACACAAAAGAGGCAATTCTTGGTGCAGGGAGGCGAAACCAGCACAAAGGAAAACCTATCAGACTAACTGCAGACTTCTCAACTGAAACTTTACAAGCCAGAAGGGACTGGGTGCCTATCCTTAATCTTCTAAAACAGAATAATGGCCAACCTAGAATTCTCTACCTAGCAAAACTAAGCTTCATCTATGAGGCAGAAATAAAGACCTTCCCAGATAAGCAATCACTGATGGAATTTGTAAAGACCAGACCAGCCCTACAGGGAGTACTCAGACCTGCATTACACACTGAACAGTTCAATAGACACTCTCCAAAGTAAAATCACTCGAGAGTTAAAGTCTAGAAAAAGAAGATCATATTAGACTGTCATTATTATTAAGACTAATTATCATGAATAAACTTAGACATTTTTAGAATTGCATAATTATAAAATATTAGAATTAAAAGGATCTTTAGAAACTATTTTATTCAAATTCCTATATAAATCTTTCCATCTACAATTTAGTTCAGTTTAATGAACATTGCATAATGGAAGCTATTGATTGATGTCCTGCCCTTGTTCTCTTTGCTACCCAGCTCTCACACCTCTAGCTTCGGGAGTGTTGGTATTGTCTCCCACCCACTCATGGTTTCCCTCTTCTCTAAAAAAGTGTACTTGGCCAATGGCAGCCTCCTTCCCCATGAGGCCAACCAACTCCACTATCCTTCCCCACACCCCTGGATCTTGGCCAATAAAGGACTGCTGCAGGACCACAAAAGGTCAGCCCCCTTACCTCAAGGGGATTTACCCTGTAGGAGATTTTTTTCTCTAGAGATCCTACAGGATCAGGATGAAGCTAGTCTCCAGTTGAGACAACTTTTCTCCCCTGCCAATCTTGCTTCCTATGTTCACATTCTCATAGGAGAACAAACAAACAATGAAGTTTGTTATACCCTAGCATAACTAGGGTTGTACTAGTGGAGGTAGGATGCTAATTTAGATGGTCAGGGAAGCCCCTCTGGGAGGAAATGCTTGGACTTCCATATGAATAAAAGAGAACCAGCAGTAGCAAGAGGAAGGCTGGGGGAAATTGCATTGTCTTCAAGAAACAAAAAAGCCAATGTTGTTGGAATATAGTGAGCAAGAAGACAAGTCAAACAAGTTGTGATCAAAGAGGTAGTCAGAAGCCATATCACATAGAACTTTGCAGGCCATGGTAGGAAGTGTGGATTTTATTCCAGGTACAATGGGAAGCCACTAGATAGCTTTAAACAAGACGTGACATAATCTGCTTTATATATGTGTGTGTGTGTGTGTGTGTGGCATTTTAAATGCATTTCATGCTCTGTGAGAATGGAGTTTAGAAAAGTAGAAGTTGAAGCAGGAAGACCAGCAAGGATGCTAATATTGCAAATGACTTGGCTGCACATAAATATGCTGCAAAATGAGATTCAGGATCTACTTGGGAGATACAGATGATTGCACTGCTACTGCATTGGGCAATGGGAGTGAGCATAAAAGAGCAATCAAAACCTCTTCTAAGTTTTTGGCTGGAGCAACTGAGTAGATGATGGTACCTTTTACTGAGATGAGGGAAACTATAGGAGAAATAGATTTGCTGAAGGTGGGTGAGAATCAATAGTTCTATTTTGGACATTATACATTTGAAATATCAATTGGTCATCAAAGTGACAATGTCATGAATTTAGTGGTGCATGCAAGTCTGGAGCTCATAAGAGATGTCAAGGTTCCCGATGAAAATTTGGGAGACCTCAGCATGCAAGTAGAATAGAGCTCTTATTTTCTATGGAAAAAAATACAGAACAGAGAACAAAAAGAAGCCTGAGACTCAACCCTGGAGCACATCAACAATTAGAGGTTGAGTAGGAAACATGAAGCCAGAAAAGGAGACTGAGAATGAGTTTTGAGTTAGGCAGAAGAAGAAATGTGTGATGTCAAGGCAGAATAAAGAAATGTTTCAGCAAAGGAGGAGTGATGGCTGGTGAGGAACTCCTAAGAGGCTAAGTCCATGGCAGAGAAGTAACCACTGTTTTGGCTGTCTTGGCTAGAGTGGATTCAGAGAAGTAGTGGGAGCAAACACCAGGGTGCGGGTGTTTTGAGGAGGTGGGAGGGGAGTACTGGGGGATGTGGAGTCATAAGGTTTATTTGTGCTTCTTTTTGTGTTGTTTTAGTGTAACTAGCAGAATGTTTAAATGGCAAAGGGAATAATTGAATAAAGAGAAAAATGGGCAATGAGGGTTTGTGAAGGTGAAAAAAAGATGGAATCAAGAGCTCAGGAGGAGTAGGAGACCTTTGATAAGAACAGCATCTTATCCCCCATAAAAAATGATAATTTCTAAAACTTCATTGCTAGTATGTAAAATTGCCATTTGTTTTTGTATGTCTACCTTTTAAATCTTTTTTATTTTTATGTTTCAGTTTGAATAATTTCTTTTTTGTTTGTTTGTTCGTTAGAAACAGAGTCTTGCTCTGTCACCCAGGCTGGAGTGCATGATCATAGCTCACTGCAGCCTCGAACTTCTGGGCTCGAGCAATCCTCCTGCCCCTCAGCCTCCTGAGTAGTTAGGACTACAGGCATGTACCACCATGTCTTGCTCAGTTTGAATAATTTCAATATGATTTATCTTCCAGTTTACTCTTCTCTTTTAGCTGTGTTCAGTTTGCTTATAAATTGTCAATATTCCAGCTGGACGCAGTGACTCATGCCTGTAATCCTAGCACTCTGGGAGGCCAAGGCAGGAGGAATGCTTGAAGCCAGGAGTTCGAGACCAGCCTGAACAAGAGTGAGACCATGTCTCTACAAAAAATAGAAAAAAAAAAATAGCCAGGCGTGGTGGAATGTGCCTTTTGTCCCAGCTACTCTAGACACTGAGGCAGGAGAATCGCTTGAGCCCAAGAGTTTGAGGTTGCAGGGAGCTATTATGACGCCACTGCACTCTAGTGTCTGGGTGACAGAGCAAGACCCTGTCACCAAAAAAAAAAAAAAAAAAAAGAAAGAAAAAAGAAATAAATAAAAATTCAATATTCTACACCTGAGATATCGTATTTGTCTTTTTATTTCTAGCATTTCCATTTGCTTAATTTTTATTATTCACATCTTCATGCTGAAATTTCTCATCTGTTTATGCATGTTATCCTCCTTTTTCAGTAATTCTTTTAATACATTAATTGTAGTTATTTTAATGCTCCTGTCTGATTGTTTCAACTATCAGAGTCATCCTTGAGTCAGGTTCTCTTGCTTTTTTGCTCTCTTGACAATGGGGCCATCATTCGTTCTTGCTTTTGTAGGGTATGGATCATAATTTTCTTAATGAATATTGGTCATTGTGTATAGAAGAAAAGTAGAGACCTAGGTAAATAGTATTTATGTTTAGAAATGGGTACACCTCTCCTGAGTTGAGTCTATACAGTTAGTAGTTAAGCTGTATTTGGTAATTGGCTTTGCTATTGTTAACGTAAGTGTACCATACACTTCCAATTTCTCCATGTTAAGATATGTTATACTGTACTTAGAGTGGTTTCTTGGGTATCAGAAGGTTTTTCTCAGTATTCCTGCTCCATCCCCAACTTTCAGCCATTCTGTACCACAGAAAGGCTCTCTCTGCCCCTTGTTCCACCCCCAGTAGTAGACTATTGTTGCTGGGTACTCAGTTTGAAGCTCCTGGTGAGAGGATGGGATTCATGGTTCTTCTGATCTAGCTTCATTCTCAGGCAGATCCTATATAGGGGCCTGGGCCTTGAAGCCCTGACTTTTCAGCATTCCTGTTCCTTCTTTTCCTTCGGATTCCTGGCCCTCCGCCAGTTGTTGTAGACCTCTGCTTTGTATTAATCCAGGAAGCTGGGCCCAGGAGTTTTTTTTTTATCTTTCCAAGAAGTAGAAATCTTTTAATTCTACTCTTCTCCCAGAGGAGTGGATCTTTTACTGCGTCCTGGGGAAGAAAGGATTTCCTACCCTTCCTCAGAGATATACAGCTTTCATTATCTTCACTTTCACATAGCAGTGGACTATTTCTTTGCCCCTAGCTACTAGAGGGGTTATTGCTCCTCCCCCCATGGCTTAAGAATTTGTTTTATATGAAACATGGATGCAGGAAAGTGAGAAATAATTGGCAACTTTCCCCCAGTGGCAATTAATCACTGTGTGCACACCTGCACACTAGTGCCACCAAGGAGCCTCTGTGCTGCCTCCAGCTCTGCATTCAATCTTCTGCATGAATACCTCTGGAGGCCTGTGGAAAAGGGGAATTTGTTAGTTAGGATCAACTCCCTTTATCTAGGTTCCCACAGTTATCGTTAAGCAATCCCACATATTGCTTTAAAGAATTTGGTAACAATGTAGCTGTTTTCCTCTTGCTTTCATGATAGAAATATTTTCCTCTTATACTCTGTCAATGATGAACTAGTTCTTTTGTCCCATCTCTTCTCATGGTATGCCATTCATCAGAATTCAGTTGGTTTGCCTAGCAACCTCAGTTCTCTCGTGTTTTTAAGAAAATTCACGATTTTGTAGATTAACTTTTTATTAAAATGGGAATGACATTTGCTTGTCATTTTCAACATCTTAAGCAAAAATGGAAATCCTCATCTACTAGTTTTAGCATCAATTGGTAATTGTTGCCTGAAACAGTTATTACTATTGTAGTCACAGATTTTTCTAATTTCATCATCCTTTCCATGTTTATTAATTGATATTCAAGAGTTGTGTTTTGAAAAAACACAGGTGGAAAATGGCTACGGAAGTGTCAATGAGTAACAACGAGAACACCCCACACTGTTTCCTGAGATGTATGAACTATAAAAGATAATTTACAGTTAAGACAACATCAGAAAAATATTTTCCAAAGAATTCCAGTAATTTTTCTTAATTCTTCCACTTTATCAGCATAGAATTAAATTTTACAATCATGTTTTGAGGGTTTACTAAATGCTAAGCATTGAGTTATGCACCATGCTGAATTCTGTCAATACAAAAGAAAATTATCTATTATCTGTTCTCAAAAATAGTTAAGCTTTACTCAATACTTACCATGTCCCAGGAACTCTTCTAAATGATTAATAGGTATTGCCTCATTTAATTCTTGCAACAATCCTATGAGTTATATACTATCATTATTTTTTCATTTACAGTTCAGTTAACTATGGCAAGCATTATGTAGCTTGTGAGAGACAAAGTTGAGGTATAAACCCAGGCAGTCTGATTCTAGAACCAATGCTACTACGTTCCACTGCCTCTAAGTATGGTGGAGTGAAAAGGACTTGAGATCTACTGTCAGTAAGATCTGGGTTCTCATCTTGGGAATACCACTTACTATATGCATGGGACTGGTCAGTTTCTATTAACCTGTCCTTAGCTTTTTTATCTGAAAAACAGGGTAAATAATATCAATGTCATTAAGTTAGTCGGACAATTAAATGAAAGTACAGAATGTGAAAAAAATCCAGTATTGTGTCTGATATAGTAACTCAATTAACTCTTAGTTTTCTTTCCTTTACTTTCTCCAAGGATCTCAATCTGGTGCAAGTATTAATAAAATATGTTTCAGTGTGGCAGTGCTATAACAAGAGATGTACAAAGTACTACACTAATACAGAAGAATTAGTTCTTCCCAACTGGAGAGGAGGTGAGAGAAAGCCTTATAGGACAAATGAGCCTACAGTGCTATACAATGCATTGCCAAATCTGTCTACTTGAAAATGAATGATAGTAATCACATTTTAATGCCAACTTCCTTTCAATCTTCTCAAAATACTTCACTCACATTAGCAGATATAGCTGATACATGAGTTTTGAAGATAATTTTAAAAAACATTAGATCTTCAAAACAGAAATATTTTTTCATGAACAAACTCTTATTGGTTTTGACTCTGGACTCTGTTCTCTGCTGCCTGTATCAACACAGAGAAGACTTATTTTTCCTCCAGTTGTCTGTTCTTAAGAAACTAATACATGACATTTATGTCCCCTTAAGGTCTTTTCTTGTCCTGTAAAACATCTCCAGGTTTTTCAACAAATTTTTCTATTCTGCAAAGTTATTCTTTCTAGAAGCATTCACTGTTGTTCCAGGCTCAAAGAAAGACATAAGAGATTCAGTAGCAAGAGTTACTAGATTCCCTGCTCTGTAGGAGTATGCAGGCTAGAGAGAACACAGACAAGTGAAGAGATGTTTTCTCAGGGTGCTATGGATTTTAAACCCTTCTTCCCCTAAGTTTCCATCTCTAGACAAACACCAGTGAAATATGAGCGAGGCTCACATTTTATTAATAGTCACATTTGACAATGTGCATAAAATTCTTAGAAAATAAAATAGAATAGAACCATATTGCAGTGAAATTATATCTCCTTTGCCTGCCACTGAGATTATTCCTGCCTCTGGTTCAGGAAAAAGCTGCAGATTCTGAAAAGCAAATGTGCCTAATCCTGTAGAGAAAGAGACAGAACTTGGAGGCAGGAGAGAGCAAAGCTAGTTGGTTCAGAATCAGTTTAGATGAGAATGTAAACCACTTGATCCAATATGAACCCACAACTGATACAATTCCTCTTCTCATGATCAAGTGAAGTATCCACCCTAGTAGAGATAATGTTCTTTCTTAGGTACTCTTATGATTCAGCTGACAGAATCCCTAAGGAATTAACATCATTCAGTTGGCTTCCTTAACCAGTAGCTGCCAGTGTAATTTGTGTTCAATGGAATTACTTCAATCATCCTTGCTCCATCCACATTCTTTTCATTTTAAATTGTTGATTGCATTGTACGTAAAAAGAGATGAAAATACCTTGGCATATAATTTCCTATTGGGAGGGGTGGAGTTGGGGGGCGCCTTCCCAGCTACAAACATTCTGCACCCTTCCCACATAAAGACAAGACCACTGGTGTACTATCAACGGTTTTCCTGTTTTGGACTCTTGTGACTCACAGACCCACATTTACAAGACAGACAGCCAAGGTTAGTGGTTCATTCTGTGACCACAGATTGGTATTTCTCTTTGTGCATAGCAAAGGAAGCTCTGCAGACACCCAGCTTTAAAAACACCATGTCTTTACTTACCAAGATCATTTTTAACCAACCCGGAACCTTGGGCAACATAGTTATCTTATCCCTACAGTTTGAAATAAGAAAAGATGTGAATCCCTCAATTTGTCCAAAGAAAAATAAAGTTTGTGCCAGAGGGAAGGTACTGATGCTTTAAGGGGAAGATAATCATAGAACCAGCTCTTCAAACATTTCTTTCCAAGTAGACTCAGGAGAAAGAGGTGGTTCCATAACCCAGAGGCATACATCCCTCCTTAGACTCAGAGCCAAAAGAGATGATCACATTTGGTCCTCAGAGTTATGCTAACCCTGTACAAGACAAGAACAGTGTTACAGCTTCAACAAACCATAGACTTCTGAAGGCACCAATTGGAGAGAATGCAAAAGTTAATTTTAGGATTTTTATTTAAAAACTAATAGAAATAAATGTCTTTGTCCTAGTGTGTCTGTGTGTGTGTGTGTGTGTGTGTGTGTAGAGTGGTAGGGAAACACTAAACTACTAGGCTATAAGATCTACTCTCTTGATTTCCAAAAGTGATTGTAAGAACTGTATTGATTTTCTCATGGTTCCTTGTTTCAGTAGGTTTCCATCAAACATGATACACATGATATTAGCAATACACTAATCAACTGAGCTAACTGGCTGTGAATGATAGACGTGATAAATGCACGTCCAACTCTTGACTAAACAACAGCTTGACTAAAGAGTTTCGCCTTCAAACTCTGTGGGCCTTCGATGCCCCATCCAACTTACTTCATCAATGTCACACATGGCTCATTAAGATCATTTTTATTCAACAGAAATGCATGAAACATGCACTTTGTACAAGGCGTTATGCTAGACCTCTTTTGGGCAGTGGGATATAGAGATAAACCAAATATAAATTACATATAGGGATACAGATAGTGAGACAGAGATAAAGTGTCATAGAAATTATGGAGAGGAAGGTGTCATTGCTGCCAGTTGAGCTGGGTAAGAGAGAACCTCAGGATTTGAATTGGCTATTGAAGGATGGGTAGAATTTGAACATGGAGAGATGGGACATTCCAACCAAAGAGAAGAGTATGAGTAAGAGCATGGCCCATGGGGCTGAGGCATATATTTGAAGGGAAATATTGAAAGATAGGTTGAGAAAGGAAGATTTGGTCCAGAAATACTGAACAAAGCCCAGGAATTTAACTACCACTGAGAACTGGAGTTATGGTCATTATCAAACAACTTGGCTCTGTAAAACATGTTGACTACTTTTCTGAATTTAATTCCCTTTGTCTGAATTTCTCTCCCATCTTCCTCACTATTCCTGGCCACTTTTTTCTACCTAATTCTTACACATTCTTTGGGTATCAGACTAAATATCACTTCCTCAAGGAGGTTTCTTTAACCCCTCTGATCAAGTTAGTGCCCCCTTTTTAATAATTATTCATTACACTCTATGACTTTCCTGCATAGCAGATATGAAATTTTAATTATATAACAGTCCTTTGTTTAAGGACTATGTTCCTTGCTATTAATAGGTGATAAACTTCATGGGGGCAGGAATAATCTTCATCTTACTTACTTCTGTATATCCAGTGCTTAGTAAACTGTCTAATTCATAATGGGTATTCAATAAAGATTTCTGGAAAAAAAGAAACAAATTAAATGAAGATATAAAGATAATTAGCAATATGATAAGCTAAAAGCAGGGAAAATAAAAACCTTCAGGATTCACAAAAGCATATCCATAAGCAATAGGACAGTACTATTTTCAGCCAGGGTTTAGCTGATAGACAAGTCTTTAAAGTATCTGCTATGAAGAATTCACAAATTCAAGCCAAAATCAATTAAATACCAAGTCTATAATATACATTTGAGGAGGCACTAAGACTATAAACAACAGTATAATAGCTCCATATAGCAAGGGCTCACTGTATGCCAGGTTACGTATGCATGACTTCATACAGAGATGCATAAGACTTGATAACAGCAACTCATCATTGACAAAGGAAAATGGTAATGAGTAACGCAAATAATTAACTCTAATTTAATATGTAACTACTATCTCTAATTTAGGATAGAAGTAATTACAGAGAGTTTCAGAAAACAGAGAGCATGGGAGAAATTAGCTCTGCCTATGACATCAAGGAGGAATTCAAAGAGGTGACAGTAATCCAGGCTTTGAGTTTAGCAGGTAGATAAAGGGCAGAGGGGTGTCATTAAAGGTATTCTCAAGAAAACTGTGTGAAAAAAGGCACGAAAGCTTGAGAGTGCTTGGCCTATTTCAGGAAAGAACGAGTTAGTAGTCTGTTGAAAGGGGAAGAGAGCGGGGAAGTAGTGCAAGACAAAGGTGGAAAAAGTAAATTGGGGCCAAACTGTGAAGGTCCTGGCATATAATGCTAAGAAGTTTGGACTTAACATTATTCTGTAAACTCTGCGGAGACTTCTAAGGTTGGTTTGTTGGTTGGTTTGTTTGAACAGAAAGACCATGTGAGATCAAATTTATAGTTTAGAAAGATTGTTCTCTTTGATCCAAGATCTGTGATAACCAAAAGCTTAAAAGAGGAGTGTCACTAAAAGGCTGCGCCTGGTTAGCACCTCCTGTGGGCTTCTGTGCAGGAGGAATAGCATGCGACTTTGGCGTTGGAAGACAGCTGGTTTTGCACTGATCATTCACAAAGATTGCAACTACCCTTAGCAACACTACCTGCAAAGATCAAGAGTAAATATACAGTTATGAATCCTCTCCCTTTATGTTGATATAGTCAGCATCCCCGATGTTCACAACTGTTTACAATTTATTTTTTCATGTCTATTTTCTCTACAGAATTGTAAAATCTTAAAAGGTAAACACAAATTTTGCATAATTTGAATCCTAGTTAAGGTCTAGTGAGTACATAATTAAAAATTAATATTTTTATATAGATTTTTTAATTTCAAAAAGAAAACATGCTTTTGGAATATTCAAGCAGCACATCAGTATATAAACCCACCCTCCAGTGAAAACTACCAATGGCACTTTGTTTTATATATTATTATAGACTTTGATGCACAAACAAATATACACATATACTTTTTATTTTTCCCTTTGGGAAATGGGTTTACCATACTATGTGTATTTTTTGGCTACGTAATTATTCTTTCACTTAGACTATCAATCTAACATACTTTCTTAAATAGCTGTATAAAATTGCATAGAATGAATATATGACAATTTATTTAATTTATATTTTATTAACAGATTTTTAAGGTATATATGTGCTACCTAAATATTGATTCTCACAAAGTATGCTGCAATAAATATTACTTGATATTTTTGTACATTTTTAAGTATTGTTTTACTATGGGTTACCAATATTAGTATTGTTAAGTGTCCCTTTTAAATTTTGATTTTTCCAAATTATTTTCAAAAAATGATATATAAATTTATACCATTATAAAAGGTTTAATGAGCTGCCTGTTTTCCCAAACAGTGCTGTCCAACACAGGAGCCACTAGCCACAGGTAGCTACTTAAATTTAAATTGAAAAGAATGAAAAATTCAGTTTTGAGTAACACTGGCAATTTAACTAACCAATAGCTACATGTAGTTATTGGCTACCATAATGGACATCACAGACAGAACATTTCCATTATCACAGAAAGTTCTATTGGACAGTGCCACCTCAAATTATGGGCCAACATTGGATATTATGAATCTTTTATATTTTATGCTAGACTTGAATTTCTATACCCAAGGGATCCTCCCACCTTGGCCTCTCAAGTAGCTGGGGCTATAGGTGTGTTCCACTGCACACACCAGTAAGATAAATTTAACAAACTCTTATTTTAATTTTGGTTTTTATTCAAATTTTAAGCATTTTCAAGTGTTTACTAATTATTTCTATTTCTTTTCATGTTAAGTTGTTCATATTCTTTCTCCATGTTCTACAGGATTGTTTGACTTTTATGTTGCAAGACAAATATTTATTGACTTAATATATTTGTGAGGTAGCAGAGCAAAACATAATTTAAATAATATTATGGTGACATTATTTGACCCATAAAAAGGGTTTTGAACTTACAATAAGCAATTTCTTACCCAAAAAACCTCATAATAAATTATAAATTATATTTCTATTCATCAAAATAATTTTCCAAATATCCTAAATTGTTAACACTTTGTTAAAAACTTGAGATTATGAATTAAAACTAATGAAACTGCTTTTCTTGATAAAGAATTAAATACATCTGGTTCCTCTTAAATAAGCTCAACCTTATTCCCAGTTTTCCTTACCTAGGGAGGCTTTACTGAATTGAGAGACAGACTGCACAAGTTCTCACATGTCTGAAAAAAATACTTTAAAATAAAGATGAAGTTGTAAAATCCTCTTCCTCAAAATATAAAAAAATGCACCTCTGCTGCAGATGTAAAAATGTAGAAGAAATCAAAATGTAAATGAGGTTTTTCATGCATAGTTTTAATGATTATAACTTAGTGCTAAAAATTTACTAACAGCTGGCCGGAAGACAGAAACAATGGCAATTTCAACATTTCCATAGCACTTTATAATTTCAAAGAATTTTCACACAAATCACTCTCAGGGTAAGAATAAACAAAAGACAACAAAGTTTGGAGAAAGCTTGAAAATGTAGAGTTGGAAGTTTAAAGATTTAGGTAACCGAAGGCAGAGAAGCTTTTCTTGGAATTTTGACCAATGTGCCAAAAAAGAGAGGCTCGTTCAGATTGGCCTGATGGTGCTCAATAGAGGCATTGTCACCCAGGCTGCCAAGGGGCAGCTTAGAAAGTGATGTGGTCTGAAGACTAGAAACAGACCCAGAGAACTGCGGCACACCCCAAGGAAATCACGGGAGATGAGAAATAGTCAGAGTTTGAGAGCAAAGTCCAATCTGGGAATTAGAAAGAATACACAGCATAACCCAACATGGAAGATATTAATATAAAGGTTTTTAGATCTGTAAAATGATGATAATGATGTTGATGATGGTAACAACGACGATGACAACCACCTGTACTAGGTAGCCATACATTCTCCACAACAGCGTTTTGAAAAAGTATAATATTAGCTTTGTCATTTTACAAAACTGGCTTAGAGAGGTATAATAAATTATCAAAATATAATCACAAGCAGACCCATGATTCTAATCCAAATCTTTTATCTTAAAACTTTATGCCCATAACCACTGCTCTCTTGCTTCTGGAGAAGTGAAACAGCCTGAGGATCTGTCTGTATCTTTAGGCACAACTGAAATAAGTGACAAGACTGTTCTTTAACAAATGAATGTGTATAGGTTGAACTCCAAGATTCCAGACATTGTAAGGAAACAAGTTTTGAACTCTCTTTTGTGGACTGGGTGTGTTTAAGAACTAGAAGCTTCTCTTTAGGCCTGATCTTACCACTACACAATATCAAAAATAAGTTTCTTCTCAGCTTCTCCATTAAACTCACATTGCCACCTCTTTGTCTTTGCTCCCTTCACATCAAGTGCCTCAGCAGCTTCTGATCCTATGTTCTTTTTATCCCTCTGGTTTCAATCAAAGTGGAAAAAGAAGTCTTAGGTACATATGAAGGAGGAATAACGATATGTATCTCACTGGAGTTGAAGGATTACATGCAATGATTATGTAAGCATTAATCAAGTTCCTGAGTCGCAAGAGGCAATAATGAAAGGAGGTTTTTTTGAAGTGGTGGTAAATCATATCCTTCCTACATCCTCTTCTTATTGGTAAAATAAACATACTAATACTGTACTGTTACTATGAGAATTAAAAGAGGTGTATATGCAAAGTGCTTGGCTCATAGGAGGTACACAATAAGCAAAAGATATTAATGCACCTGTTTCCTCTCCAGGGTCTGCCTGTGTAGTAAAAGGATTCTTGGGAAACATCCCTTTGGCCCAATCCCAATTTTCTTCTTAGCATGCTCAATAATTTACATGTAGGTACGAATAACTCATTAGATAACCGATCCATTAACAGAGAAAGTGTATACATGTCACAAATGCCCAACTACAGGGGAATAATTTTGTGCACTTTGAGGCTTGTCTTTGATGGTATAGTCAATGTAATTATTATTAAATTTAGGTAACAAAATATGATGTCAAGCAAAAGAATAGTAGGCATGAGTTCTATACAACAGGGATATAATAAACACATGTATGTACACAAATGAAGTCTGTTAGATCTATGACAGCAGGGATGTGTGTGTGTGTGGGGGTGTGTGTGTGTGTAATAGTGTGCTTGCTTGTGCATTATAGCACTGTAGTTGTCCAGCAAGGTGCATGGCACAAATAAAACAGTCAAAAAATATATGCAAAGGGACAAGGAAACATAGAAAAATAAAAACAATTGTCTTAAATAGAGTTGAAATTTTGCTTTAAAAATTTTGTATACTGAGTTTATAATATTAAAAAGTCAGATGATAAAAATCATAGCTTCCTTGAATATTAGAGATAGTTCTCATTTGGAACATGGAATTATATACATCTCCCTATCCCCACCTCAAAGCAACCATTGCTAAGAGTTTTCTGATTATCTGAGACAATTTCTTTCCTTTTATATGCAAAGATGAAGTTACACATATTCTTCTAACAGGTAACTTTTTTTCACATCATGCATTTTCACAATCTTTCTATGTCTGTAAAGCTCTGTTATTCTTTTTTGAACAGCTCCATAAGTATTCTTTTTCAAACAGCTCCGTAAATAGTCTGTAGTATTAATTTTCCTTAATTTTCTTAACCATTCACACATTACTCACTATGTATTATCATAAGCAATGCTATGATTAATCCTTTACCCATGGAATTGCAGAGTCAAAGCAATACATAAATTTAAAAATTTTGATCAATATTTCCAAACTGCTCTTCAAGAAAGGCTGTTTCTATTGTTGCACCCATCGACAGTACAGCAAAATGCCTAGTTTTGCACACATTACTCAAACTGGATATGATCAATCTATTACATTTTTATCAATCTTATAGGTAAAATTAATATATATTTAATATGTATTTTGAATTACTGATCAGAATTAAAGTATTTTTATTTCACTTAAACTGCTAATTCAAATCACTGGTTCATTTTTCCATTGGGTTTTCTTTCCAGAGCACTGGTTTCAGAGCCCCAGCACGGGCTTTCAGTACCAGTGGGCGATTTTGTTGCCTTGTCACTTTCAGCAGTGAAGGACTTCCAGCCTTCTTTTCCTCCTCTGTAACAGCACCTTCCTCCAAGAATAGTAGTGAAGGGTTTGGTACCCAATAAGGACTCAATAAACACTAGCTTTTATTGTTACAAAGTGCTTAAGATATGGGCCTGAGAGTGTTGAGAGCCAGTAAAGGGGACCATTGTTACGCACTACAAGAATATGTATTTGTTCAAAAAGAAAATTGAAATGCAATCACTAAAGAGCCTTGCTAAGTTTAAGTCTTTTTCCCTGGGAGAAACAAATCATTTACAACTGAGCAGAGAAGAAAAGCCCTGAGGAGGGGCAAAAGAGTAAGAATTCAAACTTGACAAAGCCACTAGAGCTGGCTTTGCCCTTATTCCTTCCCCATGAGCAGAGAAGAACCTGTGTTCACAAAAGCAGGCATCTTAGCCAAAAACAGAGTGGAGGTTAGACGAGGCTCTCAATTTTCCACTGGGAAGGCAAGTTCTGCAGGTATTTCAGATACTTCAGATTAAACAAACAAGTATCAGTTCTTCCATTCAACGGGCAATTGCTAGTTAATGAGGATACAGGAGAACCCAACAGACATGGTCAGTGCCACATAATGCTTGGAAGAAAAACAATTCTTGTTCTCCTCCTTCATGGAGGTTGAGGGATAAGGAGAGGTGGATAAATAGGGGCAAATGTGTATAGGGATGGGGAATTTGTCAGAATGGGGAGAGAGAAGATTCAGGGCTGTTGAACGTGCATTTGGGTTACTATATAACAAACATAACAATGGCAAAACAGTTCATAAATTATTTTTTTATCTGGTCAATTTTTTTGCTGCTAATTACTTAGCCAAGTTAATAACTGAAAGCAGTTCCGACATTGTTTTTCTGTTGCCTGGTTAAGTTTTCTTTCAGCTAAACTTCCCTTGCTCTCCTCACCCCACATGAGAGATCCTGAAATTTGCATTCAATGAATAGATACTTCTGATAGCATCATTAACTTATTTAACTGTATTAATGTTGGAACTGCAATGGGGTTTCAGCCTATGGCGAGTTACTCGTCACACAGAGATCCAATTATTGAGGCAATGAGGATGGACAAGAAAGAAAGGAATTTTTATAATACAGCAGACATCTTGTTGAGAGAAGCTGCCTCAAATCTATCTGCCCAACTAATGGAGATCATGGGCTTTTAAATGAAGGGTCACATGTCTTGGGACAGGTGATGGCATAACTAACAATGGGTTATATGCATTGGGGCAGTGAAATAGCCTTTCTCACAAATCAATAATGAGGTGCCAGGTGAGAACTGTGGTTAAGGGCCTAGCTAAAAATAATACACAGGCTTAGCTAAAAATAATGATAGTAATTAGTAACTATCCCTGTTTGCTTCTCTATAACTGCCACTCCGGAGCCATGCAGCTGGTGTCCATAAAGATTCTTAACTTTCTCTATAGATAACATCACCTTTTTGAAACCTAAAGTAGTTTTTAAGATATTTTCCAGGCCCGGCATTCCAGTGGATTGGTTGACTCACCCAATGGACCAGCAGCCCACACCAAGAAACCTACTCAACTTGAATTGTGACCCCATGGACTGAAACAACACAAGTTGATGATTCCTACACCCCTGTAATTTTGCCCTAATTAACAAAGCTAATTGCCTAATCCCTTGCCTTAAACTACCCTTAAAAACTCTGTCTCCCAACTTCTCAGGGAGGAGGATTTGAGAAATTTCTCCTCTCTCCCCGCTTAGTGCTATGTGGAATAAAGACTTTCTTTACCCGCCATAAAACCCTCTGACTCAGCGTATTGGCTGCTTCTTGGACAATGGGCAAATGAACCTGGCTGGGCGACAACAGTTCTATAAATTTTCTTACATAAATTTATATTTTGTTAATCACAACAGGATCTATTAATAGATACATATGAGAAAATCATGCATGAGAATATGGGACATATTACCTATTTCTATGTGTCTTTGATGCATTTTTCTCTCTCCACTCCATAAAATAACTTTATACGGGCTGTCTTTGGAAATCTAGGAACAAGTTTTTCCTTGTTTTCTGTTTTTGGATGTTTCTCTTTTCTTATCAAAAGAACTATGAGTTTATTGATTGCAGGGAGGGCAGATTCTTAGAAAAAATATGAAGAAAGCCCATGTTGTTTATTTTGCTACATTTCATTTCCCCTTTTCTCCTTTCTTAGTCTCAGGAAACCTCTTTAGGGCCCAGGGTCCTGCTGTTGTGATGTTCTCTCTGGGCTTTATCCAAATTCAAATCTCTCTTTTTCCCCTTTTATAGTATCACTAAGAGGATTGTGTAGGAAAAATAACCTTAGCCAACTTTAAAGTTAGAAGTAAATTTTAAATTTTTTTGGTGAAATCATATCATAGGCATATTTTGTTATAGGTCTCAGCAGTGTTTGCATTTTAACCAGGGGCAATTTAATTCAATAAAAAAATTATTTTTATTGGCATATCCACCACCTAGAAGCATGCTCAGGGAGACAGACAAATAAATGAATTAAATGGACAACACAATCAATATGGTGGTGGAAGCAGGTACATTGTAAAGCTGTTGTACAGAAGAAGGAATCGTCAGGTTTCAGTCTGAAATGTCGGTTCTTGACACATTCATGGCTGAAGAATGACCAGACATGCCAAAGTAAGGCAAGCATGAAAAAGAGGTTTATTGAGGAGAGAAAGATAAGATCATAGGGCAAGGGCAAGATGTAGGTTTACAAAGCACGATGTAAATGCAACAGATGACAACTAGACCCATTGTCCCAGCAAAGGAAGAGCCAAACGAAGGGCAAAAAGGGGTTGGTTATAGTCTGCCTCTTGTTTTATAGTGCCCGGATTGGCACCTCCCCCATGGCTCAGATGTCACCACAGAAACACCTTGATTGGACAGTTGGGAGTTGCATGACCTGAGTCTTACTGCACATGCGGATCTCCCATGAGCCTCTCCGAAAGCCCATTTTGGAGAGTGAAATGTATGCAGCAGCACCCACTTTCATCCCTAGGAGACCCAGAATCCTTCACTATGTACACAGCAGAATGACTAAGCATAATAGGAAGGGCTTTCTTAATGACCCAAAGGAATTAATAGCTCTCTCTCTCTATCGGTAATAAAACCTGCAATCATTACGAACTAGCTGCAACCTCATCTGTTCAAATTCAAGTCTCTTCCTTACCTTTAAGAGAATCAATGGCTCCCTTTTTCAGATCTTCTCACACTGCATTTATAACACACAGCCTTTATTACATCATTCTCTACATTAGAGTCATTACCACTCAGTTTAACAGTAAAAAACCTTTACATTTCTATTATCTAATAGATCCTACAAAGTACTTACAAAGTACTTTCATATATGTCGCTACATGTGATCCTAATAACAGCTCTTTAGGTGAGAATTATCTTAGTTTTATAAGTTTAGGTATTCTGCTAAACCTCAGAGAAATTCCCCAAGAAGAGACATTTATTTAGTAAGTGGCTGCCAGTTAAGTCTTTTAACACTAATGTTCTTTTCCTGATGTAATTATAAGACCATATTCTTTCATAACATCTTATAAATTGAGGACATGATAGCCAGGTCTAAATGTAGAAAATAATAAGCTACATATTTTTAAACTTTCTAGTTTATCAGTTTTTATATGTTTAAGTTACCAGTAATTTTTATTTATCATATGTCGTTAACATTTCTTTCTAAAACCACAGCTCTGTTTTGGTTCCAGAAATATTCTGTGGAATTAATATATGCATAGAATTTAATGACTTGAATTTTATTTTAAAAAATATTTATAAAGGTCTTTCTGCACATAGATAATGTACTAGATCACTTGGCTTAATTAATTTAACTATATGCTGTTAATATTATGACTGGATAATTTCCTTCAAATAAAGTAATTTGAGTGTTTTTATTCACTCAGTTGTGGTGACTTTTATTTTGTTCCTACATATGGAATAAATTATATAATTTAAAGTAGATTTGAGTTTAGACAGCATATGTTTTGAACTGCCATTTACTAGAAACTAGGGCTCAGAGAAGTTGCCACATATAATTAGTGGCAGAAGCTTCCCTAGACTGGCTAATGCTTATTGCAGGGGGGTGGGGGGAGGGAATCTGAGTCACTATGTAGCCAACTTTCCATTTTTTACACAACTCTGAATATCCTGTGCTCATTATAGTAATCCTTGCTAAGATAACATTAAAAATAATAAAAATAATTTAGAAATAAAAAGATAGGACTTTGTGAACATAATTCTCTATGACATTTCTACAGAGCTTGTGTTAGGCTATCTTTTCAAGGTTGTTCCCATAGCAGAGAGCCTCTTGAAAGCTAGAAATAGCATCTCCCTACAGGTCAAAGGACAGATTTACTTGCTGACCAGGATAGCAAATGTTCTTGGAGACATTCCAAGATAATAAAGATAATGTCTTTTTCCAGAGGATAGACAGGTTTGCCAGAAGTCCCTATATAAGATCAGGATATCTTCATCTGAGAGTTTTCCAGTTGTGACACAGATCCACAGTGAGATAATTATTTACCTAGGCCCACCTCTGCATTGCCTCATGCTTCTTTCTTTTAGTAGTATTAAATAAATTATGTTATAGCATAAATATTTTCTCATATTATCATGAACTTCATAGGCAGACTTTTATTAGCTATATATATATATCTCCTCATTTACACATACCATATATTTTACTCATTCCTATACAATTAGGTATGTTTTATTTTTCTCTATTACAAATACATATTAATGCATATTCTTGTACTTAAATTATTTCTGTATTTCATATGATTTTTAATAAGATAGCTATGTTGATATAACACTATTGAGTCAAAGGCTAGATTTTTTTTGAGATTCTTATTTCATATTACTAAAGTGCTTTCCAAATAGTTTGAACTAAGTTATGTTCTCCCTAGCCATGTCACAATGTGTTTCCACAACAATTATCTTTCACTTCTTCCCCATTAGTCATGATTTTAGCTATTTTGAACTCTTCACACTTCCACAAATTCCTATAGGCCTTTACACAGGTTGTTCCTTCTACTTAGAATGCTGGTGGCATATGCAACTCTTACCCTATAGATCTCAGCCGAAATGTTACTTTCTCAGAGTCCTTCTCTGACTTCCCAAACTACCATACGTTATCATTATATCTGATGCTTCCCTTGGTGATACTCTTCCCACATGTACCTGATGTTTTTAGTTCTGGCTTAAATGCAAGCTCCATGAGAACAGGGATCTCATTTGCCATGTTCATCATTGAATCCTGGTGCTAGAATACAGCTTGACACACAGTACGCATTTGTGCATATTTCTTGAACGAATGAATCTTTGAATGAGTGAATTGTCTTCCATTCTCATAACAATCTAATGAGGTAGATGCGGCAATTATTCCTAATTTGACACATAATGAATCGCAGGAATAGTTTGAATTGATTTTCTCAAGGCCCAAATGAGTTAGTAGCAGAGATATAATTATAAACCAGGTTTTCAGGCTCCTAGCAGATACTTTTTCTAATATAATCAATGTTCCAGTAAAGTTCTTAATATTTGTGTGAGTTAACTATAACATATTTTCATGTAAATTGGGTTATCAGGGAGAATCATAGAAATTCTCTAAATATATTATCTGTGTCTGTAGAGATGTCTCACAATACCTCTGAATCAATAATTTCCTTATTAGTAAATTAAATTTAACCAAGTCAGAAATTATAACCACAGAGAAAACAATTTGTTTTCCTAGTCTTTTGGGGAGCCATGTTGAACTTAATGTTGTTCAGGAAATTAGACCACACTTTCATTTTGACTATCAGACATGTCATGTGAATCATGTGCAGATGAGTTTTTATCAGTTCCTGAAATTATGTAATAGGTCTGTTGCCTACAACTTTTAAGTTTTCCAAAGGACAATCATGAGAGACAGTCCATCATGGCATAATAATTCCTATTTATTTACCTTCATTCAGGTACTAAGTAAGCAGAAAGTTCAAATTGTGGTAATGTTTCTATACCCTTTTAAGAGGAAAGAAAAATTATAAGTTGATATTAGAAATTATTTTTAAATGCAATTCTCAGTATATGTCACAATGTGGTATAATGGAACTTATCAGGCTTCACAGGATGCTCACCAATATTTGAGAGCTATAACATATAAACTAATGCTCATAGATGCATACATCAAGAGTGGCCATAATGCAGTTTCAGGCAGGCTCAGTTCTCAAGAGCAAGGGTCCCCAACCTTTTTGGCACCAGGGACCAGTTTTATGGAAGACAATTTTTCCAAGGACTGGGTGGCAGGGGGTGTAATTTCAAAATGATTCAAGTGCATTCCATTTATTGTGCAGTCAAACCTCTCTGCTAATGATAATCTGCATTTGCAGCCGCTCTCCAGCACTAGCGTCACTGCCTCAGCTCCACCTCAGATCATCAGGCATTAGATTTGCATAAGGAGCGTAACCTAGGTCCCTCACATGCACAGTTTACAGTGGGGTTTGTGCTCCTATGAGAATCTAATGCTGCTGCTGATCTGACAGGAGGTAGAGTTTATGTGGTGATGCCAGAGATGGGGAGCAGCTGTAAATACACACGAAGCTTTGCTCACTTGCCGCTCACCTCCTGCTGCAGCCCGGTTGCTAACAGGCCACGAACTGGTACCAGTCTACAGTCCAGGGGTTGGGGACTGGAGCTCTAGAGGATCTGGGGACTATCAACTCCAAGTTTCTGAGCAGCATCCCAATAAACTGGGAGCCTTTGCCTTAAGCCCAAGAAATGGGACATCAATTTGGCACATGGTCCTGAAGAGAGAAGTTAAAAATGCTTATGACTTAGAGATAGTTGACGTAAAAATTCATTCATTAATTATTAGACTCAAAATGTCCTCTTCTGAGCTTTCATCATATAGCTCTTTCTTCTTGATTTTTAGTCGGATTCTCTTAATTTTTCTTTCATGAACCCCTTTTCTAAAACTTTTTATTAAATTTTATTGACTGTTAAGCTGTCTTTAGCCTCTTCTCCCCTATCCTTATTCTGCATAATATAAGTATTCTTTGAGTAATCTACTCTATTCCTGTAATGTCAATGCTCATTTCCTTAGTGGTGACTAATAAAAACTGTATTCAGCCAATACCTAAGGTAAACTGTAGGTATTCAAATTGTTTGTCTATGCCTTGAACAAAGTAGGTGCCCAATAAATATTTACTGAATGACTGAATGACTCCTCCCCTGAGTCCTACACCAATTTTCAGCTTATTCCTAGACATCTCAGTTAGGATATCCCACAAGTACTTCAAAAACATATCCCCGTTTGAATTTAATTTTTTCCAAACTACTGTTATTTTTTCTTGCTTAGTAGGTACAACACTAGTACCATGCTGAGTAAGTATTTATTGAATAAATAGAATTTTTAAGGTTAAAAAAGTATTATACTTCTTTTATTATCTATGGATGACCATTTATTCAGAATATATAGATAATCTTTTTAGTGTATGCAAGTGAGGCTGTGAGGTGCAGTGGAAAGAAATAGGTATGGAAACTCAGACTTTTCATGCCTTGGAAATCAACCAAACTTTCTAGCTCTGCCACTTATCAACTGGATGACATTTATCAACATACTTAATCTCTTTGTTCTGAACACATTTTCATTTCTAAATGAAGTAAATAATACCTGTCTGTACCTACAAAGATTAGACAGTGAAAATGTATGTAGTGTCTACACATAGTAGACATTTAATAAGTGGTAATTGTTATTATAGAAATGAATTATAACTGTACCTTCTGTTTCTCTCCATGCTCTTACCTTTAATTCAATTTCTCTGTTCTTCTTAGTTTACTATTAATACTCCTGTTGGTACTCTGTACTCTACATTGATGTGAAGACCTATGAAAATAATAGAAGTAAAAAATATATATATTAGAAATTAAAAACCTAAAGCATCCAATAACAGTATGAATTTGCATTCTTTCATTCTAAACTCAATATTTTTTATATATTATATTTTTTATTTTTTTTTCCTTTTTTTGTTTGTTTTATTTCAGCATATTACTAAACTCAATCTTCACTAGATATTGGAATAGGACAACACCCAGGACTGGCAAGCTGGCAGATGTCTGAGGGAACATTTGAGTCTACAGTCTAGGTAGAACTTCCAAAAAAGAGGGCAATTGTGGAACATCTAGGCAAAGTATAAATTTAAAGAAAATATATGTATATGGAAATATACCAAATAACATAGCAACTAAATATATTAAGAACAAATGATTAAATAATAAGCTGATTAGAATGAAGTTACATTGAGATATTTCAATTACTCTTTCAGAGCTGAAAGCTGTAACATACAAAAAATAAGCAAGGTCATAGAAAGATTTAATATAATTACTTTGAGTATTACTTTAATACAATTATAATTATCACAGGTCTTTTAAGCAGATAAAATACAATTCTTTATATGTTCACTTTATAGAACTCAATCATGAACTTGGCCACAAAGCAAGCATTAATAAAATTTTAAATATTGACATTTTATAGGCCACATTCTCAGAACAATCTAATAAAATAAGACAATAAATTATAATAAAAGCTTAACTACTTAAAGTAATAAATTGACTCCTTACTAACCTACAGAAAAACCTGGAAATTGTTGGCTACAGCTTATCTTAGAAGAAAACAGAACAGAGAGTCTAATACCTCTATTATTTCAGGAAAAGACTGAAAATGAGGTGCTAAATAATTGTGTTAATAAATTAGGAAAAGAAAAAATAAAATGAGACAAAGTAGGAAGAAAAAGTTACTACAAATAAAAGATGAAATTAATTAATAAAAACCAAAAAAGTATTAGGGTAGATAAATATATCTAAATTTAGTTCTTTAAAAATAATAACCTAAATTTAGATCCATTGAATGCTCCATTAAGTAAAAATAAAGAGGGGGGGAATGTAGCACAAATACACAATTTTGATTGATAAAAAATTTTGAAAACAAGTACAGTGATCCTAAAATTTATAGGGAGGGGAAAAATGAATGCCTGGGAATAGCTGAGAAAAATATGAAAAAGAACTGATCACTAGAACAAAATAAAACGAAACACTCCAGCATTCCTGGGAATTGTATATATTAAAACTTAGTATTTAACTTTGGAGGAAAAATAAGGTTTATTTAAGAAATGGTTCTGGTACCAATGGCTGGATGAAAAGACAATTCAACTTATACATCACATCATATACCAAACTAGATCTTGGATGCTTCAGAGACAGAATGTTAAAATTAAATAATCATTATTTGAAATATTTCAACGAATTTTAAATAATTTGACAAATTTAAATTAAAAAATATTTAAAGCAACTCATCGAAGACTGGAGGTTTTCGAGAAAGGGGCAGGGTGGGGATTTGGAGGACTCCCTCTGATGTTGTGGGTAGAAATGTGATTTGTTAAGGCTGTTCCTGGACACTTAATTGAATGCAATGTCTACTTGACCTAGCAATTAGTTCTTGTCACCATCCTACAGAAATAAAAATATCTGTAGGAAGGATATGTGTTCAAGAATTCTTATTGTAACATTGTTTGCAATAGCAAAAATAATGCTAAAATACTTGGAAATAACCCAAATACTTATTGATAACAAAACAGCTAAAAGGATTCGTTATGTATCTTAAATTGTATGCAACTATCTTCCATAAAGGAATTCAATATCTTGATGTGAAACAATTTCTGTAATATATTTTTAGAATGAAAAAATTGTATTAAGGATGAAATCAAGTTGAGAATGAGATGAAAGAAATAAAGAACAAAAATCAGTTTGAGATAAAATGTATATATTAATATGCTCCCATTTCATAGAAATAAAAAACCCCATAAAATCCATACATTTATGCATCAAAATAATAATAGCACTTTTATGGTGCTGACTCTACAACAGTATTGTTCTAAGCATTTCACATAATAATTTATTCAAAACCTCACTACAACCCCATGAGGTAGGTACTATTTATTATCCTGGTTTTACAGATGAGGAAAGAAAGTCAAAAGAGATAAGCTTCCTAAAGTCACATAGGTAGACAGAGTTGTCTGGTGCCAGGATTCAAACCAGGGCATTGTGGTTCCATAACCTGTGCCCTTAAACTTCACATGTCCTGCTGCTCATACGTGTTTGTAAACGGCTGAGTAAGTTCAGTAAAAGTTTTGGAAGGATACACAGGATACATACCAGGAAGTGAATGTACAGTACTTTGCTTGGCAGGGTGTATATGGGAAAGAACAGGGGAAAAGAGAAGTTAGGGGGGAAAAAAACCACAACAACTGTAATGTCAAGTAAAATTTATAGAATTTTATATCTGATCAGATAGTAAAAATATAGTTAAGTAGAAGAGACAAAGACAAGAAAGGGGTAGGCATAAATAAAAATGAAGATAGATTTGAGCTCTTTTTCCCTCAGAGTTCTGTTGTCTTAATCTTTAGTATCTGTAGTAAAGTTATTTGTTTACATTATCTATCTGTCTGTCTATTCTACAGGTGGTGAGTGTTCTTTAAAGTGGAAGAGGAATACATAAATGATCTTGATCTTTTCAACTGATTATGCAAATAAAATATTTTAAATGTTCCCTTATTATTTGGGTACATTATCTGATTCTTGGAAAAGGAATGAACTTTTTCAACTGTGAGAAACTGATAGCCTTGACCTTTAAACCTGCCACCCTTAGACCAGCTGCTGGCTTGGTTGTGCTCTCTTCGTGCCAAAACTCTCTACAGTTTTGCTGTTTTAGAATTTACCTTGTTTGACTTTGTAATTTCCTCTCAGCAAAAACTTATAGAGAAAAGGGAAGTCAGCTCAAACTGCAAAACTTTGAAAATAAAATGCTGACACATGGTTTATCCTTCTTACTGCCCAACAATGTATTTATAACTTGACTTAAGGTAAGCAAGCCACATATTTATAAAACAGTCCAGTTTCAACTTCCACAGCTTCCAAACTAATCTACACTAGTATGTTAATATAAAAATCTCAGATGTTGCTGAGGCTCACTAGTTGGTCTCTTATGCTAGATGAGTATCTCAAAAAAGGAACAGTATGAGATAAGAAATATAAAATTGATCATCTGTTGACAGAGTGTTTGCCCAATGAAAATTTACTCCCAATAAAGTTGATTCTTAAAGCAGGAGAGTAAGTCGTTCTGTCAACATTTGATGAATATTTACTGAGCATCTACTATGTGCTAGGGATATAGTGGTGAACAAGACAGACAAGGCTCAAGCTGCCTGGAGCTTGTATTCCAGTGGGGTAGATACATAATACACAAGAAAATGCAATAACTGCAGGCAGTTTAAGCACTATGTGGAAAGTTTGAGCATCAGACAGAAAGCAAGAATTTCTGGGGTAGTGAGCAACTAGAGGAACAAAGGGATAGGTGGTGCCAATCATGCAGGGCCTTGCAAGATTTTATTCCAACATGATAAAAAGGCCACCTACTGAGGAGTATTATGCCAGGGAGTAACTTGATAGGATTTACATTTAAATAAAAAAGCACAGTGGTGAGGGTACTCAGTAGGACAGGTTGGCTGATCTGATAAGGGGTGGAGTACTGAAGAGGGAAGAGAAAAGGATGACATCTAGGTTCCTGTCTTGTGCATTAAATTCAAGAAGAAGCAGATGAAAAGCAAACGGCAATTTCTGTAGTCCAGGAAGAAATGATGGACCAGAGCAATACTGGTGGAAACAGAGCAAAGTGGACACATTCATTAAGGTTGTCCTTAGCTCTTTAGTATTGCTCTTACTCCATGTGGCCTACGGGATAATCCTTGTCCATCAGGAAAAATAACGCTTCTCAAAATTTTCATTTCAAAAACTTGGTTCATTTAACTATAGAAATAAATAGTGAAGTGAGAATGGGATCAGACAGTAAAGACTATCTCAGTAACTCACAGTTCCACAGTTGCTCAACATGCATCGCCTATACAGTTCACTCTTAAAACCTTCATTTTTCTTAATTATATATTTGACTGCACCAATAATTAGATAAAACTTCACTCTCTTAATTCCATGCTAACATTCTAATTTAAAACCAGAAGTCTTTTGTTGCTTATCAGCTTTATACTCAGAAGCAGTGTGCCTATGAAAAAGTCATTTATCCTTTCTGAGCCCCAGTTTCCTAACCTGTAAAATGGGAGTAATATTACGTAGGAGATCACTCTCAGATTGACATAAAATGTGGATGTACTGTGCAACTGATAATAAGCTATTCAAATAGAAAGCACAATTATTATTTTTCTAACTTCATAAATTCTTACTTCAAATTGAAAAATGCTCTTCTTTTTTAATACCTTAATTGAATAAACGTAAAATATTCTCATGCCACATATGCAAAACTGACACTAATGATCCACAATTGGTATGGAATGTGCTCTCAGTGGTTTTTCCATTCTTGGAATTGTGTTGTAGTCATCTAACCACACTCTCAGCTTGTCCCTATTTGCCTTTTGAGGAAAGACACACATTTTTGAGATGGGTGTAAGTGAGAGAATCTCAGATTGGAAAATTACTCTAATGAAGAGGTTCTCAAAGTGTGGTCCAAGGACCAATGGGGACTATTCCAGTAGTTCACAAGGTTTTTCCTTTTCAATTATATATCTGTGTAATGCTGTTTTTATTATCTTTTTTATTTATTATTTTATTATTTTATATTTATATATTATTTATTATCTTGATAAAATGTAAAGTGCTAAATAAATAAAATTATTATGGTTATGATTGTTACTACCAATGAGAGAGGTATACATAATACTAAATAGTATTGTGCAGGCCAAGTTCTTCATCTGTTTCTAAGATCTTTCTTTGTTTCATATGCATTCCAGTATAGTGGCTTTCAAATTTATTCATGAGGCAGAGAACATGGAAATCATGATGCTCTTTGCCAAATACCATAAAACATAGATAAATTTATATCCATTACATTATTCATTTATTTAACAAATATTTGGGCACTTATCGTAGGCCAGGAATTATTCTGGGTACTAGGAATTACAATGAACAGGATTTGGAACCTACTGTCTAATTAATAAGGAAAAGTTTTCTAATAGAAATACACGCTAATAAATGTAGTCAGATCTCCACAGAGATCTATATTAACTCATTTAGTCTTCTCAAAACCAGATGAAGTATTCATAGAGGATATAAATTATGCACATTTTATACATGAAAATATCAAGGCACAAAAAGAAGTAAAATAACTTCCTTAAGATTAAGTAGCTTGTGAGTGTCACAGCCAGTGTGAATGTCAGAGCCAGGCTCCAAACAAGGACAGTCTGACTTGCCCACAATCTCTAAGCCAGCAATTCTCAATCTTAAACTTGTACCAGTATCCTTTGAAAGGGAACTGTTAGAACACATATTGTGGGGATCTATTCAAACATTTTCTTATTCAGCAGGTATGGGGTGGGGCTCAGGAATTTGCATTTCTAACAAATTCCAAGGGGATGCTTCTATGGTTTGTTTACAGTTTGTCCCCCAAAATTCATGTGTTGGAAATTTGGTTCCCAGTAGAACAATGTTGAGAGGAAGGACCTTTGGGAGGTGATTAATCCATTCATGAACTAATAAACTAATGGACTGGGGTTATCAAAGAAGTGGATTAGTTATCATGAGAAGGGTCTGTTATAAAAGCCAGTTTGGCCGTCTCTCATGAGCCTCCTTGCCATGTGATGCTCTGTGCCACCTCAGGACTCTGCAAAGAGTCCAAATTAGCAAGAAGGCCCTCACCAGATGTAGCTCTTGACCTTGGACTTCCCAGCTTCCAGAACTGAAGAAGTAAATTTCTTTTTGTTATAAATTACCTAGTCTCAGGTACTCAGTTATAGCAACAGAAAATAAACTAAGATATATGCTGATGCTACCGGTCCTGCTGGTCCTGAGACCACGTTTTGAGAACCACTGCTAAGCAATGCTACCTCTTATAAACCTACTTATAATTATGTGGACCTAGTGACAAACTCTGTTTTGTCTATAAAGTCACTTTCACTTTATGCCATTTTGACACATACTGAATTTTGGGGAATACAATGTCCAGATAAATCTTCAACAGAAAATTGTACTTTGGCCTGCTGGGAACTTGATCAAGAATTGTCTAACATCAACTGCCCTAGTATGGTGTTTGAGTGACCAGTTGATAAGATATTAGAGTTATAACTCATCAGAAATTATTTCTGTTCTCAGAAAAAAGATAACTGTCACTTTTACTACGATTCTATAATTTTACAAAGAAGTGTGAAGGGCAAATATCTCAATGTTTCATTATGTTTTCTAGTACATTCATAGTTGAGCATTTTATATGATGAAATGTGATGTTATTAGAAATTTATTAAAATATCTTTTTACTTTTCCTTTATATTACTTTTGGTACTGTATTTCTTTTTATTTTTAAGCGTATAAGTAGCTTATATTATATATGAATTTCATTTCAGAATAGGAAAGGATTTCTATAAAATATTTGTTATGAAAATAAAATTTTGGGTCTGATCAGTTTTTCCTTATGTAGATTGGAGGGATAGCTAGTATTTACTTTTGAGGGATACATTTTGAGATTATTAGATTAGTGGAAATAAACTAAACTAAAAATCAAGGTTCCTGAGGTTTGTTCCTGAATGTCACTAAGTGGCAATATGACATTAGTGACTCAACTCTCTGAATCTCCATTTCCCAATTTTAAAATGAATCCATTACAATAAGAAGTCTCCAATATCCCTTTTTACTTATTCATTGAATAAAGACTGTTTTAAACTATCTTCACAATTAAATGTGCTAATTTTATAACACCCATCAAAAAATTTCCAACTAAACTGGCTTTTCAATATTGATCACCTGGTAAGCATTTTAATGTTTTAACAACCAATGATACTCTTTCCCAGAGATTTAGGAAGGCAATATTATTCTGTCAACGTATCTTTAAATAGTAAATGTGCTATCTTAATTATACAATGCCAGCTTTTAATCCTAAAAAGGTCTATAAAACGGAAAAGTAAGGTATTGGCCCTATTCTGGCTTTTACAGTTTGTGCCCACCTTAGAGTATTTTCACCTCTGAGCTTTCAAAGGTAACTTTTTTCCACATTGAAATTGCCTTTAAGGCTTAAAAACCAAGAAGACAATATTAAGTGTACTTATTTTAACATTCCAGGATGCTTCCTTAGTATTAATAAACCAGAATCTATGGAGGTAAAACTGAATAATTTGAACCTGCTCCCTTTGAATGCTTATAATCTGGTGGAAAAGGTGGACATCTAAATATTTATTTGAGACCAGTGTGATGGGAGCAAAAATGCATGTACTTAAGAGGACAGGGACACATCAAGCCTGTCTTGTTCATCACTGTGTCCACAGGGCATGACACCCCAGCAGGCTCAGCGGGAGAAAGGTGCCCCAATTACCAACAACAGTCAGGAAAGTCAGAGACACTTTCACAGACAAGGGTGATATTGAAACTGAGCAAGGAGGCATGTGGAAACAGTGTTAGTTACCTAACGTTGCTGGCGATCAGACTGGAACACTGGAACAGTTGGTAACACCAGCCTTCACTCACTAGCTAGCTCCCTTCACTACTCCCCCTACTCCTTCTCTTTGGGCCTCCTGCTTTTCATCTGTAAAACAGAAGGGGTGGAGCCATATCATCTGTCCCATAAAGTTTATGTGTGTCCCATAAAGTTCCAGGGGGAAAAAAAAAACATACAACTAACATACACAAACTGCAAGTTAGCTCTACAGCTGCATTCTCCAGGGCGCCAAATAGGCAAACAGCATTAACAGGAAACCAAACTAAGCAAATAAGAGAGTAGTGAGAATTAGAAAACGGAAGGAAGTTCTCAAACAGCTAGAGTGGATGGGGTTAGCAAGTAAAGTTTTTCAGAAAAAAAAAAACACACAGATGATAACGAGGCAACTATACCTGAGAAGACTAAGGAGGGAAGAAAAGCAAGGATAAGCTAAGCGAACTCCACTTGCTAGTTCTCTCTTGGCCTTTTGCTACTGCACAGAAGCGCAGTCTCGGTCGCGTGCGGACCGCTTGGGGCTCTTAAGCCCTATTTCGGTCACCCTGGCTGTACAAAATTCTGAAACGTCCCTTGGCAATAACATCTGCCTCTGGGCTCTCGCAGAGTTGACAGTCCGACCTGGGCCTGGCGAGGGGACAACGCGCTGCCCTGAGGGGCGGGGCCGCGCCGCGCCGTGACCCCGCCCCCCGGCCGCGGGTTTCCGGCCAGTGTGGCTATTTTAGGGCGCGCGCCACCCGGTCGCCTCATTCTGGGCTCGCGCGCTCCAGTTTTTGCTAATTCCCAGCCTCTTCTCCCAGCCCCCGCCAGCATGGGCCTAGGCCCTCGCTCGCTGATCGCCGCCCTCCTGCTGCTCCTCTCTGGTGTCTGTACCGTGCGCTGTGACACACCTGCCAACTGCACCTATCCTGCCCTGCTGGGCACCTGGGTCTTCCAGGTGGGCCCCAGCGGGTCCCAGCGCGACACGAACTGCTCGGTTATGGGTAAGCCGCTGGCGCCCCGGACCGCTCACTTTCCCGCGCCGGCTGGGGTCTCCTCCCTGTCTCCCCTTCTGCCCGAGCCCTTCTTCTCGCAGCGCCCACGCCAACCACCCCTTGCTTGTGGGTAGGCAGAACATCTTGACTGGACTGGGGGTGGGGGGGACTTTGGGGTACTTTTTCCCGAGCCAGGGCAGCGAAGTTAAAGTTGAGCTGCTGAGAATTTCTAACTTCACACTTTGTTGGTGGGGCCTCAATACTTTTCTCAAGGATTACCCCCCCACCACCTTAATTCCCGCCCCCCCCCCCCTTGGTTGGTTTGGTTTAGAAAGAGTTGAGAACTGCAGTCTTGTGATTATCTGGTACAATGTGGCAGGATTTTGTGTGTTTAAGTTATTGTGCTAGTGAAGGCAGATGAGCCCAAAGACTTTGGAGCATATAACAAGAAGTTTTCTCCACCTGTAACATTGTGGCAAAGGGCTTTATGCCGAGCAATTTTGATTTGGACTTGTGTTAATGCTGCTAGTCCTAGAAAACGTCTGGTACCACTCTGCACTGTGTCATGTATTGCAGGGAAGTAAAAGGCAAAAAATAAGCCCTTTCTTTCCTTCCTTTCCTTTCCCTTCTTTTCTTTCAAGACAATGCCCAGAGTCAAGAATAATGCCTGGCTCACCTGATGGCCCTCAGTAAATATCTAGTGTTTGAACACGCTGGGGGTATTCCAGATGCCTTCAGATAACACGGTTACCCCTGCTACACAGAATCTAGTGAAGGATGGGGGAGAAACAAGAGTCAGAAGAATCACAAATTTGTACAGAATGAGTGAAGCTCTCAGCTATAATTTCCTTGTCAGCAGAACAATCATCAAGTCATTTGTTACAAAAAAAAACTCATTTAACTCTAACTCCAAATGCCTATATGGCATTTTGTAATCCTGGGCATTATAACCGTTTATTCTTTTAAAAATTTTGTTTGGAGATTGTTGCAAAAGGAGATCAGGATTTGCACTGCTCTGTCACATGCAGTCTCCCAGGTCAGAGCATTAATCTGAAACATGGAAAAACGGTCTAAAGTGTAAAACTGTGCAGTTGAACCGTTTTCAGGCAGAAACCCTCTACCTATAAACCTACCTCTGCCCTTAATCCGGTAATTAAAGACATCTGTATATCTGAGCCCTTTTCTTCCAAAGGTTAAATGTTTAATTTTTATGAGCACAAATTAGTTTTATAGGATAGAAACCTCCAGTTTGCTGAATACTTTGAAAGGATTCAGATTCTGAGGTTCTAAACTACAGAGCCATTGAGGAGAAAGGTACCTCACTTCTGAATAGGTTATTTCCTTTCTCTACTGGATTTAACACATTGTCCTTCTTTAATCTGATAGCTAGTCTTTTTATCTCTTTGTCATCATATCTTTTATTCTTATAATTCTTACTTTTTGACTATCATTTTGTCTTCTTCCCATTTCAACCTGTAATTTTTCACATCCCCCACTTTCTCATTTTCTTCAATGTTTGGATGATCTGGGAAGGTAGGTAGGGGCTGTCCTTTTTGGGGTCTCCCAGCCTGCTGGGCTGCATGGCATACCTCTCTGTGAGAACCCTCACTTCCCAGTCTTGCCTGAGACCCTTTCAGGACTGTGGAGAGGCAACATCATGGAGACTGATTTCTTCACAAGGCGGCAGACTGTGTGCCCAAATTAGGTAGCATGAAAGGAAAGCAACTCAATCATATAATGGAAATTGGGGGGATTCTTTCCCCCATGGAAGTCCAGATAATTTTTCTTTATTGTGCGTTTTCTTTTCTTTAGGACCACAAGAAAAAAAAGTAGTGGTGCACCTTCGGAAGTTGGATACAGCATATGATGACATGGGCAATTCCGGCCATTTCACCATCATTTACAACCAAGGCTTTGAGATTGTGTTGAATGACTACAAGTGGTTTGCCTTTTTTAAGGTTAGTTTTGGTGGAAAATCCATTTATATTTTCAGTAATTTGAAATCTGGAGCCTATCCTGATTTGGGGACCCTCAGAATTTTAATTATAGATTAAGAAGATAACCAGAATTAACACTACTCTTTTCAAGAGAAATTAGATGGTATAATTTTGCTGCATTATTTAAAACTATGGTTTTAGTAGGTTTAAAAAATATACCAGATCTATATTTGATAAGTATTTGGTAAGTATGAATAAATTCTTAATTTATTGTCTTTATTACTACACCTTTATTTCTAAGTGTTGCCATAGTCATTTGGCTTTGTACTGAATCTGTAGGAAAGATGTGGAGATTATAAATTTTGTTTTTTTTATAGTTATTGTGTTATCCTTCTTATCATTGCTTGTTAACTCTGAAAGATTGGCCTGAGTGACTCATTGAAGTAATATACTATAGTATTAAAATGAATAATTTATTTGACTAAGAAAGAAAGAATGTAGGAGTTACTCCTTGGGGTGATTAAAAGGTAGCCTAGCTGGTCCAGCTTGTTTCCGTTTCTCATTAGGAAAAAAAACATTGTTCATTCTTATAACACACTGCTTCCAATTGCAGACACACTGTGGGTTAAAATAATTTAGCACAGATTGCAGTCTATCCCATTTGTTCTTCTGAAGTTGAAACTTTTCTCATATGCCAAGTTTTAAATGGTTTAAGTTAATTGAATCCACAAGCGTTAAACTAGCTGTTTCTCATTATGCACTGGTATAATGCAAACTTTTTCATGGGAAAGGGCTTGCAGCCTTTAAAACATCTGGTTAGGAGTTGGCCAATTATAGGGTTTCGTGGGAAAATGAGGAATGAGTCTGTTAAAGATGACAAAAGGCAAAACACCTACAAAGGCCTAACTTCTAAATTTGTTATAATTTCTCAAGTGAGTTGTGGTTTATCATCAGGATTTTGTATTCCATCCAAGCCAACCATATTTCTTAGAATAATAACTTCTAGCAATTTTTTAAAGTAAAGACCTCTCTTTATCATGAAATAAAGAAGAAAGAGTTGCCTCTCAAATGGATGGGTTGGTCTGATATTCAGCTGATGGACCAGTCTGTACATGCTGGCTGTTGATGGCCAGCAGTCCATTAAATTAGTTAAAGCCCATGCTTAACCAGTTGTTAACTATTTTTAATATCATTTCAAGGTACTATGTATTTTTTTTAACAATAAATAAATAAATATCTCTATGGATTTTAAAAATTGTAGTATATATGTGGTAGATGTAGTCTACCTGAATATAATTCTTGGTCTGTGTATGGAAGAGCCTAGGCCTTTGTAGGCCTCTCACAGCCCTTCCGAGGTTCTTTGCCTTCTGCACAAAAGAGATTTATTCACGGCAATTATTACCATGTACCATGAACCTTGTGCATAATTTCCTATCCTTGTGATCATGGTCTTTTTTCTCTTCCTCTAGCTCTTCTTGTTTGATGCACAATAAACACTTAGTTGATATTTGTTGAAAAATGGACATGAATGGATGAAGCAGAAATCAGTTAGGAAATAGACTGAATAATTTAAGTAGAGGATGGGGAGTAGTATATAAATAAGTAAGTTGTTTACTCATTTGTCTTAGAAAACTTTTCATTCTTCTGCAGAATTGGAGAAACTGATGGGGAGATGTCTAAAATTGTCCTTTAATTATTGGAGATGTAATAATCAGATATAGACAAGGACAATTTCCCACTTTTAATACTTTTTCATCAGTTTGTTCTCAGTTTAAATAGGTGTCCAGAGCTGGTGCAGACAGCGGGGATAGTTGATGGCTGAATGAGGAATTGGAACATGTTTTTGTTATTTCTTTTTGAACCAGTGTAAGCAGATTTGGTATTTTGCAATGGTCTCAGAACATTAGTCACATTAGGTGAATAGAAAACCACTTTTTCTTTCTTTTTTTTTTTGACATGGAGTCTCACTCTGTTGCCCCACGTAGAGTGCAGTGGTCTCATCACAGCTCACAGCAACCTCAAACTCCTGGGCTCAAGTGATCCTCCTGCCTTAGCTTCCTGAGTAGCTGGAACTACAGGCACACGCCACAATGCCCGGCTACTTTTTTCTATTTTTGGTAGAGACAGGGTCTTGCTCTTGTTGAGCCTGGTCTCGAACTCCTGACCTCAAGTAATCCTCCCACCTCAGCCTCCTGGAGTGCTAGGATTATAGGTGTGAGCCACTGTGCCTGGCCCAGAAAGCCACTTTTTAGAGCCAAATAAATTACAAGTGTTTTCAACCATAAGTTGGGAAAGAGTCAATATATATGCCATTGGAAGGCAGAACCCTGCCTAAATGCTTCTGAATGGCACTGGTCAAATCTTTATTCTCTCATTAAGAATGATAATAGTGTTCCTACCCTATTGAGTTCAGTATATTTTTTTAAAGTGCCCATTTGAAATAACCATTATCAGGGCCATGTTTTATTTTCTTGAAGAAAAATCAACCACTCTTGACTGGCCAGTAGTTAGGTACTATGATAAGGACCATAATTTCATTAAGCGGAGTAGAATATAGTAAGATACTTTTTTTTTTTTTTTTTTTTTTTTGGAGACAGGGTCTTGCTCTGTTGCTGGAGCTAGAATGCAGTGGCGTCATCATAGCTCACTGCAATCTCAAACTCCTGGGCTCAAGCGATCTTCCTGCCTCAGCCTCCTGAGTAGCTGGGACTGCAGGCCACCATGCCCAGCTAATTTTTCTTTCTTTTCTTTTTGTAGAAATAGGGTCTTGCTCTTCCTCAGGCTGGTCTTGAACTCCTGGCTCAAACAATCCTCCTACTTGTTTTTAAAACTTAACATAAACATTTCCAGATAAACATATTTTGCAAAGTGATAATATTCTGTGTTATTTTAGTAAATCCAACTGCAAGAGTGATGGGAAGCAAATTTTTAAAATTTAAGAAAAATGATAGGCTGGAGCTGACTTCAGATAATAAGAAAGTAAAGCACTTTTGGTGACATTTGTTAACATAAAAAGTTTGCCGATTTACGACAGACATCAGGGTATTTCCTACAGTGTGCTGGGGAAACCATGCTAGGAATGGTACATAACCCAAGAAAAAGCCTATGTAATGAATAAAGCATGTGAGAATTTTTCCTACAGACTTAAAGTATCTTTTAAATTAAAACTATTTTTAAAAATGAGGAATCATCAAAACTTAAGTAGTATTTGCTATTCAATTTTAAGTGCCCTAAGTAAACTGCAGCATAGTCTACTCAGCCTATTGCCATTACAGAAATATCTGATAAATTTTTCCCTTGTACACCTGCCATTATTATTCCATGCATTGTTATCCTTCAAATCCATCAGATTTCCACATCTCTCCAATGACTCATACTGGACCCTACCGCTTGCTTCCTTTGACCCTCTTCAGAAATGCTTTCATCAGATTGTTTCTTATTGTTGTTCCTGCTGCTAGAGTTTGCTGAATAGTTGATACGTGCAAGGTATTTGTAATATTACAATATAAGTGTGTTTTCATCTACAGTTCCTGACTTATAGCTACCATAGTTCTTGTAACAGTAAACAGATTGACTTTCTCCTGCCCTCCTTTCACCTGCCCACAGCAGGACTCTAATCTGCTTGTGGGTCATGAGACCCTCATTCCAGAGAGGGTCTTACCTCATAACCTTGGAAGAAGGAATGCTGCACAAAGAGGCCAAGAGGAATCTGAACAGATAGGCCTTGCTGGGTTAGATCATATCCTTTTTGCCCAATCACATTTCAACATACTTATCCATGCTTCAGTCATGTCTATCCAATGAAATCTTCATAAAAGACCCAAGAAGACTTGCTTTGGGGAACTTGCAGAAAGCTGAACACATGGGAGCTTTCAGGAAAGTGAGCAATAAGTCATCCATGTGCTGGGAGGGTGGGACATCCCAACTATACGGGGACAGAACCTCCTGCACTTGGGACTCTTCCAGACTTCACTCTGGGTATTTCTTCATCTAGCTGTTTGTCCTTTAAAATATCCTTTGTAATAAATTGGTAAGCATAAGCACTTCTCTGAGTTCTATGAGCCACTCAGGGTCGTGGGAACCCCAACTTGAAGCTGGTCGGTTAGATATTCTGGAGGCCTAGACTTGTGACTGGTATCTAAAGGGAGAATTGGCTCAGTCGTAGGTACTGAGCCCTCAACCTGTGGGATCTGATGCTATCTTTAGGTGGAAAGTGTCGGAATTGAATTGGAGGACACCCACCTGGTGTCTGTTGCAGAATTGCTTGCTTACTGGTGGGCAGAAATCCCCACATGTTGAGTGGTGTCTTTCCACACTTTGGAATCCTTTTAGGCTCCTGCTGTACCTTCTGCTCCCTTTAGCATCCTGTAGCTCAAGGATGAGACAGCTTCCTCATCATTCTCTGCATTCCAACTGAAGCAATTATGATACCACTCCTATTGCTAGAACTTGCTCTATTAAGTTCTACTTATTCAGGCCTTATCTGAAAGATAATGATTTTCCATGATTTTGGGATCCTAAGCCCTTTTTTAGTTGGCAAACTGCTTGAGAATTTGAGGGATAGAGTAGGGACAAAATCTTTTATTT
Organism: Eulemur rufifrons; assembly: GCF_041146395.1. Lineage (NCBI taxonomy): Eukaryota > Metazoa > Chordata > Mammalia > Primates > Lemuridae > Eulemur > Eulemur rufifrons. The sequence continues at coordinate 41,491,013 of NC_090988.1, forward strand.
TTTTTGCATGTGACTTAAGCTTGGAAGGAAATAAACCTTGACACTGAAAGTTTTTGCTTGGTTTGAGTTGGGCAGGAAGCACTGGGAATGTATTTTTAAAGGATACTTTTTCCTACTCAGCTTTCTCCAGACATTCCTTTATCTGGACACTTTGTGGGAGATACACACTAAGATGCATTTAGGAGCCACTGGGGAGGGTACCTAAGCATTTGAAATAACGTTATGTAAAACAATAATGAGTAATTAGTCCTGTGGCAAAATAGAAACTTTCTTAGAGGCATTCAAAGTCAAATTTCTTTTAAAACACCAAGCTGGCCAAAACAAAAGACAGTAGTTCTATAGACCGGGTTTCTGAGACGATCAGATTTTAATAGCATTTTCCATTTGGTTATACTTGGTACACTTCAGCAAATTTGTACCTCTTAAAAGTACCTGCAGCCAACCTCTTAAATAAACAACACAATGCAACGAAGCAATACTGTAAAAATGCCTAATTATGCCTGACTTCATGTGATGGGTGGATGTTATTTTATTCTTCTTTGCATGCTTATGTACTTGGTTGTGTGTGTGTGTGTGTGTGTTTGTGTGTGTGTGTGTGTGTGTGTGTGTGATGAGCATGTGTAAAGCTCCTCTGTACGGCATCCTCTACCATATTGCCCAGAGGAAGGAAGTCATGTGAAACAAACTAAGCTCCAAAGAATGGCCTCAAGTCGAATAGGCTTTGTAGCCTTTTACTATTTCTCATTTCACTTTCTCTAAGTCAGTAAAAGAAACAGACTGGAAAAGGGAGCAGTAGATAAGGAACTTGGATTTTATTTTGAAGATTAACTTACTCAAGGGCTGAGGAAAATGCATAGAAGAGAACTAGATTCAATATGGCTGAAAATTTTATTTGGTGATAGTCAAGCAAATCTTTTTGATTTCTCACTGAGCTCTTATTTGGGACCATCCAGTCTTAATAGAACTCTGAGTTAAGCAGCACTACCATAGGTATTTCTAAAGCAAGTTGCTACTTAAAACAAGAGCAGTGTGTTGAGAAGTCCATTCCAGAGAATTTACTTGCCCATTTTGTGTGATAGTGATTTGTAAATAAGCTTGTCACTACACCCAGAAATTTCAATGGTATTTCTACAGTAAAGGATTTAGGAATATTGTGCCATTTTTCCACTATGCCTTCTGGGTTCATTTTTAAGATATAACAATTTGAGAAGACTTACTACTGAGAAGGTGTACTTTTTAAAATACAGGTTCAATACATCAAGCTCGAGATTTTGTCTTTTTTTTTTTTTTTTAAACAACTTGGGGTTTATTGTAAGAGTATTTCAGTTGAGGGAAAATATCAGAAGTTTAGTACTCAATACGTGTTTATTTTATCTTTTCTTTTGTGATGATGCTTAATCTCACCATAATGACTCAGCTTACCATTGTAAACTCTTCGTAGGATGTCACTGATTTTATCAGTCAGTTGTTCATGCAGCTGGGAACTGTGGGGATATATGATTTGCCACATCTGAGGAACAAACTGGGTGAGCTCCATTGAAATATTTCTAACTTTCTTGCTAACAGCAAGCTTCTTCCTCCCTGGTGGCTTATGCAAATAAATGTGTATTCCTCAGAGAAAGGAATACCAGAGAGTTTATGGTTTTCTTATGGATTTCTTGCTTGAGCTTGCTTATCTGCTATTTCTAACTTGCCCGCGCTCTTTTATGTGAATGATTTTTTCACTTTAGGATGTTCTGTTTGCACATGTCAATTTAGCTCTCCCAAGAATGATACGTGTAACACCAGTAGACATGAATCCCAAAAGATAAAGACCCAGTTAAGAAAAAGGTTGGCTCAAGTTCACCTGAAGTAGTTATACCGCCTCAGGTTGCTTAGTCTTTTCCTGAAAAGACTCCCTCAAGGGGGAACCATGTGAGACCACAGCATTTTAGATCCATCTTCCAGTAGAGAAGGTAGTTTTTTGAGAGAAATTGGCATTTCATCATTCATTTCTCCGAGACATCACCCAGCTTTTATACACTGGCTTCTACTAAGAACATGGAATATTGACTGGAAAAAGGAGGATTTTTTTCACTCTTTATATTCTCCTCACATTTCCAGAATAGATGTTTAAATCATTACTCACACTGGACCCATAAATTTAGATGGAAAAATAGGTGGTTAGAGAGAAAAGTTGATAGGGACCTACCCTTCCTTGCATTTTAACATAACATTCTTTCCCCTTTTTCTTTCTCCTTTATTTGGCTCTTAAATACTAGAAGTGAGATATGAAAAAGGGAACTGGGGACATGTGTTGAAAGCACCATAAGCTTATTTTATATCAGCATTTTCTGAGCTCTGTAATAGACCAGCAGTGGCCCACATGCATGGCAGGTAGGAATGGCGCATCAGTTGGGTAATTTTATCTTGTTAAGCTTTGGAAATTGTTCCAGACAGCCACTGATAAAAGATCAAAGAGATCACTAGAGCTGAAACTAATAAGCAGTTTCTTCATAGTTCTTTCTGGTAGTTGAATAAGCATAGAATCTGTTAAATAGTTTCATTTCAGAACTTCTCAGAATCTTTAATATATTGTATGGTGGTAGCTTAGAAGGGAGATATAATAGGAAACATTTTCAAAATAGGTTCACCATTTCTTTTCCCACAAAAAATAAGGTGCTCTCAGAACACAGTTTACGAAATTCTGTCTTTAAGCACTTCACCCTTCCTCCTAGTTAGGGAGACACCCCCACCAGTAGAAAAGATAAACCCTGATAGTTGTTCTGTAAATGGGATAAATAGCCTAGTACCTAGACATAGATTCAAGCAACGTTAAACCTCTGTTTAGAGTTTGTGAGATATATGTGTTAATGTATGTAAGTAGCTAGAATGTAGTTTGTAGCCTGTTTCTTAAGTATATTTCAAAACTATATTAGGTTTACACAGTGGCATTTCTCTGAGAAGCATGTGCTTTTTAAGCATATTGGTTGCATGTGCAATATGTGTTGCTTAAGCATTCGGCTTGAGAATGGCATCTTTTTGTGAATGTCTTAATTAACATTAAAAAAATACCAGGCTCTCAAATATTAGTGCTGGTATTTTTTTTTTCTTAAACTAATATGATTAAATATTATTAAGAGACAGTATGATAGTTTTTGGCTTTTAACCCTAGTTTTTATTGCCTTGTAGTTATTAAATAGAGCATCTGTTGAGGGGCTCTTTTAAACTCCCAGCCAAGAAAAGACTTTGGGGCTAAGAGACAGAGCAGCGTGCAGCAGTGGACCTACCTCTGGCATCTAGCAGAGGCCTCTGGCAGCTACAGTCCCTCTTGGAGTCTTTATTTTTATTTGCATGTAAAATGCAGAGGAGTCCAGAGGAGTCCTGGTGACCTACCTCCAAGGCAGCTGCCCTCCTGAACATTTCCTTGGAAAGCAGTAACCGCCATTTTGGAATGTGAACAACCAGAGACTACGCAGGAAAAAGAAAGAAACAGTCTGGAAGAGATGAAGTCTAGGTGGCTTCACTATTCAGCTTTTTAATAAAAGGAACAATATCAACACATTAAAAATTTTTTTCCTCTTTTGAAATCTCTTCTATTGAAATGATTCCTCTAAACTGGTCAGGATTTGAATGTTGTGTTTTGTTTTATTCATAGTACAAATTTTATTCACAGCTCAGTTGTCTCTTCCTGAGTATCTTTGCTTCCTCTAATTACCTTGAGGAACCCCAGAACTTATTGTAAGGAGGGAATAAGGCCTCAAGATCTTTTGAGATGCACAGATATAAGTTATTAGAGGAAAGATGGTCCTATGGAGGACATGTTTGAAGGAGGGAAGAAAGAAGCTTTCTCAGAGAAGCCAGACTGCTAAAGAATTATCCTTCTGCACTTTATAGATCTTCAATACCTGTGGCTGATACCTTTTTTTTTTTTTTCCTTTTTTGATTAGGTGCCAGCCTTGTGCTGAGAACTTGACATAAGTTAGAAAAATCCTATAAAATAGATGTTACTAGTTTCATTTTATAGATAGAGAAAATTAGTCTCTTCCAGTGCTTGAGCTCATATAGCTTCTAACTGTAAAATGCTAAACCTAGCCTTTCGAGCCTAAAGATTTCCCTGCGGCTAAAGAGTAAAGAAAAGCCATTTCACAAAGAAGTAAATGGTATTTAGAGCCACATTTGGTTACATTTCCTGGTGAATTCCAGTCTGTGGGCATCATGAATGTTAGTTTAATGGAACAGAATATGTGCTGCCCTGGCTCTTGTTGAAGTCCTAGGAAAGGAATTGCCTTGAGGCTTGGGTTTCCTTACCAGTTAGACTTCTCATTTTCTTGCCTGAACCAGGGTCTTCTCATTCAAGATAAAAATTTACCTTCACCTTTCCTTTGTAGTCTTGAAAATTGGAAAAAGAGCTTTGTAAACTTCAAGTTAAGTGTCTTTGCCAAATTTGCTTCTCTTAAATGCACTATTATTCACAAGAATTGCTATCTTTTTGCTCTTTCTTGCCACATAATGGACTCCTTTCCTCCTCACTTGATTTGGAGCTGACTTATATCAGCCTTGGTGAACCTGAAATGAGGGGTAACACCTAATCCATATTATCTTGGTGGATTTTTCTTCTGCATCTCTGCTTGAATAGAAGACTCTTTCTCTAGATAGTAGTTATCATTACTTTTTTATACCGTCTTGGAAGTACTATTCTGCTGCTGTTCTGGTAAGAAATATCTCATACAGATGAACCAGTAGTGCAGCTGACTGCTCTTACCTGGATACTTTTTTTCCAACCCACCTCTGGAACTGATTAATGCTTCATCATTCAAGCCCTTGATGCCACTTCTCTGTGAAACCCTACCCAGCTCTCTTCATCAGTGGGAGAAACGCCATTACCTTGTTCCTGTTGTACTTTGCAGATACCTCTGGTTTCATACTATGTTGTGATGGAATGATTTGATAGCATGTTGTCATCTTCTTTCAGACTGAAAATCTGTATTTTTCCTTGTATATTTTCCGCACCTAATACACTGGGAACTTTATAGGTGCTTAGAAAATGAACCACACTTCTCTTTTCTTTTTGTAGACTTTTCACAAGCAATACCAGCATGCAAAATTAATGTTACAGGGTTTTAGAAACACAAATCAGGAATGGTGCTATATTTATCTTTTTTGATTCTCTGCCCTAAGAAATATCAGGTTACATGCCTCTAGAGTTCTAAAAGAGTTGTATATTTTCAAGATGATTTTCAGGATGTAAATATGGCCAATCAACCAATATGTAAAAAAAAAAATGTATTTAATGTGGAATTTTTAAAAAAATTACTGAAGGTTTTATATGTTTTTCTGAGTAAGTGTGCATGAATGTATTTTGATTATGGCAGAGAAGAGTTACAGGGCACAAAAGTGCAGATGTATGTGAAAAGGCTTTACAGTATACTAGTGCTTAGCATTCTGTCATAATTGCCTGTTTATCTTAGCTTCTGGTCTCTAAACTCCATGAGGGCAGGGATTAACTCTGTATTACTAGCCATTTTATTTCCTGTGTATAGTATAATATGTGACAAATAACAGGGCTTCAATAAATATTTCTAAAAGAAAATTGAATAATATATCATTGTGGTGGTGTTTCATTGATATGTTTTTGGAAGCATTGTTTTTGTTACGTTTGTGTCCTTAGAGGCTATGGTGGACTCTCAAGCCATATTTGTTGAATGACTTCATGGAAAAGAGATTAGACTTTTAAATTTTTTTCTGTTTATTTGTTTATATTTTAATCTTGTATGAGCCTATAGAGGCCAAGATAGGGCTCAAACTTAAAAACAATAAAGTTCTAACTTTCAGAGTAACTAAAAATGAAATTAGCTGTCAAGGGAAATAGCATTAAGACTGCAATGGTTTCCCAAAGCCTGAAGAACCAAAACTTTGAACCAGCCTAGAAAGCTGCAAGGTGTGCCCCACCTATGTTAAGTATACTAAGGAACATGAGCTAAGGAGTGGATTAGATGAACTCTTAAGATTTCTTACAACTTCACAGTTTAAGAGTTTATGAGAGAGAAAGTGAGGCATAAGCCCGGGGACTTTGACTGCTTTGCTGAGTGGTAAATTGCTGTTTACTTAACTCACTCAGGAACATATATTTTGGTTTAAATTGGATGTCTTTTCAGCACTGGGAATAAATAAATTATGACCCTCCTTTTTCACATGTAAATCTAACTGCCAATTCTTTTAGTAAAATGCTACAAGTTATTTGGTACAACAATTTCCTGGTGGTTTTGCAATTCATTAAAATTCATCTTTTAAAATAAATGGTTCAGTATAGTTAGTGGGCAGAAAAGTAGAGAGCTAATCCTTGGAACTGGTATGGGGAAGTTGGTTTCTTTCTGAAGAAAGATGTGATACTCTTGGATGGGTTTGGCAAAATAACCAATTCAGTAAAGTCTGCCTGATTCTGTTTCATTGCCATCTTAGTGGCTTTTACTCACACTGTAGACCCGAGAGCAAATGGAAGTAGTTACTTTGCACTTATATAGATATCTACAGTAAACAAATGGCAAAAATTGAATAAATGTTCTTTGTTTTTTAATATTATCAGAATGGAATATCTCCCATATATATGGTTTATCATTAAATCATTCACCCCCATGCAAGGTACTCTGAAATGGTAAATCATCTTGATGGATTAGACTTAGATATCTAAATTTCTTATGTATTTCACAGTACAGTATAGATAGGTTTTAAAAATTATATACATGTATCTCTATACTAATTGTTATAAAATATGAAATATTAAATGATTAAACAATATTTGATTCATTTGTGTTATTTGATTATGCCCTACCAAAATATTTCATGATGATATCACTTGAAAACAATGTAAAATAGTCTTCATTATCATGATTTTGTTGCCAAAAGCAGTGTGAGAGTCTCTGTTACTAATAAGTAATTTTTGTGACTGTGAATCTTCAACATTTGGAAACAATTTTCATTTGTTTTAAAATCTTAAACAATTTCAGTAGGTTTTGACACATTTTTGTTAAAAGTATGAAAGTATCACAGCTTTAGAAGCGTTCAGAAGAATTACTGATTGGTATTAGGAATGATAATTTAATAGACACATTTTAACTGAAACATTTGTTTATTGATAAATAAAATTAAAAAGTGAGTATCACATTTAAAAACATCTGGTTTCAAAAACTTTATCTTTTAACATCTGACAAAACTCATACTAAGAAAAAGGCAGATGTAAACTTTGCCATTTTCTTATGTTTGCATTGTTGGTATTTGCAAATCTTCATTTCTTTGCAAGTATGTTTTAAACTACTTGTTCATTTCATGAGGGTTAGCCTGATTGAATCCGATATGATGCTTAAGTTTAAACAGGCACATGTAAAAGGGAATGTGCTAGGTGCTAACCATCTCGTCAGTACTTACAAGCTGTACATGTGCTTGATATGGGAACTGAGTGGGAGCATCAGTGTTGCTTTGTATATTAGATAATAGAAATTGGTTTTCTATTATCTAATATAATAGATTTCTATTATCTAATATAATAAATTTGTATATTAGATAATAGAAATTGGTTTTCAATTTTGTTTTTATATTACAAATATAAATAGAAGTTATAATACTGTCTTCCCAGTATTCCAGTGGATAATCTTTTCATTTTGGAAACCACTGGTTGACAAGTTGGACTGAGAGTCAACTGCTCAGTTGACAGTTTGGGATAGAATAGAAGTTCTATAAAGGCATGGATGAAGTTTTAAATTGCTTTATATTCCCTATGGTAGCAGATAGTAATGTTTATATTGTTACTTGTTTAGTGTTTTGTAACTTTTTAAACTCTTCAAACTACAGTATCATTGTTATCCTTCATAATAATCCAATGAAGTAATATCAGTCACGGGTGACATTTCTGTCATCAGAGGAAGGAATTGAGGCTCACTAGTTGTGACTTGGTGAAGATTGCATAAAGGTTAAGTGGAAGAACTGGGATATAGGGGCCAAGTCCTTTTTACTAAACTGCCTCTGTTTCCTAGCCAGTGAGTAACATAAAGTAATTTTTCAAATATTTGCTAAGTATATTATTAATCAGGAAAAGAGTGGAATGAAGTTTAAGTGATTTTTTTTTTCCTCTGCCTCAGTGTCAAAAGGCAGTTGAGTAAGACATCTGGGATAAATAACTTAAATTCCAAATTATCCCTACAACTAAGGAGGTCTATAATTGGATAGACGATAAAATGAGTGGGAAATTGAAGAAGGGGGATTTTGAGAATGTTTGGCAACTTAATGGTGATTTTGAAGAAGCAAATGGGTAATTGTTGAATCATAGAAGTTTTCTAAACTTAAGTGCTAGGATTTGGAGGTTCTTCAAATTTTATGAAATTATGTATTTGTTGCAGTAGAAATTGGCATAAATGAATGGAAATTTAAATTATCCCATCTGTGCAAAGCAGTCTTCAGACACTGATGTTTATATAAATGAAAACCCTCAAGAAAAAAAAAAATTGGCTATCTTTCAAGCTGAATAACATGGTTAAAATCTCAACTTCTTAACTGATGGTAATGCCAAACATCACCCAAGAGGTATTTCACAGTAGCAGGGAAAATGACAGATACCTTGAGAACATTCGAGTCAAGAAAATAACAGATACAGCGGATGGTCCCCTCAAAGTACTGAGTACTTGCCTTTTCCACTGACAAGTGCCTCTTTTCTACTAAGTTGTAGTTGTCCTGCACAGTGATATTGCAGCCCTGTCGTGTCTTTTATAATTTCCAAATATTTGATAATTAAGCAGCACATTTCCAAGGTTCTAAAAAAGACCAAATTATTTCTCATCATGAAAACTGCAGAATAATAGCAAATAAAATTTTAAAAGGGAAAGTAATTCCATCAATTTAATGTTTCAGAAGTGGTACACAAATGGATGGCTTCTTTAGTACATTTATAGGGTATAAGTTATAACAGCAAGAACAAAATTATAGTTTTTTAGGATGACTCTTCAGTATATAAATAAGGAATGCATCTATAGTAAGAATTACCTGTCTTTATGAATATGAAGTAAGAAAACCACATATGTAAGGGTGTGCAATTAGAAAGCTTGAAGGGAACTTTTGGAACTTCTAGGTCAATCTAAATTTACATGTAGGGCAGCAGGTTTGGAGAGGAAAATTGTCACTTCTGAAGTAATACCATGAGTTAGAATTTGAGTCTCTGTGATATACTGGCATCACTACGCCTCTATTAATTATAAATTTACCTTTTCTCAGTTTCTTGTGTTATGGTTGAAATGCAACTTGGTATTTGTTGTTCTTTCTCTTCCATTATTCATTTATGTATTCACTCATTCAATAATTAACTACTTCTTAGTGCCAATTTCCTAGGTACTGAATGAACAAAAAGTCCTGTTTTCACAGTACATATGTTTTTGTGGAAAGAACAACCTGATAGGCTGTTGTGAAAATTAAATGAGTTAGTGTACATAAAACACAACCCATGAGATGGAATCTGTGGTTATCATCCTGGTTTAAAGATGAGGAAACTGAAAGAACAGAGAGGGTAAGGATTTTGCTTAGGATTCCACAGCCAGGAAGTGTTAGAGCCTGGAGTCTGTTGGCAGTCCAAGCTCAAAGGCAACATTCTCCTCTGCCCTGCATCAAAAGTCTTAGGCAAGAATGGTAGATTGGTAAATTGATGCCTCCCAATTTGTTCTTTTTGCTTAAGATTGCTTTGGCAATATGCCATATTACAAAGCTATGGTAATCAAAACAGTATGGTACTGGCACAAAAACAGAGACATAAACCAATGGAACAGGACTGAGAACCCAGATACAAAACAATCCCCGTATAGCCATCTGATCTTTGACAAAGCAGACAAAAAACATACACTGGGGAAAATAATCCCCATTCAATAAATGGTGCTGGGAAAATTAGCCACATGTAGAATACTGAAACAGGATCAGCACCTCTCACCTCTCACAAAAATCAACTCACAACAGATAACACACTTAAATCCTAAGGCATGAAACCATAAGAATTCTAGAAGAAAATGTTTAAAAACTCTTATAGACATCAGCCTAGGCAAAGAAGACCCCAAAAGCAATCACAGAAACAACAAAAATAAATGGGACCTGATCCAATTAAAAAGCTTCTGCACAGCCAAGGAAACAATCATTAAAGTGAATAGACAACCTAGAGAATGGGAGAAAATATTTGCATGCTATACATCCAATAAAGGGCTTATAACTAGAATCTATATAGAACTTAGGAAAATCAAGAAAAAAATCAAACAACCCCATTAAATAGTGGGCAAAGTACATAACAGAAACTTTTCAAAAGAGGGTAGAGACTAACGGCCAGGAAACTTACAAAAAAAATGCTCCACATCTCTAATCATGAGGGAAATGCAAATCAAAACCACAATGCGAGATCACTTAACTCCAGTGAGAATGGCTTTTATCAAAAAGTCCCAAAACAACAGATGGCTGGTGTGGATATGGAGAGATAGGAACACTCATGCACTGCTGGCAGGACTGCAAACTAGTAGTTAGTATGGAGATTCCTCAAAGAACTAAATGTAGAACTACCATTTGATCCAGCAATCCCACTTACTGGGTATTTACCCAAAGGAAAAAAAAGGACATTCTATAAAAAAGGCATCTGCACTCAAATATTTATAGCAGCACAATTCACAATCGCAAAGATGTGGAAACAACCCAAGTGTCCCTCAATCCATGAGCGGATTAATAAAATGTGGTACATGTATACTATGGAATACTAGTCAGCCATAAAAAGACATAGTGAACTAATACCTCTTGTGTCATCCTGGATGCAGCTGGAGCCCATTCTTCTAAGTGAAGTATGACAAGAATGGAAAAACAAACACCATATGTACTCACCATTAAATTGTTACTAATCAGTGAACACTTATCTGCACATACGGAAATTACATTCATCAGGTGTCGGGCAGGTGGGAGGAAGGAGAAAGGGATGGGTAAATTCACAACTAATGGGTGCAGTGTGTGCTGTCTGGGGGGTGGGCATGCCTGTAGCTCTGACTCAGGTGGTGCAAAAGCAATTTATATAACTAAAGCATTTGTACCCCTGTAGTACTCTGAAATAAAAAAATAAGCAAGTATATGGGCATCTACTACATTATATTCTATGACAGCATTTTTAGATTTTCGGTTGTAAGTAGTGGGAGGTTTCTTCAAATGATTTTTGTCACTGCACTATCTGCTGGTCCTCTTGTTATTTAATAAAAGAGAAGATACTTGAGAATCTCTGCTGAATGTTTAGGGCTTTTCCAAGCAGAGTTTGAAAAAATCATCTGCTACAAAAGAAAGGAAAGAAGGAAGGAAGGTAGGAAAGAAGGAAGGAAGGTGGGAAAGAAGGAAATCTTTTATAAGTAATTCAGTGTAGCTTCCAAAACTTAAGTGAAAGTTTAAGTGTTCTAAATTCTAGGTTAAATCTCATTTAAAAATCTTTGAAAAGTTGTTGAATTTTCACTAACCTTTTGGATTAGTTTAAATCTTTGAAATTGGGTAACCTCAATAAAATAGACAAATGAAGGGGAAAAAGTTTAATAGGTAGGAAAAAATTTTGAACTATGTGTTTTATTATCTCACGTAAGAATAACTTGTGATATGCTAATATAGAAAATGCAACTGTGAAATACAAAACGTAAATGGATTTAAGAGAAATCGAGAGAAGCATGTAGAAATGAATATTAAAGGCCTTGTAAATTTGCAATATGAAATAAATCCACAAAATAGAGGAACTCTTTAAAAAAAAAAAAAAAGATTGGTAGACTGAGCCAGGCATGGTGGTGTGAGCCTATAGTCCCAGCTACTCGGGAGGCTGAGGAAGGAGAATCACTTGCACCCAGGTGTTTGAGGCTGCAGTGAGCTATGATTGTGGTACCACTGCACTCTGGCCAGGACAACAAGAGAGCAAGAGCCTGTCTGAAAAAAAAAGGAAAAATAAAAGAACGGTATACTGAAATAGCCAAAGCAGCATAGGTACCTGAACAGTGAGAAAATGCTCATGCTCATGAGGGCTGCTAGAAGTTTGGGCAGCTCATAAAGGGCCTTGGGCAACAATTTAGACCTGACTCATGGGTCAGTTAATCAGCTGATACATTTTTTTTTTTTTGGTAGAGGATACAATGGGTGAAGCAATGACCTTTGTAACCTGTGAACCTGTATTTGAATACTCTTCTCTCCTTTTAACTTTGCAGAGCCACCTTTTCTTCCTTAGAAGAATAATGCCTATTATCTCAAGAGATTATTGTGAGGCACAAATCATATAGGTAGAAGCCCTTTGGGTTTTAAGCCTTTGTTGTGTAGTTTCTAGGTATTTCCCCTTTTAATAATTGTTTTTAGTAATTGTTCACCTCTCCAGCTCTTTGTGGGAAGACAACATGTGAAGAAGTGGTGCATGGTTCTGGGAAGAATGCTTGGTTCTAGGAATTCTTGGTTATAAATTCTATTCCAGATACCTCCTTAGTCTCTTTTTTGTCCTGAGACTATATCATTTCTGTGTTCCCTTGGACCTCAAAGATTTGTGAGTAATCTGTACAATATTTATAAAGTATGAAGTTTGCCATCGTGGCACAAAAGCAAGCATAGGCAATATATAAATGAATGAGCAGCCTGTTTTCCAGTAAAACTATATTTGTAGAAACAGGCAGCTTTCTCCAGCCTTAGTTCACTCACCCCTTTCTTATAGATCACATGTTTATCATATAAAATGTTACATGATAGTTTTTAAATATAATTTACTTAATACTTTTTATATTTGAACTTTTTAGGACATTTCTTTTGTTTTTACGATTTCTATTATACCACAAGTGTCTTCCTGTGTATAGCATTGTGTGTGTGTGTGTGTGTGTGTGTGACAATTTCTATAAGGTAGCTCTCAAGAACTCTTGAAACATTGTCAGACTGCTTTTCAAAGCAGCAGAGGTGGAAGGAAGACAGGCCAGCGCCACCTGTCCCAGCAGTGTGCAGCACAGGAGAAGAGCATGTGATCAAGAACCTGTGCCAAAGAGAAACACAAGATAGAACTCGAAGGAGTTTAGGTTACATCCTGGGAAGTTACCATTTTAGACTGTTTTTGATCTATAAAAACAGAAGTTTTATATAGTTCAGTATAATAAAAATAAATTTTATCAACCTTTTCACATAACACATCCTCTAATATTGCTGTCCAGTAATGTCCTAGGCCTTTGTTTCAGTGTTCCTCATCCTGAGTTGGGGCTTTAGCAGGGACTTGAGGAGTGGTGGGCAAGAGGTGAACAGGTGGGCTTCAGAGTATGGTGAACCAAGATAGCAATCAAGGTGTGCGTGAGTAGCGCGGAGTAACTCATCCTATGCTGGGTAGCTTAGTGAGTGGTGATTCCCAGGATTCAAGTCCAGCTCTTTGGGATTCTAAGGCCATACATTTTTAACTCTACCCCAAAATATGATTTGAATTCAGAGAGAATCAGATGCCATAATGTAATTTTAGCTTTAAGTGTAGTTTGGCCCACACATTCCTCTAAACTAGAGGTTGGCAAACTACAGACCTATTTTTCTAAGTAACGTTTTATTGGAACATGACTTAGCTCATTCATTTATGTATTCTCTATGTACCTTTTAGGTTGAGTAGTTGTGACAGAGGCATTCTTGCCTGCAAACCTAAAATATTTACTATCTGGCCCTTAGAAGTTTGCCACCCTCTGCAAATAGGTAAAGTAGCATTCGTTAGATTAGAAGTCTGCAAACTACAGCCCATGGGGTCAAAACCAAACACATGGCCTATTTTCATATACAAAAGTTTTACTGAAATGTTGGTTGACTCCTGTGCTGATTTATTATATTTATGTCTTGCATTTGACTACTTTTGTGCTATAATGGCAGAGTTGAATAGTTGCAACAAACCTTAATGGCCTGCAAAGCCTAAAATATTTGCTTTCTGGTCATGACAGGAAATGTTTCCCAATCCCTGCATTTGATCATGGAATCCCAGAATGTTTATTCCTTTGAGGGTATTTTTTTTTCTTGTTTCCTTATTTTATAAATGAAAGGACTAACACCTAGTAAAGTGGTGCCTGACGTTCTACAAATAGTCTGTTCCATTACATTAAATCAGAGCCTGAAATTGTGCCCAAGTTTCTCCTCATACACAATCAGCACGACGTTTTCCTTTTCTCCTTCTCACACACTGTGCTCTCATTCTGGATCTTGTGCCCCTTTTCCATGAGGAGATGTTATGACACGAGGGTGATTAGGCTCTGGAGCAAAGCATCGTAGTTCAAATCCTGGATCTATCACTGTATGGTTGTATTTCAGTGTTAACATTGAAATAAGACAAAGGGCCATATTAGTGGAAGGAAAATTCAATAATCAGGTTCCTTTTGCCCCCTCATAATCAGAATATCCTAATGAATTGGGAGATTGACAGAAAAAACAAGGATCATGTTTCATTTTATAAAAAATTTTTGTAGTTCTTTTAATTTCCTGATACGGGTCTTCCCTGGGTAGAAAAATATAGTCTGATAGACTGAGGAGAATTGTGTTTCTGCCACTCCACAGCTATGTTGTCTGGGAGGAGTTCCTTGTCCTCTGTCTGGGCCTCCACTCCTTGGTGAAATGGGGCGATTGTCTGCCCGACTGAAGTAACGTCTGTCAAATGTCTTGAATGTGGCAGATGCTCCAGTTTTTCCCTTTGCCTTTCGTTCCAAGAAGAGTTTCGTTAGGAACATTTGTTTAGTGGCCAACAATGCTATCCATAGAAAAGTTTGTTTCTCTTTCTTTTCTAGGATAATTCTCAGAATGTAACCTCTCAGGGTGAAGTTTCTGTTTTGAGTGACAAAGGATGAAAAGGGAGAGCCAGGGAAAGGGACCTGAGAGTTGAGCACGGAATTCACTTGGCCTTCCCTTCCCTTGGTTGTTTGCAGTATAAAGAAGAGGGCAGCCAGGTAACCAGTTATTGCAACGAGACGATGCCCGGGTGGGTGCATGACGTGCTGGGCCGGAACTGGGCTTGTTTCACCGGAAGGAAGGTGGGAACTGCTTCTGAAAATGTGTATGTGAACACAGCACGTCCTAAGAATCTACAGGAAAAGTGAGTTGTCCCAAGTGAGGCATACATTTATTAATAGTTTTTGTTTTATAGTATATATGGATGTGTGTATGTTCTTGAAATTTTGTTTTGATTATATAAAATATATTTGGCTTAGGAACATAAGCTGTGATATATAAAAGTTTACTGGAAAAATTTGTTAACCAATGTGATTGAGAGAAGAAAGTATTTTTTCCAAAGTGTTCCAAAAGTAATTGACCAATGATGGCTTTTAAAAAAATTCAGATAAAGGACCACGGAATTGAAAATTACTAATAAATGAAGATCATTTGATTGGTTGCCATGTAATAACATGCTGCATAATACTGTGGATACTTAGTTTTATGTTGCAACAAATATAGGTGATACTAATTTGAACAAATTTTAAACAAGACAATAAGTAACTGAAATCAAAGTTCTTAGTATTTATGCAGTGTATTAGTTTGCTAGGTCTGCCATAACAAAGTATCACAGACTGGTGGCTTAAACAACAGTAAGTTATTTTCTTACAGTTTTGGAGGCTAGAAGTCCAGTGTCAAGGTGTTGCCAGGCTTGGTTTCTTCTGAGGCTACTCTCCATGGCTTGCAGATGGCTGCTTTCTTGCTGTGTCCTTACATAGTCTTCCCTGACTTTATCCTAACCACCTCTTCCTATAAGAACACCTGTTATATTGGATTAGAGCCCACCCTTATGACCTCATTTTACCTTAATTTGCTCTTTAAAGCCCTATCTCCAAATGCAGTAATATGCTTAGGTACAGGGGGTTAGGACTTCAACATATGGATAGTGGGGGGAGGCAGGACCATAATTCAATCAGTATCATGCAGTTAATGTTTTTTGTTAAATTAAGTCTACTATAAGTAGCTGTGAACCACACAAACTAGAGATTTCAAACAAGATTGTATTAGTTTTGGAGGGAAGAGATGAACAAATTACTACCTTTTCTTTTTTTATTTAGTTGAGAAAGCCCCCGAAAGTATACATGAACAAATTATCCAAAGCCAGGCAACACTGGCAATGAATGACTGCAGCAGAGAGGCAAGGGAGATGATTTACAAGGGAATGAATTGTCTGCAAAAGTACCTAACGAGAGACTAATTCATCCCCTTCATTTTGAGTTTAGGTTTTAAATAGCTTTGTTTGGCATGATTCTTGAGCAGCATATTTCCTACTAAGCTGTTCACTTTTCACCCTACTGTTTAGGATATACTATGTATTCATACTATTGCACTCTATTTGATATTTCAAATATTGTCTCATTTAGTGAAGAAGCTCCTAATTGGAGTGCTCTGAACCTACATTGCCTCCCTGTATAAGGAATGTTTGGGACTAAATTACCTTTGAGGTCTCTTTTAGCTCTTAATGATCTATTATCTCATAGCAAGGTACATTATTTTTAATCTCCTTAGATCTTAAACACCAAAAATAATAGTGTTTAAGACCCATGATGGCATCGTGTCATTACTGTAATGCATATATCAGCACATGAGGTTTTGCTAGATGTTATGATAAAGCAAGGAAAGTAGAGCTACCTACTGCTTCACAAACACCTGCAGCCAATGACATATTGACTCCCATTAAGGGAAAATACTTTTTAAATGTCTTATTACAAATAATTTACTCTTGTGCCTAAAGAAACAAGGAAACAACTATAACTTGTTTTTGTTGTTGTGCTAGCGTAGTCAGAAATATGATAAAGGCAGTTTTCTAATCTGTTTAATAAAGATACCTCTCTGGTTTCACACTTTGCAACAAGTGGGAAAGAGCCTTGATAGAAACATTAAAACATTATCAACGTGGTTGCACGTTTTGTTCATTGTCTTCAGTGTTCTCAGGTTCCTTGACCATACCAAAATACTCTCCTTACAAATGTGAATTGTCAGAGAAAGAAAAGCTCACAGTGTGCCTAAAATATTCTGTGGACAGTAACACAGTCATAGCTGGGTATAGGAAGATGAAACTCAGGTTAGATATCTCTTGTTTTGCATAATTGAGTGTTATGGAAGTCTTGGCTAGTGAATCACACTCAAACCACAGAATCTTTTGTAATAGGGATAATATGGTGAGTTCTTTACTGCCTGGCATCTGGCACAGAGGTGTGATAAATGTTTGAATTATGTGAATAATCAAGTCCCTCAATTTTTTTTTCTTTGTAAACATGTTCTTTGTGTGTGAGATTTATTTACGTCTGTATCCAAGCATTTGGTATAAGGTAAACCAGTGCTTCTCAGATTTTACTGTTATCGTGAATCACCTGGGATCTTGTTAAAATACAGATTTTGATTCAGGTAGTCTGGGCTGAGCACTCAGAATCTGCATTTCTAACAGGTTCCCAGGGGCTGCTGCTGATACAAGTTTAAGAAACACATTTTGAGTAACAAGTATAAACCAAACATCCACATGGAATAATTATTTTGGGTATGATGTGGTTATAATGCTTGCATACTGTATATACATTGCATATACTTTCCATTGTTCTTTTTTTTTCTGATTACAAAGGTTATAAAGGTGAACTGTAGAAAGTGTAGGGAGTGTGGGAAAGGTGGTGATTATATGCTGCCACTCAGAGATAACCATAGTTGGCATTTTAAAAATGTATCTATAGTGTAGATATATATACTTTATAAAAACTGATTAATTGGTTATAATTCTGTATAAACTTTGATTGCCTTTTGTATTTCATATAGTGTAAAACATTCTTCCATATCACTAAATAAGCTTCTAGATATTTTTATTGATTAAATTATATCGTAAATGAAGTATCATTATTTGATTAATCCCTTATCTGAGAACATTTATTTAGGTTGTTTAGCGTCTATTACTAGTATAAAAGTGTTTCATAGACTATCCTTATACATATATCTTAGTTAACTTGAGCTTTTATTTTCAGAGAAGACATTCCAGGATATTCCAGGCTATTGATTCATATAGCCAGCTGTCTTCCTGAAAGATAATACCATTTTCCGCTTAGGCACAGCCTGTAAGAGTGCCCATTTTAAGTGGATCTATGTACATCAGTAAAGGCCGTATCTGAAACTATCTCACTTTTGTTGGCAGGTATTCCAGTAGCCTCTACAAATACAACCACAACTTTGTGAAAGCTATCAATGCCATTCAGAAGTCTTGGACTGCAACTACATACATGGAATATGAGACTCTCAGCCTGAGAGAGATGATTAGGAGAAATGGTGGTCACAGTCAGAGAATCCCAAGGTAATCAAGCATATCTCTTTATCGCTGATAAAAATATTAATATTTAATGCTGTCCTCCTTCCCAACCAGCCCTACTGGGGTTGCCCACAATTTTATTGTTCATCTCAGTTTAAACTTATGTTACTTTTTTTTTTTTAACCATTTCCCTCTCCTATTCATACATATTCTATTCCAAGTCCTGTTTATCGGTTTTTATTTCACAGTGTCTGTTGTTTCTATTACTCCCTTTCCATTTTCTACATTCTGCCATAGGGCTTTGTCATGTCTCTTTGGTCCTGTCTCTTTGGTCTCTTTGCCTCATGTCCTCATTTTTAGCTGTTCTGTGATATACTGCCAGTTTCATCTTCCTGTCCTCAGTTGTAACTGTGTTACTGCCCACTGTCTAATGAATAAAATTAGCCTGGTATCTAAAGCCATCTAAATATGACCATACCTATATTTACTACTTTGATCTGCTTTCCAACAATGTGACACACAATTAGTGAAAACTTTCGTTTTACCCCCATTCTTGCTGCTCTCTGTGCCTCAGATATCTCTCAACTTGCCTACGATGACTGTCACAGGTGCCACCTGTAAAACATCTCAGACTCCTCTATGTGCTTAAAGGTCTAGCAAAGGAAAAAAGGTTATTTATCAATATAGCTCTACTACCCTCAGCCAGAGGTGGCATTTTCCATCTTTACCTTACAACCCCCATGGTATATTTCTTACTTTGGGAAATTATGACATAGTACTTTGAATTTGTCTAGTCAGGAATTTGGGTAGATTTTTTTCATTTCCTCAAAGTTACAGCTGTACATAGCAAACAGTATGTAGCTCCTTAACACTTGTTAAATGGCCGAGGATATCCCTGTGGTGCCATAGCTTGCTTTAAGATCATATGACTAAAGAGTACTAGAAAGCAAGCAGTAGTGAGCTAATGGAAGTTGATAAATGGTGTAAGTAGGTTATTTTCCCTTAATACACTGAAATAGTCTCCAATTCTCAGAAAATACAATGGTTAATTTCTTAATATTTATAGAGTCCATGGTTTGAATTTTTATTGTTTGCACAGACCACTAATTGATGAATTACTCAATTAACTGTAATACATTACTTTTTCATCTGCAGACTGATGTTGTAATGGCATGGCATTTTTTGACTGTGAGAATGTATGGAGATTTTTTTCCTATCCAACTGATAGCATCCTCCCATAATTTGCCTTCTTTCTCAAAAGAATCTTCTGTAGTATTTCTCAACGTGTATTCTAGAGAATTTCTAGTCCGTGAGATGCTCTAGTTTATCAAAATTGGGAAAGGGAGCATATTGTAGCTCCTTCTCAGATTCACTAAAGTGGAGTTCTAAAGCGTCTATATGAAACACAAAGTTGAGACTTATTCAACAACAAAATCAGGCATTAAGAGGAGGAGTGTTAGTAGTTGATCCTAGAGAGGCCGACTTCTGCCTCAAAGGAGTAAGCCTCAGACACAGTGCTAAGGCTGTCGTCTACCTGTAGCCAACCACTTTTGTTTTAGAGAACAGCTAGATTTATGAAGGGCTGCTTTTATGACTAAAGCTCTATCTATTTTAAGACAAGGAGATGGAATTGAGTGAAATAAGAAACATTGAAGAGAGATTATTATCTGGCTGCCTGATTTTCAATAGCATTTTTGTATATAAGTTATTCCTTAAGAATCCAGTGACTTAATAGAAACTCTCAAAGATTCTTAACCTGAAGTAGGTATAGGGAGTCTGTGAAACTGCTGAAATTATAGACAAAATTTATTGTTTATGGATATCTCTCTAAGTCCAGAACTTTCCCCAGATTCCTAAAGAATCTGGGCCCATAAGATTAAGAGCCAGTAATGTATAGTGTACTTAAAATATCTGTAAATCTTACCTCTCCATCACCCATACTTCTCCTTTTCTCTCTTCATTTCCACACCATTAAGCTTCAGTTCTCACATTGCTCTTGTTTTGTTTGTGTGTGCATTGGTGGGTAAGTACTCTGCCTTACTGGAAGGTAGGAAGAAGGAAGTTAACATTTAAATGCCGGCTTTGTGTCAGATAATTGCTTAAACCTGTCAGCATCTTACTGCGTCCTCTTAAGGACATGGAGGAGGAGGATGGTAGTTATCATCATAATAGCTGCCATTAATTAAGGGTGTATAAAAGAAAGGCACTGTTCTAAGCATCTGTTAATCATTATTGCATTGAATTTTCATAACAACCCTTTGAGGTAGGTATGATTATACTCATTTTAATAGAAGTAAACTGTAGTTTTACAGTTTTACAGTTTACTTCTGCAGCGGACACCAGCTGGGTATCCTCCTTAAGTTCTCTGTCAAATGTCACACAAACAGTAAGTGGTGAAGCCATTTGTAACAGGTTGGTATGACTCTGAGATATATGCCTTGAAGTTATATAAGGCTGCCAAACTTAAATTTCTCTTTTATCCTTTTTATTACTTAGTATATTCTTAGGTACATAAAAGACAGCTAGTTATATATTGATTGAATTTTCTAGTCTCTGTGATACTAGGAGACACACATACACAAACACAAAATTTGCACCCTAGTTTTTATCCATTAATCTAAGAAACAATGTTCAATGTTTGTTTTTTCTGCCACCCTATATATAAAATTATAAATGGTACATAGCTTTTTATGTGCCTTGGTTATTCTTTGGGCATTATCTATGTTGTGTGTTTTACAATATTGCTGTAACATCTTTGTATTTGTTATAGTAATTTTTATATATTTCATGCTTAACATTATCTTCCATATGGTTGTATGTATATATGTGTTTTCATCTATGGTTCCTGGCTCATAACTCCCACAGCCCTTGTTATATTCTTTTGTTATCATGTTGGGGCAATTTAGGCCTTAGAAGCAGGTCTCAGAAAACAGAATCTCTTTCTATGACCCTCTCTGGCCTTCCTTTAACCTGGAGGAAGGAATGCTACACAGAGAGGCCAAGAAGAATCTGAACAGGCAGGCCTTGCTGGGTTTCTCCACTCAGTCTGTTAGTATTAGATCATACCCTTTTTGTCCAATCACATTTCTATATGGTTATCAGTCATCCCTATCCAATGAAATCTCCATGAAAGGTCCAAGAGGACAGGATTTGGAGAGCTTCTAGATAGCGGAACACGTGGAGGTTCCTGGAGGGTGGCGCACCCAGGGAGAGCATGAAAGCTCTGCAATCCTGCCCCTGTACCTCGCCCTATGCATCTCTTTATGTGTGTCCTTTATAATATTCTTTATAGTAAACTGGTAAATGTAGTATTCCCCTGAATTCTGTGAGCCACTCTAGCAAATTAATTGAACCTAAGGAGAGTTTCATGAGATTCCCAAATTGTAGCAAGCTAGTGATAAGCATAGGTGACACAACCTGGGGCTTTTGATTGACATTGGAAGTGGGGGGCAGTTTTGTGGGACTGAGCTCTAGTCCCATGGGATCTGACACTATCTCCAGGTAGATAGTGTCAAAATTGAAGGATGCCCCACTAGTGTCTGCTGCAGAATTGATTGCTTGCTTGGTGTGTGGGGAAAAACCTCTACACCTTTGGTCACAGATGTCTTCTGTATTGACTGTTGTTGGTGTTATTGAATGAAAGAATTAAAAAACACAGTTTGAGTTTTCTTCCAAAACAGTCTCAATGTGAAACCACAGAAAATTTCCATTCAAAATTTGTTTGCACCCTAGTTTGTATTCATAAATCTCAGAAGAAATATTCAATGTTTGTTTTTTTTCTGCCACCCTATATATAAAATTATGAATGGTGCATAGCTTTTTATGTGCCTTGGTTATTCTTTGGGCATTATCCATGTTATGTGTTTTACAATGTTGCTGTAACATCTTTGTGTTTGTTATGGTGATTTTTATATATTTCATGTTTAACATTATCTTCCCTATGATCAAAGACCTACCTCATGCTTATCTCTATATCATATAAATCTTCAACTGATATCCTTGGCTTGGGAAATATTTTAGTGAACAATTAATTGACATTTCTGTATAAAATATACTCTCTCTTCTATACAGTTGTCAAGGTTATGATTGCTACTCTTGAGTGAATTGTTCACTTTTTTTCTTTTTGTTTCATCTCATTTCCATTTTGTCATAGTACTGACCCATGTCACCTCTAAGAGAAGTGTGTGAGAGACAGAACCACTTGTGAGCAGGTGCAAAGGGCAGGAAGTAGCAGAGAAAGAATCTTTGCCAGTGACTGAATTGGAACCTAGTAAAAACCATCCGGGTAACCCTGAAAAATCAGAACAGTGTGGTACGACAATGTCAAGGTGAATAAGAAATTCAAATAGTTTATAGTAACAGAAAAATTAATGTTACTATAGTGTTACAATAGTACCTTAACAAAAGAGTTGAAGGCTTGTAGAAAGAGAGGAAGTGAGAGAGAGAGAGGAACTAGCCTGGTGATTGAAATCATGGCTAGGAAATCATCCACAAAAGAAAGGCTATACATTGATCTCAAATGTATTCCTTTCTAGGCTCAAACCTGCACCACTGACTGCTGAAATACAGAAAAAGATTTTGCATTTGCCGACATCTTGGGATTGGAGAAATGTTCGTGGTGTTAATTTTGTTAGCCCTGTTCGAAACCAAGGTAAAAAAACAAAAAGTCTGATTTTTCATTAATTTATTCTGAACTATTTATTGGACATTTGCTATTGGTCAGGCTCTGGGGGTGGATTTTGGAGATATATAGATAGAATGATCATGATCCACTGTAGTAAAAAAATGAAAATATGTGGCCTAGGAATCCTCACTTTTTCCTTTTGTATCCATGACAGACTTGGTAATAGATAATTTTTCTGAGCTCAGCATTTCTTTAGTATTTTCAATTTATGTTTTAGGTAGGTAGTGACAATCAGAGTGATATGTAACACAAACTCATTTGCCCTCCTGGTAGGAGAGAATCTGTGGATACGAAGAATTATATACAATTAAAATTGGTCTTCCTTCTGCAAATTGTTTGCTGCAATCCTTCTTTGCTACCCATCCTTCCATTTCTGCCATCATTTAGTCTTTAATTTACTACAGAAGCCCAAAAAGTAGATCTTTAATTTTTTTTTTTCTGTTAGATTTTTTTGAGCTGTGTTAGGACCTTTCAATTCAGGTTACATTAGAATACACTATGGGATGATAAGTAGTATGAACCCAGCTTCCTGAATGGTGGCCTTGAGGGCAGAGCCCAGGTTTGTCAAAAATATCATTGTCATTGCATTTCACTAGCTATTTTCAGAAATTTGATGCAGTATGAGTTGATTTAATAACGCTTCCTCTAAGTGCACTTGATGGCAGATTACCTTGTTATCCTAGGTTTTAGCCAACAGTGTCTTGGAGAATCATTTATGTAGTGCTCAAGTTTATTACTTCTAAGCTCATTTTGAAGGTAATAGTACACGTGACTGATTTGGTACTATAAAATAGGTGCGGTATTTGCTATCTGGAAACATTTTGATTAGTGTCTCCTGGGAAGTTATAAATTTATAATACCTAAAGATAAATTTTCTTCTCCTTTCCTAAAAATGTGGTGATAATCAGCCTTTCTTACTTTTCAACATTGTCACTTGCCCTTCAAGCTCCTTCTTCATTGAATTCTTGCAATCTTCTGATCGTAGAAAGCCCCACGCAGGTCTCATGGCAGGTGGCCAGGAAGATTTCTGTCCTTTGCCTGACAGCAGGGAGTCTCATCTCTTTGCCTTTCTACCCATTGTTCTGGGACTCTTCGGGTCTAGAGAAAGTGCAGATCTTGAAATCCTTCTCTACCTTCTTGATTTCTTGGGGAGGTCTTTCTTAGACAGGCAGGATTGGATATGAAAATAATTTGAAGGTAATTGAGAAATGAATGGAAAATGAAATTAAAGGGTTGATGTTAGGAGAAGATTAAAATTACCCTATCAAACAGATATTGTATTCCTATTTGAGAGGATTAGTAAACGATGCGTATGACTTGATTATTGAGGGCCTGGCACATGGTAGTTAACATTCAATAATGTGAGCTACTAATATTGTTGCTTCTGTTGTTTATAGAACATCTAATATACATTAGGAATTTTTTTTAATGGCAGAGGCTATAAAGACTAATATGACATAGTTCTTGTCCTGGACACTTACAGTTTAGCAAGACATGCAATAGAAACATTAAAGTACAATATAACTGCTTTAATAAGGTGTTTTTAAAATTCAGTGGGAGCATAAGAGAGGGTAAAAGAAAAGTTTAGTTATACTCCCTTTCCAAAAGATATGATTGATGAGTGATAGAAGGTAACAATTCAAGGGAAGGAAGGAAATTAGACTTTCTAAAGTTAAATTCTTTGACTTTGGTTTTCTTGTAGCTTGGTAAAAGCTATTATTGTCTCCAGTGTTCCCTGTTCTCTCACTTTATAAATATGATTTGTACAGACAACGGCATTTTCAAAACAGAGAGCTTTGGTGGAAATTAATTGCTTTTGAATTGATCCCTCATCTGTAGTATCTTGTCAAATACTTGAGAAAATACTGTACTTAGAGGTTCTTCTTTTGACTTCCTTTTGGTTTTCTGTACTGTAGGTTGGGAAAAAACTAATTATTTTCTCTTCCTGCTAATTTGGCTACTTGGAAATTTCCACTAACTTTACCATTACCAGTGTTTTGTATAACCCAAGACTCAGAATTAGCTGTAGTTAAGGGGATTCATAGCTGTTCTTTATTTAGGGAGCAAATTGAGATTAAAAGAAAAATAAATATTGAGAGGACAAATGAGGTTTTACCTTTAAACTTGAAAATAGCTTTAAGAACAAGCCATACAGCAAGATTTACCTTGAGGTGTGAGATGGAAGAGAAGCTAGGAAATTGGGAGAGATGGACTTTCTGTGTTCTTCCCCCAGCTGTGCTGTCTTTGTTTATTATCATATCTGCAAGAGAGAAGGAGAGTGTCTCTCATGGGTCACGTTAATTAGGAAATGCAGATTGTTTTCCTAATGTTTAAAATCTAGTCCACTTAAGTAAGTCTTGGTTCTAAATACTGTTTATACTATTAGAGCAGGAAGGCAGAGACCTTAAACAGTCTGCTTCACCTGATTGATTTTACGCATGTGAAAAAATGAAATGCCAAAAAGGTCAAGTGACTTTCCCAGGGTCACATAGCTAGTGAGTGGCAAAGCAAGAAAGGACGGGGAAAAAAGAGAATCCTGCCTCCTTACTCCTAGTTCGGTGTGTTTTCCACTGTTAGAAGATATAACTGAACATGGTCATACCATATGCAAATCACATTATCTATTTGAGATTGTGGAAATTTGATTACTGCAGAGCTCTGGCTGGGCCAGATCCACTTCTTACTCGTTATTGCACTGTAGTCTTCCTAAGGGATAATGGTTCTTTCAGAATCTAGACTGCCCTGGCTTTTTGAAACCAGGCACTAATTACCTTGGTAGCTGACACATTCTTTTGGGAAAGTCAGAGGCTTGGGGAAGGTTATCTTCTTTACTCATTCCTGTAATTGCTTTTTAAACAGCACATTCTGAGCCCTTGAATGTACTTGTGGTCCATCCCTCCCACAATAACTTATGAACAGATAGTGATGGTTTAATGGCTAATACTATTAAAGAGAGATTACTTTTATGTCTATAATGGGCCAAGAAAACTGGATGGCCAAAAAGGACCCTTTCCAGTCTCTCTTGAGATTTATTATTTCTTATAAGACTTGGTGTCTCCTGAAAGGAATGCGGGCTTTGTCTACTTATTCACTCATCTAGTTCTTTGACATCCCATCATTGGAAAGATGGGTCCTAAGGATAGTATTGTTTGGACGTTTTGAAAACAAATGGTTAATTTTGTTCTATCTAGTGACTACATGACAGAGAAAGAATATCTGAAAATTTCTTAAAATAGATGCAGACCTGTAAACAGAAAAGAACACTAACCTTGCATTAGGAGATGAGAAGACACGAGCCCCTGCCATCTATTAGCTGTGTGACTTTGGACGGGTCATCGCTTCTTTCTGAGCCTCAGTTACATATTATCAAGGAAGTAGTTTGTGCATTAGATGAATTCCAAGGCCACCTTCCAAGTGCTTCTCTTCTAATCTTCATAATTTAGATGATTCCTCAGCAGCAAAAGGAATGTATGGTATGGATCAATCTGAGATCTTTAGGGGTGGAACTTTAGGGAACATCAGAAATAGTAGTTAAGAGTAAATAGGGCTCTGACATTCTCTAGGTCCAGGGCCTTGTGGTATTGTTGAACTATTTGGAGAACTTTTAATAGAAAAACTTTAGATAAATTTAACAGAGTTTAATTGAGTAAAGAACAGTTTACGAATCAGGCAGTGCCCCAAACCAGAATAGGTTCAGAGTGATTCTGGTGTGTGGTTGGAGAGGATATATGAACAGAAAAAGGAAATTGGGTGTATAGAAAACGGAAGTAAGGTACAGAAACTGCCGGATTTGTTACAGCTCAGCATTTGCCATATCTGAACACAGTTTGAACAGTTGGCTGCCTTTGATTGGCTGAAACTTGGTGATTGGTAAAGGAGTAGGTTATAGTTGTTTATATAACCACTTGGGTTACAGTTCACTATATGGAGAAGCCTTTAGGCCAAACTTAAAATATGTAAGGAGGCAGCTTTAAGCTAAACTTATTTTAACAGGAGGTTCACATTAGAATCTAGGATTTTGCCTTCCTTATAGCTTAGAAACAAGTAAAGGTTGACTCTTTCCATTGAATTAACTTTATTTCATGGATGTAAATATGTATCTACTTGTTCATTCCTTGACTCATTCTACAAACACACATCATTGTGTTAGGCACCAAGACAAATCACATGTCCTGTGATCACTCAAACAGATCTAGTTTGGTTTGAGGAAAACAATGTAAGTCCTTCAAACAGAGTTCAGAATACTGAAGGCTGAGCATAGTTGCCTAGCTTTCCTTTCCCTCAGGGAGGAACAGACATCAGCAGTTACCTGGAGAAGGGAAAATCAGCAGCCCTCGTAGTATTTTGAATGCATAATTTTCTTTTGAATACTTTTCTCTCTAAAGAAGGCAGTTACTAAATTCAGATTTATTAAAGAGACTTTTTTACGTATAATGAGTTTTTTGAATTCTATAATTGACTGTTCATAAATCTTATTTTACATTCATAAGGGAATGCTCCCCATTCAAATCATCTGGTAAAACTAATATATTAGTACAGCAAATAGAATAACATACCAATTATGTAGAACTGGGTTTAATACCACTGTCTTGGATTTCGTACAAGCATATCTCCATGGAGAATTTGTGTTAGTGGCAAAAGTAAAAGAGACTAATAATAGAGATATTAAAATTATGCTCATTTCTTTCTGGAATTGTAACAAGTGCAAATCCCAGTGCTGTTGTATACATGCCATATTTTCTTATATGTATTTCTTTTACCCATGCATTTTGAAGAAACAGAACAATACTATTGTTCATATAAATTATCTCATAACACAACATTTTTCCTTTTCTTACAATAGCAATTATATTCCCAGCAAATGCATCTTAAGTAAATTTACTTTGTCCTTGCCAGAGAATCCAGGTGTTAAATGAAATGGATTTCTGTTCCCTTCTCCCCACCCCCATTCAGCTACTTTTCATCTTCCTCTGACCCATGTCTTAACTTCTTCATTGTCCACCTTAAATACCATATTCATCGTTATTATCGTTCTTTTGCCTTTCCTAGGCTTTGTTGTATTTTTTTGTCTTCTCTACTTGGATTAAGTCGAATGCTTTACAACACACCCACACCTCAGTCATTTTTAGGGTTAGTTTCACCCAAAATGCTTTGGAAAATACTGCTTGTCTTAGTCTTCTTGAGGTTGCTGTAACAAAATATTACATACTGGGTGGCTTATATAGAAATTAATTTCTCATAGTTTTGTAGGGTAGGAAGTCCAAGGTCAAGATGTCAACAGATTTGGTGTCTGATGAGGGCCCACCTCCTGGTTCACACACAGCTGCCTCTTCTCTGTAACCTCAAATGGTGGGAGGGGTGAGAGATCTCTCTTGAGGACTCTTTTATTAGGGCACTAATCCCAAAGTCATCTCCTAAACGTCCCACCTCCTAATACCATCACCTTGGGTGTTGGGATTTCAACATAAATTTTGGGGGGGGCATAGATATTCATTTCATTGCATCAGACATATTTAAAAGCTCACATGTGTCCCTCCACAGTGTTTTTTCAACCTGATGGTTCAGAACACTGTAGACATAAAGCCTTTCTTCATTATCAAGAATATTGTCAAATGCTTCTTAGAAATTAGGAGAGGTTTTTTTCTTTTTAGCTTCTAAAACATTCTCAAAAAAGGTCCCATACAGTAATATTTGCCTTTTGATGAAAAAGAGTGAAATCTTAATGTTTGTAAGCTCAGCAATGTGTTGATTGAATCTTCAATATTGTGCTCATCCTTAACAAACAGCAACAACATTCAGTGTAAATATATTAATTTTTCTGATCCACTCAGGTTTTTGTATGATTCTTTATGAGGCTTCAAATGTTTCTTGGGTTGTACATCTTTCTTTTCTATCTTCAGAATCTTGTGGCAGCTGCTACTCATTTGCGTCTATGGGTATGCTAGAAGCAAGAATCCGTATCCTAACCAACAATTCTCAGACCCCAATCTTGAGTCCTCAGGAGGTCGTATCTTGCAGCCAGTACGCTCAAGGTAAGTGTTGTATTTCAGGCACCATCTTATGAGCTATTTACCTGTATGTGTATGGCCATTGTTTGCAAAGGCAAAAAGGATGTTGTAGTAGAGAGAGCACAAAGTCTGTAGCTAGAAAACCTGCGTAGAAGTCCAGCCCTATCACTTATAAATGAATGGTTTCTCATGGCTTTCAATGCACCATCCAGCAAATTGTCAATAGTTATTATATATTGAGTAAGCACTGCCTCTTACGTACATTACCTACCTCTTTTTAAAACTCTGAGAAGGAAGTATAGTTCCTATTCATGGGGAACGGGAACAAAGAACTTTTATAATATTTGGGCAGTCACATAGCTTTTAAACATTGGGGTTTCAGTTCCAACCATAGTCTCACTCCAAAACCCAATTCCTGTTAAAATCATACTAACAACTGGTTTCTCTTTAGGAGAATTTTAAAATTCTATACTTAGGCTTTCAGAACAGGCCATAAGTAATATATGTAGAAAGCCCAGCTACAGTTGATTCAGGGAAAAACATTATCATTTTAAAGTTTTCTGCTGTCAAGACCAGATTTGGCCACTGGAAAGTTTCCTAGCACAGCAGTGAAACTGCTGGTGGATGATTATTTGCCAGTGAGCCTTTCATTTCCTTCTGAAATACTTAACTAAACACCAACATTGTTACTGCTAGACCCTGGGGGCTGCAATAATGTATAAAGATAGCCCTTACCCTCATGAAGCTTAAAGTTTAGTGAAGGAAATAGAAGTTAAATAATTGTGATGGTGAGAAGAACAATGAAGAAAAATTACAGGGTTATGGATGTGTTTAATAGGGCTAGTGCTATAGGAGAGAGGTGTGGGGGAGGATGTTTCATCAGGAGGCTGTCAGGGAAGACTTGCTTTTAGAAAAGCTGAGGATGGGGTCTGGCCATTTAGCAATAGCAACAATAGCTACCTTTTATTGTTTTTACATGAATTATTACCATCTGTATTTTACAGATAAGTAAACAGAGGTACAGAGAAGTTAAATTCTTCACACAGCTTTAGAGTTGAACTGATGTAGGATTCAGAGCCATCCTACTTAACCACCATGCCATAGCTACCTTCCATATTAGGTACTAAATAAATACATGTTAAATAGATGGGGGTGGGGAGTGAAAGGATAGTTAACTAGACAGATGACTGAAGTGACATGTAAGCTAAGGACAACTTCCAGGGGTGACATATAAAGAATAACAGAGCAGAGAAGAAAAATAGGAAATGGGACAATTTCTCCTGTGCCCTCTTCTGATAAGGATTATTTACTAACCATGTGTGTTATTCCTCCTCAGGCTGTGAAGGTGGCTTCCCATACCTCATCGCAGGAAAGTATGCCCAAGATTTTGGGCTGGTGGAAGAGGACTGCTTCCCTTACACAGGCACTGATTCTCCGTGCAAAATGAAGGAAGACTGCTTGCGTTACTATTCCTCCGAGTACCACTATGTAGGAGGTTTCTATGGGGGCTGCAATGAAGCTCTGATGAAGCTTGAGCTGGTCCACCATGGGCCCATGGCAGTTGCTTTTGAAGTCTATGATGACTTTCTCCACTACCGCAGTGGGATCTACCACCGCACTGGTCTGAGAGACCCTTTCAACCCCTTTGAGCTGACTAATCACGCTGTTCTGCTTGTAGGCTATGGCACTGACTCAGCTTCTGGGATGCCTTACTGGATTGTTAAAAATAGCTGGGGCAGGAGCTGGGGTGAGGATGGCTACTTCAGGATCCGCAGAGGAACCGATGAGTGTGCCATCGAGAGCATAGCAGTGGCAGCCACACCAATTCCTAAATTGTAGGGTTTACCACCCAGCATTCCATGCTGATCACCCTCAGTCACAAAAGGGGTTGGTTTATTTACAGACTGGAGACTTACAGCAGTAATTTCAGAAGCTTACACTCAGATTGCTGTGAAGATTTTTGTCTTTAAAATTCAAACCACCCTTAATTTTAATATACTTTCCTATGAACCATTGGCCTACATTTTTCTAAGTATTCAATTAAATGAGAATTTTATGAGAGATGGTGAGCTGTGAAGTAATGGATTTCGCTTAATCGCTTGTAATTCAAACAGATGTTATATTTTTTAAAAAAAAATCTATATGAAAACACAGACTTATTTTTAAATTTTATCTATCACAAAAAGATATGGCAATGATTATTAATATGTTTTAAGCTTTTTAAATAAATGATGTCTATTACAGAGTTTATGTGTACTTAAGGGAATATTTACCATTGATTCTTTCAGTTGGATTCACTTAGGTTACCCATGTAAGTAAGTACTTCTTTAAGAAGGAAAAGTAATTGAGGATATTTCAATTAAAAACAAAACTATGAACCTTTATGACGGGAGTTATACTCAGATAATGCCCAATGAACCCTGAAATCATTCCTGGATATTTAAGCCAGAGGTCACAGGGAAAAGAAATTGGGATTTTTGATGCAATCTAGATATTAGTTAAACTATTTCTTATGATGTGTATCTTGCATTTGGGAGTATTGGTTAGTCTTCATTAGGTGAGTAGTAATAGCTTAATGAGTGGAATATTAGTAGATTAGATTTGGATAGATCTTTAGGATCTGCCTGGGATATTTCACAGTGGTATGAAACCTCTATGCTGAGTAAACAGATGGGATCTATGAGAAGTGATGTGACAGGAATTAGGCAATCAGAGCTGTAAGACATAAACAAGAACCGCAAACCTTTTGGAGCTGGAAGGAACCGTAGAGATTATGCAATATAACCCTCTGCACAGATTGAGACTGAAGTTTAGAAATAGGACATGTGACTTGTCCAAGGTCACACAGCTGGTAAGTAGTGGAATCATAATGAGAACCTAGATCTTCTAAATCCAGTTGTCCTTGA
Organism: Eulemur rufifrons; assembly: GCF_041146395.1. Taxonomy (NCBI): domain Eukaryota; kingdom Metazoa; phylum Chordata; class Mammalia; order Primates; family Lemuridae; genus Eulemur; species Eulemur rufifrons. The sequence continues at coordinate 41,522,855 of NC_090988.1, forward strand.
ACATCTTAGAGCACTGAATCTCAGCCCTTCCCATCAGAGTATCCCTAATCACCAGGAATATGAGTTGCATACTTAGAAATTTCACCTTGACATTTTGAGTCTGAGAGTTTTGTCTTAAACCCTTGTATTTTCTGCATTGTCTACAGTGATATTTTTATTTTCCTTAAACTGAAATGGTGCTTCAGAAGTATGTACCATGTTTAAGGTGTGGCTTCTTGGCTATCCTGGCAGGCTGCCACATACCTTTGACTTTTTCACCACACTGTGACACAGACGCAGATACTCTGAATGGGAGGCATAGCCTCCCTCCACCCTAAATCATTGGAAAGTCTCTAACAAGACACATTTATTTCTGTTACCTGTTGCTGATTGAATGTAAGTTTAGTCCTACTTTATGTTCAGCCTTGCTGCTAGGTGAAAATGTAAACAGACTTTTGAAATCAAGCATGAATTTTTTTTTTTTTTTACTCTGAAGATTTATAAAGTTACTAGCTGTCAGTTTAAAAGACAAGATTTTATTGGCCATGTAAGCATGAGTTTCTCCTCTGGTTTTCTAGTTGAATGACAGTCAGCTGACAACATATGAGAGCAACTCATGAAGACATAGAGCACTGGTGTTTCTGCATGATTGTATAAGAGCCCTGACTGAGCTCTTTAGTAAATTAATTACTGGCATTATTCATTTAATACTTTAGGAAATATTAAAAGGCTAAATACAGGTGTGACCCTAACTGGCTATGGGAAGCTAGATCTTACAAGCATGATTAGCTGAGGACAAGCGATAGTTTAAAGAGGTCCTGAGTTTTTAGAGATTGCAAAAGGGATTGCCCAAAACCAGAGCTCAAGTTACACTACCTTCAACCTTGATTTATGTACTGTAGCGATCTGCTTTTCCTGTTTCTGTAAGGTCACTTATTTCATCCACATTGCAGAATTCATTAAAGACATGTGATTAGACTGTTAAGCTGTACAAAAGAGCAGCAAGTTTTAGTATCTAAGACTTGTTTGTATCAGTGCTAATAGAACATATAATCAGAGTCTATTGACAAATTGAGCTGTAGAAAAAGTGGAAGGGAGCTGTGGCTAACCTCCCCAAAGATTCCCAGAAAATCTACAGGGATAATGTGCATGGATGACACCACAGTCCACAAAGAAATAAAATAATGTTTAGCTGGGCTCTAGCACACGTACGACTCTGGAGCTGTAGTGCCTGGGTAAGACTGCTGGCTCTGCCACTTTTTAGCCATGAAACCTCAGGCAGTTTCCTTAACTTACTTGTACTTCAGTTTTTTCATCTGCAAAATGGAGATAATGGTATACATACCTCTCACTGTCTCAAATCCTTCCCTTCTAAACCCTTGCTATCGCATCAAGGGAACCAAATTAATTTGCATGTGTATTTTTTAAAATAAATTACTTGCTATTTAAGCTCAGGCTTTTCACCATCCCAAGTGGGGGTACTGAAGATAAGTAAAAATAATGCAGTTTTTTTGGCCATCGAAACTTGCTCACTGAACTCAGGAACTGAGTAGATTTGGATAGTAAGGGATAGATGTACCTACTTCATAAAGTTCTCTGAGGGCTAAATGCTTTTTATATGTATGTAGAATAGTGCTTGCCATGTAGCAAAAAGTTTATAAATATTATTACTCAAGTCATCTTTTTCTGAATTCAAATTATAAAATCATTTAATATGAGGAAGCAGCTAAAATGTGTTCTATAAATAAGCTGTACCCTACTATGAGAGGGCAAAGAAAGGACTTAATGAGATTTTTTTTTAAAGGAGAAAAGGACATACAGAGGAACACTGGCACAGGAAACCCATAGAGAAAATGCTTTAAAAACTTTATGAATCAGGGAGATGATTTTTTTTGGGGGGTGGTACAGAGTTTTGACATCCCTCTTCCTGATCATTGCTTGTGTTCTGCCTATGGGGAGGGGAGAACAATTCTGAGAGATACTGGAGCTTGGAAGGCTACAGGAGAGATGAGTAACTAGACCCAGACAGGGAAAAGTCACTGCAACTTTGAAGTAAAAAAGACTAAGGTTAATCTAAGATTGTAACAATTTGATTTTCCTACCCAAGCTCTAAACAGCATTAGGATTAAGTAAGCTTAATAGATCCACATAACATTCATGCTGGATGGTTACCTAGTCCACTTCTGTCATTAAAAATGGGCTGCAAGAGGTAAAGCAACATGCCTGAGCTTCCAGCTAATAAAGATAAATCTTGACCTCAGTATGTCCAGAACTTTTTACTGTTCCTGTTGCCGCCTCCCAGTTAAGAAAAATGATGAAAGAATGTTTCCATTCTTCCTAAAGGTTGTCTAAATGCTGTGAGAGCAGTTAACTTCACCTTGTTCTGTGAAATCATTTCTAAGATCCTTTCCAGCCCTCGGAAATCCTGTTCTTATCTCTTACTGACAAGTACTCAAGTGCCAACCCATGTGTTGTGGTTTGGAAGGTTTAACGGTTTTTCTTTAAATATAGTAATGGGAATATATTTATATCTCTTCACTCTAATAAAGGTATATTTTTGGTCTACAGTTAAGTATTAATAGAAACTTCCTGACTCAGTTTGGAGAGCTTTAGGAATATTGGATTCTTCTGCTCTGATGGTGTATGTACTGGAAGTTGTGTATTGTTGGTGGGTCAGTTAGCCACAAGGCCTAATGAAATAGTAGCTGTAAAATATTGACCTCATTGAATTGTATTTCTTATTGAAAGTGTGACTTTACCTGAAATTGCCTGGCTATAAAATATATGCAACTTCAGCAGACTTTCTGGTCATAGTATGTCATCCTGGTGGTAGCAAACTAGAATTGCCAGAAATAACCTAAACCTTGGGCAGAAAATGCATCACATTCCTTTTTTGGTGTCTTCTTTTCTTCTTTCAGAAGTCCATTTACCAAGACACCTATTCTTTAAATGTCTTTCAAGAGTTAGTAGAAGAAATTTAACCTCTTGTTTTCCAACTTTGAGGATGTGATGCTATTGCAATACTTTTATATTGAATTCTATGTCCTAAAAGACAATTTGTTTTTTGAAATTCAATTCTATAGGTTAAATGGAGAAAGAGTGTGATAAACTTTAAACTCCCCAAATTGAGAAAAAAATAGCATACTTGTTCCTTCCTCTAATGCAAAAGGCCTAAAAAGATTGAAATCCTAGCAATCAATTGGAAGAAATAAGTTGGAGAAATAACCTCCTCCTGAGGAAATGAGGGAAATGCCATGAAGCTAAGGTTGTGCATTAAAGTAATCATTGAGGATTTTTTTTTTTCTGTAATGTATTTTCTGAACCTTCAAAAGTATTGAGTAGTTTCAGGGTAGGTTAAGATAAATGATGGAAAATAAATGCTTTTAGTATCAGCTTTTTATACCCCCATTGTCTCTTTTGTGAGGTTTCTGAAGAACTAAAAAGCCTGCTTTTCCTTTAAATTGACTATTTCTATGCCATCATAAGAAATAGACACTTCCCAAGAGATAGCAGATATGATCCTAGTTCTGCAGGCTAAAATTCAGTTGAGTAAAAAGGATGATCCTACAGAAAAAAGTAAACAAAATAGCATTTTGCAAATAGAGAACCCAGAAATAAATTCATGTATTTACAGTCCACTGATTTTTGACAAGGCACCAAGAATATAGACTGGGGAAAGGACACCCTCTCAATAAATGGTGCTGGGAAAACTGGATATCCATATGCAGAAAAATGAAACTAGACCTCTGTCTCTCACCATATACAAAAAGCGATTCAACATGGATTAAAGACTTAAATGTAAGACCTAAAACCATAAAACGACTAGATGAAAACATAGGAGAAATGCTCCAGCACATTGGTCTAGGCAAAAATTTTAGGGTTACAACCCCAAAAGCACAGCAACAAAACCAAAAATAGACAAATGGAACGATATTAAACTAAAAACCTTCTGCATGGCAAAGGGCAAAGGAAACAACAGAGTGAAGGGACAACTTGTAGAATGGGAAAAAATGTTTGCAAGCTATTCATCTGACAAGGGACTAGTGTGTAGAATATACAGGAACTCAACTCAAAAGAAAACAAATAATTCCATTAGAAATTGAGCAAAGGATCTGAATAGACATTCCTCAAAAGAGACATGAAAATGGCAACTGACATGAAAAAAATACTCAACTAATCATCAAAAAAATGTGAATCAAAATGACAATGAGAAATATCATCTTACCCTAGTTCGAATGGCTATTGTCAAAGGACAAAAAATAAATGCTGGTGAGGATGCAGAGAAGAGGGAACTGTAATAGACTGCTGGTGGTAATGTAAATTCATACAGACATCACAGGAAACAGTTTAGAGGTTTCTCAAAAAGCTAGAACTAAAATGATCATACAACCCAGCAATCCCACTACTAGGTATTTATCCAAAAGAAAGGAAATCAGTATATCAAAGTGATACCTGCAACCCCATGTTTATTGCAGCACTATTCACAATAGCCAAGATACGTAATCAACCTAAGTATCCATCAATGGATGAATGGATAAAGAAAATGTGTTTTTTATATATATATACACATTGGTATACTATTTAGTCATAATAAAGAATGAAATCATGCCATTTGCAGCAACATGGATGGAACTGAAAGTCATTACGTTAAGTAAAATAAGCCATGCACAGAAAGACAAATATGGCATGTTCTCACCCATACGTGGGAGCTAAAAAAGTTGATCCCATGAAGGTAGATAGTAGAATGATAATTATCAGAGGCTGGGAGGAGGGCTGGGAGAGAGATAAAGAAGTTGGTTAATGGGTACAAACACACAATTAGATAGAAGAAGTTTTAGTGTTTGATAGCACCATTTCTATCTTCTCTTTTAGTTAATTTGAAATATACGATATATTGTTAACTATAGTCTATGGTAATGGGAAGTTATAGTGATGGCTGGAAGCCTGTGCATGTGGGAAAACTCTGCCATGGAAGATAAACACACCACTCATCTCACCAAACATTTGATCAAGGTAAGGATAAGAAAGAAAGGGGTAGATTGTAATATTTTTACATGAAAGAGCATTTGTTTAAAGTATTGATCCTTCAACCCTGCTAGGCTGTGGGTCCTTTTGAGATTAATGTAAAATATGGATCCTACCCCCACAAAAATGAACATGCTCATGCTACATTTTGCACAAAATTTCAGCAGGCTCATGGAAATTACAAGTTCCAATACAGTAAGCTTGTATGTGTATAGGCACAAAAGTACCCATTCCAAAATGCAGATATTTTTACTGTTTTCTTTCAGTTATATGCTGTGAGGAACCATTGAAAAGGCTTGGCATGTGGGATTCAGAGGGCTGTACCAGTTAGACAACTAAACTTCAAGTTATCATCTCAGTCGGGGTCAGACCTTGTTTGGAAACTGAGCTCCCCATTTCTTCCCTGAGCAGGGTGGCTCTCTCAGTTCCCAGCCCTTTGTTTTGATTTTTTCTGGGGTTGAGATGTAGTCTTGTTCATGCTATCATCAGCTCTAGACACAAGACTCTGACCAGTAAAACCCCACCTGGTAAACTACACTCCCACCAGTGGAGAGACTTCCTCTGATTCCCACTGTCTGCCTTCAGGAAGTCTGCATTTTGTTCGGAACCTGGGGTCCCCATCACTGTACTCCTGCATCCGCAGGAGCACCACCATTGCCTCCCTCAACCCACCCCGGGAGCTTGCTGCTGCCTGTTCACCTTGACTGACCAGTGGACACTTCTAAATTACACTTTATTTTTATACCCAGTCTGTTCTGTCTTTATTGGTAATAATATCTTCCATTTCTCAAGGTCATACTTTGTGCTAGATAGAGTGGTAAGCCCTTTGCATACGTCATCTCCTTCAATTTCTTGTATAGATTGTTTTGTGGATCAGGAATAAGACCAGTTAAGTAACTTGCCCCCAAATACAGAGCTCATCCATTTTCTTGGGACGCGAACCCAGGTCTCCCCTTTGTTGTAGCACCACAGCCCTCTACTGCTCTGCTTCCCTCAGGATGTCCTTCCTGTGCTTTCCCAATGAGTGTGGGGGTCTTCCAGGTCCTGGCCCCTTTTGTCCTTCCTTATCTTTCTGTAGCTGTCATACTTGCACGAGCTCTGATAGATAAGATGCCTTCAGCATCTTAAACTAGGATAAGTGAAAGAAGGGTAGTCTCAGAGAGAGAGAGAGAAGAGAAGTCAGGCTGGAGGTGGTAAACAAGGAGTGACAAGCTCTATTTGAAACATGTTGACTTTCAGCAAAAGCAGTAAAGCTTTTCCCTTCAACAAGTGTCTTACCAGAAATGTGATAGCGATTCTTAGGAAGGATTTGGCAAACCTAACATTTAGCAGATTTGCAACAATTGTTGTAAGCTCCAATGGAGAGATTTTTTGGCAGCACACTCAGCCCTCCAGGGGAAATGGATTATTTTGCTTGCGAGTACAATAGCATGGGAGGTATTAGGGACAGGAACATTCCTTCCCATATAAAATAAATAAATAAAAGAAGAAAGATTATTGAGGTCCTCTCTGCTGTGTTTCATGTACCTCAGGATGGTGGTAGAAAGACATCAACCCCAAATCAGTTCACAGAATACATTAGGGTTCACAGAAAGTTTAAGTCTGGACACCAGATGATCTCTTTCTCTATACTTGAAATACCCACCTGCCAGGCTTATAAAGTTTGGTATAATAAAAGGAGTCAAAAAGAAGGAACCCCAGCAGTTTTTGCATGAATTTTTATTGAATTCAGTTCAGAGCCTTTTTTAGCATGAAGAGTGCTGACTTTGGCAAGTGTCCAGAAAACAATTATGGGAAGTCTTTCTGTTTTTGCTTTGGAGTAACTTTGTACCATTAATCACAGCATTATTTACAGTTGTAAAAAGTTGGAAACAACCTAGAGATCCAACAAATAGGAAATAGATAATTTATAGTAACAAGCTTGACAATCTATTATACAATATTAAAAATACCTATGCCCCCAACATAACAACATTAAGAAATATTTATGTTATATGTGGGAAAATTGATGCTATGTTTTGTTATGCAAAATGCAAACAGTCATGTAAGTGCCTTCAAAAGGGCAAGAGGATTATAAATGGATAAACAAGTTATTACCTTTATTGTTTGTGTTATAAATAACAGCTATGCTATAAATAGCAAAATGTAATCAAAATGTTCATTGCCAAAAAGGCCTCACCACATAAATATGCTCAAGTCTCTTTTTCCTTAAAAAAAACCACCAACTTTTCAGCCACTGCAAGTATCACATTACTCTTTCTTCCTTTCAACATCTAAACGCCTTCCATGAAGTTTCTTTTACCTTTTTACTTAATGTTTTCTCCTCAATCTGTTGAAATCTGCCTTCCACAAGGTCACGTCTTTGAATTTGTTTACATCAAGGTAAATGAAATCCACCTTGCTGCCCACAGCAGTTTTCAGTCTCTCAGCACTTCTTATTGGGTCACGCCTCCCTTAACCTTGCAGTTCCTGGCTTTCAGATCTCTATGTATTTGCGGTTTTCTTTTCAGGACCCTGGTCCTTCATCCATTCCCTAAATTTTACTATTCCTCTAGCTCCTGTACCGATCTCCTTTCCCCATCACTGCACATTATCTCTCAGTGAGCTTATTCATACTCAGTGTATTATCTATTTGCTGGTGAGTCCCAGAAATCTAGCCTTCATCTCCAGGGCGCCTGTTTTAGTTACCTATTTCTTGCAGCCTAACAAATTATCCAAAAACTTAGTTGTTTAAACCAACACACAGTTTTTAATCTTACAGTTTCTGTGAGTCAGGAATCCAGGCACAGTTTTGCTGGGTTTTTTTTTTTTTTGTTTTTTTTTTTGCTTCCTGGTCTCTCAAGGCTACACTCAAGGTGTCAGCCCATGGTTTAGAGTCTTACCTGAAGGCTCAACTGGAAAATGCTAACTCAGAGATTGTAAATGCAGTTTGGTTCCTTGCATGAACCTAGATGAAAGTCCTCAGTTCCTAGATGGCTGTTGACCAGAGGCCGCTCTCAGTGCCTTGCTGTGTCGGCCTCTCTAACGTGGCAGTTTGCTCCATCAAAGTGTACACGCTGGGAAAGCAATAGAGAGAGTGTACTAACAAGACAGGATTCATGATCTTTTGCACCCTAATCATGACAGAGATATATCCTCAATGTTTCCATATTCTATTGGTCAGAAGCAAATTACTCAAGGAGATGGTATTACATATACCTGAATACCAGGAGGCAAGGATCACTGGGGTCACGATTAAGGCTGCCTCCCATGGCTCTCAGGCAGGTACCTCATTCTGCATTTGTTGCATCAAGATAAATGCAATATGAGCAAACATTAACACATCATTTCCTTGTCCTCAAAGAAAGCTCATTTCCATCTTTTCAGTTAGTGGCACCACTACTTACCAAACTTTCAAAATCGGAAACCTAGGTATGATATTTATTCTTCTTCTTCACCCCCAGCATTCAATTAATCATGACCTCCTGCTAATTCTGATTTCTAAATAGCTATTATATCAGTCTCAGCTCAGATCTGTAACTTGTGTCACTGCTGTAACCTCTTCGCATACCTCCATCCTTCTAGCCATGCCCTCTCTCAGTACTTACCACAGCAGGGTGACAATGTCACATCCCTACTTAAAAATCTTAACTAGCTTCTGGTAGCTCAGGAATATTTCAAGGTGGATAGGGCTAGTAATTCTAGAAATGTGTATTCAATAAATCTGTGGTTTTCATAATGTAGCCTACAGAAATTTAAACTAAGCAAAATCTTGGCTGGTAGGGTTTTATGGAAGTTGAGTGACAAATATTGTGAGGGATATAGCTTTCTATCTGAGTAATATGCAAAGTCCTTAATGGGGTATAAATGGTTTAGTGTGGAATCTCAAATATGGAGAATATAAACTCAAAACAGGTGTATTTGTTTGCAGTAACTTATCAATTGTTCTTTAAAACATTATCTTTTTGGAAGGCTGAATTCCTTGAAGATATTTCAGTCCTACTGTATAACTTTCCAGGCATTTTTATTTATTAGAAATTTCATACCAGTTCTAAGAAACTCAGACTTGTTTACTGTATCATTTCAATCTCTCGGGGCCCCTGCTGGCCTGCAGAATGCCAGTGTAGAAACAGGAAAATAATGCCCCTTCCCCCCGGCAGAAGCAGGGACCTGTACTCTAGTTCAGCGCTCTAGTTCTTCCCCAGACCGTACGAGATTCTAGCTGCCTAGAATTGAGATTTTGTTGTCTGCTTTAACAAGCCTCTTCCTCCTTCTTTTCCTAATCTGACCATGGAGTGGGGATGACTAAGAATGAAAATGGCATTTTCTAATCAGTCATTACATGACTGATAATCAAATATTTGAAATATTGTCCATTGTCCCCAGAAGGTGGTGTTGCAAGTACTGGAATGTTAGTCTGGGAGCTGCCCATGCAGAAGCGGACTGGATGGGCCAACTGTAAACTGGACATCAATCACCTATGCTTATTTCAATCCATGCTGTCCATGACTTCAAGGTATAATTCACTGAATCCCTAAAAATACTCCATATCCTCAAATTCATTTTAATGAGATCGATTTCCCAGGCTTGGAAAAGAGTCGAAACTTGTTATTCTGACAGCCCCATTCAAAAATGAGATATGAAAAATGACCTTTTCATAGGAACATATGGGAAAGAACTATAAAAACCCTTAAGACTTAGTTTGGCAGAAACATTTTCCCATTCAAAAATGAGTAGTGTTTTTGGCACTTGCTGTAGTACTTTGTAGCTGGCAGCTGAATTATCTTGGCCTCTGCCCAAAACTCTGGCCTCAAAAGCTGATCTTCAAATCTCCTGTTTAGTAAAAGAAGGATTTAAAACACTTAATAACCATTTACATGTAAAAAAAAAAAAGGCATCTGCACTAGAATGTTTATAGCAGCACAATTCACAATTGCAAAGATGTGAAAACAACCCAAGTGCCCACCAATACACGAGCAGATTAATAAAATGTGGTATATGTATACCATGGAGTTCTACTCAGCCACAAAAAACAATGGTATTATCATGGATAGAGCTGGAGCCCATTCTACTAAGTGAAATAATCACAAGAATGGAAAATAAGAAAAGACATTTTTTACCTGATATTGTGATACTATGCCTGTCTAAATGGCCATAATATCAGAGAAAATAACTACCTTTTGAATGGTAGTATATTATTTATATTGCTCTTCAAAACATCCTATTAGACAAGTTTTTAAATCCCATTTTACAGATATAAAAACTGAGATTCAGTGAGACCAAGAGCCTGGCTCAGGGTATTTGGAATAATCAGTACTTGAGCCCACAGTTCTAGGCTTAAGCCTATTCTCTTTCCCTCATGCCACATTATTTTCAGTGTATATTTTCTGAAATGCAATATAATGGGACTTGAGTTAGCAATTCTTCCTTTAACTGTGCCTGACAGCAAATCTCACAACACTCTTAGCTAATAAAGACTTGGAGAATTATTTATGCTTTCTTTAACATTCGTACTTTTATATTCTTCTTGAAGGTAATTATCCTTTCCGGGACTGATCTGTGATTAGAGAACAGGTGTGGTCCTGGTTGTTTACAAATATGCCCATAAGTAGGTCTGTCCTGGTGCCATGTCTTAGCACCATGTTCATTTTTCCTAGAGAATGTTTGTTAACTGGGATCCCTCTAACCCATAGCCTCATATTTAGTGCTCTGGGATCTCTAATTGGGGTCTTTATTATTAGACAAGGAGGCAGAATAGTCCCTCTTCCAATTCCAATTGTTAGGGTGTAGAATTTGCAGCACACAGTTACTTCCTTTGAGTGCCTGTGCTTTGGAGATATTTAAACTCAGGCCTCATGTAGCCCTGGCAGTCTGATCCTGGAAATGCTGAGTATCTGACTGATCTCTTCATGAGCTTGAGGCTGTTTTATCCCAAGGCTTGGCATCTGTCAGTAACTCAAAGGTCTCTAGTCCTGTCATTAAGCTAGATTTTGCCTCATAAGAGAAAAGAGGGAGACCTATGCTTTCTGTAAAAAACCAGCATATAGGTTAACGTTGGTCTGAACCTTTTATTCATCAAATAGTTTCAGGGATGTTATATATTTATCTGGGTTATTTTGAGTCACATATATTTCCAATTCCTTGGCACATAATTATTCTTAATTTCACTAGCAATACTTGGAGTTAACATTTGTATCATGAAATATTCCTTATTTTATCATCTGAGTGATCTTTATAAAAACCAAATTTGTCTAGTGTTATTTCTAAAACTGCATTGGTTTAAACCTTTAAGAGATTACTATTGTCTTTGGGTTAAAATTCCACTTGAGAAGTCAGTGTAACAGAAATTAAGAGCACAGACACTTGAATCAGATTGTCTAGCTTCAGTTCTAGGTTCTACTTCACACTAACCCATCTATATTTCGATTTCTTCATATGGGAAATGAGGATAATTATAGCACATAACTCATATGATTGTTAAGAGTATTAAAGAAGATAATTTACCTAAATCCATTCAAAAATTGACTGGCACATGGTATTTCATGAATGCTAATTAATATCATCATTGATACAGAATGCAACACCCTTTATAATTGGACCCTTATTTGATTTTTAACTTACCGTGTCAAGAACACTGCTAGATTTCTCCGTATATGACTCTGTCCAATTTATGCAACAATCCTATTGGATAGGTATTATTATCCTTGCTTGCAGACGTAGAATGTAGGTACTTCATCATCACCACCACCACTATAATCATCATATTCTTCTCCATCATGTATTATCATTTCAATTTAATAGAGAAAGTAGGCCCTTCATATGAACTTGAGTAATTTAAATACAGGACATCAGTCTGGGGTGGAGAAAGAGAGAGAGAGGAGAGAGGGAGGAGAAAGAATAAGATCCGTAAACGGGCAGAGATGAGAAAGGGGCCATTTCGTTTTCTAGTACCTGACTCCCTTGTCTTCTTGAGACAGAGCAGCCCTGAAACTTTTCTGAATTTGCCCTGTGTCCTTATAATGAAATTCCTCCTTTGGCTAAAGACATTTTTTCCTTGCAAACTAAAAATGTCCTAACTTTTGCTCTACTGCTGGTAGCTATATAGGACAATACAGAGGATTAAAGTCTATGATCCTCCCTCAGAGATGGTGTGATCTATGGTCTTTGAGCAAAGACATTGGGTGTGTTGTGGGAAGGACAAGAAACAGAGATGCCAGTTCTGTATACCAAAGGGTAAAGGGACAGCGTATTCTGAACCTCAAGAGATTCTATTCATCCTTCCCTCAATTGGATACATGCCTGGTCACTTTACATATATACATCTAGAAGTTGCTACTGAAAGGACTCTACCTATAATGTTAAAAATTTATGTGAAGTGGACCTGTAGCCTCCACTTCTTAACATGAATTTTTATTTCTATCTACCTGGACATTTTGCTGCATGACTAATTCTTATGCCTGGCAGGTGGGCAGCATGCTGCCTCCGAGCCAAATGCTGAGATGAATACACAGAATTGATAAGATCCCAGATACAATCGTAATAATCCTAGAACTTGCTCAGGGTACTCAGAGCACTGAGGCTGTTCTTGAGGTCTGCAGGGATCATGAACATCATAACTATGAGTCCTGCTAGTGTCACCGGAGTCACATTCCTATCTATGAATTCCCATTACAAGCCCTTGTTCTGCTTGGTTTCATACACAGTTTTCTCAAATTTTATGTCAGGAAAAGAGTTAAGGTCTAGATTTCTTTATGGAAATTCATATTTTAAAGTGGGCATTGGCTTCTTGAATTGTTGGTAGCTCAAAACTAAGCCATGCTCTTTTGTCCTTTCCCTTCCCTCTCATGTCTCTTATTTTATTTTTCCTCTTTTATTATTCTAGCCCTCTTTTCTTTGTGTTGTTAGCAATAAAAAAACCAAGACACATTAAATGTTTTCTTCACTGCTAGCCTCTTTGTATCTATATACAAGGTAATTAAATACCCCTATCTTTTTCAGTGTCAGAGTTTAAGTCTAAGATTTTTCACATTCAAAATTGTAAGTGTATTGAATTAATTTTATCCATTTGGAGCGTCCTACCCATCCACATGGTGATGTTCTGGTCTTTCTTACTTTAAAATTAAATATGGAGGTATAATTGATGTTTAACTAATTGCATATATATGAAGCACACAATTTGATAAGTTCTGACACATGTGCACATTCATGAAACCATCACTCCTGTAAATACAGTGAATGTATAGATTGCCCGAAAAGTTTGCTTATGCCCCTCTGTAACCTTTCTCTTCTGCAGCTCTCTGCCCACACCCCACTCCTATTGCCAGGAAATAGCTGATTTGCTTTTTGTTACAATAAACTAATTTGCATTTTCTAGAATTTTATGTCCATAAAATCATATGTGTATTATGGATTCTTTCACTCAGCATGGTTAGGGATTTATCAATGTTATAATATGTTAAAATTTATACCTTTTTATTGTTATATATTTATTTTTATTTATCCAAATATTTCATTTATGGATATATCACAGTTTGTTCATTCACTGTTGATAGGTATTTGGGGTGTTTCAAGTTTCTGCTAATATAAATAAAGCTTCTATGAACATTCATGTATGAGTTTTTGAGTGGACATACACTTTCATTTTTCATGAATAGACACTTAATAAATGAATGATTGGATCACATAGTAGGTGTATGTTTAACTTGTGAGTAACTGTTCAAATCATTTCAGCTTTGGTCATTAAAGCTTTTTGCATTGGCTCCGTACCCCTTTGATATACTCCATCAATGTGGGGTTGTTTTTGAACACTTCCTTAACTTTCTGGCACTACACAATCCTCCAGGATCATGTTGTTTATTTCCCATCCTGGTCCTAGAATCCGCCATTTCTCTAAGTAGCCCTGTTTGATTGGACAATGGTATTAGAAACCAAGATCTGGTGCTGGGTGTGTTTGTTATAACTGGAATGTCCTTGTTTCTATTAATAGATCTTCTCAGCTGACAGAGCCAGGAAATATTTCTGTATATACTAACCATTTGCTATATTTAATTTTTCTTTGTTAAAGTAAATTTAATACAATAAATTTTTAAAAAATACATAATTCAATCCACATCTCTTAACATTTTCAATGTATCTATACTTTTATCCATATATAATTATATAGATAAGTTTGGAATGATATGCTCTTAATATTACTGATCATGTTTGAGTAATGAGATGTTTTTTCTTCTTTGTAACTTTATACATTAAAGTTTTAGTAATGTGAAGATATTAAAAATAAAGTCACTTATTTAAAAGGAGAAGAGGAGGAAGGAGAGAAGAAAGGACGGAGGGAGACAAAGGAGAGGAAAAAAAAGAAAGTTTTCAAAGAGAATGCTAGGACTGAGGTCACAGTCCTTCATGCATATAACCTGGTCAGATCAATCTCTCCTAGCTTTGACTGTTTCATGACCTACCCTGATTGCTGACAAATCTACTACTTTTTATTTGTTGACTGGTATATATAACAGGGAAGTGTCAAAATTCATAATAACTTTTTTCAATACTACTTCCCAGTGTAACACTTTGGAAGCATATTTAGTAACAATTAGGTATCCAAATTTAAATGTTGAAATTTAACCCCTGGCATAGTGCAAGTAACTAAACTGAGGTGAGTGTCAGATAAAGTTACCCCTGTCATTCTCTCTCTCTTTCTCTCTCTCTCTCTCTCACCGCACACAGCTAAATTTGCATACTTGTGGGCAATGACAGCTATGTTATAACTTAGGCTAGTCCTATTTGGCTTTGATTTTTGAGAAGTGTCTTGATTTCAAAAACATTAAAATGTGGAAAGAGAATAATGTACATCTTAGAATCAAGGCAATGTGGTATTTATTGTTTCTAGCAAAGCACAGGGGTAGACTATGAAATGAGGGCAGTTATACAGATCAGAGTCCTCTACCTGTGCAGCCAAAGAACCTTTTATGTAGGGTTCTAGTAGCTAACGTGTACTATATATTAAGTAGCTATTCATTGCATGTGCCTATAATTCATTGATAATTGAAATTCTTCATAGTGATTAAAAGCAACCCTACAAGATATATCAAAGAACAATTTATCAATTTAATTTCAATATATGCTTTAGTGTAAAACAAGACAATCTTGTAGCTAATTAACTAGTCAAGGTCTCTATTCACACTTTCCTTTCTTTTTGTATAAACTATGGTCTCCAAAGCCAGTTATTTGAACCACTTTCTCTATTGCTTGCTCCCTTGCTGCAAGTTCAAAATAAATAAAAAACACTATTTGAAACACGAGAGAAAATATACTTTTATATATTAATTGCTTAAAAATTGGCAATTCATATGAGCCATATTTGGAAAAATCCCCTCAAAGAAAGTATAATCAAAGACACTGAAGTCGGAATATTAAAATCAAGCTAAAGCCCTCTCTTAATATACATACTTTCATCTCTCCAGACAAAGTAACCAAGACTCAAAGAATAATTTTCTAAATTCATAGCAACATCAGGAATAAAATCCACATTTCTTGTCTCTCTGCCTAAGGCCCATTCCACTTCACCAACCTACCAGAGTGCAACTTATTTCATGACATATAGCAGATAATAATACAGTGCATACTCAGCCTGTTATTGAGAGAAAAACATATAATTGGTCCAGGTGAGCTCATTATCCATAGGATAACATATGAGAGACTGCACATTCCCTGACTGCACAATCCTCCTGGATCATCTCTCAACTTGTTCCCCTCTTAAAGCCTATTGGCCAGACCTACTCCTACGTATATATGTGGATTTGGAAATAGAATCAATTATCTGGCTTAATTAAAATAATAACAACAATAACATTGTATATATTATCCAGAAAAAAAAATTATTTTGCCCTAAATGTTTGCTTCTGGGAGCCCAGGAGGGACTATTATGGAATGTTCTGCAATCAAATAGCTGTGTTTGTTTTGAGTACATTTTAAGTGGAATATTTTTCACCCTTCTGAGTAGGGCAGACAAAGGCTTTAATTAAACAAACGTCACATGGGAACTCTTGCCCCCAAAGCCTTTATTGGCCCTAATTAGCAGATGCAGCTGTAGATTCTATCAATATTAGATGGTCTGTTTATTGTGTCCATTTATATCACACTCATCAGGGAGTAGGTGGAAGGCACTCCAGAATTATCAACTTTAATTAAAGCTAGCTCATATGGTGGAGAAAATATCCCATGCAAAAATGGGTCAGGTAAAAGAGGAAGATGTTTTAAAAAGCATACTGGGAATATGACCAAGTCTTCTTTGGGAAAACTAGAGGAGGATATTTGATGTTCTTAATGTCAGCAACTGCCTGAGAGAAGCTCAGACATTTGAGGGCTGGGGCTGAATCACACAGTTAGAGGAGCCAACTAAGTCAGAGCATTTCCTGCCCCTGCCCAGGGTTCCGGAGTAACTGCCAGGGATCCGGGAGTTTTCATGCTAACCAGACGGGGAGGTGGTATATTCATTAAATTCATTAAATTCATTATTCAAGGAATTACATAGTTAGTTTTCTGGGAACTCCTAAAAGGCTATAATACGGATCTCGACTACAACATCTAACAAAATTATTCTTACTTATTTAATTTCTGGTGTGTTTTTGTATATTATTTTTACCCTCACAATTCAGCATTGGTATTTTGTATTTTCCAGATAAAATATCTGAGGCTCAAAATACTAAGTCCTTTCTAAATGTCATAGAGTAAATACATGCTACTATTTCATATTCTTGCTTACATTCTACCATGACCTTATTTTGGAAGACACTTTGAGATGAAGGGTTCTTGATACCTCATTGGTGGGTCATCAGGTTTGGTAACACAAAGCTTCATTGACGGATATGATATGATCTAACGGACCCTGTGTGCTCTACAGAAGCATAAGCCTCCTGTATTTGTTCTAACTCCCAAGGAAATAATTGCTAGAGATGTGTCTCCGCACTATAAACATTGTGTATTTTGAAACAAATGTGATCAGCCCATAATGGGAAAGGTGGGACAGTTTAACACATTAATTGCCATGTGAGTTGTATTTAAGTTACGCTAGTTTTGAGCCTGGGGCCTCGTGAAGCATATGGAACTCAAACATCTCTTTACCTTGGGAGCCATGTGGTGCACAGACAACTCACGCTGCCATGCTATAGCACACGTGTTATGTGATAGGTGGCCCCCTGGGCAAAACCCTGCAGTTGGTTCCTGAAAATCTTACTTGTTGATGTTCTTATTGTTACAATTAACACTGACAATTTAATTGCATATAACTCATACAGAAAACAATTAAAAAAATAGATTTTTCATTAAATTAGACAGGATCATTTTGTTTTCGAAGTTTTTATTCCATTTTTATAATAAAACACTGTGACCCTAAGGAAAAACATTTTTTCGAGTGTGGCAGTCAATGTATTACAGTATGCTTCTCAAAATTTTCTAGTGAAGTCCCCTTGTAGGCACAGCAGAATGAATTTGTGTCCTTATGTGGTTTGAAAGCCCTACAGCAAACATGAAATATATTTAAAGAATATAGTTTTACCTTAAAATAGTGCAGTTCTGCATTCTATAATATAAATACTTTTCAAATTTTAGATCACTAAATTATTTACTTGCACCCCACCCCCATATGTCAGGTCACCCAGTCAGGTTCCTGCTCCAGAGGATGTCCCTCCTTCATCCGGTGGCCCCTGGTGCCTCAGTGGAACATCCTTAAGAAATCCTGGGGAGGTGTGATATTCTAGCCTAAGTTGTACAAGTTTAAGCATAAGTGTTTCAATCAAAGTAGAAATAAGCCAGATAATGACTTCTGCCTTCTAGGAATTATTTCTGAAGTGATAGTCATGAAAATAAATTCCTTTCTGGCACTCGACCTACCATTCTGATAGTAATCCCTAGGAGGTCAATTATTCCTAGATGAAGATGACAGAGAAGCAAGAGAAAATAATTTATGTTCTACACCAATTATTCATTTGTCTGTAAATGTCACTGCTTATGCATTAGAATATTAAACATTAAATACCTCAGTTAGCTTACTGTTCAAATGGAAGCAGGATTTAATGAAAAATAATGAGAAGTCATAGTCCAGGGTCTTTGGATTTAATAGCCTATTCCGTTTCTAGATTTACTTTTAAAGTAGGTGTCGTGGTACATTGCTCAGATCTCTCCATTTAGGCCTGAGGCCCTCATTTCCCTAGTGTCCCCAGCTGAGCAAATGCTGTCTAGTGATGGCTCTCAGCTGAGTCCCTCTCTAGGAATTGCCTCCTAAGGGCACCACCTGGCCCAAGGCTAGCCCTGGCTCTTGTGCCACAATCCAGAATATTCCTAAAAAGCCATCCCAGCTCCAGAGCTCCCAGGCAGGCTGGCTCTGTGGCTACTGCATTCCAAGTCAACTTTCCTTATTATTCGGTCCACTTCCCTCACCCCTGTGCAGGCCCTGTTCCTGCAAACACATGTCTACGCTAGAGTCTGTTAACTGGGAACCCCAGCCTACGGCAGCCTCTCCCACCATCAAGTTAACTGCCTCCAGTTCTCCCTGCACAATGATTTCATTAGTCACCATCACTGCATTTAAATGTTAAAATAAGACAACAACAATGTGAATCTGAAATATCGTTAATATGTGATAGGTAAGGATAGCAGCAAAGTGATTAGTTCCAGTTCAACTTGTTTTAGTGAGAGCACTTAATATGCTTCAGGCACTAAACTGTTTGAGTTTATGTATTTGATCTTACTGATTTTCAGAACAATCGGATGGCATAAGTATTATTATGCCTGTTTAGGAAATGAACAAACTGAGATTTATTTACTTGTTTAAAGTCACAGGTTTAGTACATTGTGACGTCAGAATTTGAACAGGTCATGTCTCTCTCTGTCTGCTAGTTTCGAGTCTACCTGTGAACTATTGTGCTGGTCACAAATATTTTTAGCTCTCTGCTTTCTAAGCATGTGACAGAATGGCACTTCCCTACCCTCCCAATGTTACGTATGGCCATGCGACTCGCTTTGGCTAATGAAAGGTGAGCAGAAAAGCTGGTACCTTTTTGCTTCATTTCCCTCCCCTGCGCCAGGGAGCAACGATGTTCTAGATGTTAGCAGTTCTGGCAGTTTGTGTCCCTGAATGGAGACAGGACCTCCAGAACAACTCAAGGCAGTCCTGGGGCATACGTGAAAGTAATCTTGGTTGTGTCGTCACTGCTGTCCAAGGGTTGTTTATTATCACGGCATGACCTAACTATCCTGATTGATACATAAATTTCAACTAAAGAGCAGTTTATTGTAACCTAAGATGTATTAGTAAAGAATTGCCATTTTTGCTAGAATTAAAATATCCTTAATGTCAGAATTTATTTTATAATATAATATAATTGAAAGAGTTTGAGTATTATAACCGTGTAGCCATAATTTAATTTGAATCTCTAAAACACATTTGATTAATGACTTTGGATTTTAATTTCTCTTTCTCAGCCCGCATTTACTCATCTATAAAATGAGGCTAATAATATTTTTATTATAGCATCGATGTGATGGTTTGATAAAATAAGACCTGCAAAGCTTTTAGCAAATTGCCTGACTCATAGATAGTACCAAATAAGTGTTTTACAGAATATGGTCCTCTGACCCCTGCATCTGAAAGTCATTGTTAAAATACATATTCCTGAGGTCCGTACTAGACCTAATGAATTAGAATCTCAGGATGTGATCTACATTTTTAACAAACTCCTTCAGCAAGAGGAGATGGAAAAGTTATTATAATAAACGAATGTTAAATACTTCTTTATACACATACATAAATGGTTTATACAGCCAAAAAGTCTCCAACGAGGTTCTCGAAATGATCTTAGGACCCAAACCAGAAGTATCACCCACTGCACTGTAGATGCATCTAAGTGGGCAGAGGATTTTGGGGAATGCAATGCACGCTTCAAAGCAATAACACCTAACAAAATACCGCGAATTCTTTGTGTTTCCGAGTAGCATGAGAATAGTAGTCTGACTAGGGCAGTCTTAGCTGGTGAGGATCAAGGAGGGTATGGGACTTGATCCTGGTTGAAATACACCAGATGTCTGTGAAATGAGAGTGATTTCCAGTGAAAATCAAGCAAGGACACTCTGATCAGCCACTCATGCAAGTGAGCGATTATAACTCTTGAAATTTTCTGGTGGAATTCTAAGCCAGAAATGCTATTTTTGTTGCTTTTGGGAATGGAGATGGCTCTGATTCCTGCTGGTGTTTTTAGTAGTGGTGAGTGACTTTGGAGCTGTATATTATTCTCCCAACCCCCTTCTCCCCCAAGTCACTTTTCTGTGCTGTGCTGTTCCTGAGTTTGTGTTTACATATGTCTGTAAATCTACAGGCCAAAAAAGGGAAGATGAAAATAGCTGAGGCTGATGAGGCTGACTCTAGTTCCAATGAAGCAATTAGCTTTCTTGTTCAAGAACAGGAGAGGAAAGAGCACTTTTGACTTTTAGTTTTGTGGATTGGAGTGGGGGTGGGGAATCAAACCCAATGAGATTCTGGAGAAAAGCTCAGGGGGATGCAGGTCGGGCCTGGTCACTGTGGCTTAAGGAAATGATGTGAAGTAGCACTGAGGCTGAGGTTAGCATTTGGGGCCTGGAGTCCCCAAAGAGCTGCGTTCCTGGGCAGAGAACTGGGCAAGAAGACTCTACCGCAGCTTGGCGTGGCAGAGGGTGGGAGGCCACGAATCCTTCAAAGCAGCACACAGCTGCAAGGAGGAAGGACAGCAGAAACATGCACACAGTGACCTTGCTTCTTACCTGCTCAAGATTTTGATGCCTGGTAGACATCATTTCAGGACAGTGTAAGCCCTGCAAGCCTCTAGCCCTGCCAGCATTCTTGCATCAGGGGAAGAGAGAAAGGAACTTATGCCAACAATCCTCCCAATAACTGATATTGGATTTCACACAAATTTTGGTGGGTGGGGGAGTCTTAGGTGAATCTTAAATACGATTGAGATATTTAAAGAAATGTGGTATTACTTGCACTTTGAGGATTGAGAAGTTTGGACTTGTGTTCTAATCGATCACACTCGCCTGAGTTAAATTGGGGTCAGCTGGCAGACTCCTGTGTTTTGATTTCTGCCAGATATTGAAACAGAATGTAAATATAAGGCAAGGCTGTAGTGTTCTGATTTAGCATTGATCTGAGGGAAATAACTAGCTACAGTCATTATTTCTCCAATCTCACGAGGATGCAGAGAAGTGGGACTCAGTCTCGAATTTGCCTTCACTTCCTTCTGATGCCCTTTTGGGAGCCAAATTTGAAACCACAGAGAAGAATTTTCCATTGCCTTTACTAATCTGACTGAACTGGATTATTATTCAGAACTATGTCTAGTCATTATAAGCATTTTGAGAGTATAGATTGTGTCATTCTTTCCTCAGCTACCCCTTACAGCAGATACTGTTGGTTGCTCCATTCATCACCCCACCCTGCACTGGCACTTCCCTTTCTAGTACTCACCTTCATGCTTCTACTGAAAGCCCCTGTGATTCTTGCCTGAGAGCATTCTGTCGGCTCCCAGGCCCTAGCAGGCCAGGAGTGCCAGGAGCTGATGGCCAGAGAGAGGTGGGAATTAGAGGTTGATGTACATCTTCTTTACCTGTGGGGACGGGGAGGTAAATAACGCTGTGGCATGATATGCATTGTCTCCCTGAGTTCCTTCTTCATCAGGATTGAGCCCTAGCTGCCCTCATTATTAACTTGCAGGATATTGTAAACTTTGCTGGCTTTCTTCCCTTTCCTGTTTCCTGTCCCCGCTTTCCTATTGGTGCTTTCTGGGACAGCTTCCCAAATATGCTATTTGCACATGAATACTTGTCTCAGGGACTGTTTTAGGGGGAATCCAACCAAAGATAACTTCTTGGGATAAAAAAGGGATGTTATGAATACTTATTGGGTACCTAGGCTGGAAATTAAAAAATGATTTATCATAGCCATAAGGTGATGTGTAATGCCATCAAAGGAGGCTGTGACTATACCACCCAGGAGCCTTCCTCACTAGGGGACATTTATTGCCATGGTGAATTTTCCCCAGTCTGAGGCCTTGCTAATCTTGGCAGCACAAAGAGAATAGACCAGTCTCTTGGACACCGTCGTATACAGTAAGTTCATAGAACTGAAGTCTAAAACTCCAGTACATACCAGATTATGAATTTGCCAGAAGAGATAATAGCCACAGGGCCTGGAATATTCAACCTCCAAGTGACCACTGCATACTGTTGCTAGAGGCTGACCTACATGGGGTTCCAAATAAGCATCAAAGATTGTATGGATAGAACGGAACCAGGACAAGGAAAGCCAGAGGCACTCAAGGTCTAAAGGCATCAGTCTCAGGTTCCCTGACACCTACATCTATGGGTAAGGACAATAGTGCCTGTGATAATAGCATCTAAAACTCCTTGGTAAAAAAATCCCTCCAACCTTTCTACATTGGGAATTCCCTCCTGAATAGGACTTGTAAATTATTGGCTAAATTTGAATATCTTCTGGAAAATGGTTAGATGTTGAATGCCTCTGAGATTCTCAACTCCTCCTTCTGAGTCTCACAGTCTTTCTTTAAATGCTAATAAATTCAATCAGATACAAGGCAGTTCTGCTGGACTGTAAATTATTCAGACTTGTTCAGTGATTTTGCATATGTTAGGTGTAATTTTAATTTCCGGGGAGCAAACTCATTTTCCTAGTATTTCGTCTGGGGAGGGCTAACAAACTACAGCCCTCATACTAATACCACCTATTAAATCCAGGCTGCATTTCATTTGTTATCACAACCAATCTTTGAGGTAGATGTTATTATCCATATTTTACTCACAAGCAAACAGAGGTTCAGTTAGGGCGGCATGGAACTGGAATTCAAATCCAGGTTTATCTAAGTCTATGAGTCCTGTTACTCTATGGTTGACCCTTGAACAACACGGGGGTTCGGGGCGTCAACTCCCTACACAGTCAAAAATTCATGTTTAACTTTTGATGCCTCAAAAACTTAATTACTAATAGCCTACTGTTGACCAGAAGCCCTACCGATAACATAAAACAGTCAATTAGCACATATTTTGTATGTGATATGTATTACATACCATATTCTTACAATGAAGTAAGTTAAAGAAAAGAAAATGTTAATAAGGAAATCAGGGAGAGAAAATATCGTAGGTGGACATGGATCATCATATAAAGGTCTTCATCCTCGATGTCTTCATTGAGTAGGCTGAAGAGAAGGAAGAGGAGGGATTGGTCTTGTCTCAGGGGTGGGAGAGGAGAAAGAAAAACCGAGTATAAGTGGACTACACAGTTCAAAACCTGTGTTGTTCAAGGGTCCAGTGTACTTTGTCGTGCTGCCCAAAACCTACAGTATCAAGCTTCCATTTTAGAGAATTGATTTGAACAAAGGCTTGCACAAAGTTTGACAACTCCTAAGGGTCCATCTGGCTGTAAGAGCTTAGGATTCTCTAATGCTCCTGGCTTAACTAAACGTCTGAATTGAGACCTTTTTCTAAATAATTCTGACAATAATTATTGCTCTTGGTTATTCAGGGACAAGAAATTGTATCTGAGTTATCTTTCTAATTGCCTCAGTTTTTCACTTCACTGACCCTAGGATCATGTTATAACTCACCAAGTCTCCTTACTCATGCACATTGCATTAGATATTGATGTTTCACAAGGAATGAAAGTAACTTTCCAAAGATTTTAAGGGATCTAATTACCTGTATTGACCCTGCCCACAAGCAACCACAAATAATACTGTAATTAACTGAGTTTGGCTATAAATGGAAAACATGTGGGTGATTTTTATTATACAAGAACAAAGGCAAGCTCACTAAGCTGATGAGTAGCTTATTTAGCATTGGGAAATTTGTTCAAAATTTCTATACCTTCGTTTTTATCTTCCTTCCTTGCTTCTTCTCTTTTTCCTTCCACCCTTCCTTATTAAAAAATGTTTATTTTTCCCAGTATGAAATTACATAGGTGATCATCAAAGAAAGTTTTAGAAAATACAGAAAAGTGGAAAGATGAAAAAATCCATTTTCTACCAATTAGAAATGACTGCTGTTGACATTGTAATGTATCTTTACCTTTCTTCTTTGTTTTGGCATAAATGTATAACATAAACCATTTTTTGTTTGTTTCATTGTTAAAATGTTAGTGTAGCTGCCCTTTGGGGATTTCATCTATTTCACCGTCTCTCTTTCCTAGAAGAGATGAGTTTAGAACAGGCCAGAAGGAGAGAGCTGGGTGAGGAGAGATAAGCCTGTGTGCAAAGGCTGTGAGGAACGGACGTGAACACAGGGTGTCGGGGAAGAAGCAAGGTGTGCAGCAGGGCTGAAATGGAAGATGCTGGAAAAGGAGTTGTCAGGAGGTGAGAGGGCCAGATAAACGTGGGCCCTGAATGCCAAGCTAAGGGATGTAGACTCCAACCAGAGAGCCATAGAGAGGGATTCAAGTGGGTAGTAGCTTGATCAGAGTTCTAGCACAATGCCTGGCACATAGCAGGGGCCCAGTCAATATTTATCCAATCAATAGATGGAAGAATAAATAGCAGCTGTGTGGGAACTGGGAGGCAATAAACTGAGCTAGAGGCAGGGAAGCCAGTTAGGAAATTCTGGTTTCCTATGTTACTAAAGGTCTGAACTAAGGTTCTGGAAAATACAGATAACAAAGGTAGAATGAATTACAGGGAAGTTAAAAAAAATTCCTCTCACTTACCAAATATTCCCCTTGCCAGATGGGTAAGATACTTTTACTTGGTGCACATGCTGCTCTGCATAAGCCTCTATTATCCCACTTCTCAAATGGAATTGAGACTTTTTATTTAATTGGGCATTAAATGAATTAGTGATTAAATTTACATGCAGAGAGTGTTTGTGACTTTAAATGCACATAAGCATAAGACAAATTTCTATCCTCCATGGATCCCATCTACTGAATTCCTATATGTCCTGGTTATCTGCCAGGCACTTGCTTAGACTAGAAATACTCCTGTACAATAGAAATTTAAAATTCTGAGCAAGCAAAAACTTATTATGTGTATAATACAAATTTTAAAACTGATTTTAAACATTTCAAACCATAGGATTCTTTTACTCCCTGTGGCTATTATAAATCCAGTTAATGTGAGAATTGTAAGCAAAACTCAAGGGCACAAACATTTACAGAAAGAAGATTGCAACGAAGAATTCTCTAAACCATTCAGGTGGTATGCATGTCTTTTTACTTTCTTTTTATTTTTTTGGTGGTGGTTCTGTATTATGTGTTTTAGACAAAATGTTTATTCTTATATGTATTAGAATAAAGTTAACCAGTGCATTAAGCTTGTCGTTTCATGTATAATATGGCTAAGGAAAAACCAATTTAATCAATTAAGAAAGTAATAGTGTAAATAATACTCAGTATGGCAAAAATTATGGATGTGATATGTAAATGTTAGGAAACAATCATTGATCTTAAATTTGGGGAGTAGAACTGACTCTTCTTGAATTTCTTAAGTAAATTCTAGTTAATTTTCTGTGGAGAGTTAAAGTTAGTTTATTATTACTATTATTACTTTTTAACCTCAGTCAATCGGAAAAAGTTTTCACGGCTAGAATGTGGGTATTTGCAGTCCTTAGACATCTCCTCTCTATTCAGTACTTCACTCTACAAAGTACCTTCTATGTATGTACAAGGAGCTTATATATACTATAACATTAGATTATCATATTTAATGTTTACATCGAGCCTATAAGAAACACATCAGTATTCCCCTTTTGGAGACAAGGAAATTAAGGAACAGAAATATTGGGGTAAACGTCCAAGATCATATAGCTAGTAAATAATGAAGCTAAGATTTTATACAGAAATATGAATAAAATGTCCATGTCCTTTGCACAGCATACCCTGCCTCCTCACCAGCTAATCCTGTGGAATTAACAGGACTTAGAAATGGACATGCTAGAGCTAATGTGAAAAACAAATTTACCTGAGGAAAAACCCAGGACTGGATACATAAGGGGAGAGACAACATTTAGTAATAGTCCTTTAAATCTGCATTGTACTTTATTATTTGCAAACCCTGTCATATATAGCACCTTTTAATACTTCACGAGGTAGAAATACAGGCATGGGTTACTATTTCCATTTTTGATGAGGAAACAGAATTTTCTTAGGAAAATTACAGCTACTTAGCCAACATCACAGGCTAGTTTAAGGCAGACTGAGACTCAGAATCCAGGATTCCTGGTTTCTGACACTGTGTGGCTTTTCTGTGCATGGAGCAACTTTGATAGAGGGCCAGGCTGCAGACCCTGTTGGAGTAGCCA
The DNA here is from genome assembly GCF_041146395.1 of Eulemur rufifrons. Lineage (NCBI taxonomy): Eukaryota > Metazoa > Chordata > Mammalia > Primates > Lemuridae > Eulemur > Eulemur rufifrons. The sequence continues at coordinate 41,549,165 of NC_090988.1, forward strand.
CTCCAGACAGACTCTCTGATCAAGGAGGGCAGGACAGAGGATTTGCACACAACCCCACTGCGTCTCACAGTAGGAAGGTTTTTGGTTGGTGGAATTTCAAATATCTTACCTACTGCTGATATATTTTCTTTCATTTATTGATTCATTTGTCCATTCATAATCATCATCATCATTGTCATTATTATTACTACTAATGGAGGCATTGTGCTAGGATATGAAGTTATGAAGTCAAATAAGACCAGGTCTCTGTTTTTAAGGATTTCACCATCCAAACGGACAGATAGACATACAAACAAATGATTTATTATAAAATGGCAAATCTCAAACAGAGGTAGAGAGTACAGATGTAGGCATTTGAGGCTATGAATTTTCCCTTAAGGACCACTTTTGCTGAATCTCATAGATTTTGATAGCTTGTGTCCCATTTGTTGTTTAGTTTGAGGAATCTTTTGATTTCCATCTTAATTTCATTATTGACCCAATAATCATTCAGCACCAGGTTGTTTAATTTCCATGACTTTGTATAGAATTGAGTGTTTCTCTTGGAGTTGATTTCTAGTTTTATTCCACTGTAGTCTGAGAAGATGCATGGTATGAATTCTATTTTTTTTTTTTTTAATTTGTTGAGAACTGTTTTGTGGCTTAAGTAAGATCAGTCTTGGAGAATGTTCCATGTACTGATGAAAAGAATGTATATTCAGTAGTTTTGGGGTAAAATGTTCTGTAAATATCTGTTCTATGGTCCTGTTTAAGTCCAGTGTTTATTTATTTTCTGTTTGGATGATCTGTCCAGTTCTGTCAGTGGGATGTTGAAGTCCCGTACAGTTATGATGCTGCTGTTTACCTCTTTGTTTAGATCTAGTAGGGTTTGCTTTATGAAGCTGGGTGCTCCTGTGTTAGATGCATAAATATTTAGGATCATTATGTCTTCTTGTTGAATTGTTCCCTTTGCTATTATATAATCACTATCTTTGTCTTTCTTTACTATTGTTGATTTAAAGTCAATTTTATCTAATATGAGAATGGCTACACCTACTTTCTTTTTGTTTCCATTTGTATGGAATATTTTTTCCATCCCTTCACCTTGAGTCTGTATGAGTCCTTGTGGGTTAGATGTGGTTCCTGAAAAACAACACATATTTGGGTTGTATTTTTTTCATCCATTCAGCTAGCCTATGTCCTTTAGTGGGGCATTCAAATGGTTCATGTTGATTGATAGAATTGATATGTTGGATGCTGTTCTGTTCATCCCATCAGATAGTACCTTATTACTTTGTTTTACCTTTTGTGCTGTTGTTTTACAAAGGGAAAAACATGTCATGCCCGTTCTTCTAAGTGAAGCATCATAAGAATGGAAAAAAACACCACATATCCCACCATTAGATTGGTATTAATCAATCAATACTTATGGATGCATATAGAAGTAACATTCATCAGGTGTTGGGCAGGTGGGAGGAGGGAGGAGGGAATGGGTAAATTCACACCTAATGGATGTGGTGTTCACTGTCTGGGGGATGGGCATATTTGTAGCTTTGGCTTAGGAAGTGCAAAGGCAATTTATATATCCAAAGAGTTTATACTCCCTTAATATTCTGAAATAATAATGAAAAAAAAGTCTAGGACGTCCAGGCCCACAGCAGATGTCAAAGCAAGACAAACTCCAGGAGGAGAACCAGTTCTAGAGGTGCAAAGCTCAGTCTGAATAAATGTGTATTTTTAAATAGAAAGTAGGAAATGTGGTGGTATATGTATGATGGTATGATGTCAGGGCTCTAGACATTGAGAATGGAAAAAGGACTCTTATCTCAGACCTATGAAGAGGTAGAAAGAAAAGTTGCTACTCTTGCAAGATTCTTAGGTCTTTTTACATTAACTTCTCTCCAGTCTCTGTAATGCTCTTCTTTAATGCTTTAAAGTAATATAGCTAAATATGGAAAACAAGAGAAAGAGGAATATATACACACATATCACCTATGATCCTATTCTTCTACAATATTCACTGTTGCCATAACAAGTTTGTTTTTTCTTGTCTTATTTTTATATCTGTGGTTAGAAAATTAATAGTGAAGGAAAATAGTTCTCTATAATATACCACTATGAGCAATTTTACCAACTAATTCTTTAAAAACACAGGAAGAGGATACAGAGGACCTAAAAGAAATCAGTGGCATTGACTGCTCATCTCTTTATTCTCCCATTCTTTGGCTTAGTGAAGGCTCCTCTCGAGGTCCTAGGATTACTCCAGGGGATAAATATGACATGTGATGGTTGTGACATTAGTAATAATTTTCAGTCAATGATTTCACCATCATGAAACTCTCTTCCTCACTTGATGTTCTTAAAGGAACAGCAAAGGGGTCAGATTTCAGAGGCGTTGAAATAAGCAGGGTGTACACTGTAGCAGTCCTGTCTCCCATGGACTTACCTTCCACCTCATCTGCACAGGTAGGGAAGGACTTCTCTTCTCCAGCCTCTGTCCCCAGGTTGGGACATCAGAACCTGAGACTCTATTTGCATTGACTTCATTACTTCTAAAATCCACTTATCAAAAATAGGGACATAATTATTATTGTCTCAAATGCTTGCTTTCAATTGATGTAACAAAGTTTATTAACACTAGGGACTAAAGCATTCTCACATGCATAACTTACTGACCAGAATTAGCTTATGTTAGGTTTGCTTTTTGATTCTAGTATATGCCACGCATAAATAACTTGGCATATATTCTCTTTTCCTTATCTTCCAAAGGGAAGCAATCACAAAAAATACAAGAAATTAAAAAAAAGAATCAATATAAATTTACATCATACTTTTTAAAAGTGATTATATCATAAGGATTTTCCATGTTTTGACCCATGTCATGCACACACACACACACACACACGCACACTTTTAAATGTCTATGGATCATTTCATAATTTACTGTATTGGTCTCCACTGTATGGCTTCTATTTGGTTTCCAGTTTTTCACTTTTATACATAAACCTCTACAGGCAAGTAGTTTTTTTCATAGGTTAGATTATTTCCTTAGCTTTGAGTCCCAGGAAACAAATAATGAGCCTAAGTATATATTGGTTAGAAGTACAGACTGTGGTGCCAAATAGACCAAATACAAAATTCCAACTCTGAAATTTACCTGTTATATACTTTATTTTTATTGTACTTGACATTTTCTTCTGAAACATTGGGATAATACCCAAATCACAGATTTGGTTGCAATAAGTAGAATAATGCTTATATATGGCAATTTAAATAGTGTCTGGAATAAGTAAATGCTTTGTTATTGTCTACATTATAATTGTGCTCAATTACAAAAGTGTTTTCTCAAATGTTTTTAACAATATAGAATGATACTAACAAAATATGAGAACACCAACCTGCTTTGGATGTTATTCTTTCTATAGATGTTGCAAGAAGTTTCTTTTATTTCTTTTTTTTTTTGAAACTGCTTTATTTTTTTACTTTTAATGTACAAATTCCAAAATGAAGATTCTAGAAGTCTAAGTGATACTTATATATGGTTCTGTATAGAATGACTACTATACCATACTTGTAAATATATTAATGGACACAAAGCTTTCTGCCAGAAGACCAGATCCCTTCAGCTCCGGAGATAAAGAGATAGTTTCACTTTAGAGTTCCTTTACATGTAAATATAATTGGGAGTAATGAGATAAGTAGAAATAGCAAATGTTTTTTGAACAGTTTTTTAAACAGTATTATTCCCAATATCACAACCATCGCTACCTGTTGTATTATTTCTATTCTTCAGATCATTGTATGCAATTGTGGTTTATTGTCCATATTTCCTTTTAGGACAGAGGCATGGTAGAATGAGGGCACCGTGGGAAAGGGGGTATGATAGAACTGAAGGAGCAGAGAAGCTACCATTGACAATCTGCTATGATCAGTTTTGTCTTGCAGTCATCTCTCCTTAACCCCCTATAACCCCTTGCTCTGATTATGCACGTTAGGCACAGCAGAAGGCATGCTTTTACCACTGTGGAATCAGTGGGCAGGAGATTTGCCCCTGACCAAACAGTTTGTCAGTGCGGAAGCTACAGACACATTTTTCCCCTCAGTCTGCCCAAATCCCTGCCTGTAGTGGAAGGAGACAGTTTATATAAGGCCCCTTTGATTATCCCGTAAGTGGAAACCTAGATACCTTTACTCTATTACACACTGTTGTAGGCATTGACTATTAAGCCCACTTCTTCTGGCTGAGTTAGTGACTCCAGACACGAGCTAATTAATGTTTTGCCAATACTTCTTTGTCTTGCCATAGAGGAGATTGATCAGACATTTCTCCCTTTTTTATGTAAGCTATACATCTTTTCCATTCATAACTCTGAAGGCAATGCAATGACTGTGGTAAATGCAAAGACTTAGGGCAATACAAACTCTGGGTGCTGATTTTGTGTCTATTACTAAATCAATGCATGATCTAGGCTAGTCCCTTCCTTGGCTGGCCCTCAGATTTCTCCTTTGTGAAAATGAAGGTATAGGTTCTTTGATTGTCTTAGTTCTTTCCAGAATTGGCATCCTATGCGCTAAAGTGATTAACATTGGGCCCAAGACAAAGACTGATTTTATGGGGTTCCACCTAGTGGCTTTGTCCCATATTGCAGCTCTAAATGAGAGGCACGGTTGTAAAGAACACAGGCCTTTGAAGCTACAGACCTTGCCCTGAGTCCTGACTCCGTGTTTACTAGTTAAGTAGACTTGGGTAGCATCACAGTTCTTTGTGATTTATTTACTTTTCTATAAAAGTGGGAAAATAATAATACCTGTTACATAGGGTTGTTATGTAAATTAAATGTTAGCACAAATAACATCAGGAAGAAAAGTGAGAAAATCTATTATTAGATTCCCGGGAAATTAAAATGATAGTTAAAAATAATAAAAAAATGGCACATTAGATTTTAAAATTTTGATAAAATGAGAAAGTTACTTCAAAATTAAATTTATTAAGATACACACAAGAAGCATTATACAAATTGAATATTTCTATGTCTCGTAAAGAAATGTGTCTGAAAATAAAAACCTCCTCAAAAGAAAACTCCAGGCACAGATGAGTTTATGGTGAATTATTCTAAACATTTAAGGAAAAAATAACATCAACCTCACCTAAACTCTTTCAGAGAATAGAAAAAGAGGCACATTTCCAATTTTACCAGGCCAGTATAATTTTGATAACAAAACCTGACAAGGACATTAAAAGAAAGAAATGTTATGAGTCAATATCTCTCATAAACACACATGCAAAATCCTAAAGAATACTAGCTAATTACTGAATCAAGTGAGATCTAGGTGAGTTTATTTCAGATTGTTTCAACATTCAGAAATCAATATAATCTAGTTTGTTAAGAAAAGAAAGGAGAAAATCATGATTATCTCAACAGAAAAAAAGCATTTGACACCACTCAACATTCATTCACATTATAAACTCTTAAGCTTAAAATAAAAATAAACTTCTTTAATTTGTTAAAGAACATCTACAAAACCCACATGGTAAACTTCATGATTAATGATAAAATCTTCCATGTTTACACCATGAAATCAGGGACGAACGAGACAGGATGCTCACAATCACTTCATCTGTTTAACATCATACAGGAAATCCTAGCTAGAAAAAAATGGCACAAGTATGGGAAAGAAAGAAAGAATTCATTGTTTGTCATGGATAACATGATTATAGATGTGGAAAATCCAAAAGAATCTCTTGATAAACTATGAGTTAGCAAGTAAATTTAGTAAATTCAGCATACAATATCAATTTGCATTTTTTATACCAGCAAAAAGTAATTAGAAAGAATTTTAAAGCTCCATATCTAATGAATGATGTACAAGGTTACAGAACACTCTAAAACATTTTTGAGAGATTTTAAACATAGAAGTCAGATCAAAAGCAAAAATATTCAGGGATAGCCATAAATGTTAGCACTAATTGCACAGAAGCCCCAATGAGAAAGAGACAACCTATTAACTGCTCATCATAGGACAGCTGTCAGAAATCTTCTATGAAAACTTTCATTGACTTCAAAGCTTTGATCGTGTTTGGCAGAAAAGGTTGTGGTATGTCTTGTGAATATCTGGAACATCAGAGGAACTAAAGAAGATAATGTTAATTGTGATCCTCAAACTGCACATGAAGGAAGTTAAAAAAATGGGGAGGGTTGGTGGAATAAATTTGTACTTGTAGAGCTACCATGGGAATCCAAAGACAAAGGTTGGGTCACCTGACTTGGTTTTTCAGTCCCCTACCTAACTGAATTTTTTGGTGAGTGATGTCAAATGCTTTTTTTCTGCAGCTGTTGAGATAATCATGATTTTCTCCTTTCTTTTCTTAACACACTAGATTATATTGATTTCTGAACGTTGAAACAATCTGATGAAACTAAGGCCATGTAGTGAAAAACATCAGGGCAATGTTATTCAAAGCATGGATAAATTTTTGTGCCTACTTTTAGGCTTATGAATTTATTGAGCACCTACTATGAGTTGTGTGCTATAGAAGAGGTTTTAGATTCATAATATTGGTTAGATATTATTTTCCCTTAAATAAGGGAAGGAGGCTCAAAGAGGATATGCAACTTGTTCAAGGTACCCGGAGAGTTAAGAGTCAGGTTTTAAGCTCAAACCTACTTGACTGTAAAATGCTAGCTCTTTTCATTATACGATGATGCCTAAAAGTTTGAGGTATGTGATAAACTGTTCAGCTCAATATCCAATTCATCATTACTATTCAATAAATTCTATTATTATTTAAATATAACTGAACCTCATGGGGAGTCTCTCTCTCTCTCTCTCTCTCTCTTCCCCCATCCCCTCTCTCATTAAGTAGAGCCTAAATCTCTTATCCAGTAAGAATTGCTCTTTCTTGACATCACATATTATGAAAAATTATAGGAATGATAATGTAAAATATGGTAAAGATAGAATTTGCTAATCTTTCCTCTCAAGAAGTAACAGTTACAATAGTAAGTTGATACTCTGTAAGGAAGCTGTGGCTAGAATTTAGCAAATCTGTAAAGTGGGCTACTTTATATGTATTCCCTTGGTAACAAGCCCTTAAAAAAAATCTGTAACACTCTTGGAAGTTTTGCTCTAAAACGCTGAGGAATGGTTTATTCCTGCAGTGTATTAATCATCCGATAAAACCTTAATCTATTTAACAGATAGCAATCTTAGTTGCAATCCTGAAAGCACCATAAATAAACTTCTAGTAAGTAAATTAGTTCTTCTATCTTGATTGGCTTAGATTCATGTGGTCAATGGATTTGCAATAGTGGGATCTGTTCCTGCCTTCGGAGTAGGTGACAGATTAGGCTGATCAGAGATAATTTCCTCTCATACTTGCATGAACTTTGGGATTACACCTAAGTAGGTATATTTCAAATAGCAGGATGATTATGGAATATAACAACTAGTTGTCTTAAATTTTTTACGTAAGTTAGAGTGTTCAATATGGCTAACTCAAAAATGGTTCTCATCAAAAAAAGGAAGAAAGATGTAAATTCTTTGATATTTGTTAAAGTGACACATCAAAATTATACATTAGCTTTATGCAAATGAAAAAATAAATCTTTGAATGTAATTCTTTATAATTACTCTGTTTTTCAGGCAAACATTCCTTCTTCCTCACTTCTCATTTCTAGATTTTATATATCTTCACTGTTCAGCTCACCATCCTCAGCCCCTTTGAAGATTTTTTTCACATAGCATAAATATTAAACCTTGTTTTGTGGGTGATTTGTATACATGGTTTCTGTGTAAATATATTTTTTCTCACTGGAAAAAGTCCTTAAAGAGTGATTGTTTTAAAATTTATTTTTGTAATCCCCAGGGACTAACACAGTGCCTTCCATCTAGTAGGTGCCAACAAATGTTGGGTTGTTCAATAAATAAGAATCACAGTAAGATTACTTTGAGAAAATGCAATAGAAATTAGAAATTAAAAAGATAATGTAGTCTTAAACTCTCTGTGGGAAACCATTATTTCTCTCTTTTGCTCTTCTGGAAAAGACAGACCAATGAAAATGAAGAAAAGCCATTTGAGATGTAAATGTGATAATATGAATGGAATAAAAGGAATGAATAATGATATTTCTAATTTAGTAATTATTTTCAGGGAGAGAGGAAGACAGTTTTTAATTTAAAAATACAATTAAATATAATATCCACATGTGAACCCATGTGGATCCACATTGTGGATCTGTAACAAATATGTAATCTCCAGCTATCTTCTGTCCATGACACTTGATATTCCAGGTAAAAAATAATTCTGTTAGGCAGCCTATTTATCCTTAGGAAATGCAAACTCTTTTTTATTTAAGCTTAATAAAACACAATTTTTATTTCTTTGATCATTCCTTCCTGGATCCATTTTATCTCCCACAACCTAATAGGCATTAGCGCCCTGTTCCTACTTTACACTTCTTTCTCACAAATCCCATCCACTTTTAAAAACTCAGCACATTATATAGGTGCCTGTTGTTTCAAGATTTACCTTCATCCTCTGATCCAGTCCCATATCTGTAAATGTCATCAAGAGTGCCACTTGAAAGCTCCACCATCATTGCAAAATCAGAATCAGATTAAATAGACTTTAAGCACCAAGTATCTGCTAGGTACTTTTTAGCCACACCCAGGTCTGTGATCTAATTGCAAAACAAAACAAAACCTAAAATTTAAATGCATAATCTTCTCTCCACCCTGAATACCATGTTTCAGTACTATAAGAGCTACTGCATGTATTGAGCCATCTATTGTGATCTATTTACTGTACCCTTGGATCCAGAATCTCTTAAATAAATACATACATAAATAAATTTTTAAAAAATAAGTATTATTATATTCACTAAAAAAAAAAAAGATATTTAGACTCAGAAAGTGTCATGTGCCCAAGACTTTATATGACAGAGAAAGGATTCAAACCAAATTTGTTATGATTCCCAGGTTTAAGCTATTTCCTCACTGCCTCTAACCTCCACTCTCTTATTTTTAAAATGTAAGATGGTGATTAAGAGTATTTACTAGATAGAGTCAGACTACTTGAGTCTGAATTTTAGATGTTACACTTACTATGCTTGTGACCTGAGGTCAATTTACTTTATTTTCCTCTGCCTCAGTTTTTTGTCTATAAAGTGGGACTAATAAAAATACATACCTCACTGGATTGTAAGAATTAAATGAAATATAAACCATCTAGTACGGTAACAGACACACGATAAGTTCTCAGTATATTATTCCTGGGAATCATCTAATAGTCAGCTAGGATATATTATCAATTCTTTATTTAAAACTGTCCTGTATCCCTTTTAATCTTTTTAGGCTTAATGTCCATAGTCCAAAATACAGGAATCTATCATGTTGAATGGCTTGTCCATTTTCTAACCTAGCAACACATTCATCCCTATATCTGTACCCTTTTTTATACTGTACTTCCCCCGCAGGAATACCCTCCTTGTTCTTCCTTGTCTAATTTGGTCCTACTCACCTCTCTAGGCCAGGCTCAAGTTTGCCTTAACCAAATTCTTCTTTGATTAATCCAACCAGAAGTCATAATTTCTTCTCCCCATTGAAAAAACAGAAGTTGACCCTTGTTTTAGATTTAGATAGGGTTTAAATTCTTGGGCAGGGTTTGCGGACCTCAAATATACACTACTCTTCTCTTCACAGAGCAGCCTTATGACATAGTTCTGTCTCCCTGTCTACTAAAGGACAGATTTTTGTGATTGTATGATTCTCATCTGGACTTCAGGAGAGATCCTGGGATGATTACTTCTCCAAGGACATCATTTTCTAATGAGTATTATCACTCACTGCTTCCTCAGAATCAGTTTTTTTATATGGTACATGTGATTGCTAATATTCTTAGAATTTTGTGGAAAGAGAGTTAAGCTGCATATTCATCAGAGTAATTAACTTTAAGCTTCCGTGGAAAATAAATTCAAATCACAGTGGATTAAAACAGTAAAGGTTTACTTTTCGCTCATTTTACAATCTGCAGAGTTAGGAGATTTGCTGGGGATTTTGGGGTAGTGCTGGCTTCCAAACAGTGTTTCAGGAATATTGATTCCCAGCATGCAGGTAGGTACAAAATCTCAGAGTCTCCTTCAGTTCTAGCAATAGGTCAGGAGAAAATTACACAGGGAATCACTGAGGCAGGTTATAGTCATGCCTACATAGTAGTGCATCTCCCTCTACATAGTATTTTCCAGATCTTAGTCACATGATCCCAACTGAACAGCAAAGGAAGCTAGGAAATTACTTTTTCTGACTTCCCTAGAGGAAGAAATAGGATTGAGTAGCATTTAGCTAGTCTCTAACAGAATGCCAACAGAAACAACTGTCTTCCGCCCACCGACATCCATTCATACAACTACAATGAATCTGTTTTTTCCCTGCCCTGCCTAGAAACCACATCAGATCTTATGAATGCTCCAATCATTCCCAGATGATTAAAGCTCACTTTAGTCCCAAGAACAGTCTCAGCATAGTAATTGAAATGTCCAGTCTCAAAAATAAAACTGCGAAATTCATTTGAAACTAAAGTTCTTCTCTTTTCCAACTTGCACCTAAGGAAGTTTTAATTTTCCCTTATAGAATCTTTTCCATACCTTCCAGCCTCTGGAGCTCCGGAATTTAGGATCCACCCCATGAGGACTCTTGAAGTCCCTCAAGTTCCCAGTTTGTTTTACACCAGTCCTATGTGATTGTCAAACGTTTTCTGATTTCTCTTCCCCCAGCAGAGGCTCCAAACCTGAGCCAAGTCCGCCCCTCAGCCTGGTCTCAGAATGGGTGAATGCCCTTCGGGAGGAAAATGATGTGAGATCATCGCCTCACTGTCAGGGTGATGACATTACTTTCTCTGACATTTTAATCTAGTCCTTATTATTCGTGCAGGTTCTCGGTGCCTTTAAAATTAAGATTTGTATAATTTAAATAATTTTTCTAGGCTTAATTTTTCCCCCATTAGGAGCATAGGTGTGATCTATCCTACTACATTTGAAAGTGGAACTCCTTTGCTTTATTAATTTTTAAAAGTTAAATTGCATTTATTAAATTGTCTCCCTTAATTTTATGAATCATTTCTTGAATTTGCAAATTTCTTGTACGTAGGGACATAATCACTAAACAGATTTTATCTAAATAGATTATTTTCATTAAGAAGCTGTATGGAATTCAAATGATTTCTTTGAGTAGAAAGTAGAATAATGGTTACTGGAGGCTAGGAAGGGTGGGGTGGGAGGAATAGCCAGAAGTTGGTTAATGGATATAAAATTACAGTTAGATAGAAGGAATATGTTTTAGTGTTCTATAGCACTGGAGGGTGACTTTAATTAAAAACAATTTATTGTATATTTTTAAATAGTTAGAAAAGCAGATTTTAAATATTCCCAGCACAAAGAAATGATAAATGTTTGAGCTGATGAACATGCTAGTTCTCCTGATTTGATCATTACACACTGTATACATGTATCAAAATATCACACTGTACCCCATAAATATGTATAATTATTATGTGTAAATTAAAATAATAAAAACAAAAAGGGGGATGTTTTGAAATTAGGTCTCCTTGTCTGTAAACATGAATTAATATTTAAAGAGTTGTGAAAATAATATACATGAAAAGGCTTTGGATAATGGAAAATAATATACAAATGTGAAGAAGGTATTTTTTTAAAATTATGATATAGAGATAAAGGAACAATCTCAATAGTTGGATGACTTCCCTTTATACTAATTAGAGCTGTAGAGATATGATGTCCAAAGTGTGGTTACAAACACCCATCTCCTAAACAAAGACTTCTCAGACACATATTCATTCAGTTCCAAAAAGAGAGAAAAAAATCGCTTACTGAACATATGTTTTTTATTCAGTCATTTTCATATAAATTATACCATTAATTTTCACAAATAATTTCAAAGATATTATCTTCTACATTATAAAAATAAATAATTCAGGCAGCAAAGTTTACAAATCTTACATTGCAGTCACACAAGTCAGAGACTGAAGGATCAGCCTTTAAACCTCTGAAAGTAAGTACAAACCTAGACTCTTTGAACCATACCAAAGACCAGTTTTTCTTTTTTTAAATCACAGTCTTACTGGAAAGAGAAATTAGATCATAACAAAGATTCTCTGTAGTCTATTCCGGTACAGTTGCAGCATAAAATGCATTGGAAAGTTGGATAGTGTCTCCTAAGGTAATTGCATGGCCAAGAAAGATCTGGGGGTAGAAGGAAACCATTCTAGAAGTCTCCTTGTGGAGTAATCTTTTCTCTCAACAGCTAACCATACATTAAACTTACAATTATACTGGTATGATAGCCATGGGGAAAGCAGAGTCTTAGCAAAAGTCAACTTCCAGAAGGTGTAGCTGTTCAGAGATAATGTTACGGAAGTAGAGAATTTTGTGGATGGCAGACTGGGCATGAGTTTCTTGGGGACATGGTGGAAGGGTTTCAAAGGTTGAGGCCTAAGTGAGAAATGGGATCAGATTAGGGGATATAGCCCTATTGCCAGCTGAGAGTCCAGAAGAGAACAAATGACCTGGGAGTCCTTAGCTTTGAGAAGTGACTGATAAGAACAGGAATAAAGGCACAACGGAATTAGTTCTGAAAGGCTTCAAGGCAGATGGAGATAGTGGGGCTGTGAAGTGGAGTGGGTAGTAGGTGAGAACTGGAACTAAGTAAAAACAGAGTAAGCCCCCTTTTGGGGAAACCCTGAGTGTTTGAGGATATGCAAATCACGGAAGGGTAGGAAGACAGCCCCAATGGGAGAGCAAGGGACTCCTGCTGACTCATCAAGGAAACCTGAATGAGCAATGCCCCAGTTCTTCAGCCCAGAACTGTTGACTATCACAAGTCCTTAAATTTAGCAAAATGTTGCAGTTTTTCAGCTTCACCGTTCCAGTTATGAGAGCTAAAGGAATATCACTGCCTGGCATACAATTAATAAAATATAGTACTTCCCAGGCATTAATTTTTAATAAGGCCTTCTTCTTCTTTACTAGATGTTTATTAACTGTATTCATCTTGGTTTCAATGAAGCCAATTTACAACTTTGCTGAGTAATTTGAAGGGCACTAGATCAAAGATTCAATTATTAGAAAGTTAGTTTAACTGTATTCACTAAGACTGTGTTTTAAGACCCATATGTTTGCATCACTTGCAGTGAGCATATATTTTATCACTCTAAATTTATTGCAGGCTATAAGACAAATTATGATCAAAGTACCAATAAAGAAGGTAAACAGATGAAGTGTAAAATCTTAATGCTAACTTAATGTTAATCCATACTTTAAATTATAATACTTGGTAATATAATTTTCTCTTCTTTGGTTTTAGGAAGAAGATGAGTCTAGTTGAGTAAGTGTTTTACATTCAACTAGGTAAATTCTAATGTGATATTTAATCTCAGCAAACATAACCTTACTTTTCTAGGCAGTTTATTCTGCCACACAATTCACTATCTTGTACAATTAGATTTCTTTAATCCAGTCTTTGTTTTCCTAGAGCATGTACTGTCCCTTCTGACTAAAATGATCTCCCTACCCATACCATTTAGAAAATTCCTTTCAGCATTTAGTACTAAACCCAGCCATCTCCTTTGTAAAGATTTTCCTTACCCTCTACCCCCACTACTACCCCTCTGAAGTTAACCATTCCATTCTCTGAACAACTTCTGGATATATAAAAGAATTATATAATAAATATATTTCAATAGGTAAATATAAATATATTTTTATATATTCATTTTATTTTACCACACTGTTTTACAATTTATTTACATATCTGTCTCTTAGTAATTATTCATGGGAATATATTATATCATTTTTATCTGTACATCCACAGTGTAATAGCTGTTCTCAGTATATGTTCCATAAATTTTATTAAATTGAAATATGTGTGGCTTATGGGGTAGTTTGTCACTTCCTTAGTTTCGATTAATTTTGCAATGTATTTATGTATCCATTTACTTTTACTTTTTTGTTTCAAAATATTAAGGGGGTACAAATGTTTGTGTTACATGGATAGCTTTTTATAATGCTTTAGTCAGAGCGATAAGTGTGCCTATCACCCAAATAGTGTTCATTGTACCTGTTAGGTACGTCTTTATTCCTCCCATCCCTTCCTCCCCTCCTTTCTGGATTTCCAACAATTTTTACTTCTTTCTGTGCCCACATATGCCCATCAGTTTCAAATTATTAGAGAGTACATGTGGTGTTTGTTTTTCCATTCTTGAGATATCTCACTTGAGATACTGGTCTCCAGTTCCATCCAAATTGCTGTAAAAACATACATTCATTTCTTTTTATGTCTGAGTAATACTTCACGGTATATATGTACCACATTTTGTTAACCTACTCATGAATTGATGGGCACTTGGGTTGATTTCACATCTTTGCAATTGTGAGTTGTGCTGCAATAAACATTGGAGTGCAGGTGTCTTTTTGATAAAATGACCTCTTTTCCTTTGGGTAGACACCCAGTAGTGGGATTGCTGGATCGAATGGTAGGTCTACTTTTAGTTCTTTGAGAAATCTCCAAACTGTTTTCCATAGAGGTTGTACTAATTTGCAGTCTCACCAATAGTGTATTTTCTCTCTGCATCCACGCCAGCATCTATTGTTAAATTTTGCAATGTAGTCACTTAAATTAATACATATGGTTAGTCTTAGCATGGTGGCTCATGCCTATAATTCTAGCACTTTGGGATGCCAAGGTGGGAATATTGTTTGAGGCCAGGAATTCGAGACAGCCTGGGCAACATTGTGAGACCCTGTCTCTACAAAAAACAAATTAAAAAAATACACATGTTTAAATAAAGTAAAGTGCAACATAGTTGTTAATCAGATAGAAAAACTTCCTTAAGACACAGTCTAGGGCAGATAAAAGGGCATATGCCATATCTAACGTGTCTCCACTCATGGAATTTTTTTTTAATTGATTGAGAAATTTTGGGGTGGTATATGTCCATCCTCCTAACCCTCTTCTACCTCTTTCTCCTGGATCCCATTTCTTCTGGTACTTTCCCATCAAAGCTTGGGAATTTCAGAAATGTAAAGCAAGCTTTCTTACTACACATTTAATTAATTAAGAAAAAGTTATATGTAAGATTGTTTCTGAAACTTGAGTAACAACATAGACCCCTCCCCCCAAAATAAAAACATTTTCATGGATTCCTAGTGTTGGCTTAACTTATTTTTATTATGATGTTACTAAAATATGTATAAAAATATGACTAGGTATAAACTCGGTTCTTTTAGAACTACAAAATCCCCACATTTATAAATTAAATACATAAATATAGGACTTATTTAATTAAAGCAAAATATTAATTAAACACGATAAATAATCTCATTGTGTGAAATTTAAATGATAATATTTAATAGTACAAATATGCATTTACTTGTTTTATGTTTTACTTTTTGTGACTTGATTTTGTTCTTTTGTACCACCTAGGGTATTCTTTGTATATTTTTCGTTATTACTCTCAGTTTAATTTCATTTTTAATAGAAACATTTTATAACTACCAAAACACTATTTTAGTGGACCAATTAAATTAATGGTGCATAATAAAACACAATAGTGGAAATTTTAAAGGGTCATTTAATAAAAATTCCTTCATTTTACATTTACTACTCTACATACTATCAATGAACTTCTACAAGTTGGTAGGTACAAACATATGACCTGCCCAATATATTTGCTTTCAATCTGAACTCGCCATTTTGGCACAGGTCAGTTTGAATTCAGCACACCTATGGTAACATGATGCTATCACAACTTTTAACCAACACAGAGCACCAAATTGATTATAAACTCAGAAGCAAACCAGGGCACAGAAATTAGTGGGAGAATTAGTTTTTAATTTGGTTTTGCAGATGACTCATTTACTCCTGTATTTGGTCTTCCAGATTTAATAGGACTTTACTGCTGCATCTTGGACGTGTCTAGGAAACCTTGGGTAGTGCCTCCATGGAGACATCTTCTCACTCTTGTTTACTGTTGGATATAACACACCGTGTGCTCAAGTAGTCATTTTATTTCTTGTCTTGAGAAAAGGATAGGTAGCATAATAGCATTTGCTGCCTAAGCACTTTCCACTCCAAATATAGAGATTGCTGGAACCTTTCTCATTATACGAGATTTTTCTATATATACCAGCATGCCAAAAGGATACCCTGTCTCCATTTGGTCCTATAAATCATTCTCGATTCCTACAGTCATCCAATCCTTATCTCTCTTTATGTTGTACTCCTGATTTGTTATGTATATGCAATTAATTATAATTAAAGGTAGAGAGTTGTAAACACTGTGAGAAAGTTTTATAACATAGTTGTATAAGGCTTCAGATAAGTGAGAGATTCCTTTAATATAGAGTATCTGAAAAGACACATTAAAATATGGCAAATGAACGATACCCATTTCCATAATCATATGTTATTATAGTGATCATTTTCTGGTTCCCGTCATTCCTAGCTGGCATTCAGTTCCCTTCCCTTTTCCTACTAAAGTCTATCTGCTTGACCACCAGTATCAGAGCCTAAACAAGTCTGCATGGCAGCTCTGTGTAAATTAGAGAAAATTTCCCCCTTTTTCTAAGGGCATGTAGCCCAGCACAAGAGTACCAGGTCAGGTAAGCAGGGCATGTGCCAATTTTGAGCCCCCATTTTACCCTCTTGCTTGAATGTTCCTGTTCGAGGCATAACCTGCACAATTGTCTATGATGGCATTGACCATGACTCACTCAGACACTCACATAAACCAATTTAGATTAATAAAACGCAAAGAGACATTTATGGGGGGTTTGGAAAATAAAAATTATCTTTTGTGTATGCAAGTTAGTAAAAAGACACTTTGGGCCGGATGTGGTGGCTCACACTTGTAATCCTAGCACTCTGGGAGGCCAAGACTGGAGGATCGTTTGAGGTCAGGAGTTTGAGACCAATCTTAGCAAGACTGAGACCCTGTCTGTACTAAAAATAGAAAGAAATTAAGCTGTACAACTAAAAAGAAATAGAAAAAATTAGCAGGGCGTGGTGGTGCATGCCTGTAGTCCCACCTACTCAAGAAGGCTGAAGCTTGCTTGACGATCGCTTAAGCCCAGCAGTCTGAGGTTGCTGTGAGATAGGCTGATGCCACAGCACTTTAGCCTGGGTGACAGAGTGAGACTCTGTCTAAAAAAAAAAAAAAAAAAAAGACACTCTGTCCCATTTGACACGAATTAAGAAAGCAGATAGTGTTAGTTCCTGCAGGTTAATGTCATAGGGCCATAACGTTGTTGGGGCTGGCCAAGAAAATAACAAATAAACAAAATGTGTTTGTTAGGATATAACAAACAAACAAAAATGACTCAAAAACAATATAGGTTTATTTCTAACTCATAAATTCCATGTTTTTGATTGCTTTTCTCACTTTCAGAGATATAGGAACCTTACATTTTTTATAAACAGCTTTATGGAGGTATAATTGACATGCAATACACTGCATATATTTGAAGTATGCACTTAGATAAGGTTTGTCAGATGTATTCACTTGTGAATATTTTAGCCCTGTGTGAGCTTCAGGTTTTATTCCCTCTAGATTGTTCTTTCTTCCAGCCCCAGATGGTTTGCTCACACACATTTGCTGATCAGTACTTTGCTGAACACTTAAAGGGTACCCTCTGCATATCTCCCAAGTGCTCTGTGTCACTCTTCTCTTTCTAGTACTCTGTCCTGTGAACTGTAACTGGCTTGGTCCCCCCAACGCCAGACTCCCATCTCTGACTCCTCCATTTAGAGAATGTGCTGGAATTTACTTGTGTTCCTGCTCCCCGAGCTGTGTCTTGGAAACTCTCTCAAGGCGATCAGCTGGGACAGTGGTAGGGCTCACTTTGTTCACTGTCTCTCAGGGATCCTGTACTTCAGTGTCTGATCTCTATGTCCAATGCACAGAAAAACACTATTTTAAATATTTTTTTCACTTTATTGGTTGTTTCAGAAAAGAAGGTAAATCTAGGCCCTTTACTCTGTCCTAGTTAGAAGCAGAAGTGCCCAAGCTCCTTACATCTTGTGCCTCCTCCATTCTCAACATACAGCTTGCATGATCTCTGTGCTCTTTTCCATCCAGACATGGAAAGAGAAAGAAC
This sequence comes from Eulemur rufifrons, assembly GCF_041146395.1. NCBI lineage: Eukaryota > Metazoa > Chordata > Mammalia > Primates > Lemuridae > Eulemur > Eulemur rufifrons. The sequence goes on from NC_090988.1 coordinate 41,567,311, forward strand.
CACACAATCCACATAAAGCATCACATGTGGGTACTTACTGTGAGTCAAGTCTGAAAGTGGTTGCTCACTTCTGTCACATTTTCCTGGCCAGACATCAGTCATATGGCTGCACCTGACTGAAAGGCCAGTGGGAAATAATAGTCAAACTGTAATCCCAGGAAAAATAGGAAATAGCTTTTGGAGAATGGCTAGCCATTCTCTGCCATATTATGCCTTTATGGGCACCAATACCTATTTTACTCCTCCTCCCACGTAATAAAACATACTCATTCCATCTCATAGGAGACAACCTCTTTGCTCTACTCTTTCCTCATCATCAAGTCTGAATACCACCTCTAATAATCTTGCTGCATTTGAAGTAAAAAAAAATTTTTTTCTCCCCCATGTCCACCCAATAAATAGTATTAGAGCAATTAAAACTTCCATTCAGGCAAAGAAAAGAGTGGAATTCTGCAGCAGTCAGTGGTCCACAGCAATGATGAAAATCCTACCAGGCAGGAATTGTGAGATCCCATTCTCCTAATAAATGGGGAAGATTTTTTTTTTGATTTAACATTTATTCTGCTTTCTGTAAAGAATTTTTCATCTTTTGTTTTCTCCAGGCTGACTCCTCTATCTGGGAGCTACTTCCCTATTAATTCCTTCGTTACCTTTCATGATAACAGTTAAAGTTTTTGAGGAATAGTCCCTTTTTCAGGGATCACAAATTTCATTGTTCTTTTCTGCTTATGGCATTTGGGACATCCAAATTTTAAGTCTTGAGTGGTCAAGGCATTTTTCTTTGTTTTTTTTTTTTTTTTTTTTTGTATTAGTTCCTGGCTTCTTTAGTAATTCAATTTGCTCAAAATTTAGTAGACTTATTTTCTTCCAAGCAGCTTCTTCTGCCTATAAACTGAAGTTATTTTATTTAAAGCCACTTTACTGAGGTGTAATTAATATACAAAAAGATGTACATATTTAATATATACAACTAAGGTTGTTATTAGGTTAAAATAGGCTGTTATAACTATAAGACATTATTTATAAGTCTCATAGTAGCCACAAAGAAAATATGATGATATACAAAAGAAAGACAGAAAGGAATCAAGCCATATCAATTAAAAAAAAAAATCACCAAATCAGAAAGCAAGACAGCAAAAGAGGAAAAGTGTAACAGAAGAACTACAAAACATACAGAAAACAAGTAACAGAAAGGCACTAGTAAATCCTTATCTACAAAAAATTACTTTAACTGTAAATGGATTAAACTCACCAATCAAAAGACATAGAGTGGCTTAATGGATAAAACAAGATCCTATTATATGCTGTCTACCAGAGACTCACTTTAGACTTAAGGACACACATATGCTGACAGTGAAAGTATAAAAAAAGATATTCTATGCAAATGGTAACCAAAAGAGGGCAGGGATGGCTATACTTATATCAGACAAAATGGACAAAGTAAAAAGCATAAGAAACAAAGAATGTCATTATATAGTGATAAAAGGATCAGTTAAACAGAAAGATATAACATTTATAAATATTTATATACCCAACATCAGAGCACCTAAATATAGAAAGCAAACATTGACAGATCAAAAGGGAGAAAGAAACATCAATACCATGATAGTAGGAGACTATTCTCCTACTTTCCATGATAAATAGAACATCCAGACAGAAAATCAATGAGGAAAGCAAACTTGAACAACACTATAGACCAAATGAACTTGACAGATATATATATAGAGAACATTCCACCCAACAGTTGCAGAATACACATTCTTCTCAAGGTCACATGGAATATTCTCCAGGATAAAGTTCTTTTCTAGACATAGTTCTGAAGTCTGATTCATTTTAATTTTTGATTTATTATCCACATACCTGTCATTCTCAATTTAATGATTTAAAACAATGTGTAGGAAGGGTACACACCATTAGGTCATTGCTGCCCAAAGCCCTTTTTTAATCTTTCACTGTCTAAGGTCTAGAATTGGTCCATTTTTTCAATCCTTTGAGGTCCCAAATTCTGGAATCCATATTTTATCTTTTATTTTTGGTTGAAAAGTGGCTATTACCTAAGCTAATCTCTTTCTTACAATAACTTGTTAACAAAGCAACATAGTAGCAACATATACTAACACTTTGAATCTTTTCAACCACTTCCCTTAGTGCTACAGGCTCATAGTCTACCTTCCAAATTACTGAAACATTTGTTTTATTAAATGCTTTTGTATTGCATGACTTGGACAACCTGCCTTTCAGCATGTTCTATTATAATACTAAATCAACTACAACTATACAACTAAACCAATCATAAAGTTTAGGTTATTCTTGAAGTGTCACTCTACTTTTAGTATTAATATTTTAATGTAAGTCAATACAATAATGTAATGGCTCAAAAAGTATAATAATCTATTTCCCTTTTACAAAAGGTCTAAAATAAGTGATCATTGGCAGGTGGCTCTGCTTCACCTGGCTTGAACCAAGGCTTGACATCTTTTATGTATGGTTCCTAAGACTGTGATGCTTTTCTCTGTATGCTTGTGGAAGGAGAAAGAATAGAGGATCCCACACAGGCCAAATATGGAAGTAGACAAACTTTTGCCCACTACCTCTTAGCCAGAATGCAGTCATATGGCCAGATTTAACTGTAATATAAGGAAGGCTAGACAACACATACGGTTCAGTTGTATCATCAGGAGAAAGAGCTAACAATTTTGGTGGCTTGCTAACCAGTTTCTATACAGAAGCCGATACTGTGGAAGATGAGTAGAAAGACTGAAGAAACTGGATCCCTCTTGACATATTTGAGCTTCTGGATCAAGTTCCACTTGAATGTTAGGTTAGTATTCCTTTTATTGTTGAAGGCCATTTTAGTTGGATTTTCTGCTACTTGCTATGCCAGACATTGTAATTAATACCGTTGCCAAATGAGTTTTCCATCAATGTCAACAACGAACCAAATACCCGCTGCTGCCTTCTTGTTATCTATTTGCATAAAACACAGTCTGAATGTTTAATGTTTAGGTTGCCAATAAATACCTGATAAAATATTAGGTCTTCATTCTGGGAGATAAAGCTCAGTTCAAGGGTTGAGGCTTAAAGGATATGAGATAGGAGTTTGGAGCAGTCTAGCTCCAAGTCTGAGGGAGCCCTTGGAATTCATATTTATTTCAGAGTAAATCTTGTAGTAGGAATATGGTTTGTGATAATCCACTAAGGCCTCGAAATCTATAACCACACTTTTGAATGTTTGTAGTGCAGAAGAAAATCCATAGATCAGTCCTTAGTTCAAATTTGACTCCTGTTTTTTATTGTTGTTTCTTTGTTTGTTTTTTCCAGGTTAGTGATCATCTGATCCCAAATCACACATCCTAGTGATATCCAATCTGAACTCATGTTTTCAACTAAATTCAAAACATCTTACTTTCCAAGGCCAAGATAGAGCTGAACATACAGTTCCCACCTTCTGGTGTCTGCCTCTATTTTCTTTGAGAGCACAGCTCATTTTCCTATTTCTTTCTTCTGTGTTTGGAAATCATTCATTCATTCATTCAGTCAGTCAACAAATGTTTATTGAATGCCTACCATGTGCAATGAACTAGAAAAAAGACAGATTGAGCTACTTCCATAAATCAGTCAGGAGAAAAGTTCATGGAACCTTCAGGCAATTTCTAGATGGTTGTATGATATTACGGGAAAAATTGTAAGCTTTCAAGTCAGATATTATTGAGTTTAAAGCCCAGCTCAATTACTTACAGGTTGTGTTCATTATGAAATTAATCTATATTTCTTTGTGCTTCAATTTCTCTGTAAAATGGAGGTAATACCTATATTTTAGGGTGAAGCTAATAGGTAAAGGATACAGTACTAATAATAATGCTTAGCACAAAGTAGGACTACAATGCATACTCCCTGCTTTCCTCATTCCTTTCTTTCTTCTTCTTTCTCACCTTCCCTTTCCTTTTTTTCACCTTCTTTTCTTCCCTTCCTCTTTTTCTGTTTTTCTTCCTTCTATAGCTTTTTAATTTCTTGACTTCCTTTTTCAGGTAAACACGTTGAGGGCTAAATTCTCATCCTCCAAGATTACAATTGAAATTTCAACAGATACTCCTTACTTAGTACAGATGTTCAAAATTGTGCCCTTTGAATAATCTAATCAAGAATATAAATAAAAATACTTTTTATGATATCTGTACTTTCTTCCCTTCCTAGAATGCTGAATGGATAGTTTCTTCTTTTGATTCTAAAAGTAACACATCAATGTTCAACTGAGATGATGTCCATTGCCAATTCCCAGACATATCTCATAGGTGTAACAGATAAAGAGCAATTAGACATCCAAAATAATAATTGCAAAGGGCTGAAAAATAAAAAAAATTGATAAGGGAAAGTATTTTAAATAGAATGTGGAAGAGCATGACGATTCAGTGAAGTCTTTTTTAAAGCTATTTATTTATCTAATTGATCATACTTTATTAAAAAAACTACTATTTAGATCTATTTCATTTTAATAAGTAACTACAATAGGTAAAAATGGAAATAAATGAGTTTTTTATTCCATTTGCTGTATATTCATCTTGAAATAGACCATTCATTTTAGTATTTTAGAATTTGAGTCTGTAACCATACATTATTTCATTTAGTGTCTTATAAAGAATATTTTTGTAGAATTTTTTGTTAAATATCACCCCAAATTAAATCTTTAATTAAAAAAAACCTTGGAGTCTTTATTAAGATGTGTGAAATGCTTTGATACACTCAAGATAAGAAGTGCTAAGTATAATTTTAATAGATGTAGATAATTTGCATATGCAAAAATTATGTTCAAAGATCACAATGATTTTTTTGTGAAATTCACACTTTGGAGGAACTCCCAAAATATATGAAAGAAATTTATATAGCTCAAAAAGACTATTTTTTATTACTCTCTATTTCATTTTGGAAAAAAGCAGATGTTTTATTATTTTTTGAGATAGGAAATGATATTTTCTTAAAATGCTCTTTCCTGTGATACACCACTTCATATGTAATGTGTTAAAAATAAGAAAAAAACTCATTAAGACTCTAGTGATGTTATATTTAAAAAGCTCTATTTAGGTTTGAAAATGATAATTTGCTGAACTTTATCTTAAATATACTTTTAAAAGACAATGGACTATGACTCTTTAAAAAAATGCATTTCATGTTTGAAACCAAGGAAATCTCCATTATATAAACAAATGGAATTAAAAAATCAAGCTACACATATAATATTGTTTAACTGTATTGACAAATCCACATTGTGTACACAAATAAATTACAAATACATTACATACAAATAAATAAATAATAAAATGCAATAAAATGTTGGCAGTGATTGTGTTGGATGACTACATTATGAGATTTTTTCTACTTTCTATATTTGCCAAACTTTTTGAAAATGAATCTGTGCGAATGTATACGAAAAGAGATAAAATGAAAAATATCCCCTACTTTGTCTCAGACTGGTGAACGAAAATCCAACATTTAATATTTGCATTGGCAGAAACATTTATGACTTACTAGTAACTCTCCAAAAATAAATTATTTTCTTTTTAGTGACTGTATTTTGCTTCTTCATAAAGTGGACAGTAATTTTCTTACATTACAGACTGGTAAAGAAAATTATTACTATTTAGCAATAATAGTTTATATTTGTCAAACACTTACTCTAAGTATTTTACACACATTAACTCCGTACTCAGAACAACCCTACAAGCTTGTACTATTTTTATTGCCATTTTACAGGGGAAGAAACGGAGGCACAAAGAGGTTAAGTATCTTGCCCATGGCCACACAGCTAATAAATGACAGAGCCAGAGTAAACTCAGGTACTTTGGTGTCAGGACCCACACTTTCAACCAGCATATTATGTCTGTACTTACCAAATGTGTATTATGTGCTTTACACTTTTGATTATGCATCATTGCTTAATGGAAGGGATGGCCTCAGATCTAAATGGTTCTGGATTTAAATTCCAATTCAATTAAGTTCAAGAGACCTATTGTACAACATGGTGACTATAGTTAATAATAACGTATTGTATTCTCAATAATTGCTGAGAGAAGCCAGGTGAGGTGGCTCATGCCTGTAATCCTAGCACTCTAGGAGGCCAAGGCAGGAGGAGTGCTTGAGCTCAGGAGTTTGAGACCAGCCTGAGCAAGAGCGAGATCCTGTCTCTACCAAAAATAGAAAAATTAGCTGGGCATGGTGGTGTGCACCTGTAGTCTCAGCTACTCAGGAGGCTGAGGCAGGAGGATCACTTGAGCCCAGGAGTTGGAGGTCGCAGTGAACTATGATGACATCGCTGCCCTCTACCAGGGCGACAGAGAGATCCTGTATCAAAAAAAAAAAAAAAAAAAAAAAAAAATTCTGAGAGAGCAGATCTTTCTTTCTTTTTTTCTTTTTTTTTTTGGGATAATAAAAAAGCAAAATCTGTAGCTTTAATGAAACTTGGGTTCAAATTTTTGCTCTTGCAATTCTGAGATCAGTGATACTAGGTTAACTATTTTATCATTCTACTTTTCAGTGTCTTCTTCTATAAATAACAATAAAACTCCCCTCAAACAACTCTTATGACATTCAAGACAGAAAATTTATGCAAAGACAATGCCTGATATGTAAGAACATGTAGAATTTTTTAATTAAGATATTTTTAACTCCTGGTTTACATACACTACTAACCTTTTGTTTAAAGACTTTGAGGGACAGGCTTAAAATCCCCGTCTCAAATTAGTTAAGTTTTAGTAGATTTTATTACAGAAAACTCTTCGTTACAGGTAACCAAAAATCATCTGTAGTAGTTTCTTCTCTTCTCTCCTTCACGGGCCAGCCACTCTTTCTCTGACCATTCTTCTAGCACACTGCACATTTTCTTTAACCTAAAGTTATGAAGACTCATTCAGATCTGAGAGAGTAGATCTTTAAGCATTCTCACCACAGGAAAAAAGTATGTGAGGTAATGTATATGATAATTAGTTCAAATTATTCCACAGTGCATACATATTTCAAAACAATGTTGTATATGATGAATACATATACAATTTTTATTTACCAATTAAAAATAACAAATAAATTATAAAATAAGAAAAATAAATTTCAATTAAGTATTTATATGTGATGTGTCTTTGGAAAAGGAACCTGGCCTCTCAGCCTGAGTTTTTTCATAAATAAGTGAAAATTATACTACTAAATGGGCTTGGATTACATATTAGATGCACACATGGAAAAAACTCCAAGACACATTAGTGACTTCCCCAAGATCATGCAGGTAGTGAGTGGTAGAGTTTGACTTGTGATTCAAACTAAGGTCTGTTTGATGCAAAGCAACATGTGTTGCAGAATTTTAGAGAGGCTAGGAATCACTTCTGGTTGACAGTGTTCACTGATGCTTTCTTAGAAGAGGTTGAATTCTTTTAGCCTTTTAGTTTTATAGTATGACAACAGAGTTCTTTCGGTCTTATAGTATGTTTTATATTTAGTGTTATAGCAAATAATTTGTGTTTAGTCTTATACAGAGTTCTTCTAATCTTATAGCGTGGGCAATAGAAGTAGTGAGAAATTGTAACCTCCTGTTGTATAGTGATCCCAAACAATTGCTAGGTCAATTTATCTGATTTGAGTTTTACAACCAGGGAAGGTAGACAATATTGATCACATTTCACTACTAAAGAATTTGAGGCTCAGAGAGGTCCAATGGCTGCCCAAAGTCACGCTGCAGGTAAGTTGGAGAGCCAGTACTAGACCCAATAACTTGTCTTTTTCAATGGAATTGGAAGAGCTGTGATGGCAAAGTTGAGTTGTCCTTGCAGCATAGTGTGTCCCAGGAATCTGCTGTAAGTATTTCCTTCCCTCCGCCAAGATAACCATCACTTCCTTTGCTGAGAGCCATAATTATAGCCTTTTCAGTAATGCTGAAGTCAGCCCAGTGTTCCAAATCTTGTTTTTCCTAGTTTGGCTAACTTCTCTGTAAAATAAATGCCAGGCAGCACTAGCTAATTAGCAAACAGCAGACAATACATGTTGATACATAACTCTTACTCTTCCAAGGCCCCTATTTACTGCTAGTGACTTGTGACCTCACTGTGAACCCAAGTGGCAATAAAGCTACCACTGTGATTAGGGTTAGAATAAATGTAATCTTCTTAACCTTAGTTGAAACTGTGAAAATCTCTTTCATCTTCAATTATTATTTATTTGGCCCATTTCTTTGGAGGGCAAGGGGCTGTCTAATCCCTTAGGCTGAGCCTCAGGAGGCTGTACCAAGCAGAAAAGAATGTCAGCCCTGCATACCAGGAACTGAGAGACGGGCCATGAATCTGACAGGCTGTGACCCAGATGGGGCTGGAGATGAGGAAGCTTCAGGAGCTTGCGTGTTTGACAGGAGCTTCTTTAAAGGAGCTTCTTTGAAAATGGCTCAAGAAAAGTTCCTCGCATTGCCAAATTTTTCTAAGTAGAGGAGAATAAACAAACTGTAAAATATTTTATTAAAAAAAGAAACACATACTGTAAACAAGTACTACTGCAGAGTGACTCAGGAGTGACTCAGCTGTTTGAACTATTGCATTTCCAAGGGTTCTCAGGAAAGCCAAGGTGTGCTCTTTGGAAACTCACAGTCTTTATTCCAGAACAACTGAGAGTGCTGAAAATGTGTTTAGTGAGACCATATGCCCAGATTAGATAACCTTGGAGGATCTCAACTTTAATGAGTTGATAGTAAAGGTTTGAAGCACTGTCTGATCAAATGGAGAAAGCAGCAGCAAAAATTACTCAGCAGTGGCTGTCACCAGGAGCATCAAACAAGGCTGTTTAGTGAAGAAGGAAGCCCCCTCACAGACAACTGTTGCAAACACTTGTCCTACGCGTCCTGGAGTTTTGTCTGCCTACAGCCCTCATCTTCCAGAGCCTTTTAATACCAAGCAAGCTGGAGGGCCTGATGCTTCTGTTTGGAATTTAGCATGGGATTGTCAGCCTCAAGAAACCTAACAGGAATGTTTGGGGGCCTCTGGTTTTATTGTGTCTCTATTCCCTGTAACATAGGCCAGTTTGTGGAAACAACACGCCTTACTTCAGGAAGATGATTCTAGCAGGCTAGATAAGTGTCTCTTTTCCAAGGTGAACTGGCTGAGGGGGGCTGGCACCAATCATCAGTATGGTTTTGCAAAGATCTGGGAAACCAACTCTGATCAACAGAAAGACATTGCCAAACACCTTTAATGGGTAGAGTTAAGTCTAAACAGATCACAGCTAAGAGGTTTTTTTTTCTTTTTCTTTTGGTAAGAACATAAAACCCAAACAATAGCAACAACAAAATACCCTATTTTTCCTCATTGCCTGTATTTTCTATACTTTTTTTTTTTTTTTTTTGAGGTTCTTCTTAACCTAAAATAGGTGACTTGGAGGAACATGGCAGAAACCAGCCAGTGTTCCCTGCTCCCAGCTTGCCCCTAGTTGAGCTGAGGTCACTGAAAGTATCTTCCAATATCAACACAATTTAAGAATTCCTGCTTCCCACGGGTCATCTATTATCTCTTTCACAAAACACCTAGGTGATTCTTGAGGCTGGGGTATGTCAGGGCTTGCAAATCCACAATTCCACAATTCCAGTACTACTTAAACAGTCCCAATATGATGGGGTAGGGGTCAGAGGTCCTGGAGAGTAAATTTTCCATATTTTATTTTTTAAGGAAGCTGCTATGGCATTATTATCAAAAATTGACAAAGGAAAGCCTACTTGATTAAGCTGTATGTTTATGTTTTAGGAATCTGTCACATTAAAAATGTAGATACATAGATCTAAACATCTCTTGGAAATCAAATAGCTAATAAAAAGCTTTCAGTGAAAGACTTGGTAAAGCAAGTTTAACAAATCTTCCAGAAAGCAGAATGAAGAGACAAAAAGAATGAAACATTTTTAAAAAGTCTTAATGGTGGCCTAGAGTTGGATTTAATTTTTGAGATACTAAGAACAAATAAAGAGAAAATTATCAAAGAACTATTGTAAGATTGCTTTTGAAAAATGAAAGGCTTGAGTACCCACATCAAAGAGATTTCTCAGTAACTTAAACCAAGGTGTATTACTATAACATTTTAAAATACCAAGAATAAATAAAAATCAATAGTAAATCCTAAAAGATTTCTATTCTACTTACATATTAGTTTCACTGATTTTAAAATCAATACATTTATATTATAGAGAATGTATAAAAGTCTAAGGAAGGTAAAAGTTTTTCTTCCAGTTATATGTATAATCATGCACATATATTTACAAAATTGGGATGATATGCATGTATGCACATATATATGTAATTTTATATTTTGCTTTTTTCCAAATAACACAAAAGCCTGAACATTAATTCCATTAAATATTGTTCATAAACATGATGTTTGATGGCTACAAAATATTAAAGTTTATTAGCATGACATTATCTCTTTAACCAACTTCCCTATTTATAGGTACTCAGGTTGCAACTAAAAGAATGATGCATTAAATATCTTCTGCATAAAACTTTGAAAGACTGCTTGATTATTTCTTTGGGATGGAGAAGCAACTGGTTAAAGGGCACTTACTATCTGTTGGATAATTATGACTATATTTAAGACCCTTCGTGTATATGGTCAGATTGTCTTTGAGATGTCTTATCAAGTTAGAAAAGCTATGAAAAGTGGCTTAGAGGGTTGTAGGTGAAGGGAACAGGCTAACTCCAGGTTAGCAGCAGAGTCAGAGAGGCAATGCAGCCCTTATAACTTCCACGGTAGCAGTCATTGGGATCCCACCTTCCCATTGCTTTCTATAGTGCCAGTAGCAATGCTCAAGTTTCTTGTAAAACAAACAAACAATAAAACCAGGTAGCGTACTAAATCCAGGGCTTAAAGTGGCTGGCAATAACATAAAAATGGTCTTGAGTGGTTCATATTTTTCATTATCATTAAAACATTTACTGAATGTCTGTGCAAGTCAGGACATTAAATGCAGCCTGGCCTGAACAAGTATGGAACGTGTCTTGAGTACACAGATATCACGTGGCAGGTCTGTGCCATGTGCTGGTAGGGAATGTGCTTCTGGTCTCACAGGCAGAATAAAGAGGAGAGAGAAGAAATCTACAGAGAGAATTCTGGGGGAGAGGTAGAATGGTGAAAAGGCATACGTGTAAACTGCTATTATTTAGGTGTGCTGAGGTGGAGATGACCTCTCCTTTCAGATTCAAGGCAGTTTATCATTTAGGATTTGGTCTGGCTGCTTAGAAAAGCCAACTCACCAGAAGGTTAAATAAGATAGAATGTATTCCTCTTACACACAAAAATAAGTTCATAAGTTGTGAATAGAGGAGTGCACTATTGCAGTAATTTGTTTTCATTATTTTAGTTTTAGAGACAGGGTTGGACTTGAACTCCTAGGCTCAAGTGAACCTCCTGCCTCAGCCTCCCAAGTGCTGGGACTACAGAGATGCACCATCACAATCAGTTTGCAGTATTTATTTTTGAAGAAAATTTACCTGGGGGTGGGTGATGGCTAAGTCAAAGCAGGGGAAACTGAGTCCAGGAGATTTCCTTAGGAAGCAGCTACTTGGTGAGATAATAAGTGGGACTGAAATGAAAGGACAGGATGAATGGAAGAGACATGGGAGAGAAAAATTTGCAAATTGGTGTGAAACTGGGAAAGTAGGGAACAAGCAGGAAAGAGGTAAAGATGATATTGAATATGGGTGACCTTGGTGGGACTTTCAATCCAAAGGGGAGGGCCATGTCTTTGGGGGAGGGACAGTCAGTTTCCCTGCAGGCACATGGAGCTTGTCCTTGTGAACTAAGCCTGAGCTGTTGTGGCAGTCACTCCAGGACAGCCTGAGGACCTTGTCTAACTGGTTCTGGAGTGTCAGCCTGATCATGCCACCCATGAAATGGTGTGGTTCCTTTGGGAGGGCAAACTTCTCAGCACTGATAAGATCAGTGGGATTAGAATGAGAAAGGGTGGCCATAAAAATACTGAAACTTAAAACACTGATACTCAGCACTTGGTGGCCAGACTAAGGCAACGTCATTGTCATTACACAATTGAATGCTGAAGCCTGGAACTGAAGCTGCTGGGAATCCTCACCCAAGACCTAGTCAGTGCACATTTGTTGTTAACTTTGTTTTCTTCTTTTGAAATCAATAATGTGCCTTGTAAAAATGAAAGAAAAAACTTTAGAAAATATAGAAAAGCAGGAAAAAATATAATAAAATGAAACAGCAGTCTCATTATCCAGAAATAAACTCTAACATATTGGTATATAATTTTCTATATCTTTTCTATCAATAATGTGTGTGTGTGTGTGTAAAATGGAAAGTATGTCTTTTAAGCCAAATTGGAGATTATAATTCTTTGTGATGTGTTATTTTCCCCATTTTAAAATGTTGTGAGAAAAATTGTGAACACTTTTCCAGCTGTAATATTTTCCTTTAACCTGTGAAGTGCCATCATACACTTACAACATTACAATATGTAAGCTGATATATATTTAGGAAATTGTGATTTTTTTTTGCTATTATAAGCAACACTGCCATTGCCATTCTTGAAGCTAAATATTCACACACAGCTCTAATGATTTCCTTATAAATTCCTATAAACAGAGTTGTTGGATCAAAGGGCACATCCATTTCTAAGGTTTGTGATAACATATAACCAAATTTCCCTCCAACAGCTTTTTCTTCAGTTTAGTCCCACCAGGATCATATGACAGTATCCATTTCTTTGCATACTCATTAATATAGGGTATTTTTAGTATTAAAATATAATTGCCAATTTGAAAAGTGAAAAGTGATAACTCATTATTGCTTAATTTTAATATTTTTATTACTAGGGAAATATTTTTTCACATTATTACCTTTTTGTTTTTGTTCTGTGGTCACTTGTTTATTCATATCCTTGTCCCTTTATCTGAGTGGATGTTTTAAAATAATTTATAAGAACATTTTAAAATAAAGTACATTTCCTTTTTGCCTGTCTTAAATTTTGCAAGTGTTTCCCCATTCTATGTTTATCATTTGTCTGGCTTCTAGTGAGTTTTTTTATATATATATTTAATTTTTTTTTCCTTTTATGATTTCTGCCTTTCCTATAATGCTTAAAAATCCTATCTCCACAATAATATTGCATAGATATTTGCCTTTTTGTTGTAGTATTTAATAGTAATTTTATGGAGCAGAGGAAATATAGTCAGGAATTTGTCTGACATAGAATCGGAGGACTTAGGCTGATAGGATGTGTGGGTAGTAAAGAGAGAGGAGTCAAGTGTGACTGAGTTTTCAGGCTTGGTAGACTTTAGTGAGGGTGGAACCACACTGACCAAAAACCAGGAATACAGGAAAAGAAACAAGTCTGTTAGGGTAGATAATGAGTTCGGTTTTGCACATGTAGCGTTTGAAATGCCTGCCAGAAAGCCTGGTAGAAATGCCGGACAGGCAGTTGGAAAAAGGGTATGGAATGCATGAGTAAGGTCAGGTTTTAAATACAGACACAGAAATCATCAGCAGACATTTGATAGTTTAACAACATTTTCTTTTCTGTGTATATCTCGGGCCAAGCACTAGGCTAAGCACTTCCCCAAATCATTTCATTTAGTCTTCCCAACAAAATTATGAGATAGAAATTATTATCCGCATTTTGCACATGAAGGAGCAGGCTTACAGAAATTAAATTCCTTTGCTAAGCTCTTACAACTAGGTAGTGGTAGAACTTGAATGTGAAATTAGGTAAATTTGCCTGATTCCAGATTGGTCTAAATCTCTAGCTCAATTTGCTATATTGCCACAGGCATGGATGAGCTCAAGCAGGGAAAGTCCGCGTTCCAACAATGGAGAAAGGTAAACCATAATGGATGGGCAGAAAAGGGAGGTTGTCAGTGAAAGGGTCTGAGAAAGAGGTCAGAGGGAGCAACGTGTATAGATGCTGATGGGCTACCAGCATGGGAGAATTTCGATGGTAGGGGCTTCTATCTTATATACTCTTAGATAAATGTGAGATCCCTCTTCTGACCCTGGCCCTCAAAAAATCTGTTACAATGCTTTGCACATAAATATTTCTTCCATGATGCTTTGGTGGTCTGTCAGTAATTTTCTTGCATCATCCTTCTGGGCTAGGCCATACCAGTCCCTGTGTCCTCACTGATACGGACTAGAGGCTCATTCATTGGAGACCCTCAGTACTACACTCTTGCCTTCTCTGAGAGCAACAGGAGTAGCCTCCTTGGTACTTGCTCTCCACACGTGCCGGGTCAGACCCCTCCCACAAATGGATAGCGTGCCATTTCTCCTTGTCTTGACTTTTTGCCTGAGTTGTTGAGTGACTATGGGATATATAACTTATCTTTGAATCATAGATTTTTTCCCCTTTGTTTATTGGATGTTTTCCTACATACTTAAGACTTTGTAAAACAGAAATGGAATCAACTCCTTTTCTTTACAGCCTGCATATTTAGTAGCATAGCAGACATCAAGCTAGAGTAGACTTTTGGAGCTGGATTTTATCGAGTGCTAAAGGAGTGTGGTATAATAGAAAAAGCACAGATTTAGGAATCAGGGGTTACAATTCTCACTCTGTCACTTCATATCTGTGACTTTGGGAAAATTATATAAATTCTTTAAGCCCTATTTCCTTCTTTATGGAGTGGAGGTACATTTCAAGTACTTCCCATACAGAATCCAACTTGGCCTGTCTCCAAATAATCTAAAAGGTGCTGTCCACTTCCAGACAGCTGCTGCAATCCTGAACCAATACTGATGACTCCCATCACAAGTTAGCACAGGTTTCAGACAAGCCTAGTGGATAAAAGGAGAACTCTTTGAAGACAACAGAGAAATGAGCTGTCACCTTAACTTGGCAGGCTTATTTATTAAAACAGTGATTTAGGAGATTTTTCCAATGCCACTGGTAGTTGTAGATCCCATTTGAGAACCCTAACCCTCAGCTTCAGGAATGAATATTCTTTAGGACAGCCTTGGCTTGTTCCTCTTGCTTGGTGTAATTATTAACAGTGTCCCTTTCACTCTCAAGAGTTTCAGTTTGCATGATAAATTATATATGGTCATCTCGTACAGGCTTTTTCCAGGGTAAAGTTCATCTCTTTTAAGATATGCTCCTTGTATTAATCTAAGAATAATGAGCTTACCATTTCTACAACAAATCCTTTGGGGTCCCATCTTGCAGTCATTTAAATATTTCTTCAGAACAATAATTAAGAGCTCACATAAGCTAATGACTAACTCCCTCTGCTTCTCTTAATGGCAAAAGCAAGTAAGGTAACTTCGCAGGGCCTCACCAAACACAGCAACCCGGGGAGGGAAACACGATGGTTTGTCTCTTCAAATTTATATTTGCAAAGTAATTTTCAGTCATTTTAATTAGTTTTTCTGTTTTATAAACTTAAGAGTATGTACCCACATTGACGCTGTGCCTTCTGAGTTATCATCCCAGGCTTGAATTCTGAGCACTTCATATGCCTCACACACCTTTTACGAACTTGCATCATCTACTTTCCGGATCTGGGAGAGGGTGTGCAGTGGTGAAACAATTTGAGGGTGGTAAGATTGTCAAAACATCGCCAGAGATGCTTCGGGAGTGACTCTGGAGAACAGGTTTCCACAGTGCAGTGTGGCAGCTGGGAGGAGGGGCCCCGTGACAGTCCCAGCTGCTCTCTCCAGAAGGAGGGAACAAGATGGATCTCAGGTGGGGCAGACAGCTCCTGATGAAGCATGTAATTGTGGGGGGGGGGGGCAGTGAGAGGAAGAGGAGGCGAGGAAGACTTACCTGCATGAGAATGCCTTTCCATCTATTGACTGTCTGGTCTGAATCCAGTTTACAGCTTGTCCCCAGGTACCTGACTCCTGTCTGCAACCTATTTTTGACAGAAGAAAATAAGTTCAATGCAAGGCAGGGGAGCACAAAAAGGTTTGCCCACCCCCCCCGCCCCGCTCCCCCAAAAAACCGTGCTTGAATTGTCTTTGTCTTGTGGGAAAATGTGCAGCCGCAGAGGAAGGAACAGAGCCATTAAACCAGAAGAGAACTATGGCATCATGTTCGTTGAGATGGCCCTTCCACAGCCTTCTCTCAAGTCTTCTAAAGAGAGTACAAATGGAGTGCAGGATAGGAAGCCCTACCTCTTGGGTAATGGTGTCACTGTGGGGTGACTAGAAATGGCTGGGGTGTCACTCCTACCAGAGGATGTCTAGAAGACCAAGAATTCTGATACTTTCCATTCCAAATGAATCTTCAGAGATCCTGCAACACAACTCTCTCACTTTATTTTGAGGGGACTTTCAGGTTCAGAGACCTAGAGTGGCTTTTACAAAGGCTTTAGTGGACTGCCAGCCTGGGGTGCTTACCAAGCTACTTTAGTCTAAAAGCCTTAAAAATATAAACTGAGAGTAATTTCTTCCCACTGTGAAGAATTATCATGAGACCTAAATGAATGCTGCTGGAAACAAACTGCACATACTTCCTGCCTCGCCAGGGAGCTTGCTCACCATGGCTGGCCACTGTCCCTGAGAAAGGGATTTCCTGCCTCCAAAGAGGCAATGAAGCTGAAGCTTCAGGACTTTTTCCAAGGCCCTGGACCTAATTTTGTATGTTTAGTTTGTGTTCTTTTGCTTAAAGGGTGCCCTCCCCCCAATTTGATAAGCTTCAGGCCCCAGAAAACCTGAAACTTGTCCTGCCTATCCTGTATCATAAATCTAAACGTCTGATGTTCCAATATGCTCCAGATCTAAAGGGGAGATCAGATATAGATGAGGATGACTCAGTCTGGCTTAGGCTTAGGAAAGCCAGGCTTGAGGCCTGCAAAGAAGTTGGGTCAGGTGTAACATGGAGGACTGGGCCACACCATGTCTCAAATTTCTACCTCTCTCCTTGTTGCTACCCTGTTTGTTCCTTGTCCAGATCAAACTTGTCTCTCAGGATTTTAGATCGGGCAAAGGTCTGATTTTGTCATCATTTCTAATTTTGCAGGTGTTAAGAATGGCTTAAACACCTTGGGTTCCTGAATTCCCCTCCCTGGGAACTAAAGCCACAGTGTTGGCTAACTCTTTAAGCAGGTGGAATATTTTTCTCGCTTGTTAGATATAATCTGCCTGGTGTGTCCCTGTGTGGGTAGAAACCAGTGACGGAGGTCTACCTATCTAAGCACTTCAACAATCCACAGTGCAATTCTATACACCTTCACTTAGTGTCCATCATGAGAAAAGCTTCTGAGTTACCCTCCGAGGAGAGATAAAGCTGATCAAGACAATACCTGTGGACAGTATTTAAAACTTGCCCCCCATTTCAGATTAATAGCTGCCATTTATTTACCACCTACTATGGGCCTGACATTTTATTGTATATATCATCTCTAGTCTTCTCAACAACTTTATAAGGTAGTCATTATTATTCTCATTTCATTGATGTGGAAACCAAGGTTCAGAGAGGTTATGTGATTTGTCCCAGCCACACATCTAGGACATCCCTCTGCTTGTTCGCTGCTTGTGGAGGCTGAAGATTAGGGTGTGTAATGTCAGAGGAGGAAGGCAGAAAGACAGTGTCATGCCAAACCTTCCATTTGCTGCTTCACACAGGGCTGTGTCTAAATCCCAGTTCTAACACTCACTAGTCTTGTGAGGCCTTAGGAAAGCTGCTGTCAATCTTGGTTTCCTCATACACAAATTGAACAGAATATCCCACTTTATAAAGCAATTGGAGATGAAATGATTTAATGTGAACAGAGCTCCATTCCCAGCACGTCCAGGTACAAAGTCGCTCATTTTGGTACAGAATGCTCATCCCCTAGACTTGTATGCACAGTGTCTCTCTTCCTCCAGGTTTTCACTGAATTGTCTTCTTCTCAGTGAGACCCTCCCAGGCGACCCCATCTTAAAGTCTAACCCCATGCCAACTCACCATATCCCCTTTCTGCCTTATTTTCTTATCAAGTAGTATATCACAAATTGAACTTATTTATCTTTGTCTCCAAGAAGGTAAATCTTTTGAGGCAAGTAATTGTTGTCTGTATTATTATTTCTATGTCATTTCAAGCACACAGAGCTATGCCTGGTGTATGGTAGGCACTCAATGTATTAGGTTACTAAGTATGAAATGTCTGATTTCCTTAAGTACTAAATTTGACAACATAGTATCTGTGACATTTTACTTTGACACTTCTTACTTTATTTTTATTGTAAAGGTACATCCTCATTCTTTCAAATGCATGTTTTGACTTGTGATTATCTTTCACTTTTTTTTATTAACAGAATGATTTTTGTACAACCATAGATAAGTCAAAAATTTGTATTATTTTCAAATATGAGTTCCATTGTAAAACCAATACAACATAGCTCAAAGTATCAATGATGTGTTTGAAAAGGATGTGGCTAATGAACACACATTGTGTCGATGGTGTAAAAAGTTCCATTCTGGTAAGTTTAATCTTAAAAATGAGTGATGTGGACAACCTGAAACCAAGGTGGATGATGATAAACTAAAAACTGTAGTGGAAGCAAATTCATCTCAAACTATGCATAAATTAACAACAAGTTTGATGTTACTATTCCAACAATAATAAACCATTTAAAAAAATTGACATGGTAAAGAATCTGGATAGATGGGTACTACATAAATTAAACATACATCAAAAGAAAAATTGTCTCGAAGCTTGACTTTCTTTGCTGTCACAACATAAAGGCAAGCCATTTCTATAACATATTGTTACATGTGATAAAAAATAGATTCTTTTTGACAATCACAAGCATTTGGTACAATGACTGCATGAAGATAAAATGCAGAAACACAGTCCAAAACCAAATATTCATCAAAACAAGCTAATGGTGTCTGTTTGGTGGTCCAGTGCTGGTATTACCCACGACAGCCTCACAAAGCCTAGTCAGTCGATTACAGTGTATGTCTAAACCAATTGGACGAAATGATGAGGATGTTTGTGATTAAACAGCCAAGATTCCACAGACAGGCCAAGCTTCTTATAAGACAATGCTCAACCACATGTCACACAAACAACGCTGCTCAAACTACAGAGACTGGACTTAGAAATTCTCTGTCATCCAGCATATTCACCAGACCTTACACCAAATGACTACCACTTCTTCCAGACTTTAGACCACTGTTTACAAGGAAAAAATATTCAATTCTCAACAAGCTGTGGAAAATGCCTTTTGCGATTTCATCGCCACTTGCTCTCCAGGCTTCTTCACTGCTGGCATAAACAAGCTTACCCGTTAAGATGGCAAAACTGTGTCAATAGTTTAGGTGCATACTTTCATTAATTGTACTGCTTCTTGTCTGAAATATAATAAACTAAACTTTTGATTCAAAATCAGACATTTCATATTTAATGCCCCAATAATATGGGCCAAATAAATGAATGAAAAAAAAAAAAAATCTTTGGTGCTTGAAAGGCCTAGGTTTGAATTTGGCTTTTTTCTTACTAGCTGGGTACATTATTTAAATGCACGGGGGTGCCTTACCTAAAATGTCTAGTCCTTGGCTTCCTCATTTGTAAAACGGGAAGAATAATAGTACCTATTAAGACTGCTGGGATGATTAAGCGACACAATGTATAAAAACTCTGGCACATAGCAATTGCTCCAGAAATGTTTGCTATTATTATTGCTTATAATAATCTGACTAGTTGTTTAAATAAGAGAGGATAAGAGAGGAGGCTAAAAGTCATGAATGCCCTTAGCATTTTCAGCCCAGTCCTTGTCCTTGTTAGACCATTACAGTTGAATGGGTGTGGCAGAGCTCACTGTTCACACATGCCAGGTGCTGAGAGGTCAGCGTTACCATTTCATTAAGAACAGGTTGGGGGAGCTCAAATGACTTGCTGGAGGTTACTCAACTCAAGACCGGGGTGCTCGGGACCCAAGTCCAGTCAGTTGTTCTGCCTCCTGATCTTACATTCTCTCTCTACAGTGGGGGGAGGGGGTGGGGGTGGCAGCGCCCTGTGGCCTCCAGAGATCTGCCATCAGAGGGACCTTTCACTGACCATCCCCTCCCAAACAGTACTTTTTGACACTCAGTTTTCTCAGGCACAACATGGAAAATAAAATCCACACCTCACACGTTTGTGGCAAGGAGCACCGGCGAAAACAAGCTCTTTGGAAACTCTAAAGCGCTGTGCAAATAAGTGCTGTAACAGACAATAACACACCAGCCCCTTAGTTTCCAGTCCCGGGAGTCGCTCCTGTCTCCACCCCCTGCTAGACCGCGGAGTAGGAAGGAGGATTAACCCCTAGGGGAGGAGTTCCGCCCCTCGGCCCCCGCCCCGCCGCCGACGCCTCTCCCTGGCGCCCACGTTGTGCTCCCCGGGTCTCTTTCCTGCGCCGAGCCCAGGCTGCGCTTCCCGGGTCCCGCACTGCACGGCGGGCCGGCAGCCAGGATGCAGGTCCCGCACAAGGAGCACCTGTACAAGCTGCTGGTGATCGGCGACCTGGGCGTGGGTAAGACCAGCATCATCAAGCGCTACGTGCACCAGAACTTCTCCTCGCACTACCGGGCCACCATCGGCGTGGACTTCGCGCTCAAGGTGCTCCACTGGGATCCAGAGACAGTGGTGCGCCTGCAGCTCTGGGACATCGCAGGTGAGTGCCCGGGATGGGGTCCAACGCGGGGAGTCCCAGGGCAGCGGCGTGCGGCCAAGCGTGAGATCCAGATCACTAGGTTGTCAGGCAGGAGACTTTTCGAGGTGGTTTGGAAACTTAGTTTCAAAGAAAAAAAAAAAAGTTTTTTGCTCTAACTGAAACTTCAAGCGCATTCCCCGATGCTTTGGAGCTATTGCTTTAACTCCGCAACCCGCACCTTCCGCTGGGATCTCTCCACCGAGAGCAGGCCTCCCCGAGGAACCAGAGGGAGATTGTCTACAATTGCATTATCTTCTCTTCTGGACTCCAGCTCATTTTCTGGGCGCGGGCAGTCCTGCCGGTGACGCGCAGCCCATAGTGTCACGCACGTCCTTGTGTGCCAGAGCCGACCGAGGCGAAGCCCCTAGCCTGGTTAACAGCAGAAATGGGGAGAGGCCCAGGCTGGCTGGAGTTTGCCCATGCCTGTTTTCAATCGCTCGCTTCATCCCAAATTTCACCACCTTTACCCTTCCGCCCTTTAGTCAAGGGAGTTTGAGGGTTTTTTTGCCTTGAGGAAGCCAAGGACTTTTCTGTGTATATATCAGGGGCAAAGTATTTTTCTCTCTCTCTCTCTGGCTTTATGTCTTCTACCAAAAGGAGGTTGTATATATATTTTAAGGCCACTTTTGTGTAAGGGCCTATGGTAGCCATAAGATTTCTTGATTTGGCCCTAAAGTTTTCATTGAGAGATCTGGAAAATGAGTATTTATTTTATTTACTTACTTACAATGGTTTAAAACAGAATTTAACTCTCAGAGTTTTTACCAGAAGTTAGGCCCAGTCAAAAGTGAGGGTGCAAAGTGTCTACTCCAAGAATGAATCCCTGGGCTAAAGCTTTTAACAACCTGAGCATGTCCAGTCCCTCACCACAGATTTTGGCTCCGCCACTAACTAACCTGCTCAGTGGCTTTGGACAAGTCGCTTCAGCTCAATTGCATCCCTGTTAAGTGGAAAGGGCTTGGACAATGAAGTCTCAGGAACCTTCCTGCTTAGAAGTTTTAAGGTCCTCTGGATTCTCCATGGACCAGTTTAAACAGTCTCACTTCCTTTCTGACTGTTCCGTGGTCTGTGGCACCAGGAATCTTTCTTTCTAAGTGCTGGACCCAAACTAGCCACTTCTTTTTCAGAAAATTGGTTCATTTCAGCTGGTGCATTTGATTGGAAACATTTTATCAAGGCTTGGAACCATAACAAATGTGGAAAATTTCTCAGAGGGCATTTCTGGTCTGGGGACTCCAGTGCCTTGTTAATCATTATCTGCCAGGTCTTATGATAAAACTCTTGGCATGTGGGCAAATTGATGCATTTGGGATCATCTTCAGCAGCTCTAGTACCACACGGGTTATCTGAGACCAGAAGATGTTATCAGCCACTGTCTGAATGGGCTTTTTCATCTAAAAAAAATTCCCTGTGAGTCTGTGCACTTTGTTGTTGTAAGTTTTAGTGCCTTTTATGCAGCCAAACTCTACTGGCTGCATAAAAGTCTCTAGGACTCAGATTTAGAAACAGCTTGCTGTTTAAAAGGGGATGTAGCTGTAATTTGGACTTTTGTGTCCAATCTAAGTAACAATGTGACATCAGGCATGTTGCATGTCTGTGTGTCTCAGTTTCCTCACCTAAACAGGGGAGACAGAGGGGGAAAGTTATTAATAGTCCAAATTCCAGAGTCAAACTGCCTCTGTCTGAAATCCTATTTTACTCCATGTGTAGCAGGCAATCTAAGGTAAGTTCCCTAACCTCCTCGTTTTAGTTTCCTTATCTGTAAACACAGAATGCTTTCTTCCAAGAAATGAGATCAAACAATGCTAGTTAAAGGCGATGGTGCCTACTAGCTGGGAGATCTACAAGCATTATTATTATATTAGCTGCCACTTTTTGAGCCTGTGTAAATGGTGGGCAAGGAGGACATGATATACAAGTGCTGATTAAGTCCTAATAAATTGTGATTTCTGTATTACACGTATATTTTGTCCCCCAATACCTATCACCATTTTCAGCTGTACCCATTTTAAAACATACTGTCAGGAGCAATTTAACTCCCAATCTTGCAAATGCTTCCTGAGCCATGATTCTGGACTGAGGTTGCCATGGAGGCTGGAGTCACAGAAGTCTGTAAATCAGAAATCTGAAGTCATGGGAAGTCATTTCTACTGATACGCGGTGGGGTGGGGTGGTGGCATTCTGTTCAGCATCTCAGCAGGGAGCTTCTTTTTCCCAGACCTCTAATCCTCCATGGAAACCTGTCTTTGGCAGCCTCCAGCCCAAAGGTGAATGATGTGACTTTACAGAGTTTTTTCTTTTTATACATTAATTAGGCAATACTATGATTACTCCAGTTATACTTTCAAAGAGAGCTATACAATTTTGTCTAGAACTCTTTTTTTTTTTCCAAGACAGAGTCTTGCTCTGTCACCCTCGGCTAGAGTGCCAGGGTGTCAGCCTAGCTCCCACAGTAACCTCAATCTCCTGGGCTCCAGTGATCCTCCTGCCTCAGCCTCCTGAGTAGCTGGGACTACAGGCATGTGCCACCACGTCTGGCTGATTTTCTATTTTTTTTTTAAATAGAGACAGGGTCTCGCTCTTGCTCAGGCTGGTTTTCAACTCCTGACCTCAAGCCATCCTCCCACCTCGGCCTCCCAGAGTGCTAGGATTACAGGCGTGAGACACCACACCCAGCTTATGTAGAACTCTTGATGTGCTTTTGAACTCAGTGGTAGGCACTGGGACAGTTATAGAAATAGTAGCTAACATTTCTTCAGCATTTATTCTTATAATTGTCCAGGCATATTTTATGTTGAATTTCCAAGTAAAATAGCTGGTTAGGTGTTAGTTCTGGAATTTAAAATTTGCCCATTAAATCCAACACCTAGGTTTTTAACAGCTTTGCTCTATTCACCACAATTTAAAATTGGAGTGCTTCAGACATAGTCAAAATATACTCTAAATAATATATATTCCAAAAATATAATATTGGACATTGGGCAAGCCATGAAATCTTGCCGGATCTCAGTTGCCCCATCTATAAAATGGTGATTATCTTATTTTCCTGCAATTTTAGTTATTTCTTGCAGTCTCTGTCAGCAAAATGTTATATTATCACTGTGCCCAGGGTATAGGTAGCACATGGTAATTTATTCCAACTTCTTTACTTGCTACCTTTATGACTTGTGCCAGTTACTTAGCCTCTATGTCTTGGTCTTCTGTCTGTAAAATGGGTATAATAATACCTGCATCTTAGAATTGTTGTAAGAATTAAATGAGGTAATTCATACAAAGCTGTGCCTGACACATAATAAATGCTAAATAGTTACTAGCTATTTTTCTTGCTGTTATAATAATTATTATTACAAACTTCTCTCATGTACATTTTCCTACTTGATCTTCCCAGCATCACTGAGGGTGTAGACTGAGCAGATGATGTTAAACCCACTTTATGTTAGAGAAGATCAAGAATCAGAGAGGTAGGGGACTTGCCTAAGGTGACAAGTGGCAGAGGAGGACAGGAACAGTAGGTCTATTTAACTTCAGTTTATACAGATAGTCTGTTGGTCATCAGAAAGTCTGACTCTAGAATTAAAAAATATAGTAGAAAATAAATTAGGCTGGCACATTATTTAGAGAGCACTTCTTCACCATGTGAAAGTTTTACTGCAGGGCTCTGTTAAATAATAAATGCCTCTAACTACTTAAAACAGGATCACCGTATGAGAAAAATATTTCCATGTGAGACACATCTATACTAACTTTCCCCACCTAAGCCATGTGACAAGGAAGCACAGGAATTCATTAACTGTCCCAGAGGCACAGTAACAGGGAAGGCAGCTGGGCCCAGAGTCAGGAGTCCTTGGGCTAGCTGACTCTTCACACCAGGGGCTGCAACACTCAATTGGGTCACGGCCCTGTGTTGTTCTGAGTTTGTAAAGTGCTTTCAGGTTGTGAAATTCACCTGAAGAAAGGGTTTGGACTTGACCATCTCTTCAGTACCTATTTCTAAAAAGTGAAATTCTCCAAGGAGTTTAACAAGAAGAGTGTTAAATGTCAAGGTAATAGATCTAGGAATGTAGAAAGAGCTAAATTTGGCAACCGTGTGTCAAGCAAAAAAAAAAAAAAAAAAAAGGAACATATCAAGTCTAGACCATACTCTGCTGGGCTGCTGGGAAGTTTATTGCCTTGTTTCTAGCCTGGCTAATTATAGGTTTTCTAAATGCCATGTGAAATAACCTGCTATGCGCTTACAGGTAAATAATGTGTTCATGGAGCAAAACTGGTGAACATTCTAGGTAGGGCAAGGGATATGTGGAGAGAGAATCTCTTAGTTTCTTGCAAAGCAACTGTTAGAGTCTGCATCCGTCACAAACATATGGGCCATAGGCCTGTAGCACATGTCCCATCATCCGGGTTTTAGAGGACTAGTTCTGACAAGAAAGCAAATAGCAGCTGGAGCAAGGAAAACTAAGTCATTTGAGAAAGGGTGGGAATGGGAAGGAATAGCTCTGTATATGTGGTTGGTTTCTCCAGAAATGTGTACATAAAGTGCCTGGTATATGATAGGCACCGTGCAAGGTGAGGGAAACACAAAGAAGGACAAATAATTGAATAAGACAATCAAGTCTGACCATCAGTCGTGACCGCAGTTTAGTGGGCATGATGACACAAAGGTAAATCACTGTAATGGTGAGTAAAGACTCTTGATAGAGGTAACTTCACAATACCCTTGTGGTGTAGAGGGGTTCTTGCCCACACTGCATTCTTCTACTCTCTGAGACTAAACCCGAGAATGTTGGACAAAGCCTCTGAGCTAGTGTGATATTTTCCGTGAGTGACTTCAGGGCCACACAACTTGGGACAGAATTTCATCCTCTGACTCTAATTCTGTCCCCTTCTCTTGAGGATCTCATTCATTCCCAGGGCTTTAAACTCTATGCAGATGACCCCAGGACTGTGCCTATGGCCTTCTCATGAGCTTCAGACTTACAATTCCATCTTCCTGCAGAACATCTCCTTTACGATATATCACATACACTGCAAGATCAACATGTCTCTAACAAAGTTTTCATTAAAACCAGGATTGCTTTTTTTTCCTCATTAATAAAGTAATATGTGCTCAATGTAGCACAAGTGGAAAATGTAAAAGAGAAATAAGGCAATATGTGTAACCTAAACATTTATATCCTCGTAATATGCTAAAGTAAAAAAAAAAAAAAAAAAGAAAAATAACAAGGAAGGAATAAAACCAGAATACATTCTCAATTGCCCCACTTAATGATTAGTATTATAGTAAATGATACTATTTATAAGTCTACACTAGACATCTTCCCCCACTCACTGGACTTCCTAGTTTGTGTTAATCATACTACCTTTCCCCCAGTCACTTAGACTTGAAACCTCTGCCATCTTTCTCCTCCCTGACCCTCACATGATATCAGGCTCCAAGTCAGTTGGCGAATATGCTTCTCCCCCTGACTACTCTAGACCAGGGACAGCACTGTTTTCACATACTTGTTCTGCCATCATAGCCTCTTGGCCAGCTCTAATCTCCTCCTCCTTTAATTCTCATGTACATGGAAGCCAAGTTTATCTTCCTAGAACATCACGTTGGTGGCTTCCCACTGCCTATGGATTATATACACCATGATGAGAACAATGAAGGGGACACGGCTACAGTGTTAGGAGGCTGATGACTAGAAAGAGAACAGATCCAAGTCACAGAGCTACTGAGGGAGGACTTTGTAGTCCAAAACTGAAAGAGGATCTATTTGCCAGAATTATTCTGGTGGTTAAATTGCAAATATTGCTTTGGTAAAGTGATAAGTATAAGGAATTTTCACTACCACTACTCCAACGTTCAGTTTAGCATGTCCATCCTTTCCTAATTTGCCTGCTGCTTCCCTCTCACCACTGCCTTCCTCACACATCATAATCTCTGGCTAGGTCAGATTCCGAGAAGTCCTCACCATGTCTTTGCATCTCCATGTTAGGGCCAGGTTAAGTACCCTCATTGACTTTCTTTTAGCGCTTGATACTTGCCCTACAGAGCACTTGTCAAAACAGTGATTAAATAATTTCATCCATGATAATTTTGAAATATCTTTATGCCCCACCAAAATCTAAGAGTCCATAAGAGCAAAGACTAATCTGTTTCAATCATCCCTAAATCCCTCTCCTTATTAAGTGAATGAATACATTTTCCCAGGCAAGATCTTACATCTCTCAAATATTCAAGTTTTTAAAATACTTTTAAAATAAAATGCAATAGAATAAAACAAAAGCAAATTAAGTAGCACTTCAGTCTTCAATGAGGGTTTCTAGGTTGCTGACAAGAAGACCACAATGAGACAGACCCCTGGGTTTCCTTATACTTATCACTTTACCAAAGCAATATTTGCAATTTAACCACCAGAATAATTCTGGCAAATAGATCCTCTTTCAGTTTTGTGGGTAAGGAAGCTAGGCCATGCATAAGTACAACATGACACCTGGTACATAGTTGTTGCTCAGTAAAAGTGGTTTGGTGCTAAGCAGTCACTGGGATTGACACTAGAGTCATTGCTCACCTGATGCATTTTTTAGAATAGATGTCTTGAGTTATGCTTAGAACCCTTTCTCTTCCTCTTCAGGTGATTCACTTCGGGGAATCCTTCAAAGCTTTCAAATCATTGAGAACCCTTTTTATTTCTTTCATTTTCTTTCATTCTAAGATGCACATTCACAGAGAGATATGGTGACTCTGTTGCTGCTAGGGTGGGAATCAAGTTTATTCTAGGGAGGGAAGATCGTCATCTTCTATGTTGTTGTACCAGAGTGATCTCCTTCAGCTTGGCAAAGTCAAGGCTGAGACTCTATCCTGGAGTTCCAAAATATTGAACTTTACTGATTTTTGCAGCTGCTCGGGAATTTGGTTAGGCAGTTAAATGATCTTAAATTACTCCTTGAAAATAACTCAGGTTTTAACTTCCACCATTCTCCTCTCCCTTTGGTCACCCACTCTCAGGCAAATCCTATCTCTTCCGTTAATACCTTGTGAAGTAACTGTCTCATCCCTCTTTTCAATAGCCATGTCATCATCACAACTCATCTGAGCTAGCGTGGCAGCCTTCTCATGCCTTCCCCTCCTGCAGCTTCTCTGCCCTTCAGTTTGTAATCCCCAGAGCCGATATTCCTCGGCACAATGTCTTTCTCCAGTTTGATATTCTCCAGCTTGGCATCCTTCAGTAAGACTAGCATCACTTTCAGAATTAAAGGCTGAACTTTTTAGCATGAAATTCAAGGCTTTGCATGATCAGGCCTCAGTCACTCATTGCAGTCTCATCTGTGATTCTTGACCATTTCAGGTGCCTTACGGTGGCCCCAATTTACCTACCTTCTTCTTTATGCTGTAGCTCACACAGTTGCCTCTGGCTGAAAGCACTTTCCTCTTTGCTTAGATGACTCCTATGGGCCCTTCCTCATTCCATCCATGTCACCTTCTCTAGAAGGTCTCTGTTGACACCATATGATTATGGGAGACCCTGTTTCTCTGCTCTCCATAATATTCTATGCTTACCTTAGCCCACATTAGAAATCCTCTACTACTCTGCTGGAATGTCTTTTCCCTCCCAGCTGTATCCCTAGGTCCTAACACATAGTACTAGACATGTAGTAGGTGTTAAATAAAAAGTTTTTCAGTCAACTGTTACAACATTGCCTTAATTCTAAGACATATCATTGATCTAAAAATTTCCCATCAAACAAAAATTACTTACCCAATTGTATGCATGATTGAAAAACTTTATAATTTTACAAACATTAACATATAAAAAATGCATACATTTTAGAATTGAGAAAATGGTGACCACATTTCTTAAGGAGGTATTCTATATTTTTTCAACTATAAAAACTTGTGAGTAGCCTTAACTACCATTCTTAAAAGCTGTGCTCCTTCATTTAACAAAGTTTTCATAATTTGGAGTGAAATACCCTTCATTTGGAGGTCACATGGGAAAACTATATTTTCTTTATGATTTTGGGATACATTATATAAAGCAATAACCTCTTAAGAGGTAATTTTATGGAGTTAAAATCTTGAGCACTCATCAGAACCACACCAGGCATTTTGGAGGTGAGGAAGCTTGATCTGGAAAGGAGGTGGCATTAGTTTCTCAGGCCACACAGCTTATTAATGGTAAAACTATTAGTAGAACCAGAACACAGGATTCCCTGACTTACTACTGATGAGGTTTGAAGAATTAAAAACTTATTTTTTGACACCAAGTGTTTTGATGCTGCCTTAAGCACTGGGGTATTAAGATAATTGAGTCCTTGCTATTCCTCGTTGGCTGCCGTGTTTACTGCCTCTGTGCCTTTGCGCCTGCTCCTCCTGCTCCTGTGCCCTTCTCTGTATTTCCCCCTATCCAAATCCTACTATGTTTAAGGCCCATCTGAAAGGGCAACTCCTCCACAAAGGCTTCCCTGATTCTCCCCTGTCAGTAGTAGCTTCTTTCTCCCTTGAAGCCCATGCAACTTTTCTTTCCCTCCCTTGTAGCTCTTCTCCCATTGACTTTCTATTAGAGTTATTTTGTGCCTGTCCAGATATCCTTCATGATTTTTAGCAGACTCTGCCACAAGTTTCTTGTTCCATAATTTAATGAAATGACTGTAGAGTCAGCAAAGAAGTGGAGAAGGAGAAAATGCCAAGGAGGAGGATGAACCAAGCAAGGACAGGCTTTTGGAAGCAAGAGGCAGAGAATTTTAAGAAAAGGATAGTCAAGTTTCAAATGTCTTCTTACTTTTTGTTCCAAGTCTCTACATTTTTGTAGTTCATGTTATTCCAACGCATTTTTTAGCCTTTGTTCTTTATCATTTATATTCAGGTTTAACTTTTAATTAGTTTATCAGCCTTGCATAAAACTACCCTCTCAAGAGGAATCATGAAAAAGTTAGCTCCTTGTGTACCTTCTCAGTCTAATGCAAAGAAAATATGTATAGTGTGGGGAAGCAAACAAATTTCAATGTCACCTATAGAATGAAGTTTTAAAAAAATTGACTTAAATTTGTGTTTTAAATTATTTGTTGGGAGGACTGTTTTCCTCTAAAATATAATGTGTTATTAATAACCATCATTTATTAAATGTCAGGGATAGTACTATGCATTTATTAATATACGCATTATTTCATTTACTGCTCACAATGAGCTTATCTGGTAGACAATTTTATTAACCCCATTTTAAAGATAATGAAACTATATTAGGCTATAAAACAGATAAATAAGCAGAAAAACACATACAGCTTTTTCAAAGTCTCAAAGATAGGGGCAGTGCTGGGAAATGCACCAAGATTTGTCTAGCTACAAATCCTATTTTCTGATGACTCCATTCTACTATTTCCTGATGTCTGATAAACAGTGCAATATTTTTCACATTTGGATTATTTAAATTGCATTTAGAAAATGCAAGTTATATATTTTAAAGGAGTAATTTATTAATTTTTGGAACTTTACACTTTGGGATAGATCTAAGAATTGCATGAGTGGAATTCTTTGCACACATCATTGCTGACACCATATGGTTGGTTTGGTTTAATAACAACCATCTTTGTATACTATTTTTGGCAGCAAAACCACAGTTTCTGAGGGACATAAGTCTCTAGTTTAAGAATCAAAGCTAAGAATAGCTGTGATGCCTGTTGGTATCAGAATAAAAATAAAGATTTATATGGTGGTAGAGGGATCTGTGTGTGTGTATTGTGTGGGGGCTGTGGTGTGTGTGTGTTTTAAATTTAAAGAAAAAATAGACTAGGCTTTAGAGGCTAAAGCACAAGTTCTCAAACTTCCTGTGTTTACCACATCTATATCCTTAATCTCAAAGTAATTTTTTCATCATGCCTCTAGGCCAAAAGAAACACCAAACGACTCTGTCCATTAAATAGTTAACACCAAACAACTTAATAAGTATCGTGTTCTAACAACTTAATAGCCGTAAGTAAAAAGTGGAACACATACATTAAAAGAAAATTATTTTTATTTTGTGTTTAATAACTACAACTTACTGTAGGCACGTGTGTGCCTTTGGCCATGGAACCTCTCAAATCTTTGAGTCAGAGTGGACACTATCACCCTCATTTCCTGTTTCACATTGATTTTCACATGATTTTTCCTTTTTATCACAGAAACTTCCAAAAACCTAGTTTCAAAAAGATATAATGACATTAAAAGGAATGTAGTGTTACAGCTGTGAACTGCCGCAAGCTGCCAGTTTCTGAGGTGTCTGATTGATCTTGGTACTACTGTGCTTGCCTTGAAATTACAAAATATCCTGTTGTACCTGTGAGTTCACTGTGGCACCCCAGAGCACCTGGGCCTACATTTGGGAGTTATAGCTCTGGAGGAATCTGGAAATTCCCGAAGAGTGAAATGTTTAGATTATAGGCTCTCTTGTGAGTTATTTACAAAAGTATCTTTAAAGGATACTTAGAGATATTGTCTCAAATGTTAAGTAATTTAAAGATAACTTTTTATTTAGTTCATTTGAGTTTACAATTCAGTGGAGGTATTTTTAGGTTGTTTATTTAATTACAAATATGAGATGCTGATCCTTCTATCTTGATCGGGGGTGGGGAACCTTTTCATGTTGAGAGGCTGTATTAATTTAATCAAATAAGGCTGCATTCAAGAAATTTCAATTAGATATCCTTAAAAATGTATATTATTTTGTAAAAATCTAACTACTATGTACTTAATAATTTCAAAAAATTAAAACTAGTTGTTAATTTTAAGTTAACTAACCTTTTAATGACTTTGTCATGTCTGCTTTTTGTTGGAAAGCATTTGAATATTTGGTTGCAGCATGGAGGTCCGCAGTTTCCATTGATCCCCTGAGTGGGTATCAGTCATTTGGGACCTTAAGGGTGTCTTGATTTGGAGTAGGTAGAGCAAGGTAGATTCACAGCAATGAGTATTTGAAAAGCAAGAAAGCATTTTTCGGGCATGTTGCTGAAGGCATGGATATTCTGCATTTTTCCATTTTTCAATTGAAACTTTCTTAGCATCAAACAATGACTTTAAAATGTCATCTACTGAGAGCACAATCAATTCCATCTATAGTTCTTTAGGTGCCTTGGTGATATCAATTAGGTGAGGCTGAAATGCTAATTTGAGTGTGATGTCATAATTCTCAAACTCAGTGAACCTGTCATTGTATTCTGCAATTAATACCTCTATAACAGCTGCGCATTCTTTAAATGATTCGCATATATCATCCTGCTCATCAATGACCTTTGCTAACTGGGGAAAATGTTCATCTAAAATTTCCTTTTGAAGAAGTGTTTTGAAAAAAGATAGCTTTTTTTGAAATGCTTGGATATTTTTGGTCACATGTCATATAGACTTTTACCTTGAAAAGAAATATTCAAGTCATTTTGCTTTGACATGATACCACACAGACATGCTGCATCCCTATAGAAATCTTCTTTCAATAATTCACATTACTCATTCTGTCATTCATAAAATTTAACTGTTCTCACAGAGATAAGGTTTTGGCTAACACCTGTTCCCATGATAACCCACACACTTTAGAATGATAAGGCAAATCCACACTGAATACCTCCTCTTTCAATTTTAGCATGTTATGAAACTGACGATGCTGTGTTGCATTTGCAGGAATATAATTAACATACTTATAACTTGTTGCAAAGTTTCACTTAAAATAGTAGCTTTAGCACAGAGATTTTGCTGATGCAAGATACAATGAAAAGAAACGAGAGCATCTGGATTTGTTAATAATTTTTTTATCTGTGTAATAAACCATTCATGTTTTCCTGTCATGGAAGGTCGCATCGTCTGTACATACACTCACTAAATTTATGAAATTCAGTCCAACTTCACGACATTTATCTTGAAAGTTGTTGAAGATATATATTCCCCGTGTTCTGTTCATAAGAGTGCCCAAAGTGAGTAACTCTTCTTAGCAAAGAAAATCTTCTGTTATGACCTGAATGAAGTATAAAACCTGTGCCGAGTCAGTGGTATGAGTTGATCTATCCAAAGTGATTGGATGATATATATTTTCCTTTGAAGTATTGCATGAAGTTGTTCTGTTAAGTTGAAGGCTAATTCATACTGCCAATCAGTTATGGTTTTCCGTGAAAGAGGCAGTTCTTTGTACTTTGAAACGTTATTGGGGTTTAAGCGTCCTACAACTTCAACAATGCATTCTTTCACAATTTCTATGTCAATGAATGGCTTCCCTTTTTTCCTGGTTATATAAGCTACTTTATAAGTTGCTTCAGTGGCATTATTTCCAGGTCTTATTGCTGCTTGGAAGAATTGTCTTTGCTTTTGCTTCTCATCCTTTAATTTCTGCAATACAACTTTTCATGCCTCTCCCTCTCATTTAAAATATTTGTGGTCCTTATGAGTGTTACAATACAGATGAACATTGAATTTCGTTAATGTTGATATTGCAGCATCACAAAGCAAGCAAATCGCCTTATCTTTAGTAGAAAAAAGATAATATTGCAATTCCCAATCCTCATAAAAAAATCTGTTTTTTTCTTTTGGTATTCTCTTGGTCTTCCTTGACATCATGGGCTATTAAGCAGACAGAATTAAAAAATACTGTTGAGCTGTGCAGCTATTCATAAATTCCACTTCAAACAGAAATATAGTGCACCATTGTCAAAAGCTGGGAACAGACTGGCGTACTTGACCCCCATAAACTCTGGCCAACTATCCTCGTGCGGTAGTGGTGCCAGTCAGGCGGGGGAAGTTAGAACTAAATCATGAGTGTAGCAGCTGTCAGTTTAGCCCTTATGGGTTACTAATGTTCTAATTGTGCCAGCCAATCTGGGAGGATTATTTCATTGAAACTGATTTTATTCTTTGGTATTTTAAATACATTCATTTAAAAAATAAAATTATAAAAGACAAAAATGTATTAATAAAATAAAAGGATTTTTTTCTGTAAAATTTGGATTCAGTCAAAAGGCCACCCTTAAAGACCTGGAAGGCCACAGGTTCCCCACCTCTGATCTTAATTCATGCCAACCTCTCATCTGTGACTTAGTTTCATTTCCTTTCTCCACTGTTAGGCTTTACGTTACTATGTGATCTTGTGTCTCTATCCAAATGAATTGCTAATATTTCACTTCAGCTGGTAGCATTGGACCGCAATCTAAAAACATTCTAACAAAATATCCACTGAGCTACTGTATCAGCAGTCATTTTCACCATGCATATATATATATATATATAGTCTTAAATTGCCTTAAATTTAAACATAAATTAAGAATTTAATGAGAATTTTTTGAAATTTATTTTAAAAGTAGATTACTATAAACCATCCTCCTTTCCTTCTATAAGGATATCATTTGTGAACACCTAGAAAACCAATATTTACTTTTTATGTCATCTTATTCTCTTATATATTTTAGCTTAATTCAATATGCTTCATCTACTTGTTGAATAGTGGCAAAATTTGCCTGTAAGAGATGACAACCAGAAGTAAGATGAAATGTGAGCCATTGTTTATAGGGGAACTAAAGCAATTCCCAAAAGAGCTTGGGTGGTTTTGAATTGTGGACAGATGTTTTTCAAAGAGGATCGTTAGAATGAACAGGAGTTCAGTAGACACAGAAAGTAAACAAGTTGGTTCAAAGATCTTGTTTTATTCAGTTTACCCCTTTCTCTGCTGGGGCTTCCTCTTGCAAATAAGAAATCAATATTAATTGTTACTTCATTATGTAAAGAGTGCTTGAATTACCAGTTCCATTTTATTTTGGAAGTCCATCGTGAGCATAGACTGAGATTCTCTGGGAGTACATATGCTGTGGAGAAACAGGGCACAGTAATAGAGTAATTCAACGATGGGTTCGAGGAATCTACAGTGTAATCTGGGACAGAGGCTGCAGAGGTTTGCAGTGCATAGAAAGTAGCGCAAGGCAGGGCCTGATTAAACGGCCAAGCAATGATGCAGTCAATGCTGTGGGAATATGGAGCGAAGAAGTGAGTGTGAGGCCAAGCAGGTAGAAAAGTCTCTAAGAAGGTGGAGCTTGGGTGCAACCTTGAGGAATAGGTAGGATTTGGTTAGGTGGAGAATAAGGGAGAGAGTATGTTTCAGTGGGAGTAGGTGAGTGAAAATGAATGAAAGCAAGAAATAGGACTTAGTAAGTGCCTAGCACGTCATAGTTTGAGGGTATGACCTCAAAAATCCCCTAGGAGGCCAGAAGGTAAGGTAAATGAACTTTTTTTCCTACTTGGCAAACACTTTTTCATTTTTCAAGAGCCTCTCTGAAAAATCTGTTCCCAGTTTTGGACCACCCAAGCTATTGCTCCCTTTTTCCCTAGGAAGTAAGAACAAAACTTCACAACCCTGACTCCCATTTCCCCCCCACAAACTATGGACGGCTATGTGGATGTACTAGAACAAGCGAAAGTGTGTTAGAGTGTTTTGATGCAAAGAACAAACAGATCCTCAGTAAATGTTGACAAGAGCCTTAATGTTCTCACTTACAGGTGGGTACAAAGGGGCTTACAGCATGATACGATGGACATTGGAGACTCAGAAGCAGGGAGGTTGGGAGGGGAGAGAGGGAAGAAAAACTACCTATCCATTGCAATGTACACCTTTGGGTGATGGGTATGCGAAAAACCCAGACATCACCACTATATAATTCATCCATGTACCCAAAATCCACCTATACCCATAAATCTATCGAAATAAAAAAAGAACCTTACAATAAGAGAAATTGATCAATAGCAATGATTTTTTAAAAAATAAAATTATACATTTCATTCAATTCTAGATATTTTGTTAGAAATATTTTTATAAAATGGATAAAATACAAAAATTTAAATTTAAAACAGTATTTCATGGTACATGACAATGTGAAAGGAAGAGCATCTCAGTACTTTTTCTTTAAGATGAGGAGTTTAGTATTGGCCCCCTCAAATGAACTAACTCCTGAACATTATTCACACAATATGTATTTCTAAATGTTTTGAATTTTCAAAATATTCCAATATGTGTATATTTATAAGATGTCTCTTTGGGACTTGTTCAAATTGTTTTAATCACAGGATCACAGGATGTTAGCAGCCAAAACTCCAGTTTTGGCATCTGCTATAGGCGGCAGTGAATCCCTAAAAGTGTTTAATTATGGAAATGATAGGGCTTCAAAAGATGAATCTGGCAGAGGTGTGCAGTAACAAGTTAAATCTCCAGCCCTGACCTCTGCCTGGAACTTCAGACTCATATCCAGTTGCCTACTCAACATAGACACCTAACAGACACCTCAAACTTAGCAATTCAGAATCCTGATCCACCACCACCAAACCTGTGCCTTCCAAGGTCTTCATCTCAACTAAAGGCAACTTCGTACCTACAGTTATTCGGACCCTGGGACACATACTTGAATCATCTCATACTCTACATCCTATCCATCATCTCTATCTCCAAATACATCCAGAAAACAACCAATTTTTACCATCTTCAGCACTACCACTGTGGTCCAAGTCATTAACTCTCGCCTGGATGGTTGCAGTATTATAACTTTCAAACTAGTCTCTCCATTTCCCACCTTGACTCATGTAAGTCCTTTCTCAGTGAAGCAGCCATAGTAATCCATTTACTCCCGTCAGTTCACGTTTCTCATTTGCTCACAATCAATCCTTCAGTTCTTTCTCCTCTCTTACAGAATCAAAGGCAACAACCGTGCAGTGGCCTGAAACTGTCTACAGTCTGCACCCTGTGATCTGCCTGCCTCATCCCACACTACTAGGACCCTTGCTCAGTCCTTGCTAGCCAGCCCAGTTTCCTTGTTGTTCTCCAAGCACTTGCTAGATACATTTGTGCCCCAGGATCTTTGCACTTGCTGTTCCCGCTGTCTAAAACTCTCTTCTGCACGATATCCATAGGGCTTCCTCATTTAGCTCTTTTTGTCTTTGCTCAAATAATATCTTCTCAGTGAGGTCTTCATATCCAACCTGTTTAACTCTGCCCCTGGCCCTAGCATACCCTTTTCTCCTTTCCTGCTTTATTTTTCTCCATAACACTTTTCACCAAATAACATAGTATTAATTATATCTTACTTTTTTTTTGTTTGTTTGTTTACTGCTTATCTTTTTCCACCAGAATGTGATCATCATGAAAGCAAGGATTTTTTTTTCTAGTTGCTAGAACAGTTCTTGGAAAATTATAGGCATTAAAAATTTTTTTGTTAAATGAATGAGATGATATGAGATGAAATGAGACAATTCTAGCTAGAGTGATTTCAGTAGGCATGGAAAGAAAATGATGAATGCAATAGACATGTACAGAAAACTTAAAGACTTGGTAAGCCTGCAACTATCCACTGAGAGAAGGTTAAGGTTAAGAATTAAGGGTTATTCGTTCGCTCAGCACAGGGACCTTACTGAATGCTCACTGTATACAGAGCGCAGTGCTTTTTGGGGGTAGAGGGGCTGCAGAAATAGTTGTGGCTGTGGGGGCAGCTTGTAATTTTGTAGGGGAAGATTTCACTGGGATATACACTTAGGTGACTTGGGAAAATGATTAACTGACATGTTTCTGTCACTGGTTTGGTGGTACAAAGTAGAGAAGAGAGAAGATGAAAGAGTTTCAGAACCACTGTTGGAGTGTCAGAAGGGCTCTTAAAAACTGGCAACAACGGCTCTCACTAGGATGTTAGTTTGACTTTGATCCTAGTATGTGGGTTTCCCCTGAGCCTTCAAAACCAGCTTAAGCCGTTATAATTTCTGTGTCCTTTTGACTTTTGTAACAATTAATATAGTTTGATTTTTTTCTTCTAGATCATTATGCAATGTCCATATTTACTGTGGGTGTTATGTTTAGTTCCTGCCTTTCACATTATTACCCCTTAGAAATATAGAGAATATTTTAATGGCACTTTTAGGTCTACTGATTGTGCCATGACCCCAAAACACATATTATTTGGAAGAGTAATTTGATTCCAGGGGATTATTTCTTAAGAAGATGAGAACAATTATGAAAACAAAACATTCTAGCCTGAAACTTGTGGCAACAGCTATATACATAACCCTGTTGTAATAATGTTAATTTTCTCCTCCAGTGAATGTCTATTGATTATTTACTGGAAATGAGAGTAGAGTATAGAGTAAGTACATCTGTATGGAGTGCTAAATCACAAATTCATGGTAATATATTTTAGAGGAAGGAGAAACCTTAATTTCAATTTATTTCCACCATCGTAGCTTAAGTTCATTGTATCTTCTATTCTGTATCTGAAAGATGGAGAAATAGGCCTTAGGTTTTACAACTTTGAAACGTGATCAACCTGCTCTCCATGATTTTCAATGCCATGGTGGAGACTGAAGCCTGAATATAAAGCGTGATAAGTGGTAATGGTGGGGGATAAAGAAAATGCTGTGGGATCGTGAAGAAGAGAGTCGATGACTCCAGCTGTCAGGGCATGAAAGGCTGCACAGATGTGGTGAGATTCGGGGCACAATGGAGGGAGCCACAGGATCTCATTGGACAGAGTGGGAGTAGAGATGAAGAGGGCATTTAGGCTTTTGAAAGAGATGTGTAGAATGGCAAGGAAATCCAGGGAGGATGTGTTTTAGAAAGAAAAAGTAGTAGTGTGGTGGGGCTTGGCCATGGAACACTTTGAAGGAACTGAGAGGAGAAGAATTTGGAAAAGTGGTCGGAGCCAAAAGATACACAGACTTACAAGTCATGGTAATGAAGGTCTTTTTCTTAAGCATGTAAGAGTCATTGAATAGCTAAAATAGCAGAGCATAATGGTAAAATTTACCTTTGTAAAGTAGATTCTAATAGAAATAGATGTTTCAAGACGAGGTCATTCACTAACGTTACCTAGGGAGAGCTTAAAAATTCCTGAGCCCCACACAAAACCAATACCTTCAGAATCTCTGAGTTGTGTGGCCCAGGAATGGGTATTCTTTAAATGCTTTGGGTGATTTCCTATGCTCCCAGAATGGCATCTGTTGGAAGAACTGTGTGTACGTTTATATTTATATCTATATTTATATTTGGGGAGAGAGAGCCTAGATGCTGAGAGCTCCACTGTGGGAGATGCCAGGGGTACAGGTGAGGAGCAATGATGGACGGCGTTGGGGCAGTGATGACGTTGGCGGAGAGGAGGGGGCAGTGTTAAGAGCCACTTCTTAAGTAGAAGAGTTGGTAGGATGTTGGAGGCCCTTTAGATGAGAGGGTGAGGAAGGAGTTGGAAGATGACTTGAAGGTACCACTCGGGGAGGCAGTGATGATGGGATGCTGTGAACCCAAACTGGGTACCTGGATATAGGAGAGAGGGGTCCCAGAATTAGTAATTTAGTTTAGAGTATCCCATCCATTTTTCCTTATGTTACCAATGAGGAAACTGATGCTTGGAACAGTGCAGTGACTAATCCGAGGTAAGCGATCACAGAGGGCTTTTTTCCCCATCTTCCTGAAATGTCGTGGCCAACAGAGCTAGCTGGCTAGGGGCAGCATGGAAAAAGAGTATGCCTAGTTAATAGGAAACCAGCCATGCTTCCAGCCATTGGTTTTATGCCTGTCTAGAAGATTCACTGAGTGGTTCTGCCTACTGAGAACACCTATATAGCACTAATTATGAAGTGGAAATATCATTAAATGCACATTATGGCTGTGGTGCTTGTGTGTATTTTTAACTGAGTCTATAACACCAAATGGACCATTTCAGGCTCTAGGGACAGAGGACCAAAGTTTGATTTAATCTGAGGCATGGGAGCAGGAGGGGGCCTTAGAGATCAGCCATGCCAACTTCATTTTACAAATAAGAAAACTGGGTCTCAGGGAGAGAAATGCATTTGCCTAAGGCTGCTCTGGTGACCAGTGATTAAAATTAAGACCCATGTCCCATGTCTTCTGACCTTTCCAGTCAATGCCTTTTGCCACGAGGTTATCCAAACTGTTAGTGCAGCTATTGTATGAACTTCTGTGATTTAGTGGGTTGCTTTGTCATTTAGTACCCCTTGAAGCTGGAAGCTGCATCATGAGCTACATCTACACTGCTATGAAATGTGTGTTTAGAAACTCAGAGAAGTGAGGACTTACGCGGTAAACTGGATCATGTTCAGGGCAGCCATCCAGTATGACACTCCTTAGTTTAGAAGTTCCTTGTGGGCACAAAACTATGTATTTGCAGCACAAAGCACAGAGTTTAGATCACATTGGCTATTCCATAAAAGTGTTTTGAATGAGTGATCTAAGCCAAAGTGGTTTTTGAATTATAGACTTTTTTTTTAAAGTAAATTTACCTCTGATGAATTCATCAAGTTTCTACTCTGCCCCTAAGTAGGCACTAAGAGTCACATGGTTCTCATTCTTTCAATAAAAAACAGCAAAGAGGGCTGTCAGCTGACAAAGGAAGGAAACAATGAGAGTGCTAGAAATGCTCTGATCTGAATGTGATCCCCTGCTGGAATGCCAAAAATATAAACGTTCCAAGTGGACTGGCCTAGAGACCGCAATATACAAAGGTCTTTTCTTTCTAGAAACAAGCTGTCTTCTTCTTGTTTCTGATCTGACACACGTACACTCATAAGCTCAGACACACACACACACACTCTTTCCTTTTTGAATCTTTTTGAAGGTAGAAACCTATATATATATATATATATATATATATATTGCTTTTTGCGTGGTCTTTAAGTGAAAGATATATATATTTACATATATTTGAAGGGTAAAATCTTTATGCTTGAAGGCCACCTTACTCTACTGTGAAAAACCTCTGGACAAGCAGATTATTGAATAACCCATGACTTTGCTCTTCATCTGATTTGATCTCTGAAAGAGATCATAAGACATCCTTAAAAAGCCTAGAGGCCTTCAGAGTTATGAATGATCACAGAAGGCTTTTTCCCGCATCTTCCTGAAATGTCAAGGCCACCCTGAGCAGCATCAAAGGAGATCACTGTTTGCATCAAGCATTTTAAAAACAAAAAACAAAAAAACAAAAGAAATTTAAAACTCATTTGGGAAAAATGAAAGTACATCTGTGTGTTATATGTCATATGACAAATATTTTACCCCTTTTTGTGACAATTGTGGAAAATGATTAAAAATGTTTCTGTGGTACAACCCATGTAAGAAATGTTTTAGGCTTATCATGTGCTGGCCCTGACAAAATGCTCTTTTTCCAATGGTAGTTGCTTTAGCACACAAGCTCACACACTGGGACCAGAGCCCTTGAGCTTCATTCATTTTTATTAAGTGCTTAGGGACTCTCTGTCCTCTTACAAATATCAATGCTAATACCAAGGTGAACATAATAATCTACACAATAGTTTATTAACTTGAATTAAAAGTCACTGTCACAAAACCTTGAGCTCAAAATTAAGTGTAAATTGTTTTTAAAGGTATGTTTGACCTGTTTTTTCTTATATACTTTCCAGGTTCAGCATTTTACTTTCTGAGAAAAGTTGACTTGTTAAATACACATTAACTTTGTTTTAATTTATATAACTTTATAAGACTCTTAACCTAAATAAATTCCTGAATCAGAATAAAAAGGCTTTGTCAGGTCACATATTTCTGGGGTTTTGGGTTTGGAAAATATAATCTCAGTCTTCATTAGCTTCTGTCTTCAGCAACCACTAGACAGAGTTAGAAGTAATAGGATTTTGTTCATTTTTGTAACTCAGCTGAAATTCTTGAAATTTTTTTGTTATAAATTCTGGCCTGGGACTATGATTTTAGAACCTATGTCTTATTGTTATTCATATTTTTGAACGTGCTGGAGAAAGCAAGGAAAACTCAAGTACTGACTAGGTCTGAGGTACTTTGCTGGGTGCTTTACATATGTTACATTTCATCCACATGACAACTCTGTGAGATATATATTACTATTGTCATTTTGCAAATGAGGAAGGCTAACCTTAGAGTGTTGAAGAAACTTGCCAGAAAAAAATCCAAGAAACTGGCCAGTATTCACTTAGAAAATTAAGCATCAGAGCAAAACTGATTCCAGGTGATTCCAGCTAATTCCAAAACCAATCTTCATCCTTTTAAAATTTTTTTATTTGATTTTTGCTGTGTCAGAGAGCTTCCCTTATCTAGCAGATTGTAGACTACTTAAGGGTAGAGACCATGTAGTTTACTGTTGTGTTCTTAGCATGTATCCCAGAGAAAGACATCAATGCAGTAGATGTCCAGTAACTGTCTGCTCATTGGATTGAATGGGATGCTACTGCTGCATAAACCTGCAGCAGAAATGGTACAAGTCTACAACTTAGTAGTGGATTCAAACATCTCAGGTTTCCCTTCTGATTTCTCAAGCTTACCATCTGTATCATGTGGGCACGTTACTTAGACTTTCTAAGTCTCAATTTAAAGTCTCACTTTAAAATGAGGGTAATAATTGTACCTTCATGATCACTTTAATAAATAACCTTTCTGATGGTTAGTAAGCATACAATGAAAGCTAAATATTATTACCTTTAATTGGACTAGACTGTAGATGCCTTTTTAACATACTATTAATACACATTTAGTTATTTATTATGTTTATTGTTTAGAATCTGTCTTCCCACTAAAACGTAATCACCATGGTGACAGGGATTTTCATGTTTCAATCACCATATCCCAAGTGTTTATGACAGTATTGTCAAAAAGAACGTTCTATGATGATAGAAGTGTTCTATACTGTGTAGTCCAATATAGTAGCCACTAGCCACATGTTGTTATGGAACACTTGAAATGTAGCTAGCTAGTGTGACAGTGTAATTGAATTATAAATTTTATTTAGTTTTAGTTAATTTAGACTTAAATAGCTATATATGGCTACTGGAATACTGTATTAGCAGAGTTCTGGAACATCACTTGGTACACAGAAGTTTCTCAATACATATTTGTTAATGAGTGAATTCTCTTCTGGATTCAAAGATGAGGAAAACCTCATGATTGCTTATTTAGCTCAGTCTTTAAAGACTAGCAATGAAGCACTTTACTGAGTGACTTGCTCATACCGGGGTCCTCATCAGGTTCTAACATGGTTCAGTTTACAAGTGTAATAAGTTTTTGGTTTTTACTTTTAATTTTTTGTTGTTGTCGTCGACAGGTCAAGAAAGATTTGGAAACATGACAAGGGTCTATTACCGGGAAGCTATGGGTGCATTTATTGTCTTCGATGTCACCAGGCCGGCCACATTTGAAGCAGTGGCAAAGTGGAAAAATGATTTGGACTCCAAGTTAACTCTCCCTAATGGCAAACCAGTTTCAGTGGTTTTGTTGGCCAACAAATGTGACCAGGGAAAGGAGGTACTCATGAACAATGGCCTCAAGATGGACCAGTTCTGCAAGGAGCACGGTTTTGTAGGATGGTTTGAAACATCAGCAAAGGTAATGTGACATTAAAGGATAAGCTTATTATAGGCAAAATTCGAAAAGAAAATGGCACATCATGATCATCATCATGATAATAATATGTGTTTGTCTAGCCATTTAGAGTTCCCAAACTGCTTTGAGCTGTTTCTTATCCCAATGCAGTGGGTGGGCAAGGCAGGAATTATTATTCACAATTTAAGATGATTGTGGCAAAGGGAGCAAAGCAACTTGTACAGGTTACAATGATAATAGTTAATAACGGTGATCATTTTTTGAGAGCTTACTATGTGCCAGGCATGTTTTACACGTGTCTTGTTTAGTCCTCACAACAACCCACCCTATTAGGTAAGTATTATTTTTAAGTAAATGAAATAATTGTGACATTCAGTGTTACCGCCTTATTCATGTATTAATTAATTTATGCCATCAACATTTAATACGTCTACCTGTATGTCAGAAATTGTGCTTTGTCCTAGAAATGAAAAGATGACAAGAACACAGAACTGCTACATTGGGAATAGTGGAATAGTGGGGTAACAGAGAGTAGACAGCAAGTACAAATGTGAAAAACATAGCACATCTTGGCCCTGCTGACTATCCTCGGTGGCAGAGAAGTAGCAGGAGGTGGGGCAGAGGCAGGACTGGAAGGTGAAGAATCCCGCGTGGCATGATGAGGGTACTATACTCACCATTAGTCCTCACGCTGCTACCTAATATGTCAAGTACATGTTTTTTTGTTCTACTCTCTTTTGTTTGTGCTTATATTTTTTTAATCTCAGTATTAGAGGAGGAAAAAAACTTCTATGGCAAATTTTGAAAATAAGAAAAGCTTAGATAAAACTAAAAAATAACCATTTTGCTGTATTTTTCTCATATTTTTTGTGTACATATAATTACATTATTAGGATTGTATTCTGCATGGCTTTGTATCATGATTTTTTCACTTTTATTTATTTGTGGAACACAAATACTAAATATTTGTGGAGCACGGACACACTGTGCTGGTTGTTTGGGATTCAGCTGCGAATAAGGCAGGCGTTGTCCCTGTACTTATGGAGTTCACACTTGGGCCTTATTGTGAACATTTTTGCACATGATTAGAGAAAGGTCTGAAAATGTAACTTGAATGGCCATCATTCAAACAGGCTGCGGAGCAGCCTCTAATGGGTTTTACGCTAGAGAGTGGAGTGGTCCAGTTTGCCTTGGAGACTGTGGGAAGGTAGAGTGGAGGGTGGTAGACCCAGAGAGAGAGTGGCATGGTAGTTACTGTGTGCTATGAGAAAATGACAGGGCCTTAAACTAGAATAGTGACTGTAGAGATGGGAAAGAAAAACCTGATTTGAGAGTATCAGTAACATATGAAAAACAGCAGGATTAAGCAACTGCTTGGATTGGGAGGTGATGGAGAGGTAGAAGAGGTGGTGATGCCACTTTTTCTGTCTTTTGTTTCAGCCATTCATGGAGAGCCCCGATGCCTACCTTCTCCCTGTTCTGTCACTGAGCTGCCCTTGTGTTTGGAAAGTTTTATTTCTCCGTTCCTGGGGTTCTTGTCTTCCTTTTGAGGCCTCAGCGTACCAGTATGCATTCCC
This sequence comes from Eulemur rufifrons, assembly GCF_041146395.1. NCBI lineage: Eukaryota > Metazoa > Chordata > Mammalia > Primates > Lemuridae > Eulemur > Eulemur rufifrons. The sequence goes on from NC_090988.1 coordinate 41,611,865, forward strand.
CCTTCTTTCCTTTTAAAATCCTTTCTTTCTCCTATTTCTTAAGATTCTTCCTTTTGTTCAGGATATCATCCCCATCATTTTCTATTTCTTGGCTATCATGGAATCTTTTTGGCTTATCTGTTTGAAGGGTTTATTGCTACACAGGTTACAGAAGTTTAACAAATATGACTTTTTTATAGACTGATTCTCTTTCTTAAATGTTAGCCTGATGATTTTAAAATTCCAAAACATGGGTGAATTCACCTATTCTCCTTTTCCTTTAGTCCCAAACTCAATTTCACTCCACAGCTCCTTGCATGTTCATTCGAATTCCCTTCTTTCAAACAGAGTCACTCTCCAGCCCAGAAGCCTCCAGGCACAGGGGAGAAAGTAGGATCTTATAGAACTCCTTTGCTCAGTTGGCTATGTTGCATTGTAAGGGCAGACTAGACTGAAGGACCCATGTTTACGTGGGGAGCAGAGTCTTCTGTTATTCATTCGTTCATTTTTCATTCAATAAGTATTATTGAATACCGGTTATGTGCCTGGCAAATGTTCTAGGCACTGGGAATACAGAGATGTACAAAAGAGAATCCTGCCTTCATGGATACCAGAAACAACAAAACATAAGTAAAACAGATAGTGTGTGAGATAGTGATTAAGTGCTAACAAAAATAAAAAAGAAAGGAAGAGGCCTTTGAATGTTTGGGGAGGGTTGAAACTGCTTGTGAGTTGAAGGACCTTCTGAACTTTTTTTTTCACCTTACTCTGACATTTCTTGCCCAACCATTGCAGTGTCAAACTGTCTACTTAAGGTCATGATGTTCATTAACTTAAGGCCTGGCCAACCCACCATCCTTTGATACTGGTTTTCTAATCTTCCAAGTCCCTGCAAGTGTGAACTTTGAAGATAAGCTTTGTATAGTTTGGGGAAGGGGGACTGGAATTTCACAATCTAGTATAACCAAGACAGCACAAAGCCTTATTGTAGAAGGTAAAAGCCACATTCACCATCTCTTCTCCCTCCAAACATGCTGCTATTGGGGTTGTCCTGAATGCCTCAATGAAAATGGCTTGCCAGTGCCAGGTCAGTATTTAGAGTCAACACCTAGAAGCTCAGGAACAATACTGCAGCATTGACAAGCTGCAGTGTTAAACTGTCCAAAACTGTCCTTTTGAAAGATCTCCGATAAAGCTCTGCTAACTTTCCGAGTATAGTATTACAACATTGGCAAGATTGAGGCCTAGAACAAACTGCTTGCATGAAGCTGAGATGGTAGCATTTGGGGACAGCTACCAATTCATTCGCTGATTACACTGGGAATCAGAGAACATTTTCCAAAGAGATTTTTCTCTTGCAAAGTGAATCTACTAATAATTAGAGTCCTCTTGAGTGACATCATAATCAGTCTGGTGATAAGCATCTTTCTTTACAACCCTGAAACTTCTAATGAGCCAAAGGCTACAACTTCTGGCCTTGTCCCCAGGGGCACATCCTGCAGAAGTCCTTCAGGTATCATCAGCTTGGCCATCTCTGCAGCTGAAATTCACAGGATGTTAAAGCAGTTTGTCATTGAAACCAGCCTCTATCTTGCTGCTGACCCCACTGCCAATGGAAATTTACTCTCTTGCTCTTCAATCTTCTGGAGCAAGTTTCCTTGATAGTTTTCATGCCTAGTGTTGTTGCTGGAACAATCATGGTAGCCCCTGGCTGGTTAGTCAATTAAGAGCAGAAAAATAAAAATTAAACATATGCTGCTGTCTCTGATTTTTCACACCATACCATCCAACGTTAAAACCAAAGGAAAGGAAAGAAACACAGTCTTTCCTAAATCAACTTTTTCTTTGGTTTTCACCCTTTGCATTTTTTCCCTTTCCCAATTGTGTTTCCTTGAATTCTACCTGTGGATTTTCTAGGTGATGTATAATTGGGGTGATCATATGTCCCATTTTACCCTAGCATTCCCAGTTTATGCCTGCTGTCTCAGCATAATTACTAATAACACCCGCATTCCTAGTTTGTAATTTAAATTTACATGGTCACCCTTATAGATCAGGAGCTCAATCCATTTTATTCTCCACACCATACCTTACCTCTAATAATGGATATTTTATATGTTCCTATGACCACATCCAGTCTTTATAATATGTGTTTGTAGATTTGTCTCTTTAAGAGGAGGGTCCTGCCTTGCTCTTATTAGTGTATCTCCAAAGTCTGGAGTTCTGTTTTCCGGGCCTACCTCAGTGGCTGACTGAGGCCTGCTACTTGCTGACCAGTTAGTTTACCTGATGCATCGTTGGTGCCCATTGCCTGAGTCTCCCCCAGTTGCTGCTTTTGGATTCACTCTCTAATCACACCCACCTACCTTCTAGAATTGTGAGCTTTAAAAGATAATTTATGCGGGGTCTGCAGATGCATTGTATCTGATCTTACCACATACACAGACACACACACACATTCTCTCTCTCTCTCTCTCTCTCTCTCCCATCTCTACTGTCTGAACGCACAGCCCATCTGCTGGTCTATTTCGCTGCCCGTACCTGGCTCTGATGCACGCAACACCTGCACTCTGGTGGAAGGGTCTGTTTCTGTAGCTTAGCCCTTTCCACCCTGCTCCATCCTGCTCTTACTATGCAATGGTTCAGGCATGGCTGTGTTCAGGAATAGGACATCATTTCTTTTTATAGGCTTCTAGAAAATATGTAGTTAGAAAACAATGCATTTATACAAACTGGAAATGCAAAAATAATTGCACTTGGGCATGGGTAGACAGTTATTCTAATTCATTTTGGGGGATTAAGTATAGGAAATTGTTTTTTAAAATCCTTTGATTTTTAAATCGGGAAATAGGCCATCTCTGATTATTCTCATTTTTCAAATGTCAAACTATGAAAAAATGTTTGATGGTCACTCATGCATTCACTGATGAACACAATTTGTATTGAATGACTTTTCTTTCTGGGTCTGTGCTACGAATCACGTGTATTAAGCCATTTCTGTGTTCAGAGATAAGTACTTGTTCTTATTTTTTAAGCCTCAGAATTCCCTATGGAAAATAGAAATTCTAAGTTTTAAGCATCCATCTCCAAAGAATTTAGATGAGGTTATAAGATGTGCCTTCACTGACTTAATTGGCCACAGCATATTTAACCCTGTATTTTTAGCTGACCTGATTAGAGCTGGTTGTGCTTAGGGAAGAAAAAGGAAGGAAATCTAAAACCAGAGCACAGTTACAGGAATGACGGCTGTGTTTAATAGTCATGATCATTTCATATAATAACCACCAGTCTGTAGTACAGCTATTTGAATCATCACTTTGGACAGATTCTTGATGCCATACATGAAAAATGAAAATTGTTCCTGAAGTTGAGAACAGCTGAAGTATAAGAGCCTTAAATTCAATCTAGTCATCTGCTTAAGGATCAGTATAAATTAATAACATTTTTATTTTTGATCTTGAGCTAATGAGTTCCCTAGAGGATCTCTAGGTCTATACTTGTAATTTTCTAGATAATCTGAGATACAATTATAACTAAGATATTGCAGGAGAATAGAAATGGACCCCAGAGAATATAACCATAGCCTGGTATTTAGGAGGCAAGGTGTTGCATATGTCATTCTATCCTGCATGGTTTACATTTTTGCTACTTACAGCTCAGATCCTTCCTGTTCCATGCTTGTACAATCTTAATAACCCATCTTTAGACTTGGTTCACAGTAGTTGGTACTGAATGCTGTCAAAAATCCAGCCTGCTCAAGGAATGACTTTGATATTGTCATTGCTTAGTTCAAGAATCTTCTGTATGTTCTGCTTCCTACCGATTATAATTTAGATACCTTAGAACAGGCATCAGCAAACTATGGCATCTGGGGCTAATATGGCTGGCCCTTGTATGATAAAGTTTTGTTGGAACACAGCCATACTCACTGGTTTATATATTATCCATGGCTGCTGTTATTATTATTATTATAACTACAGAGTTGAGTAGTTGTAATAGAGGCCTTGTGGCCTGCAAAGCTTCAACTATTTGCCATTTTTCCTTTATTCTTCAAAGTTTGGCACTGACATCTCAGAATAAGAATAGCTTCTCTTTAGTCAGGCACTGTGCTAGTAGCTTTACATGTGTTAGCTTATCCTTGAAACAATCTTATAAGCTAGGCACTATTAATTTTCTCGTTTACCAATGAGGGAATTAAAGTTTAAATTATAGAATATAAATGCTAGCTAAAGATCTCATAGTTGGTAAATAGCAGAGTTGGGATTTCAAGCAAGCTGTGCCAACAGCACGACTTAGCCACCCATCCACCACGTTGCACTATCTTGTAACCCTTTCCAATCTGAACTTGTACAATAATTATCTATTGAGCAATTGATACATGGTAGAGTAGGGGCTGGAATAGATAGATGAATAAAACATGGTCCTGATCTCTAGGAGCTTTAAGTCTAATGATATATATGCAAATGGCCAAAAAGGTCTTCCAGGAAATGTGACAAGATGGGGAAAGTCCCCTGGAATTGTTGAGGGTGTTAAACAAGGAAGAGCTTTTTCTCCATGTACTTTTCCTCCAGCCATTGCTAGACACCTGTCTTTTCCTCGTCTCTGTACTATTTTCCATGATAGTCTCTCTGTAGGGAATGTATAAAGCGGTCTACATTCTTTGTCTCTATTCAGTTTTGCCCAACAAAGTGCAGCTCTGGGTGTGAAAGAGGAAACTAGAAAACCCCCCGCCCAGCTTTAGCAGGAAGGAGTCTTCAGAAATAAAATAAGAATCTCTGATTCTGATACTCTACGCCAACAAAGAATTCTTGTTGTAACTAAGCAGAACTTTTTCCTCAGGAATCTCCTAACTCATTTTTCTAAAGACACCTTTGGAGAGAATGTAAGCAATTCAAGACGCTATGGGCTGGCTATAGAGTGGGGCCATGCTTCAGTATGCAGGATTGTCCTGGAACCCTTTGAAACTATATGTGCAATTTTTTTCATGGCTGTGTATTTTTTTAGAGAGACCAATCATTATTAGATACTAACAACTTTCCAGGCATTTTATGGTTATTGTCACTAATTCTTACAACAACCCTGTGAAGCATTATCCCCATTTTTTCACGGAGACAGGCGTCTCAGCATGATTAAGGGACTTGCCCAGAGAAGCACGGCCTTGTGTCAGAGGCAAGATCCTGATGCCTTTCTGTCTGGTCAAAGTCAGTATTTTCCATAGTCTGCCAAAGTGCCCCTCCATGCTTCTTCTCAAGGTCAGAACTCCTGGTGATCCTAGAGCCTGGGTCCAGCTGAGAAAAAGCCTGTTTTTCTTAGGTCAGAAGGATATAGTCATTCAGAGAATTATCTGTGCTCTGGCCTCATCTCTCTAGGCAATGACCATCCATGAGAAGACAGGGCTGAGCTGACCCACATGGGCTGGCCTGACATATACACATGGCCTAGCTGGTGCCAGGCACGTGGAGGGGAGAGATGCAGCCCCTAAAGGAAATCTGTAGAGGCCATAGGATGTATGTGGGTATGAGGGAAACACAGACTTGTAAAATCTATAGAATTTCCAAAGACAGATGGGAGGGGAAAGGAATTCTAGGAAGACACAAGAGTGTGTGAAAAGGCATGGAGATGAGAAATAACAGTGCTGAAAATACTAAAGTTAAATGAGGCTGAAGTATAAGCTGGATGGGGAACAGAGAAGGCAAAGCTCTGTAGTGTGTCAAACCATGTCCCTTAACATAAACCTTTTAGGCTAAGAACCCTCTTGAAGCCTGAATCTAAAGACTCAAAAGTTTCTTAGTAATTGTACAGAAATTAAAGAACAACCCTACTTGATTTTTCTTAAAAGGAAAATACCAACTAAATAACAACAACCCTTATTCAATTAGTGCCTTTGCCTTAGAAAACCTGGAAAATTCTAATGTAAAGCATGGCATCTGGATTTTCTCAACCTCATCACTATTGTATTCTGGGCCAAATGATTTTTAGCTTGGAATGGGAGGGGAAGGGTGTATACTATGTAAGGTAGAATATTTAATAGCATCCCTGGCTTCTACCCACTTCATATCAGTGGCACCCCACACCCCAATCAGTTGTGACAATCAAACATATCTTCAGACATTGACAAATGTCCTCTGGTAGGAGGGGCAAAATTGTCCCTCACTGAGACCACGATTAAATAATACTGAAAATAATCATCATAAAAGTATGTCTCATGCCCAGTGGGGCCTGTTCTTTTCTTGTGGGGTGGGCAAGGGGCAGAGTGAGATCTGTCTTGATCCTCTCTGAGAACAAAGAATCCTTGTAGGCCTGTTCTCGTGAGTCTCTGGGAGGAAGAAGACATCTAGGAATTAAGGTGGCTTACCTTTGAGCCTGGATCTCTATCTCCAGCCATGATGACTTCTTTCCCAAACTCAGACTTCCATATTCTTCTGAATCTCTACCTGGACATCATCCAGAGAACTCCTCAAACCCAACATGTCTGAAACTGAATTCATCAGCTTTTCTGCAAACATAGTTACTTGATTGGAGACCTCACATCCACACAGGCACTCACGCCAAATACCATCTAACCAGGTTAGTCATGCTTCGGAAACCCCTCATTGCTCAGTATAGAAACCCCAATAGTGAAGCTCTTCTCTGCTCCTCCAGGCCCGTCTCTACTCCTGCCCTCCCTTTATCCCATGCATCAAGTCTCCCATTCACACTGTTGTATTCCCCCTGCTTGGAACACGCTCCCTACCGTTAGGTACCTGTCTCTCATTCTTCCTTCAGGACTCAGCTCGAGCATTACCTGTTACTGACTCTCAGGTAGCCTCTCCTACTCCTTGCCATGTTATGTTAAAATTGTTTCTTTAGGGACCTGGCCCTGCACTGCACTGCAAGTCCTCCTGGTCATCACTCAGCACGATGGTTTTCACACAGAGGGTGATCACTTGGTCAGTGTTTATTGGATGGAAAAAAATTGTTTGCTACACTGCCTTTCAAGGACTCTTTCAGAAAACTCTTTTACTATATTATTCTTTCCCCTGCCCCTTGTGGGGTATTTATTTCCTTAGAGAACCATGTAGAAGCAGCAAAATTAATTTACTGCTGTAGTTCCCGGAAGGACGCCACATTATATAACTCCTTTCATCCAGAAAGCTCTCTAGACACTTTGCACAGCAGGGAGATTGTAGTGCCCTGCAGTGTGGATGGGGAAGTAGAGAAGAAAAATGAAGGTGAGGGAAGCAGCCCCCACCCAATGCCTTGCCTTAGGGCCTAAACTGAGAACTGCACATTGTTTGCTTGGTAATGCCTGTAGCATCCCATAAGAGTCTAACATTAATCTGTGCATCTAATTATCCAACTTACTCCTCCTTCACACCCCAGGACTGGCATATAGCAATTTTTTTCCCCTTCACTAAAATTCTCATCTTGTTTCACATGTATCTTTCATTTATTTCCTCTACTGTCATTTGAGCCACACACACTGGCTGTCATGTTTGTCTTTGTTACTAAAAATGAAACAGAATTCCAGGTAGGCTTTTCAGTGATTTTCATTGGGGACACCAGGCCCAGACTCCAGATCTAGTCCAGCTTTCTGTCCAATGATGGTGATTCTTGAACAAGGTTGTGCATCAGGGCCACCTGAAGAACTTATTAAAATTGCAGATGTATCGACCCTGTTCTCAGAGAAGTCTGGAGGGGCTTAGAATGTATGTTTTTTGAAAACACTCCTTTGGTGATTTTGATTTGCACCCTGGTTAAGATGCATTGTGTTGGAATTGCTTCACTCATTCCTGAAGTATTCCTTGAATACCCACTATGTATTCAGGTAGGCACTTAGCTAAGCACCAGGGCACTGATAATAAATGGAGCAGTTTCTTCCTACTTGGAACTTCCCAATCTCCTGGAAGAAACACATATAAACAAATAATTACACTATAGTATGAAGTTCCATAAAAAATTGGTGGCTTCTTCAAGAGCTATGAGAGCATTTAAAGAAAAAGCTCTTATCTCCACCTGCCAGTGAAGCAGCCTCCTTGATGTTTGATCTGGATTGCCAAGAATAAGAGAAGCCCCCAAAAGAAAACTAAAGAAGACCACTGAAAAGAAACTCACCTTTCAGGACCCCTGTTTTTGTTTTTTTTTTTTTTTCTTGTTTGGTTTTTTTAGAAAGCAAAGACAAGATTCCCATCTTTATTCTAAGATGTCTCAGTAAGAACATGTTGCTACTGTAGAGTTACCCAGCTTTATCAGTCATCAGAAAGTTGTCAATACAAGACCACAAAGAATCTTAATATGAAAAATAATAATTATTCTTCATAAAATGCATGCTTACTCTACCAGGCCTAAGTGCTTTGTTTAATTATTTCATTTGCTTCTCACCAACTCTTATGAATAGTTAACTTTTCAGTCCACTTTTGTTCTTTTATTTTATGTTGATGGTCTTCCTTAAACATCTGATCACCCTTGGCCAGAATATTTAGGATCAAGACCATCAAACACAGATATTAAGTTCCGTGTGTGTAGGTGGGCCTGTTGATTAATGGCTATGTTAACTGTTGATTTGTAGGTTTCACTTTAGGTTGGTAGTCACTAGAGACTCCCAAATGTCACTCGTGGAGGGCTCTTTTTCGGAGAAGAACTCTTCTCTCCTGTTAGAGTGAAGATGCCAGAGTTCTCTGTTGGGGGAGGCGGGGGGGGGGGGAGGTAGGAGTGGTCCAGCTGCCATATTGGCAAACTTTTAGTTGATTCTTTTTTTCAGGCCCACACCACCTGCATAGGCATACAAGTCGGTGTCTCTTGAGTCTTAAGTCTCTTTTCATTAGTTTAATCAGAGAATAAACAAGTCTTTGCTTGGGGTGTACATGTCTAGCTGCTGGTAGTCTATGTGGAAGAATGAAGAAGGAATGGGGTCGATGTCCCCATTTTGACTTTCAACCAGTCTCTCTGACTTTAGCAACCCTTAACATGTGAGTGGTAGAGCTCTTGGATTCTGTGGGGATGAATTAGCCCTCTTATTGTCCATATCTACCTCTATACACCCTTTAGAACATGCTGCCTATACCCTAGTCAACCCATTACTACTTCTCCATTACTTTAAGATTTCTAAAAATGTGTTGAAATCTCTTGAATGCTGATACATATTTTCTCATTCTTTTAATCCTTGGGATTCTACTTGAAATACTTTATTTTTTTGGCATCATTTTTGAAGATGGTAAAGAAGATTGGTAAAGAAAGAATATAAACATGTTGTGTGCCATCTTTAACTGGAAGGTGCCGTGTTCTCTGTTGATTGTCTACCTTATATCTGATTCAATCCTAGTCAATATATAATTTAATTCATTTATAGTTTCTGTTAAAAGGAGGGTTGTTTTATCCTCATTTTATAATGTGGGAACTAAAGTACAGAAGGGTTTAAGTAACTTACCCAAAGTAACTCAGCTAGTGGGTATCAGAGCTAGGATTTAAGTTTAGATCTGATTGATTCTGGATCCATGTGGTACTTTCTATTACAGCTTTCTACATTTAAAAGAAAACCAATAGGCAAAGCCCCTTCTGTCAGAAGCAAATGTCAACTTCCCTTTTCCTCAACCCTGGGCAGGATTGCTTCCTTGTTTTAGAAGGGGTTTTGTTACTAAGACACGTTTGCCTTCTCCCTTCCTGTGTTACTTCACTTTTTTAGTATTGATTTTGCCTGCCCCCATTTTGTGGTTCTTTGCCTTCTTTGATGTGTCTTGTTTGCCATCGTTGAAGCACCCTTAGATTTGTGGGTGACAGCCCTACCCTCCCAAGGCCTTCCATTTCATCTTCATCTGCTCCAGTGCTAGTGAGGTATTGATTTCTTGGGAGAGCCTGCTGGAATTGGGGGAAAATCAATATCCCATTAGACAAAAGTGAGGAGTAGCAGCAGCAGCTCCTCAGTAGCCTGTTCATGGACCTCACCTGCTGGCAGAGTGCTCCAAGACTGGGTGAGCCTGCTGTGTCCAGAGATACTCTGAAGTGATTAGATTGTCTTAGGGATAATGTAGAAAAGCCAATGACAGAAAAATCAGAGTTGTAAAACCATTTCCTTGAACTAAATGGAGTCATTTTTGAGAGTAATTTTGCTTAGCAAGGTTTGCTCCCAAGGAAAGAAGTTTTCTCTTGAGAACTTTTATAATTCTTGGTCATTTTGAATTTTCCAATGTAGACAAAATTATTGGTTAACCATAAGGCAAGTCATTTAGCTTTCATGTTCCCTGGGGTTCTCAGAATGAAAAAGGAATGTCAACCTTGGGGTGCCTAGATACAATATATTTCTGAAACATTGTCTTGGAAATCCCATTTTTAATACCACCCCAAGGAGCTCATTATGGCAGCTCTGCCTAGATGAGTCTCTTTGAAAAGGAAGAGTTTCTTTGGAAAGAAAATTATTACTTTCTGTTTCATTTGGTTGTAAGTTTAGTGTTTTAGATTTTTGTAAAGAAGGACAGACATGAGCAATTAACTCAAATTATCAAAGTCTAATGAGGTCTAGTATTACCACAGTAATAGAAAACCATATTTAATCTCCAAAGTACCATGCCATTATATCTTCTTCTACCATTTGCATGGAAACACAAGAACATTAGATACTCCAAAATAATCCTGTGGACTAACTATTTATTTTATAATTTCATTCATCCATTCATTCTTCAAGTAATCATTGAGCGGATTATGTGATAGGCACTAGGGCTCTACCAGTGTACAAAATAGATAAAACGCCTTCCCTCTTGGAGCTTGCATTGTAGTGGGTGCAGATGAGTGATATAGTGATAAATAAATGCAATATATAGTTTGTCAGGTGGAGATATGTGCTAAGCAGAAAATTCAAGCAGGGGAGGTCTCTAGAGCTTGTGTGGCATAGGTATGTTGGATCTGGGCAGGAACACAAAGAGAGGAGAGCAATTTTAGACAGATGACCAAGGAAGGTGTCATTGAGAAGGGTTGTTTTTTTTTTTTTTAATTAAAGATTTGAAAGATGAGAAATATTGAGCCATATAAATTCCTGGAAGGAGAATGATCTAGGAAGTGGGTATAGCATGGGCACAGGCACTGTGGCAGGAAGTGACAGCTGTGCTTACGGAACAGCAAGGTAGCCAGTGTAGATGGGGCAAAGTGAGAAAAAGCAAAGTGATAAGAGATGTGACCAGAGAGGAGATAGGGGTCATGTTGAGTCTTTAGAGCATTGTAAGAACTTTGAGTTTTGCTGTGGGAGAGATGGGAAGCCATTGGGTTTGATCAGAGATGTGATATGATTTGATCTAAAGGGTCATTGTGGTGGTGATGTTGAACCTGGATTATAGTGGAAAAGGCTGGAAGCGGGAGGTAGCTGGGATGCTACTGATGCAGTATCTAAGAAAGAGAAATTGTGAGAAGTAGTCAAATTCCACATGTATTTCTGAATGTTTGACAGACACAGATTTCCTGACAATTTGGATGAAGGTAATGAGAAAGAGGATTCACAGATGGCTCCATAGTTTTCAGCCCAAGCAACTGGAAGAATAGAGTGGACAGTTTTTGATATAGGGGTCCTGAGATGTAGAGGGATCAACGGGGAGGAGACATCAAGAATCTGCGTTTTGTATGTTAAAGTCTAGCAGATTGCTATAAATCTAAAAGCAGATGTCAAATAGTTAGTTATGTAGGATTCTGGAGTTCAGAGAAAATTCTAGGCTGCAAATACAAGTTTAGGTGTTAAAGCTCCCTAAATTAAGTTGGGAGTGAGTGTAGATAGAAAAGAGAAAGGACTAAGGACTAATTTTTTGGCACTAACACATTTAGTTGAGGAAATGAGGCCACAGAGAGGTAAAGTAGCAGAGGCTGCATAGGTGTTTTGCAAAAGAGCTAAGACTGAAATTCAGAGGACTCTTCTCAGTTGTATACTAAGATTCCTTTTGAGTAGCCTGAGTTTTCACCTTCTTTTCCCATGCTGTTCTATGCTTCTGAGTAGTAAAGTGGGAAGATGTTGGACAAGACAAAAGCCAGATTCTTAGCCTTGGTTCTCTCTCAGAATCATCAAAACTTGGGTTTATTTCCTGCATTTCTGCTAGTTAGTGAGTCTAAAAATAAAAGTAGAAAAATAAGGTGATTAAATTATTGTCTCCATGCTATCAACAGTTCACTTTCTTTTAAGCCACTGGGAGTTCTAACATAGGTCAGAGGCATCTAGGATATTTTAGGGACAAGTCTTTGACCAGGATTTATAGTAGTTAGAGATATTTAAATCTAACTCAGAAAGTATAAGAGCAAACTTAGGCTTCAGGTCTACAAAAGGACCAAAATATTCAGAAACTTTGTAAATGAGTTCATCATCTAAACTGAAAGACAGCTGTTGTGATTTGCCAAGATATATTCAAGATGTTAATATAAAACATTTGTATAAACCTTTCAAATATTGAAAGTTTCCAACGTCTATTTTCTTATTTAGTTTTCACAAATCCCCAGCACCAAATGATTTTTCACTCTTTTGTAAGACTTCCCTTTGTTCAGAATGCCTGCTGTTGTTCATGTGAAATGGCTTTAGGAACCCTTATTATTCTCGTTGCCTTACCTGCATACCCTATGATTTGTTCATATGCCATTTTAAGTGGAGTGGCAAGATCTGTTGACAATATTCCAGGTATAGACTGGACAGAACATGGCATAATGGGGCTCTATCCTTCCTAGCCTGGGTCACAATATTTCTATTTTATATAGTATTTTTGCTGTATTAATTTCATTTGAACAGCCATATCAAACTGTTGATACATGCTGCACTTACAGTCAACCAAAGCCCCCTTATTTTTCCAAATAATATGCTGTCAAATGAGGTCTTATGCATTTAAACTATTGAGAATTTGAATTCACATGTAGAATTTTATATTAATATCTATTCAATTTTATTTTATGGTTTCAATCGATTATTCTAGTTTCATTCTTAATCTATTATTTTTGCTTACAAAGTTAAAACATTCATTTCAGTTAGCGTTGTGCTCATCTACATTTGAAAGAGACTCTTAAAGTAGTGGCTTAAAGAATTTATAATATGCCGTAAGTCCAGAGGCATATATCCAGGGCTAGAGCAGAAGCTTAAGGATCCCACAAAGGGCTCAACTTCCTGCATCACCAGCCTCAGTTGCTATAAGATGGCAGCTTGTATTTATTTGTTTTCTTTTACTGTGTAGCAAATTGCCATAAACTTAGCAGCTTTAAACAACACACATTTATGATTTCACAGTTTCCATGGGCCAGTATTCCTGGCACAGGTCGGCTAATTCCTCTGCCCAAGATCTCATCACACTGAAACCAGGATGCTGGCCATAGTTACATTCTCATCTAAACCTCAGGATCCTCTTCCATGCTCATTCGGGTTGTTGGCAGAACTCAGTTCCTGGTGGTCGTAGGACTGAGGTTCTTGTTTTCTTGCTGGCTGTTGCCTAGGGATTGCTCCCAGCTTCTAGGGGCCAACTTGAGTTCTTAGCCACATGGCACTTTCATAATATGGTGGCAGCTTACCTCTTCAAGGTCAGAAGGAGAATCTCTCTCTAGTCTGCTACAGTGGAGTCTATATCAGGTAACCTAATCCAGGGAATGACCATCCCATCCTATTCATAGTTCCCACCTGTACTCTATGGACATGTAGCCCAGGAGGTGGGAATCTTGAGAACATCTTAGAATTCTGCTTGTCATACCAGTTTCTGGGCAGGATGAAGTATTCTGGAAAGGCTGAGGGTAAAAGGCATGTAACAACTGAGTCTGCCCCACCCCCCTCTTTTTTAAAGTTCAGAAAATAATAGCTTTATTAGAAACCCCACCCAGTAAACTTCTATTTACATTTCATTAATTACTTCTTAGCACAAGGAAGCCAGGGAAATCAAGTTTTTGCTACCTATACAAAATCAATATTTTGTTAAAAAGGAACAAGAGATATTGCATATTATGTAGCTAGCCAGGGCAAGAATGAAAATGCCGAAGTGGAGAAAATAAATTTTGTCTAATTTAGGAAAAATGAAAATTAATAATGGGAAAAAATTGCACAGAAGCTCCCACCAATAATTAGTCACTGTTAAAACTGTCATATTCTTAATTATGTCATATTATAGGCAACTTTTAAAATTTATCATAAGCATTTCCATGAAGAACTCTTGGTAAATGTAATTTTTAATAACTGAGTAATATTCTATTGTAAGGTTGAACCATACTATCCGCTATCATTAACCCTCCTTTTTTTAAATATACATTTAAGTGTTTTTGGTTTTCACTATTATAAATAGTATCATGATGGGTACCTTTATACATAAGTTATTTTATACATTTAAGATTATTTCATTTGATGTATTCTTACAGAATTTCTGGATCAATGCACATTTTTAGGATTTTTGCCACATGTTTTCACATGGATGTTCAGAAATGATGAACTAATTTATACTTACAACAATGAACAGAAGTGTTTAGCTCTCTGAGAGCATTCTAAAATACTGATTTCATCTTTCATGAAAGTTCTTCCTGTTACCTTTGTATCTAACAAAAATTTGATATGCATGCCTTTTAAAATTTCATAAAATCTTCTGATAAAAATGAGGTTAGTTTTAGACAGAGGTTTGAGCCCTGGACTACTACCTTGGAAACCATTCTTCTTGTTTAATGTAATTAAATAATTGGTAGTCCTCAGGCACAGTTTGAGCCCATACAAATCTGTCCATTTTACTTTAGAGCCAACCCATAGTCACCTTGTTTAAAGGGACATTATGAAAGTCATTATACTAAAGATCAGATGCACAAAGCAGTCTTCTGATTGCTCAGTGTGAAATCCTTATTATGGAAGATGAGAAAGAGAAAAAAATAAAAGGTCCCAGGACCAGTAAGAAAATGAAATCAGCTTATTGTGTTTAGGTCTGCCCTGTCTGTGTCATCTGCTGACCTCACCAATCAATGTTCGTCCTTCCCTTCATTGATAACACTTTTGCTCTGGATAAACCCCAATATTATCTTTTTCTGTCTTCACCATTTTCTTCAAGTTTGTCCTTAAACTTGATTTGAGCTTCCTAACCTTATTTGGATGGGTTCAGAGAACCCTTGAATCTGTTCTGAGTTCACTTCCCTTCTGTCTCTTTTACACATTATTTTTAAACCTGATCTTACCTGAAATGTTTCTATAGTCAAACTGGTTTCTTTTAGATCGCTTTTCCTTTTTCTTCTTCATTGGATTACTCATGATTATATAGTTAGAATTTCTGTTTCTGAGCTTCCTGTCCTTATTTTTCTCCAGACTCAATTTTATGTACTGTTTTCCATCTGCAAGAAGAACCTACATAGTTTTCCATTCATTCTCGCATATTTCTCTTTTCTAGTTCATGGAATATTTATAAATGTGCTGTTTCCTTCCTATTGTCTAGGCTTCAGGGGTAATATAAAGATATTAGAACTACATACACTATTGATGTTTCAAAATTTATCACTCTTGTTTTCTCTGCTCCATATCTTTGAATGTGAGTATTAAAATGGTATATATACTTTATGGAGAACTTAGAAAATAGCCAGAATTATAAAATATGAGATCAAAATTATCTTTAATCAAACCACTAATTGATTTAACTATTAACATTTTGTTCTGTGTCCTTCCAATAAGGAATATGTGTATATTAAAAAGAACTGGGTGATGGGCACACTTATAACTTTGAATCAAGCAGTACAAAAGCAATCCATGTAACCAAAACATATGTACCCCCATAATATTCTGAAATTTAAAAAAATTAAAAAATAAAAAGAACTCCATCCTATTCCTTTTAAATCATATTTATCCTTAAAATGTCAACCCATAGAATTCACTCATTAGTTGTAGACCTAAAGCTACATACACACAGTAACAATTAGTGGAGAAAGAGAAAAAAATAAAAGGTACCCAGGATCAGTAAGAAAAGCTAAATTGTTTTCTGAATAACGTTTTAAAGTGCAAGAAAGCGTGTAATACATCTTAAGTGTTTCTAAGAAACAAAGTTAATATTTTTAAAGTTCAAGGTTGAAGCAGGAGCATCTTTTATCTGGCAAAGGTATTGTCCTTTTGAATCTATTTGAGTCAGTAGAATTCTGCAGAAACAACCAGAAAATCAGAACTGAGGTTAATTCTTAAGCTTGAAGAACCAATCCCCCTTCTCTCTTTCCTTCCTTCCTTCCTTCCTTCCTTCCTTCCTTCCTTCCTCCCTCCCTCCTTCCCTCCGTCCCTTCCTTCCTTCCCAGTTATTGAGTACTACTTTATACCTTTCTGGTGAGAGACACCTCTCTTAAGGTCACTTATGTTTCAATTCCACTTTCTTTATCTTCTCTTCTTGCATGTCCAGTATAATAGCCTAAATTCCTCCACTTACTCTGCATATATTAAGGTTTTCATATACCCCTAGATTTGTATCCACTTGACTTTATAGAAAAAATATATATATTTTTTAAATTATACATTGCTTATGTTTATCTAAAATGGAAATACATACATCTACATTGTGTAGATAAATAAATGTAGACAAAGTGATATAGTAACTGCAACTGAGGGTTTCCGATTCAAAATGATACAGCCATGTCAGGTTTTGCTTCTCCTCCCACCCGTCCCTCTTCCTCTCCCTCACAGGCTGTTCAAGTGGAAGTTGCCATTCTTACATACTATAATCTCTTAAGTCCCTGTAGTTGGCCAATAGCAGTCACATCATCTAAGTGAGGCCACTGCTAGTACCATGTCTCCTAGACTTGGAGTTGTTCTAGTCTTGAGTATGAACGTGTGCCTGAAGCTCACTTCATTAGAGTCAGGATTTCTCTACCTGAGACTGAGGATAAAAACCTTTTCTCTTTGGTAGCAAAACTATGAGCATATGAGCCCAGAAGCTGTGAGCCTCTATATACGCAAAAACCTGCTGGCAGATGGGGAAGATGAAGCTGACCTGATGGTGTTTAACAGTCTAATTTTATTTTCTAAGGTTCCTGGAGTAGCCTGAGTCTTTCAGCACTTCTGTCACTCCTGGAAGCTACCCGTAGGTGGCCTGGGCAATCCAAAGGTTTCTGATTTTTATAGCCAATGACTTATGACTAATCAAGTTGATAGAGTGCACTTGCTCTAGTAAATGGTCACTTAAACAAATGCCTTATACTTAAACTCTCAATTTGAGAAATCTTTCCCATTAAGGGAGTACTATTCTTAGATCTCCCACAGGTTTAACCGCATTAGTCAAGAGCTGGAGATAGTCTCAAGGATCACCTTCAATTCTGTTTGGGAAAAGGCAGAGTATAAATTCTCTCCCCCACAGCTGATGAAACTGATACCAGAGAAAGGACTTGATCTGCCCGTAGTGACCAAGATAGTTTGTCGCAACATCGGGGCTAAGACTGGGGTCTCCTAATTCCCCCTCCTAAACTGTTCTGAGCTTAAAGGAGCTTCAGTACAATGGCTATCTACACAGAGCAGTCACAATAATTTTTGGTGATTTTTAATTGGCATTAGTTAATTTTTCTTTCCCTTTCACAGGACAGTTCATTCATAAATTGTATTTTGAACACCTACATGCTAACAGGTTCTATGTTAACTGCTGGTAACACTGCAAGTGCATAAGTGCCACTTCTGCTCTCAAGAAGTTTATTATCTAGAGAGAAGGTAAATTTTTAAAAGTAATTTCAAATGTATGTGATAATAATAACTATAGGGGATTGTAGGAAGCATGTAGGAGAAGAACTCAATCCTACATTGCTGGGATTTGGGGCTGGGGAGCGTTGATCTACCAGAGGAAATAATGCCTTGTCATAACCAATCACACTCATTTTTTCCAACTTTGAATTGTCTCACTCTACTCTGTTGAAGTCATATAATAAAAAGCACATATATTTTATTTTGGTCTAGGCTCAGAAAAGTGGAGAAAGATAAAAATGGCGGTAGCACTACTTAGGTAAGGGTAAAAAAAACCACAAGGGTAATATAAGATCACCTAATAAATGTCTATCCACCCAGCCCTCCATCCACAATCACTTCACATGTACCTCCACTACTCAGCATTCACCCAGTAGTGTAAAGAGGAATGCTAGCCCTGGGAGATACAGCATTAGGTAGGAGTTCTGTGGTCACGTAAATTATGACTACAGCACACTCCTTCCCTGCTCTAAGATGGGAGGGAGAAAGGAAAACTGCTTGCTTCTCTCTAACCCTCCCATCCCAACCTGAATCTCCCCTTTTCCTATTCACACATTATTAATGCAAATCTTTCTCCTACTTTCCCAGTTCTGTTATGTTCTTTGGTTCCCTTCATGTCCTCCCATCCAAGATACTCAACTACTTTTCCATTTAATGCAAGAAGTTTAACCACATGCCACATTTTGAGATCTTCTAAGACTCTGAGAAATCCTGTGATTAAGAAACATTTTTGAATTATTTTTAACTTAACATTTCCTAAAATTATTTAACTATAAGATGGCCTTTTCATTCTATGAAATTTCAGAACCTACTTTGAGATATCTTACTGTAATTAAGAAGTATGTTTGCCCTTCCAAACATGTTTATATATGACTTAACAATAATATTTATGCAATGTTGTATTGTTTCCCAGGTGTTTTATTTTAGTGCTTATTGTATGATAACACTATAGCTGAGTTCTTTCATGTCTTATTTCATTTTATACACATCCTCAACAACCTTGTGAAGTTGGCATTATTTTTATCATAGATTACAGGCAAAGAAACTGAGGTTCAGAGAGAGGTTATGATGACTTCCCTGAGTTACACAGCTAACAATTGGCAGAGCTGGGATAATTCTGAGTCTGTCTACTATACCTTTCCCCTTAATATTAAATAAACAGACACAAATAATAAAAATTAAAGATCCTAGAAGATTATGAAGCTAGAAAATATACCTGAATTTCATCTAAAAGTTCAAATCAGAATAAAATGAAATCCTTGTGAATCAGTTAGATGTTAGCAGCTAAATACTTCCAAATGAGTTATGTTTGTTCTGGATGGGCACGGGATCTTTAGGTAGAGATGGAATAAGAATAATGCAAGCAAAGATTGTAGTGGGTCTACTACTGATAGAATGGGGATAAGACTAACTCAAGCAAAGAGCACATTGAGAGAGAGGGGTCTATGTCCCAGTTCAGCTGGAACCTCGCTAAGCAAGGGAAGTCAGTGGGGATGAGACAGGAGACTTACGTTGTGGCCATGTTGGTTGGCCCACAGTTTAGTGGTCTGAACTTATTCTGAGTAGGCAATGTGAACCAGCAGTTTTTTTGTGGGTTTTTTTTTTTTTTTTTTTTTTTGAGCTGGTGATGAGGTATGAATGTAACTACACTTTAATTAGAGTAGTCAGGAGACAGTCTGGCAGGAATATGGAGAATGATTGCAATGGGGAGAAACTGGAGTCATGTCACCCACGAAGAATGTATACAAGGCACGAAGTAAGGTAAAATGTGAGCACATCAGACTGTAAAGCCTGATGAATAGTGCCTGATCCATGGAAAGTGCTCAATGATTATTTGCTGAATAATTAATTGTTTCATTTAGTTACATGATATTTCAACTATTACAGGATAAGAACTTCAAATTGATATATTTCTTCTTTTTTTCCTATTACAAGTTTGTGGGATTAAAAAAAAAGAACATTTTATTCCATATCAGAAGAAGAAAATTATATAGCACATGCTAAGTGCTTCCTCGGGGATTTTGCCCCGTTTAAGAATGAGTTATTATCTTACTGTGGAATTTAGGAGTTAGACATCAGGGATTTGCTAGGGTAGGGTAGACTTAGGTTCTAGGGTTGAGGCCTGTGTTCTGATAGTTTGTATCATTGACATGCTAAATACAAGAAGATGATTAAAAGATGAATTTCTTTATCTTTATCAACACATTCATTTTTACACATAGTTCTTGTTACTATGTGTTTTCACCCAAGCTAACATTTTCTAACAACGATGGCAGAAACATTAATAGTTTCATTTGTGCTGTCTGGAAAAGCAAGAGCTTCAAACCCTCTAGTAAGGAGTTAGTTGAGGGGTAGGAAAAAGGGTTGAATATAAAGAAATAACAAACTAAAGGCCTGAAAGGAAATTTTTAAGCTAGAATTATCCATTCATACAGTTCCAGAAAAAGTTCTTAAGAGAGGAAGATGATATTAAAATAATCATATGTAATATATAGTCACAAAAATATAATATTATGCAACTTCTACTTTTGCCCTCAATATAATAATATTTCTAATTCTCATGATTCTTTCATATAGGTATTATTACCTCTATCTTATAGGTAAGGCCAAAGGAAATTTTGCTTAAGTACATTTAGTTATTAAATAGCAGAAGTCACCTGAAATATTTTTTGGAACAACAAGGTATAAAGAATTAATATTATTATTTTAAAGAGCAAAATCAGGACTCCAACCTAGGTCTGCCTGACTGCAAAGCATATTGTAGGTCAGCTCAATTTTTATAAACTGGTTCATTTCCTTCCATTTCACGTAAAAAGAATGGTGTCAGATAGTAACTGGAAAACAAAATAAAAACAGGTAGTTTGAGTTGTGAAGTAAATTTTGTTGTGAACATGTTTCCTTTTTCACTTCCTACAGAAATCACCCACATCTAGAATTATTTTCACGTTGAAATGTAAACTCATCATTCTGCTTGAGTCCTTGTTCAGTCATTCCTTCAGTCAGTCGTTCATTGATTTGACATATCTTCTGCGTGCCTGCTGTGTGGCGGCACTGTGCTGGACACCAGGGTAGGCAGGGAAGCTCCCAGGAGCTCCCAGTCCAGTGCGGGACACACACAAGCAAGCCGTTACCTATTGGCCAGTGGTGGGTGCCAGAATAGAAGGGTGCCTGTTACAGTCTGGGGAGTCAGGGGAGACTTCCCACAGTGGGTGATCACTGAAGAATGATCTGAAGGAAGAAGGAGATGGGAGCTTGTATGCACTGGAGGATCTGCTAAGAAATGTGTAGGTGCTTCATCATTTAACTCTAACAAGAGCCCTGTGAAATATAGTTAGGATTGACCTCATTTTACAGAATAAGGAGTGGAGGCTCAGGCTTTCGACTTGTCCGTGGTCCAGTAGTAAGTGGCAAAACCAAGTTTAAAAGCTTGACCCCAAAGCTCTCTTTCCATGACACCCTTCTGCTTCTTGGGATGACGGATTTCCAGTCTCAGTTCTCAATCATGGCACCCAGAGGTGCCAGAATAAAATCATTAAATTGTAATAAAAATAAATTATGAAATGAGTAATTTCTACTCATAGTTACCACTCAATATATAACATTTTAAATTGAATTGAATAAGTCTAGCAAATACTGTGGCTAACTAGTTCCTATGTGTGTCTCAGTCTCCTCAGCTATAAAATAGGGTGAATAGTACATCCACCTCTCAGGGTGAGCTGAGGGTTAAATGAGATTACATATGTAGTGTACATGGCATGGTGCCTAAGTGTTCAATAATAAGTGCTCAACAAACGTTAGCAATTATTATTATCAATATTTTGTGTCTGGTGGGCCATTTATCTTCTCAAGCTGATGAATGAGAAAGTATTTTAACTGAAGGCTGCTATTCTTCATGAATAGGGTTTATTAAGTCTGGCCAAATGATAGTTTTTATGCTTATGTTTATTCTTTCCTCACTTTTCAAGACTGATTATTGGGTGCTCTAGCACTGTTTCAGTAAAAAACTCAACAGTGAGGGCAATTAAAAAACTACTAAATTGAAAACAAAATGTTTGCCTTCAGACTCCTATCTTTGAAGCTTCTATATTTTCCTTTTCTTCTCCTTGATGTCTTCTTAGAGTCCATGGCCAACATTCTGTTAGTGCCCAAGGCAATGTCTACCTGAATCCAAAGCCCATGGTTTCGCACTATGCCGTGCTCTCTCCACGAAAGGAAGGTGTACATGGAGACTGTGATGCAGAGAAACCAGGTGTTAATAATGCCCTATTGTCTGAAAGTTACCATACTTTTGTCTGACTGGCACTAGAAAGGACAGATCAAGCCATATTGTCACTGATTTTAACATAGGATAGAGTCACATTGCCAGCATGGAGAAATGGCCAGCATAGAGACAAAATCTATGAATGTTCTGATTATTAATGGTCATTAGTGGTAAGTCATACATTACATATTGGATTTGGCAAATGTATCTCAGGAATAGTAAACTCTTAAAAAAACCTCAGAAACTGTGTCTGCCTAGTATTAGGGTTGTAGAATCTGGTGAAGAAGAGGCGGGGATGGTAAACTCAAATTTTTTCGGGGACCAGGATTTTAACAGAAGTGAGGAAGGTGGGTGGCAAACTAGAGTATGCACATGCACTCTTTGAGACATTGGAAGTTAAAATACATAAATAAATGAATGAATGCATTGATTAATTAATAACTGTGGGCCAAACATAACACGGTATGGACTGCATGTTCATAATTTTTGAGATTTAGAAAGAAAGCAGTGGCCAGAAAGTTAGGAGACTTGGCCCCTCATTCCCTCCACAGACGTTCATGGAGAGAGTGGATTAAGATCAGGGACTCTGGGCTGGGGTCTCACTCTGCCATTTGACAGCACTGGAACTTTCAGGGGTTGGATGTGGAGTGGTCGGGCATGGGCTGGAAAACCAGGTGCTGAAAGTCTGACACTGCCTGTGTGACCCTGGGAAAGTCATTTTACCTCTCTATACCTCAGTTTTTTCACCTGGGTTTTTATGAGGATTAACTTAGTACAGGGAAAATACTTAGCATGTTACCTGGCTTATGATAAGCTACTGATAGGTTTCAGTTATTTTTGGTAATACTATTGTTTAGAGGCTTCTTATGTACTAGGCACTGTGCTTGGGTCCAGGAACACAAATGTGATAAGTTATAATCCCTGTCTTCAAGGACACGGACAGCAGGCAGTGAGGATACAGTGGTGTCAGTGGAGGTGGGTACAAAGTGCCAGGGAACACTGAAGATAACATTTCACAGTGCTGAAAGAAGAGATAATATTTCTAGAAACGAGGAGTTGTGTATGCAGCAAGAGACTAGGAGGTGAGGTACATAACCTGTGTGATGCCAGGCAAGTCACTTATCCTCTCTTTGCCTTAATTTCTTGATGTGTCAAAGAGAGCAGGTTGAATTAATGATGTCTAATTTCCCTTTCTCTTTAATACTTGTCAGTTCTTTGTGAGCTTGGAGCCATTTCCATGGCTGAAATGGGGTGTCAGAGGCAGCTAGGATGATGGGAGGGAGATCCCTTGGCAGGTAAGGGAGGAGAGCTAGATGGTATGAGACCCTGGAGCTACTGAAAGGAGGGGAGAAAGTAAGTCTGAGATAGACTTTGACGTCTAAAGAATAAAGGACAGGGTCTGAGGTAAGGCTATAGTGGCGGTGAGGGAAGTATTGTCAGAGGGACACAATCTTTGCAGGGGACTTTATTTGTGAACTGTCCTCTTCTCTATATCCCATTTCTGCATGTTGGCATTGTGACTCTGTCCTGTGTTAAAATCCCTGACAATATAGATTGATCTGTCCTTCTCAGAGTCTATTAGACAAAAGTCTGGTAACTTTCAGACAATAGGGCATTATTAAGACCTGGTTTCTCTTACAGCATCACACTCTCCATGGATGCCTTCCTTCCAGAGAGAGAGCACAGCATAGTGCAAACCCATGGGCTTTGGATTCAGGTAGACATTGGCTTGGGCACTAACAAAATGTTGGCCATTGACTCTAAGAAGACATCAGGGAGAAGAAAAGGAAAATATAGGAGCTTCGAGGATAGGAGTTTAAAGCCAGTTTTGGACCCTTACTCTCCCTGAGACCTTGTGTACATCATTTAGCCTCTCTGAACTTCACTTTCTTCATCTGTAAAAGGAAGCAGTAACTTCCACTTCAGCATCATAGTGGAGATTTAGTGAAATGCCACATTCTGAGAACAATGTCCGAGACATAGGGCTCAGTTTAGGGGAGCCCCAGTAGAAGCTTGTGACTGCAGAGGGAGGAAATGGGGGAATGATGTTAGGGCAGCAGCAGGCCAGAAGTGCTCAGCAGACAAAAATATAGACAGGTGTGCACTGCACTTGCACCTGTGTGAGGCATTAACTAAAGTAAACGGAAAGCTCGCAAAATGTTTGGCACTTATGTGCTCAGTAAACAAGCACTGACTCTTCTCAGAGAAAGGATTTCTAAACCCCTGTTCCACTTTTTACAGTGGTGGTATTGTCCAAAAGGCCATCTGCTCTCATTAAAATTTCACAGGACCGAAGAATTTAGTGCTCTAACCTTGGAGCCTCGGGTACACTTGGTGTTTTGTTTGAGGTTGATGTGTTTGGAAAGATTACGGGAGTATGAATTTTGTCAGCTTCTAACTAGGCAGATGTGAAAGTTTTCTGCTAGGATTTTTTTTTTTCTCTCTGGGAGTGGGGGTCAAAGATTAAATAATTTGCCACCAGACAGATGTTCTGAAAAGCTAATTAAAAAACTGACAAGTACCCAGGACCTCTGATGGTTAGATTTATATGCCATCCTCCACCGAAAGATCAGAATCACCACCGCTTAGGATCATTGTATTAAATTATATTTCCATAAAGTTCACAACTGGAATAAAAAGAAGTGTCTTTAAAGACATTGTTAATTATATGAGTGTGTCTCAAAATTGACTGCACATTTTAAATGAGTGGGGAAGCTTTTAAAAAATGCCCATGCTGGGGGCCCATGTCAGACCAATTAGATTAATTGTCTGGAAGGAGGGCCCTGGTAACATTTTTTTTTTTTTTTTGACTCTTCAAGTGATACGAATATACAGCCAGGATTGAGAACTATTGATTTATATATAAAACTGTTTTACTCCTGGGAGACACTGTACTATAATGTATGGGAGCAGGATGGGCACTTGAATTGGGCCAGTCTTGGTTGAAATGACAGATTGGCCAAGATCATGTTCTGCTCTGAGTAAGTTACTAAACCTTGGTGTTTCTAGCTTCCTTACCTTTCAAATATGACTATTATCTCCTAATAGATTTTTGTGAGTATTGGATGTGAACATTATTTCATAAATGAAGTACCTGCTTAACTCGGGTAGTTACTACCATTTGTTTTTAGCAAAATGCTTTGTTAGGAATTTTAAGTCTGTTTCTCAGGCTTGCTTATTGATATAAATGAAAAGATCCTGAGCAATGGCACAAAGGTGAGCACACAGCAACCTAAAGCAGTCAGCACAGTAGACTATCTTGTCATACTGCAGACATGCAAATAAATCCAGTCAGATCTGGTCCCGCTGTATCTGTCTTGGAAGTTATAATATATATATATATATATATATATATATATATATATTTCCTTTCTAGCAAAAGATGCTCCTGAGGATATTGTGACTACTCTCCATAATAAATGCAAATAGAAATTTCCAGGTAGTATTTTACACTTGAGCCAGCAGCTCTGTTTCTGTACAATCACCCAGAAAATATGGGCTTGGCTGTGTCTCCTTAAATTCCAAGTAGCTCCATCAATTATATTGCAATCTAATGCTCAAAGGATCTGAACCTATAGCTCTATCAGGCGGGGTCTGGTTATCCATACTGGCCTTGGGACAAAAGGGGAGAGGGAGGTTTGTTATGTATTGTTATTCCTTCTTCTAGTCCAGCCCCTCTGGCTGTGACTTCAGTGTACATAGAAAGTCAGAAAGACCAGATATGCTGGGAAGTGTGCCAACAATATAGATCAGACTTGCCTAAGGTCCTGATTGCAGCCTCCTACCCTTTTTACCCTGGAAACAAGTGCCCTGTCCATTCTGTTCCTTTATTGATTTTAAGAAATATTTTGGGGAAGCTGAGATAAGGGTCTGGCTTCAAGCTTGTGCTTTAAACACTACTTGCCTTGCCTTTTTGTAATAAACATGTAGTGAATATTAGTATTTATTCTTCTCCCTAAGCTCACACCTGGCCCTACCACTTACTGGTGTGTGACTTGGGGCCAGCCACTTTCTCTTACTCAATCTTAGTTTCCTTGGCTGCAAAATGAAGAAATACAGTACACACATTATTGTGTTCTTCTGATGATTAATTGCAACATGAGGAGAATATATAGATAACATTTATTGAATGTATACTTTATGCGCTTCACTGTTCTAAATATTTCACATGTTTTAAGAATTAACATGTACTAATTTACAATCACTTTGAGGTAAATTTTTAATCACCCTTTTAAAGATAAGAAAACTGAGGCACAGAGTTGTTCAGGTCACTTTCCCAAAGGTCACACAGCCAGAAAGTGGGGGAACTGAGCCAAGGGTTTGGCTCTGGGCCTGTGCTCTAAACTCTGTACCCCTTACCTTTTTATAGTATGCGTGTGATAAATATAATGGTAAATGATAGCGTTTGTTCTTCCTTTCTCTTAAAATTTCTAATCTGAAGTAGGTATGCCATGGCAACCAGCATCTTGGTGCACATGGTATGTGGTCACTAAATATTTACTGACAGATTAGTTGTTAAAATAGAGTGCTAAGGATCTGTATAGTCCTGTCTAGTAATAGATGTTTATAGTATTGTGTTTATTGACACTTCACCTGCATAAAACCCTCAATGACTCTACTTGGCCAACTTAGCATTCAAGGCTCTGCAGTGATCTGGCCCCAGATGTCCTTTGCAATCTTTTTATGCTTTTGCTGTTTATACAAACGTTGCTAGTGTAGGCTCAGTCAGGAATGGGACTTATTTTATCATCTTTATCTTTTTATGCCTAGTACTTAGTGGGAATCTAAACAGTATGAATTGGATGAATGAATGTGGCTCAGTCACCATGAGCTGCTGCTGTGCTCGTATATGCAGTCTAAAAGCTGACCCCACCACCCCTTGGCTCTGCCTGTGTCCTCTGTCTGGAGCCCCATCCTCCGTGGTCTCACGTGCTAGTCCTAGCACCAACTAGCCTTTGCTTGGTGTGTTAAACTTCACAAACAATTTCACTGCATCATCTTATCTTTTACTGAAATGCTCCTGATAGGCTGCCACTAGGTAGGCTTAGATTTCAGTTCTTTTTCTCATAATGGTGATGGATTTTCATTGATTTGCCCACATTAGCACCTAACACTCCTCATTAGATTTTGTCAATTTGCACATTAATGGAAGAAAATCCTATTTAACTGGCATGTTAAAATATGAGTGGAGGTTTAAAACATATTACTGGCAAATCTAATGTACATTGTATGTGCCCTTTTTAATGTTCAAAACTTGTTTTTCCTTTCATATGAGCATGTTTTTGTTATAACATATGAAAGAGAAAGGAACTAAAATTCATTTAGTACCTACTGGATCTAAATGAATTTTCATAGTTCTACTAATTTGCAGTCTCACCAACAGTGTATAAGTGTTCTTTTCTCTCTGCATCCACACCAGCATTTATTGTTTTTGGATGTTTTAATAAAGACCATTCTGACTGGGGTAAAGTGATATATCTCATTATGGTTTTAATATGCATTTCCCTGATA
Organism: Eulemur rufifrons; assembly: GCF_041146395.1. Lineage (NCBI taxonomy): Eukaryota > Metazoa > Chordata > Mammalia > Primates > Lemuridae > Eulemur > Eulemur rufifrons. Next base: position 41,639,257 of record NC_090988.1, read on the forward strand.
ATTAGTGATGTTGAACATTTTTTCATGTTTATCGGCCATTTATCTATCTTCTTTTGAAAAGCTTCTGTTCATGTCTTTTGCCCACTTTTTAGTAAGTTTGTTTGATTTTTTTCTTGTTAATTTGCTTGAGTTCTTTGTAGATACTGAGTATTTGTCCTTTATAGGATGTATACCTTGTGAATATTTTCTAACATTCTCTAGGTTGTCTATATGTTCTGTTGATTATTTCCTTGGCTGTGTAGAAGTTGTTTTTTTTTAATTAATTTTTTTTAATTTAATTTATTTATTTTTGTTGTTTCTGTGATTTCCATTGGGGTCTTCTTCATAAATTCTTTGCCTTGGCCAATATCTAGAAGAATTTTTCCAGCATTAACCTCTCTACATTTCTCTTATCTGTAAATATATATGGCAATATCTCATATTTGATATTTGGGGTAATATTTTTTTGCTTCCTTCCCCAACTGATGAGCAATAGCCAAATGAGAAGCAAAGTATTGTCTTATTAACTGCGGGGCAAGTACCTTAAAACCACCCAAATATAGGGCTTCCTTAATGAGATATGGGCCCATGAGCCCAAGGCCTGGAAGGCTAAATGAGGCTACCCATCCCCACCTTCTTTAATGGGAGACAGTAGACGACCATGGAATAGGCTTCTTCTCAGTCATGTAAGCAAGTGGATGAACTCGAGAGCGAAGTATTGATCGCAGTCTCTCTCTCAAAGAGCCAGGCCTTGCCTAGATCAGATGATTGCCTGGGAACAAGTAGTTCAAGTGGGCATGATGCTAGGAAGAAGAGTGGCAGAAGGCATGCCAAGTATGGACAATGACTTTAAGGCACAGTAACCTGCCCAACAGGGCACAGGACAGAAAGATTGTTGTTCTCTATGGACTGGCTTCTGTGGAGTAAGGCAGATACTTAAGCCAAAGGAAGAAATGCCACCCCAACCCTTACCTCAACAATAACAACAAAATACATAAGAATAAAATGGTAATCTTTATTGTATAGGGTTTTAAAGATTATATATATAAAGTCCCTAGCAAATTCACCTTATGAAAGTACCAATGTCCACTACACTCTGTCAAGAGAAGCAAATTTTTATTAGGTAAGTATTATAATTAAGACCATTTTATAGTTGAGGAAAGAGAGGCATAAAGACATGAATACAGGTCTAGTATAAAAACCAATAACAACAATAACATAACAGACAAGCAAAAAAGCAACCACACCTTTACTTGGATTTAGAAACCCTCAGGAGCATTTTCATTAAGACTCTATAGAGGGGAGATAAATAATCAGGCTATTGTCTGGAATTCCAAAGTTACCTTAAGCTGTCAAAGCTGGTGAACTCAGGGTCAGGCTTAAAGGATGGGCACATACTAATCTATATTTACAGCTAATGTCATTAGCCATGGATGCCTTTTGGAAGCTATCACCACCTCTTAAATTTTCCGTGTAATTTGACTTCATGCAATGATCTCAAAATATATCCATAACTTTGACATACATACAAAAATTAGGATAAGTAGTTCTGTCTCAGATTGGACAACAAAGTCCTGTAGTAAAACAATTTGACAAGAAAGTCCTGGTCTCTTTACATTAAATAAAAGGAACCATGTCAGAAAAGTTCTACAAATTTTGATTAAAAACAATCAAACTTTACTGGAGTTCTTCAACTTTTATCACTTCTTACCTGAGCAAAGGAATTTTTATTTTAGTACATTGGTAGAATTCTGTTTTTCTCAGTTTTCTGAAAACAGAAAAAAAGGCCAGTTTAACCTACTAATTAAATAAATATTTTAGATTCAAATGTTTGCTCCTGATTTTCTCCAACTTTTAAAGTTTGTTTCATTCTTAACACTAGACTCATTTTTCTGATTTTACTTCTTTATTTAAAGAGTTATATCCATTTGGATTGTCTGGATAATATGACAGTAATAAATAACCCTAAATCTCAGTGGCTTAAAACAACAAGGTCAAAATTCTCACTCATGTTACACATATCATCATGAACTGATTGGGATAATTTGTCTCTACCTGATTCTCACTCATAGACCTATTCCAAGAGAATTTCCATCTCTGTGCTTCTGCAATTGCAGAAACAAAGAGAAAAAACATAAGGAATTGAGCTCCGGCTCTTATTGCTTCTATATGAAAGTGACATACATCACTTGTCTTCACATTTCATTGGCCAGCAAAAGTCATGTGCCCATGCTTAACTTCAAAGAGTCCAGAAAGGCACACTGCCCCCCGTATTTGACTGGAGGGTAGAGAGTCAGAACTATTAGGGAAAACACTATTTGTGAAACTATTTGTGAAACCACTGAATTCCACAAAAGGTGTGTTATTATTCCTATTAGATATCAAGGTTGCAAAAGTATTCTGTGGCAGAGGGTAATTTTTATAATTCTAAGACTGAAGACTTACGTTTCTTCCACAATATTATCCTATAGTATAAGAATATGTGAGAATAAGAAAATTGCTGTCTAGTTTAAATTTACCCTAATAAATGCAGACATAAAACACTATTTCTCCTATTTGACAAAACGAAATAAATATTTTTACTTTTGCGAGGGACTAGAAATAGAGTTCTTGGAAGGAATAAATGAGAGGGAAAAGAATAGGAAGAGGATGCATGGATGGTGTATACGAAGGGCTATTTAAGTGAATTGACAAAAATACTGCCCTTCATCACAAACAGGTCTCTGCTCCAGTGTTATTTTAGAGTATTGAATAAGAAAAGCTGTTTTATTTTTTTTCCCCCTTAGGAAAACATAAACATCGATGAAGCCTCCAGATGCCTGGTGAAACACATACTTGCAAACGAGTGCGACCTAATAGAGTCTATCGAGCCGGACATCGTGAAGCCCCATCTCACATCGTCCAAGGTTGTCAGCTGCTCCAGCTGTGCCAAATCCTAGGAGGCTCCTTTGCTGGTATATGATAGGAATAATCACATCATCCCATGAATTGTGCCTCAATTTTTACCATTTTGGGTAAACGTCAGGATAGAGAAACACGTGGCAAGCCAAAGACCTATACCTGTATCTTTTCTATAAGAGAAAAAAAAAGCATTTGTTCTTTTTATGTCTTCCCCACCATCAGCACAGTGTTTACAAACTTTTTAAATATTGAGTCTGTTACAAAATCCTGTTGCGTGGCTGACCAAAATTCTGCAGGGCCAGAATCAGCCCTGTAATTTGTTTCTTTAAACCAGCAAAGGGCTCAGGTCTTAGAAGGGGGAGAAGAGCAAACTAGCTGTCAAGTTAAACATTGGCTTTCGCCTTGCCCTGGCGTCTTTGTCCAGTCTTCAGTACATTCTCTGATGGTCTGACAGGCCTATGAAGTAGATGTCATATTTTCTCCAGAGATGACCTCCATTCTCAGCAAACCTAAGAGTTGGCTCTGATTTAGCTCTTCAGAGTCACTTACGTAGGCTTCTTAAACTTTTGTTCCCTTCATTGTCACTTGTCATGCCCTGGATGTTTGTTTAACTGAAAACTGTATGAAAAGACCTGTCCCCTGTATGTGTCTTTCTGTTAGCTTTCTCTGACTCAAGCTGTGGGACTCTTCTGTACATGTAATATATATTATATATATTTTCTCAAGTGAACAATAAAAGATTAAAAGATGCTGTTTCCCTACTTATGAAATTGCTGTAAGTTTCTTACTATTGTGAATTTGTTTGACAGTGTAACCATGATTCTCTAGATCCATTTCTAAAATTTTATTGCAGAAAGGAGATGAGAAATGTGCATGTAAAGGAACCACTGGACACTACTAAAACTGGGATGAATCTATTTCATCTCCCTCTACTGTTCATATTGACAAGCCAGAGACTCAGCAATGGATATACATTTTTTGGTTAATCAGAGGAATATGTCCTCACATATTCTGATCAAGAAAGGTGCCAGATCAATTAACATAAAAAGAAACAACCAAAACATGCCTGGTGTTGACTTGATTTACACAGCGGCTGTCGTGCTGATATGTACGGGTAGCCACTATTTTTTTAACATCATTATTTTTCATTGATATTCATAGCATACTCACCAAAGGCTTATCTTTTGTAACAGATGTTTTTTGGTGTCCTACCCGTGTTCTCTTGTCATTCACTGTTTCCATGGCACCCACCACAGGGCTTCCTATTGGGGGTGTTTGTGACCCTTTCCCTGAGGGCATTCTCTGGCCTCCGGAGCAGCTGGCATGAGGCAGGCAGGCCAGACGTGCCAGGAAGTTAATGTTTCTAGGAGCAGCTCTCCACCACTGATAGCAGGCATCAGGGGATAACTACCCCAGGTTCCTTGTTCCTCAAGAAGGACAGTTCCAGGGCATGTTTAGTGCAGCCTCTCGGAGGTCCCTTGTGGGATTAAGTCCTAGTTCCCACAAGAGTAACCTTTGCATTTGACTCACTCTTTAGTGGCTTCACATGCTTCTTTCCCTTTCTTCCCCACTCCTGTACTGGTGCTTCCTGGGTTTCCTTACCAAATAAACAACTTTCACTCAAATCCTTGTCTCAGGGTCTTCTGATGGAGAAACCCCACCTAAGTTACTTGCGACAGAGGTGGTCCTAGGAAGGAGATCCTTTGGATGAGCTTCCTGAATTGAGTCAATCACCATCCACATGATAACAAGGCCCCTTGCTGGTGGGTAATGCAGCAGAGCTGCTCTCTGGCAAGCTGTAACCCCATAATCACAGACTGTTCTCAGATGGATGGAATATAAATGGAAGGAAATGCTGTGACTCCTGTGTCTGAAAGATGTAAGATTGTGGAGTTAGTTAACAGCCATAGAAACTCTGAAGGAAAAAAAATACAGACCCAGATAAGCCAACACTTAAGATAGTAGATAGTCTATTTATATGAGGGCACTCTTTCATGAGTTAATTTTTAACATTCTGACAAGTCCATCTGGAGTTGATCCTAATGTGCTGTTGGAATGACTTGGCTCCTTTAAGCATGCAAAGGATATTGTCCTAAAATAAATGATGCAGGCATGCCAGAACTACCTTGGCAAAGTACTGGAGAAGAGATCCAAGGTCTCATAAAAGTGGGAATGTTAGAATGCATTTATTTTGAAAGGCAAGAGAATCTACCAGCTGATTATGTTCCTTGGGAGAACCTAAAAGACACTCCCTTCAGTAAAGTAGTAAGAAGTGCTCCAAAAAGAGAGAGAACAGCATCAGTGAGAAGCTCATTAGTGGCTGTTCTCTGTAGACCAGGCTTGCTATTATAGAGATGTTGCTGTGTTTTCCAGGAATGACCCCCGTGTGATTAACGTTCAAGATGTAATAGACCATTAAATGATATTAGTATATTTGGTGCTGTGTCCTGAACAGCTTGGACCAAAAGATAGAAGTAGGAGTGGAGCCTCTCACTACCACTTAAGAAAATGAGCTTCCCCTTTCCACAACTTCAGGTTCTTCATAGAGGTCTTGATGCTATCAGAAGACACAGTAAGGGTTCCACTAAGGCTACAGCTTCAGCTGCTGATTATTTTTGGCTACTCATGCCTGTAGATTAGCAGTTAGGTAGCTACTATATACGCAGGGTTAATTCATCCTAATGATCAAGGGGAAATAGTGTTGCTGCTAAATACTGGAGCAGGGAGAACTGTATTTGGAACTCATGGGATTCACTGGGATGCCTCTTGACGCTTCCATGCCTGGTGATAGCTGAAAGAGGGCAGTTGCAGCAAAAATACCTTGACAAGGTCAAGTAGCCAGGGACTCCGACTCCTAGGGATACATGTCAGAGTGATTGTGCCACACAGTGATCCTAGACTAGAGGCAGATGGTCAAGGAAATGGAAGTGTTAGAGGAGGGAAATGATACATATCAATTATGATGTTGATTATGATCTCAAGATTAACTACAATGGTGGAGAATGTAGCTTGTCCCACCAACTCTCCATCTTAGAATTATGACCAATGATTTGTTTGACAAATCAGTGAAAGAAAAGAGTGGACTTAAACTGCAGTAGGAGTTAACCTGAGTATATAATGTTTGGACTACTGCAGACAATAGCAGAGAAATGCCCATATCCCCCTGACTTATGGCCTCCTATTACAATCCCCTGCAACTCTGCCTAAAAGCTTTCTCTGCATGCGTGGGGCATGTGTGCCTTGCCTATGGGACAGGCTAGAGTGCTACAGAGTTAATACCTCCTGGAGAAGCTTCATCTAAGACTGACATAAATTGGCTGATATATACTCCAGCTTCCTCCCTCCTCAGGTGGGACAAATCTGAGGCTTGCTCTGTACACTGCCTCAGAGGTCCCCAGGGTACTGAGGCAAAGTTTCACACAGTGATAGCCTCGCTATGACAGCCTTTTTGGTTCCCTTCCCTTCTCTGTCTCACTTCTCTATTCCCCTACCAGTGCTTGCAAAGATCATCTCCCAATGAAGAGATTTTCATTTTTGATTGAGCATCAACTACTAGTGGGTCCAGCACATCAGATTACCCAGGCAATAACTTTCTTTACTATGGAATCTCTAATCCACTGCTTTACTTTCTAAATATCCACTGAAATGTGGTGTCTGAGATATGTGTGGTAATATCAGAACTATCTTCTAACCCTCTTATACTGCAGAAAATTGTTACATACACAGTCTTCAAAATGACTATACATTCATTTAGTGATCCCCTCACTCCCCCAGCAAATATTTCATGAACAATTGCTACATTCCCAACACCTAGGTTAGGCACTGCTGTGGAGATACAAATGACTAAGTCATGGTCCCAGATCTTAAGGTGTTATGATCAGATAGGAGACTCAAACATGTAAGCAATTCCCTATGTTTTAAGAGAGAAGTCAAATGTCCACACCAAGACATCTCTTCTGAAAACATAATTGATTTCTAAATGTGAGGACTGCAACATTTTCTATTTCTATTTAAGGAAATAGAATATACGTTCCTCCCATTCTCTTCCTAGGACACTAAGATCTAGCCACACTAGTCTATTTTGTTCAGCTAGCTTTTCCCGCTGTTTGGGGTATTTTTTTTTTTTTTTTTTTTGGCCTGGAAATCCTACCCAACCTCAAGGATTAGAACAGTGGCACAGGCTCACAGGCTTGCCCATCTCTATAAACAATTCAAAGCATTTTTCCATGCTCACAAACTCTTGATTGATTGGATGATCAAACAAACATTCACATGCTACATTATAGTTATGTATCAACTACTCTTTATGGAACACATACTGTGGGACAGACACTGATATGTAACTTTATTTTTATTATGTCATTTAATCCCCACAACAAACTTACATAAAGGTACTACTGTCCCTATTCTATATATGAAAAAAATTGGAATACAAAGACATTGAGCAACTTGCCAAAGCTTATATAGCTACCAACTGGCAAAGCAAGAATTCAAACCTAGCCAGCCTAATTCCAATGCCCATATTCCTAACCATTGTGCTGAACTGTGTCTCCTCTTTGATTTCTAGAGGGGACAACATTCTGAATGCAGAGTACAATACTCAGCTCAGGAAATAATAGAGCTTATATGCCAGACACTGCTAAACACTTAACAGATATAAGAAGTAGTCTTGTTATAATACATGTAAAACATTTAGCATAGTGCCTAAAACATACCAAGCAATTAATAAATGTGGATATTATGATACTATTCTCTCTGCCTACTTTTTAAAGCAAAGTAGTACAAAGCTATCAGATAAAAATGGTAGATATTTTTGCAGGCGTCAAAAATGGAACCCCAGGGCACATCTATAGAGACACAAAATAGATTAATAGTTGCCTTGGCTTCAGGGAGATTGGCAAGTGACATCTAAAAGGTATAGGTTCTCTTTGGGGGATGATAAAAATGTTCTAAAATTGTGGTGACAGTTACACGACATTGTGAATATATAAATCCATTGAATGATATACTTTAAATGGGTGAAATCTATGATACACAAATAAATAATAATAAAGCTATGACAAGAAAAAAGGGAGTCACAGGAAAAAGCAGTATGCAGTTGTCTCCCCCAGTGTATCACATGGTCTAACTATGGAGTACAGTTCTGGTGTCACTCCACAGAAAGGACTCTTAGGAGACAACTTTTTACTACTATTGTCATGTGCCTCGTATGCACCATCACTTCTGAATTCATGACTTGCTCTCAGATGTTGGAACTAGCATTGTGCATGGATTTAAATTCAGCTACATCTGAGCTGTTTCTGTCTGAAAATATCCTTGGCTGTCCAGAATCCCCAAGCACCAGAAAATTTCCCAATATTAGAAGGAAAAAAGAACATGAGAAATTCTAATTTAAAAGGTCAGAAATGCCGATGAATTAAACAAAGTAAGTCTCAAACACAAGGGTAAAATGCCTCTGGGAAGTGTGGCCCCAACTATTTCACTACAGTGGTGAATCTAAAATTTTCCATGTCAACAAATCAACTTATTTTTTTCAATTTGATTTTTCAGAATATTAATCTGTAGGCACAGACAACATATTCCTAAATTCACTGTACTCACTGAAACTGTAATGGTAGACATAAGACTCTGGAATTTAAAATTCCAGATGGCCTAGATTATGCTTTCTATTAGAACAAAATTGTCTTTCAAAACAGCTCAAAGAAACCTTGTGAAAGTATTTTTTTGTAAATGTTAAATGCCAAAGAGTTGCTATTACTTGTAATAAAATACAATGCTTTCTGTTTTGTCTTGTACTGAACTTTTAAGAAGTTACCTTCCAGATGTGTAACATCAGTCAATTTGTATTCGTTGAACTCCTTAATCAAATAGCTATCAAGTGGCTCCTCTGAGCAAGTTGCTGTGTTTGGTACATTAAATAGGTCACTCGTCAAGGTTTCTAACAAAATGCATAGTGCTTAATATATGTTAGTTTCTTTCCTTTCTCTGTGATAGTTGTTGTCATGGAAACATGAGAAATAAAAAGTCATGGGTCCCTGCTCTTTAAGTTTGCAATTTCCTTGGGGGAAGAGGGAGCAGGTTAACAAGGCAGGCAAACAGTACAGGGGAAAGATACAAAATGAGATTGTTTCTGCTTCTACTACATACTCTTTGTTTTACTTTTTCATTATAATAAATCTTAACAGAATTTATTGCTCAGATCCTATATCTTTTCCAAACATAATGTCATTTATGGGGGGGAGGATGATTTCCTAGTTTATAGATAACAAACAGACTGATAGAAAAATAAGGTCCAAATTTATCACGTGATGCTAGCAGGCTTTCTAGTTAGTGCATCTGCCCTTTTGGCCACAATTGGGCTAATCAGAGTACTTCATTGCTCCTGGCGAAAGTGACAGATGAAGGGATGTGCTTGTGATCCAAGCTGAACCGTGCAAAGTCTTCTCCTGTGCCTTGTTTTCAAAGCTTTAAGAAAGGAGACTGTAGGAAATGACCCTTATTTTCTCACCCCATGTGACAGTTAGGTGAACACAAAACCAATACATAGAGAAAGAGTCAAGCAGTGAGAAAAAGGAAGGCAGGGAGGAATGAAGGTCCCATCTGAGTCCCTTAGGGCAGCTGAGTATGAATCCTGATTTAACCTTTAACTTCCCAGGTACAAGAGGCAATAAATTTATCTTTGGTTTCTTTGTTCATTTGTTCAAGGCAGACTGTGTTGATTTTTTGCCACATGTAACCCAACGCTCTTGACTAATACAGCCACACAGACTTTAAAAGGGGAGTTAAACTTGTACACACTGTGTTTGTGTACATGGTCCACAGGTTCATGTTCTTGACCATAATATTTCTTAAAAATAATACAATGGGAGGTTTTTATAGGCATTGGAGGCTTTACTTCAAATATTCTACCAGCAGGAAGTATTTAAAGACATGGCTGATAGGACAGGTGTTTTATGTTAATACAAATCAAACAGTCAGCATCCCAAAATAAATAGGTAAGTAGTTACAAGTGCCCTTATAAACTAAAAACAAAGCACACAAACACTTTTTGGGAATAGATGACATTGTTGAATTACTATAGAGAAAAGTGCAGTAGACATATGATACCACATATATTTTTATATGTAAATTAATATTTAAAAACTTTAATCAGAGTGTTTTCACATACAAGAATCAAGAAGTAGATATTCTTAAAAGTCTGTAAATTAAGGCCTGGGAATGTCTAGTTGATGAGAGAAAGAGAGTGAGGAGGGAGAGAGAGAGAGAGAATTGGCAGGAATCAAATAAGGATGGAAAATAAAAATTTTGTGAAAGTGCAAAATAATATGGAGTCACAGAGTCTCCCAAAAGAAGCATGACAAAGAATTTGATAAATGCCTTAAATACTGGTTAATTTTAAGAAAAATGATATTCCACAAAAAAAATGATATTCAGCTATTGTCTTTGGCAATGGAAACAAAATGAGAAGATAAAGGATATGCAATGTTCCAAAATGCTCTGTTTAGATCTAAGTACACAAAGAACTGCAGTGAGTACATGGGGGACACAATCATTTGAACATGACAAGTAATTGAAACAATGCTCAATCACAGGTACCGAAAAATTATCATAGTGAATTAGTGTTTAAAATATTATTCATTTAGTGCCCACTTTGTGCCAACTACTGTGCACAAGCTACTTAGTCTTCATCGCAACTCTGTAAGACGATCATTATTAACCCTATTTTAGAGATGAAGAAACTAAAGCTCAGGGATCTTTAGAGACTCTTCTAAGATCATACAGGTGGAAGGCGCCTAGGCTAGTACTCGCACTCACGACTGGCTGACTCAAAAGACCTTGTTTTATGATGACTCAAAGAACCACATTGTCAATATGCCTCCACGTGACCATATTTTCATATGACCATAGTTTAGATGGCACCAATTTTTAAGATTATACATTTATTTTGTGTATGCATCAGTTAAGGTTCAGTAAGGAGATAGACATTATACAGTAAATTGAATAAGGAACATTTAATATAAGGAATTATTAACTAGTAAAAAGGGAAAAATTGTTTGAAGAGAATTATAACAAATACAGGAATAGCAGATGAGGGAAAAACCACCACTTCTGTGGCTGAGGGAGAGCATCCAAAGAAGGAAAGAACTTGGCAGATCCCCCTCACTTCCCACCCCTTGCCTGAGGTTGAGAGTCAGACTTTGTGGGAGAAGGTGTGGCCCAGGCCTAGTCGGGGTGGCGGAAAGGTTCACTTAGGTGCCTCATGCCAGGGCAGATGAGCAGGAAACGATTCTCCAGGAAGTCGGCAAAACTCACTGGAGGGTGTGCATCGCTAGGTCTCCTGCCTTCACTGCCAATGCTTTCTGGCAAGAAAGCTGTCTGCTGGTGAGGAAGGTGTCCTCTGGCAGCGCAACACAGAAGCAAGAAGAAAAGCACTGAATCCAGGAAGCATTCCCTTCCTCCTGCAGCATCTCTCTAGCACCCTCTACTGACAAGGCCTTACATTGTGCCTGCTGGCAAAGGAGAAACATTTGGAGGATTTATCTATGGAATCAAAAAATAGGGAAAAGAGGGTGGATTTGTTTGGAGCAGAGAAGCAATAAATTGATAATTGGCACAGTGTATTAATTCTGCAGGAAGAAAAGGCTCCAAAATCTCCATGGCTTAACGTAATAAAGGTTTCCTTCTCACTTAAATCGTGATCTGGCACTATCAGGTGAGTCTATAAAACTACTCTTCCACAAGCAGAACAGCCTAAATAGCTTCCACTTGTGTGGCTCCACCACCTGGGAATCCTTTGTTTCTGGATGCAGAAGGGAGGAGAAAGAATATATAAAATTAAGGGGCATACCTTAAAGCCAGTCCTATAAGTGGTAGATGTAACACTTACCCACATGAAACTGATCAGAAGTTAGGAGACTCCCTCTAGTTTTATGAAAAGCTGGGAAACGTATAGAGAAAAATGAAGTAAATGGTAAAGTTGTAGCCTTGTCTCTGCTACGTTAGATTTTAAATGCTCGTTCTGTTAATTAAGTTTGAGCAAGTTATTATATGTCTCAGTTTTATCTAATTCACCTATAATATAAAAATAATATAATAATGATTTCTACTTCCTCATAATGCTATTAAATTTAAATATCTGTTAGGCCCATTTTCCCTAGAGTCCCATTTAAGTCTAGTGTTTTTTTCTTTACTTTCTGCTTGGAGAATCTGTCTAGTTCTTTCACTGGGGTGTTAAAGTCCCAGCAATTACAATGTTACTGTTTATCACTTTGTTTAGATCTAGTAAGGTTTGCTTTATGAATCTGTGAGCACCTGTGTTTGGTGCATAATATTTAGAATTGTTATGTCTTCTTGTTGAATTGCTCCCTTTACCATTTTATAATGATCATTTTTGTTTTTCTTTACTATTGTTGATTTGAAGGCTATGTTATCTGATATAAGAATGGCTACACCTGCTTTCTTTTGATTTCCAGTTCCATGGAATATTTTTTTCCATCCCTTCACCTTGAGTGTGAATGAGTCCTTGTGAGTTAGATGTGTTTCCAGGAGACAACAGATACTTGGCTCATATTTTTTTAACTAGTCAGCCAGTCTATGTCTCGAGTGGGGAATTCAAGCTGTTCATGTTTATTGAAAGAATTAATAAGGGAATGCATTTCTGTTCATCCTTTTGGGTAGAACCTCATTGCTTTGTTTTATCTCTTGAGCCATTACTTTATATGAATCTCTGAGCTTCGGGTGATTTTACACTGATGGGTTTCTATTGAGCTGATAGAAATATATATATATATATTTCCATATATATATGTATATAATGCAGATCTGAATATTTCCTGCAGGGCAGGTCTGGTCTTGACAAATTCCTCCGTTTATCTGGAAAAGTATTTATTTCTCCCTCATATAAGAAACTTAGTTTTGCAGGATACAAAATTCTAGGCTGGACATTATTCTGTTTAAGAAGACTGAAGATGGGTCCCTAATTCCTTCTGGCTCATGAGGTCTCAGTTGAAAAGTCTGCAGTTAGCCTGATGAGTTTTTCTTTGTAAGTTACCTGATATTTTCAACTTATGGCTCACAGGACTTCCTCCTTTGTGTTATGTTTGGCTAGTCTGATGACTATGTGTCATGGTAATTCCCTCTTTGTGATGAATCTCCCAGGTGTTCATTGAGTTTCTTGTACCTGGATATCTAAATTTCTAGCAAGACCAGGGAAGTTTTCCTCAAATTTCCTCAAATAGGTTTTTTAATCCTTGTTTGTTTTCTTCTTCATTCTCAGTGATGCCTATAATTTTTATGTTTGTCCTCTTTACATAATCCCATATTTTTTGTAGGTTTCGGTGCTTCCTCTTAATTCTCTGTTCTTTGTCTTTGACTCACTTGTTTAATTTGGAGATGTCTTCAAGCTCTGAAATTCTTTCTTCTTCCTGTTCTAGTCTATTCGTAAGACTTTCCACAGATTATGCAAAATTTTAAAGCAGTCTGAAAATTACTTTCAGAAAGCTTGTTGCAATTTCCACTCCCATCAGTAATGTTTAAAAATACCCAAAGAGCACAGCAATTTATGATTATCTCTCCTACATATATTCATAACCATTGCAGATGCCCTGCAGAAGGCCTTTCAGTGTGTGTTGGAGAGGAAGAGATAAATATAGGAGGAGAAGAGAAAAATTTACAAAGAACAAGATTTCAGATTATAGCAATGTCACTTTCAATTGGAGAATAAATTCTTTTTTTTTTTTTTAATCTCCTCCTGCCCCCTCTTTTTCAGTACCCTTGAGAAAGATCAGTTTGCTCTCTAGCAGTGGGGAGAAGTACTATAGCAGTAAATAAAAATGTAAATTAAAAAGTAAGTAAAAAATAGGATTTCCTAAGAATCATTTTTTTTCTACTTGAAAGATGTAACCTCCAGGCTCCTGCAAAACTTTCTTGCCCACAATATTACTAAAATTAATAAGTCAAATCTTTGTGTTTTTTATTGCTAGAAGACATTTACATTTATTACAATTTTGAGCTACTAGTAGAATCATCCTTAATTTAAATCCATGACAATAAAATATATTTGCCAAAATAGTATTGAGGCTTATACCTTAAATTTGTATAAACTAGAATTCTAAAAACAGAATAAATATAGACTTGAAATTTTCCCCCAGAAATGTTTAGTATTCTATTCTAATAATATGAGGAATCAGGTTCTCCAATATACTGGATTAATAAAATATAAAATGTGACATATCAAGGACTATTGGACTATGAATTATAATTTTTAACATGCTATTGTAGAGACTTTCTTATATGAATTTTTCGTTGTTGTTTTAAGGCTCCACACAATCTCACCACTCTCTCTTCTTTTCCATATACTTAGGAGAATGCCAGGATCTCATAAAAAAGTTATTCCATAAATGCTTTCAATTTATCTTGGATGGCCTTGAATCAGAGTTTATCACACCTATCAATAATGTACTATGTTTTTGCTTTGAATTTGGGTTAGGGAGTAGAGTGGCTTTTTTACTTCTTTAGAGGTTTTTCTTTCTTTTTTTGTTTTGTTTATGTGTGTGTGTTTGTGTGTTTTATAGATGTTATGAGAAATGATCAGAAATCACTCATGATTAAACACTTTCTGACAAAACTGGAAGAATGGAGTTCCTAATCATGGAATTGCTAAATAGATTAAATTAGACAATCTATCTGAAGCATTTAGAAGAGTCTATGACATCTTGAAGTGAGAAAATGTTAGCTATTGCTTTTCTGACATGCATTAAAATTCGAGTATCACATAACAAAAGGCATGCCTTGAGCCTATGTTTCCAGAATGTGTTCTGTAACAGCCATACATTTAGATTTAGAGAGATTAAAAACATTTTTATTTTTTATTTCTCTCTCTCTCTCTTTTTAAAAAAATTTATTGCAGGATATTACAGGGGTATAATTTTTTTTGTCATATAAATTGCTTTTGTACCATTAGAGTGAAAGTTATAAGTGTGCCAATCCCCCATATAGTGTGCATTTTACCTGTTAGGTGTGAATTTACTCATCCCATCCTCCCCCCTCCCACCTGCTTGATTTCTGAAGAATGTTATTTCCATATGTGCACATAAGGGTTGATTGATTAGCTCCAATTTAATGATGAGTACATGTGGTGTTGGTTTTTCCATTCTTGTGATACTTCACTTAGAAGAATGGGTTCCAGCTCTATCCAGGATAACATAAGAGGTGCTAGATCATCATTGTTTTTTGTAGCTGAGTAGTACTCCATGGTATACGTATACCACATTATATTAATCCACTCATGCATTGATGGGCACTTGGGTTGTTTTCACATCTTTGTAATTGTGAATTGTGCTTCCATAAACATTCAAGTGCAGGTGTCTTTTTTATAGAATGTCTTTTTTTCCTTTGAGTAAATACCCAGTAGTGGGATTGCTGGATCAAATGGTAGTTCTACTTTTAGTTCCTTGAGGTATTGCCATACTGCTTATACATTGGATTGGTTTACTCTCCTTAGGAGATTCTAACTGATGGCAATGGAATGTTAATGTGACTTAAACAGAATTACCGCTTGTGTCCATTTTAAGTTCTTTTTCTCCCTCTTCCTTTTGATTTTTGTAATGTCACATAAAGAAACCTCAGAGACTCAATAAGAGGTAATGAGTTCTGAGAAAATTGAAAAACAAAATAACATAACAAAGAAAGGGATTTTCTTGAGCTCTAGGGCATAAAATTCATTGAATATTCAATAACATGCCAGGTTTAATTTTAATTTCAGAGTTTATTCTTAATCATTTTATTGCATTTTTTACATATTGCACATAAGAAATTTGCATAAGAGAAAAGTGCATAGATAAATTTCTCATTCTATTTCATTGGTATTTGATTTTTATAAGATCAAATATAATTTATTTGGTTTTTAATAATTACTAAAACAAATATAAATAATTAAAAAGCTTTATTTGAAACAAAACGAATAGGGAAACATTTTATTCCCTTTGCTCCACTCCATGCTTAATTAAAAATATAAAAGATTTAGGATATAATTAATTTTTCTAAAAAGAATTTGCTTTTCTTAACAAAAAAAAAATAAATAAATAAAACCCCCAAATTATTTTCAGTATAATGTCTCTTCAAAAGACACAGAATAGATGGACTATTTTTAAACAATGTGAAGATTTGTTCTGTTCTCCAGCACAGTGGTTGGGATGCCAGGAGTAAATACAATATATAGGATGCTCTTAGCTACTGTCTAAGTCAGGATTCTAATAGGAACAGCAAACTAAGGTCAGCTGAAAAGCAAACTAACAGCCTGGCCTTGGGTTTGATTTCTTGTTGAGTCCCAGAGGTGCTTCTGTAAGGCATTAGTAAAAATAGAAAATCCAATCTTCTGTATACATTCTCTCAAAAAGCTAGGTTGCTTAAAAATATAGAGTGGAAAGCTCTTTAGACTTTTACCCCAGCCACTCATTTTACAAATGAAATTGAAGCCTATTCTCATGCATGTTCAGTGACATACATGAGATCATACAATCAGCTAAGACATAGAATAATGACTAAAAGCCACATGTCCACCATTGCATGGACATCTCCTGCTACAGACTATGGGTACTAGCCATTCTACTTACATTGCTTTATTTAATTGACATAGCAAACATGCAAAGTAGATTTAAATTTTCACTTGACTAATACAGAAACAGAGACTTAGAAAGATTAAGTAACTTGCACAAGGTCACAGAATAAAGATGGATTCAAATATAGTTTTGACCTTAGTGTATGTCTTTCTGATACTCTCCCCTATCGCCTTCATATCCTCCCTACCACCTTTATCCCTTCTCTATTCCATCCTGATCTTTAGTATTGAAATCTTTTATTGTGCCCTTATCCTGTTTATTATGCATCACATTTCTGATAAGAAGCCAGGCAGCCACCACCAAATGGATTACATTTGTTTATATCCGTGTGGCTGCATCTCTAACATAACTGATCTGTACTAGCTCAGAAGGGGCCATAGGGCAAATTCCCAGGTGTTTAACCATTCTCCTTGTTAAATCAAATCAGAGGGAAAGTTAACTTTCAAGACGGGTTGACTTCACAGAAGAGAAGCATGAGCAGTAGAGTGTTGATAAAGTGAGACTTTTATAAATTGGTTTTATATGTATTACTGCACTCAATTCTCAAAATCATCTATTTCACTGATAAGAAAATTGAGACTCTATGATCTTAAGACCTCTGTTATCCAAAAACGTAATCAGAACATATCCTCCTTCTTAAGAAGCCCCACCCTGTCCTTTTCTAGCAAAATTTTCCAGGCCTTCTACTTGCATAGGAATTTCTTTAAAGTTGGAAGTGGTACCGGTTGGGTATGAAAATGTAAAGCTAACAGAGGAAATTGAGGAATGAAGGAACTCAAATTCTTTGTGCAGTAAGGAGTGGATTCGGTCCTGGTGTCTCATCATGTTGCCACTATACCTCCTTTGTGAGTCACAAAGCTGAGGCCATCACAGGGCACACCATACTGTGAGGGGGATCAGAGCAGCCCTGAGACATCCTAACTGAGCCCTGGGAAGGGTTCCACTCTTTATCCTGGGTTGTGCTTTGCTCTGTGTTTGGGCAGAGCTCGGCACATATATTACAATCAAAGATTCTTTCACTTTCCAAATGCAGATTCAGTGTTTCCTTCCTGACAGTTTATAAGCTCTTTGGGGTGCAGATGGAGTGCTGTGTTTCCTCTGTACTTAGCTCACAATCAGGTAGATGCTAAGTGCTTTCTGGTTGTCTTATTTGAGTTTGCACAAGCTGTGCATCTGGAATTGGACCTGAGACACTCCATTCCCTACAAAGTGACAGGCATTTCATGAGGTGTTTCTGGATAGCCTGGAAAGCCATGACAAAGGGGAATAGAAAGGAAAGTCTCTTCTCCATGTGTGAAACCATGTCTGTTTTAATTTAGACAGTCCAGTGTCTAAATTTAGACGGTCCAGCTTTCTGTGTAGAAAATGAAAAAATATGGGGATACAAATCTCTTTTTTCTTTTTTGTATCTTATTTCTCTTAAGATTTTTTTCTGTTTAAAAATATTCACAGGTAGAAATCTGTTTACTATTTAAGAAATACAAAATAACAGATAGAAAAAAAGAAAATCCCATCTCCCCTCCAAAATCCCTTGGCATAATCACACTGCTGAAATATATATTCTGTTGACATTTTGATATATATATATATATATATATATATATGTTTCTAGATTATTTTCTCTGTATGTATATTTTTCTTTTATTTTAAAAAATTTACAAATGTGGTATCAAATTATATATACACTTTTACCCCAACTAATAGTAGAGTCAACATTTCTATGTATAGAACATTTTTTTAAAACATATCGACCCTTTCCTTAATCCTTATTTCCTTCCTTCTTGCATGTCTTCCTTGCTTCCTTTACTTCTTTATTTTTGTTGTAACAGAATCCTTTCTTTAAATGCAATTCATTTATTCAACAGCTGTTAGCATTGTTAAAGTTGCTGGGGACGAAGCAGCAAATAAAGCAAAGTCCCTGCTCTCATGGTCTATGGTGACCAACACACAAATAAATCTATGATATGTTAGGTGTTAACGAGATTCATGGAGAAAGACAAAGGAAGGTTAGAGGGAGAGAGTTTGTTGGGGGACTATTTTATACATGCTAGTCAAAGAAGTCTTCTATGATGAAGTGACAATTGAGCAGAGATGAGAAAGAAATGAGAAACTAAGCTATGAAAATGTCTGGGAGAAAAAAATTCTGGACAGAAAGAACACGGAACATGAAGGCCCTGAGGTGGGAACATGCTTGCAGTGTCCAGGGAGCTTAAAGAGGCCAGTGTGATTTGAAAACACTGCACAAGGGACAACAGTAGTGAATGAGGCAAGAAAGGCTTTGGAGAGGATGAGGATGATGTAGGACTTCTTACCTTGACTTTTAATTAGAATAAAATAGAGAACAGTTAGAGGGCACTGACAAGAGGAGTGGCATCATCTAATTGAAATTTTAAGAAGGCCACTGTGGGTGTTGTGTGGATAAGAGTTTGTAGGGGTCAGGGATGGAAGCAGAGAGACCAGATAGGAGACGACTGTTGGCTTGAACCAGGTGGCGGTGGACATGTGATGAAAGTCAATGACTCTTGATTTAAAGGTAAGACCAACAGGATTTCCTGACAGATTGGGTGTGAGGTAGGAGAGAAGTCAAAGGAGATCCAGAGTTTTTGTCTTGAGTAACCGTAAAGCTATGAGTAGAGTAGGCGGGGTGGTGGGGATGGTAGGGAGATTAGGACTTAAATTTAGGATTTTTAAATTTGAGATACCAAGTGAACATAGGCAGTTAGATGTATGAAATTAGAATTGAGAAGACATACCAGGTTTAGTTAAAAGTTTGGGAATCCTCAGCTTATAGATACAATAGATGGTATTTAAAGTTATAATATAACCAAAGAAATAACTGCAATGAGAAAAAGGAAACAGAAAAAGGACTGATTCTTGGGGTGCACGCATGTAGAGTTTGGGAAGTGAGAAGGAACAGCGCAGAAGATCAAAAGGAGTGGGTGGTCAATAGAAGGAAAACAGAGTGACTTCCTAGAAGCCAAATGAGTGTTTCAAGAAGATAGGAGTAATCATGAGTCATCATGTCCAAGGCGGCAGATAGGCTGAGAAGGATGAGCACTGATTTGTATCACTGGATTTATCAATCAGTGCTCACTGTGACTCTGATAAGATGAGTTTCAGGAAAGAATGCGAGAGAGGAGAGGAGGTACATGTGTGTAAATATAAACAGCTCCCCTGCCTTAAAGTGAAGCAGAGAAATGGGATTGTGTTAGGAATGGTGCTAGGACTGAACCCGAGCTTTTATTTTGTTTTATTTCTTTGTATCTTTTGTCTTTTAGGATGGGAAATATATAGCATGTTTGCATGTTGAAAGAAATACCCAATAGATTGGGAGTGGAGATGAAAATTGACATCACAGGGGAGAGAAAGTCAAGGCATTGGAGTGTTTGAGTGAGAAGAGAGGGGATCTCCAGCATGAGTGGAGGAGTTGGCCTTAAGCGGAGGTGATGGCTCCTCTCTGTGGTAACTGGCGGGCAGACAGTATTTGGCTTTTGTTTTCCCAGTGAAATAAAAACTAAAGTGAGAGTGTGAAGAGAAAAGCAGGTGTGAAGGTTTGAGGATAAATGGAAAGGTATGAAATAATCCTTTAAGAAGGAAAATGAATAGACCAAAGCAATATGTATTAATAATTGCCTGCCAACACAAAGAACACACTTGAAGCTGGAAGTTATGAATTTAAAGTGAGATCAGTAGGTAGGGTGGTGTTTTTTTCCCAGTTATATTCTACTATGCAGGCTCTGGGTAAGGAAGATAGAGGTTTAGATTTAACTTGAGTTGGTGATTTAATAAGAAAGTATGACAGAGGCAAAGAGAGACAATGGGTATGAGGGTGCATTTAAGAGAGTTTATATAATTTTTGACAATAGAATTAAGTGAATAAGGAGAAAAGTGGAGATGTGAGGAGTTGAAGGACAGCAATGAAGTGATAAGATCAATCTATTGTAGTACAGGTGGGGTCAAAGGGTGATTTACGGACTGTGAGACTTGTTATTGGTAACAGCAGGTCTAGGACAGACCTCAGAATTGAGTGGCTGAGGTAGTTGGAAGAACAAGATCATTACAGAAGATCAGGTTCATGATATTAGAAAATATATCTATGTTCATATTGAAATTACAAAAAGGTTATAACACAAGTAAAATTGGAGAGGGATGGTGAGCCCACAATAAAATCTTTAAGTGAGAGGGAGAATAGTTATATATCTGTCCAGAAATTTGGGAGAATAGTGTTATATTGAGAAAAGCACCAAATATAGCTTCATTCATTCACTCATTCACTCAGTATTTATTGAGTTCTCCAATGTGTCAGGAGTAGAGATGGCGACATGTGTAAAATGAAGATTCAGCTTCCTCAAGGCTTTCAGCTAGTGGGAGAGACAGAAAACATTAAAGCCATGTCCTGTGTGATCTGCTAGCCGTGAGAGCAATGATGCACAATTGGCTCATTTTATTCAGGAGTTGGAATAACCATCTCAGATAAGTAAGCAAGGAGGCCTTTGAATGTAAGTGTATCTTTCAAGATAGAAAAAGTGGGTAGGACAGCTGGCAGAGACAGGGAGAATATGAAAATGAAATGAAAAGTGAGGGAAGTCTTAATTGGCAGGTGTGGCAAGGTGCCTTGTGTGTAAATAGCATAGAATCTGTTAAAGAAGCTGGAGCTAAAAGATGGGTTGAAGTCATACTAAGTATGTTTTATATTGCGAGCAGTTGGAGTCACCATTGGTTTTAAACTGGGGAGTGAACATAAGATCTAAATTTTAGAAAGCTCCTATGGCTGTAGTATGAAAGATGGATTGAAAGCAGCACTGAAGGTAAAATAACAAGTTAGAGTAATGTTACAATAATCCAGGCAAGAACTGGTAAAGGTCTCAATCAATGAGATAAATGGTTATAAGAGTATAAATTGGGGAAGATGTATTTTTTAAAAGTGTACAATTTGACTTTTTTAAAAAGCATATTCACAAAATTGTCTCACAATCAGTTTTAGAACATTTTCATTCCCCCTGAAAGAAACCCCATAACCATTAGCAGTCACTTCCAGTTGACACTCTCTCAACCCCTGGCAATCATTAATCTCCTTTCTGTCTCTGTGGATTTGCCTAGTCTGGATATCGCATATAAATCAAATCGTAAAATATGTGGTCTTTTGTGACTGTTTTCTTTCACTTAACATCCATGTACAACTTATTACTTTTTGTTTTTTGCAGACATATGTTTTCAATTCTCTCGGCTGTGTATCTAGGGATGGAATTGCTGGCTCATACAGTAACTTTATGTCAAACTTTTTGAGATGCTGCCAAATTATTTTCCAACATAGCTGCATCATTTCACATTCCCATCAGCATTGTATGAAGGTTTCATTTTCTCCACAGCCTCAAAAACACTTGTTATTGTCTCTTTTCAGTTACAGCCATACTAGCATATGTAAAGTGGTAACTCATTATAGTTTTGATTGGCATTTAACTAACTACAAGGGATGTTGAACATATTTTCCTGTGTTTATTGGACATTTGTATATCCTCCATGAAGAAATATCTATTCAGATCATTTGATTATTTTTAAATTGGGTGATTTTTTCTTTTTAATTGTTGAATTGTAAAAGAGTTATTTATATATTCTAATTAGAAGTCCTTTATCAGATACATGATTTGTAAGTATTTTCTACCATTCTGTGGGTTCTCTGTTCACTTTCTTGATAACATTCCTTGAAGCATAAAAGCTTTTTATTTTGATAAAGTCTGATTTATCCATTGTTTATTTTCTCTCTTGTGTGGTTGGTATCATATCTAAGAAGGCTTTGCCTAACTTAGGGCCCTAAAGATTTATACTTATATTTTTTCCAATATTTTTATACTTTTAGCTCTTATATTTAGGTCTATGATCCATTTTAAGGTTTTGTTTTTTTTTAACTGTGATGTGAGGAAGGGGTCAAACTTCATTCTTTGGTATATGGCTATCCAGCATTTGATTTTGTCTGAGAGACTAACCCTACACTGATGCCTGAGCTGGGACCTACTGTGATTGTGTAGGCTCATCCATGTTCTGGGGGACCACTGCCCTCTCATGGCACAAGGGAATGATGCTGCTTTATAAAATGCTGGTGGAATAGAAAATGAGGCATGTTCTGGAGTAGCTCTCTCAGGCCTCCCTCCTCTCTCTAGTTTGGGAGGGTGCAGAAAGCACTAGCCCAGGAGATAGATGAATATAGGAGAAAATGGACACCAACCTAACTATATGCCACTTGGAAACATCAATGAAGCTCATGGAGCAAATCCAAGATTTGTTGATCCCTACCCCTTCCAAGACAGATGAATTTTCTCTAGGTAGGAGAAGATAATTTGGGGCCCATGGGTAAAAAAGACTTTCTGGACTAGGTACTTGACTGAGTCCTCTTTTTCATGTTCCACCTGCCCTCCCCGGCCTGGGTGAATTTTTAATTGAATTGCTTGTGTCAGACTCTGAAGTGTAAGAGTGCTTTAAATATTCCAATACAACTCCATCATCAAATGGAATTTAAATATTCCAATACAATTCCAACATTTTATTTAATGTATTTCAAAAATTTTCTCATATTACGTGACTTAGATTTTCGCAGTCTTTTCAATGATTTTATGTAAATTATACTCAACAAAGCTGATTTTTTTTGCCATTATGGAACTGCTAAAATGTTTTTAGTTTTGTTTTTCTTTTTTTGGTGTCCATATTTTTTTAAGTTCTTTTTTTTTATTATTTCACAATATTATGGGGGTACAAATGTTTTTGGTTACATGGATCACTTTTGTTATGCTTGGATCATGGTTATAAGTGTGCCTATCACCCAGATAGTGTTCATTGTACCTGTAGTGTAGGTTTTCACCCATCCCCTCCTCCTCCCTCCCACCTGCTTGATTTTTGTTGAGTTTTACTTCCCTCTGCAGACATGTGTGCTCATTGGTTAGTTCCAATTTAATAGCAAGTACTTGTGGAGTTTGTTTCTACATTCTTTCCATTCTTTTTTTTTTTTGAGACAGAGTCTCACTCTGTTGCCCAGGCTAGAGTGAGTGCCGTGGCGTCAGCCTAGCTCACAGCAACCTCAAACTCCTGAGCTCAAGCGATCCTCCTGTCTCAGCCTCCCGAGTGGCTGGGACTACAGGCATGCACCACCATGCCCGGCTAATTTTTTCTATATATATTTTTTAGCTGTCCATATAATTTCTTTCTATTTTTAGTAGAGATGGGGTCTCGCTCTTGCTCAGGCTGGTCTCGAACTCCTGAGCTCAAACGATCCGCCCACCTCGGCCTCCCAGAGTGCTAAGATTACAGGCGTGAGCCACCGCGCCCGGCCATTCTTTCCATTCTTTAGATACTTCACTTAGGATAATGGTCTCCAGTTCCATGTAAATTGTTCCAAAAAGCATTAAGTCATCTTTCTTCTTGGCTGATTAGTATTCCATAGTGTACATATACCACATTTTCTTAATCCATTCATGAATTGATGAGCATTTGAGTTGATTCCACATCTTTGCAATTATGAATTGTGCTGCATTCAAGAGCAAGTGTGTTTTGATAAAATGACTTATTTTCCTTTGTGTAAATACCCAGTAGTGGGATAGCTGGATCAAAAGGTAGGTCTGCTTTTAGTTTGCCATTTATCTATTTTCTTTTGAAATGCTTCTGTTCATACCTTTTGCCCACTTTTTTATGAGGTTGTTTGGTTTTTTTTCTTGCTGATTTGCTTGTAGATTTTGTTACTAGCCATTTATTGGATATATAGCTTGTGGATATTTTCTCCCATTCTGTAGATTGTCTATTTGCTCTATTGATTATTTCCTTAGCTGTGCAGAAGTTTTTAATTTAATTAAATCCCATTTATTTATTTTTGTTGTTGCTGTGATTGCCATTTGGGTCTTCTAAATAAATTTTTTGCCTAGGCCAATATCTAGAAGGGTTTTTCCAACATTTTCTGTCCTGGGGAGGACAAAGGCACACAATGGGTGGAGAAGCAATATGGCACCTGCCATCTCTGCTTGGGTCTGTGGTGTTGGGAAGTGCCCCTAGGGGGCTGGAAGGCTGGTCCTTTGTCCTCAAGAAGCTCCTAGTTCATTCCCAGTAGCAGCTTTTAGGCTCATGAGGGTAGAAAGTCTCTCCAGCAGCTCAGAAGCCTGCATACTGCCAGAGATGTGATCAAGGGAGAAAGAAACTACTCCACTTACCCTTTTCACTGGATTCCAAGCCTCTCAGGCGTTGTCCTCTACCAGTATCTTGCTTCTTCTTCTTCTGCTCCATAACTTCTTCCCATGGAATCTCTTGTAGGTTTTGGCACTTTTCCCTCGGAATTACAGCCAAGCTATGATTGTTTGTTTTTTCTTTTTCATCTAAAACTTTTTCTTCTTTCTGAGATGATCTGGCAGCTGGTATCTATGGTCAGCCATCTTGGAAATGTTTTTAGGTTTTTTTTTTATTTATTTTTATTTTTTGTATATACACACATATATTAGTTTATTATGTTTCACTGATATGAAGAATATATAACACAAAATTTACAAATGATAATAAAATATGTATGCTTTATATTGTAAATTCCATATAGCTAATTGATTTTCATAGAATTCTTTCATTGATTTTGCCTAAAAAAAAGTGTTTTTAGTTTTTAAGCTATTTTTTCTTCTTTTAACTTTTTTTTTATTAATTTAAACTGACAGATTAAATTGTATGTGTTTATTGTGTACAACATGATGTTTTGAGGTTTATATGCATTGTGGAATGGTTACACTGTGGAATACCATTGAGCAATAAAAAAAAAAAAAAAAAGAAATCTGTCATCGGCAATAACATGGGTAGATGTGAAGGACATTATGCTAAATGAAATAAGCGAGGCACCAAAAGACAAATACTCCATGATCTCACTCATATGTGGAATCTAAAAAGTTGATCTCATAGAAATAGAGAATAGAATGGTGATTGACAAGGGCTGGGACAGCTGGCAGGGAGGGGTTAGGGAGATGTTGGTCAAAGAATACAAAGCTGATTTTAAAACATCTTTAGAAAAACTATGAGTAGATTTTCTTTAAATTTAGGATTTCTGAACTATGGCTTATTGGCTCAGTTTGCTTTGAATTTTGGAAATGGAAGAAATCTTAGAGCTAGAAATCTGAGTCACTCTCTTGCATTACACAGTGTGAAACTGAGAAAATGGTGACTTTCCCAAGTCCTCATCACTAGTTAATAAGAAGCTTGGACTAGAAGCCACTTCTGAATTTCCAGCACATGTTCACTGTGTGTGCATTCTTCACTGTACAACAGTCCCTCTGAGAGTATCAACCATGCCTTATTGATCTTTTCTTTTTAACTCACAGCTACTCTTTCTACCTGCAGTCACCCAACTTAGGCTTTTTGTACATGGCACTCAGTGCTGTATGTTGTCAAATTAATATAGAAGCCTGAGAAACAGCGGATGGGAGAAAGGACATTCAAAGGGAAAAAGCATAATGTATCGGTGTTCATCATGTATCTAGTAGCACAATTTCCCTGCATACAAGTGAAAAGGAAGGTGTCTTGCCAGTTCTATTTTCAAAATTTCAATTTAATCCCATTAATTTAATTTCAGATATTATATATTTAAGTTCTAGAATTTTCACTTTTTTTTATAAAATCCATTTTAAGTAAAATTTTTATCTGCTTATTTATCCACCCCATGGTTAATGTAAAGTCCACGCTACTAAATCCCAGTAGCTGGATGACTTAAGGATCTGTTTCTGTTGTGTGTTTTTTTCCTATTGTTTTATGGTCATGTGATCCTGTACTTTGCTGATCTTATTAATTTTTTAACAATTTTGATTTCCTGGGAAAAAATATAGAGACCTCAGATGATGTTATCCCCTACCTTTTTCTTTTTAGGCAAAGTGAGGCCCTTAATCTAATCATGGCCCATTCTGAGTGAAGGCTGAGTTGCAGCCCTATTAAGGTTTAGTCTACAGCTGGTTCTCCCTATCCCCTAGAGTTTTCAGCTAAGAATCTGATATATTCTTACTCTTCTCCCTAGTGAGCACAGACATCTAATCTTTGTCTCATGAGACTCTTGAAAGCCCCTGCTCAGCTTTTCAGCTTTCGGCTCTGGTTTTTAGTCTCCTGCTCTAAGTAGCCTTAGTATTCAAAACAAGTTCCAGGGGGAAAGCTGGCAGCATGTTGGAAGCTCCTTGAGTCTCCTCTGAACACTCTGTCAGTTTTTGTGTACCCTCCACAGATTTAGAGCCTGAATTGTTCGCCTCTTGTCCATGCCCAGAATCAACTAATGTTCCCCAGGGAAGGTACCAAAGGGTCAGCCCATGTGCCTGAGGCTCTTTCCTTTCCAAATTTTCTGCACTGTTAGATCTAGTTTTCTCAGTAGCCCTCTGCTACTTTCAATCAGATGTTTTCTATAATTTATTTGTTTTGTTTGTTTGTTTGTTTTCTTCTTGCTCTAGTCAGGAATACTGTCCCACCATTAGCTAGTCCATTGTACCCTGAAATAAAAGTGTAATGCAATGAAATAAAATTCAATAAGTAAAATGTCAACAATTAAAATACTTTAAATACACTTGCAGAAAACTGAGCCTGGGATTCACGATTTAAAAGATAAATTTATTGAGTTTTCTTTCTTTTTTTTTTTTTTTTTTTTGCAAACCAATTATTTTTTTTTAAGACAGGGTCTCACTCTGTCTCTTGGGCTAGAGTACAGTGACATCAGCATAGCTCACTGCAACCTCAAACTCCTGGGCTCAAGTGATCCTCCTGCCTCAGCCTCCCTAGTAGCTGGGACTACAGGCATGTGCCACCACACTTGGCTGGTTTTTCTCTTTTTTGTAGAGATGGGTTCTTGCTTTTGCTGAGGCTGGTCTTGAACTCCTGGCCTCAAATGATCCTCCAGCCTTGGCCTTCTAAAGTGCTAGGATTATAGGCATGAACCTCTATACCTGGCCAGAAATCAAAATTTTGTTTTCACCAAAATAAATAACAGTATTTACTATTTTATTGACATTTATTATACACCAGGCAGTGTTCCAAGATCTTTATATACATACTCTCTTTCAACTCTCTCATCAATACCATGAGGTGGGTCAACTATTCCTATTTTTAAATGAAGTTATTGAGACACAGAGAGGTCACGAAGCTAATGAGAGGGAAAGAAGATATTCAAAACTGAATTTCACCTCAACCATGAAGCCAAACTACCTCATATGCAAACCACTTTTACAATGACCTGTCTGTTGTGTGATTTTCAATTAATACTCCCAATGACAAAGCGAACTTCCCAGGACTTAATCATATTTTGTAATATAAAATCAACTCTTGACTCAGAGAAAGGGAAAGCATGTTAGCAGATGTAGTCCTCATGGCCTTTGCATTTATTGGCCACAATGACTAAAAGCTCCATTATGAAACTCAACACGCAGGCCTCTAATGAGGAGTTGTTGATCATATTTTTCTGGAATTCATTCAGTAAAGACAGACAATTCCAGGAAGAAGGGCCCTGAACATTGATTTCCTGATGGGTGGCCCTGGTTCACAGGGCCCCTGTGTTTCCATAACAAAGCTCTGTGAGAGCATTCTTGTTTCCCTGAACTCCTTGTGGTGCTGGAGCAGAAGATCAGAAACAGCTGTGGAACAGTCCAGGCAGAGTGCCCATAGGCAGCCTGTCAGAACTAAGAGGAGCCAAATGTTTTACTGTCCTGTCTAGGGCATGGTGTGTTTTGTTCAGACTGGTCATCAGATGGGGGAATAAAGACATGTTTTAGATTACCTCATGGATAGATGTCCATAACAGGATCCCAGACACCCCTCCACCTGCTACACACACACACACACACAGACACACACACACATGCTATGGTGGCATTAAATAAGCCCCAGGAAGATGGTAAGTGGTAAATGTTTATTTTACTGAAAATACCCTGAATAACTGAGAGATTAGGATTCTATTAAAAGATGGAATAGGAATTTTGGGGAAAAAGTAAGTTTAATATAGAAAAATGAAAGTTACTTCTTTTTTAAACCTGAATTTGCAGCTTATGAATATCATAGTGCTAAACTACTGCTAGAAAGCCTTAAGCACAGGATACTCTTGGGGTCCAAGAAAGGCTTCCTTGAATGGCAGCACAAGCAAGGTTATAAAAGAGAGCTGGCCCGTAAGTAAAAGGAGAGAGGACATGCCAGAGAAAGAGATAGGCATTTAATTCTTCAAAATCCATGAAGTAAGTATAGCATCATTTGTGGCCAGGATCTCAAATAATTTACAAAATTTACCCAAGGTATCAGAGCTGGAAAGAACAACCCAAAATAATAGACTATTATACATTATGATAATGCTATTATCAAAAAAGAAGAAAGCAACAAAGTAAGAGAGAGAACTGTTATGTGAGGGGAGGGAGGAAGGTCAGAGAAGGATCCCTAAAAGGGTATAATTATTAAGCCTGGCTGGGAAGGGTAAACTATGCACTTATTAGTCAAAAGAAATTTAGCAATGCCAGGATATTTCCAAAAAATGTGACCTCACTGACCAAGTAACCCTGTCTCACTTCATTCTACTCCTTCCTCTCTGATCAATCTCTGAATTCTTCATTAGGTCATTTCCCTTTTCCCTTACAATAACAGTAACTATTAAGCATGATTTTGTCCTCCTCCTTTTTCTCTTTTTGCTGTAGACCTCTTAGAATTCTCATTCACTTCGACATTTCATCTCCTTTCAGCGCAGATGGCATCAATCCTCTAGACTTTACTTTTTTCCAGAACTCTAGCCCTAGATTTTCAATGCAACATTATCCACATAAGAGTCATTATCTTTTTCCCCCTTCAACCACAGGGAGGCTTTTAGGCCTTTTCTTCCAACTTCCCTATCCTTGGTAACAGCTTGATCATATATTCAGATGTCTAAGCTTCAGGACTTGCATTAAACCTTATTGCCACACATACTATTGCTCCTCACATCTAATCCATTTCCAGACACTTCCTATGCACCTTCTGCAATAATCATTTATTCATTCATTCATTGAATATTCTTATTCAATATGTATTGGATATTTATTGGGCACTTCCTATTTTCCAAACATAATTCTAGGAGGTGGTGATACAGCAGTAAACAAGGGAGACAATGATCCCTCTGTCTTAGTCTGTGCTGCTATAACAGAATATCAAAAAACAGATAATTTATAAACAATAGAAGTTTATTTCTCACAACTCTTGAGACTGGGAAGTCCAAGATCAAGGTGCCAGCAGGTTCAGTGTCTGGTGAGATCCATATTCCCTGCTTCAAAAATGACACCTTTTTGCTGATGCTTTGACAAGGACATTGCATATGTCCTCATATGGTGAAACGCACAAGGTCAAAAGGTCCTAAGCTAGTTCCCTCCAGTTCTTTTATAAGGCACTAATCCATTCATGGGGGCTCTGATTTAATCACTTCCCCAAAGGCCCCATCTCTTAATACCAACACAATGAGGATTAAGTTTCAACATGAATTCTGGAGGGGACACATTCAAACTATGGCACCACCCTTAGAATTTATATAATTCTAGAAGAAAATGTAGGAAAGACTCTTACAGATATTGGCCTAGGTAAAGAATTTATGAAGAAGACCCCCAAGGCAATCACAGCAGCAACAAAAATAAATGAATGGGACATGATTAAATTAAAAAGCTTCTGCACAGCCAAAGAAACACTCACGAGAATAAACAGACCACCTACAGAATATGAAAAAATATTTGCATACTACACATCAGATAAAGGACTGATAACAAGAATCTATTTAGAACTCAGGAAAATCAGCAAGAAAAAAAATCAAACAACCCTATCAAAAAGTGGGCAAATGACATGAATAGAAACTTCTCAAAAGAAGATATAAGAATGGCTAACAAACATATGAAAAAATGCTCAACATCCCTAATCATCAGAGAAATGCAAATCAAAACCACAATGAGATATCACTTAACCCCAGTGAGAATGGCCTTTATCAAAAAAACCCAAAACCACACATGTTGGCGTGGGTGTGGAGAGACAGGAACACTCATACACTGCTGGTGGGACTGCAAACTAGTGCAACCCCTGGGGAAAGCATTATGGAGGTATCTTAAACAGATTCAAGTAGACCTGCCATTCGATCCAGCAATCCCATTATTGGGCATATACCCAAAGGAAAAAAGGTCATTCTGTAACAAAGACATATGTACCCGAATGTTTATAGCAGCACAATTCACAATAGCAAAGATGTGGAAACAACCCAAATGCCCATCAATACATGATTGGATTAGTAAGCTGTGGTATATGTATGCCATGGAATATTACTCAGCTATAAGGAATAATGAAGATACGACATCTCTATGGTTCTCCTGGAGAGAGTTGGAACCCATTATATTAAGTGAAGTATCCCAAGAATGGAAAAACAAGCATCACATGTACTCACCAGAAAATTGGTTTCCCTGAACATCACCTAAATACACATCTGGGAACAACACCAATCAGATATCAGACTGAGGTGAGGGATGGGGGTGGGGATGGGTGTATGCCTACACAATGAGTGCATTGCGCACCGTTTGGGGAATGGTAAGGCTTGAAGGTGCTGACTCGGGAAGGGGGGGTGGGGAAGGGAGGGATATATACCTACATGATGGGTGCAACGCGCACTATCTAGGGATCAGACACGCCTGGAGCTCTGACTTGGGGGGAAAGGCGGTACATGGACAACGTATGTAACCTGCAATTCTGTATCCCCCATAACAATAAGATGAAATAAAAATAAATAAATAAATAAATATAAAAAAATAAATAAATAAAAATAAATAAAAAATAAAAAAGTCAAAACTTAAAAAAACTTAAAAAAAAAGAATTTATATACTAATGACAATGAATAAACAATAAACACCTTGCAATATTTAATTATTAATAAATCTAAAACATCAGTGATTTTAAAAACTATTAAGTATCACTACAAAAAATGCTACCAATTAAAATAAGACTATCCATTGTGAGAGATTTTTTTTTTATTTCAGAGATGTTAAAATGTGCTATAGATATAAATTTTTGCATCTTTGAATCAATGAAATTTAATACTATATAATGCATATATTATTAATATTTTATATGTAATATATTATCTCTGATAATGAGAAATGCTAAAAAAATTAAATTGGGGAAAGGGATAAAGAAAGCTAGGGATTAGGGTTGCAATTTTAAATGGGATGTTCAAGGAAGACTTCACTGGGGACATGATATTATAATAAACACTGAAGGAAGCGAGGGAGTAAGTCTTGGAGCTATCCAGAAGAATAGCTAGAACAACACAGAGGACAGTAAGCACAAAAGCCCTGATGCAGGAGCATATCTGTTTGTGCTCAAGGAACAGTGAAGTGACCAGTATGGCTGGAGGGGACTAAACTGGAAGAAGAGTAGTAGGAGATAAGGCCAGGAGAACTAGAAGGCCAAATTACGTAGCGCCCTTTAGGCTATTGTAGGACTTTGGATTTTATGAGTAAGACAGAAAGCCACTGGAAGATTTTGTACAGAGAAGTTAAATAATCTGATTTATGTTTTAATATGATGACTGGCTGACAAATGGAGGAGAGTCTGGAGAGGGTAAGGATGGGAGCAGATCAGTTAGGCAGAAATTGCAAAAAATAGGAGAGTGACACTGGAATCTTAGACCTGGATGCCTTCAGTGAATTTATTGAGAAGTGAGAGACTCTGAATAAATGTTAAAGATGGAGCTTGCAGGGTTGTCTGATGAATGGAAATGTGACATTGAGAGAGAAAATCAATGATGACCCCTGCATTTTTAATCAGAGCAATTAGAAAAGTGGTGCTACTGTTTCTTGAAGTGGGATAGATTGTGGGAGAAGCATGCTTGATAGGGAAGATTAAGCATTTGGTTTTGGTTATGTTAAATTTGAGATTCCTATTAGATATCCAGGTGTTTATATCTCTTAATACTGTTTGTTTCCTGCTGCCTCTGTCACAAGATAAATCCAGGCTCTTCCTTCTGCTCGACTCTTAAAACTTACCTCCTTTCCTCTAGGCTTTGGGTGTGCTAAATCATCCTACAAATTATTTTTTTCTTTTTAATATTAAGGTGATAAATATCTTTGCTCAAAAATTCCCATAGCATCTCATTGCTTATTTAATATTCTACTTAGCCTGAATATTGATTGGTCTAAACTACTATGAATGTTGGCAAATACATGTGTGTAATCACCATAACAATTAAAATATTGATCATTTTCATCACCCCAGAAAGTTCTCTTTTGTGTCAATTCCCATCTCCCACTCCAACCTTTGGCAAGTAAAGGTATGATTTTTGCCTAAAATATTAGCTTTTCCAGGATACAGTACAGATGGAATCATAGCATATGTAGGTTTTTGTATCTGGAATTTTTCACTTAGCATAAGGCCTTTCAGATACATCCTTTTTGTTACATCTGCTAGTAGTTCATTATGTCTTATTACAGAATAATGGGGTATTCTGCAACTTTTTTTTTTTAATCACTTCACCAGTTAAAGGATATTTGGGCTTTTCCAGATTTGGGTTATTATTAACAAAGCCACTTTAGAGGGTTGATAGTGGCCTTCCAAAATATATGTCCACCTGCAACCTCAGGATGTGACCTTATTTGAAGTAAGGGTCTTTGCAGATGTTTGATTGTTTAAAATAAGAATCTTTGATTAGGGTGGTCCTTAAATCCAATGATGGGTGTCTATACAAAGTTTATTTTGGTCAGCAAACATACTTTGTATGATTATCTTCATTTTAAATTGGTTGAGATTTATTTTACAGCCCAGAATATATTGACGAATGTTACATGTACACTTGAAAAGAATGTTTATTCTGCTGTTGTTGACTTCAGTATTATATAATTGTCCATTAGGTCCAAATGTCCATTGAGTTGTAGATAATAATGTTCAGGTCTTTTGTACATTTTCTGATTTTCTGCCTATTCAATCTGTCAGTTTCTGAGAGAGGAAAGTTGAAATCTCCAACTAGAATTGTGGACTTATCTAAGTCTCCTTTTAATTCTCAGTTTTCATTCATGTATTTTAAAGCTCTATTTTTAAAGGCACAATTAAGAATGTTGTTATCTTCTTAATGAATTAGCTTCTTTGTAATTCTGTAATGTTTTTCTTAATCTCTGGTAATATTCATTATTTTAAATTCTCCTATATCTGATATTAATATTGCTACTTTAGATTTGATTTTTTTAGTGTTTGCATACTATATTTTTAATATTTCCCTTGTATTTAGATATCAAGTGAGTTTCTTGTAGACAGCATACATAACTGGGCTTTTTTAAATCCTGTTTGACAATACGTGCCTTTTAATTTGAGCATTTAAAACATTTATGTATGATAAAATCATTGATATATTTACATTTAAGTATGTCATGTTGCTATTTTTTCTATTTATCCCATTTTTTATTTTTCATTTTTTACGCTTTTACTTTTCCTTTTGAGTGAGAGAATATTGTTATGATTCCATGTTATATCTGCTATTTATTAGCTTACTATTTATATCTCTTTGCTCTAAACTTGCAGTGATTATTCTGACACTTACAATGTATATCTTTAACTTAATATACCTTCAAATGATATTTTACCACTTTATATATAGTTTCATAAATTTATAACAAAATGTTCCACTTTCATTACTCCCATCCTTTTTGCCATTGTGGTCATACATTTTACTTCTACATGTTATACCTTCTATAATATATTGTTGCTTTTTTTGCTTTAGGTAGTCAATTTCTTTTATAACACTTAAAAATAAGAATAAATATATCTTTCCTATTTAACCTAATTTTTACCATATCTGGAAACTTTAATTTCTTTGTGTAAGTCTACATTTTCACCTGCTATCATATTCCTTCTCCTGAAAAAACTACTTTTTAACATCTCTTTTAGCATTGGTCTCCTATCAATGAATTTACTCTGCCTTTGTCTGTCTAAAAACATTTTTATTTCACTTTTATCCTTCAATATTTTTAGTAGGTATAGAATTCAGAGATGATGGTTATTTTCCTTTTCTTTCAGTACTCTAATATCTTTCCATTGTCTCCTTGTATGAATAATTTCTGCAGTTGACTGCAATTCTTTATCTGTTTCATTTTATATGATGTTTCATAATTTCTTGTGGCTGCCTTTAAGGTTTTCTTTTTATCTGCGTTTTTCAGAATTTTCAATATGATGGGTCTAGGTGTGTTTATTTAATGGATTTTTAGTATTTAAAATTTATTCGATCTCCTTGGAGCTCTCAGAGGTTCTTAGAACTTTGGCTTGTCTTTAATTTTAGAAATTCTCAGCCATTAAACTTTAAATACTTATTTTTTCTACCCCATTTCCCTCTCTTTTTCAGGCAATTCAATTAGATGTGTGTAATACCATAGATAGTATCTTACAGCTCTGTGATGCTTTATTCTCTTTTTGTTCATTCAGGGTTTTTTTTGTTTGTTTATTTTAAACATTTTTCTCTTTGTTGTTTCATTTCCAATCAGATGAATAGCTACTGACTCTTCGAGCGTGCTGCTTTTTCCCTCCGCTGTGTCCTGCCTGCTGATAAACACAGTGAAGAACATCCTCATTTCTGAGACTGTGTTTATTTTTTCTAGAAATCTTCACTTGGCTCTTTTTCGCAAGTTTTATCTTTCTTCTAAAATTACCCAATGGATCCTTTGACATATTAATCATATTATTTTAAAGTCTCTGTCTGGGAGTTCCAACATATGATTCATTTCTGATTCTGGTAATACAGACTGTTTACCTTTTGACAGTGAGATTCTTTTCCTTGTGCTTGTTCTGTAATTTTTTTATTGGATATCAGACGCTGTGTGTATACAAAAGGTAGACTTGTAGGTAAATTGCAGTTATGCCTTACAATGGGCATGTCTCTTCTCTCAGGCTGTAATGTCAGAGATTGAGTGATTCCAACCAGGAATTAAGCTGCTTTGGGTTTTTTGCTACCATTAGTCTCAGTGCACCAAAGCTTTCAAATCTTTCCAGTGAGTGTTTAGTGTGGGGTCTGGGGTATCAGAGGTTCTTTTCTAGTGTTCCTGATTCATCCTCAGCTTTTATCAGTATCTGCATTTGTGCATCACAAAGTGGTTCCTTCTCTGTGCTCTTGCACCTCTCAGCAGTAGACTGCTATTACCTGTTACTTGGTGCTTGGCTTGTGGTGGATTTGAGGGGTGTTTATTAAATATTTTTGTCCGGTCTCAGATTTAGGTAATACTTATGAGCCCCTGGGTCAGTGTAGGGTCTTTCTCAGTATTCCTGCCTTCTAAATATGGCAGTCAAACACTGTCTTTAATTTGTGGTGTGTCTTAGGTGGCAAAACGTTTCCTGATGCTCCTATGGTGGGAGCAGAGCTCTGCTTTGTATTGGTATAAAATCCTACGCCCCAGAGAATTTCCTCCATGTTTTGCAGGGATAGATGACTATTGCTTCTGCCACTCTCCCAGCGACAGCAGATCTTACCGGGCCTCGTGCATATGAGGATTCTCCATCCCTCTACCACAGGCAGAAGTAGGTGTGTGTGTGTGTGTGTGTGTGTGTGTGTCCTCCACCAATGGATTAAAAGTTTATGTTTTCTGTGAGAGAAGTGTCCTGGAAGGCAGACAAATTTGGTGCTCATCCCTCAGTGGCAATTATCATAACCTACATGCTTGCACCACCTGGCAGGGCTATTTCCACTCTCCTTCTCTGCCTCTAATCTTTCTTTTGAGCATCTAGTCGAGGCCCATGAAAAGGGGTATGAGTGTATACTTGTGAACTCTTCTCCAGTCTTGCCTTCCCAGTTATTTTAAACTTTCATGCTAGCTTATACTTACTTGGCTTTTAAAAATTCATTAAAATTTTAGCTAATGTTTTCTTATCAAATTTTATGTCAGCCACGCCTTTCTCTCATGTTCTATAACAGTGACATAGTTCGTGTTTCCTTGCTCTCCATGAAGGAACTTACCACTTTGAGATTCAGCCTAGTTCTTATTGTCTTGCAACCTCAGTTATCTGATGGGATCAAAAGAAGTTATAATTTTGTAGATTGCTTGTTTTTATCTTGTTGTTTGGGCGGGAGCAACATTTTCTTTCAGCTTTCTCCATCCTCAGTGAAATAAATTGGAATTTGTTTCCATTGTACTCATCTTAATATTTGAATGTCTGGTAGCCAGAGATGATTAGAATGTCATTCTTGACCTAAATCCTCAGGGCATTTCTCTCTTTCTCACATGCATGAAATTAAAACTTAGGAAACCATTGCCTGTCATGTAGATGTCATCTACATTTTTAATATCTGGGAAAATTCTGAAAATATTCTAGAGTCATGCTGCCTCCTGGTGCCATACTCAGGACAGCTCCGTGTGAACTGAGTATTGATGTGTTTATTTTCATCCAAATAGGATGAGTTGGTGCCAGAGTTGAAGGTCCTTTGGCCTCAACTGTTGAAAAACTTCCTTGATTTCACAATTCCCTTGTTCAGATGTGATATTTTATATGGAGCAGCCTGATTGAAAAGGTTTACTTCTCATGTTAGGGCAAGTATGAACTTGTAATAATATAAAATGCTTATTTGGGTCATTTCATTTTTATAATAGCTTCATAAAGTATTGATTTTAATATAAAAAGTATCACTATATGTGGTTTTGATCAAATATTAGTTGAATGAAAAGAAAGAACTTATGGTATAAATATAATAATTTTTCATAGGGCCTGGAAATCCCAAATTCTTTGGTTCAATTCCCAGTTTACATCCTTGCCTAGAAATTTACTGTGTTTTAATGAGTTGTTTAAGGTTGCATACGTTATTATTTATTGCTTTATTTTCATAGCCTAAGATCAGGCATTGTTTCCAGATTGAAAGAAGTAAAAAAAATGTGAAAAATAGTTAACAAAATCTCAGATTATAGTTAATGTATAATCCAAACTAAATATAACTCAGTTACTAACATGATATTTTATGGAAATCAACACATGATTTAAAATGTGTATGCAATGAGTAAGGGTCCAGCTGCCTAGACCTAATTCATACCACATTTTCCAACTTTAGTTCTTGGTCATATCCTTTAACTTCAAGTCTCAATACTGAGATTTCAGTTAGCCCTTTTTGGAGTGTTTTGTGGGATTTGAGTCTTTGGAAACTGGGTCAAGCTAAACATTTCTTTAGGAAAGTATTGCCATTTTAAGTTAAACAAAAATCGTAACTCTGATGCTCCATTTCTTTATATTGCAAATTCTCCAAAAGCAAAATGGAGAAAAATAACATCTTTGATGACTAGATGAAATAACATGTGCAAAGCACCAAGTTTAATGTATTTACATTTTAAGACCCAATTAATGTTATTTTCCTTTCCTTTATATAATTTTAAAAAATTTTTGAGATAGAGCCTCACTTTGTCACCCCAGCTAGAGTGCAGTGGAGTCATCCTAGCTCACTGCAACCTCAAACTCCTGGGCTCAAGCGATCCTCTTGCCTTGGCCTCCCAGTGTACTGGGATTACAGGCATGAGCCGTCACACACAACCCCCTTATAAGATTTTTAATATAGAGCTCATAATAGTGTACTAGAATGAATGTAGCTCTAGAGTTGAAAAGAGGCTTGAATCCCAGCCCTGCTACTTAGTGGTGGGTGCTATGTAATATTAAGAAGCTATTTAACATCTCTGGTCCTGTGTTTTTTCATTTGTTAACAGGGGTGATATTATGTATCTTAGAGTATAATGAAGATTAAATGACTAAACTCTTGACATAATACTGGCTTCTAGAAGGCATTCAATGAACTTTAAATACTACCCTGCTTTTACCAATATATTCTACTCTTTCTCTTTCCCACTTCTTAATTTTTTGTATACACTCATTCCCCATCAATTTGAATTTTCCCTCGCAGTCCTCTTTAGTAGCTATAGTGCCTCGGTCCTCGCAACTGTACCTCTGTGTAGCAATGGTAACCATAATAATTAACTCATTTAGTGAATATTTACTCAATACCAAGAAATATTCTAAGCACTTTAAGTACATAATTTCATTTAAAATTTGGTCTTCTCTAAAGGGAAAACTAATTTATAATAAAAGAAATCAAAACAGTGGTTGTCTCTAGAGTGGAACCAGTTTGGGAAATGCCCCCAAAGAACCTTCTGGGGTAATGAAAATATGTTATATGGATAAAGGGATTTGTAAGCATTTGAAAAGCTTTTCAAACTGTATACATAAAATATGGATATTTCGCTGTTGGTAAATTATACCTCAATGAGAAATTGAGAGGAGAAAACTTATCTTAAAATTATCCCATGGAGTGAAATGCTTTTATGTCTACTTTTTAGATGAGAAAACTAGGGACCTGAATATTTAGGTAATTTATTCAAGTTCACACTTACTGGTGGCTATGCCAGAGTCAAATCCAGATATATTTTAGAGCTTAGCCCATGCACGTAACCACAAAGCTTCACTGCCTCTAGTGAGACTGGTGCATTTTGACCCATGTTTTAAAATTCATACTGTTATTTTATCCTTAGTAGCCATATGACATGGATCCAGGCAGAACAACATGTTCTGAAATATTCTGAGTTATTTTGTTGGGGTTAGAAAGTTGTATCTTTTGGACAAA
The DNA here is from genome assembly GCF_041146395.1 of Eulemur rufifrons. Lineage (NCBI taxonomy): Eukaryota > Metazoa > Chordata > Mammalia > Primates > Lemuridae > Eulemur > Eulemur rufifrons. The sequence continues at coordinate 41,678,341 of NC_090988.1, forward strand.
ACTCTGTTAAGAAAACACATCTTTCCCAAAATCTTTAGCTAGGATGATGTGACCCAGGTTACATTCCATCCTTGGGATCAGTATGCATTTCCAAGAACATTGGGAGTGTTTGAAGGTAAAGTTTCAGCTGCAATAACCTTAGGTTGCATATTCAAACAGTAGCTCAGTACGTCCACTGGTAGCAAAATTGCTGCTGATATCTGCTGTGCAGTGACCCAGCAAGGAGTCAGGAGTATCTCTAAGATAGGGTTTTAGCAACCAAGTAAATCTATTATCTAACCCTCTGTTACAATGCATATGTTTAAATTTCCAAATCAAACTTATTAGCAAAGGTCCCTTGATACTTTGGTGATTATAAAACACAGCAGTCTGCAGTGCCTTTGCAGGGCTGGGATCACTTCAGCATCACTTATTCCTTAAATGAGGCAGGAGCTCCTAAGTTTCCAATAGCCTTGCCTGATATGTCACCTTCTGACTTCTCATCAAAATGCCTGTAAAGATACAGAAAACTGAACCTGAAATGTAAATTTTTAAAAGAACAATTGACCAAATCAAAGGAACATTTTCCTCTGTGTCATGATGAATGTAAACAGAAATGCCTTATTGTGCTATAAACTATGAATTCATCCTCTGAAACTCAATATCAAAGCAAAGCACTTCATATATTTGCTTAATCCTCACAGCAACTCTATGAGGACTTCACTATTAATATGCCCATTTGTAGATTAATAAAACATGTTATCTGGGTTAATTGGTTTGACCAAGGACACACACTACACAATTTTGGGTAGGAGAGCCAAGATGGTAGCCTCTCTAGCTACCTCTATTCCCCAGTACCAAATACCCCATTCCATCCCAAAACAAAATTAAAAAAAAAAAAAAAATGTTGATCTACTTTATTACCTATAACCATGCATAGACCCAGGTCAACTAATTTTGGAATTATAATTGGACATTTTTCCTTGTCCTTTTCAGCACTTTTTCACCTGTGAACATCCTTTCAAAGCTCTGAGTCTCAGGGCACTGCAGACTGAAGCAAGTGTATTAAAATTGGGGTCTAAGGCAGGAAGAATGTTAGGTGCCAGGACATAATGGTTTATCTTATACTCTACTGATCAAAGAATCATAAATAAGATCTTAGTTTCTATTGAAATTACAAACCCATTATTGAGTCATTGTGTTAGAGGACAGTGAATATTTGTAAACCAAGTCTACACCTGGGCATCACCCTTGGAGCTAGAAGATAAACACAAAAATTTCCCTTCATATCTGGATCTATGAAGGAAATGTTTAAGCCTGTTAAATGCTTGCCTTGACAGAGCTCTGCCATATGAAGGTCACTAAAGAAATGGTAAAATGAAAAGTCAAGAATCATGGTGTCCAGGAGCAGATATTATAGCATAAGACCAGAGACTTTCTCCTAGACACTTTGAACAGATCTCTGAAAATGATTATTTATGAGAACCACAAGATTTTTCCATTAGATTGCAAATACCATGTAGACAGGAACATTGTTCCTGGAGGAATTCCCAGCACCAAGGTCAGTATTTGGCAAATAGCACAAACTCAAAAAATGCTTGTTGAATGTCTGTTGAATAAAAACTTGAGAAAAAAGCAAAGGATGGTGACCAAATAATTTTCTAAACCATCAAGTACAAAGACAATCTCAAGTACACAATAACTCAAAGTATATGGAATTCTGTGTAATTTCTGGAAAATCAACTTGAAGATGTGTGCTTTTATCAAAAATGTGAATCTAAGGTAATTAATGCAAGCTGCTTCAACAACCAATCCGTAAATTTCAGGGACTTAAAAGAATAAGGTCTGTTTCTCATGTTGTATTATAGTTTAATATGGGCAGAAAGATCACTTGTGCAGCTCTGTTCCAAGTGGCAACTCAGGGATCCAGGCTTCTTTCATTTCAGAGTATTATACTTCACTTCCAATAGCATGGGTGAGAGAGAGAGAGAGAGAGAGAGAGAGAGCATATAGAAGATCACATGGGTTATAACAGACCAGTCCTAGAAGTGGAATTTGTCACTTTTTTCCCATGTGCCATAATCCAGAAGCCAGTCCCATGGCTCCAATTTAACTAGAAGAGGGGTTGGGAATGTTATCTTCCTGTTTGCCCGGTAGGAGGAAGTAGAATTTGTGAACATTTAGCTACTCTCTGCTACATGTCATACTTTTTTTTTTTTTTTGAAACAGAGCCTGACTCTGTTGCCCATGCTAGAGTGCCGTGCCATCAGCCTAGCTCACAGCAACGTCAAACTCCTGAGCTCAAGCAATCCTTCTGCCTCAGCCTCCCGAATAGCTGGGACTACAGGAATGCGCCACCATGGCCATCTAATTTTTTCTATATATTTTTAGTTTTTCAGATAATTTCTTTCTATTTTTTTTGGTAGAGATGGGGTCTCACTCTTGCTCAGGTTGGTCTCAAACTCCTGAGCTCAAAGGATCCACCCGCCTTGGCCTCCCAGAGTACTAGGATTACAGGCCTGAGCCACCGCGCCCGGCCCCCATGTTATACTTTTGAGTATCAAATTTGTATTACACTTTTTCTCTCACACATTGAATACATTTACCATATTCATTTAGCCATTCACTGCACTGCATTCATCTCAAAGCTTAGACTCTCCATCAATGACAATTTCCTCTCTGAGTTCCTCATATGGTTCCTTGCGGTTACCTGGCTGCCAATACAGCCATTTACAATGGTGGAACATGCCCAGAATAACTGAAACAGACAATCTCATTTCAAAAGGGACACAGAAGTCACTGGCTCACAGCAACTGTGAAATCCCACTGGACACATGTTTGGGAAGATCGCCTATCCTGGGTGTAGGGGAAGGTCTGTGGGGAAGTCCCGGTTTTGCTTCCTGACAGTAGCTTTCTTGCCAATAAATCTCTACGGTCTCATTGAAAGGGAAGCTTTTTTTGTGCATTTTTTTTTTCTTTTTGGCCATTCTCACATGGGTGTAGGGATGGCACCCTCCTTGAGGGTTACAGAAACTTCAAAACCAGCCTCTACTTGTGGAAAATTGGGAACCTAAAGGCAATTTCAGAGCTTAAACGATGTTTGTTTGTGTGAGGTGGTGGGAGGAAAAAGGGAGAGATTGTTTTTTTGGCAATACAAGGACCTCAAAAACTTAGTGGTTTTGATTTATCAGGGTCCAGGCTGTTCCATCAGCTTCTAAGCACAAAGTCATATGTATAGTTCTAAAATCTACTGTATTATTTTTCTTTCTTGCTACCCTCTCCATGACTCTTTCTGTTGATAATAGTGGGGCCACCTTTAGGCAAGACAAAAATGGGTCTATCTCTTTGGACAGTTTATTTAACTGAGACATTTTACTGGATATTTTCTATTCAAAGCCTTAAAATTATTATGGAAAATTTTCAACATGTGCACAAGGGACCACCCTAATCCCACCATCCAGGTTCAGCAACCATCAGTGCCTGACCAACCCACTCCTCCTTGTTCCACAATCCACATATTATTACTTTGGAAAAGAGCTTCCATAGCAGATAATTTTTCCATATTATTTCAATATGAATCACAAAAAGAACAATTCTTTAAAAATATAACCAAAGATGTCTCATCTCTTTAAAAAGCAATAACTTCTTAATATCATCCGGTATCTGATAAATGGGATATTTGTTTTTTCATTGTTTGATTTAGGATCCAAATGAAGTCTATTCATTGTAATTGATTAATATGACTCTAAGACTCTTCTTTCACCATTCATTTTTCTTTGTCACTTCACAATTTAATTGGAGAACAAAAGGCAATTTGTTCTGTAGAGTTTTTTTATAGTCAAAGTTCTGTTATTTGCAATCCTGTGGTGATGTTTGATGTGTTCCCCTATAACCTGAGCGTTTGTAAACTGGTAATTGTATCTAGAGCCTTCATCAGATTCCAGTTCACTTTTTGGCAGAAATACATAATGGAAAGAGCCTAGGTTGATCCCCAATAATTCTTACCTCCTGGTGCTCATGCCTTAGTGTAATCCCCTCCTGTTTAGTGTGCACAGGACTTGTGATTTGCTTCTAATCAATAGAATATAGCAAAGGTGATGGGATGTCCCTCCTGTGATTAGGTGACATTATATTAATAAATGGCTTTGTCACAGCAGACTGGAGTGAGAGATTCTCCTTACTCCTTAATGAAATAAACAGCCATGTTGAGAAAGCCTGTGTGATAAAAAGTACAGGTAGTTCCTAATAGCTATAGGCAGCCCTTATATCCTAAAGGCAGATGCTAGTCAACAGCCAGCACCAAGCTAGCCACTCATTCACACGGCCCCAAGAAAATACATTCTGCTGACAACCGGAATGATCTTGGAAGTAAGCTCTTTCCCAGTCAAGTCTCCAAATAAAAACACAGCCCAACTGATATCATGATCACAGCTTTGTGAGACTCTAAGCAGAAGACCTGATTAAGCTGTGCCCAGGCCCTGATCTACAGAAGTTTAAGATAATAAAATGTGTGCTGTTTTAAGCTGCTATGTTTGTGCAATTCTGTTATACAGCATAGAAAACTCATACAGAATATTTCACAGGGGATATTGTTTACTATTATCAAGAGTATAAACTGGTGGTCTCTCTTTTTGTAATGTTAGCAGCCAGAAACAGTTTTGAATAGTCCAGTGAAATGTATTTTAAAGAGTTTAAGAGGATTTCTGTTTACTTCTGTAAAAAATAGGCCCTCATAAATAAAATTATTAATATTCAGAAAAAAATAATAGATCTGTATCACTCTCCAAAGCATTCTTTTTCAGTAGATGAGTTTTCAACAATTGATTCAAATGATGATATAATCGGAGCTCCTTCCTCCATTCTCCTCACTCCCCACCAGAAGAACAAGCTGAGATATTAATAAAACCCTAATAAGTCATTCACCTTAAATTTCCTACACAAGAGACTCCACTAACAGTTTACTTCTCACTGGAATGCTAAACTTTAGGTATGAAAATAATGCAAACTAGCTAATGAGATTGAGAATATAATGTATTCAGATTCTCTAGACATCTAAGGGGTATGTTATTCAAAAGTAACTGGATAAAAATACTAGATTGAAAGGTTGCCGCTTACAAACTTTTCAAAAGTACTATCACTACTATTGTGCTACTAGCTAACATTTATTGAGCATGTTGTATTTGATGGTCTTTAAGGCACATGGCAATGATATGAGAGCTAGGAACTATTATGCTCACCATATACGAGCTGAGAAAACTGAAGTTATATAAGTTCAAACAAAGTTTAACAGGTAGGATCTGACAAAGCTCTATGACTCCACAGTGCTTATGTTACTGTAGATTCAGGGGAAATAGATTATGCATGGAGTTGTAGAATTGAGGCAAATGCTATCCAGAGAAGCTCAGAGACTTGTTGAAGATTGCAAACCTAGTTAGTGGGAAACCTGAGACCAGAAACCTAAGTGTCTATGTTCTTAGTCTGATTCTTCTTCCACATTGCTCTTTTGCCTTGGCCAGGTTAATTATAGGCAGTGAGAAGACTTGAAGCACCTACTGCATTGATCACTTCTTAGGAAAAACAAGTGCTAGCATCCATGAGGAGCTTGGAGATACTTCTGAAGAGATGAGATTTACAAAACACAAATAATTACAAAATAGATAAATTAGAGCTCCGTAAAGTTAGTATTTAACTGCAAATTCTATTTCTTAAAATATTTTACTTTAATTTTTTTTAGTTTATTAAACTGTTCTCCTTTTTTGTATTATATTTAGTAATGAAAAAATATGGTGATACATTTAGCTGAAAATTCCAAGTAAATTGCAATTTGGAATAAAAAAATGTTTTCTAGAACAGCAACATGAAATAGGGCATTAAAGAGAACAAAAGACCTTCTTCCAGGGTGGACTGAATGAAGTCTTCTTGCACTCTCTAAAGACTTGCAGGTATATGAAGACAACAACAAAGTGAGCCTGACCATTTACCTGTAGTGACACCTCTGCATGGGGCCAGATGGGCTCCCAGTGGAGTGGATTGGCAGGTCTTGCCAGCATGCTGTGACTGGATCACAAGAGAGGAAATCAGGCCTCACACCTGTGCTGAACTGTGTGTTTCATAGGCATTTCTCTAGGACCTATGAAAAAATATTATGTCATTTGAATTTCTTTTCCTATAGGCAATTAGAATTATGCAAAAAAAAAAAAGTTTCTTTCTATTGCCTCAATGTTCCTAATTTGCTCTTGTATAATACGTCTGTAGTTAGAATCAGCCCTCTATTTTTGAGGCAAACACATACTGCAATTTGACTCTAAAGTGATCATTCAACAAAATGATGTCTTCATTTATGATACATAAACAGGCTAATGTCTCTAGATATCCGGGATGTGTTTTTCCGAATTTGTATGATTAATATTCTCATTTTGCTCAGCACTGAAACTCATGCCTAATTTGCTATTTCCATTTGACTTCTGAGGCTACTGCCAATTGCTTGCACTTGAGTGTCTTGCAGCATCTGTGACTGTCCACCATTTGTGATCCCCTCGAACACTGCGGGAACCAGACAGAAATGGACGCCCATGCCAGCCTTTCTCCTTCACAGCTGTATGATCTGGGACGGGCTACTTTACTTCTCTCAGCCTCAGTTTCCTCATTGGAAAAATCAGTAGAAGTCTGTCAATATCACAAGATCGTTGTTATAACTGTGATGATTACTATTCATGTCATCATCATATCAATATAGAGTATTGATAAGGTTGGTCCAATCAGTGGATGGACACCAGTTCTTCAGTAGTTCCCTCCACTGATAAAATAAATTGTTGTCCCCACAGTAATCCCAATGCCATTGCCCTGATTCCAAAGCCTTTTTATGAAGCTCCTTAAAGGTAGAATGTTTCATACATGTTTGTGTCCTCACAGTTCCTAACATGCTGTCTCATGTAATTTGACATTTCTGTAATTTTTTAGGACAGATTACTTAGGTAATCTAATAGAGGGTTTCTCCTATTCTGACATAGGGCAGAGGTTTTCCAATGGAAGGACATTTAGCAATGTCTGAAGATAATTTTGGCTGTCACAGCCAGGCTGTGCTACTGATGTCCAGTTGTCTAGGTCAAGAACACTGTTAAACATCCTAAAATATGTAGGATATACAAACAACAAAAATTATCTGGCCCCAAAATGTTACAAGTACCAAGATTGAAAAACCCTGGTATAGTGGAAAATATGGCTTTGGAGTCAGATCTAGGTTCTAATTTCAACTCAGTTGTTCACTTGCTGTGTAGTCTTGGACAAGTTGTTGAATTCTCTATATGTCCATTTTTACTTCAATAAAATAATGACACTACTTCCTTTTATTGTGGGAATTACATAAAATAATACTTGTATCTATTTCAGTGTTTTTTGCATAGAAGTTATACACATGTGTATTTTCCTTGCACTCTCAAAATTCTGTCAGACACAAAATGTTGCAAGAATCTAGACAGAGAGGTAGATAAAAGCAGGAATTCTTATTTTAATAAGACCCAGAAATCTTTGGATCTTAAGAAAAGATCTTAATAAGACTTAAGCAGTTATCTGGAGACAGAAAGAGGGGCAGTTCTGGTCAAAAGTGTACTTACGGAAAGAGAGTGAAAATAAATCTCACACCTTCTCCTGTTTGTGGCCACTCTGAGCTGCTTTTGCCTTTGCCTCTCAAAGACAGACCACTCTAAGAGAAACTGAAGCATGCCAAAGCACTAACAGAGAAGACGTCGATTCCATTCATTGCCTGAGGTCGGAAGGTATTCGTAAAATTGAATGTTTGCTTAATTGATTTCATAGAATCTCAAAATCTTACTCCACCAAGATTGCTACAGTGAGGCCAGAGCTGCCAAAGGAGACTGTGAGCATCCAAGGACAGAAGCACAGCAGGCGGCAAGCACATCTGTACCCGCTGCCACCACCTGGTCCTTCCTCAAGACCCTGGCCCAGTGCTGACAGTGAACCAGGACAGGCCTTGGCATACTTTGATTGCTCACACTCTGTGTTGAAGCACGTGGGGGATAGGAGCCAAGGAGCTGCAGGGGAGCCTGTCCCAGTGCAATGCAAGCAGGCACGCCGCCTTGTTCACTGTGCTAGACTCGGGGCCGGACACAGTGCCTGGAACGCAGTAGGTATTTACAGCAGTTACTGAATAGTCTTGCCGGGAGTTCCTCAGTTGACAGAGCTGAAGACAGGGCGTCTCGCAGGAATAATAAGAGAGACAACAGAGGAGAAAGAGAGGAGTCAGGGGACTCAAGGCTTTCCAGACCAAGAGCTCCGAGACTAATTCCTCACTTGTATTTATTCATCTCAAGAACAAAAGATCATCAAGAATCATACAATTAAACATGTTCTAAAGCTATCCCACAGGCAAACAAGTTCTAAGGATTTCCATCACGATTACAACAATCGGGCATACGTCATACAATCAGGCTATAAAGATTACTATTCAGATTAAGATATCCAGGTGCACACTGATCTCAGCAAAGCTATTTCTAGCCTAAAACAAAGCAAGAGCATAAATTTAGGATTGCGGCTAGGCTGGTTTTCCAGCAGGTTGGACGCTCCTCGTAGCAGTCCTGGAGCAGTTTTCCGCCCCAGCTGAGGTGCTGGTTTCAGTTCCTCCTGCGCTTGGAATGTCCTTACCATTTGGAAACCAGTGACACTCATGCAGACTGTCACCTCCGCAGAGGTTCTACGCCAGCAATACCCTAAGCCACTCCAGCATTTCTAAGCTACCCCAACCTAGTCTCACAGAAACCCAGAAACAGAATATGCCAGTCATATTGGACTCTGAATCCTGAGGGGAACACTCTGGGCAGAGGCCAAGGCAGCTGGCAGTTACCCCCTACGAGGGGCATGTGGCCTGCGTGGAGGTCTTTGAGCTGCGAGATTCATGACCCTTTTGGAGACATCCTGAAGAATACTGCCTTCTTTAAGGAGTGAGGCTTGAGACCTTACATCGAAGGGATAACTGCAGCACAAGTGAATCCCAGCCCTCGCATAAGCAAGAGGGATTGCAGGAAACCCCTATTAGGAATGAAGAGAGCTTATAAGCCCGAGTGAAGTATAACCAAATTCGATTGAAAGAAATAACTCATTAGGAGAGTTAATGATTTTTCACTTCAAAATAGATGTTAATAACTAACATTTATTAAATGCTTATCATGTCCCACACACTGAGTGAAGCACTTCTCACATATTTTCTTATTTTATGCTCACGACAACCTATAATACAGATCCTATTGTTATCCCACTCTATAGACAATAAAATTGAGGCTTGGAAGGGTTAAGTGATTTTCCCAAGGTCATAGAATTAATAGTAGTTAGGTCAATATGAGTCCAGAGCCTGGATTATTGACCACTAAGCTATACTGCTGTGTTCTACTATGCAGGGTGGATCCCCAAAGTCGCAGATGCTCCATACATACCAAATTGGCTCGGAGAAAGCGGTTATGGAGGACTGTCTGAAGATTATGCTGTTCATTTGTTCCTCTAGGTACCATAAAATCTATCTCTACACTACAAATGACCACAGGAATGTCCCATAGATTTCACGGTTATGGCCTTTTTGTTGTGTGCCGTTTTCTACAGCAAGGATGCTCTTGCAGGCATTGTTAATTAAATTAAACAGTGTCTTCTGTGCGAGGCCCCAGAGAAATGATTCTCCAGTTTTAATACCAGAGATAATTGCATTTCCCTAATGCCTCTTTTTTGTCTTGTTCTTTTGCATATTGAATCATGTAAATATTCACATTTTCTTCTTTGTTTTGGCTGCCAAAAACGTGTGGCCACTCGCCTGCAAATTTATGGGACCTTGCCCTACAGTTAAGTATCTCCGGCTGAGGCAAAGATTTGCCAAGCGATATTTTCCATTTGAGAGAATGCTCCAAGGATTTCCCCGACTGCCTGTTGTTTTCACCTCCTGTTAATGGGAAAAGTCAGGACAATCCTGCAGGAGGCAGAGGTGTGGAACAGCTAAAAGGTTCCAAGCACTGAGCTAGGACTGGGGCTACGCAGGCACAGAAGATATATTCTGACATAGTCCCTGCCCTCAAAGAGTTCATAGCTTAGTAGCAAACACACAGGTTAAAAAAAATTTAACACTCAGTTAAAAAATTACATTCGAGTTAGGATGGGTGCACCAGAGGAGGACTCTGAGTCCCAGGTAGTCTGCTGAAGGAAATGAAGAAAGCTTTAATATGGGAGTTGACAGTTGGACAGAACCTTGAAGTGTAAGGAAACAATATTTATCGAACACTATATGCTACACTTTTCTTTCGTTAGATTACCTTACTGAATCCTCATTGCAACTCCACAAGATAGCTACACTTTCCCTCATTTTTCAGACAGATGATGCAAGTGAAGTTTGGGGAAATGGAGCATTTGCTCAGGGCCACACAGGTGTGAAGCACTGAGGCTGAGATTTCAACCTAGATCTGTTTGTCTTCAAACACACTCTTTCCTTCATGCATGAGTGCAATGCAAGCCTAACGAGGGCTTTGAAGTGATAATATATGCTTTATGTCTGGTTCTGGGAGGCAGGAAAGCAAATCCCGCCCAGGAATATCTGGCTGAACGTTTGTGTCCTTTGTGCCGGCAGAGGAATGGGCCAGATGATTTTTCAGGCTGTTTCCAGGCTTACTTTCTGAGCATACGTGTCCCAGGGAAGAAAATGTCCCCACTTCTAACTTGTGATCAGTGTTTCTCTTAGCTTAAGTGTCTCTCCAGTGGTACAGTGAAGGTTTTAGATCAGCTACATTTAAGCTGGACAAGGGAGGGAATTGGGTCACTCTTGTTCAGTGCTCATATCTAGTGCTTGGCCCATAGAAGCCATTAATATTCTTTATATACTCACTGAGTGAACACAGGAATCACTGAAGAAACTTGAAGATAAATGTTAATGTATTATATTTGGTGATTTGCTCATTTCTATATGCTCTAAATCCCCATGAAATTTTAGGCACTTATTAAATATTTCGAATGAACAGCAACAACAAAACACCATTTAAAACTGCATTTAATCCGGGAAGACTTTCCTGACAATCCTCACTCTGATCCGTCCCCACCACAAACAAACACAAAGTTTCTGGTACGTGATCCTTATAACACTCTACATCTCCTATCAGAGCAGTTACTAACATTCCTGTAATTGCCTTCTTAGCTGGACATCTTCCCCTGTTCCTGTGCAAGCATCCCGACGGCAGAGGCTGTGGCTCTTTGTCACCCTCTACCCACAACACCTAGCCTGGCATAAAGTAGGGTGGATTGGATAGTAGGATGAAAGAATGAATTAATAAATTAATAAAATATTTTAGCTGGTCTTGATTATCATATTAATATGATGACATACAAGCTTTGTTGGGGGAGTCACAGTCCAAAGCAGAGCTACAAAAAATACCTTATAGTGTTTTTAAAGCAAATTATTATGTATAAGCTGCTCCCCACCCACCCACCCACACACACACACACACACACACACACACACAGAAAGGAGAAAGAAAAACACTTAAGAATGCTAAAATGGCACCTAAATAGCAGTATGAGGGCCCTCAAAAGCAAAACAAAACACAATAAAACCAAACCAAAACTAAATAAGTTTATATTCATCATTAGATCAACAGGACCTCGTTTTTATTGTCTCACTGCTTTAGTTTCTTCTTTCACAACTTCTTGTGCCTCCTTCTCCAAGATGCTGCAGCGTAAATGTCAAATTCCTCGTGCTGAAGATTTTCTGCCTTGTTCATCTTTCACTTTCCTTCATTCTTCCTGGGAAGCTGCATGGTTTTTACCTCTTATTCCTCACAATCCTTTGGCCAAGTTTTCCCAACTGGAAAATTTCTTTATATTTTCATTCATATTTTTATGGTTTTCAAATAAACCATTTATTCAAGCATCTTACTCTTTTTCACATTGTTTTACTTTTTCTAGCACACTATCTCTTTCATGATAAAATTTTCCTCCACACTTTGCAGATGGGAAGTCAGAATATAAGTGATTGATTTTCTCTTGCCAGTCACTAAACATTTTGAAAGTGATTCAAAAATGTCTAGATCTTTTCCTACTTATCTCAATTCCTAGGACATTTGAGTAGTAGCCAGGTATTATATTTATATACTAAAATTATTTAAGGCATTGTGTATCTGTTACTTTATGAATATTGCTGTTTAAAATTAATCTGAGTGATTTATACATTATCACATCTAAAGAAATATCCATAATAAAAATTAACATCTGTATAGATTTACAGCTTAAATAATATTTTATTTATTTATTTTAAAGATAAGGTCGCTATGTTGCCCAGGCTAGAGTGCGGTGGCTATTCACAGATGTAATCATAGTGGACTACAGCCTTGAACTCCTGGGCTCAAGCAACCCTTCTGCCTCAGCCTCCCCTCCCAAGTAGCTGATACTACAGGCACGTGCCACCATATCTGGCTAAAGAACATTTTAATATCAGTAAATCCTCACAACAGCTGTATGAAGTGACTCCTTAGAGATGAGGAAACTAATGCTCCAAGTGGTTTGCCCAATATCAAGTGGTCAACCTAGGTCTTTCATTTACATATTATTCCCTACATTACACCACTTGGGTGAAATTTAGAATCAGACCATCTTAACTCTAGGAAAATGGATTCTCATCCTAAGCAACTGTTTTGTTCTGGAACCATGGTATGCTTACAGAGATCTCCTGGTAACTCCATGCAATCACTTGGTTCTGTTCCTTTTACAAGCTGTTCTTCTTGCCTAGAAAAACTGTTCCCACCTCAAACCTGAAAAATTCTACAAATCTTTGTATTCAGACATCACTTCCTCTGAGAAGCATATTCATCACCCTGAGCAAAGACTTCCTTTATGTTTTTCCTGTTCCTTGTATATTTTTCCATTACTGAATTTATCACACTGGAATGTCCAGTGAAATTTCTTCTCCCTGGATATGCTTTAGGCAGTAAGATGGCAGAGATCATGCCATGTCCACCAGATGCTCAGCAAATCCCAGTTGAGCTGAACTAGCTATAGGGTTCTTAGCATTAAAACCATATTTGGCACATTCCCTTTTGCTTTTTGCTAAGAGTCACACTGATGTTCTAGGTGACCGAATTGCTTCACCGAGGTGTTTCAAAGCCAGAAAGTTGAATTAGGTATTACATGTTTTATTTTTCCACCTTACACATAAAGCTTGAGGTTGTTGGAATGCAGAAAGTTACCTAGAATGCAGTCAACTCAAGGAGACCCAGTTTCATCCTAGCCTGGTTCTTCAAGCCTCATAAAACAAGATGAAGATGGAAGGTTTTTCAAATAACAGGACCAATTATTCCATACACAAGAAAAGTGCTATCTTCATTATATCCAAGCTCTTAGAGATGTGGCCAGGTGTGTGCTTTACGTGCATTAATCCTTACAATAGTCTTGTGATATTGTCATTCTTCATAGTTTCTGAAAGTGAGATCAGGACAAGTTTAATGACTTGCCAAGTTCACATACAAGATAAACGGGAGATGTGAGATTTGCCAAGAATTCTGTCTGAATTCTTCGTGTGTACTCTTTACACCTACATACCACATTACCTTTTCTTGCTGTATAAGCAGCAATAACATAAATTAAGAATGCCTTTCTCATCTCAGTCATTCTTTCAAATCTTTTCTTTTCCCCCTGGCTAGTAGCTTTGCTATGGGGAAAAAAAATGCTTAAATCCTTTCCTCTAACAGTGCATCTGGTTGAGAACAAAAGTGGCTATTTGTCCTTGGCAAATGTCTATGTAGTTACAGCTGTTAATAAAACTAATTTAAATTCTCTGCCTTGGTGTCATGGCCCCAACCTAATATCATTTGGTTTTAACTTTACTCTTCGTCCCAGTGTGAGTGAAGCTGCTGCTGGTTTTTATAAATGCACCTTTCTTATTGGACGCATAGCTTTCTGATGACTTTTGTGTTTGATAGTTTTCTAGGAACATGAACAGAAAGTGTATATATTTTTGTGTATGTGTGTGTACACACACACACACACACATACACATAAAATTTATTTCCTCTTGCCCTGGGAGGCAGGAGTGGGAGGTATATAAAATTCACATTAACCTCCACCCCACTTTTTTTGGTCAGCCAAAGGCCAGCAAGTAAAGAGACCCCTCAAACTGAAAGATTCCATGCTGATTTTCAGAGGTGGCCTCAATTTCTTCTAGGTCACTGGAGATTTTCATTTATTAGAAAAATAGCTTTTAGAAAAACTGCCAGGAGCATAGTCATTAAGGTAGCATTGACAGTTCAGTGTCAGGAACTTTTGAGAATGTAGGAAATTATGAGAGCCAAATAACACTCTTTTCTTGGCATTTTAAAAAAGAAAATATCTGTTTGGCAAAATTCAAATGCAGACCTAGGGAAGCCATGTGAATAGGACCTAAATAAGCTTTTGAGTAAAAAAGACATAGGCTTGAAATCCAGTTCTACTGTCACTTGTTTGCAGTGGTGTTTACATGACTCAAAACATGCATGACAATTCATAGAACTGCACGCCAAAAAATTTGGAAAGTTTTCAATCATTATTTCTTACAAATATTATTTTAGCACCAAACTCTTTGTCTTCACTTTCTGGGACTGACAGGATAAATGTTATACCTGTTTTATTGTCCTATAGATCTTTGAGACTTTTTTTTTTTTTAATCTCCTCTTTTTCTATTGTTCAGACTAGAGAATATCTGTTGATCTATCTGCAAATTTTCTTTAGACTCTTTCTATTCTCCTCTATTCATTTCCATTCCACTGTTAGGCCCAACTGATGAGTTCTTTATTTTGGTTATTATATATTTTAGCTCAAAGTTGTCCATTTTGTTCTTCCTCTACCTTTCAATTCTTCATAAGATTTTTTTTCATTTGTTTCAAAACTTTTCATAATTGCTTAATGGGACATTTTTATAATGCCTGCGCTAAAGACTGTCAGATAATTCCAACATCTCTGTCATCTCAGTCTTGGGATCTGTTGATTGTTTTTTCCCATGTGAGTTGAGATTTTTCTTATTCGTCACATGATGATTAATTTTGCACCTATTTAAATAGTAGGGAAAATATTGATATTTTGTTTTGGTTAAATTCAGGTTGCAAGTTCAATCTTACCTTTTGTGGGATTATCTATGGTTCCAATGTCATTTGAGTTTTCAAAACCTTTGCTTCTATCTGTCCTGCCTGTGCTCCCCTAGTAGCCAGTCTGGGACCTGGGTGGTGATGTGTCTGTTGGTTCAGTTGTCAAAGATTTTGGGTTGCTGATTAGAATAAGATCCATGTGTGGGCTGCCTAGGGGTTCATGTACAATTTTCATAGGGTCACTTTCCTGAACTCCTCTTTATCTTTAATCTACTTTGTCATTTCTAGTTCCCTGGGGCACACCTTTTTGGCCTTCCAACCAGAAAGCTGGGGTTTTATTTGCCCCACTCCACTGCAAGGTCAAGACCAGAGTGTATAGCAAGTGGAGCACATTTCTCAGGTACAAAATTTAGAGGATACCAAAACATTCAATAATCAAGACAAATAAAATTTTAAGACAACATATCAAAAAATCAAAATTAATGCAAAAATCTATAATGAACAAAATGCTGAAATTTTAAATAAATACAGAATTCAGATCTGCACATTACTATCCTACCTCACTTTCCTTACCCTAATTTCAGTCCTGCTTTGCTGTGTACTTTTTTTTTTTTTCTCTTTTCTTTTTGAGACAGAGTCTCACTTTGTTGCCCAGGCTAGAGGGAGTGCCGTGGCGTCAGCCTAGCTCACAGCAACCTCAAACTCCTGGGCTCAAGCAATCTTCCTGCCTCAGCCTCCCGAGTAGCTGGGACTACAGGCATGTGCCACCATGCCTGGCTAATTTTTTCTATATATATTTTAGTTGGTTGCTGTGTACTTCTATAACTGCACCTCCATCTGGGGCCAGGCAGCAGGAGGACAGGTGGAAAAAAACTATAAACACCACCAGTTTGATGATACTTGGAATTCTTGGTTTTCTTCCTCAATCTACCTGCTACTATTTATTTTTCAAAGCCCTCAAGCATCTGCTCTCTGCATTCAGCTTAGTTTTGTAGCTATACTGAGTGAGAGAGACAGGGTGGAGGGTGATTATTCCATCTTAACTAGAACCAGAACAAGGAAAGAATATTCCTAAATTGCCATCACGAGCTAGATGAGAGATGAGAAATTGGCAAAAAAGTAAATTCTAGGAAAAAAAATAGTAAACATTTCAAAAAAAAAATTCTGTAACATTATTTTTTCTAGTAAAGCTTTGCATCCTTGAAAATAAAATGAACTTTTCAGGAATTATACAATGTACTCCTTTCCTTTCCTTCATCCTCCAGGCAAAAGTGCGCACACATGTACATGAGGAGACATGTGTACACTCATGCCCCAGAGAGAGAAAGACAGAGATAGAGACAGAGTTGAAGGGGGCGTGGGCACTTAGGTAAAGATGCTGTAGATTTAGATAATAAATAGAGGTTTTCCCATGTTCCCCTCAAATCAGTGAAAGAGAAAATGTTAGGACCGAGAACTTATGATTTCCCATATTGACTTCCTTCTTCCTTCTTGTTTTGAGGAAATCATCAGAGGAACCTCTCTCACGGCTACAGTATTGGCTACCACTGACCAGGTCGCAATTTTTTTTTTTCTAAATAAAAAGAGGATTCTTATATAAAGCGTAAATCATTGTTTTTAAGCAAGGTGGGTTAAATTCAGTGTTGCCATCCCTTTAGCTATCTGCACATCTACCTACCTTGGAAAAGATGGAAACATTCAAATGTCCTATTGGAAATCCTTAGTTTAGGGACTTGTGGTTGTTTGTTCTCGGGCCCAGAACTGATTTGTTTGTTGCATATGGCCGGTATTAGGCAGAAGGTTGTAAAAAGTCATGCAGAATGTATTTACATATTGTTTGAATATTGGATTTGACTGGAGAATAAGAGCTATGTACAAAAACTATTGACGGTTTTTTAACTTTCTGGTCTCTGGACCTTTGAATTCATTGCAGTGAAAAAAAATTAACTTACATCTTGGCCCAGAGAGTGAATTTCTTTTCTTTCTTTCTTTTTTTTTTTCCTGAGATAGAGTCTTGCTCTGTTGCCCAGACTAGAGTGCCGAGTGCCGTGGCATCAGCCCAGCTCACAGCAACCTCAAAGTCCTAGGTTTAAGTGATCCTCCTGCCATGGTCTCCTGAGTAGCGGGGACTACAGGCATGCACCACCACACCCGGCTAATTTTTTCTGTTTTTAGTAGATACTGGGTCTCGCTCTTGCTCAGGCTGGTGTCAAACTCCTGACCTGAAGCGATCTTCTCACCTCAGCCTCCCGCAGTGCTAGGATTACAGGTGTGAGCCAGCGCGCCGGGCCTGAATTTCTTTATAGTTGTGGAAAACTTTAAAACATCCCTTATCTGCTCTTCCTCCCTATCTCCTTCCCTGACTCTACCCTGCCATTCTTTCCTTCTCCTCCCATTTCCTTCCTTTCCAGAAACACTGACTTTAGCACCTTCCTTTGCCTGTCCCTTTATACACACTATGGACTGTGCAAAAGTAGATGAGAGAAATAGTGATGTAGCTGGGAGCATTGCTATCTGTTTGAGGAAACCGACATGATGATAGGAAAGAATTGAAACAGTCCTGTTTCAATAAACAGTCATATGTTTATGTGTAGAAATGCCTCAGAGACGTGGTCCTTCTAGATTATTTCTGATCTCTTTAGAGACAGTGTATCTCATATTCGTTACTTTCGCCTAGACTTCCTCTTTTCCAGTAAACAAGAATTATCTTATTGTATGGAAGGAATGAGAGAGATCTGCTATTTAAAGTCACATGTATTATGTGTTTCAAGTACTTGTTGCTACCCCAAATTTAGCTATTGCTTTAACAAGTTGAATTTTCTTACATGACCCTCGGTACAGACATTTCTGTTCTCAGCGTCTGAGCCAAGTCAGGTGATAATTATTGATCTTTTAATAAGCTTTGAGCCCTGAGCCAAGCACTTGAGAGCCACAAGAGAAGCCTCACCCAGTGTTGTATATTACAGAGCCCTTGGTTCATTCCAGGCAGAGCGTCCCCATGAGGTCTCTGCACTCTCCTCTGGCTTTATCTCTAGTTATAACCCTGTAGGCGGCCTGCATCCCCTTAGGTCTTCAAACCTAGACAGCTTCTGTCTGCTCCCAGCAATTAGAGCAAGAGAGCTGACACAGACCTATCTGGGAATTGCCAGTCTGGTCTCCCTTGCCTACTCCCTAGCTTCCCCAGGCAGTGTGCCGGGACTAAACCTCCTGTTCTATCATTTAGGGTGGAGGAGGGCCTACGATGCTGTCCTCTGGCATGGCTGACTTGGGTGCTCTGAGGAAACCTGGAGGCTGATGTGTCCAGGGGGCTAATGAGTACACAGGAAGAGAGCCCTCAGGAATCACCTCTGCATGCTGCCAGCTTCCTCCTACCCCAGCTTCTCAGCGCATCTCCAGGAAGCAATTACTGCTGAGAGGTGGTGGTGAGACAGGCTGTGTGCGGGAATGGCTAATTTAGCAAGTGAAAAGGTCGGGGGCTATCTCCCATGCAGGGTTAGCTAAATCTAGGAAAATTTGTTCCCTGGGAAGAAGCTGGTTTCTGCCTTTTCCTGGGAAGTCTATGACCTATGATTTGTTAGAAATATTTTTTTTTTTTCTTAAAAAGAAGGAGGTTAGTTTGTGGCAGATTATGAAAATGAGTGTGATAAAACAGCCTTTAAAATTTTAGAATTTGTTTGAAGGAGTCTATTACATGTCTGAGGTGTTGGTGGATTTAGTTTTCAGGGTCCACGTCCCCATTTTAATAAGGCAGGAATAAAAGCCCTGCCACCTGATGTCTTTTCACAGTTCCCTGCAGGATCAGGGAGAAGCTGGGCTGTCAGGTGTCAAGAGGAGGCTGTGCTCAGCCGTCCTGGATCCTGTCAGGATAACACACATACCACAGCCTAAGAGAGAAGGCAGCGGCATCATGAAAGTCTCAGTAGGAGAAACAATTTTTAGAAAATACATATATATATGTATATATATATATTTCCCCTTATCTAGGTGCTGCTTCTATTGTTGGAACAGGGACTCAGAAACACATCATTTTCAGATTTATTCAATAACTAAAATTGTTCTCAATTTCATGGGATGAGCATGTGCTGCCAAGCAGTATTAGCACCAGTATCATCAGCAACCCATTAAGCGATGCATTCATCATTTATTTAACTCACATTCATTGAGCTAATGGCATTCTACATGCCAAACTCTGGGCATTAACTTATGAAAGATTCACTCTTTACATTCAAAACACTTTGAATCCTTTGGGTAAATCACACAATGAAACTTATAATTGCAATCCGATACAATGTGTATTGCGACAGAGGTATTATTCAAAGACACACGAGTATAAATGACAGAAGACAAACCATATGGCAGGAGGCAAGGTCATTCCAGGCAAAGAGAGGAGCACATAGAATGGAATGGAGACATATGAACACAAATGGCGTGTTCAGCTCGTCACTGCGCAGGCGCAGGGCAGCGAGTGGGCCTTGAAGGGGAGGTAAGGACAAATATTTAAGGAATGTGTCACGTCAGGGAGTATGGATTTATTCTGAAGTTGACATTTATATAAAAATATTAAGATGCAACTGGTATATCTACTTCACCAGCTTGGAGTACAGGTAAGATTACAACAAAAGAATGAAAATATCCATAGCAATGTTATTAGGATAAATACTGAAAATTTCTTTATAGGGGCAGGCGTGAATGGGAATGGAGAGAGACTCACAGGACTGTATCTGCTCTATTTATTTATTTTTTTAGTATAAAGCTCTGAAGCAAGTTGGTATAGCATTCGATTTGATAAAATTGGTGATGAGTAAAGATGTGACAATAAAATCACTGTTTTAAAATAGTGAAGGTTATATCTTTCTAACATTTAAATTTATTCAAGTGTCCATTTGTGTAATTTGGCCAGTGTTAGGGGCTGAATTTTGTCCCACCAAAATTCAAGTGGTGAAGCCCTAACTCTACCTTAGAATGTGACTGTATTTGGAGATAGGCTCTTTAAAGGGATAATTATGTTAAAATGCGGTCGTTGGGGTGAGCCTTGATCCAAAATGCCAGGTGTCCTTACAAGAAGAGGTGATCAGGACACAGACATACACCAAGGGAACACCATACGAAGACACAGGGAGAACATGGTCACTTACAGGAAAAGGAGAGAGGCCACAGAGTAAACCAATCCTGCTGATACTCTGATCTTGAACTTCTAGCCTTCAGAACTGTGAGAAAATAAATTTATGTTGTTTACGCCACCCAGTCTGTGGTACTTTGTTCTGGCAGTCCCAGCAAACTGATACAGCAGAGATTTTAGAGTGTGTCTGGTGGGGCTTCCTCAACACCCAGCGATTGTCTAAGAATTCCTGGGGAATTTTATTCAGTCCAAAGCAGCACTGACTGCTTCCAGGCTAAAAAAGAGCTCAAGAATCAGATCTGGCCACAGCAGATGCTGGGTTTTAACTACCTCGTTTCTCTTGCTCTCGAATGGTACAATTGAGGACTGGGCTGTACTGCTGAACTTTGCCTGATCATTTGCAGCAAAGACACCTTTGCTCATCTGGATCCTACTCCCGCGAGCATTCTCTTCATGGAAAGGTGCTCAAGGATGGACTTATAAGGGTGTAGCTTCTTAGCTTACCGTTAAGGCCCAGCCATTGTGTCATAAGTTTTTCTCTGGGATAAGGAGGGGTTTACGTTGTCAGCCCCATGCCCATTCTCATTTCCATTTAGGAACCCCCTCCTCCTCGTGGAGCCCAGCTTGCCCGTCAGACTCACCTTCCTGTCTTGGTGCCTCCCCTCAGGTCCTTACTTGGTAAGTGGGTCTTTTGTAGAACCTAATTAATTCATGAGTAAAGCTAAGATAGCATTGAACCTTAAGAAGAAAGGTGATGGATCTTAATCCCTTCCTCTCAAGAGGCTTCTAGGCAGAAAGTGTCCCTGTGCACATTTTCTGCATTTTCTCCATTACACAGTTCTGCTTATCTAGGGTATTAGGTACCTATTTGATTTATATTTGCCTGAGGGACCTGTTAAGTAAGTCTGTGCAGAATAAATAGATCTGATTTATGCTGCTCCACCATAGAAAAGAAGCTGAAATTTTTTAAGTGTCAAGTTTTCTTGCTTAAGTTCCAAGTAATCAGTATAGTCAAACCAAAAAAAAAGGTGAAATGATTGCAACTTCTATTTCCAAGCAGTCTCTAAAGTGGCATTAACATTAACTTCCAAAAATAAAAGGAATGTCCAAGTCCCCCTTTCATTGCCCACAGGTCACAATTCAAATTATTTCTCAACCTGGCTCCAACTAAAAAGCAAAGGAACACAGCAAACAAATTTCTCTTCCTTCAAGGCTCAGCTCAAATATTCACTCTCATTTATGTGCTCCCAAATAAATTGATTCATGCTTGTTTCTTTGATTCCTTATTATTTTTCTTAAGCTTATCTATTCTAGATAGAGCCAGGGGCTCTTCCTTTCTTCATCTTAACAACCACAAAGCATAGCAAATTGCTGGCACATAGCAAATAAATAACTAAATGGAATAGATATTTGGAAAGTATTGCATATTGCAGTGTGGAGTATATCTTAGATGTTTTTTATAGTCTCACCCCTAAAAAAGCAGGGTCACAAGACAAAAATGATTAATTATTCAAGCAAGAAATGATATGTTTGGACTAAATAAATAATGAAGATGAAGAATTATAGATTTTAGAGATAAAGAATTGGTATGGCTTGGTGTTTGATCAGTTAAAAGGTAGTATAAGGAAAATAACATGATTTCCAAATTGCTTACAGGAAAAATTGGGTAAAAGTTGGTGTCCTTTTCTGATACAATATTAAAAAAACAGTAATTACAGGGAGCTCAGATTTTTTTTGGTACCTACTAAATACAAGTAAATATGCTTTGCCGTTAAAAAATTCATATTCTAGTTGGGAGTCAAGACATGCATCTAAATTGATAGGAAAAAACTGCTAACTGGCTTAGAAAAGATATCAAATCCATAAGCAGTGAGAGGCAAACAGTATGAGGAAGATAAAACATCAACTTCCCAGAGGAAAGTGGAAAGCAGCATTGTAATTGTTATGTGGTCTGAAACCAACTAATCCACTGCTCTGAGCCTGGATTCCGAAATGGCAATAAATGTTTATGTTGATTGGACATCCGGACATGAAGAAAGCTGGTATAGATTGCCTTGAGCTCACTAGGTATTATTCAGGATTCTTGCTGCTGGGCAAAATCCCAACTCATACAGGCTCTTGCGTAGAGGGAGATTTCTCAGGTCATGTAACTGAAAAGGCCAGAGATAGTGAGATGCAGGGGGAGAGTATCAGGTAAGACTCTTTAAAAAATTCCATTAATAAAATAAAAGGGAAATTCATAGACCAGCAGAAAATATTTTATATTTTCTTATTTCTAATTTTTTGTATCTTTGTGAATGAGTATTCTTACAACTCATTAATAAGAAGGCAAACAACCCAATAACAAGAGTAAATGATTGGAACAGACACTTCAGGAAGATACACAAAACACGTGCTAAACTGTATGCAAATTGTTATACCCATAAGATGGAATATTGAGCAATAACAAGAAATGCACTGACAGAAACAGCAACTTGGATGAATCTCAAAAGCATTATATGAAGGGAAAGAAGGAAGACACAAAGACCATACACAGGATGATTTTATTTATGTGATATTCTACAATAGCAAAACTAAGCTGTAGTGATAGAAAGCAGATCAGTGATTTCCTGGAAACAGGAGGGGTGGTGGGGATTTATTGCAAATGTGCATGAAAGAGTTTCTGTGATGAGAATGGTCTATGTCTTGATTGTGACCTGTTTATAAAAGTGCATTTTTTTTTTTTTTGAGATACAATCTATCTCTGTCACCTGGGCTAGAGTGCCATGGTGTCAGCCTTGTTCATAGCAACCTCAGACTCCTGAGCTCAAGCGATTCTCCTGCCTCAGCCTCCCGAGTAGCTGGGATTACAGGTGCACACCACCGTGTCTGGCTGATTTTTCCATTTTTAGTAGAGACGGGATCTCGCTCTTGCTCAGGCTGGTCTCAAATTCCTGAGCTCAAGCTGTTCTCCCGCCTCAGCCTCCCAAAGTGCTAGGATTATAGATGTGAGACACTGCGCCTAGCCAAAAGTGCATTTTCAAGAGGCTCAAACTGCATACTTAGAATGGGTGCACTTTATTGTACTCAAATTCTAAACCAATAAAGTAGTATTAAAAAGTCAAAGTAAGAAAATTACGATTCTTTAGGAAAACCTACCAAATAAGCAAACAATTATTATATAACTATTTAAAGATAAAGGTTGAAAGCATATCAAATATATACAAAATGAGAAATTACAGGGGGGAAATAACTTTTAAATAAGATGAAATGAACAAAATCATGAAATTATTATACATAAATTTATGGGAATGTTTTGAAATCCTAAGCAAAAACACATATCATAATTGACCCTGAGTGTAATAGAATGTGTAAGCAGACTGATTACCCTATAAATAGATAAAGAATTCATAGAACTACCTGCTCAAAATCATCTAGACAACTATATAGGAAATTTGACCAATCCTTTAAAGACCATTCTTACTTAAATTGTTCCAGAGCACAGAAATAAAAATGAATAAAAAATCCATACATTTGTCTGAAACAAATGTAATATTTATATCTAAACCTAATAAAGACACAAAAAATAAAATTAAGAAAATATTTTTCCTTACAAATCTAAAATATTTACTAATCAATCCTTCCAACAATATGTTAAGAAAATAATACAACATGGCCAAATGGTATTTATTCTGGGGATCAAAGAATGACCCAAGGAAGGTCCGAAGGTAGTGAGTTATCTCACTTGATTGTTCACAGTCAGTTACAGATTGAACTTCTTGTTCTACTACTTTCCCCCCTCCTGACTACTGCACTTGACTAGTCAAAAAAAAAAAAAAAAAGAATGACCCAATATTAGGAAATCTAATGATATAAATTTTTATACTAATAGTCCTGAGGCAAATAATCATACATTTGTTTCCACTTACATGTTCAAGAAAATTCAACACAATAGAGAAACAAGTGACCCTAACTGTAAGTCAATTAATAACATGTTTACATAGGAAAAAATTAACCCTATATTATTTTGAATGTACACTGTTAATAAAATATGTGCTAAGAACAAAAAGAAATACAAAGAAATCGTGAACTTTACTAAGTAGTGTTGATAATGGCATTGGTGTAAACATTTTGAAAGTATTTTATGTACTGTAGGATAAAACAAATGGGTAAATATGGAATGTAAAAAGGTAAGGACAAACACTATGGGGTTGGATTTGAATTTGTGTTATCATAAATATATGCAACGAAGCCATGGAAAGGGCCAGAAGCATTGTCACCCCAGCAGCCATGAGTACACTTTTCCCCCCAGATCTTGGCTTCTAAACATTATTTCTCACCAAAAATTCATGGGATCCTTGGAGATATAACAGAATCTATGTGTTTGGCAGAGTAAGTACAAAATGAACTTGAAACATCTTCTGTGGCAGAGAGTACAGGAGTGTCACAAATTAAGGGTACATATCAAAATGATCCAGAATCTAGCTCAATTGGACTCCCACTGTCAGAATTTGGGATTATTTCATTATTAAAATTCATAGTGATATAAGAGTTCATTTTTGGTGGGAAAAAATAAAATAAATAAGGATAATTTTTGCTTCTAACTATGAAGGAGTAGTTTTTGTTATCTGACTAGTGTTCCAACTGAAAGCAACCACAAAACCTTGATTTTAAAAAATAGTGGTTTGAAATCATCAGAGAGAAATCAAGGCAAACAGAATTTGAGGAGCCATGATCCCAGAAAGGAAAGAAATGCATTGAGGCCGGGTGTGGTGGCTCACGCCTGTAATCCTAGCACTCTGGGAGGCCAAGGAAGGAGGATCGCTCGAGGTCAGGAGTTCAAGACCAGCCTGAGCAAGAGTGAGACCCCGTCTCTACTAAAAATAGAAAGAAATTATCTGGCCAACTAAAAATATATATAGAAAAAATTAGCTGGGCATGGTGGCGCATGCCTTTAGTCCCAGCTACTCGGGAGGCTGAGGCAGAAGGATCGCTTGAGACCAGGAGTTTGAGGTTGCTATGAGCTAGGCTGACGCCACGGCACTCAATCTAGCCCAGGCAACAGAGCGAGACTCTGTCTCAAAAAAAAAAAAAAAGAAAAAAGAAAGAAAGAAAGAAAGAAATGCATTGAGGTTATTTCTAGATCATCACCACTATTTTCCCTTCTGGGATTTGTCAGTTAGCTTCAGGGCATAAAGCAGCACCAGAAATTGCAGTAACCTTGCTAGAATGGGACCTCCCCTCCACCAAAAACAAAAAAAAAAAATGGAGTTCGGGACTCCTTGTCAACCAAGATTGAGCTACTAAGATCCCGGAGAAAAGAAAATTGCAGAAAATGAACACAAGAAAATGTCCAATGCCATTTAGAGGAATTTTCTGAATCTCAGGCGATTTGTACAGATATAGGGCAAAAGGACAAGAAATCAAGCAGAAAGCAAGTGCCAAAGGGTTATAAAGCTAAGCAGAAATTTCTGCCATCTCACAAAATTTGGAAGATAAAAATTGGAGTACCGGGCACATCAAGGAGGAAAGGCCCTGGAAAATACCTGATTTCATTTAAGACTTTAGTATAAACACAAACCAGACACACACCAGCCCAAACAAAACCTGAAACAGAACCTAAAAATATTATAAAAATATTATAATCTCTGGTTTCATCAAGGTTATATAACTGTGCTCTAACTGCCTACTTAAGGAAATTAAGTTTTCTCTGGAGAAAGATAATATCCAGAGCCTCTTCAATTTTTTTTCCTAAATAATGTGTAACATTCAGTCAACAGCTACCAGGCAAGCCAGAAATAGGACCATTAGACCAAAGCTCAGGAAAAATATAGATTATAGAACCATATTCAGACAAGACTTTAAATAATTATGATTAACATATTCAAAAAAAGTAGTTGAGAGCATATCACTAGATTACTCGAATCTATGAAAAAGAATCAAATGAAAATTCTAAAATTGAGAAATAGAAACGATCGTTAAAATGGAAAAATAGATCAGTAGGAAATATCCAGATTGAAGTACAGAAGGAAAACTGAATGAAAAATGCAGACAAGAGCATTGTGGACATTGCATAAGTGATAAAAAAAAAAAACCCTCTAAAACATACATAATTCAAATCTCAGGAGGTGAGAAAGAGGCAGAGCAATATTCCTCATCTCCATTTCTCATTTGCACCTACTGCAGACAGGTCTCTGTCCCTAGCAGAACCCAAGGACAATAGTAAATTCTCAGTCCCCATATCACAGTCACCCCTTGGTGTTTATGGGACAGAGACCTGTCTGCAGTAGGTGCAAGTGAGAAGAGGGACTCCAGTGCTAACATGGAAGGGTTGACTTTAGATGATAAGAGGAGGCCTAGCAGAGTAAACGTGCACAGATGTAGGCTGGCTCAGTGCAATAGGAAAGCAGGGTTTTCTGCTGACAGAAAGGAGCTGATGGTGAAGGGGATGGTGAAGTTTGAAAAAGGAAGAAAACATGTAGAATTGCTGTCACCTTCCTTCCTGCTGTTTAAATATATATTTTATAAATCACTCGACAATTTAGTTTAATACAGAAAAGAGATGAAAGAAAAAAAAGTCTGGATAACATGTAGAGACATAGCTGAAATTGTCCAACTCTGTTGAAAACAGTAGCCCTGGAACAAATGCAGATTTCAAGGGAGGTTACAAAGGAGCCAATGTAAGACCAGGGTAGGTAATAGTTAATCAATAGATTATGAATCATTGCATAATAAAAAAAAAAAACTGGAAATGGACACCCTGGAGGCATATGCATAGGTGTTTTATATAATTTCTTTATCACAATTAAAAACCATAGAATGACAGAGTTAATTATATGACCTTACAGATTATATAACTCCCTTGTCATGTATCTATATATCTATGTATCTATCCATTATCACCAACAAATATGGGGATATGATGAGGTCACAGAACGGATTTCTCCTACAGAAAAGTACATATATGCATTTATGTACTGTATTATACATGAAGAAGTATTCATGGACCAATGGATAAGAAGAATCCTGACCCCATCCCCAAATGTATCCTGAGCTTACTGATCTTCCTTCTCTCATGCCCATGCTTGTATATTTTATCCTCTCTTTTTGTAACGCTTATCTTTGTTTGCTCACCTACCCAACTGCTGCTCCTGCTTCAAATTTAAAGTTAAGCTTTGCCTTGTCTGTGAAGCTTTTTCTGATTCTTAGCAAACCCCAGGGGCACCTTCCTCCAAGCTTCTGATCATTCCATAGTAGCGTTTATCACTTTGCTTTGTAACTGTTGGCTTGCAAGTCTGTTTAACCCATCCTGCTGTGGATTCTTTGAAGGTGGGAACTAAATCTTTCCATTTCTAAATCATCATTACCTAGATTAGTGCCTGGGAAGTTTTGAATAGATTTTACAAATAAAGAAAAGTGAGATCTAAAAGCAGCTTACTCAAGCAACAAAGGGGCAGAACAAAGCCAAGACCAAGGTGTTTTTCTTGCTTAGTTTAGATTTCTCTTTATTCCTCCTGCATCCATACGCTTTTAGGGAAGAAAACATTTTTACACCATGAAATGGTTCCTACGGCAAGCAATGGAGCTAGAACACACATCGAGGCCACCTGTAACGATTAGTCCTCCCCCTTGGGGCATCTCTGGGAAGTGGAGGTGAAAATAACCATGGGCTCAAGGCCTGTCAGGAAACAAGATGGATCTGTACCTGGAAATGAACATTTGTGTGCCAACCTGTGTTCCTCTCGGAAGAAGTTAGTTAGAAGATGTTTCCTTTTACATAAGTAAAAAATATCTTCCTATCAAGTCTTCAATAATTTTTATTAGATTCCACAGGCATCTGAGTGGGTTCTTTGGCAAATTCCATCACCTATGTTGTCTAACATAAATCCTCACTACAGTCCTGTTGAAACAGGTTTTTTCATTCTAATGTTACTGATGAGACAACTGAGGTCCAGAAAGTTAAAGCAATTATTCCGAGGGTGCACAGCCTGGAACACTGGTCTTTGAACTCCTCTGTGTAGTTCACTTTTCACCACACTCAGCTACCCGTTTTGGCAGCAAATGGTTGGATAGCTGCAAAATGAGCTGCCAGAATATTTTTAGCTACTAAATAGGCAAAAGAAGCCATCTCTTGGTGGGCAGCCCAGATGCAGACATCAAAGCTGCTTTTTCCTGATGTTTTTCCTACATGGAAACCTTAAATGGCCTAAATATTAGCAGAAGACAAAGGCTGCCATAGCGGACATGGGGGAAGGATGGCTGAAAAGTGCAAGTATTTCTCTCTCTGATCCACAACCCCAGATACCCCAAGTAGCCAGTAATGGTCTTAATACTTTACCTGGAACGAAGGTTGGAGGAAAGGGAAGGAAGTCTTCAGACAGCCTCACACAAAGGCACCAAAGCCCAGCCTGAACATTTTTCTTCTTCTCTAAGACTCAAGACATTCTTTTAACCAAGCCAACAGTTTGGAAACATGCAGAAGCCCCTAAGGGACCTTTTAGGATGACTATGTACTGTCTTTACTGATGAAACAGATATTACTTTTGATTTGACTAATGTTTTCATGACATACCTTACTCTCCTGGTGATTTAGCCCCCTTAGTAGATCTAATAAACACCTAGATCACCCCAATAGTGTGATTAACACATTTCTATATTGTGACCCTCTGCAAGGCAAGTATCAAAATAATAGCTAACACCTGTTGATCATTTATTATGTTACATGATGCTTTACCTGCATGGTTATGTCATTTAATCCTCATGGCAAGCCATATTGTAACCAAGAGAGGTTCTGAAAGTTCAATTGACTGGCCAGGGTCATGAAGAATAGTCTGGCACAGCTGGGATTGAAAACAAACAACCTGCGCCCACACTGCACTTCCCAAAGGATTAAAAATAAAGAGATGATTTCTCTGAGTATCTGAGGAACTGAGTCTCTACCTACAGGGCTGCTCCCTTCCTTCACTCAGCACATCCAGGAACCATAAAAGAAAGAGAAAAGCTGAAGCTTCTCCTTTTCCACCCTGTGGAGCTGGTTACATGGATGAGGACTGGTCTGTGATCTAACCAGACATGTTTCTCTTAAGGAAAATAATAATAATAGCAATCAAAATTCTCACCAAGAGCTAACACTGCAGAGGGACTTTATAACTGACAAAATTTGTAAAGAAATATAAGCAATTGCATATGTTTGCTACTTTGACTTCAGGGTTGATTAATTATTGATTATGAATTTGCTTGGATTGTCAATTTCACTTTCAGGAAGACCTGATGTTGTCTCTCCACAACTTTCTAGAGGCTGCCACATCTGTCTGTCTCCTTTCCCACAGAAGTCCTGTGGTCCTTTACTGCTCAGTGCTAGTAGCGCTAATAACATGTCCTGTGTTAGCCCTGAGGACCGTACCTCTCATTCCCTGGCCTCTGCCACCAGGCCCCATTGCAGAGCAGAGGAGGCTTCACACTGTCTCCTCCCACCCTCACCCAGACCAGTGTGCATATAATAAGACCCATCAATAACAAGGATTGAGGAAGGGTCCTCCCCAAACCACATGGTTGTCAGGGAACAAATCAAACTTTGCCGGCAGAGTGGGTGAGGGCAGTGGGAAAAATCAGCAATGACCACCATCACTAACAGGGCTTGTTTCAACCAGAGTGCGGATGTTGTGACAATAATAGAGAAAAGATTTGTCTTCTAATTTCAACTCTGCCACTTTTGAACTGTGTGACTTTAAGAAAGCTATTTTGCAAATCAGAACTTCATTTTATGATCTTTTAAATGGAATAATAATACATACCTAATAGCCTTGTTGTACGGCAAAACAGATTAGAGTCATTCTACTCTTGTAATCTTAGGATATATAGCTTATGGACACTATGAGGCAAATGAGTTGAGATTAGGCATATCTAGGTTTGCATCTTAACTTGCACCATGTAGCAACTGTGTGAACTTGGAGAATTTTTTTCAACTCCCTGACCCTCAGTCTCTTCATCTGTAACATGGAATTGAAGCTACCTACCACATGAAATATACAAATAAGACAGTCTATATAAGCAGCTGTTGTAGAATGCAGCATACAGATTCTAAATTCCTTTATTTCTCCTTCTAGAACTGCCATTATCCTTGACTATTTGAAACTGGAGAACAAAAGGGAAAGAGATTGTCCCCAGCAGTATACTTGTCTTCTATCTCCCACTTAAAATAGTAACAACTAATGCTGCAGTCACCACTTCTAATATAACTGCTTTTACCACTACTGCTGGGGCTACTATTCTGGTATTATTTATTGAGCACTAACTATGTAGCAATATGTAAAGGGTACTGTGATATGCACTTTACCTGCCTTATTGATTTTAATCTCAATATGCCTGCTTTCAATCAAGTTTTCATTTCATGGCCTTGAAAAATATCTATTCCATTCCAGCCCAGGGTTTTTGCAGGCCAGGGTTAATGCAAGAGGCCCTCATTAGTAAACCATAAACTCCAGAGGCTCGTGGAAAATAGGACTCGATCCATATATTTTTTCTTTCTATCCAGCTCAGACCCAGCACCAACTGATGAGTCTCTCTTTGACTGATTTCACAGTTTGCCATTATAGCTGTTCTGGGTTCTTAGCGTTTCACTGCAGCATTTTGCAGACAAGCATAAATCTGCAAATCTTCAGGTTTTGAATCAGGTAGAAAGAGCAAAATGATAGCATTGTTTTTCATGCTGTTAGTCATTCTCAATTGGTTCTTCTTTTGTTCCAGTCATTCTAAATGCTGAAAACAACAGAAACAAAAAAGCAATCACAAAGCCACATCCCTGGATGTTATTAGTGGAAAGTGAAATGATATTTGTTTTCATTGTGTCGAACATATGCTCATTCTAAACAAAAGAAATTGATGAAATAAAATGTGCTTTCCTCAGCCCTGCTATAGACAGATAAGCAAGGACAATTAATATCCAGGCTGCTATTTCTTTGTTCTAATTTTCTATCCCTGTTCCTAATGGGTACTCTCTAAGGTATCTGAGATTAGATAACTATTTAAGGCTCCCTTCTGGATTATTTTTGATGTTAGTAAAAGTTTATCACCTACAGGCTTTCTGAAGTAAATGAACTTCAAAGTATTAATACCCCTACAGAAAGTCAGAACTAGAAGGAACCACAGGTATAATTTTTCTGGGCAACCATCTCATTTTACAAACGAGAAAACTGCGACCCTGCGAACTTTGAGATGTGTGTGCTTTGGGAGTTCAGAAAGGATCATCTTTGTAACACAATACTTGCCTCTCTGTACATTTAGTCCTTTGAAATTATTTTTAAATTATGTATGTTGAGTAAAAGGCTTCCTTTTGAGATAAAAAAAAAAATTAGATTTTTCCAATAGCATAGTAGGGCAACACCACTATTACCCCATTCACCTTGGTTTTCCCAGCACCCTCTGCAGTGCTGAGGAAGGATGGGAAGTAGAGTGAAGGAGTTTGACGAAATATAATTGAGGAGTAATCCTCTTTCCTCAACACAAAGGAGCTTTCAGAACCTTATTGCTGTCCTACCTAGCTGATGATGATTTCCCGGGCATGTAATTTCCATGTCAGAAGCTATCCTCAAGACAAAGGGCACAGATTGCCTTGGGGAGGTTAATTAATTCTTCTTCATTCTAGTTTCCACCCAGAAGTCAGAAAAATATGCTACCAGGCATGCTATCTGTCCAGGCTTAAAAATATTTTTTAATGGAAACTTTATCAGGAAAAATAAACCAGTAAGACCCATGGGCTTGTTACCATGCTTGGTCTCCACCATTTTCCTCCCTGCTAGTTTCCAGCAGTTTTGGTCCCAGTTGCTTTCCTTCTGGTGTGGTGGCTTCTCCTGCAGCTAGTTTTATCTCTGACTCAGATGCTGAAAGACAACCCCCTCGGTGCCCTTCCAAGAGTCTGAGCCACACACTGACTCGTTCTTTACCTGCTACAATGGAGAGGTGAGATGTTCCCAGTGGCTGTGTGACCAGCCTCATACATCAGTATGTCATAGTCTAAAAGGTTTCATCTCTTCTGTGCCACATGTCTTGGTAACAAAATTGAAATCCGATGAGGCCCAGAGAAGGAAAGTGACTTGACCAGTGAGTGGACATGGCTCATAGCAGGGCCAGGATTAGGGTGGGAATCTCCTGTCACATCTTTCAGGTAAATTTTACACTGATTGAGGCACCTTAAAAAAAGGGAAATAGAGAAAGTGATTGTGCCCTGTGGCACTTTTGACCTGGATAAGCAGAACTAAACAGGAATGGGGCAAAAGCCACAAGACAAAATCTCTTACTCAAAAGACAGCATGTCTTCATTAAGAACAAGAGATTTAGAGTTGAAGAGGCCTATACCTGAGTCCAAGCTGTGCTGGTTACCTACCATCTGACTTTGAGAAAATTTGTTGAAGCCCTCTGAACCTTGGTTTTTTAATCTGTAGATGAGAGCTATAATACCTACACCTCGAGGTTATCTTGAAGAGCTAAATACGTAATGTAGATAAAGACCTAGAAAATAGGTCTTTAATAGCCATAGACAAAGATAGTAATTATTACTATCAAGACTAGCTCTGCCTTTTTCTCACCCTTATTTATCCTTTTAAATTTTCTGGCAATCCTGCCCATTCAGTCATCTTTTTGAGATGTGCGTTAAGCATTAGTTTTTAGGAGCACATAGCTTTAAATCAGATATAGCTGGGTTTGGGCTTGGACTACAACATTTAATGATCATCTGTATGACTTTAAGCAGCTCAATCTACTTTTGCAAAGTTCAATTTTGGAACTTGCAAAATAGAAATAATAATATGCATATAGTCTTAATAGAGATGGGCCTATTTTGAAGATTAAATTAGATTTAATGAGACTACAAATTTTAATGAAACAGGGACCCTTTCTTGTACAACATGGTGTTTCTTGCATCTGGCAATGTGCCTCACATATAATTAGTTAGTGCTCAACAAATAGTTGCTAAATAAAACAATAGTGAATGAATACAAACTTTTAATACAGTGTCATGCACATATTAAGTGGGAGCTATGTCTGTCATACACCAGTTAAAATGAAGGGGAAACAGAAGTGCAGGGCCATTTAATACTTTCTCATAATAGAAATCCATCTGGAATAGCTTATCAGACTACCAAGATAGCTCCGTAAGTGGCTCTGACAGCTTTATTCTTAATAAATAAATGCCAGGGAGATAAATTTCAGTGAAGGTAGAGGTAGAAGGGGTGAACAGCTGATCCCAGGCTCTCTTGTGGAGACCTCAAGACAGGAAGAGTCAGTTCTGACGTTGGGAAATGCTAGATGAGTAGGCGGGGAAGGGATGATTTTAAAGGATGGAAGTTTGCACATAAGACATGACTATGAAAAAGGTAAAAAGGCTGAGATTATGAATACCTGGCCTTAAATCCTGCCTTGGACTTGGGCAAGCCACATCTTTTTGGTTTCAATTTCCTTATTTATAAAATAAGAATCACAGTAATTTGCAGGGTTATTGTAAGGATTAAATAAGACAGTGAGTATAAAAGTGATTTGTAAAACACTGAACCAAAATAAAGAGTTATGCCTTGAAGATGGAACTTTGCTTTCTCCATGATTCTATTTAACTCAGAATCCTTATTGAGTCCAGATTGACCAAACCAAATTAGGTCTCCATCTCATCATATCATTAATATTCTCTAGCTTTTATGGGAAAAAACAGAGTTCATCTTAATTCAGCAAATATGTATAAGGTATATATGAAACATAAATGAATTTCATACTTAGATTTGGGTCCCATCCCCAACCTCATGGATATGCAAAAATTCCAAAATCTTAAGACATCTGAAATCCAAAACACTTCTGGTGCTAAGCATTTTGGATAAGGAACAGTCAACCTGCATATGCATGAAGGGTACAGATAAAATGCTCTACTGTGGTCCAGAAGGTCTCAGTCACAACACAAGACAAAAGAGCTGACCTCATTGGTGCTGTGGCACCTATACAGGTGTGTCAGTAAGATCATCAGACTGAGAGACAAGAGACTTGAATTCTAGTACTGATCTGACACTACCCTGCTTTACAACCTTAGGCCAGTATCATTCCTGTCAAGACATCGGTCTTCTTATTTATCAGCACAGGAATTGGATTTAGATGAATGTATCTCCACAGTCACTTCTCATTTCCATTCTCTTACGGCTTTCAATTTTTTCCCTAAAGTCGACAACTGCCTAATTGTTTCATTCCCTTGGTATTTTTATATCCATTATTAATTTTTCCCAAGCACTACAAAAGAATCATAAAAACTCTTTCAGCACTATTTATCACATCGTCAAATTCATCAGGTGGGTTTTTCTGGAATCATGTATCCTAAAGTTACAGTCTCGATCAGTTGCTGTCTCTACCTTCCCCAAAGCCTCTGTGCAGGATAAGTGGAAGATTTGTCCTGAAACCTCTCTCCAGCATCATCCTAAGGATTTCATGTCCCTCTCTTTTTGTATCTCTTGTTTTCAGACCTCATATTTCCCTTCCTATGAGCTTACTTCCTTTTCTTTGAGGAACATATCTTCTAATAATTTATTGAGAGAGATTAAAAAGTAAAACTTCTGAGACCTTGCTCGAATAGCAATGCCTCTATTTTATCCCTATGCTAGACTTTTTATTAGTTGAGGTATAAATTCATAGGTAGGAAATCCTTTTCCCTTAGAATTTTATAATATTGTTCCATTTCTGTCAAGATTTTACTGATAATATTGAGAACTTTAGACCACCTAATTTCAGTTTCTAGTGCTTATGGCCTGATTTTTCTCTCTGGAAGGTTGTAGATATTTCCTTTATATTCAGTGTTCAAAATTTCATGATGACATGCCTTGGAGTAGATTTTTGGTTTTGTATTTTTCTTGTTTTGCAATTTTTGTTAGAGATCCTGTTAGTGAGTTTGTTCAGAAACTGTCATGTCATTTCTTTTTTTAAATTTCAGCTTATTACTGGGGTACAAAAGTTCAAGTTATATATATTGCCCATGTCATTTTTTTGATAATTTCCTTCCCAATAATTTCTCTCTCTTTTTTTGAGAATGCATATTAGTCAGATGATGAATTTCATGGATTAAACCTTTAATTCAGTGCTTTTCAAACTTTAAGATGCGTTAGAATTACCTGGAGGCTGATACACAGATTGCACGCCTCACTTCCAGAGTCTCTGAATAAGTTTGGTATGATGCCTGAGAATTTTCTTTTCTACACATCTGTGGGTGATGCTCTTAGACATCCTTTGAGAACCACTGTTCTAATTCTTTTATTTTGGTATCTTCTGTTTTTCATGTCATTGTCTTTTTGTTTCTCTCTCTTGAATTAATAGCTCCTCGTTATTGTCTCAATTTTCTGTCAAATTTTTAAGTCAGCTATAATATATTTAATTTCCAAAAGCTTTCTTTTCTTCTTGATAGTTAAGAATATAAGAAAAATTTTAAAAATAGAAACATAATTTGCATACAGTAAATATATAAAATATTAAGTGTATAATTTTATTTATTTATTTACTTTATTTCAAAGTATTATGGGGATACAAATATTTTTGGTCACATGAATTGCTTCTGTAATGCTCAAGTCAGGGTTAAAAGAGTGCTCATCACCCAGATAGTGTTCTTTGTATCCTTTAGGTAGGTTTTTGCCCATCCTCTCTGCCTCCCATCCCCTCACTTGATTTCCTTTGAGATTTACTTCCTTCTAGGCACATGTGTGCTCATCAATTATTGATGTACCCATGAAATAATAGTGAGTACATATGGTGTTTGTTTTTCCATTCTTTAGATACTTCACTTAGGATAAAGGCTCCATCAAAATAGTTGCAAAAGGCATTAAGTCATCCTTCTTCATGGTTGAGTAGTATTCCATACTACTCAATTATACATACACCTGAGTTATACATATACCTCATTTTGTTAATTCACTCATGAATTGATGGGCACTTGGGTTGATTCCCCATCTTTGCAATTCTGAATTGTGCTGCAATAAAATTCAAGTACAGGTGTCTTTTTGATAAAATGACTTATTTTCCTTTGGGTGAATACCCAGTAGTGGGATTGCTGGATCAAATGGAAGGTCAACTTTTAGTTCTTTGAAGAATCTCCATACTGTTTTTCATGGAGGTTATATTAATTTGCAGTCCCACCAAAAGTGTACAGGTGTTCCTTTGTCTTGCATTCATGCCAGCATCTATTGTTTTTGGACTTTTTAATAAAAGCCATTCTGACTGGGGTAAGGTGATAGCTCATTGTGGTTTTGATTTGCATTTCCCTGATGATTAGCGACATTGAATAGTTTTTCATATGTTTATTGGCCATTTGTCTATCTTCTTTTGAGATACTTCTGTTCATGTCTTTCGTCTACTTTTTAATGGAGTTGTTTAATTTTTGCTCACTGATTCGGTTGAGTTCTTTGTAGATTCTGGTTATTAGTACTTTATTGGATGTATAGTTTACAAATATTTTCTCCCATTCTGTAGGTTGTCCATTTGCTCCGTTAGTTATTTCCTTGGCTATACAGAAGCTTTTTAATTTAATCACATCCCATTTATTTATTTTTGTTGTTGCTATGATTGCCATTCGGGTCTTCTTCATAAATTCTCTACAATAGGTTTACAGTAATCTGTGTAATCAAGTAGTGTGAGTCCTCTGAGTTTATTCTTATTTTCCAAGTATGTTTTTGTTATTCTAGGTTTTTTGCTTTTCCATAAAAATGTTATAATGAAATTATTGATTTCTTTTGAAAAAGCTTCCTGGAATTTGTTTAGGATTGCATTAGATCTATGAATTAATTTGAGGAAAATTGAAATTTTAACAAAATTGAGTCTTCCAATTCAAGAAAATTGTATATGTCTCTTTTTATTTAGGTCTACTTTAATTTCTGTCAGAAATATTTTGTTGTTTTCTCTGCAAAAGTCTTAAACATTCTTATTCAATATATCTCTACATATTTATTGGTTTTGATCACTTTCAAAATGCAAATTTATATAATTTATTTTCTAATTGTTTACTTCAGGAATGTAGAAATAAAATAGACTTTTGTATATTGACCTTTATCCTGAGACCTGGCTAAATTCACTTTTGTTAGTTCTAGTAGTTATTTTTTTCTTTTAGTCTACTTAGGAATTTCTGTGTAAATAATCACGCCATATGTGAATAAAGACAATTTTGTTTTTGTCTTCAGTCTTTATGTTTTTTGTATATTTTTCTTCTTCCTTTACACAATGTCAAGGAACTTCAAACAATGTTGACCATTAGGGGTGAGGGCAGACAATACTTGCTTTGTTCATGCTCATAGGAAGGTAATGTTCAATATTTCACCATTAAGTGTTATGTAGGTGTCATGTTCCTTGTAGGTTTTTTCATAGTTGTCATTTATGATATTGAGGAACTTTTCTTGTATTTTTAGTTTTTTGAGAGCTTTTTTCATAAATTGGTATTGAATTTGTAAAATAACTTTTTTTGTGATGATGATGTTGTTCTTTATTCTGTTAATATGGTGAATTTCACAGATTGATTTTCAAATGTTATGCCAAACTTGAATTCCTAGGATAAATTCCATTTGGTTATGACGTATCATTCTTTTTACAAATTGCTGTAATCAATTTGCTATTTTAATAAACACTTTTTGACCTATATTCTTGAAAGATGTGTATCTTCAATTATGTCTATATGAGGCAATTGCTTTATAAGTAATGTTTTATCAGTGTCTTTATAATCAATAAACTAAGGTTTTACTGGTTTCATAAAATGAGTAAAAAACTTCTCATTTCCTTTATTTTCTGAGAGGGTTTATATATATCTGAAATTTGTTTTCTTCTTGAAATGTTTGATAGGATTCTGGTACTAGAATTTTCTTTGGGGGAAACTTTTGCTTCTTAATTAGATTTCTTTCACAAAAACAGGGATATTTAGAGTATATTTTCTTTTTGTATCAACTTTAGTATGTGTTTTTTTCAAAGAATTAGTTAATTTCATTTAACAGATCAAATGTGCTTATAATATTTGTTGTTATCTTTTAAATATCATTATAATCTCTAGGGAGATACCTTCTTTTGTTTCTGTTGCTCATTTGTGTTGTTCTCTCTTGTTTTTATTTTTATCTTGATCAGTCTTCATATGAATGTATTAATTTTATTAACCTTTTAAGGAGCCATTGGCTTTTTGCTGTGCTTATTATATTATTGGCTACTTTAAGAATTATAATGTACATCCCTAATTTATCACAGCATATTTAGAATTAAGAATTCATGAATAATACAGGGATCTCTCAATAATTTCATTTACTTCATGCTTCTTGTCATGTATTTTATTTCTGAGTATGTTATTAACCCCACAATAAAATGTTATTAAGTAGTCAGTTGTCTATTAAAGAACATAAGAGAAGAAAAAAATGTATATAGTCTTTTATAGGTATTCACACATTTACCATTTTAATTATTTCTATTTCTTTTTGTGGTTCTGATTTTTTTATCTGGTATCATTTTCATTCTGTTGGAAGAGCTTCCTATATCATTTCTCATAGTACAAGTCTGCTGCAAAGAATTATCTCAGCTTTTATTACTTGGGTATATTTTTAATTTGCCCTCATCTTTGAAAAATATTTTGGCTAAATGTAGAATTGTAAGTTGTAGTGGGTTAAGTAGTATCCCCTTAAAAATCATGTTACTTGGAACCTCAGAATGTGACCTTATTTTAAGTAATTTCTTTGCAGATGTAATTGGGGATCTTGAGATGAACTCATCCTGAATTTAAGATGGGCCCCAAATGCAGTGACTGGGTCCTTATCAGAAAAGGAGGTAACACAGAGAAACACACAGAGGGGAATACCAGTGAAGACAGAGCAGAAATTGGAGTGATGTGTCTACAAGCAAAGAAAAGCCAAGGATTGTTTGCAATCACCAGAAGCTAGGAGAGAGGGAGAGAGGCTTGGAATAGCTTCTCCCTCTTAGCCATTTAGCCTCTAAAAGGAACCAACTCTGCTAACACCTTTGTTTGAAACTTCTGCTTACAGAACTACTATGGAAAAATAAATATTTGTTGCATTAAGCCACTCAGTTTGTAGTAATTTGTTATGGTAGCCCTAGGAAACTAATATGTTAGAGAGGTTTGGAGAGGGTTGTTTTCTCCCGCCTCCCCCCCGCCCCCCACTTCTGAGCACTTTTAAGATGTTAGCTCTTTTTCCTCTGATTATCGTTGTTTATGATAAAAGATAGCCACAATTTACATCATAGTTCTGTATATAAATGTGTCATTTTCCTTCAACTGCTTTTAAGATTTTTCTCTTTTGGGCTTGGTTTTCAGCAGTTTGTCTCTGATATTCTAGCATTTTTTTTCTTTATTTTTTTTGTATTTATATTACTAGATATTTTCCAAGTTTCGTGGTTCTGTAGGTTTATAATTCTTTACTAAGTTTAAGGGGAAATTCAGGAATTATTTCCTTAAAGAATTTTTTTTCTGAACTTTCTCCCTCTTGTTTTCCCTGAGACTGTTATTATAATGTTAAACGACTTTTTTTTTTTTTTTTTGGAGAAAAAGTTCTCACTGGTCCACAGGCTGGAGTACAGTGGCATGGTCATGGCTCACTGAAGCCCCAAATGCCTGGGCTCAAGCAATCCTCCTGCCTTAACCTCTGAGTAGGTGGGACTACAGGCCCTCATTACCGATCCTGGCTATTTACTTATTTATTCATGTAGAGATGAGGTCTTGCTATGTTGCCTGGGCTGGTCTTGAACTCCTGACTTCAACTGATCCTCCCACCTTGGTCTTCCAAAGTGCTGGGATTACAGGCATGAACCACCCCACCCAGGCTAGACTACATTTTATGCCTCATATGTCACTGAGGATTTTTTGTTTGTTTGTTTTTTAAGTCTTTCTTCTAGATTGGATACTCACTATTGATCTACCTTTAAAATTCCTAACCCCTTATTTTGCAATGTCCACTCTGTTGTTAATCCCAACCTACGAATTTTTCTTTTCAAAATTATGGTTTTTAATTCTAAAGTTCCCATTTGATTTTTTTCAATTTAAATTTCTATTTTTCCGCTGAGCTTCTCCATATGTTCTCTCACATAGCCTCTTTTAAGTCTTTGAATATATTTATAACAGCTTGTTTTATTTTCTGCTAATTCTAATAACTGCATCATCTTGATATCTGTTTCTGTTGACCTTTTTTTATGCTTGATTATAGATCTCATTTGCCTGCTTCTTTGAATATCTGGCATGGTTTTATTTTGTCTTGGACACTGTTGATAATACATTGTGAGGGTACTGAATTATATTCTCTGTTTTTAAAAAGTGTTGATTTTTTTTCTTTTGGATCACAGTTAAATAATGATGCATTTTATTGATCATGTCAGGCTTGGGTTTATTCTTTGAGAGGCTCTATTTAATTTTTTAGTCCTAGGGAAGATAACTTAAATAGGGTGTGGGCCATACTGTTAATGTGAAGCCTTTCTGAGATCTCACATAAAAGGGCAAGGTTCTCACCAAGACTTCTTCACTGTAGCCTGGATGGGTACTCCAGTATATTGCAGCATTGAATGAGCCTGGTATTTTCACTTAGGTCTTAGCCCTGCCTCAGTTCCTCTCTTCAGGGACCCACAGGGTCTCATTCTTCACATGTGTAGCCAGTCTTTGATAAGGTCTTGTGGGAAATGAGTACCCTCTACTCTGCAGCTTCCTCTCACCTGGTAACCTGCCTCCAAATTTTAGCCATTTCAGAAGCCCTCTTCTCTAATCTCTGATTCTTCAGCTCACAAGATTGCCATACTCTGCTTGGTGTCCATCTTCTAGCCACATGGACAGGAATGTACCTCCAGATACAGAACGTGGGCAAACATACTCTCCTTCTGTGTCTCTCCTGTTTCAAAGATCACAGGACTGAGCTGCCTGTGGCCCATTTCCTGGAAACAACTGCTTCATGTGTTTTGTCCACTTTCATAATTATTTACATCAGGTGGGCAAATCATATACAGTTACACCATCATGGCAAGAAGCTAGAACTAAAGTTCTTATTTTTTCTCTGATAATTATTATAGTATCCTGTTCTTTAATGGGTAAAATATGTTCTCTTATTTTTCTGGAGGTACTAATGATTGTTTCCTTGTTTATTTAACTCCTTGTATTTTCCTTCTTTCCTTGGTACTTGTTTCTACTGTTTTTCATAAATTATTTTGTCTCTGTCCTCATGTTAAGAGGCTGCCTCAAATATATAGACAAGAATCATTCACAAAAGCTATTGGAAACTTCTCTGCAAGGGTGGAAGTTGTTCAGTGATCTAACTCACCAGAAAGTGATTGACTGGGGAATTGGCTGCTTATTGGGGAACTTACAGATGTTAGTAGTTGTAGGTCTAATTTAAACCTTGTTAATGACCTCAGAGAGGTCTTCGTTAAAACTGTTAATGTAGAAAGAAGCATGAGTTGCTATGTTTTTGAAGCCACCATGTTTTACATCTCTGTTCATGCAGCTTAGCTTCTACCACACCTAATACTGGGGGTTATAAGCTTGGAATGTCAGTGTTCTGGGAAGTGAGTGAGAAGGGGGGACTGGAGTTTTCCCTACTGAATTCAAACTTTCACTTATTTTTCCCATTATTCAATACTGTGTTTCACTTTTGCAATCAGCTGTGACTGGCAGATCCTCTTGTGTTCAAATTTTCCAGAGAACAAACTCCTTATTTTTGGCAAATGTAGAGGAGGTGTAGTCATGTGGGCAAGGGGTAGAGGCCTGGAGTGTGGGGCACCTTATAAAAATTTTCAACCATTTTGTTTATGTTCAACTCAACCTTATTCCCCAGGCATGAGAGGTAACTGGCTCTTCCTGCTTTCAAGGCACTCTGTCATGCAGGGAGGTGAATCATCTTTCTTACTGAACTTCCTCTGAAGGAAAGTTTCCATCTTCTGTGTACTGCTATGCCAATAACTATTCAAGTATCTCTGTCCCATCTATCAAAGTTGTGAAGTCAATTCAGGTGGACTGTTGCCTCCTTTTTAACAGCTTTTAAAAACCCTTTTATAGATATTTTAGTGGGATTCAAGAAGACATGGCAGAGAATATGTGTGCTCAATCCAGCAGGTTCAGCAAGAAAAATATTGCTTTTGAATAGAGTGAAAGTAAGACTGTGAGACAGAGACAGAGAAGAATGTAATCAAAGTGTGGCCCTATTAAATATAAATTTTTTTAAATTTTTATTTAAGTTCACTCTTCTAACATTTATTGGTTCTACACTCACTCCTCCACATATTAGAACCTAGTTATGCCTTTATCTTGCTCCAATATCTCTTGTCTTTCATTCTATGTCTATACAACTGAAGCAAGAAGAAGCTGTTTGCTTCCAATGGCCTTACTTAAGCAAACACATTGTATTCATAGAGCAGCAGGAGGGAAAAAGTGAACATGTGTGATAGGAACCGAGATCACTTTCCCTGTACATTCTGGGTTGCACATTAGTCCAGGCTCCCTCCAATTTGCAGAGACATGTTAGTGGCAGCCCTGCTATTTCCAAACACGAAAACACAATTTGCAAGGCTCTCTTCTGCTTTTCCTGACTTTATTTCAAAAAAAATAAACCCATCTAGAAACACCCTGAAAGCAATGTTCTTCCTGCCTCATTACAGCTTCATCAACATGTCGGCATTCTGGGACTACCCTGCCTGCCTCTCCCTTCTCTGCCAGAGCATCTCACAGCCAATTAAATCCACTGTAGCTCAGCTCCGAGGCCTCGTCCTTGCTCCCTTATTGCCTTTCAATAGCTTGAAATCAACTCAGCTGAAAAACAAAGCCAATAATCAGGCAGGAATCATCACTGGAGTGAGAAATTATCGAAGAACTTCGTGCAATGCTGAGGCCTGCCCCATTGGAACATGGCCCTAGAAATAAAATGAGCCTTTTTAGTACCCACTGGAGACCAGTCATGACTTCCTATGCTTGGGTGCTCTGTTTGTGTTTCAAATATAAGGGCTCGAGAGTGACATTTAGCTGCTGCTCAGGGACTCATTCTATCTCTTGCCATCTCATGCCAGCATTGTTTAAATAT
This sequence comes from Eulemur rufifrons, assembly GCF_041146395.1. Lineage (NCBI taxonomy): Eukaryota > Metazoa > Chordata > Mammalia > Primates > Lemuridae > Eulemur > Eulemur rufifrons. The sequence continues at coordinate 41,721,552 of NC_090988.1, forward strand.
TTGTCTCAGCATCCAAGATGAAAATGAATAATCAAGCCTAAAATATCAGTGGTGATATCTGAAGTCAGCTGTTAGCTTTTGGCTCTCTGACCCCTCACCCATCAGTGCTGCCTCCTCTGCGAGTCCAGGTTAACTGTACTTGCATATCCACATGATGCCCCAACTATCTAAGGCTTCTTCACCCCTGGGCACTTCCCAGACCACCTGGAGAATGTCAGAGGTGGAAGGGATGGTAGAGATCAACAATCTAAGCTGTCTGTTTGACAGAATTAAATAAAATGCATGAAATTCCCTTTCTAAGATAGCACACCATGTCTATGCTTTGGCTAAGGTAAAATTTGTTCCACTTGGCCAGCACTGGGACTTGGATGAGCTAAGCGAAACACTTGGGCGCACAATGTAAGAGAGCACCAGTAAACCCAGTAATCAGGATAACTAATGGTTTAGTGCAATATTCTTAAAAAGCAAAATTAATACAAAACATTCCTTGATGGACAAAATATCATCATTTAAAATAAACAGGTACCAACAGATACAGGATTAAGGCAAGGTCCAAGTGACCCAATGTTGTATAAGAACAGGGCTGGACCCTGTCTTCACTTAAAATTTTGGTATTTTGTTCATCATAGATTTTTTTTGCATTTTTATTTTTAAAATACTGCATTAAAATATTATTTAATCTAGATTACCAAGATTTTTGGCATCCCCTTCCACTTTGCTCCTGAGTTGAGTGCTTTACTCACTTCACATTAGTCCCAGCTCTGTTCCTGATTCTCAGATCTGTTCTCTGCATGAGCCCATTTTACCTGCCATGACCCTGTCTGTCTTCTCACTTGGAATCTCTCAATTCTTCCTTCATTGGTCTGGCAACTTTCACTCTTCCCATTGAACCCTGAGCTGCTGTCTTATTTGGACCTTGCTTATGCAGGTTTCTATGTGGGCTGACCACTTGCTCACTGGTCCCCAGCTCTCTCGGATCCAGGACTCTTTCTGCTACTCTGATCATAGCTGTAGATGAGCTAGAAAACTCCAGACTCCATTGTAGAGCCATCACAGGAAGAAAAATAAGATTGTTAATTGTAAAAGCTGTCATCTTTCTGCTGAGCTATGCTAACTAAAGGGATGGGGTAAAGAAACAGAAAACTAAACATGGAAAGTAAAATGTGTGTTAGAAATGCATCTGTTCTATATTAAATTTTAGTCTCTTGGATAAATGCAATTTCCCAGCACAGTTCTGACATGTTGTAGCTCTAAAACCTGTTTCTAGGCTCCTTTTCTGCAGGTTTTCGTTATTTTGACTTGCCTCTTTGAGTGTTCCAAAATTTTGATAATTGAATAACAATGGTTAACTTACAAATTAAGGACCTTGTGAAATCATTTTTGCCCAATGCCCTAGACTTCATTCTCCATATCTAGCATTATTTTAGATAATATTGCTTGCATACCATGTGGCATTTGAAGAATAAATTTTTTAAATAGTTAATCTACTACTGACTTCATTGTGATAATTTCTGTTGTAACAATGTTTACTTTAGGAATTAAGGATATTTTTGTAGATGGCAGTTTTCCTTCACATAGTGTGTGTGTGTGTGTGTGTGTGTGTGTGTGTGATTATTTGGCATGGAGAGGGAGAGACCAACCGTGCCAAAGGATGATGATGGTTAAATAAGATGAGGACCTTCTACTGCAACTATTTACAAGTGGGAAAAGGCTTTTACATCATAATTTTTTTTGCTGTTAATTCAATTTGCATTAACTTTTTGTCTTCTCCCTTGTCCCCCAAGAACTCATGTCAAAGTCCACTGGAAAAAGATCAAGAGGGAGCCAAGCAGTCTGCTCAACAAATTTCCTTAGATACTGATTAAACAGGCTCCGGTTTGGGGCCTAGGGACAAAGTACAAGGTGTAAGATCAACGAGAGAGGAAGGCTTTCCAGAAGGTATTGGTTAGTATATTGGTTCAGCTGTTTTAATGGAGCTTAAGTAACAGAGAGTTAAACAAGGAAGAAAGTATCCCAGTTGCCTGTATTCCCCAAGAATAGGGTGGCTCCGTTCCATGTTTTCCAGGGGGCCCATATTCGTTTGGTTATAGGAGTATGCCATCATCTTAGGCAATTCTGCTCAAAATACAGTCCATCAACTCTTTATCACTGGTATGACATTAGATAAGGAACTTGTATTAGTCTGTAAAACAATTATATAACTAAGTACACTGCTTTGTCCAGCTGATTATTTTTCTTAGCCAGACTTTCTCAATGAAGAAAGCAGTATTTTGAATGATGCTACAGTGCAAGTAAGGATTTGGTTGCAGTAAGGATCTGGAAACCAAATTTATAACATGAAAAGAGAAATCTCCTTGTGCCCTGCAACTTTGAGTAATACTACAGGAAATATTGTCTATACCTTCATGCTTGAAGCTGGCTCACCACCACAATCTCTATGCTCTCATCTATGGCAAAAAGAAAAGAAGATGTTTGTGGCAAATATCTTCCTTCTAAGGACATGCCCCAGAAGTGTCCCTATTACCTTTGATCACAACTCCTTAGCCATAATTTAATGACACTATAAGACCTAGAAGCAAGGAAAATATAGTCACTATCTAGGTGCTATGTGCCCAGCCAAAACTTAATAATTCCAATACTAAATGCAAGAAAGATAAATGGATATTGAGGACAATTAGCAGTCTCTGACACAGCACATTTTACACACTTACTTTTGGGACATGAAATGGCTAAAATAGGAAGGGTCTAGGAACCAATCTTTTAACATGAAAAGAAAAATTAAAAGGTACAACAGAAAAATAAAACAATGTCAGTTTTTCAGAAATTGAAAAGGTGCAATAAATAGCATCTCTCTACTCTTCTAAAGTTCTAAATCATCTGAAAAATAAGCCAAATTAAGACAAATGAAAGGCTACATATCAACTTTATTACTGAAAAAGAATACATTGGAGAATGTGGCTTTATTTGCAATCAAATGCTTTTTCAATAAAGAACCTTAAAATAAGAAGAGTCACCCATCCAGTGAGAGGCATGGGTGGACTGCTAAAGGTAGTGTCTCATATATGCCTGACCCACCCACCCCAATTTACTCCCTCACCCTGCCCAGTTCTTTTCCTAACATGCTTATTGAAAGACTGAATAATCAAGAGCACATGATCTCTGAAGACAAGATTATTCTCAAAAGAGAAAAGAAGAAACTGAGCTGAGCTCATTCCTTGTATTCCTTCTCAGTTTTCCAATGAAATCAGTTACCTCCTCTTCTTTGGAGAAAGATGCTTGAGAGGCAGGAAGAATGTCAGTAGTACTACACTAACAAAACTCCCTCCACCTGGAAGGAAACATCAGAAGTGGAGAAGATGCATTCCTCACCTGACAGGTTCCCCAGCTTTTTGTCCTCTTACGGATTATACTGGGCCTAACCGTTACGCTGATGATGCCCAACCTGTAATATCACTATCTCCATCCTGCATACGGACCTGCCATCTCTCCAGACAGTCTTATTTTCACTGTCATGAAGATATTTTCAGAATATTAACTATTAATGTTTGGATATTGTCCTGGAACCACTAGTAGACAGTGTAGGTATTGACCCCAGAAGGCTCTGAAATTGGTCCAAACACTGCATTAATTTCATTTCAAATGATTTTTTTCCTTCTCCAATTTATTCAAGTTTTTTTTTTGTTTAGCATAGTTAATCATAGGTTCTTCAAAGAGATCAAATAATGGTATTACAATACTATGATAATAAAATGCCAAGATAGAAGTGATGCAAATTTAAATACAAATGTTTCTCAAAACAGGGTGAAAACCAGAGGTCAAAATATATCTCTCTTTGTACGTTAAAATCCAATGACTTTAAATTTCAAAGGAATCACATTTGAAAATCAAATTCTTTGGGCACCTTCATCATTGCCTCTCCAAATTCATATTCAGCTTAACCTCAGCCAGAGGGATTAACCATGCCTGGTTGAAGTTAGGATTCATTCCTTCAGTTGCTGAAGCCCAAGGAGGCTTCCAAAGGAATGGTTGTGAGTCCTCCAGGACATTAAAAGCTTTATTTGTTCAATACAAAGCTTTTATAAGCCTCTATTTTGAGAAATCCAAAGAGGTAACAGGACATATATGATCCTCACGGCACTGGCCCATATCCAAGAAATTTTGAAAATGATCCAATCCCCAGTCCACAGAGGTTATCCCAGATAAAATGATGTGCTTAATGTTGCCAAGGATTACAGCAGGGATTTGGCGTAATCCACATGAAAGAGAGAAGATGGGGAAAAGCTTTTTGTTTCAGTCTAGAGACAATGCTAGTCATCTGGCATTTTGCCCAAAATTCATAACCTGTGCTTTGTAAACTCAACCTGGAGGTCAGTCTTGGCATGATTGATTTACTGTATGAGAGGTGAGGAAATCACCAAGACAAACTGTCTCCTCTCTCATATGTGGCATTTGAGGCATTGTTGCTTTCTTGTGAAGTTAGAAATGCACAGCAGCCTCTTTCATAAAGGAAATGCCACTTTTTTCATCTTGTATGTTGGCAACTGCCATTTCTCCTTGCTCTTTGAGCCCTGTGTTTCCGACTCCTAGCGCTGAAAGGGGTACGGGCTATGTCTACCGACACAGCATCAATAAACCTCTACATGCAAATATTTTCAGATCTGGCCCACTGGTCTTGTGTTATGAAATTGCTGAGACCTAAAAGCCTCTTTCTAGGGAGGAGAGGGGCTCTACCTCATATGAAATTAACCAATCCTGACCCTCATTTTCTGAGGCCACCATCATCTGGCCACCATTGAGGTCCCTGTATCCTATAGCTTTGCTATAACTGTTGCCTCTGTGGAAGTCTGAGTGCCCTTCCTCTCTGTGTTTGCTGAACCTAAAGGCCTAAAACCTTTTTTGAGGCTCTTTGATTACACCTTTCCTTGGCCTGAGGTCTACGCATTCCCTGCATTGCTGAGGCCCACAACTCACACCTTTGCTGACTACTTGCTTTTCCTTTAAATAAGCAGACCATACATTGTTTTCTTAAGGCATAGCACATTTAGTTGCCTCTATAAAAGAATAATTCACTTGCTTGAGGTCAAAGCTTCCTTAAACTATGGTAGGCCTAACTCCATCTGCCCACTTAGAACAGTTTAAAGTTAACCAAACAACTTTAAAAACCAGCTGCATGTTTCCTGTAGGCCACCGAAATCACATGCCTTGGCATATCAGAATTGCCAGGTAACTTGCATGTGCTTTTCCCCAAACCAAATTTAATTATCTACTTCCCAATTATCCTGACCGACATACTAGATTACAACATTTCTTTATATTAACTTTCTACAACTCCTCCATATCCCATCAGGGTGGAGGCTGACCGTGTAAACCCTAAAGCATGAAGGAGTTGAGCAGAGCATGTGAGCAGTTTGCTCTCAAGGGAAAAGTAATTGGACAGGAACTGGGAACATATGATCGATTCCTCTCACAAATTCAGTAATTAATGAAAAGTGAGAGTGTGGAGAAAGGCCAGGGGTATCAGTAGTGTTCCCTCTTTATGTTGGCAATATCCAGAATAGAGAATTATTCTCCTCCAAACACATTCTCCCTTTCTCATGCACAGTGATCCTCCACTTTTCTTTATTGTGACATATTAACAGATGATGTTTACCTGAGATCTTGAAATTGACTAATAGTTGTGGCATAGTTGCAAAAGGCTGTGGGTTATGCACACTTCTGATCCTCTAGTCCAGTAGATCTAAACCAGGGGTGATTGTGCCTCCCTCTAGGAAACATTTGAACATGTCTGGAGACATTGTTGGTTGTCACTACCTTGCAGGGGGATGCTAGTGGGTAGAGGCCAGGGATGCTGCTAAACATCCCACAATGTGCAGAATAGTCCCATACAACAAAGACTTATCTGGCCCAAAATGTTAGCAATGCTGAGGTTGAGAAACTATTGTAGATATAACTTCAACTGTTTGTTCCCTAGTGAAGGGAATATAAGGGAGTGAGATAATTGTTAATATATGGATAGCCTTGAAACTTCCCTGCACTTTTTTTAGTAAAATAAATCATTTACAAATTTTGGTGGTCTGTTCTGCTATTATGTATTTTCTGCAATCTGAATTAGTTCATGTCTGATTGTAAATAGAAGAATGATGCCAGGAAAATGTGGAAGTAATACTTTTTAACAGGTGATCCTTTTGTTCTAGCCCATTAGTGTTTTATACCTCCAAGTGGCCACAGCAGAGCTCAGAAGGAGGAGGAATACAATACTGTACACAGGACCTATTTCTCATTGATTTATTGGTTGCGAAATGGACCCAATTCTCCATCACCTCCTATCCTGTATTCATACTCTTTTACAATGTCATTTTGTACTTTGCAGCTCCCGTGATAATGAACTAAAATCCATTTATAGACCCCTTGAATCTGAAATGGCTTTGTGACTTGTTTTGGCCAATCATCAGAGGCAGAAGTATTGATATACCAATTCCAAGCCTAAGTCTCAAGAGACCTTACACAATTCCATTTGTTCTCTTGAAACAATATGACCATTATATGAATAAGCCCAGACTAATCTGCTGAAGAATGAAAAATTCCTTGAAACAGAAAAGAGAAGATCTCACCTGAGTTCTTCCTTGATCAGCCAGGCTACTGCAAGTGATCCCAGCTTCAAGGGTGAGTCCAGCTATGATCAGTCAAGCTTGGCCCAGGTCAGTAAAACCAGTCAGCTGATATATAGACACAGTAGAAATAATAAGTGATTGTGTGTTAAGCTGCTACATTTGGGGTGGTTTGTTATGTAGCAATAGACAACTGATATACAAATTGTAATTTCTTCTTGTTTTATTTTTGCCACATGCTTTATTTGGAAGGGCTTTTGCATCATTACTTCTGATTATTGTATGTTTGGCCCTTATCTCCAAATTCAGCAGCTGCTACCTTTACTTAAACTTTATTCCATCAACTTACCTTCAGTTTTTGAAATGTAAAGCCATATTGAGCTATTTCTTTATATATTAGGAATTTAACATGATGTCTTACCTCTGCTCATATGTTTATTAAAATTTTCATCATTATTTTTGTTAGTACTCTGGTTAAAACATTGCATAGATTTTGAGTAGTTTGCCCATTTCTGGGTTTCCCATAGTTCTAGTATTTTATTACCTGATTTTATAGAATATGAAGTTTCTTAGTACTATATATGTTGCATCATAGGCAACATAAATTCCTGTGTACATTTTGGGAATCAAATTATTTGTGCCTTATTCACAACTAATTATGAATCACTAGTGTACTGAGACATAAGGTTAAGAACTGTCACTCAGGTCACTCTCAGAGATCAAGGAAGCATCCACACTGAGGGAACCTGTGGATGTGTTTATTTCTATTTGGAGTGTGTGTCAACATGTCAGTGTTTGTATGCATATGTGTATGCGTATGTGTGAGTGGGTAGTGATAGGATGGCCTTGCTAATAAACTATCTAACAGAGAAAAATAAACTAACAGAAAAAAAAAATGGAAAATTCACAACACATAATTGCCCCTTTGAAGAGAAAGATCACAACACACAACAGTCCCTTGTGAGATTAAACATCTGTGGCCTAACTCTTTGTTTCTAAGAGTTTTGTTTCTTTAACAGCCTTGAAGAGCCCTGAACAGGCAGCAGGGGTGCAAGCTCTCCCCAGACCCAGGTCTTACAGTCCACATTGCAAGGACTCTGATAATCCAGCCTCACAGAGAAGAGAGAAAAAAAAAAAGAGGAAAAACAGATGCAGCTGTTTCACAGCTGTCAGCCTGCAACAATAATGTTTTTTTCACTTTACCCCCAAGTAAAAACCCTAAACTCCTTATCCTACTGGCCAATACTTTTCTTTTCTTTTGCTTGTATCTTGCTCTTCCCACCTTTGGGAAATAAAATAAACTTTCTTTCTTTAAAACTATTCTAATCTTTGTGTCGAGAATTCTTTCTCATCCCACATTTATGAGGTCCCACCCTAACGGGTAGGAAATTCTGAGAATTAATACTATATTACAGCCATTATCACACTGATATGTTCACAGGCTGTGAACATATTCTAAATAGGTACAATAATAAACACTATGATTTACAAATTTCACTGCATTTTACCAAGTGCTTTTATATCAATAGTCTCATCTTTAGTCCCCATGGCAGTCTTGAGATATAGGTACTATTTTTTAATTTTTTTATTTAATGTAAATTGATAAATTATAAATGTATGTATTTATGGAGTACAAAATGATTATGATATATGTATGCAATGACATATGTTATATGTATACAATGTAGAGTGTTTAAATCAAGCTAGTTAACATATCCACTACCTCAAATACTTATCATTTTGGGGGGGGGGTGAGAACATTTTAAATTTACTTTATTAGCAATTTGGAGTATATAACACATTATTATTAACTATAGCCACCACACTGTGCAATAGATCTCAAAAATTGATTCCTCCTATCTAACTGAAACATTGTATGCTGTGAACAAAATATCTCTGTTTCTCCCCACCTCTGGTAACCACCACTTCATTCTTTGCTTCTGAGTTCCATTATTTTAGAATCCACATATAAGTGAGATCATGTGGTATTTGTCCTTCTATGTCTGGCTTATTCACTTAGTATAATGTTCTCCATGTTCATCAATGTTGTTGCAAATGACAGAATTTCCTTCTTGGAATCCCATTTTACAGACAAGGAAAAGGAAGTGTGGATGGGCTGAATGCTCCAGGTAGTACATACCAAAGTGGGGAATTAAAAAACAGATGCTTCCTCTCTATTCCTTCATACCAAGATGGAGGAGTCATCCTCCTAAGAGAAGGGTGGTACAAGTTGCTTTCAGTTCTTTTATTTTGTTGCAAGAAAGAGGGGCCTATAGTTGGGTGAGAAACTTTCCAGCTCTGGCAAAACTAGGATGAGGATGGCAATGGAAGCTTTGGTGTGATAGGCAAATTCAAAGGATACATCCTCTCCCGCAAGATTCCCTCCCCTTGGTTACTCAATCAAACACTCATCTAGTCATTGATGTGCAGGGATTTTGAGGATATGATTAAATCTACAGGTCCTAAAATATCCTGGATTATCTGGGTGAGTCTGATCTAATCAATTGAGCCCTTAAAAGTAGAGAAATTTCTCCTGCTGGAATCAGAGGGGTGCAGCAGAAGAGGAAGGCAGAGGAGAGATGAGGCAGAGAGATTTGAAGGATGAGAATCACTTGACCCACTTTGTGCTGACCACTGCTAAACTGGTGACCTCTAGAAGCTAAGAATTAACTCTGGCCAATAGCCCACAGAAAATGGGGACCATAGTCCTACAATACATGGAAATTAAGTTTTCCAACTACTTGAAGGAGCTTGGAAATAGATTTTCCCCAAGAGCCTCCATAAAGGAGCACAGCCCTCCCAAACTGTGATTTCCGCCTCGTGGAACTGGAGCAGAGAAACCAACTGAGCCCACCCTGACTTCTGACCCATGAAATTGTGAGATAATAAATGGGCTGTGTTTTAAGCCACTAAAGTTAATTTGTTACAGCAGAAAAAAGAAAACTAATGCACTTTGTGAGAGAGATGGATGAGCTGACCAACTTTTCAGTGTGTGCCAGGGGACAAGCAGAGATAAGTTTGGATGGAAAGTACCTTTCTGAGAAATACTGTGGACCTGAAAGCTCATCCCAAAGAGTGGCCTTATGACACCAGTGAAAACAAGAAATTGGGATGGGAAAGTAGGAAGATACATGAGTGAGATCCTGAAAAGGTCCACACTTAACAAGACTTCTCAGATTGAGGTTTTACCACAGAGTAAGGAGTATTAGTTGAACTCTTAAGGCATTTATTTTCTGAGAGGGAGAGGGGGATAAATCAATTTACGTAGAATTTCCAGCTTTCTTTCTCAATGTCCTACTAACAAACTTGTAAAATGGATAATTATATAACTCCTCTTTACAGACAAGGAAATAAACAGTCAGATAACATTTGTGGCTAAGCCCAAACAACCAGGACTAATATGAAAGCTTTCTGAATGGAAAGTTGGCTCTTTCTCTCTCCAGTCTAGGTCCTCTTTTATCATCACTAGTTTATTTTACACAACGTTTTACTCAACCCCAAGTCTTCATGGAAAAAGGTGCAAATCTGAAATAAACAATGCAACTCCACTATTTAGAAAGCTCATGACACATTTTCTCTTAAAGAGGTGAATACAACTCCAAATAGTGTAGTGTATGCTCTTTGCAGCCCAGTGGTGATTCTCCACCTCATGGCAGTGATGTTCCTGCCATTGTTGGCACGGAGCCCTGGTTTCCAGGGTTTCAGTTTTCAGATGACAGGACATTCCAGAGTTGGCTTTATTATAAAATGGAGAGACTGGCTTTTTAGGAGAAAATCATGTCAACCTGGAGTTATCTTTGGTTGGAGATTTGGGCCTCAGACGGATCTATTGGGATCCTGATGTTGGGGGATGAACATCTAGGATTGGTTCCGACATGCAAAATGCCATGGCTGGCCACTCGTGCAGCTATGAAAGTTTGTAGGAAATACTTGTACATATCCACATGTCTTCCAGCCAGCTCAGAACGCTTACATTAATCACTTCATCTCAACATTGTGGATTACTTAATTGCTCCTTAATCTTATTATTTTTAAGCATTTGTTGGGGCCCTGAGGTCCTGAAGTTAGTCCTCAGGAAACTTCAAGTTATCAGACAAGATAAATCACCACCAAGTGTCTTGAGCTCCAGTTCTGGCCGAGTTCAAAGCGTTCTTTACACAACTGCTTCAGCCCAGCTGCTCTGGCTGAAAAAAGAACCAAAGGCACAAGTGCCATTAGATTTTGGAGAAGGCGGAAGGTGGTCAGAAATACTGGGGAATTTTATTTTATCTGAAAGGTACAGCATAGAAAGAGATACTGAAATTGAAGAATAAAAAAGACTGGGTTTAAAGTTGCCTCTCTTCACTATGAAGTGACTTCTATCTCTGTTCAAGAATGGATTTGTCTTCTTTCACTTCTTTGGACCTCTTTTCTTAACACTGGAAATATCTTCTGCCAACTGAGCCCATATCCACATGCCATCCTTAGTTCTTACCATGTGTAGATAAGGTACCTTCATGCTACAAAGGGGCAAAATTAAAGCTTTGAGAAATTGAGGTGTATTTTGGCTGGCTTGGCTGAATAGTAGGTTAGATTGTAGCCTATCTAGAGAAAGGAGTTGGCGAAGATCTTTCAGGCACATTTTTTTATAAACAGTGTTTACTTGAAAATAAATATCAAAGAGCTATTATTCTGAAATTAGGTGCCATGACAAATATGGAAGTAGTAAAACACAGGGATTAAATGGAACCCTAGTTTAGAAATCAAACCAACATAAGTTTATGTTCCCAATTCCAACACATAATAACTGTGTAACCACAGGAACTAATCTATTTAAGCCTCAGTTTCATCACTTATGAGAGGCATTCTTAGAATTATTTCATAGAGTATTTGTGAGGACCAGATCTAATCATGCATGTAACACTTAAAACAGTGCCTGGCACACAATAAATGTTGTCTGTTATCATCATTGTTACCGCCATTACTATTATCTAGTTCTTCTTGCCTTCGTCTTCAGTCATGCCCAGTTGTCTCTCTTTTGAACTTAAATACCTTAAAGTCCTATTTCTTCCTTTTATTTTTTTTTTTTTTTCCATCTCCCATCTCTGTGTAAGGAGTTGCTGTCAGTGCTATCCAAAATGTGGTCACGAGACAGGCAATCGCAGCATTATGTGGGGACTTGTTAGAACTGCTCATTCTTAGGCTTGGCCCAAGAACTCCTTAATCAGAATCTGTGGGGCAGGGGCCCAGGAATCTGCATTGTAATGAGCTCTCCAGGTCAATTACGCAGTTTGATTAAAAAGCCCTGAAAATGGAGATAAGATTTGGGTACAAATCCTCTCTCTGTTGCTTACCAGCCATGTGAACTTTGGGTCCAGTTTTTCTTCTGTAATGTGTACAAAATTTTCTGAAGTTTCATTATTCAGGTTATAGGGTAAATCTCCATCAGTGAAGAACCCAAAAATACAGTGATTTGAACAAGACAGACATTGATTTGTCTCTGCCTCATGGTCCAGAGGTAGGAGAGTGGTCCAGAGTGAGTCAATTACTCTGTTCCATGAGGTCATCTAAGAACTCAGGATCCTTCTGTCTTGATACTCTGCCCTCTCCTGGGGCATTGTTTTGTTCATATAGTTGACTTAGGCTCAGTGACATTGTGTCAAGCTTCTTGCCTGAAGGAAAAGGGAAGGAGAGAAAGAGGAGAACAAGCAATTTTATTTTAAAGAAGTGATGCAAAATTTCCCCATATTACTTCTGCTCATATTCCCTTGGTGAGAACCTGAACACTTGACTATTACCTAGTGGGAGGCGGGTGGGGGGACATGTCTATAAGCTGGGTGACCAGGTGCCCTATACATATTTGGGAGTTGTAGGTATTCTGACCCCAGTAAAATAGATACTCATGGAAACACATACTAGAATTCTCAGCACATGTAATAGTTACATTCCACAAATACTAATGTGAGATGGGATAGCATGGTGTTGGAGAGTCAGATAGTATGAATGAAAGTTCTGGTACTTACTTAGAACTTGGGAAGAATATTTCCTCTTTGAGATTCAACTTCCTCATTTTCTAAAATAGAAATGATACAAGGTAATAACCTTCCCTTACTGTATTGCTTTGAGGATGATGGAGGGCTGCCCAGGTTAGGCTACCTCCAATTCTAGGTCAGAATTCATTTTGATTCTTTTAATCACAATGAGACAGGGGTTATCTAAAAGTCATTAGATTGTTTCACATGTCATTAATTCCTTATCGAACACAACTGCAAGCAACATGCTGCAATTACTGTGCAGCTTTGGGCCCTCAGCCCTGAAGGTAGAAATCTTAATCCTAGGGCCCATCTAATGATTGGCGGGGTGTGCATGACAGTGATCTTGCCAACAGCCTAAAGCACAGATCTCAGTTCCAAAGGGGGAGGGGGTGTTTCCATCATTTTATTATGTTCTCTAGGGCAGAAATTGCAGGCCTATGTTGAAATATAATTACAATTCTCTATTGTGTTATTTGGGGTATAAACAAATTCCTCTCTAATCAATTTATGGAAACAAACATAAAAAGCAAATAAGCAGGCTTTCTAAAAAGGGGGTATTAAACAGATTTGCATATGTCATTTACTCTGGCAGAGCAGAAATGCAGCCTTGTCTTTACAAATAAGGCAAATGCCTGCCCTGCTCGAGAATAATGATCCTTATTGGAGCTAGTCCCATTTGTCTTGACATCCAAAATCCTTTCTGATACCTATTTTTCTGCCAGCATATTTCCATCTCTCAGAAAAACAATGTTTCCTAAACTCTCCAAGTTAATAAGGTCAAAGACACCGCTACTTTCTCTGCTCTCTACTTCCTTCCCTCACAAAACACATTAGAGGCTGGAAATAAGAGACCACAGCAGTCTTGGTGTATTATGACAATGGTGAGCGCCTGACTCCTTGAGGTGTATTTTCTCTGATTACTTGGAGCGACATTCACCATGGGAAGAGGGGAACAGCTATGAAAGAAAGAGGTTGGAGGCTTTTTAGTTTGAATCTCCTTAAAAGCAGAGCCTGAGACAAAGGCTTGCATGTAGGTGTAGATGTTCCTTGGGTCAAGATGGGTAGATATCCAGATAACCTGTCATAAGATGAAAACATGTAAGTTAAAAATGCATCTAATATACCAACCTACTGAACATTGTGGTTTAGCCCAGCCTGCCTTATACATACTCAGAACACTTTACATTGACCTAAGGTTGGGCAAACGCATCTGACAGCACAGTGCATTGTGGAGTAGGGGTTGTTTGCCCTTGTGACGTGTGTGGCTGACAGAGAGCTGTGGCTCACTGCCACTGCCCGGCAGCAGGAGAAAGTATATCGCTAGCCCAGGAATAGATCAAAGTCTGCAATCTGAAGCACGGTTTTTACTGAATGCATATTAATTTCACACCATCATAAAGTTGAAAAATATTAAGTCTCACCGTCGTTAAGTCAGAGACTGTCTGTACTTTATTTGGGAAATGATTCCAGCCAGGAAAGAGCAATGTGTGTCAAGGCTCAGAACACAATACCCCAAAATATGGTGCCTTGGCATGCTGGGTACTTTGAACTGAAGGAGTTTGGAGGAGCCTCAGAATAAAGATCACGCTGACCTTCTCCTGCCCCTGTTTGTCCCTCTCCCCTCTCTCCCCCAATGCATACCAGGAACTCCTCTCCCCACATCAGATCATAGAAGGTAAAACTCCTCTTCCCCAAAGCAAGCCATGAAACCTAGACAGGTCTCTCTCTGACCTACCTTTCCTGAAAGTAGGTCGTAAGACCCTCATTCCAGAGGGGTCCTGGCCCTTAGCCACAGGAAAGGAATGCTGCACAGAAAGGCCAGAGGAATCTGAACAAATAGGTCTTGCTGAGTTCCCCTCAGTTTATTACCATTAGATCACACTCTTTTTGTCCAATTATGCTTCTCCACAACTACCCACTTCTTTCATCAGACAGCATAGAAACACAAAGTTTTCCTGGGTTTTCGGGTCCTTATTTCTGAAAGCTCTCATGGCACGTAAAACTTTGTTGAATAAACTTGTTATGTTTTTCTCCTGTTAATCTGTCTCTTGTTATAGGAGTGTCGTCCGTGATGGGTGATGGGTGAGGAAAAGGTATCACCTTTTCACTGTAAGTGTCAGGGGAGAGAAGCAGGAAGGGGGGAAAGCCAATTCAAAGATGCGTTATCAAGTTGTCTACTACTGCAGGCAAAGGAAGCTTGATCCTGGGGGGCAACTTCTGAGAAAACTATGACATGAATCTCAGAACTGACTACCTAAGGGATAAAGGAGGAATCGATCTGTAGCAGCGAAAAAGTAATATCTTTTCCTCACCCATCACAAGGTCCATGACTGACCCTCTATAACAAAAGACAGATTAACGAGAGAAAGGGATAGCAAAATCAGTTAACAAAGTTTTATGTGACATGACAGCCTTCGTAAATGAAGACTCAAAGGCTCCAGAGAAAACCATGTGTTTTTGTGCTTAGGTTCGATGAAGAATGGACTGTCCTATAGAAATGTGATTGTACAGAAAAGGGGGCATGGCGAGGCCCGTTTTATCAGATTCTCCTTGGCCTGTCTGTGTAGCGTTCCTTCCCCCCAGGTACGGGGCAGGAATCCTTTGGAATGAGGGTCTCAAGGCTACTTTCAGGCAAGATAGATCAGAGAATTCTTTCATGACTATGCTTCACACAGAAAAATGGGGGGAATGTCAGAGTGACCTTCTTGCTCCTGTGGCTTTTTTTTAATTTCCAAGATGCCATATTTTGGGGTAACATGTTCTGAACCCCAACAGATTACGGATCAGTTCCCAGACCCCACTGACCAAGGTTGGAACCATAGGGGTTAATTCCCCTGCCCTTGGGTTTCCACAGACATCTGGTGCAATGGCATCTGAGAGACCCCGGGCCACGGTGCAGCTGGTCCCAGCCTGTGCTGGCAGGTCGCTCCAGCAGAGGCCAGTGCAGAGGTGGGGCCTGGAGGATTTAAGGTTGTACACAAAAGTTTGCCAATGCAGGTGCCCACAGAACATTTTTTTCCTGTGTCATACTTTTTTGATTCTGTCTTATGATCTGTGTAATTTTGTAATAACATAATAACTACCATTTATCTGCTATTTGCCAAATGCTTTTGGAGGCCCTTTTGCAACAGGTTCTCATTTTATTCTTTGTAACAGTCCTTTATGATAACTGCATTATTCACATGTGCGTATGAGGAAACATTTTGAAAAAAGTTCAATAGTTTGCCTACATTTACAAGGCATATATATGCTTGCATTTTAAAAAAAATTTTTCATTAGTTCAGAAAATATATTATCCTTACTCTACTGTAGAATGGGGGCTTTTAAACAGTTTTGGTACAGCATTCACTACATTTATAGGCATAAAAAACTAAAGCAAGAGTTTTTTATAAAACGCTATTTCCTCTTTTAACATATATTGTACTTTAGTATTTTCTATCCTGTTCTATTTGTTCATGCATATGTATGTGTGTGTACTGTTTGCTACCCACTAAATTGATTTAACACTCATCAATGAGTTATGAAGCATGAACCCCCAGTGTTAAAACAGTGACCTCCAAAACCAAAATTTCACAGAAAATATTCACTTTCAGATGACAGGGGTCATCTGAAGCGTCAAGGAATCCCTTAGTTCAATGAATGATTGATTGACAGATTGCAGATAGAGAAGTTGATAGCTAGATGGCAGATATAAGAGCTAAATGCTGTGCTTATTTTATTAATTTATTTATATTTGGCTAAAAGTTAACTACAGACTTTATATAAAAGCTTTAGTCCTTGTTTAAAAAAGAGAGTCTACAAGATAAATTATGTTATCTGATTTTGGGTTTGCTTTTTTTTTTTTAACAGAAGCTGAGATTTTTACAAATACCCTAGCTTGGAACTAGAGATAAAATATATTTCCTGTATAATTTTGATTTGCTGGATTAAAAAATAAGAAAAAAAGAGTAAGAAGGGGATAAAATAACTGAAACATGGAAGAGTGTGCCCATGTGGTTTTTTGTTTTGTTTGTTTTGTTTCGTTTTGTTTTGAGACAAGGCCTTGCTCTGTTGCCCTGGCTAGAGTGCAGTAGTCTCATGATAGCTCACTACAATCTCAAAATTCTGGGCTCAGGATCCTCCTGCCTCAGCCTCCTGAGTAGCTGGGACTACAGGCGAGCACCGCCACGCTAATTTTTATATTTTTTTGTAGAGACGAGACCTTGCTCTTGCTCAGGCTGAGCTCCTGGCCTCAAGCATCCTCCCGCCTCGGCCTCCCAGAGTGGTAGGATTACAGGCAGGAGCCACCCCACCTTGCCCCAAGGTGGTTTTGATAGACTTCCTCAGGGAGCCAACAGGGGTGCCCATGGGCCAGCGGTCACCACTGCATCCCTGCTGCTCTGCAGCTCCCATTCTGGCTCTGCTCTTCTTCCTTCCACTGAGTCCCCAGTGGTCAGTTCCCACAAAAAGCTTTTCACCAAATTCATTCCATCCTGCTACTTAGATCCATGACTTGATATTCCCGATTTTCAGATATTTTTCCTGTGCTTATTTCTAATTTTGCCTTTACCGATTGGGGAGGTAGAGTTGACAATGACTTCAATTTTCTCTTTCATAAACATGGGATAATGCTTTTCAACTCAGATGAAAGTGAGAGGCTTCAACAAAACAATGTATGTCACGTAGCAGTGCCCAACACATTTTAACTAAAAGTTTCTTTACTTTCTACAATGCCCTGAATTTATTTCTTCCTGCTACTATGGGTGCAGTCTGTCTCCCAGTGTCTGTCAATGGCCCAGCCTTCCTGAGCAGTCACTCCTTTTGGTGCTGAGTGGTCACCTCCTGAAAGCTAGTGTTGGCATTGTGAGAACTCACAGTAAATTGAGGAAGGGCTGTTCAGTTAAAGGCACAGAAATTTCTCAACAAGGCTCTTACCTCTCCAACATGCATTTGTGCAGTCTTCATTCAACACATATATAAGAGACTTAAATATGTATGAAATCTTTTTCTATCTTTCTGGGACTGCACAGCACACAAACTCCCTAAAGACCAGTTAGTCACCTTCGTTCAGAGACTCAGGCTGAAAAAGTAGCCTTTATCTGGAACATTTTCAAACTCAAGGCAGAGACGAAGAGGAGATGGAGAATTACGTGATGGATCTTAAAGTTCCGGTCATTGCTTCCACCATCATGTCATTGGTCAGAGTTCAGGTGCTAACCCTGAGGTCTCCTCTCCCAGGGAGAGCAATCAAAGGGAGGGATCTAGAATATTTAGCAGTCATCAATGCCACCTATCCACCACTAGAGACAAGACACTGTGTTTTGCCTCAAAACCACTAGCTGTTCTTGTGCATCTCAGCTTACGTGAACCTTTACATCAATATATCCACTCACATATCTAGGTTCAAACAACATTCCCCACCACACTTTAGGAGGTCTCCTTTCTGTGTCTTTGCTCATATCATTTCCTCCTACTGCAACGTCTTTCCTCCATATTCACCTGTTGAAATTCTGCAGATTTACGTAGAATGTGAATAGGAAATTCAAAAATAAACACACACAAAAATAGCTAAGATAATTGTTCAACCTTACAAATAAGAGGAAAAAAAAATACTAAAACAAAGAGTTCCCTTTTGAGCCTAGAAGTAGGCAATGGTTTAAAAAGAAACATGCAGTGTTGCTCGGAGGGGTGGTGGTGGTGTTGGTGAACAATACAGGCATTACAGGAGTCCCCTTATCCCTAGGGGCTACATTCCAAGACCACCAATGGATGCCTAAAACCGTGGATGGTACCAAACCCTATATATATTGTTTTTTCCTACACATACAGACCTATAATAAAGTTGAATTTATAAATTAGGCACCATGAAAGATTAACAATAACTAATAGTAAAATAGATAATTATAATAATATACTCTAATAATAGTTATGTGAATATGGCCTCTCTTTCCTTCACTCTCTCAATATCTTATTGTACTATACTCACCTATTTTTGGACCATAGTTGACTGTGGATAACTGAAACTGTGCAAAGCAAAACCATGGTTAAGGGGCGACTACCGTACTATTTGATAGGAGCAAACATCCACTTATTTAATGGCAACACATAATAAATGTACACAAAATTGCATATATAAATATGGACATTGTAGCATTTTTGAATTGCAGAAATATTAAAAAATTGGAAAGGATTGAAATCTCTCCCATCACTTTCTAACGTCTATCTTTATACATTAATCACTACCTGATACACGTGTGTGTGAGTGCACACGCAAGCCTGCCCATACCTCTTAGCTCGCTTACCGTTGTCCTCTCTGGAGAACGTATGCTCCACGAGGAGAGCAACTTTATTTCTCTTGTTCATCACTATATCTCAGGTCCCTAGAACAATATCTGACACACAATAGTCACATAGTAAATGTTTGTTGAATTAATAAATAAATTAATCATCAGGAATCTTTAAATTAAGAATGATATGCTCACATAGCAATCAACTTTATAGATATTAAAATCCCATTTTTGAAAAATATTTAATACATGAGATAATACATATATTAATATACAATAAGGACACAAAAAAACAGTGGTTATCTCAGACCAATAAGCTTATGATAGTTTTCATTTACCTTTTTTGTATTCCTTTGCATATTCCAATCAATGAGCATGTGCTGTTATTAATATTATAACCCAACAAACATTATAAAAGACAAAAAAGTCCTGGACATCCACTTGAAATGCAACCTCTTCCATAAAACACTTTCTGAACTTTCTAATCACTGGTGACCTGGGCCTCTACAATCCTTAGGACACAGTGACTGTGGCACTCACTCACCTGTGACTTTTGATTTGTGGGATCAATCCATTTGTAACATTTATCTGTGTTCCTCTTGGACGAACATCCTCTGCCCTCAGTGTCCTGCCCAGGGAGGTGAAGGAATACAGTTTTCTGAAGAAGACAGAGCAATAGGAAGATGAATAGGGAGGAAGTGAAGGGAGAATGTGGAGATCTCAAGATATCAGAGAAATCAGTAGAAAATCAGAAACAGGGTCCTGTTTAATTCCTAAAAGTGATTTTAAGAAGGGTTTTCCCTTGAAAATAATGCTACTTTTAGCTTCAAAGGTGAGGAGTTGGGGGGGAACTTGCCCTTTCCTCCAAAAGTTCACTGAACAATCAATTCACAATTAAGGCAGATTAATAAGAGAAAGGTTTATTTACCATGTACATGGGAAGAATCGCAGGATGATTACCCGGTATCCCAATGAAGTTCAGATGTTTTTATACCTGTCTTTTTGGAAGGGAGGGGAAATGAGGAGTACAGGTAATTCTGTTTAGGGGTGACAAATGGTGCTAGGGAGGAGAAATGGATCGGGGAGACAGATTGATTTGTAAATGATTCTCTTTGCAAATTAAATTAACCTGAGGGACAGGTATTATGTTTTAAATGATTTGGGCCTGGTCTGGTTGCATTCTACAATATGTTGGGATAATAGGGAGAGGAAGGGAAGTTCATTGTTCTTTTTGATCTTTTGATCCATCAGTCTGGTTTATGCAGACAGAGGGAAAGCCCCTTTCAATGCCTTTTTATCTGGAAGGGCCTTTAATTTAAAATATCAAGGAGTCATATTTTGGGGTGAAATTTCCTGACCTCATTCAAAGGAACCCCCTAGAATTACTGCTGGCTGTATTTCAGGTCATTGAAACCTGCTCTTAAATGAGTCACATAAATTCTCAGGATGGATATAGTTCAAGAGTTTGAGAGATACTAAAGAGCCCTATAAAATGCTGCAGGAAAGGTTACATAGGTCAGGGAGTAATTCCATGTTGGAAACATGAAATTAAAACCTCAGTTCCCAGATGGGCCAGTCACCCTCTTACATGTTTTTGCTCCAATCTTCCCTCTATCCTCTATGAAACGCAACTTCAGTGGGAACTGGGGAGGAGTCATAACAGCTCACATAAAAGTACCTTGACTGACTTTCAATAAATGTGCCCAAATCAATTATCCAAATGGGAACTGGACTCCAATAGAGAGCTCCAGATAGGCTGCACAGAACTCAAAGACAGTGTTATTGCACAGGGCAATTTTCGAACCATTCTCTGGAATCTGCCTCATATCTTAAGGTCTAGTATCTTCTTTTGTGTGTGTATGTAATTTTTCAGAACAGGCAAGAAAAAAAAAACCCACTCAAAACCATATTTGGTGAATATAATTGAGCTTTACTACCTTTGGCATAAAGATAGAAATTAAGAATACTGGATATTTTATTAAGTACATAGAGAAGGGAGCTAAAATTTGCTTTCTGTGATATTATATGCTTTTACAGAAGTCCCTTAACTAGCCTCAAAGGACCTTATAAGGAAGACATCATTTTCTCTATTTTATAGACCTGAAAGCTTCAGCTCAGGCAGTTGAGCAACTCTCTGAAGACCTCACAGAGAAGCAGCAGAGCTGGAATCCAAAGTCTTATTATTTTTCATTGCATCTCAGTGACTGAAGTTGAGTCCTAAAAGGAGAGTCTGTAAGAAGTTCACTTCTTTAGGGAGCAAAAGTCATATCCCCAAGGGGAAAGTCTACACTCTAGTCAGGAGGGGAAAGACACCTGGCTACCTGGGCATATTGCCAATATACAAAGGATTGTTAAACATAACCAGAATAAATGAGAAAATACGGTGCCAGTTAATTCAGGTTCCCATTGTTCCCTGTGTAACTAGACAAATAATTATCAATATTGCTCTTACCAAATTAAATAATATCATTCAACGGAGACAAAAATGTTCTTACCATCAAGTCCATATGAATTACAGTATTTTGTTAAATCCTTATATATAAATAACTGTTCTATTTTAATATAGAGATATGAATGATTTTTCCCTATATCCAATAAATAAATGAGGAACATGTTTTTAAAGAAGGGACATCACATTACCAGCTTTCCATGAGTCCCCACCAGAAGTAGTTTCACTATGGCTTGTGTCATATCCAATTGCTTGGAGTTCCCACATCATGCTCTTCCTCTTCTCTCTATATCTGTCCCCTGTATTCCCTTTGCTGGACATGCCTCCTCATTATAACTGACTCCTTATTCTTTAGTGTTTAGATAAAGTGTTAGTTTCCCCAGGAAACCTCCTCTGCTAGCCCCCAACTCCAAATTAGATCAATTGTCCTTTATCTGGGCTCTCAAATAACATGATAGAACAATAGCTCAATTGCATTTAGCATAAGTTTGTTGAACAAATAACTCAATACATAAATGAGTTACTATCGGGTTGCATAAATTTTCTTGCATTTAGTATTATTAATGCTACCCTGTATCTCTTAAGAGACCTAGCCTTTTCTTTTTATGTCAATATGCAAAATAAGTTTACTGCATGATGCCATAATTCTCTTTTTAACAAACCAGCATGATGCAAATGCTGTAATTTCATTAAATGAGAATTGATGTCAATGACACATATTGCCCAACCTAGATTTAAGGATTCTAAATGCTCAGAGATCTAATACTCTGGAGGTCTCTAAACTGTGATTATGAACAATTTAGAATGAAATTTATTTGGGGGCATTTATCATCTCCAAATATTGCATGTACCTGTGCATTCTAATTAGAAACCTTTTTTTTCTTTGAAATATTCCCTTTAATTGATTCTAGCAATGGTGAAGATAGATGCAATTAAAGACTTATTCCTTGGAATTAAAAAACAACCAAAAACACAGGTGTCAAAAAGCAAGGTAAATTATAGTTGGTGGGGTTTTACAAAGCTGTTCAATATCCTGAATCCAGAGTGATTCAAGTATGAATAAACAAAAGCATCTCAAAGGGCTTATATCACAGTGTTCTTGTCACATGTAGCAACACGTGGACACTGTGCCCTGTCATTTGGCCAGGCTGCTAGAAATTAATGGACTGCACTTGAAAGTGTCACAGTCTTCAGGGAAGGAAAACCAAAACCTTGCTCCTGGGTAGGAGTTATGGCTCTGTCACTATCAGCTGTGTCATCTTAGTCAACTCATTTTAACTTTTGAAAGCTAGTTTACTTACCTGTAAAACAGAGATAATTCTATCTTCCTTAGAAGTTTCTATAAAAATGGACTGAGATGATGAATATATTGGTGTCATCACAACACTGAGATCATGAGATCTTCTCTGCCAATATTTATCCCTTCCACATCCCCCTCTCTAGCATTTTCACAGACACAGCTCTGTTGTACCAAAGCGAGGTCTCTAAGCTCCTCCTGTTCCTTTCTTCTTCCTTCTCCTTCTCATGGTCAGGTGATACTCTGGTTCTCAGATATTTGTATTTTATGGACCAATAATATTATCTTAGCAGAGGACCAATAGATGGTTAGTTATTTCCTTTGCAATGTAAGGGTATTTTGAAAGAAAAAAAAACCAACTGCTATTACCATCATTTCACCAAGGAAAAGACCTTTAACAACAAAAAATAAAAAGCATGTCCATTCCCCAGACAGTGCACATCGCACACATCACGTAGGTATACACCCATCCCCTCCCCCCACCCCTCGTGCCCCCAAGTCAGAACTTCAAGCGTGTCCATTCCCCAGACAGTGTGCATCGCACTCATCATGTAGGTATGCACCCATCCCCTCCCCCCAGCCCCCACCGCTGTCCTGTCCGATACCCAATTGGTGTTATTCCCAAATGTGCACTTAGGTGATGACACGCTTGAAGCTCAGACTCGGGAGGATGGGGGGGGCATGGGCAATATATATAACCTGAACTTTTGTACCCCCATAATAAGCTGAAATAAAAAAAAATTAAAATTAAAAAAAAAGGATATAATTTCAGGGAAAATAGTTCTTTAAATTATATATATTTTGTATTGTG
Source organism: Eulemur rufifrons (assembly GCF_041146395.1). Lineage (NCBI taxonomy): Eukaryota > Metazoa > Chordata > Mammalia > Primates > Lemuridae > Eulemur > Eulemur rufifrons. The sequence goes on from NC_090988.1 coordinate 41,744,997, forward strand.
AAAAATTAACAACTTAGGTTTATTGCCTTTTTCTCACGTACCTAGTGAGAGTTCTACTAGAAACCAGCTCTTATCTGCACCCTGGAAGTTGGAACAATGGACCCCTGAAATCCAAGCTCTAGGTAGACATCCCCCAGGCACAGCAGTGGGCAGGATTTTATATTAATAGAACCCACGTGCCCAGGTGACTAGACATATCTTCTCAAGACTAAAGCCAGGCAGAGGAGAGTTGTGTGACTTTACCTGCCTCAAATATATCAAGAGCAATACCTTGTAGTAGGGATGCCCACTAGTCCTACAGAAGTCCTAAATTAATATTTTATCTAGGAGGCAGGAGGAGAGAGAGATAAGGAGAGAAAAGAACTTCTCAGTAGCTTTTGAAGATTCTGCCACCTCCTCTGCAGTGGCTTAGGCTGAACTCCATATGTTGCTGTGCATATGTCTGTGTGCATGTGTGCACATGTGCAGGTGTGACTGCATGTGTACATGGATGTGTGTGCGCACACACAATGGTTGGAGAGCAGTTATTAGGCAAGTCTGACTTTGCCAATACCATTGGGTCCTAACATTCCCTGAAAAAGAGCTGTCTTTTACTCATACGTTAGTATGAGAGTTGGAGGCTCTGTGGGAAGAACTATGGTTTTCAAATCAACGACTGCATTTCAAGTGTGCTCATGCATCAAGGAAAACCTATGCCTGGCCTGTATGGCTTAGAGGAGACAAAGTATCATCAAAGAGCTGAATAAGTGACCACGGTTCTGAAAGGCACTAAAGTATTCTCCCCCCTGCCTCGCCTTCAAGAGGTAGGGCACTGCCAAAGTCTTGGAAGAAGAGACTGGAGTCTGGACCCTCTGAGATACTTGGTAGGCATGTAACCATGCTTTGTATGTATCCCTCCTATTCACCTATGACTGCTAATGAAATCAGACAAATCGGGGTTTAAATTTAGGCTTTGTCATACACCTGGGCAAGTTATTTAATTTATCTGTGCCTCAGCTTCCCCATCTGTGAAGTGGACCTTCACAGTGGATTATCCAACTTTAAATGCAGGGTATTTGTCCACCTAATGGGTGCGGTGTGCACCATCTGGGGGATGGACACACCTGAAGCTCTGACTTGGAAGGGGCAAAGGCAATATATGTAACCTAAACATTTGTACCCCCATAATATGCTGAAACTAAATTAAAAAAATAGAAATAACAAATACAAAGAGCCTGGCATTGTGACTGCTACATCAAAGATTTTCAATAAAAATTAACCTAATATCTTCTTCAGCTGTATTTGTTATGTCAGGGAGGATGCCAAGTATAGTAGAGAAGCTTTTACGCTTAGATACAGAAAACCTGGGTTGAGCTCATCGATGCTGTTATAAACTTAAGTGAATGACTGTCTCTTTTCGCCTCCTTTGTTTCATCTGAAATATGAGCAGCTTGAGCTGACTGACTTCTAAGGCTTTTCCAGCTCTGATATCCTACTATTTTTTACTGTGCCATGAATGAATTTATTGGCATGGCTTTCCTTCATGCTCCTGCATCCTTACTGCTACTTCCTTAATCAACCACTGCACTGACTCCATTCCTATTCTCCCTCTCTCCATTTTCTACCCCTCCAATCCATCCGCCACCGTGTTGTCAGACTGAATGTTTGGATGCTCAAATTTGTTAATTTTGTGAAACTGCTTAAAGCCTCGATTTCTTTTTTCCGTTCACAGACCAATCCCTGTATATGTTAAGAGTGCCATTCAGAATTCCACAGAGTGGCCTCTGTCCATCTTTCTAAATATACTTCATTAGAACTAATATTTTAATGTCTATGACTTCAAGCCAAAATAAAACTAATACTAATTGAAAAAACGCAGAAAATATAGGCAATAATCAAATACAATAAAAACATCTGAAAGTTAAAAACCATTCTTGATTCTGCTCTCCAGAGAAAAACCAGCAAAGTGGTGTGTGTCATTCCTGTTTTATATTCATTTATACCTGTGGGCAGATAAGATTCTTAAAATTTACCCATGTGTCTTTTCCAAATGCCTGTGACTCTCTTGTACTTGGCTAACTAGATCAGAGGCATTCACTGCTCTAAAAGAAGAGGGTCTTTAAAGCAGAATTAGCATTGGTCAAGTTCTCTAGCGCCACAAGGATGATCATGTGCCAAAGACTAAGCTATGGCCTCTCAGCTCCAAGTGCACTAGGTTGCAACACCTCTCTGCCAACTCAGAGATCTGCATCCACCTCCACATGGACTCTTCACAATGCTTCTAAATTCTAACTCTAATCTCTTCTTTCTGTTGCTCCATCTCTTCCCATTGTAGCTGCTTCCTGCAACTACTCAGTGTTACCTTAGCATTCCTTTTTACCTTTTCTGTTCTTTTATATATTTTTAACCAAATTCTCATACTACATTTCTTTGGTTGAAATACCTTATATAGTTTTCTTTTTCTTGACCAGACTCTGATATTACACTCATATAAATTATATTCATAGATGGAAGATTTTTACAAGAACAGATGGGGACAAGTAGTAGACTTAGATGTACGGACTGAAAGTCTCATTTCCTTTGAGACTAAGGGGCAACAGGCAGAGCTAGGCTAGTAGTTTAGCACTGCTGGGCGTACCACCTCACATCAGTAAGCTTTTATGCTAACATTGTGTTTATATTTTCCAAGATAATGAATTTAATTAGGTCATCTTTGTGCTACTAGGTATAAAATAACACTATTGGGTGGATTTCCCAACAGGCTACATATAAGATTAGCATATAACTCACTTATTTGTCTTTTAATTTAGTCTTATGATAACGTGGCAGAAATGATTTTACTAGCAAATTTATAATGGTCATACCAAAGGGAATGAGGGCTGGAAAGACTCAAGTGGAGGCCTCAACTTTGTCTTAAATGGTGCTTTTGTGGGTAGTAAATAAGCAATTATGATTTCATGGATTTAACCCTTAGTCACTGCAGTGTTTGTTCCAACCACATAGGCATGCTAGCTGTAATTGAGATGTACATCTAGATTTCAATTTAACTTGGGAGACCTCTATGCAAAGGCTAAATATACTCCAGTGCTTCACTGGGTGACCCAAGAGAATCAAAGATTAATTCAGAGAAGTGTTGGAAGGTTATTGGCTATTTAAGAATGGACTTAAATGAGAGGCAGGGAAACTTGAGTAGAGGAAGGTGTTTCAGGTAATATTTCCTGAATTGGAAAATGCCAATATTGGGAAGACTTCCTCTCCTGTCATATGTGGATTAGCTTATGCTAAAAGGAAATTTGTTGCCTCAGGTAAACTGAAAAATCCAGAGTTAGTTCCTCTCAAGGTACAGCTAGAGACAGGGCTTTAAAAAGGTTATAGGACCCATCTCTTGGCTCTGATTCCTCAGGGCTGCTTAAGTTCTCAGTTCTGCCCAGAGACACCAAGGAAGCTTCACATTCACATCAGCTCTTTATTTTCCAACGGTTGGGAGAGTCTGTTTTTCTGGGAGCTCAAAGAGAAGTCTTCAGGTTGCATCTTCTTTGGTGGACCTGCCTTGGGACATTTGCCCATGTTTAAATCACACTGAGTCAAGCAGGATAAAATGAAGTGACTAGGCTGGACTGGACCACATGTTCCACTTTTGTAACCTATGAATGAAATCAACTTTACCTGAAAAGCATGAGATGGAAGTAGGCAAGGATTGGCTCAAAGGAAGGTGGGGGTACCAGTGCCATAAAACAAGTGAAATTGGGGCAACAACAACAAATACAACTATATTTTATTTCTGATACAAAGTCATGCTAAAGCATCTCTGAGTAATAATTTCTTTTCATATCTCTGATTTGGCTTCTCTACCTTCAAAACGCCTAGCAGCTGCATGGCTAATCTGGAAATTGAGTCAGCTTCTTTCTTGTTGTAGTCACTGAGGATTCATCTCTGTTTAAGACGAACTTCCATACGTGATATTGTGGGTGGTGCATAACAGACTGTACTGTTGCCTTTTTAAGGGCAGTGATGGGGCTCTTGAGAAACTATAATTTAGCAGACTGTACAGTCTCTGTTTTCATAATTGCAACCAAGATGTCTTGACTCCAAATTAAGACAATAAAAATTTAATAAGATGACCTCTCCATAGGTCCCCTTGCTGCTGATTCCAGAATTAACAATGTCCAATTTAGAAGATCTGAGCAACCAGTACCATTTGAAGCCTGGGCTCAGCTGCCCTTAAGGTACAACTAGATGAGTCAGCCAGTTTTTGCCTCCACACTGGACAACTAGCTGAAGCTCTACTTACACAGAAGGTTGGGAAGAGGAAGATGCCTAGAGATGGGGTCTAAATGCTGATCTAACATAGGCAGAGCAGGCTCTGGAGAAATTGGCTTGCTGGTGTTTTTACAGTAGGCTGATGATACTAAGATCCAAATACATTATTTTTCTGGAAAAAAAAATATTCGGGAAACTATAGGAAGCTCAGAGGTTTTATGAGATGGGAGGAGGGGCCTATAGAGACACCTTGATCATGCTGGTGGAGAACTAAGCAGGCAGGGCTCCTACCCTTCCCAGACAGGGCAGAAACCCCCACACAAACCTCTCTCCAAGATGTCTTTCTACCATGTTTTAGGTTTTTCCCTTTCTTCTGATGGCATTGAACTCTATCCCCCAAGACGTCTGAATCATTGCTCCCAGCCTGGATCCCTTTCTTAACAAATCTGCCCTTTTCGTGACCATAGCTGATAGACCTAGGATGGATGTCAGATCCAAACTTACGAACCTGGGATTGGAACACAGAGAAAGCAAACAATTTAGCCTTGAGAAGTAGATCTAAAAGGTCATGCGGACACAGGGCTTCTTGTTCAGATTTTCATACAATCCAGTGACATAGTAAAGTACGAGGCTGCCATTCCCCCTCCACTCCACTACTGTGCACTGTGCAAACGCCCTTCTTTTCTCCTTTACTTCCCTGCTCTTTTTGCTTATAGCAAATGGAGGTGCTGCTTCTTTAATCAGAGAACACCTCGTTTTGTTCTCGCCCAACAGTTAAACACAGAGAACATAGGAAAGAACTATAGAGGCATTTTGTGCACTTACTCACTAAGGAAAAGGTTACAGATGTCAAAAGTTCTTAATATACTTGTTAATTTAAGACATACATTCTCTCTGAATCATCAAAGCTAACAGAAGGGACTGATACTATGGGCAATCCAAATATAATTTCTGTTTGGTTTTGAAAATTGTTCTGTTCTGACATTTGAATATGGGTGTGCCTGGTGTTCAGGGAATTCACAACAAAGAAGCAGCCATGTGGTACCTGGTGACCAGCGGCCTCTGAAAGAACAAATAATTTCTCATTTCTACTTCCAGTAAATATCTCCATGCTCTGGAATGAACAGATACATTTCCTAGCCTGGTGTAAAGCACCAGCCTGAGTGGAACTGTCTATGCCCTCTCATCTTATGTCCCACTCTTTCTTCTCATACTCACAATAAGGATGGCAGATGTAATGAAAGAGTCTCAAACAGAAATAGAACACTCAAAACATCCTGCATTTTCCCTCCTTCCTTCCCTTCCTTTCACAATAGCACATGTTGAATTCTCTTTGGGGCCATCAGGTTCAAGGATCTTGAAATATTATCCCTGTTTTTAAAGATTTTGTTAGGTTAATTATCAATTTGATAGTTTTAAAAATTATAATTAATTAAAATTGTAGCTAAAATAATTTTCTAAATGATTATTTCAAATACAATGCATATCACCTAAAATTTAACATCCATTCAGGCTGGCTTACATAATTAGGATATACTCATACCTGGAAAAAGTGTGAAGTCTTTAACAAGAATGATATGCACGTGTACATGAAAAGATGTCCATGCTAAATTGTTAAAGGTTAGAATATATTGTGTATAAAATTGTCTTTCACCAACTAGCTAACTAAATACAAAAAAATTAATATAAATGTAGGAAAAAAAAGTCTTGAAGAAAGCTTACCACATTGTTAATAGTGGTTACCTCTACAGAATAGAATTGGATGGATAGGGATGGAGCTTTTACTTTTTTTATTTTATATCTTTCAAAATACAGTAGAGAACTGAGTGATTTAGTGTTACCTATTGTTTTTATTTTGGTATTAAGAAATTGAGTGTTTTTAAAAATGTTTGTGGTTCTGTTTGAAAATTTAAGATTTTTTTAAAGCAAATTTATCTAAAATACCTCCTACCCACACTTAAGTTTCTAATAACTGTCATGTTGATAGTGCTTTAGTAAACCATAGAATTGTTTTATATCCTTGTGTATTTTACCATTTGATTTACTTTTGTTCACTTAAAATTTTTTATGCAGTTTATCTTGATATTTACTTAAAATTTTAATTTTAAATTAGATTTAATTGCATTTAAATGCATTTTAAGATATCTTTACTAGTTACCAAAATCATATACAATGAGGCTGAACTTAATGTCATTAGGTTGTAAGAGGTGTGTATCACTGAGGAGACTGGATTTAGAAGAATTTTTAAATTTTTAATTTATTTTTAAGAACACATCGATGCAGAGACCCTCCCCAAGGTTTTTCATTATACAGGATTATTTTTTTTTGATAAATCAGTTTTATTAAAATGGTTTTATCAGAAGTGATTTATTTTTAATTTTCATTTTTTAAATTGCAGAATATTATGGGGGTACAAATGTTTTGGTTACATGAATTACTTTTTTGTGCAGTTTGAGTTAAAGTTATAAGTGTGTCCATCACCCAGATAATGAGAATTGTACCCATTAAGTGTGAATTTACCCATCTCCTCTTTTCCCCTCCCACATGCTTGCTTTGGGTTGAGTTTTACTACCATATGTGTTCATGAATGTTGATCGAATAGTCCCATTTAATAGTGAGAGTCCATGTGGTGTTTGTTTTTCCATTCTTGCGATACTTCACTTAGAAGAATGGTTTCCAGTTCCATCAAGGTTGTTACAAAAGGTATTAGTTCACCATTTTTTATGGCTGAGTAGTACTCCATGGTGTACATATGCCACATTTTATTAATCCACTCAGGTATTGATGGGCACTTGGGTTGATTCCACATCTTTGCAATTATGAATTGTGCTGCAATAAACATTGCAACAGGGCAAGAGTCTTTTTGATAAAATGACTTTTTTTCCTTTGGGTAAACACCCAATAATGGATTGGGTATTTACCCAATAAGGGATTGATAGATCAAATGGTAGGTCTACTTTTAGTTCTTTGAGTTATCTCCATACTATTTTCCATAGAGGTTGTACTAGTTTGCAGTCATATGAACAGTGTATAAGTGTTCCTTTCTCTCCGCATCCATGCCAACATCTGTTGTTTTGGGACTTTTTGATAAAGCCATACTTGCTGGAGTTAGATATCTCATTGTGGTTTTACATTTCCCTGATGATTACAGACATTGATCATTTTTTTCATATATTTATTGGCCATTAGTCTGTCATCTTTTGAAAAGCTTCTGTTCATGCCTTTTGCCCATTTTTTAACAATGTTGATTGATTTTTACTTGCTGATTTGCTTGATTTCTTTGTAGATTCTGGTTATTAGCTTTTTATCGGATATATAGCATGCAAATATTTTCTGTTATTTTATAGATTGTCTATTGACTCTATTGATTGTTTCCTTGGCTGTGCAGAAGCTTTTTAATTTAATCAGGTCCCATTTGTTTATTTTTGTGTTGCTGTGATTGCCTTTGGGGTCTTTTTCATAAATTCTTTGCTTAGGCTGATATCTATAAGAGTTTTTCCACCCTCTTCTAGAATTATTATAGTTTCTTGCCTTAGGCATAAGTCCATTATCCTTAGTGAATTAATTTTTGTGAGTGTTGAGAATTGTGGATCCTATTTCAGTCTTCTACATATGGCTATCCAATTTTCTCAGCACCATTTATTGAATTGGGATTCTTTTCTCCAGTATATGTTTTTGTCTGCTTTGTCAAAGATCAGATAGCAATATGAGGATGGTTTTATATCTGAGTTCTCTGTTCTGATTTATTGGTCTATGTCTCTGTTCTTGTGCCAGTATCATGCTGTTTTGGCTACTATGGTCTTGTAGTATAGCTTGAAGTCTGGTAAAGTGATGCCTCTTGATTTGTTCTTTTTGCTTAAGGTTGCTTTGGCTATTCAGGGTCTTTTCTGATTCCTTATAAAGCATAGAATTATTTTTTCAAGATCTGCAAAAAATGACTTGGGTATTTTAATGGGGATTGGATTGAATCGGTAGATTACTTTGGGTATAGACATTTTTTTTATTTCAGGATATTATGGGGGTACAAACATTTTGGTTACATGTTATGACTTTGCCACACCCAAACCATGATTTGAGGCATGTCCTTTCCCACCTACAATGCTCACCGTGTCCATTAGTTGTGAGTTTATCCACCCCTAACCCTCCAACCCCCAAAGAATATTACTACCATGTGAGCACCTTAGTGTTGATCAGTTAGTGCCAATTTGATGGAGAGTGAATGTGGTGCCTATTCTTCCATTCTTGCGATACGTCACTTCGGAGGATGGGCTCAAGCTCTATCCAGGAAAATAAAAGAGTTGCTACATCACCATTGTTTTTTGTAATTGAGTATCCATTGTATACATATACAATGTATCCATTTTATACATATACCATATTTTATTAATCCACTCTTAGATACATGGTATAATTTCTATTTTTTTAAATTTGTTGAGGTCTGATTTGTGGACCAGTATGTGATCAATTTTGGAGAAAGTTCCATGAGCTGATGAGAAGAATGTATATTCAGCTTTATTTAGGTGGAAAGTTCTGTAGAGGTCTGTCAGACCCTTTTGTTCTAGAGCTCTGTTTAAGTCCATTATTTCCTTGCTTATTTTCTGTTTAGAAGATCTGTCCAGTTCAGTCAGTGGGGTGTTGAAGTCCCCTGCTACTATGGTCTTATTGTTTATCATGCTATTTAGATCAGACAGTGTTTGCTTTATGTATCTGGGTGTTCCTGAATTGGGTGCATAAATATTAAGAATTGTTAAGTCTTCTTGTTGGATCTTTCCTTTCACTGTTATATAGTGGCCACCTTTGTCCTTTCTTTTGCTATTTTAAGCTTATGTTATCTGAAATAAGTATAACTACTCCTGCTTTCTTTTGGCTTCCATTTGCCTGGAGGATTATTTTCCATGCCTTGACGTTGAGCTTGAAAGCATCTTTGTGGATTAGATGCATTTCCTGTAGACAATGAATACTAGGCTTATGGATTTTTATCCACTTTGCCAGTCTGTGTCTCTTTAGAGAACAATTTAAGCCAATATTTGGGGTAGATTTCTTTTCATATTCTTGAGTGAATTCCTACTGTTTTGTTTTACTCCTTAAGGCATCATGGAGTCCAGGTTCTAGACTTTAACTCTTGAGTGATTTAACTTTGGAAGGTGTCTATTGCACTGTTTAGTGTGCAATGTGGGTTTGAGTACTTCCTGTAAGGCTGGTCGTCTTCGCAAATTCCATCAGTGATTGCTTGTCTGGGAAGGTCTCTATTTCTCCCTCATAGATGAAGCTTAATTTTGCCGGGTAGAGAATTCTAGGTTGGCCATTATTTTGTTTTAGAAGATTAAGGATAAGCACCCCGTCCCTTCTGGCTTGTAAAGTTTCAGTTGAGAAGTCTGCAGTTAGTCTGATAGGTTTTCCTTTGTAGGTTATTTGCTGTTTTTGCCTCAGTGCTCAAAGGATTACTTCTTTCATGTTTACTTTGGTTAGCCTAAGAACTACGTGATGTGGTGATTGCCTTTTCACATTGAGTTCCCCAGGAGTTTTGTGTGCTTCTTGTATTTGGATATCTAGATTTCTGGCCAGGCCAGGCATATTTTCCTCCAGTATTCCATGAAATAAGTTTTCCAGCCCTTGTGTACTTTCTTCTTCTCTCTCTTGGATGCCTATAATTCTTATATTTGGCTTCTTTACATAATCCCACATTTCTTGTATTTTTTGGTCTTATCTCTTGTTTCTGTGTTCCTTTTCTTCATCCAATTTGTTTAGCACATAGGCATTATCTTTAAGCTCTGAGATTCTTTCCTCTGCGTGATCCATTCTGTTCTTGAGGCTTTCCACTATGTTTTTTGGTTCCCTAAATGTGTCTTTCATTTCCAGAATTTCTGTTTGGTTTTTCCGTAGTATTTCAATTTCCTTAGAGAATTTTTCATTCATTTCCTGTATTGTTCTTGTGGCTTCTTTATGTTGGGTTTCTGTTTTCTCTTCAATTCCATTGAGTTTTCTTACAATCCATATTCAGAATTCTTTCTCTGTCAGTTTAATCATATTATGTAAGTTGGTATCTATTGATGGAGACCGAATGTTTTCTTTTGGGGGTGACTTTTCTCTCTGATCTTTCATGTTTCCTGTGTTCTTTTGCTGATTCTTTATCATCAGGCTACTTTGTTGAGAACTGGGAGTGCTGGGCCGATTTATGGCCTTATCTCCAAGTCCCCAAAGGGACATTTCTTGACAGTGCTGGGGAGATGTGCTCTGGTCCTCTATTGTCTTAGAGGTATTTTAGCCTGACGTGTGGTCTTCACCTCTTGCCAAAGGAGATTGGTGAGTTTGGACCCCTTGCTTAAGCTCCCAGGTGGTGAACCACTCTTGTGTGTGTGACTCCACTGCCCTCCAATAGTTTGAGATGGAAGGTACTTTGTTGGGCTATGAGGTTACCCTCTCTTTTGTTGCCTGTAGTTTGCATGGAGGGGTCAATTATCAAGGTTTTCCAATGCCTTTGTATTGAGCTCTAAACCCCCAAATGGGGTATACAAATCACCTGGTCTTTGGGAAATGTCTTTTCTCTTCCAAGGGTTATTTGAGCCCTGTTGTTGCCACTTTAGGTGGGGTAAGAAGAGCAACAGTTACCTACAAGCCTGAGAGCATATACTTCTGTGCTTACTTGAACTGCTGCTAGGGTAGAACTGCTAGTATGTGATTCAGGGCTCTTTTGCCACACTTGCGAGGCAGCTCCAGGTGGCGGGTGTCAGTTGGTGCAATTGCTAAGGACTCTGGCCAGGATTTTCCTTCACAGACCACAAGCCCCAAAGCTGGCAGCAGCCTGGGCACCAAGGGTGAGCCCTAGTGTTATGTTCTTATCAGATGATCAAAACCAACCCACTGGGGTGAATCAACAGTCAGCCTCCTTTTGCTTAGTTGGAAGGTCCCACAGATTCACGCCAGTCACACAGGGAAAGCGACTTTTCTCCCTTCTCCCTGCCTCCAAGGGCGGAGTCTGCCCTGCTGGGCTGGGGGAGGGGCATTGCCTGAGGTCTCTGCCTCTCAGTCCAGGAAACAGCTTCTCTCATTACTCCGCCCCTCCATGGGCGAGTTTTGTTCTGCTGGCTGGAACTACAAGCAGCGGGGTTGGGGGAGAAGCTCCGCCTGAGGCCACCAGGTGACTCAGCCCAGAAAGAAGCTTTTCTCTTTACTCCACCTCTTCAAGGGCGGGGTTTGTCCTGGCGGGGTTTGTCCTGCCACGTGAAAAGGCAAGTGGCTGGGTTGGGGGAGGAATGTTCAGAAAGTGGCTTATTTCGTTAGTCACCTCCTCCAAGGGTGGGGGCAGAGGCCCTGCCTGAGACCATTGCCTGGGCTTGCCCTACTGGGCTGGGGAAGGGGCGGTGCCCAGATCTGCAACGCGCCACAGCATTTTTAGGGTATGGACCCCCAAAATGGCGGCTGCCCACCCACAGAGAGCCAGCGCTGGAAGTGACTGCTGGAGGGGGGGGGGTGGGGGGGAGCAGCAGGTGCTGGGTTTGGCAGGTTGTCTCCACTGCTTCCCTGACTCACTGACTCACGTCAGCCCAGTAGCAGGGATCTGTACTCTCTGTCCCACCCTGCGCCAGCCGAATCTTCAGCGGTTTCCTAGGGCAGAGCCTCCCTTTTGTGGTTCATTTCCCTTGTTCTGGGCCCGGCGACTGCCAGAGGTGAGGTGCCTGTCTCCAAACTCCCTCCTGCAGACCTGGGAAGTGTCCACTCAGACCAATTCCTCCCCCCACCCAGTGCGGACCTAGCACAGAGCACTGGAGAGTTCAAAATATTTCCCGATATTGTCTCTTCTCCACATAGCCTGTCTTTCCATGCCCCAGCTCTGCACTGACTTCAGGCACTTTCCTGTCTGAGTGGATGTGGAGGTCGGTGGAGGAAGAGTCGTCCTCCTCTGGGTCAGATTACAGTGCCCCCGCCGGCTGGCAGGCATGGCCATCCCATGCTCCATTCCTTACTGTATCTAACACTCTCCAGGCTTTGCAGTTGATTCTCCAATTCACCTTTTTTTTTCCCCCAGTGCTGCTTGTCCCGCGCTGCTTCTCTGCAGATTCACGATGCTGTTCCTGTGGGAGAGCAATCCACTCGTGTAGCTGTCCGCATTCTTCACCTGCTACTCTGGGAGCAGAGAGCCAGGAAGTCACCACTAATCTGCCATTTTTCGGGCACAGACATTTTAACAATGTTGATTCTGCTGACCTGTGAGTATGATATGATTTTCCATTTGTTTACATCCTCTGTGATTTCCTTGGTACAAAATATATCTCAATAAATTTAAAACAATAGAAATTATATCATGTATCTTCTCAGACCACAGTGAAATAAAATTAGAAATCAATTCCAACAGAAACACTCAACACTACACAAAGTCGTGACAATTAAACAACCTACCCCTGAATTATTATTGGGTCAAGGAATGAATTAAGATGGAAATCAAAATATATTTTTAAGTAAATGACAAAGGGGACATAAGATATCAAAATCTTTGGGACACAGCAAATGTATTTCTCAGGGGAAAATCATAGCCTTAAATGCCTACATCCAAAAGACCAAAAGATCACAAATCAACAATCTAATTAATCATCTCAAGGAAGTGGAAAACGAAGAGCAAACCAATCCCAAACCCAGAAGATGAAAGAAATAACTAAGGTCAGAGCAGAACTAAATGAAATTGATAACAAAGGAATTATACAGAAGATTAATGAAACAAAAAGTTTGTTCCATGTTTCTTACCTTCTTTCTTCTGAGCAGACTCTCTGGATGGTTGGATCAATCTCCTCCACTGCTCTACCACTGCTGCTATTATAGAATGCATCAAAACACACTAGGCCAGCCTGGGCTCCCTAGGAAAGTGGGTGAGGTTGTATAAATGAAACCTGGTGAAAGAAAGAGCTATAGCTCCATGCTGCAATCATCTTCGGCATTGATTAATGAGTCCTTTACAGATTGGCTGATCAGGCCCTGTGTGGACAGCTGGCCTTTGCTCATCCCTGTATGATAAAGCCCAGCTCCTCAGTAGCACTAGCCCCAGCCTGTCACCTGCCAGCTCATTCTAATTTTCATTTAGACCCATCAACAGTGACATAGCCTCTCCCTTGGAAACTCAGGCTTCCTTATATTTTCTCAATGGGTAAATTCTTTGAGACTGAGAATACAGGAAAAATAACACCATTTGATTTATTTAGAATTAGAGTTAGAAAATTCTTGAGAGATTGTTTGGATCAGTGTTCTTATTTCACAGATGAGGCCCAGACAGGTGAGCTGACTTTCCTGAAGTCACATAGCTGTGGATGGCTGAGCTGGCGCTAGTCAATTGATCTCCTCACTTCAAGGCCAGAACTTTTCCCCTGCATTTTAATTGACAATCGTTTGGTAACACTCTGTAATTTTTTTTTTTTTTTTTTTTTTTAATTTTAGGGGCTGCAAAAACTTTTCTTAAATGCAATCAGGAATATAAGTTTGGAGCTTTTGAAACAGGGATGTGAAAGAGAAATTAGGCCTAGAAGGATCCAAGGATGGAAACATGAAGTTGGCAATCATGACAGCCAAAGAGGGTAGTGGAGATTCTTTTACTGGTCGGACCTGTCTGCTCATTGTCCGTGCACGATTGACTAAGTCTGCACTAAGGGTCAGAGGTGGGCCAGGGGTTAACAGAGTTGCCCCTCTCGCTGCTGCCTTAAAGATACACGAGTAGGGTTTGTATAGTAGGAGACCATTCAGACATGAACTAACTGTTCCTGCTTCACTTACAGCCTGGTATTCCCTCCTTAAAGCCTTGCTGATCATAAGATGGCAGATATCAATGTTAAAAGAGACCTTAGATATGTCCATGTTAAGATCAATGTGGAAAATCCTTCCAGATCATTTCAGATAGACAAATGCTTTAAACTTTGCTTGAACACCAGTGACAGGAAGCACATTACCTCAACAGACAGCCTGACCTGCAATTGGATAACTTAAGAGGAAGAAAGTACTACCTTTGTTTGTACAGTCATCTGCCTCTTCTAACATTTACCCACTGGTTCCCTCCAGGAAGTATAAGACTACCTTTTTGGACTTGTAAACTGATAAACTCATTTGATTTCCTTTACCCTGTAACCAGGCAAGATCATCTGTCCTTGAAATCATCAGCCCTTTCTCTGAATACCTTCATTAAACAAACATTTATTATACATTTACTGTATGCCCTGACTGCAAAAAGCTAAGAATACTGAGCAGATAAGAGACTGTCCTTGTTAGTTCATGATACAGATATTTAGAAAAACAATTATGGCACAATATAATCAGTGATGAGCATTATAAAATGGAAATTCAGATAAAGGAATGAACAAATATGCCTAACACAATATCTGGTGCATAGTAGCTTCTCGGTAAATATTTGTAGAAAAAAATACATTCCTGAGGTTAGCAGTAAAGGGAGGGTGAGAAAGGAAGCTTTGGAGATGAGTTGTCATTTGAATTAAGCCTTTGAAAACTAAGTACTTATGACCTATGCCAATTGAGAGGTTCTAAAGTGGATTCAATTTTCCCTTTTTAGCGTAGTTGGATCTTGGAAATAATGAAGGCAGACTTGGTGGATTTTCAAGGCAGGAACCACATCCCCTTCTGGTTTTCTATATTCCCAGTGGAGCTGCTGCCAGAAGTGGTCCCTCTTTGCTCTCCTCGGTTCAGGACTTTGCCATCCCTACCTCCCTAGCACACCCACCTCGCTCAGTCCATCCCTATCACCCACCCAGTGTGCACATCTTTGGGAGGAAACAAAAAGCAGCATCTTCCCTCCAGAAGTGTGGTCCACAGCACCAAGCCCACGTGTAATTATGAATCTTCTGGCCTTTCTCCTCTACACACACTCTCTATAACCACAGATTAAACATAAGATCCTGGGAGAGGACAAGGAGACAAGAAAGACAAATATAAAACCAGGCTTCAGGAGCAAGAAATGTCCATTTGTTCACACATGCACACAGACACACATAAGCACACACACATCTGTACACATAATCAGAGGCAGTGTGGTGCAGTGAAAAAACTGTGTTGAACCCTGCCTCTGCCACTTACTACCTGCGTGACTCAATGTGATCGCTTCATGTTCTTAAGCCTCAGTTTTCCCACTTGTAAAAGGGTAAAGGGAGTTCCCATCCCACAGAGCTGTGGTGAGGATTATCTATGAGAATGTATGTAAAATGCCCTTTCTCCTCCAGGGTAGAGGAGGCTTGCTTTCATCTCTCAAAATCTGTTGCCTAGTGGAGTGGAGTGAATGTCCCTTTCACTGTGGATTTGCCATTATAAGAAAACCCTTTCCCACTAAGGTGCTACCAGGCCATCTTTCTATCAGAAATTTGCCCAATAGAAAAAAGGCCACCAGTTAACGTCTCAGTTTATGACCTCAAAGGACTCTTTTGCAAACCACCTCAGACTTCCTCATAAATATTGCACCGGCTGTTTTCTGAGAGTTTGCTATTTGAGTTCAAGGCTAAGTCTTGTTTATCCTTATATCACTTTAAGTGTCCTGCATTTGCAAAGTGTTTTCACATAGCAGGTGAAGGTCAATGTGATGTGGGAGAAGGGGACAGGCTTCCACGGCATGTGCATTTTGAGTTCAAATACAGATTCCATCACTTGCCAAATCTGGGAGGCAACTTAACCTCCCAAACTATCGTTTTTTCATCAATCAAATGAGAAAAAAATATCCTCCTCGCCAGTGTGTTAGGGTGTTAACTACAATACATTAGCAAAGAACTTACAGCAATGCCAGCATCTCATTTAGACTGTCTTGTGTGTGTGTGTGTGCACGTGTGTGTGTGTGTGTGTGTGTGTCCGTATTTAACTTAGCCCTTTTTGTTTTGTCCTCTGAGATGAAAGGAGGCCTCGAGATGTTTTCTTTCTCTTTTTGATCTTCTCTTTGATCTTCAGTCACTCTCTGACCTGGGGGAGGTGGACATAATGAGAAGAGCCACCAACGGAGTGTTTTTGGAAAAGTTAACTATTTTTTCTGAGGCTGTGATTCCTTATCTACAGAACTGTGGTACACATGGAAACTTCACCGTGTTGCCATGAGAATTAAATGAGATGGTATCTGTGCAGTGCCTTGCTCAGAGCAGGTGCTTAATTAATGGTAGTAATGGTTATTAATGCTATCATTAAATGCATCTAACCGTATGAACTCACCTCTTTCCTGATACAAGTTCAGAATTATTGGTTTGCATGAGAAATAATATCACTATCCTATTAAAAACTTCTCTGCATTAGGTTGCCAAAAAGCTACCCCCCGCCCCTGCACACACACAACTAATTTGGGGTTTTTGCTTATTGGTGCAAGATCCAACCAAATACCTTCTATTCTCTTGTGCTGATTATGTTCGTTTGTGAGCCCCTGCTAATGAATTAAGTTTATGCTTAAGGGCAAAACAAATGAAGAAATTATTTCTAATTCAGTATCAGAATCTAAAAAGATTTAACAAGTATCCTACTGTTTCCTGAATAAATCCTCTGAAAAATAGAGAAAAAAAGGGGGAAATCCCCTTGAATGGGTCTCCCCTAGGGTTTCCACTTAGCTATAGCATTTGGGAATGACACTTTGTCCTTCTGGTTTCATCCTGAAAGCAGTGGTATTAATACTAACACTAATGAAATAACAAATGTCACTACTTCCACCATACCAGCATGTCTAAAATTTATGTAAAATTAGTCACTTTTTAAAATTTATGAATCTTATTGGGAGGGATACAGCTACAGTGATTAAATCAGTTGTTATCATGTATGGCTTGAAATCAAAATTAATCAACCAATCACGTAATAGTCATGACTATTGTTCCCTTTCCTTCTTCCTCCCTCCCTCCCATCTTTGGCTAGGTTCCTTCTTTTCTTCCTTTTTTCCTTCTCTCTCTTCCTGTTGTCTCCTTCTCTCTCTCCCTCCTATCCCCTTCTCTCTTTTTACCTCTCCCCTTCATGCCTTCCATCCTATTTTCCTTCCTCTTTTCCTCCCTTCTGTTTCTTCTCTCTGTTCCTTCCCTCCCTTCCTTCCCTACTGTTGCTTCCATCTTCCTTCCTTCCTTATTTACTTTATTCCTTTAAAATATGTTCTGAGTGTGAACATATTCCAGCTACTGTGTAAGATTGTTGGAAATTTCGATATACCACAAACCTCATATTGAAACTTTGCTCAGTGCTTTGCAGAGTACAAAGAATTTTGGCTCCTTCGTTTCAAGAGTGAAAGAGATCTCTGTAGGACGGCCCAATTATCTTTTTTTTTCATATGAGAAAAGTGAAGCTCAGACAGTTTGACTGACTTGTCTAATAAGAATGTGACAGGGCAATTAAGCCGTGCCCTTTATCAAAAGGGTGAAAAGGAGAAGTGGGAAAATTCTGCATTTAAAAACATTCCTGCAGAGAAAAAAGAGATCTCTTTGATTGAAACAGGTACAATACTTTCTTCCTAAGAGTTACCCTCCTCCTTAGTATTTAAAATGGGTTGCTTGATTTCTTAAAAATAATAAGTGTGACATGAAGATGATCCCAGAAATAACAGAATTCTCCTAGTGAGAGGGTGTGCACTGTGGGGGTGGCTGGCAGATTTACCAGTGTATTCTTTCCACTTTTGAGGCCGCACAATCTGTCTCCCTAATGCAGTATAATTACCATCTAAAGTGACACAGTGCATGAAGCATCTTGGCATGGAGGCAGAGTTTATTGTGTTCTGGACATATTTACAATCATATAAGTTAGATGCTATCATGCAACCAGTCTAAATTCTAATTTCTAATCCCCACTTAGAATGTGTTTAAAATATTATCTTCAGCACAAAGGATACAGGTGATTTTGAGAACACTTATCACTTATCCGTTGACATGGCAGCAAATCTCTCTTTCCTCATGGCTGGCAGAATCCTGATTTTGCTCAGGGACAATCCTATGCTCATGGGCTTCAGTGGCCTCAAAGACTAGATCGTCTCTTCAATAGTTTTTATTGACTATGATGCTTCAAACATGGGATTTATAGCTATAGTGAAATAAACTCTCTGCTATCTGAGGAAAAACAGCCTCTGCCAACCAATGTTTTTACTCAATTATTCACTGAAAATATTACTGAGGGCTTACTATGTGCCAGGCATATACTAGGACCTGAGGATGAAAGGACGAATAAGACCAATCTCCAAGCTTGAGGAGCTTACTATTGGTAAAACAGAAAAAAGGCAAAGGGCACTTATAGTACAGAGATAGTAGTGTCATAATGTACACACAGTCATACACACACACACACACACACACACACAGATGCTCCTTGACTTATGATGGGGTTATGTCCTAACAAACCCATCATAAGTTGAAAATATCATAAGTCAAAAATGCATTTAATCCACCTAAACTACTGAACATTATAGCTTAGCCTAGCCTCCCTTAAATGTGCTCAGAACACTTACATTAGCCTACAATGGAGCAGAATCATCTGGCAACACAGTACACTGTAAAATATTGGTTGTTTAGCCTTGTGATCATGCATCTGACCGGAAGCTATGGCTCGCTGCTGCTGCCCAGCAGCATGAGAGAGTATTGTGCTGCATATTTCTAGCCCAGGGACTGATAGAAATTCAAACTATGATTCCCATTTAATGTGTATCACTTTTGCACCATCATAAAGTAAAAAAAAAATTTAAGTCAAACCATCATAAGTTAGAGACTACTAGTAGTTATATGTATATGTATATGTATATAAATATGTTAAAAGGGGTACTTAACCTGGCCTCAGAGTTTAAGAAAAGATTCCCGAAGAAGGTAATGTCTAAGCTGAGAAATGAGAGACAATTATTGGGATAGCAAATAGGTATCATCTTTTGTGTCAACTTCTATCAATTAGTAGTTGTCCTAAAAATATGGTATTAAAAAGGAATCTAGTATTTCTAGATATTGTTCTTCCTAATGAGATAGACTAACAAGAACTAGATTTGGCTTATTAACTAAAAAACTAAAAAAAAAAAAAGACTAAAAAACTAAAAAAAAAGTCTGTTAGGTCCATTTTTTCTAGAGTCCCATTTAAGTCCAGTGTTTGTTGATCTTCTGCCTTGATGATTTGTCTAGCTCTATCAGTGGAGTGTTGAAGTCCCCACTATTATGATGTTGCTGCTTATTTATTTGCTTGGTTCTAATACAGTTTGCTTTATGAATATGGGAGCTTCTGTGTTGGGTGTATTTAGGTTTGTTATATCTTCTTTTGGAATTGATTCCTTTATCATTATATAATGACCATCTTTGTCGTTTTTTTACTGCTGATTTAAAGTCTGTTTTATCTGATATAAGCATAACAGTTTGGGTTTCCATTTACATGGAATATCTTTTTCCACCCCTTTACCTTGAGTCTATGAGAATCTTTATTATTACTTTTTGTGCTCCACCACAGCCAAGGTGGGTGGAGGAGTGAGGCTGGGTATGGGTGGATTGGGTGAGCCTGTGTTCAGGCTCCACAAAGGCAGGCACAAGAGCTACCTTGGCAGAGATCCAGTGTCAGCTCCCAGGCGGCTGGGGAAAGCCACCAGAGAGGGGCTTAAGCTGCCTCACCAAGCCAAAAAGTCTGCTTGTTGGGGAGGGACAGTCTGAGACACAGTCTGGCAGATGGGAGTGGGTTTTGCTCTTCTCCCTTTTCCCTTGCCCCGTGGATCTCCTTCTGACATCTGGCCACAGGCAGCACCCCAAACTAGCTGAGTACACCAGCAATGGCACTGCAGGATGGAAGCTTCCCTGCCCAGGATCCTGCCCCAGACTGAAACTGCAGCCTTCCTGTGGGAGGAAGGGTGTTCCATGAGTGCACCATGGCTTGGACCCACACCGCACTCTCTTTTTAATTCTACCTGCATGATCTCCCTCTCTTCCCAATATTAGTTCACAATTCTTCCCTCCATGCCCCAGAACAACATGATCAAGTCCTGGGAGTATGGGATCCAGCCTGTGGGTCTGTACTCTGATCCCTCAAGGTTAGTCCCTGACCATGCCAAGGAGAACTGTGCTGGTCCCAACTTGCCCCTGGAGTGCTCAAGCAGGTTTAATGTCCCTCTGCTTCAGGGTATGCCTTGCTCTGCTGGGGCAGCCCGGCAGGCAGCACCGGGGAGGGCTGGCGTGCAAGTTGCCAATTGTGAGAATTTTTGATGCATTTTATTTTATTCCAAGATAGCAGTCAGTACATGGTAAATTTTTAAATAAAATAAACATGTCAAAATGCTCTAGTGTTCTTAATATTCAGGATAAGAAAAAGCTCACCACATTAATTAAGGCACTGTTGTTTCTGAATAACATGAGTCAGTAGGATGAGTACTTCGTTGTCTGCCAACAGATTGTCAATTTGAAACTTCTCAAACATTCCATTGCAGCTGTGAATCAACATAGGTTTATTGTTTAGGATTTAAAAACTCACAAACTGCAAATTTTCCTTTGAGTCTAAAAAATTATTCATCCTGCACATTACTGTGTGACAGGCACAGTGCTAGGCACTGAAGTCACAAACATGAGAATAACAAAGTTCCTACCATTTGGGAAAAATGAGACTGTGATTAATTAATAGTAAGTATGTGGGCCTGATCTTCTTTTTAGTTTCCACAAAATTTAATGTGCTCTGTTGAACACCAATTTAATGGAATTAGAAATTCTGTTTGAAGCCTGAAATTTCCATAGAGTTCCCAGTTTATTCACCAAGGGAGTGTTCACTCATGTTAAGAGAAAATGGAATGTGGTCTGAGATTGAATTTTGCATCCTAATGACATTGTCTTAAGTACAAAACCCCTTCTGTGAGGTCAAGATTAGAACAATCAGGGGGAAAGAACAATTTTTCTTACAAGAGAAAGCTCTAGGCCTGTAGGTCTGCTTAATAACAGTGCTTTGATCTTTCTCATTTTGCTAATCTGTAAATCCAATCACACTTGCAGTTGAGCACACAGATCTCATTCCCTCTTATGAGCGAGGCATCCCTCTGAACTGCTATATGGCCATGCAGAATCTCACCCTGAGAGAATTCATGTTAAATCTCATGACTCAGACTATTTGTTAGGAAATGCATTTTAATCTTAAAAGGAGAGAGGAAAAAATATGATCAGCATTGTAAATGTTGGGAACAATTTTGATTGGCCATTAGAACAGTAAATCAGACACCATTTTCTAACAGCATATTTATTCAGTATAGTTATGTGTACATGTGTATTAGAATTTCCACCAGAAAACAAGTGTAACAAATTTATCCCACTATATTAGGGTTATAAAGGCTTTCAGAATTATAGCAGAACAGAAATATAGCATCTAAAATGAAAAATACAAACATCATTGGATTAGATTTCCAATGACTTACTAAGAAAATATTATTCAATGAATGATTAGCTATTTTAAAAAACCCATATTACTATATTAGTTCTTATTAAAAAAGACTCTTGCCTGTGAATAAAAACTTTAAAGGTTAGAAAGTTTGAAAGATAAAAATGTCAAAAAATGCCCATAGTACACTTTTTTAAATAATCTTGGAATAGAGAAGAAAGGAAACGAAAAGTTAGAACTATGATGGAAATGATGGAAATTATTGTCTATGTGAATTTTTTAAAGTCAAATAAAACAACAGACTAGATAAAAATAAATTAAACCTTGGTGTAAAAAAATATCAGTCATATTTGCAACATGTGTTGAAGAACTAATCACTGTATTCTATTTCAAAAATCTTACAAATCAATAAGAAAAAGGCAAACCAGTTTAAAAGAAATAGCAAAGGGGCAAAGATTAAGAATTGGCAGTTTATATAGAAAGAAATACAAGTACCTCATAAACAAATGAAAACATTCCATTTTAGTTATGGTAAAAGAAATACAAATTAAAATATTAAGATTCTGTGTTTCATGTATCAAATCAGAAAAATTTTAAGGTTGATAATACATAGTGTTGGGAAGGGTGTAAAGAAATGAGCACAGTTTGTGGGAGTGTAAATTGAGAAACTCTTTGGAAGAAAACCCAGTGATATTGACCAAAATGTTAAAATATACATAGTTGTTTAATCTAGCAATCTTTGTTTTAGAAATTTACACAGTCATGTCTATATACACACAAAAATATACTCAAAAATCTATCAATATAATTAACTTAAGGAGAATAAAATTTAAAAAATTATATAACCATTTCAAAAGAAG
Organism: Eulemur rufifrons; assembly: GCF_041146395.1. NCBI lineage: Eukaryota > Metazoa > Chordata > Mammalia > Primates > Lemuridae > Eulemur > Eulemur rufifrons. Next base: position 41,767,391 of record NC_090988.1, read on the forward strand.
TTTATAAAAGGCAAAATTCCATATTCATTTATGAAAAAATTCTCAGCACACTAGGAGTAGAAGTAAACTTATAAACTGATAAAAGGCATCTACCAAAAACCCACAGCAAATATCATGCTTAGTGACAAAAGACTGGATGCTTTCCTATTAAGACTGGGAACAAAACAAGGATGTTTACTCTCACTATGCTCATTCAACATTGTATTAGAGATTGTAGCTAATAGTAATTAGGCAAGAAAAAGAAATAAAGGCACAATGATCACAAAGGATGAGTAAAACAATTTTTATTCACAAACTACATAACTGTGTATGTAAAATATTCTAAGGAATCCCCACAAAAATCCCTATCAGAATTAATGTGTATTTAGAAAGGTCATTAGGCATAAGAGTAATAAACATATAAATTATATTTAAAAATATATATCCATATAAATCTAAGTATGAATATATATTGTCAGTGAACTATTATAAAACAAAATTTTTAAAATATTATTTTTGATAGCATCACAACATGCAAAATACTTAAAGACAAACCTAGGAAAATACAGACAACACCATTACACTGAAAACAGTAAGATATTGCTGAGGAGAATTAAAGAGAACCTAAATAAATGGAAAAACATGCTGCATTTACAGATTAGAATATTTAGTACAGGTATTGTTAATAAGTGACTTCTATCCAAACTTGTGTTTAGATTGAAAACAATCCTAATGAAAACCCCAACAAACATTTTTAATAGAAATTAACAAGTTCTTTTGGTAAAATTTACGTGACAATACAAACAATCTAGAAAGACCAAAACAATATTAGAAAAAAAGAACAAAATTGGAGGACTTATACTACCTGGTTTCACATCTCTCTATAATTCTACAATAATCAAGAGAGTATAGTAGTATAAAATTAGATTAAAATTAATCAATGGATCAAAAATAAGAGTCTGGAAATATACCCCACATATACAGTTAATCTGTTTTCTCTGGAATGCTGGCTATGTCTTTTTAGGAAGAGTGTGTATATATACAAAAGAGCCTATTTAAAATACCGGCATTTTAGTTTTCATTCTGTCACTTGCCAGCCGTGTAAACTCTCTTCTGAACCTTAATTTCTTTCTTTGTAAGATGGAGATATTAATACTCATTCTTTTCTGCTCCCAAACTTAAGGTAATATCAAAGAGAGTAATTAAATTATTCATACATCTTCTCCCACAGTCCAATCTCTGAACTTCCCTTCGTTAGAGGCTTTGTTGTGCCCTCTCCTTCTTTAGTATAAATTTTCTTAGCATACCTTGAGGTAAAAAAGAAAAAAAAATCAGCCAAACACAATAATATTAATATATTCAATGTAGCAAGTGATTCTAGATACTACATAGACCACTCCAAATTCTGTAGTATTAAAACAGTTTGGACTGACCATGAGTTGAAAGGCTTTCCTGACTGATTATGATTATTAATGATTCCAAAGTCCTTTTTGTGATAGAATGATGCTTTTAAGGTTCATAGTCTAAGTACATACAGTTCCAGTGATTATGTTATCCTGGAATGATTTACTGTGTAAGTTGACAGTGTGGGGTTTGTTCCTGTTTAGAATCTCTGACCGTATATGCCCTGTTCATTAGCATCGTTGCATTGGGGTAGAGAGGAAGGAATGCTTTAGCAGCCTTAGGAAATATGCTTCCATGTGCTTTCCAGCTGATGTTTACAGGCTGTTGGTGATGAAACTTGAGTGAGGTTAGTGAAGGGATAAAATTCTTTACAGAAAAGATTATACCTTCATTGTTGAATGTTGAGCTCCAAATTTCCCAAAACAATTCTGGAAAAGAAAATGAGAGCCCATGAATTTATGTGGAATCAGTGAATAAAATAGGCTTTGCATGTTAATTCAGTAGGCATTTATTGAGACCATATTATGTGCCAGCCCTGTGTAAGACTAAGAAAAGCACAGCTACGTAAGACAAAAGTATTGCTCTGGACTGAGTCTACAGTGGTTTTCAGCCCTCAGTGCACATTAATCACTTGTGTAACAGAGGGAATGGCCTGGAAAAAAATGGCAAAAATATTTTCTGTCTTTTTAAAACATCCTCCACTCCTTTTTGAGAACTAAAACCTGCATCCCTTCCTGAGGCCAGTGGTTGGGAAGGGCAGGGTCAATCTTTTGTTATTTGTGCCAAAGGAGATGGCTTAGCCGGACCTTAGGTCCCTGGTGGAGGTCAGAGAATTGTCTTCAGCAGAGGTGGGAAGATCCGAATCATCAACTACAGTTGAACGGTAATTGCCTGAAGCTGAGAACCCAGCTTTTAAAAGCTCTGTATTTCTGCTTATTTTTAGGACAATGGCATTTCAGACAGGAGAGTCTCCATCCTCCTCGAAGTAATAAAATTTCTCTTTCCTTCGTCTCAAAACTTGAGGATAAGTGGCCGAGCTTTCGGTAACACTTGGGAAGTGTTTAATAAATGTTTATGAAGAGGACACACTCTAGGCCAATTAAATCCTCATTTCTGGGAGTGAGGCTTAAGTATCTGTAATTTTCAAAGCACCTCTGTTGATTATAAGTGTAGCCAGAGGAAGCAGAACTAGGCTCCTCCCAAGAAAGCGATGATTTAGTTGATGTTGGATGTAGGGGAAAATTATGCATAAAGTTTGAGAATCCAGAAGAGTTAGTTAAAAGTGAAAATGAGTGTTCCAGAGAGCACAGCTTAAAGGCTTTGGATTGGAATCAATAGGGAAAGAAAATAGGTGCAAAACATGCTTGAGAGAAAACAATAAAGGGGAAAAACCAGTGTTTTTTTCTTTCTTTTTTTTTTTTAATTTTTTTTTAGACAATTTCTAAGCCTGTGAAGATGAATATTAAAAAAGAGAACAATACCATTTTCAGGCATTTCCTTAAATGTAAACTTGTTGCTGCTGTTTTCTGAGTAAGCTTATAGGTTTTATACATATGTTCTCACCAAAATAATAAATATGTCAAGTTTTAGTCTGAAACTGTCGGTTCTTGGCGCGCTCATGGCTGAAGAATAACCTGACACACCAAAGTTAGGCAAGCACAAAAATGAGGTTTATTGAGAGAAAGATAGGATTACAGGGAGAGAGCAAGATATGGGCTTACAGAGCATGGTACATATGCCACAGGTGACGATTGGACCCATTGTAGCAGCAAAGTGAGAGGCAAAGGAAGGGCGCAAAAAGAGAGAAGGAGGTTAGGGTCTGAGGGGTCTTGGGAAGCCTATGGAGTTTCAGCTCATCTCTGTCGATTTCTGCACGATGGGAGGGTTAGCCAAGGAGAGTTACTGCCATAGACTTCAGGACCTTGGCACATGCAGTCTTCTTCCTCTACCTAGCTGTAGTTCAGTCCCACTTCTTAGCTCCTTTTTAACATGTAACTTAAACTTAGTTTTTCTTTCAGATGTTGTAACTGGCCCCAGGAATAAATTTCAATGACTCCTATTTTTTTTTTAAATAATCATCCCCTTAACTACTTGACTTTTTGTTTCCCAGAAATGATGGATTTTCTGCAAAACAAAGGAGCTAAGATTCTGAAGGCCTCTGGGCAGATTTACTGATGCCAATATTCTCCATCTCCCACAACCTGTGTTCAATGCATGTAGCCCCTTGTTACTTATACCATGACCTGCCCCAAGGCATGTGACCTCTCCTTTAAAAGTCCATGATCTCATTATTAAGAGAATTTGAGGAAGCTTCTCCCCTTCTCCTGATGTCTGTTGTATTAAAAAATTCCTTTCTACCTTGGCAATCTTCATTGTCACAATAATTGGATGTTTGTGGGATGAGTAACTGAACCTAGACCGAGACCCATTGTGGTTTCGACAATATCAGTTCAATTTTCCTGTCTTCAGGTAGGCAATCCCTGATCTGCCTGACCAGAGAAATTATTCTATCATGCCATGCCAATCTCTTCATACCCCTTCTTCATATCTCTATCACTATTGTAATTCAACTTTTATTTTTAGGATCTTTTTTTTTTTTCTTTATTGTTACATGTCTTTCTGCATAGGTTGTAAGCTTCATGGTGCAAGGAGCTCTTCTGTTTTGCTCACCATAGTATCTCCAGTCTGTAGCTCAATGTCTGGTTCAAAGGAGGAACCCAATAAATATTTGTTGAATGAATGAATGGTGGGGTGACTATGGGGAGATAGGGAAGGAGTAAAAAGAGAAAGACAAGCTGACTGCCTATAGCAGAGGTAGAGCTATTGAGATTTTGCCAAGGATAGAGTTTTGCTTTGGCACCGTTTTCAAATAATCACTGTTTAGAAGGAAGCCTGAGCAAACCATGTGCTAATTTCATGACTTAGGGCAGTTGTATCCTACTTACACTTTTCTCACCTTAAGAGGTTGGGATGGAGAGATTATGCTCTGGTGTCCCAAGAAAGATGCCATTACTGAACTCATGGGAAAATCTAAGTTCCCTGGGTAATTTAATCTAATTTGCCTTTAGGACATTGGGTTAGAGAGGAATAATGATGTCCCTTCCCTGAAGCTTCTTGTCCAGAAACTTTCCTTCCAATTCATGGAACCCACATAACAATTACGATATAACGAGTTTTTCTAGATATACTAATAATAGCAAAAAGTCATGCATAGCACTATATAGTTTATATAAAAGTTTACAGCTTCTCTCTCTTTTGATTATTTCAAAACCATGAAATAGCCATTATTAAGAAATGGAAACAGCTTAGGGAAGTTAAGTGTTTGCCAAAATCACTTAGCTAGTATAGTAAATGGCATTTTCCAGACTTGTCCCAGACAGCATCCAGCGCCTCCCAGCCCACTTCATGCCTTTGATCCGTATTTGAAAGGCATTCCTTTTCAGTTCATTAGAAACAGAGCGCTAGAAGCTCATGTCATCTTATAGTCAGAAAGAATCTTGGGCACTGCACCTCCCATCTCTGCACCCAGTGCTGTAATCATAATCCCCTTTACTGCATTCATAAGTAGACATCCAGCTTTACTTTAATATGCACAGCAATGGGCATTTTGTTATTTCCTCAGGCAGCCTATTTTGCTATCAGAGGGCCTAATTATTATCTGTCTCCACATGGAAGTCTAGTATTAGCAAATGTGCCCTGGTAACCTAAGTCCCGCCTAAGTATTCGTGACAGTGATGCCACTCCTGAGAGTATTTGCATTTAAAAAAGTCCTGCAGAAGCTCTAGAAGTGTGATAGCAGGCATCAACAGAGATTACGTTCAGATCATACTGCCCTCTGTGGAGCCTCTTGGTCCTTACTACATGAGGAACTCCTAGTCAGTTTGTGGCCATATCCTTGGCATCTTTTCCACTGTGCTGTCTTAGTTACACTCTCACTGCATTTGATTACAGTAAGAGGAATTATGGTGAAGGCCCCTTCAAAAATCTGAAAGCATAGTTGTGAATTAGAGAAACTGACATCCTCTCATTCCACTTCACAAAAAAAAAAAAAAAAAAAAGGCAGCAAGGCAAGATTCCGACAATGTACATTTAAAAAACCTTGGAATTAATACAACACATTTTATTCATTGATTTAGTCCTTCAACTAATATTTATGAAGCACCTAACATGTGCCAAGTATTAAATGCAGTGCTGAAAATATAATGATGAAGAAAACCAGACATTCCCCTGATGTTGTGGAATCCACAGTCTAGAAGGAGAGCAGACATTAATTTTAAAAAGCAAAAGCAAATGTGAAATTGAATCTGGTATTTGTACTGCCAGTGATTTTGTATATTGAGGAGATTCGGAGAAAGTGACTGAGGAGATCCTTGGTCTAGAATCTGCGGGAGACTAGAAGCACATGAGAGAACCAGTAGAGGGCGAGCCTGAGGGAAAGGTTTTCCCTATACATGGAGCAGGATTTGCAGATGCCCTGTGGTTGACGGGACATGTTACATTTGAGGAACGGTAGAAGGGTAGTGCATTTGAAGAACAGAGACTGAGTGAGATCATATTGCCTGATGAAGACTTTCCCTGCTTAAAATCAGATGTTCGTATCATCTTCTTCCAATTTTTACGGTTTCTACAATGTGCTAAGTTGGTGCTTTTGGAGGTTATTAGTTTATCCAGTTGAATAATTGGAATATTTCTCTTTTTATTTCTGCGAAATATAACATAAACCCATTAAAAATTTAAAGATGATGCAATCCTGAGATGGAAAATAGATATTGTTAATGAGAAAAAACCCAAACTCTGTAAAATAATTTAAAGAGGTTTATTCTGAGCCAAATGTGTATGACTGGCCAGAAGCACATGGCCTCAAGATGTCCTGAGAAAATGTGCCCATGGTAGTGTTTAGTTTTATACATTCATGGAGACAGGAATTACATGTAAGACCCTAAGTCAATATATGGAGGATGTATATTGGTTTGGCCCCAAAAGACAGGACATCTCAAACTGGAGGTGTACAGTTTATAGGTGGGATTAAAGATTCTTTGATTTGTAAGTGGTTAAAGAATGAAGCTTTGTCTTAATGTTTGGAATGTTTTAACTTAAATAAGGATTCTGTTAACTGGAGACATGCCACCAGACATTTACCAAAACTCAAGTGATCTTTTAAGTAAATTGATGGCCTTGAGGTGGTGGTTTAAGATTTGTCTATGTGTGGCCTTAGGCCTGTTAATGGTTTAGCATCTTATTGTTACAAAGAATATCTCCAAAAAGCAAGCGGGGCATAATGAGGAGTGTCTGTCCTCCCTTCTTGTGGCCAGCAACTCAGCTTTAGGGGTTTTCTGGGGTCCCATTGGCCAAGTGGGGTTCACTCAGTAGGCTGGGGGGCTTAAGATTTTATTTTAGTTCACGACATTATTTCTAATGCCAGTCTGTATAGATTCATGGTGACTGCCTATAATCATATCATGACAGGGATTTTGAATCATATCTTTGATTAATTCCATTATCTCCTCCTGTGGTCAGCTCTAACTCAATTCTAGTGTTCTGACCATTCTGCTTGCCTGTCTTTGTCTTGGAAAGTAAGAAAAGCTATTTTCTTCTGGAGCTGAAAAGTACATTGAGCATTAAAAATGGAAGAGGAGACTATTGATTTCATTTACCCTCGCATGGTGATTTTGCCTTTGGATGAATTCTAGAGCTATTCCTTCTTTCTCAGCTCTTAAAAACAATTTTATATAGAGTGGTGTTTTGCAAAGCCATGCAAGATTTAGGCAAATATGTATATTTGCTGTAGGAATTTGGGGGAAAATCCTTCCATTTATCAATATTTCTGCTGCTTTTAAGTTTCATTAAAAGAAGACAACAATAAACCTATAAAGGATATAAAAATACTTTTCTTAACATTATTCAATATTAACTCTAAGACCTTTAGGTTTTTAAGATCTGAGAAATATGGCAGCAGAACCTCATTTCACATATTGCGTACTGCCCAAGAAGATAAAATATTTAGAAGCTAGGGATTGTTGAAGGCATGAAAAATGCCAGTGTTTGCAAAAGCTACAATAATAAAATATTAACAATATCCTCAGATGAGATATTAATAAAAGTATCAGCAGGTAGGGCTTTGGGGCCAGGTCTATAGGCATATTGGCTACTTTGTGATTTTAGATGTATGGGAGAGGGTATACCACGAAGGGTGCAGAGTTTTATTAATGGTTCACATTGCTTTTGAGGTAAATTTGAAGAATTATTTTAAATGCATATTTACATTTTTCATCCTATTTACTTTAAAAGAAACTATTGTACCAATTGATGAGAAAAATATAGACGTCCTTAGTTGTTTACACTTAAAAGGCAAAAGATTAATAAGATTGCCTTCAAGTAAAAGATATATATGGAGTCTTCGTACAAGCAACTGAACTATTAATGAATCACCCCAGTGCCTAAAACAGTTCGAATAGGATAAAACTAACCTGAATGCAGAGTGGAGGAAGATCTGAGCTCTTCTGAGTGCCAAATATATGCTGGGCTCCTTTCTCCATACTTCACAGATATTAGGCTCTTTAAATTCACAAAGAAAGTGAACATAGGTAAGATCAGCCTGTATCACACAGGAGGAAATTGAGCGTTGGTAGGATAACTTGCACAACATGCACATTTGGGGTTTGGACCCATGTCTCTCTGACTTAGAGGTGCCGTCTCTGTTTTTCTCTGCCTAGAAATATTGGTCTAAAGGAAAATCAGTTCTCTATTTTTTCTGCTCCCTAGCTCAACACTCACCGGAGACAGTTGCTTTGGAGACTTTTCAGCAGCCATGTTTTGAGATTAATGGAAAGTTGGAGTTTCTAACTCTCTGCTGTCATAACTCTCAGCAGAGAACAATGTATTTGATGTAATGTGTCTGCACCCAATTTGAAACAGTTTCTTTCTCCTAGATATATTGACCTAGATTCCAGCAAACACTGTCTCTCCCAATTTTAAATCACATGTTTCATATGCCCATAATGTACCTTTTGGCACAGACATCTTGTGATCTAGAATGTGAGGGATTCTTACCATAGATGGCTGGAGAGAGGTTTAATGGCCGCTTGTCATGGGCTCATTGTAAATGTAGGGGTGGAAATGGAAGGTCAGGGAGGTTGGGACTCTGCTGTGGTCATGGGGCTGGTGAATGGTTGCAGCAGGATTTTTAATTCAGCTTTGACTTTTATCTCTCATTCCCGTTACCAGTTACTAATGAGTAGAATTCAATTTTATACCTTGTTGTACCTTCCCCAGTACATGGTACAGTTTTGGTTACATGGTTCCTATCCAAATAAATAACATTTTTTTAAAGGCATCTGAGTTATTAACTGGCTCAAAATAAGTAGGCTTAAATCAATTGAAGGAATAGGGGAAGAAAATAAAACATACAAAGGCACAAGGATATGTGAAGGAATAGTATGTTCAAGAAATGTTCCTTTTGAAGACTTGGTTTGTACTCTTATTTATAGCATTCATCACAATCTGCTCTACATTTTTAATAATAATTTTATCTTCTCAACTAGATTGTGTCAATGAGACATGGTCTGTGTCTCATTTCTGTGTGGCCCAGCGGCCAGCACAAAGTAGGATCTAAAACTGTAGTTACTGCATGGAATGGAATTATAAACACATGCCAAAGCTGGGGCAGTGGAGACTCTCCTTCCCTTAAAACAGGCAGTACAGTGGAAGGAGTACGAGCTTTGGTGCAAAGAGACTCTCCATTGTCTAGCTGTGTGACTCAGTTGCTCATCTGTAAAATGGGCTAATAATCTTAGTTGGGAAGATAAAAGAATTAAATAAATATATTTAGTTAAGTTGCTCATCTCGTACTTGAAATGAAACAAATTTCAGATGTCCCACCATTCTTTCTTCTCTTGCTCTCTAAAGCAAAAATTTAGGGAGCCTGACTATCAGTGATCCAAATTGCTCTCCCTTGTCTCTCCATGCACAGATCACAATCCTGTATTCCTACAACTCTTGTTCATCTCTCAATTTACATAGTGTATCTGACACCAAGAAAAGAGCTATTTTAAATTGTTTATCCCCCCCAATCATCTGTGTTCTGTTTGACTCACATTTGATATGGACAAGAATAATGGCATTCAACTTAGCAACCACCCTCATAAGCCAGACAAGCTGCTTTCTTTCCAGAGCCCCTTCTACAGCAATTCACTCCCATTTCACACCTGGGATACTTTTATTCTTCTTTTTAAACAAATTCAGGATGATCTCCAAATAAGCATTTCTGTTGAACTCCATCGAACCCACCAAATGTAGCCAGAGGGTGTTGGGAGAAAACAGCACCATTACTTTTATAGAAATTGAAATGACTTTTTGCACTGATAACTGGTGGCTGTTCCAGGAGGCTCATTTGTAATCAGAGATACTTAATCCCTTCTTCTTCCACCCCCAACAAAAAATCATATATTTGTAGTTCTAGTTCCCCCACAATACTAAATATTTTACCTATATTATCTCCTCATCTCATACACATGTTATTATAAGTAAATATATATACACACACAGTATATGTATATATTTCATATATAATGCATGCTTCCCACACAATAGTAGACAAACTTGATGGTATTTTAATACTATTGCCCCAAATTTAGGAATGAATATCATCACTATCAGCTAAGACCATGAGGTGCCAAACATGTTTCTTTTAACAAACACAGCAGAATTTATATGTTCAGATGATTTGGGGACATCTATCTCAAAGCGATCTCCTTAAGAAGAAGCCCATTTAATGTAATAATTTTGCCACTGGTCCATAGTATGCTGGAACTGCTTCTAGGGAGTCTGTGGTATGTCAGCCAATATGTTATTAACATAATTGTCATTGTCAATCATCATCATCCTTAAAACGGCTCCTATGGTAAATATGTATTATTTTTGGCTGTTTAACAAAAGTCTGTTACTCTGAGAATAGCATGTCCTTACTCTGCAGAACTATTTCTTCCTCCCTCCTGCCCCATCCTTCCACTACTAATTGGCCCTCATTTAGTAGTGGGGCTGTCCCATTATCAAAACTCTGCCTCCTAAAGAAAATAATCCCATTTTCTATAATGTCACTATAATGTAAAATCCCATTTACTATAATATCAAAAAGGATAACATATTTATGAATAAACCTAACCAAGGAGATGAAAGATTTGTATACTGAAAACTAAAAAACATTGCTAAAAAAAAAAATCAAAGAAGATACAAATACATGAAAAAACATCCCATCATCCCATGCTTGTAGATTGGAAGATTCAATATCCTTAAAATGTCTATATCACTCAAAGTGATCTATAGGTTCAATGCAATTCATATCAAAATCCCAATGGCATTTTTATTCACAAATAGAAATAAAATCCTAAGATTTATATAGAATTTCATGGAACACTCAAATAGCCAAAACAACCTTGAAAAAGATGAATAAAATTGGAGGCCTCATACTTCTTGATTTGAAAATATACCACAAAGCAGTAGTAACCAAGACAGTGTGGTACTGACATAAAGACAGCTATATAAACCAATGGAACAGAATAGATAGCAAATCCAGAAATAAACCCTTGCATATGTAGCCAAACAATTTTTGGCTATACTGGGTGCCAAGACTACACAATGTGGAAATAACAGTCTCTGCAACAAATGGTGCTTGGAAAATTAATTATACACCTGCAAAATAATAAAGTTGGACCCTTATTTATATGAAAATTAACTTAAAATTAATTAAAGAGCTAAGTGTAATACCTAACACTATAAAATCCTACAGGAAAATACAAGTGAAAAGCTTTAAAATATTGAATTTGACAGTGATTTCTTGGATATGACACGAAAAGCACAGGCAACAGAAGCAAAAATAGGCAAATGGCACTATGCCAAACTTAAAAACTTGTGCAAATGAAAAGAAACAACTGAGTGAACAGGCAACCTATGAAATAAAAGAAAGTATTTGCAAATCATATATTTGATAAATGATTTAATAAAGAGATTTAGTGCATGCTTCAGCAGCACATATACTAAAATTGGAATTATACAAAGAAGATTAGTGTGGCCCATGTGCAATGATGACATGCAAATTTGTGAAGCATCTCTATATTTACTTGCCAGCCTCCTCCCCAAGCTTCCAACAGTGGCCTGGGGATGAACACACCACTCTAAATGAATATACTCCAGCACCGGCTCAGACTGGAACAACCATAGGGAAAAAGGATCATGCAGAACAGCTGCATTATAGGCTCTCAGTTCATCTGCCTCTCTCCTGCTGGATCAGTCCTCTAGAGTGTGATATAAAAGTGCTATATAGGGACCTCTCCTACTTCTCACTAAGTAGGAGAGTTTCCAGAAAATAAAAATAGATGCACTGCAAATCTATCGGCTTTGAGCTGAGAGAAGAGGTTTCAGATGAGAAGAAACCAGCAAAAGAGTTCTGGAAACATAAAAAAAAAAAAAAAATCTAGTTTGACAGCACCAAAGGATCACAATAGATCAACAGCAATGGACCCCAACAAAAAGATAATTGTCAAATTGACAGAAATGGAATTCAGAACATGAATGGCAAATAAGAGGAATGAGATTGAAGAGAAAGTTGAAAACCAACACAAAGAAGCCAGGAAAAATATGTTTTACGACATTAATGAAAAATAAAATATTAAAAACTCACTAAAGAGATAGACAACATAAGAATGGATATAACACATTTAAAGAAATGAAATAGTCATTTAAAGATTTAAAAATACAGCAGAAACCTTCAACAGGCTAGACCAAGTAGAAGAAAGAATTTCAGAGCTTGAAGACAAGGTTTTTGAGCTAACCTAGTCAGTCAAAGATGCAGAAAAAATAAAAAGAATGAACAATCATTCAGAGAAATACAGGACTATGTGAAACAAGCCAATATGTGAATTATAGGTATCCCAGAGGGAGAAGAAGAAAAAGTAAAAAGCATGGAAACCCTATTCCAGGTAATTACTGGGGAGAATTTCCCTGATATCACCAGAGATTCAGATATCCAGATACAAGATGGTCACCAAACACTGGGGAGATTCACAGCAAATAGGACATCTCCAAGACAACTAGTCATCAACCTGGCCAAAGACAAAACAAAGAAGACAATTTTACAAGCTACAAGAGAAAAACAATGACTAACCTACAAAGGAAAACACATCAGGCTAACAGCAGACTTCTCAACCGAGACCTTAAAACCCAGTAGGGCTTGAGGCCCCATTTTTATTCTTCTTAAATAGAACAACTGGCAGCTAAAAAGTTTAAGTGCACAGCTCTTATAAAAAATAGTACAAGAGAAAAAACAAAACAATAAGTTATCATCCAACATGATTAACAAACGACATCCCACATATCAATACTAATACTCAATGTTAACAATCTGACTACCCTAATTAAAAGACATAGACTGGCTGAATGGATGAAAAAGCACAAACCAAACATTTTCTGTCTCCAAGAAACACATCTAAACCACAAGGACTCACACAGAGTCACGGTAAAGAGATGGAAAATAAATTTCCATGCAAATGGAAACCTAATATGAGCAAGTATAGCCATTCTAACATCAGATAAAATAGACTTTAAGCAACAATGGTTAAAAAAAAAAAAAGAAAAGACGAAGATGGTCATTATATAAAGGGAACAGTTCAACAAGAAGACATAACAATCTTAAATATATATGCACCTAACATAGGAGCTCCCATATTCATAAAGTAAACTCTACTAGATCTAAGAAAAGAAGTAAACAGTAGCATCATAATTTCTAGGGATGTCAACACCCCACTGACTAAACTGGACAGATCACAGAAGCAGAAAATGAATAAAGAAACACTGGACTTAAATGTGACTCTAAACAAATGTACCTAACAAACATTTACAGAATATCCTACCCCAAAACTGCTGAATATACATTCTTCTCATCAGTGCATGGGACATTTTTCAAGATTAATCATATCTTAGGCCACAAAACAAGTCTCATTAAATTCATAAAAATTGAAATCATACCATGTATCTTCTCAGACCACTGTGGAATAAAACTAGAAATTAATTCTGAGAGAAACACTCAAATCTAAACAAAGTCATGAAAATTAAACAACCTGCTACTGAATGATCCTTGGATCAATGATGAAATTAAGATAGAAATCAAAAGATACCTAAAACTGAATTACAAAGAGGACACAAGCTTTCAAAAAATCTGTGGGTTACAATAAAAACAGCCCTAGGGGGGAAGTTCATAGCCTTCAATGTCTACATCAAAAAGAAAGAAAAATCACAAATTAACAACCTAATGCCACACCTCAATGTACTAGCAAAAGAAGAAAAAAAACCCCAAAATCAGTAGAAGAAAAGACATAACAAGACTCAGAGTATTACTAAATGAAATAGAAATAAAATAAACAGTACAAAGGGTCAGTGAAACAAAAAGTTGGTTCTTTGAAAAGATAAACAAAACTGATAGACCACTAGCCATATTAACCAGAAATAGAAGAGAAAGGACTCAAACTCAATCAGAAATGAAAAAGGATATAGTACAACTAATACCACAGAAATGCAAAGTAATATCCATGAATACTATGAAAACCTCTACATACAAAAACTATTATGGAATACCTAGAGGAAATGGAAAAATTCCTGGAAACACACAAATTCCCAAGCCTAAATCAGGAAGAAATAGAACTCCTGAACAGACAAATAATTAGTAGCAAGATTGAGGCCGTAATAAAATATATCCAAACAAAAAAAGCCCTGGATGAGACAGATTCACAGCTGAATTATATCTTACCTCCAAAGAAGAACTAGTACCTATTCTACAGAAATTATTCCATAATATCAAGAAGGAGAGAGTCCTCCATAACTCATTCTACTGAGAAGTATCACCTTGATACTCAAGCCAGGATAGGACACAACAAAACAAGAAAACTACAGATCAATTTCCCTTATGAACATAGATTAAAAAATCCTCAAAAAATACTGGCAAACTAAATTAAACAACACATGAAAAAGATTATTCACCATGATCACATGGGTTTCATCCCATGGATGCAATGATGTTTCAAATAAAAAAATCAATAAATATGATTCACCATATAAACAGAAGGAAATACAAAGACCATATAATCATCTGAATAGATGCAGAATAAGCATTAGATGAAATCCAGCATCTTTTCATGTAAAAACCCTCAACAAACTAGGCATAGAAGGAACATACCTCAATATTATAAAAGCCATATATGACAAACACACAGTCAACATCATACTGAATTGGGGAAAAGTTAAAACCATTCCCCTTAAGAACTGGAATAAGACAAGGATGCCTACTGTCACTAATTCTGTTCAATATAATACTGAAGTCCTAGCCAGAGAAATCAGGCAAAGAAGGAAAGAAGGAAATAAAGGACATCAAAATTGGGAAAAAGGAGGTCAAACTCTCCATTTTTGCTGACTATATGATCTTTTAGCTAGAAAATCCTAAAGACTCTACCAAAAGACTCCTAGAATTGATAGATAAATTTAGAAAAGTCTTGGGTTACAAAATATAGCTACAAAGAAAATAAAATACCTTGCAATATGTATGATCTCTACAAGGAGAACTACAAACACTGATAAAAGAAATTGTAAAGGACACAAATAAATGGAAAAACATCGCATGTGCATGGATTGGCAGAATCAACATAATTGAAATGTTTATACTGCCCAAAGTGATTTACAGATTCAATGCAATCCTCATCAAAATACCAATATCATATTTCAAAGATCTAGAAAAAATGATCTTAAGCTTCATATGAAACCAAAAAAGAGCCCGAATAACCAAAGCAATCTTAAGCAAAAAGAACAAATCTGGAGGCATCATATGACTTGACTTCAAATTGTACTACAAGGCTATAGTAACCAAAACAGCATGGTACTGGTATAAAGGTAGACATATACCAAGGGAACAGAATAGAGAACCCATCAAATTGGTATTAATTGATCAGCACTTAAGTGCACATATAGTAGTAACATTCATCAGATGTTGGGCAGGTGGGAGGGGGGAGGAAGGGATTGGGTATATTTGCACCTAATGGGTGCAGTGTGCACTGTCTGGGGGATGGACACACTTGAAGCTCTGGCTCAGGTGGGGCAAAGGCAATATATGTAAACTAAACATTTGTACCCCTGTAATATGCTGAAATAAAAAAATAGAGAGTGGTGGTGGCTACCCAGAAAAGCCAAAGGAAAAAAAAAAATTGTGGAGGAAGAATCTGAGGGAAATAGGGGTAAGACTATCCAGTTGGACAGCCCTATAAATAACATAGTGGTAATGGAGATTGAGAGAAGTATATTTTTTCAAGCAAAATTTTAAGTCTCAGTAATTAGTTAGATGGGGGTGGGAGGTAATAGTGAGGAAGTAAAGAAATAAGGTTCAAGATGTTTCAGAGGTTTGGCCAAGATCCTGCTCCCTCCTTGGTGAGTGAGCTGGGACCAGAACTTGGATATTCTTATTCCCGGGTTAGTACTTCTTAGGACTGTCAGATTGCTCATGGCAGTTCAAGCATCTTTTGCATGCCCATTTCTATTGTTTTGCTTTCACTCATTCCTTATTAAATAGACATTGAAAATCTATTATGCTAAGTGCCAGGTATAAAAGATGTACAAATTATGATTACTCTCTTTAAAGAGCTCAAGCAAGGCAGACAGGCAGGCAAACAATTGCAATAGCACATGAAGAGGATGTCATTCAGATGTGTGCACAGGGCTGTGGAAGAAGAAAAAAACAAAAAGAAACTAAGTGTATCATTGTTTTATGAAAGCTTTAGAGATGAACCATATTTGATTACCTACATTCTAAGCTCCAGGAAGGCAAGAACTATATTATTTCTGTTTATTCCTGAATCCTTGCTACCTAGCTATGATGTTCTACAACATGTTTCAAACTGTTAATGCACATAATGTACAGACTCAAAATCTTGTTATTAATCATTTGAACTCCTGGGCAGCACATTCACTGGGCTAATGAGAAGACCTTTGTAAGCAGGAAAATGGTTCCAATTTATAGTTTAAATATATTTTCGAAATGAGCAGCAAAGAATAAGGAAAAGGGCCATTCTGATCTCCAAAAACCTTCTTCTCTTTAGATGGTCCCTGCATCTCACCTACTTTCAGGCAATAAATGAAGGAAAGAGCAAACCCAGTTTATCTTGCTCATGACTGGAGGAACGTGCCAATCACCTAATCTCACTGATTGACAAGCAAATGGTGAGCAACCACATTGAGTGGTATTCATTCTTCCTCTGTGAATATGATAGATATGACATAAAAATCATTAGACTCAGGGTCAGGAGTACATTCTTCCTTGTTACTAAAGTACTAGACTCTTTTTTTCCTGGATCTTGGGAAAGTCTGTTAGATGTTTCGTGCCTTAGCAATGATGAAAGGCAAGAAGAGGGTGGTATAAGGTGAAGTGCAGACTTGCTAAGGTCACTCCAGACTAAGACCTATTTTTACTAATATTCTTAACATTTCTGTTAATGATTTTTCTTTAAAGATAATAAAAATTAGGATTTTTGCTCTTTTTCTTTTGACATATTGTGAACTGACATAGTTTAGATGAGAGAAAGAGAGTCGATAAGAGCTGGCTTCAGGAGACCCTCTACTTAGCAAAGTCTCACTCTTGGTTTAGCTCTGCTGTTGCTGTCCTGACATTCTAACTATTAAATAATTTTTGTCTTAAGAAGAGGCCCCATGTTTTCATTTTGCACTGGACTAATCCTGAAATGGATATACTGGTACAATACCTAGCACATAATGGCTACTCAATAAATGAATGAATTCATAAATGAAACTTTTTCTTGGAAAATAAGTTGGAGATTTCCAAGTAGAAAGGAAAGAGGATTAGTACAAGCAAAAATGTGTGCAAAAGCATAGAAGAGAAAAGAACTTCTATGATTCTGGGAGTGGCAACAGGTTTAGTTTATGGCTAGAGCCCAGTTGTTTGGAGTCAGTTAGTGGAGAGATGAAGTTGGGAAGAAAAAAGTTGAAAAGAATTTTGAAAGCTTTGAATGCCATTCTAAAGAATTTAGACTTTATTCTATGGCCTAAAGAAATTTAAGGAAGTCCATTAAACAGGAAAGTAACAAGGGTCAGATATGAACTTTAGAAAGTCACTCTGGCTGGTGGGGGATGAACTAAGGAATCATTAGGAGTCAAGGGATACTTAAGCAATAGGGTAATATAGGAAGGGCTGGATGCTGGGAAGAGTGAACACATTTCTCCCCTAAAACAACGATTTGTAAATGTTAAGTAGAAGCTGTGGTATTTGAAAATTACTTCTGAAATGTCTGAAATTCTTAATAGCACATCAATGAAGCCACAAAACTGCTGGGCAATAAATGTTTTATTTTTATTTGTGTTTGTGACTTCTCAAAAAGCTGTTATAGATGCCTTCCATGCCGAAGAATATTTAGATGACTTTTTTTGGAATGTGTATGTGTATGTGGCCAGTGAAATTTTAAGTAGGCTTTTAATAAAGTATAACGTACCACAGAAGAATATGGAGATCATAAATACGCAGCTCAATGAATTTTTACAAACTAAACACATCTGTGTTGCCAGCAACTGGGCAAAGAAATGGAAACATTACTAGCACCCGAGAAGCACTGCCCCCATGTCCCTTCATTACTGGGAAGGCAACCATTCTGCTAACTTCTAATACTAATGCTGAGCTTCACCTGCTTTTGGACTTTATAGAAATGGAACAGTACCGTATGTATTCTTTTGTACGAGCTTTTTGTATTCAACATTGTAAGATTCACCCATGTAGCTGAGTTTAAGTGGAATCAATTTGGTTACAGCTTTTAGTATTTTGTTTAAGAAATTTTTACAGTCACTAAAAAACATCCTTCTATGTTGTCTTCTAAAAGCTTTGTTATTTTGCTTTCTAACTTAAGTCTGCAATCTATCTGAAATTAATTTCGGTATATAGTATGGGGTAGAGATCAAGCCTTATATTTTATACATGCCTACCAATTGATCCAACATAACTTATTGAAAAGACTGTATTTTCCTCCACTGCAATGCCTTCATCATAGATCAGGTAACTGTATATGTGTGGGTCTACTTCTCAATTCCTTATTCTGTTTAATAGAGCGTTGAACTCGTAGCAAGCTGTCTTAATTACTATAGCTCTATAATTGGGTCTTGATACTTGATAAATAAGACTTCCAGCTTTGTTCTTTCTCTTCAAGATAATCTTGTCTCTCCTTGGCCCTTTGCATTTCCATATACATTTTGTGAATGAGTTTGTCTTTTTCTACATACACACGCAAAGTTGCTGGGATTTGATTAGAATTGTGCAGAATAAAAAGAAATAACATGATTGCAATATTGAATAACTTCCATTTACTTAGGTTTTCTTAATTATTCTCAGTCATATTTTTCAATTTTCAGCATAGATCTTACATGTATCTTTCATGGGTAATTTATTTTTTAATGCTATAGTAAAAGTTATATTTGTTAAATTTTATTTTTTCTAATTTTTGTTGTTAGCATATAAAATACAATTGCTATTTTTTAAAGTTATCTGTCTCAACAATGAATTATATTTACATAGTTATATCCAATAATTCAACTTTCAGAATTAACCTAAGGACAAAGCTTAAAATATTTAGCTATGGTTACAGAAGTAAATATAAAAGCTCACAGCCTTGATAGGCAAAAGTAAAGCATTGGTTGACAATACCTGATAGAAAGATAAAGGTAGTGTTATTCTCATTTTTCCAAGAAAGTTTTCAAGAGATACTGTCTATAATAGATAAAAGAATAAATATGTGTGTATTTTAAAAGTGATTTAGGTTAAACTATGAAATTGTCATTTTTGTGGGTCAAAAATGATTGAAAATATGTAACTTCATATGACTCAGTGAAATAAAGTCAGCCTAGAGAAAATAAAATAGTAGTAGAATGTAAGTACAGTGTTCTTATATGTGGAAGCAATCATAAAAAGAAATAAAACCAGAAATATTAACAATTGTATGTGGACAGCAAGATATTTGATAGAGAAAGCCTTCAATTTTTTGGAATGCTAGGAACAAATGACCATCTGTAGGCTCAAATGTGTAAGGATCTGGAGAACTCTTCTGTGTACAGATCCTCAAACAATCCCTTGGTATGAGTTTCATTTCTCACTCCTGTTTCCCACTGTACCTGCCATCTCTGTGCCTGGAAATACTCAAGGTGCCAGCTAGGCACCATGGTTTCTTCCTGGACTGCAGCACCTCAGTATGTCTCTAAGACTGCCCTTAGCTCTGTCCCAATTCAGCACTCAGCACTCTTCCCTCTGCCTGCCTTGATTCAAAAATTTGTTGAAATCCTTCATCTGTTGCTGCCCCCCATGTGTTTACTATCATTTTAGTTTAATCTCAAATGATAAACTTGAATCCTGGTCTGCCATGTTTTCCAGTATAAAAGATGGGCAAAGTACGTACTCACACATTTCTCCCTGCACAATCCTGAATTTAGGTCGCATGGGGGAGTGAGAGGGAAGGCACAAGGCTGAAAGGAATAGCTAAGTGAATGTGTTGGGATATTTTAACCTTAGACAATATATTATACTTAATCTCACCAGACCTACTTCCTCATGTGAATTCTTTTCCAGCCTTAAATTTTTGTGATTTTGTAGTTCTTCAGATTTTATTATATGAAGTTGTATAAAAGGATAGAGATGGGATTCTGTAATTCCAATAGATTGTGCACTTCTAGAAAGCAGTTGCCTTTTCTTCTTCACCTTTGTATATCTATCTACCAGAGTAATGTCCTGTGCATAGAAGGCTTTTAAACAAATATTTGTTAAATGAATAAAAAATATTATATTCTATCATTTATAATTTATATGATTTGTATTGTTAACACTATCAACATTCAGTGTACCTCTACTATTATGAGGTTCTCTCCATGAGATACTGAGAATACAGAGGAAAGGTATAGTATCTGCCCATTAGATACATATATTCAAGTTGCAAAAATATCAAAAAATGCAAATACACTCCCCCTTTTCAATATGTTGTATAGAAAAGTAAGCATCATGCATAAGAGAAGTATGATGTAGGAGAAAGAAAATGAGATATGGAGTCAGAAAAAAGTCTGAATTCAAATCTGGACACTGATATTTAGCTATTCTGTCAGCTTGGGAAGATTACTTGGCTTCTGTGTGCTTCTTTTATAAAATTGGAGATAATACCTTTGTTGCAGAAATGTTATGAGGATTATATTACATAATATATGCAAACAACTCACATTGTAGGTCCTCAAAAATTGTAACTATCATCATTAATATTGTTACTGATCATTATTGGTTATCATTATTATTGATAATCATTATTATTATTGCACACACATAGGAAAAAGTAGTCCAGTCTGAACAAGTTAGGAGTAGCTTTTTGAATGAGAAAAAATAAGCTAGGCAGAAAAAAGCAGACAATTCATCCTGGGCAGAGGGAGGTCATGAATGTTCATGGCAGGCAGCTCTGTCTGGGTCTAGTAAAGTAAAAGCTGCATGGTGGAGTCAATCAGAAGGGAGGTGGAGAAAGGTGGGAGAGAAGAAGACCCTCTGCCTGCGCCTTCTTTTGTCCTGTACATACTGTGCAGAGGGCACATCAGTGGTTTTCTGACCTAATGACCAGTGTGTTCTTTCAATTGGAGAAAAAAAAGTCATATGCTTTTTCACACCCTATTTTCAAATTTTGAAATCTATTGCTGATAAGAGGGAGAAAAAAGTTATTAGTGAGTATTCTGTGTGTTCTTCCCTTTAGAGTTACATGAGAGCTAATTAGAGAGAGAGCCTTTCCTTGAAGTGGTGTTGAATGTTTTGCCTAAGCACTGTAATGCTCCATTACGGACAGCACTCATTACTAGTGGTAATTCCTTGGACGTAGCCCATGCCTCTGCTGTCCCTTTGTTTTCCATATCAGTCCAGTAGCTCAGTGCTTAATTCCACCTTTCAGGAAACCAATCCATTGGACTATATGAATGAGAAGTTGTTTCTAATATATTATATCAAGGATAAAATAATCCTTGATGTAATCTAAGTCTTATTGCTCCCTCTCTCCTGATAGCAGTACTAAGCCTGGTTCTTTGCACAATGCCAGGAGTGAGGAAGGAGAAGACAGAAAAGTCCCCTCTTCTAACCACCTTGCTCTTGACTGTTTACCAGAAGGGCAATTGAGGAAGAAGAAAGGGTGACGGTTTGTATATAAATGATGCTTCTATAATACATATGTAATCTGATTTGCTCCTCCAACATTCCTTCAAAGTACAGACAACTATCCTGAACCTACAACGGAGGAACTGAAGCTCAGAGAGAGAAAGTAACATGTTCAGGGTCACACAGATGAAAGTGGTGGAACTGGGCTTAGACCCATATTTGTCTAACTTCTAAGCTGATGCTCTTTTTATTATCACAGTGCTCTCACCTTTTCTGGCTGTTCACAACTTACTGTATTTCATCAATTCCAAGACACTTTTTTTCCACATTGTGAGCACATCTGAAGTGGGACTACATAGGGGGTAACCACTACTATTAGCCAAGAGGGAATTGTGACTATTTATCATTGCCTGCGTGCACACAAACTTGGGTGTTATTCTTGGAGGTATGACTTGATAACTGCAGTCACTTGATGTTTTCGTCAACAAACCACTTAAGGAACATTAGAAAAAAGATCATGTGTCCTAGTAGTTTTCTGAAAAATATTCCTTTGACACATGGTGAGATCAAGAAAGCACCACCACTAAAATATACAGAACAAGAGTCTGGGGCTTGGAAGAAAATTTGAAGAAAATTATAGAGCACTTTTCAGAAATGCTGCATCACCAATGCCCTTGATGGTGCAGGGGAGAATTTTGTATAGAAAAGCACCAACCAGAAGATTCTTAGACCAAATGCTATTCAGAATGGTCAAACTGGTTTTGTTTCTATTAATACATTTTTGCTTTATTACTTTTGTTTATATTTTATTTTCTGTAAGATTGATATATGATAAAAAAAAAATATGTATGTTCAAAATGCACCATGTAATTCTGGGATCCATTCATAGATTTGCCTTCTTCTGTCAGCCAGATGTGAGTTTCAAAGAACAAGATCTGCCCTTGAAATGACTAGCCACCATGTCTTTGAGATCCTATCATCTTCTGAGTATCACATTATAGCATATATCATACCCTTTAATCCTAACAACAATCTTGTCAAGTAGTCACTATTTTCCCTATCTGACAGACACGAAAATGAGGCTTAAAGAGATTAAATAATTTGTCCAAATTTATACTAGTAGGAAGAGAGTTAGGATTTTAACTCAGGATGTTCACACTTAAACATCTTGCTGTGAAATATCATATTGTATTATTTTTCAAATATTTTCTGCACATCACACCATATCAGAGGTTCAGGGCTTTGCAAAGCATATGGTAAGTACTAGTCAGTACTAGTCAGTTTTTGGCAAATTAGGTCACGAATTCCTGTTTTGGCCACTGATGGAAGAAGGGGGCAAGAATGCCCAGAGCGGCAGTAAGTTTCTAAAGATTTTCCAGCTTTTTCTTGGTGGAGTACAGTGGAACACAGTGGAGTAAGGCAGACTTTGGAGTAAAACATACCTGGGTTTGAGTCTCAAATAAACCACTCACTGACTTAAGAACTTGGGAAAGTTACTTAACCTCTCAGTCTCATTTTCTGTATAGGGAGGATGATAGTTGCAAGCCTCCTGGGCTTTTGGTTGCCTTGAAGGATGAATGAATGTGATTTTGTTACACTCAGCACACCACCTAGCACAAAGGCACCCATGGGAAGTCAGTTCTCTTTTCCCATTTCATGGGGTTAGTTTTGGGCTGAATATATCAGTCTAATTTTACTCTCAGGCATTTCCTTCACAAAAGTTATACTGACTAAGGGAAATTGTTTTCTATTTAGGTGACATATAACCTTTCATTGATTCAACACATTCATTGAGTATAGTGATATATCAGAAGATGTGTTGGCATCAGTGTGAAAAAAAAAAGCAAGGACTTCAGCAGCAGGACATCTGTGTGAACCCCAGCTTCATCAGGGGGTGTCAACTTGGACATTCAGCTCCTCTTTCTCAGACTTACCTTGCTTATAGGAAGGGAATAATAGTATCTCCTTTCCAGGGCACCTGTGAGGATCAGAGGAGATAATTAAAATAAAATGGTTTTGTACTAAGAAGGAGCTAATACAATAGCTGTCTCCCCTGACCGTGACAACCTTGGGGAGAATCAGGCTACTTGATTAGTTGCAAACCAATCAACTAACAGATAGTGTTCTTAACCACAGGATTTCTGGGGGGAAAAAAATCCTTGGTTGTAGCATTTGATGATTTCCATGGTGTAAATCCTTCCAGGCAGCTCCAGCTCAACACTGACAGGTCTCTGTCTTGCTCTGCCTAACAACATGCAGGCTCACCAGGTGAAAGAATGAAGTCATCAGAAAGGCAGTTTTAACCCCCTTCCACTACCCTCTTTCTTCTTGATTCAGTATGTCTGAGGTAGGAAAATCTGCATTCCTAATGGGCTTCCAGGTAATGTCATGATACTGGTAAAATACCAGTAAAAAATATAGAGCCTTACTTTATTAGAAGACAAATGAGGAGTCTCTCAACTGTTTTTGATATCCCTCTTTTGCCTATCTAATCACAGGGACTAAAGTAAGTGTTTTGGGAAATTGCTCAAATTTCAGTGCTCAGTTTCCAAAGGAAGAACTGAGCACCTCCCATGTTACCTGGATGCACAGTGGCTCCACCCCTCCAAAGAAGTAACGTGCCAGTCCCATTCCATGCAATGTGAAGGCTCAGAGCATTCTCTCTTTGGGACAGGGCATGTCTTTGTCTGCTATGAATTGTCTCGTCTTTTTCATTGTACTATTCCAGGTGAGACATTGCCACCTCTCCCAGTTTGGCTGAGGCCAGGCTGTTTGGCTAACAGTTGCTCTTCCCCATTGTTAATTTTTCCCACTTCATAAAAACAACTATTTTATTTCTCTCTCAGGGGTCCTGCTTTCATTTATTTAGGGGAGATTTTTTCCTTTATCCTGACATGTATCCCCACTTCTACAAGCAGAATCAACTCCAAATAATGTCATCAGATGTTAATGTGAGTTTTTGCTCCATTATTACCGTTTTATCCACAGGTGACCTGCAGGTATTTAAAGATGAGGACAGATGATGGTTTATAAAGACCATTAATGCCAAAAATTCAAAGTCAGCAGCTTTAGCTCAGTCATCCAGAAGAGTGAAGTATACCTTTTTCAAGTTTGGTCCCCATGATTAACAATAATAATGGTGTATGAGTTTTCTATTTCTGTCATAATGTATCATCAAAAACTCAATAGCTCAAAACAACACAAATCTATTATCTTATAGTTCTGGATATCAGAAGTCTGAGGTAGATCTCGCTGGGCCAAAATCAAGGTGTCAGCAGGACTGGATTCCTTTCTGAAGGATCTAGGAGATAATCAGTTTTCTTACCTTTTTCAGCTTCTTTGGGCCACCTGCACTTCTTAGCTTATGACCCCTGCTACTACCTTCAAAGTCAGCAGTGTTGCATCTTTGTGACCCATCTTCCATTGGCATAGCTCTCTTCATAATCATAGCCTGGAAAGGGTCTCTGGTTTTAAGAATGCAGGTGATTGGATTGGGCACACCTGGATAACCCAGACTTCTCTTCTCCATCTCAAGGTCCTTAACCTTAATCACTTCCGAAAAGTCCTCTTTGCCATGAAAGGTAACATATTCACAGGTTCCAGTGATTAAGGGTGTGACTATCTTTGGGGCATCATTTTTTCAGCCTACCACAAATGACTGCCATTTATTATGCTATTTTAATGCTTCATTCTTTCAACATCATTATGTAGGGATTCTTATCTGCATTTTGCAGATGAGGAAACTGTGGCCCAGAGAAATTAACTTGCTAAAGATGACCTAGCTGGAAGTGTCAAAGCTGAGGTTTAAAATGAAGTCCTCTATTTCTCAAGTCTATGTTTTTATCTACCTCCTTCTGCTATCTCCCTCATCAAGGATTCAGTAAACCAATTCCCTGGTTTAACAGAGAATTTCCATGGCAACAGCTGGGTTGCTGTAGTGGTAGTGGAGGGAGGGCTCATGCAAAAAGATATAGACTAATCTACAGTTGATGCTGAAAATAAAAATTGCTCTGGATGGCACATCCTGTCAGCAGTGACCCTCTGCAATAACCAGAGAAAATCCCACCAAGATTATTTCGAGACTCTAGTTAGGCTGATTCCACCAAGCTTTGTCCACCACAATCACACACAGGATAAAAAAAAATTGTAAAAATAAATCAGTGAAAATTCAATGAATCCTCTCCAACATAGCTTTGTTGGAATGCAGAGATGCCTTTAGAGCAATAAAAATGGGGAAAATACAGAAAATTTCATTTTAATCTCAGCCAAATTTACTGTTATCTTGGGAAGAGAGATAAAGCTCACAAAGACCGTGCCTCATAAAGCCACTTCCTGAAAAATAACTCAAATGCTCCTTCAGAAAATAGGTTAACTCAGTTTCCATGGGAATGGTACCTAATGCCAAAATTCTACTGCTGACAGCAAAAAATGACAATGACAGACAGAGTCCAAAATGAGTGTAGCTATAGAGACTGCTATACAGACTGCTTGTTTCATTATCACATCCTATTCTAATTGTTTCCTTCCATGTCAGACATCACCCCTATTATATTTTGAGGACAGGAACTAACTTATTCAGTTTTATCCACATCATTTAGCACAGTGTCTAACAGGAAGCAAATGATTCATAAATATTGGTGGATGCAATTGAATATGACATTACCTAGTAGAGTGATTCTCAAAAGCAATCTGCAGATTGATAGCCCTAGAATCACCTGAGGAGAACAGAAAAATATAGATTCCTTATATTTATCATAAAGACTCCTAAGTATAATATCTGTGACGGGGCCCACATTTGCTTTTCTTTTAAGCTGTGCAGAGGCTTCTGATATGCACCACCACCTAGCCTTATATACAAATTTATAGGCAACATGTTAGACTCACATTTGCCAAAAGCCAAATTTGAGTTAATATCCCTTATGCAAAAGCATAGGAAGAACTTCTTTCACTAATTATGGGCCAATTACATGGCCAGAACTGGGCCAGAAGCAGTCAAGGATACTAGAATGATGAACCCTGTCCCCACAAAATGTAAATTTATATTAGGAAACCAAGGACATCTTTAAGATTCTGGTCTGTTTGGAGCACTTTGTGGTACTGGTGAGGAGTTGAAGTGACTTCTGACAATAATTTGTCTTAGACAGGAAGACTTGAGGGGCATTGATTTGCTTCAAGGACAATGAAAATTATGGCAGGAAAGAAAGATTGGTACTGGTTACTGCTGAAGATGGTGCTCTCTGCCAGACATTGGCCAGCCCTTTGCACGTTGGTACCAGTAATCTTGGCATGGACACTGGGGCACAGGCAGAGCATGGATACCATTCACAGCTTTGGCTGTTGTGCTTTTGCTGTTCTGGCTTTTGGTATTGAAGTGATAGGAATGTGAACACAAAGCCAGAGCAGAAAATGGGGGAAACAAGAGGAGGAAAAAAACAAAAACAATCACTTTGTGGCCAAGAGAACTAATTTATGGAGCTCATTAGAGACAAACCCCTAATAATTCTTAAGTACTTGAAATCAGAGAAAAATTATGTTGTCCTTATAGTCCTATTCTTATTGATAAGATAGTGTAGCATGACCAAGGAACCACTGGTTACAATGAAACAATGAGAATAACAAATAAATATAAAGAATAATAGTGACTCTGTGTTGACATGATGCAGTCTCTAAATTCAGCATGAGTTCATGCCCAGGAGATGATGGATAAAAATCACAACAATACAAAAAGGATAAAAAAATAAAAGTATAAAGAAAAAGAGAAGACAAAGAAAGTAACAGAACTGGTTTATTAACAACTGGACAAGCATCCAATATCCTAGTGCCTAATCTGGAATCTGTCTTTTATGTCCATAGACCATGAGTAAAATGTGACTCAACAGATTTCCCAAGCTCTGAATATGAGGGCAGCAGGGGAAGTATTTTTCCCAAACAGTCCACATTATTCTATTCTCTCCAGCACCTTCCACGTGTCAGGTGCTGTTAGGTATTAGGGATGCCATTAAAATAAGACAAAATATCTGCTTTATTTTTCATCATAGCACTCAACTCTAGTTGATATTTTATTATAAATTCATTTTTAAAATGTGTATAACATGGGGCCGGGCGCGGTGGCTCACGCCTGTAATCCTAGCACTCTGGGAGGCCGAGGTGGGCGGATCGTTTGAGCTCAGGAGTTCGAGACCAGCCTGAGCAAGAGCGAGACCCCATCTCTACTAAAAATAGAAAGAAATTATATGGACAGCTAAAAATATATATAGAAAAAAATTAGCCGGGCATGGTGGTGCATGCCTGTAGTCCCAGCTACTCGGGAGGCTGAGGCAGGAGGATCGCTTAAGCCCAGGAGTTTGAGGTTGCTGTGAGCTAGGCTGACGCCACGGCACTCATTCTAGCCTGGGCAACAGAGTGAGACTCTGTCTCAAAAATAAATAAATAAATAAATAAATAAAATGTGTATAACATGTATCCCACATCTGAATACGGTCCACGAAGTAAAGGGCTTGCCTTTTTTGTTCACCACGTTATTTCCAACGCTCTTTATAGAGAAATCTACTCATCAACTATTTGTGGAAGAAATGAATGAATGAATGATTAAGTGCGTGAGTGGACACTATTGGGCATTATGTGATTAAACAGGAAATCCTGAGTTTCTTTTGAACTGCTATCTTGGGTAGTACTTTATCAAGTGCCTAACGTAGAAAGAGCAATGTTGCTGGACACATATATTTACTTTCTGCTCCCACTGCAAACAGGAAGTAATTCTCAGCAAAATGGAATATAAAGTGCCTCAACTTAAAATAGTATTTAGTCAGTGTGGTCTAGGCTAAATGTGGTAAAAAATAAACCCCACAATTTCAGTCTTAATGCAATATAATTTCTCTTTAATATCACAGTCCTTTGAGTGGCTCTCCTATAAGCTGTGACTTGGAGATCTAGGCTATTTCCATCTTATGTCTCTACCATCTTGAACTTATTCTTCTCAAGTGTTTAAAATTGTGATATAGATAACAGGGAAAATACTTGAAGAGGTGTACGTTACTTCCATCGATATTCCATTTGTATAGTCTCACCGACTTATAAGAGGGCTAGAAATGTAATCATTTTGTGTGCCAAGGAGAAAACAAAATGGTTGATGAATACATAGCATTGACTCATGTTACATTTCCAACACTAAGTTTAAAAGTAAGAACAGTAGTATTTCCAGTAATACCCAACAGGTATAGAAAATAAAGATGGGAAGCAAAATATTCTAAGGAAATATTTTAATAAAGATGTAAGAATCAGATATTAATTATTTCATTCACTTGAAATATATATGTATGTATATGTACCTGAAATTATTGCTATGCACCACTATTCTGACTCTCTCATAGCTTATAATCTAGAAGGAAAGATAATGAGTCATTATAATGAAGTAAGATGAGTGCTTTGATAGAGAAAACACAGCACATTGTGAGAGATATACAAAAATATTTAAAATAATAACAAATATTATGAGCATTAGGCACTTTACAAATATTACTGCATATACTTTTTCACAATGTTAAGAGGCTCTATTACTGTTGCATTGTGGGTAAAGCAGCCATGTGCTCAAAGTCTCCAAGTAACTAATATACTTCGAGCAACTGAATAAGCAATGATTAGTGTTGGTAATGAAAGTTTGTAAAACAATAACTGATGGTTTTACCAAAAATTAGATAATGTAGAATGAAGCTAATCCTCAGAAGAGATTCCACATGAGATGGGCACAGAGACAACTCCATGACCACACAGAGGTTCTCCCTAGATCCTTAGTGAAGAAGAACTGGCAGTGACAGCAGAAAAGGTGACAGCAGAACCCACTCTACATCCCCTTAGTCTGCCACATGAAGCTCTAAAAGTAAAGCTCACAGAGTTCCCATTCCAGAGGGTGGGTCCTACTTTTTTAAACAAAAGTTTTGATTGCTTTTTTGTAGGCTCAACTTAAAAAAAAAAATCTTCTCAGTTACTTCAATACACACAATACACACATATTTAGTAGGTGTGTGTATGCATATATATATGTGTATATATAAGAGAGAGAGAGAGAGAAGCAGGTGGTGCCTTCCAAATTTTTCCCTTATGCCAGGTGCTGGGATGAGATATGTCCTGGCAATGTGGTTACATATCCACACAAACACATAAGAAAATATTTATGAGTTCATATAGTCCTTATCCAAGTAAATGAGAAATTTTATGCTGAGCTTAAGGAGTTTATTGTCTGGGTGATTGATAGGAATTAGTAAACAATGTAATTTATATTTATGATATTCCTAATATGAAAGCCATTATATTTCCACAATAAAAAAGCAAAGCAAAAATGGAGCTTTGCCTGGCTTTAGTATGACCTGCCACTCCCTTCAACACTTCTGCCAGAATTTAAATTCCTAGGCAATATAAATTTCCCACTGAGGCAAAAAAAAAAAAAAAAAAAGATTCAATAATTGCTCTGAGAATTGGAGAAGCTAGCTAGGATAGGGTACTTAATTTGGATATTTTCTATTGCAATAATGTGGAAATAACAGATTTAATGAGAATGGTTTAATGAGTTGGGTTAACAATTTCATCCTTGAGCCAAAGTCACATTTTTCTCTCCACGGGATGAATTAAAGAGGTAGATTGAGCAATAAACTCACCTGGTGAACACACTGCTTTTGCAGATGTTAGTGGCACACAGCTGGCTTTAACTGCTATGATTTGCTTGCCCAGATGTGGTATTACATGCAATAAAAAGCAGCTGAAACTGGGGAGTAGGAAATGTAATTTTTAGCACAGCCTTCCTGTCAGCAATGGGAATTACTTTTTTAAAAACCGGGAGTATCCTTGATGAAAACATCCTCTGACATGCTCAACATTGCCTTGGGATGAATTCTTCCAGAAACCATGGAATAATTCCTCTTTATTTTTCAGTTTTATAGCATTTTATTGTCTACTTCATACAATGTTGTCAAGTTCTTGCACTGCCCTCTGCTGTTTTCTGAGCTGCATGACTAGGGTGCTCACAAGGAAGCGATTGAGTTAAATTTAATTCAAATTAAATATTTTTGGGAGCACACGTTATGCATCAGGGATATAAGAGCAATTAAAAAAACAGTACAATGGACAAATGGGCAAAGCATAGGTTTTAGAGTCAGGCAAAATGAGTCCTGATCCCATCCCAACATCATGCCAGTTGTGGGACTGTGGAGAATGTATTTAAATTCTCCCTGCCTCAAGGCTCAGTTTCCCTATATACAAAATGGGAATACTGACACTTACTTGCATCATGTTATAAGGATAAATGATGCATGCTGAGTGCCTGAAACAGAGAAGGTACCATGATATGATGCTGTTGTATGAGAGAATAATTGTGCATTCAGTAAGAGGATAAAATAAATGAAGAATCTGGCACTTATGCAATAGGAGGAGAGACTGATTAGATGACTATTGTAGAAACTCAGATAGTAAAATGGACTTAAATGGGGACATCAGCTACAAAAATGAAACTGCTTTAATAACCAAGTGGAGACCATTCAGTAAAGGGGCAGAGATGGAAGAAGAACGAACAACTAGGAGGCTAGTGCTGTAGCTGGGGATGAAATGTGAGGAGGGCATAACTAGGAGGGCAACAATTTTAATAGAAGAGGAGATAAAGTCAATACAGCCATGATGGAGGTTGAATATGACTAATTTGGCAATAGATTGGATGCAGAATATGAAGGAAAGAAAATTGGATTCTGGATGTGCTGGAGGGATGATGATGGGCGTATTCAGTAAGTGAACAGGAGCCAGGATTGCAAGGAAAGGAGATGGTATGGGTGTGTGTGGCAGGGGGAGAAAACTAACATTTCCTTGGCACCTAACTAAAGGAAATAATTTTCCTTTATTCTCACAACAGTCCTTCAATGTATATTTTGTTATTCCCATATTTCAGATGTGAAAATTGAGGCCCCAAAAAGTAGGTATCTTGTTAACAGTATCCAGTAGAGAATAAAGAATCTGGGATTCAAACAGTGTTATCTTTCCAAATTCCATGACATTTCCACTATGCCATTGCAGCATCAGTGCAAAAGAAGCAATCAATAAAGAGGTCCTGGTTCCATGGATGAGATCTTTAGCATTTGTGGTGCTCTGTGGATGATGTTGTTTTCCTTAGGTATGGGGGATAAGAAATGACACCTATCTGTCCTATTTATATACAAGCCCACCCATGAGTATTCTCATGACATTTGCTGTTGCCGGGTGTTCTGTCTTTACTGGTGTTGTAAACGAAACATTGATTTGACAATTGATTTAAGGTTTCTTCAAATGCCCATTTGCTTTTATGGAAGTCATAGCTCTCTTGCAACTGTTTAATTTCACAAAAGATGCTGATTGGAACATTGCAGCTGAATAACAATGGAGAAAAATTTCCTGATATCACTGCTCACCTCCTACCAGGTGAGCAGATCTGAGCAGCATTGATAGACACTCCTGCCTTTCCTTTTTCTACTGGAGTGTTGATTCTGAAGAGTAGTCCCACACAGGCCTCACTAATATTCCAGAATCCTGAGCGAATTCTAAGAAAAATATTTCTAAATGCAAAGACAATGGGAGAATGAAAAGAAAGCCAAAGATATGCAGAAGCCCCAAAGAGACCTCTAATTAAGAAGAGACACAGACTCAAACTAACCTCCCACAGACCCCAAAGCCCTAGAAGCCTTCTAACTCTCCTTTCTTTATAATCCCTTCATTCTAACATATGCAATAGATGAAAACTAATATTTTTATTTGATCAAAACTGTGCTAGTTTGGATGTGCTTAGGAAAAGATGACAAGACAGAATTAGATATACAAAAGATTTATTGAGGAAGGGAGCAAGAGGAGGTGGAGAGAGCTTTTGGACCATGATCTGGTCTAACATCTGTGGAAGGAGAAAGAGAAGGAAAGAGGACTGGGGTAGAATGAGGGGTAGAATGTGGGCTTCATTGTGCCCAGCTGCCCACTGGAGAAGTTTCCTGTCTCTCGCATAGATCCACTTTGCCCAGTCATTGGCATGAATGTCATAGTTGATCAGAGAGGCATCAGCATGGACCATCATTCACTTATGCTCCCTGCAGCTGGAGATCTTAGCAGAATGTTTTCATGGCAGCTTCAAAAACTATCCCCAGAAATCTATACTGAAATATGAGAGGAAAATATAGACTAATAATTAAACATGTGGAGTTTGAAGGCAAACTTTCTAAGTTGAATTCTAAGTTTCACCACTTGGCTGGAACAAGACAAAGATTCCTGCTATCACCATTCAACATTGTATAGGAGACCTTGACCAAAGCAATACAGCAAGAAAACAATAATCATGTAAAGAAGGGAAAGAAGTAAAAACTCTGATCATTCACAGATAATAGCATTGTAGGTATAGAAAATCTAAACAGTTTTGCAAATTATTAGAGTTAATCAGTAAATTTTAGCATGTTTGTTATATAGATCAATACACAAAAATAAACTGTATTTCTAAAAACAAAAAATTAGAAAATAAAATTTTATTAAGATAACACTTTAATAAAAAATTAGAATAAGATTAAATCTTTTGTTAAGATTAAAAAATCTAACAAAAGAAGTTAAATACCTGAAATTACAATGAAAACTAGAAAATATTACTGGAAAAATTAAAGACAACATATGGTGGAAAATGCTATATTCATCAATTGGGATACTTAATACTATAAAGACATAAATTATCCCCAAGTTGACCTATAGAGTAGATTAAACCCCAGTGAAAATCCCAGTAACAATTTTGGATAAACTGATGCACCTAATCTAAAATGTATATGGGAATACCAAAGGTAAACAATCATTTATGGTCCCTCGATTTATGGCACTAAAGTGCAATGGAGAAAGGATGATTGTTTCAATAAACGATGTTTGGTCCATTAGATAACAATTTTATCTTCCTCAGCTTTATTTTTAATTAATATAATTTTTAATTGAAAAATCATAATTGTACACATTTGTGGGGTGCAATATAATGTTTTGATATGAGTATATAATGTGGAATGGTTAATCAAGCTAATTAAGAAATCCATCACCTCACTTACATGTAATTTCTTATGGTGAAACATTTGAAATTTGTTTTCTTAGCTATTTTAAAATATACAATACATTATTATTGATTATAGTCACTCTACTATGCAAGAGACATAAAAGCTTATTATTCCTGTCTATCCAAAACTTTATACCCTTTGAACAATGATTCTCCATTCCCTCTCTCCCCACTCCCCAATCCCCAGCCTCTGGTAACCATCATTCTCCCTACTTAAGTGAGTTCAACTTTTTTAGATTCCATATATAAGTGAGATAATGAGGTATTTATCTTTCCATGCACGGCTTATTTCACTTAGCTGAATGTCCCCCAGGTTCATCCATATTGTCACAAATGACAGGATTTCATTTTTTTATGGCTAACTAGTATTCCATTGTATATATGTATATAGCATATTTTCTTTATTTATCCATTGATGGACACTAAATTTGATTCCATAGCTTGACTCTTGTGAAAAATACTACAATCAACATGGGAGTACAGATAACCCTTCAACATATTTAGCTCAATTCCTTTGGACATATATCCAGAAGTGGGATTACTGGACTGTATGGTAGTTCCATTTTTAGTTTTTTGAGGAACCTCCATACCATTTTCCACAATGGTTATACTAATTTATATCCCCAACAACAATGTACAAGTTTTCCCTTTTCTCTTCATCCTCACCAATACTTATCTTTTATCTTTTTGGAAAAGCTATTGTAACAAGTGTAAGGTGGTACTTACATTTCCCTAATGACTAGTGATACTAAGCATTTTTTCATGTACCTGAGTTTTGCCCATTTTTAAATTAGATTGAGTGCTTTATATATCTAGGTATTAACTGCTTATTAGATATACAGTTTGAAAACATTTTCTCCCATTCTATGGGTTGTTTCTTCACTTGGTTAGTTATTTTCTTTACGGTGAATACCAATATTTAAAACACTGAAACAACCCAACTTCATACAATACACATGATATACAATAATTAATTCTGGATGGGTCATGGATTATAATGTCAACAGTAAAACAATAAATTAGAAGTAAACACTGGCCGGGCGCGGTGGCTCACGCCTGTAATCCTAGCACTCTGGGAGGCCGAGGTGGGCGGATCGTTTGAGCTCAGGAGTTCGAGACCAGCCTAAGCAAGAGCGAGACCCCACCTCTACTAAAAATAGAAAGAAATTATATAGACAGCTAAAAATATATATAGAAAAAATTAGCCGGGCATGGTAGCGCATGCCTGTAGTCCCAGCTACTCGGGAGGGTGAGACAGGAGGATCACTTGAGCTCAGGAGTTTGAGGTTGCTGTGAGCTAGGCTGACGCCACGGCACTCTAGCCTGGGCAACAGAGTGAGACTCTGTCTCAAAAAAAAAAAAAAAAAAAAAAAAAAAAAAAAAAAAGAAGTAAACACAGGAAAATTTCTTCATGAACTTGGAGTAGGCAAAAATTCATTAAACAGGACCAAGAAGCATTAACCATAAAACATATTGACAAACTGAACTTCACTATATTTATAACTTTTGTTCATCTAAAGATAACATTAATAAAATGAAAAGGGAAGCCACATATTAAAAAATATTTATCATACGTATATTTGACAAAGGACTATTATCCAGGATATCAAAACATCACATATACCCCACAAATATTTATAATTATATATCCATAATAACTAAAACTTTAAAAAAATTCAAAATATATATGTATGTATATCCTGACAAATTAATAAGGAAAAGAAAGTTTAAATTTATTCCATCAAAAATCAAATTTCTTGATCTCATGGAGACAGAGAGTAGAATGATAGTTACCAGAGGCTAAGAAAGGTAGTGGGGAGTGGGGAATAGAGTGGGGATGGTTAATGGGAGCAAAAATGTAGTTAGATAGTCAGATAGAATGAACAATCAATAGTACAAGTGACTATAATCAACAATAAGTTATGATATACTTTAAAATAACTAAAAGAGTGGAATTGGAACGTTCCTAACACAAAGAAATAAATGCCTGAGGTGATGGATACCCCAATTACCCCAGTTTGATTAATTCATATTGTATGCCTATATCAAAACATTACATGTATCCTATAAAGATTTATAACTATTATGTACCCATAATAATTTAAAAATAATAAAAATTCAACTTTCTAACAGTCCAGAAACGAACCCACACATAATAGAGTCAATTGATCTCTGACAAAGCAGCAAAGGCAATTTGATGGAGCAAGGATAATCTTTTCAAAAAATAGTGCTGGAACAACTGGATATCCACATGCAAAAAAAATAAAAATAAAAATAAGTCTAGACACAGACTTGTATTCCTTTCACAAAAAATTAACTCAAAATTGATAATAGACCTAAATGAAAATGCAAAACTACAAAACTCCTAGAACATAATACAGTAGAAAATCTAGATGACATTGGTTTTGGTGTTGATTCTTTAGGTGCATCAGTGGCACATCCATGAAAGGAATCACTGATAAGTTGGACTTCATCAATACTAAAAACTTCTGCTCTGCAAAAGATATTGTCAAGAAAATGAAAAAGCAAGCCACAGACTAAAAGAAAGTATTTGCAAAAGATATATTTGAAAAAAGCTGTTACCCAAAATATACAAAGAACTCTTAAAACTCAATAATAAGAAAATAACCCAATTAAAAAGTAGGCAAAAGATCTGAACAGATAACTTACCCAAGAAGAAATATAGAAGGCAAGTAAACATATAAAAAGATGCTCAAGAGTATATGTTGTTAAGGAATTACAAAGTAAAACAATAATGAGATACCACTACCTACCTGTTAAAATGGCTAAAATCCAAAACACTGACACCAACTGCCAGTGGGGATGTGGAGCAACAAGAACTCTCATTCATTGTGGGAATGTAAAATTTTACAAGCACTATGGAAGACAGTTTGGCAGTTCTTACACAACTAAACATATTCATACCACATGATTCAGCGATCAGGTTCAACTCACTTACTCAAATGAGTTGAAAACTTATGACCACACACAAACCTGCACATAGATGTTTGTAGCAACTTTATTCATAATTGCCAAAACTTGGAAGCAAAGATGATGTCCTTTAGTAAGTGAATAGACAAATAAATTGGGACCTATCCATACAATAGAATATTATTCAGCATTAAAAAATCTGAGCTATCAAACCACAAAAAAGCCATGGAGGAACTTTAAATCCATATTACTAAGTGAAAGAAGCCAATCTAAACAGGCTATATACTCTTAAATAAAACGAAATAATAAAAGATTCCAATCATATGATATCCTGGAAAAGGAAAAACTATAGAGACATTAAAAAGATAAGTGATTTCCAGGGGTTTGGATTAGGAAAGGATGAAAAGGTGGAACAAAGAGGGCAGTGAAACTATTCAGATACTGTAATAGTGGTTATATACCATTACACATTTGTCAAAACTCATAGAATGTATATCAAGAGTGAACTCTAATGTAAACTTTGGACTATAAGTGATAATAACATGTTGGTGTTTGTCATCAATTGTAACAAATGTGCCTCTCATGGGAGGAGGGGCATAAGGGAACTCTTCATATTTTCTATTCAATTTTGCTGTGAACCGAAAATTGCTCTAAAAGATGTCTATAGAAAAAAATATAATTTAAAAATGGACAAAAACTTGAACAGTCTCTTCAGGGGAAAAAAGGATATTTAAAAGGTCAATTTAAATGGCTATTTAAAAGGTCAATAAGCATATGAAAAGGTACTATGTCTTACTGGAATGTCGTATCGGAATGTCTTATCGGAAATGCACACCAGAATAGCAAAAATGGAAGACAGACAATAAATGTCAGTGAAAATAATAAGCAGATGGAACTCTCATACACTGTTGGTAGGAATGTAAATTCATACAACCAATTTGATAAACTATTTAGCAATATATTGTAAAACTGAGCCTGACTCTGGAGTTCCTGTTCTTACGATATATATCCAACAAAAATATGTACATACATTTACTAAAATACCTGAAGCACTATTTTTAATAGGCAAAGGTGGAAACAAACCACATGCCCATCAATAATAGGATGGCTAAATTGGGGGATGTTCATTCAATTCAATGGAATGAATATGAGCAAACCATTGCTACACAGGAGCCATGGATAAAATTCACAAAATGTTAGGCAAAAAAATACAGTATATGTTATATGTTTCTATTCATATAAATTTAAAAAATAGAGAACATCAATCTCTGGTGTTAGAATTTAGGATATTTTGTTACCCACAGGGAAAATGTAGTGGCTAGGAGGGGGCATGAGTCACTTTTCCAGGATGCTGATAATGTTCCATTTCTGAATATGGGTGCTCTTTACACACTTATGTTTATTTTGTAGAAAATCATTCAGCTATATGCTTATGGTTTTTATACTTTTCTGTATGTATATTTTTATGAAATTTTCCTTAAAAATATACAAGATTTTTATAGACTAATTTGTGCTTTTTATTGGAAGACACTAAAAAAGATTTAAAATATATATGTATGAGTGCAAGTGTGTGTACACCACAAACTTCTTCATCAAGTTCAAAATCTCAGCACATATCATGTATTTGGGAATTTGTTTTGTAGACATAGTCTTTTTCACATGAAGCCCTACATCTTACCCAAGCCGAGCCAACCTAGTTCTGATCACTGCTTTACAGGAGCTGGTGGCAGACGGCGGGGAGGGGTTGTTGGGAATGGATGCAGTCTGCTGCTCTGGAATCTAGACGTTTCACAGCTTGTCCTGGAGGCAATCAGAATACATGATGACATGCTTTGACAAATAGACTAACAACAAATTTGAATCATGTTTGGACCCTCAGGTGAAATCATCAAAATATTAAAATGATTTTCTTAAAATTGTTTGGTTTAAATTTTACGTAGTACATATTAAACCTGGTATTTGGATCCAGATTAAAGTTTGAAACAAATGGGATAGTTTGTACATAAAATATGGTTATAAAAATATTTTAACATTTTACATGACACAGTAAAACATGACATAATGCTATGAATAGTATAAAAAATTCAATTGCATAAAATACAGGACTAAACAATTGCATTGTGAATGAAAATACTCAATTTTCATTTGGTCTGAACAAAAAGCACAAACATACAGACTATGTTAGTTATTCCATACACAAACACCAGACTGAGAAAAATCCCACACGACTATGAGGCTGTCACTTTCAACCCCCTCTTTCCCCTTCCAATTCTCAGCTTCAGAATTTGAGTCTGTCTCCATTCAAGAACTGGCTTGGGTGGAGCACAGGAGCACTTGTGTTACATCCTTGCTTGAATTATCATTTTCCAGCTGTAATTTATCTGGGTATCCTTTTAATGTTGTATATTATTAGAAAATACAGACAGGACCTATCTTAGCTCAGAAACACCAAATTAAAAGCAAGAATAAAGAAACAGATTTATATGGCGAGAAAAGACAGAAAAACCAAAGGCCACATAAAGAAAAGTAATATATCCCTGATGACAAATGTATGTAGAACCAGGAATGATTTTTTTAATTTGACAAAAGCCATTTTTAAAAAAGCAAATTAAGAATAAAAGTGGGCATGAAGAGCTGCATTATAAACATAAGTCCTATTTTAGCTTTGGTTTAAGTCTATTTTATACTCCCCTGTATAGGAGTAATTCTGAGCTATTTTCACGATGACTCACGGAAAATGATGTCCATATGTCTGACATCATGGGCATATACAGATATTTTCACAGAACTGTAAAAGCTTTTGCAAGGAAGTACAGTTAATAGCCTGACAGAAATATTTTCTTTTTAATGAGGCACTCATAAAAAATATTTATTGTGGGCCTGAGAATAATAAAATCAGTCCCAAATAAGTATTTGCTTTAAAAGGCTAAATAATATCATGGCTAATCTAAACTAAGTTTTATTAATTTTTAAAAGACCTGATTTTTCCCAGACCTCTATTCTACAGATAATATTAAGATGAACAATATTATATCATTTCAGGGTAAGCAAAAACATAATTTATTTTATTATTAAAATCATAATGGGTTATAAAGATTAAAATAGATACATTATAATGAATTTTTAGAATTTTCTGACATTTAATACATATATAGTACTCATTTTCTTCCCAAGTATTAGCTTAGTTGAGTTGCTTTCAATTTGGTAACAGACACATCCTTTAATGAATTTAGTAATAGAAGTATACTGCATATTTCCCTCATTGATATATACCAAAGAGATAGCTGCACAGGAGTGCAGACAATCAGTTGGGCTATATTGTGTAGATAAGGTATCTCCCACCAAAGAAACATAACAGAATACAAATGAACCATTACAATGTTACTATTGGGATACCCTTGAAAGAACTCCAATGCTTTTTTCAGCAAAGCCTTCACAAATGCTTGAATGTAATACAAATGACAAGGAATAAATACCTGAAATATACTTTTTAAACAACAGCACTCTAACACTGCTGCTGTGATATGTGCAGTAACTACAAAATTATTGCATTTTCCAAGGAGAATTGATACTTCTGTTAATGCAGACCTATTTACAGGGTGTAGATATATTGTAGTAGAGTGAGCAGAGCACTAATTTGGGGTGAGTGGGTTGGCCTCACATTCTGGCTCTGAAGCTATACTGAACAAAGTCACTATGAGTGGTCATTTAATTTTTCTGAATCTCAGTTTTCTTATACTTAACTTTAGCATACCAATAGTCACTACATGAGTATTAAGAAGATTAAATGAGATAACACGTGTTAAATGCTTATCCCAGTGCCTGGAGCATAATAAATAATCTAGAAAGTAGTAGCCAATCTTATGATTTTGTTGGTGACAGCAGACGCTCTTTCAGCAGAGAACAGTGAAGGGCAGCTTTCCACAAAAATGTGATAGTAATAGTGACATTTAAAATGATTGGTTTTATGGTTTTGCCCCCTAGATTCTGATAAGAGAGTTAGAGAACAGGGTAGGGCAGCAGAAAATGTGAATCAAGAAACTGGAAACACACGTTAGTCTGTTCCCATGAGAAGCTCTCATGCATGAACAGTTCCACAGTCTTGGCCTCACCTTGGCCAGGGAGTGGCCTTTGCTACCCGCTCGGGTAGGCAGTCAGTCACTGACAACAATATATGGATATGTCCATATATTGGGAGCAGGTAGGACTAGGACAGGGCTTTCCTGACTTATAGATGGTAATTCTGCTGAGAAGGAGGCAAAACTCAAGGCAGCTGATATACCAGCCAGTAGAGGGGGTTTGGGCAGGGCACCAACAATAGTGTCGCCTGTAACTACCATCCTTTCTCAATTGGGTCTACTCAGTGGCCCTATGATAGAAGTATATGACCTAGTTGTGAGCCCGTCCTCCAACTTATTCTTTCTCTGCTTTTTTTCTTCCATTTTCTCTCTCATTTTAGCCCTGATCTGGATCACTTTTTAATTTCTTTTGTCACATTCTTTGTCCTATAAATGTTCCACATTTCAAGATGTTTCATGTTAGAACAGTCGTTTCCATGTATCGGTCCTGACATATCAACTGTGGAGAGTTTCAGAGTCTTTGTTTGTAACTGTTACATGTTCTGTCTTTTAAAGTGTGAGACACTACAGAGTGTATTGGGTAAGGCCCAGGGTGCAGTGAGGTGACTTTAGTTTATATCTTATCTCTGTCATTTACTAACTCAATGAGCTCAGGCAAGTGATTTAATCTCTCTGAGTCTTATTTTCTTCATCTGTAGGCTAAAAGTAAAAATGTCACCTACTTCCTAGGATTCCATGTTAAGTCAATGAATCAATGCATTTAAACAACTAGATAGTATCTGACAAAGGGAAACCACTGCTCCATATTAAGTGTTCATATTCATGAAGTGTAGAGGCTGCCTTTTTCAATTTCAGACTCTCAATCGTGTTTCCAGTTCTCTGGTTATTATTGCATCTCCCAATTACTATTGATTGCCCACATCTGCAATTTTTGGATATCTATTATATAAGGTCTGATTTTTTCTGAATGTCAGAAAGCTCCACCAATGCCTTCTACTTACAAATAATTTTTAGAAAATGGTTATGAGTACTCTCTGTGACTATACTAAGAAAGTGGTTTTTAACTAGGCAATGAATGATTTTTAGACCAAGTGTTTCCTTGAAGACTCTTCCCCATTATGGTGAAGCCCTTTCTTTTTATGGCATTTTTGTTTTTCTGTCTCATATCTAATGTCTCCCAAGCTCCAAAGGCTGAGACTGGAATTGCCTTATGGAGGCAAAACTTTAGTCTTTAAAATTAACAATACATACCATTGTTTGGCCATAACGGTACTCATTTAATCCTAAAAATTACCCTGAGAGGTATTATCTACATTATTTATACAGCTGCATCTCTTCTGGTCTGCTGCCAAGCATATGGTAGTGGGCCTGGAGTTTCTGTTCATCTGGAAAACCAGTGTTCAGGAAGATGAGCCGGATGCAAACCAGAGAAGAGCAAGAACAGTTTGGCTCCATTCAGTTATGTCTGCGTCTACCTACCCATCACTGTAACTGACTTCAAATACTTTCCAAAGGCAGTGGCCACTGATTCACTTCTGCCTTTCAAATCTTGTCAAAGTTTCTTGTTTGTTCATCTCTAACCTAGAACTATAGAGGGAAATGTATACTGGAAAATACAGTTGCCAACTGAACCAAGTCTCCACAGCACAAACTAGCACTCTCCAGAAGCTCTTCTGACTCCCACGCTCAGTTGGACACTCCTCACTGTACCCCTGTTCCAGCCGGGCATTTCAGTCACTGAGCTCTTCACATTTGGGGGGAAGTTTGCATAAGTGCCTGTTACTCCTGTTAGTATAGGGTATAGGGAACAAGACTTACTCCACCACTTTGCCCATTATCTGGCACATGGTAGTTCAATACACATTTATTAAAAAGGAATAAACAGAGAGAGGAAAAATAGAAAGGAGGTTTGGTAGAGGGGAATTTTCTCAGTGAGTATATATCACAGAGAAAGTGTCAAGTTTCTTTGGAAAGTAGCTAAAATTGATAATAGAATCCAGCTCCTTTCAGTTACGATAGAAAGGTAAAAATAAAGTCTAAGTAGGATTGACTTATCTGTGTCTGATAAACATATTCATAGAGAGAAGCAAATGAAAAAGCTATAGGAAGCAATGGTATTGAAAGTGACTCAATTGGAAAGATACTGCCCTTGGAGTAGTTGTCAATGCTTGCCAGAGAGCTTACCACAGATTAAAGGTAATGTACACCTAGAGGCCCAGAAATCTTGATATTTGTTTCCTGATTAACTCTTTCTCAATATTCTGGCAAGCACATCAGTAATTCTCAGCCATTCTCTCTCTCTCTCCCACTCCTGCAACCTCACACAAACACATTCTAACTTCCTGCTTTGGATATCCTTGTTCTTCCTACTTTTCTCCTTTTCAGGTCCTTTAATTCCTCCTTCTAAAAGGAGACCAATCTGGTTTGAATCCCGACTCCATTATTTATTTATACTTTCTGAGCCTCAGATTTCTCTTCTGTAAAACTGAGAATAATATCTTCTACTACATAGACTGACAACTAATTCATTGTGAGTTCTCAATCAATGTAAATGTAAATGTCCCTCTCTTTTCTTTTTTCCAAGACTAAAATGAAAGATTAGGGGCTATCTGCTGTTGTTTCAACCCACTCCCTGGGATCTAACCTGCTCCTCACCCCCAGCCACATACAATGCCCTTCTGAGAAAAATTCTAGTGAATACAAACTCCCTCCCCTTTTTCTTTTTTTACTCTGATTGGTTTTCTAAGTCTGCTGACTCTCACAATTTCTTAATCTCTCTCTGCTTTCCTTCCTTCTTTCTCTTTCCTTTTCTTCCCCCTTCGTCTACCTTCCCTTCCCTTCATGTCCTCCTTTCTTGATTTATGTATTAGTTTTCCATGGCTACTCTAACAGAGTACCACAAACTTAGTGGCTGAAGGCAACATAACTTTATAATTTTACAGTTTTGAAGTCAGAAGTTCAAAATCACTGGGCTAAAATTAAGCCGTGTTCCCTTGGAGGCTCTCAGGGAGAATCCCTTACGTTGCCTTTTCAAACTTCTAGGAATGCATGAGCCTGTGTTCCTTGGCCTGTTCTTCCATCTCCAAAGCCAGCAGAGTAGCATCTTTCTCTCCTCTTTGAACTTTTCTTTTCTTATGTTTTTTCTCCCTGTTTCTTCTGCTTCCCTTTTATAAGGACCCTTGTGATTACATCGGGCCCACCTGGATAATCCAGCATAATTTCCACATCTCAAGATCCTTACCTTAATCATATTTGTAAAATCCCTTTGATCATGTAAAGTAACACATTTACAGGCTTCGGGCATAAGGAC
This sequence comes from Eulemur rufifrons, assembly GCF_041146395.1. Classification (NCBI taxonomy): domain Eukaryota; kingdom Metazoa; phylum Chordata; class Mammalia; order Primates; family Lemuridae; genus Eulemur; species Eulemur rufifrons. The sequence goes on from NC_090988.1 coordinate 41,811,361, forward strand.
ATGGACATCTTTGGGAGACATTATTCAGCCTATTGCACCCTATTTCTTCTCTTTCATCTTCCTCTTCCTCTTTTTCCACCATCCTTTCCCATCTCTGCTTTTCCTTCCTGGTGATACTCTTACAGGAACACAACGCATCAGTCCCTCTTCTTATTATGTGTGATCAAAAAAAGTGACTCTCATTTTGTCAAATTGCAAAGTGTAGATGAAAGGAGAGTGATCATATTGACTCGATTAAATTATAAGGTAGAAAAACTAATTTTTCAAATACACAAATTGGATGGATGTTCTGATGGTGAGTTATCGATGGAAGTTTGTTTTGGTGATGATCAATCGCACTGAGAATGGTGTATTTGTGAAGTTAAGTTAAATTCTATTTTCTCTTGCTACCATCTAACTTTTCTTCAACTAATAATTTTTTCACACTTTGCCTCTCTCATTTCTTTCAATATTTGTAAGTGCTCCATTATTCTCTCAGTCAACTGGTGTGGAAGAAAGAATATACATTAGGATTCCAAACAATTGGTATCATATTCTTGTCCGACACTCACTAGCTGAGTGGCTTTGGGCAAATAATTTCATTTTCTTGCACCTCAGTTCCGTCACCTAATTAAAGAGTAAAATATGCTTATCTCATACATGTGCTATCAAAGTAAAATATGGTAATTCATGTAATACCTGAAAACTGATATTCTAAGAAAATGTGAAATAAGAATATTGCCTGTGAGGCTTTCTGAGGTTGTGTCAAGGGTTAAATTAAATGACATACGTAAATCACGAAGTAAACTGTTGCTGCTGCTGTTCCTACTGCTAATAATAATAATAACAACTTATGTGAATTGAGAAGACCCAGTGGAGGGAGAATTATATCAAGCTAGCAGAATGAGCACTGTGTTTCATCAGGCTTGAGGGTAGAATGGTGAGGCGACCGATACAACTAGGAAGGAAGTTTTGGCATTCTTTTCCAGAGAGGATGTCCTTTCCAAAATTTCCACATATCTGCCTATGAGAGACTTTGTGAGTAAAAGAGTACATGGTTAAAATAGTTTGGGAAATAATATAATATCACTTTCTTGGAGATTCACATTGTATTTCATCACATTCATGGTTTTGCCAAACTTAGCAATACAGAAGCCATTAAAAATTTTCTAAAGTAATTTGACTATGAAATTCCTTTAATAATTGACTCCTTTAAGGTATTCCATGAGAAAAATTAAATAGCAGCAAAAGCAGTCATTATTCTTGCCCTATAAGATCTTAGAAACTCCATATACATAAATACATTTATTTTTTAAATTGAAAGATAAAATTTCATATATTTATCAGTAACAACATGATATTTTGATTAACACATGCATCACCTCATGTAATGGCCATTTTTATGGTGAGAACCATAAAACCTTAAATCTACTCTTAGCATTTTTCAAGAACATAATATATTGTTATTCACTATAGTCACCATGTTGCACAATAGATCTTTTGAACTTATTTGTTCTACGGAACTGAAATTTGTAACCTTTGACCATCTCCCCAACCCCTTTCACCACCACCACCACAGTCCTGTACTTCTGAGTGATTGTTCATTCTTCTTTATTCTTTTTTCTACATCTTTGATTGACTGGGTTAGTTCAAAAGCCTAGTCTTCAAGCTCTGAAATTCTTTCTTCAGCTTGGTCTAGCCTGTTGTTGATGCTTTCTGCTATATTTCGAAATTCTGTAAATGACTGTTTCTTTCTTTAAGTTCTGTTATATCTTTTCTTCTATTGTCTATCTCTTTTGTCAGTTTTTCATTTTTTTCATTCATGTCCTGAATCATTTTTTTTTTTTTTTTGGCTTCTTTGTGTTGGTTTTCAACTTTCTCTTCAATCTCATTCATCTTATTTGCCATCCATGTTCTGAATTCCATTTCTGTCATTTTGAAAATTTCCCTTTTGTATTCTGCATTCCATTTCAACACTTTCCTTTTTTTGTTGGCCTTCATTGCTGGTGACTTATGATCCTTCAGGGGTGTCCAAACAGCTTATTTTTTCATGTTGCCCGAGTTCTTATTCTCATTTCTTCTCATCTGAAAAATCTCTTCTCTCATATTAAGACATATAAATTTGCAGTTCACCTATTTTCCTCTGCTGGGAACTCTCCTACTTAGTGCAAAGAAGGAGAAGTCCCTGGATGGTACGCTTGTGTCATATTCTGGATGGTTGGCCCAGCCCAACACTGGCAATGCACTGTGAGCATTTAACACTATTGCTCTCCTGTGTCTCCTGCTTCATTGTTCCCCTGTGGTTGTCACTGGCAGTCCCTGTGTTGCAGAGTGAGTGAATGCCCCACCTAGTTCTGTCAGCAGTGATGACTGTCAGCCTGAGCTGGCTTGAGAGCTTCTCCACTCAAATCTGTGGGCAGTAGTGTTTGTCAGCCTATGCCAGCTTGAGTACAACCTTGCCCACACCCACAGGTGGTGGTGATTGTCTGCCTGCACTGGCTTGGTTGCTGCCCTACTCAGATCCATGGGTGGTGGCATTTATTGCCCTGTGTGGCTTGAGCATAGTCCCACTTGTGCCTTCTGGCAGTGGTGATTGATGCTCTATGCTGTCTTGAGGGCTGCTTGCTCAGATCCATAGATGGCAGCATTTGTTGGCCATGCACCAGCTTGAGTGTAGCTCTGCTCATGCCCACAGTCTGTGGTGATTGTCAGCTTGTGCTGGCTTGAGAGATGTTTGATCTGCAGGCAGTGCCATTTGTCAGCTCCTGTGGCTGGAGCATAGCCCCACCCATGGCTATGGGTGGTGGCTATTGTGAGCCCACACTGTCTTGAGAGCTGCCCCATTCATATCCTCTGGTGGTGGCATTTCTTGGATGGATTCTGGCTTTAGTGTAACTCTGCCCAGGCCCTTGGGTGGTGGTGATTGTCATTCTGCTCTGGCTTGAGAGCCACGCTGTTCAGATCCTTGGCCAGCTGTATTTGTTGGCCAGTTACTGGCTTAAGTGCAGCCCTGCCCATGTTGATAGGCAGTGGTGACTGTCAGCCCATCCAGGTCCCCCAGTGGCAGTAGGGGTGCACAGCTCCTGCTCATGGGACCATAAGAATGCCTGGCCTCCCCAACCCTGGGCTGGCAGGGGCAACAGGGAAGGTAGCAGCAACAGGGAAGGTAGCAGGGAAGGTAGCAGCAGGGAAAGTAGCTGCCCCTGGATAGAGGCAGCTCTCTAGGTCTAGGGTTTTTAAATGGTGCCAGCCACAGCACCCAGGGTCTATGAGCTGGTGGGTCACCATTGTGCCTTCTCTCCAGAGCAATGCCACTGCAGTCTCCAGATAGCTCCCTATATCAGTCCTATGGTCTTCTGCAGTGGAGGGTCCTTCCTGCAAGTCAGACAGCAGTAATCATAGAGGGAGTTTGGAGCCCCAGGATTCTCCCCTCTGTGCCTTCCGCACATATACACTCATCTGCCCTGTGTACCTCCAGACCACAGAGCAGGTCACCTCACTTCATTCTCCTTTACTTTGGGTGCCTCTTTTCACCTCTCTTTTGACTCACAATGCTCTCTCTTAGATGATCTATGTGAAGGTGGAAATCCACGTGCCACCTTCAATCTTTGTGAGAGCAGTGCATGCAAGTCTGCCATCTTGACCCCTGCTTTTCTAAAATTTTGTTGATGCTTTTTACATCTATGTTCATCAAAAATAGCTTTCTTTTTTTACTGGGTTCTTGTCTGGTTATGGAATTAGGGTAATGCTGACCTTGTAGAATGAGTTAAGGAAAATTTTCTTTTCTTTAATTTTTTTGGAATAGTTTGAAAAAGATTGGCATTACTTCTTTTTTATACATTTGGTAGAATTCGTGCAGTTCATTCCCTACTTCATGCTTGGTGGTAAAGTGTGAGAATAATAATATTCCTCTATAAGGCAAGATTATTATTCTATTTTACAGAAGAGGAAATAGGAATCAGATAAATAACTTTCCTAAAATCACACAGCTTTTATTTTTGTAGAATTGATATTTGAACCCAGATCTTTTTAACATTGGAAGACCATAGTAGTACTATTCCCTCACTATTCATTATTTCCTCATTACTATCCATCTACCCACCAACATTAACATTAAATATCTATATACCAGGCTATGTTCAAGACACAGAAGATGTATATCCAATAACACCCAACGTGTGTCCTAAAGAAGCTGACCTCTTATCTAGGGTTTTGATTTTTATAAAGAGTGTAGAGTAGAAAACTAGTATCTTTTTTCACATAGATTTAGCAAATCATTCTATTTCCAGTCATTCAACAGCTCTTTTCCCACTGATCTGATGTGAAAGTTCAACCACATGCAAGAGTTCATATATATGTGTTTGTGTCTGGACTTTCTGTTATAAGGCACTAATAAATGTATTCCTGTATCTAATACCATACTTTTTCAATTAGTGTAGCTTAATAAAAATCCTGGTATCTTATAAGAAAAGCATTATTCCTTTCTCTTTTTCATAAGTATTTTGACTATCTTTGGTTCTCTTTGTTCTCCTTATTCTTTACCTAAAAGTGGATTATTTCCTTCCCTTGTCAAATGAAATATTTACCTGCTCAACTAAACATAGATTCAAACCTCCTTTAGTCAAGTTTAGATAAGCTTTGATGCTCTAGGTTTTATGACATAATTCAACCCTTGTCTCATTTAAAAGCAGTGGTTCTCAAGCTATGCTAGAGGGACCAAGGCATTCTAATGCTAAATTTGAATTATTTCTGTTATTTCCAGGTTTGATAGGAAAAAGGTCTTTTAAATAATAAATCTATCTAAAACTTTTAGTGTTTGTTATTATGTTTACATAATAAAATCTATATAAAATATATTATGATAAATATGGCTAGTTGCTTCAATAAACAGCCTCTAACTCTTAGTGGCCTAAAATAATATAGGTGTACCTTTTGCTTATACCGTAGTTTAGTGTAAGTTGGTGAGGGTTATGTTCCACATAGTTATTCAGAGACCCAGGATCTTCCCAGCTCATGTTGCCTCCATCCTGAACACAAGGTTCCAATGGGACAGGAAGAGAGTATATAGGGAGTCACTTAGATGCTTTTATATGTCAATCACAGAAGTGGAGCATATCACTTTCATTCGATTCATTGGCCAAAATGCAGTTAATGGCTCCAAATTTACTTCTAAAGGTTAGAATATATGACCTTTTTGTATGTCCAGGAAGAAAATGATATAAATTGGGAGAATTTGTAGCACTGTCTCTGCAACAGATGGTCCCTTATTTACCACAATATATATCTTTAATTAAGTTTGAAATTAAGTGTATCATGGTGTTTTTCAAAATTAGCATGACTTTAAAAATTTGTTAGTTTAAAAAAGTTTAAGGAGCACTGATCTAAATGTTGGAAAGTTCTGTGAATGTTGTACCACCAGATTATGTTTCCCTATAGGAAACATATAGAAAGTGTAGACAAATAAAAAGATAGAACTATTAAAAAAAAAAGTGCTGAGGCTACTGGTAGATCTGTCAGAATTATACATGTTTCTTTAAAGAATTAATGTAAAAAAATATATAAATATCTATTTCACTTGGAATGTATAGCATATTTTGTATACAGAAAAAACCTAAATTCTAACCCCTTTATTCTGGTTTTTATTCTATAGATGTTTATTTTATAATTTATGTAATTTCTCTCATCTGACCATCTTTTAAAATAGCTGTAAACCATTATTTGTAAAGTATATTTTAAAATTTCCACTTCATTCTACCTTTTCTATTCTTCACATTAACTTTATTTATTTATTTATTTATTTATTTATTTATTTTTTTGAGACAGAGTCTCACTCTGTTGCCCAGGCTAGAGTGAGTGCCGTGGCGTTAGCCTAGCTCACAGCAACCTCAAACTCCTGAGCTCAAGCGATCCTCCTGTCTCAGCCTCCCGAGTAGCTGGGACTACAGGCATGCACCACCATGCCCGGCTAATTTTTTCTATATATATTTTTAGCTGTCCATATAATTTCTTTCTATTTTTAGTAGAGATGGGGTCTTGCTCTTGCTCAGGCTGGTCTCGAACTCCTGAGCTCAAACGATCCGCCCACCTCGGCCTCCCAGAGTGCTAGGATTACAGGCGTGAGCCACCGCACCCGGCCCACATTAACTTTAATAACTTAGAATGGATCGACTTGAAGCCATGCTTTGTAGTGAATGAGACCTCCAAAGTAATGACCAAAAAAATTATGTTTTACTTTCTAATGACTGTGCATGATGCTGACATAGCCATTGCTCTGAGTTGATTTATAACCTCAGTTAGTCAATAGAAGTCTATAGGGATCTTGTTGAAATAGAAGAACAAGAGATTATTGAAGAAAAGGAGATCACCAAGGTAACTATGCTTCTCCCTGGATATTGCATCCAAAGATTTTATGGAAACATTCATATATACTGAATAAACCATGAAAAAATTGAGAACTAATGACCTTAATTTTGATAAAATTTGAGACTTCTCAGAGAAATGAAGCATTACGAACTTCCTCTGCTTACTAATAGGAAAATTTTCTCAGGAAAAATATAGGAAATCTTTAGTTAAAACTTTAATGGGCTCACATTTTAAGGAATCAAAGATAGTCCAAAAAATGCATAAAATGCCCACAGAAATAATTTACCCTATAGCTTTCTATACTAACTGGTTTTTATATAATAAAGAAGTATTTGTAAACAATGTTTTATTTTTATTTTATTTTTATCAACTTTTTTTTAATTTCAGCCTATTACAGGGGTACAAATGTTTAGGTTACATATATTGCCTTTGCCCCACCAATTTTCATATTTTCATGCTAGATAATTTATTTTTATGAACAGAACTCCAGTGCTAAACTTTTGTTAAGGAAGAAAACATTTCACTTATCATGTCTTTACTTGTGGTTGATACCCAGGGAATAAGTCAAAAGACAGGGAGCATAAATCCCTTTTTACTAGATATTGAGTTTTCCCAAAATCCATATTCCAATAGCTATTTTGTGTGCTGAGAGTGGATTTTTCCCTATTAGCTACTATATGTTAAGTTTGGCCTATAGAAAGGAGAGTGTGAGAGAAGAACTTCAGAAAAGAAAAAAAGATTCATCCCATTTTCTAGCATTAGCCAGCACTCTTCTATGTGCATAATGAACAGATTAGGCTCAAATATTAGTAGCATAGGTTGTTTCCATTAAGTTGTTTCCATTAAGTTGTTTAGGATGTCAGCTGATTTATCTGGTATCACATCAATGGAAATTCTTCATTTACTAGCCTTGGTGGGCAGAATAATGGTCTCCTAAAGATATCCATGCCCTAATCCCTAGAATTTACGAATATGTTACCTTATATGGCAAAAGAAATGTTGTAGATGTGATTAAGGTCAAGGAATTTGAGATAAAATAATTATTCTGGATTGTCTGGGTGGGCCCAATCTAATATATAAACACTTAATAGAGATGCAATGGTAGAAGGACTAGACCAGCCATTGCTGGCTTTGAAGATGGAGGAGGGGGATATGAGCCCAAGTGGCCCCTACAAACTGGAAAGACCCTCAGCTCACAACCAGGAAACTGAATGATTAGAATCAGATCTCCTCTACACCCTCTAGAAAAAAAAAAAATAAAGCCCTACCAACACCTTGATTATAGGCTGGTGAAACTCATTTCAGACTTTTGACCTATAGAATTGTTAGATAATAAATTTATGTTGCTTTAAACCACTAAGTTTGTGGTGATGTATTACAGAAGCAATGGAAGACCACTATTTCTGTCAAATTCAAGACTCTCCTGATCTGAAGATTCAAATTTTGTTTCTCTCTCTAGCCCATCTTCTACTACTCCCAAATCACTAATGTCTGCTTCAATCAAACTTTCAGTTCCCAGGACATAGCATTTTTTGTATGCTTCCACCCTATGTTGGTCAGCTCGGACTGTGATAACAAAATACTATAGACTGGGTGGCTTAAACAACATACATTTCTCACAGTCATGGAGGCTGGGAAGTCCAAGACCAAATTGCCAGCAGATTTGGTTCCTTGCAAAGTCCCTCTTCCTAGATTGCAGAATGCTACCTTCTCACCATGTTCTCACATGGCAAAGAGAGTGAACTCTGGTCTCTCTTCCTCTTCTTATAAAGATACCAATTCCATCATGGGGCCTTACCCTCATGAACTCATCTAAACCTAATTACCTTCCAAAGGCCCCACCTCCAAATACCCTCACATTGGTGGTTAGGGCTTCAACATATGAACTGTGGAGGATACAAACATTCTGTCTATAACATACACCTTGGCCCACATTATTTTATTATTTCTGACTTGGATGAACTGTTGTGTCCTTTTAGGGCACCTTCAGAAACTTTTCCAGGTGCAGGAGACCATTTTCTCTCTTTTAACCCAAATGGATATTCTATTCCACCTATGATATAACAACTACTATACATTAATCTCTAATAAAATTGAGACTTTAAAATTGCCATAGCAGTTATTATAAGAATTTCTATTACTTCGGAATCATTACATTTTGTTGTAATATATGCCGCACTAAGTCAACTTAAGGCAGATGTTAAGCCACTAGGATCGATGTTTCAGCCAGTGTCAAGTGTTTAGAGAAAAAAAGAGGCTTATTTGCATCATGAAAGAAGCATCACTGAGAGACCCAGAGGAACTTGAAAATAAGGAAATAAAGAAGAAAGCAAGAGGAGAGAACACAATATTTTGTGCTGTGCTATTATGTAATAATCTTGTTAGCCCTCAATGCTTACTACTTGGACATGCAAACCATCCTATTCCCAGCATCATTCAATTTTAGCTTTGTGGAAAAAAAGATATAAAAGACAATTAATGCAGAGATGGGGAAAAACATCTTATTGTTATGTTGAAACTTTCTATTACATTTGGAATCTGTTGACTAGCTTTAGAACTATGGCATTCATTTCACAATTCAGGGCTTTTTGTTAGATCAATATTAAGAAAGATACATTATGACCAGGAACAAACACCATTTTCTTAAGAATATTTTGCTCGGGATCTTTTCAAATAAAATTTCTTTGCAGCAGTGAATTTGTCTTTGATATTGCTGTTTTCAGCAGTTGAAAAGTGGGAAAAACAATGAAATGATTAGAAAGATGATGGGACTTAGGACATGCTACCCCAAAACATAGCATTTAGGCCTGTTAGAAAACAGCAGAGGCAGAAAGGTCATTCTCACCATTCCTCTACCCTCTTCCATGGAGCAGATCATAAAACCCAGGAAGACTCTTCTGACCTTCCCCTAAAGCAGGTCATAAGACCCTCATGTGAAAGATGCCTTCTTTATACCCTGAGGAAAGGAACATCCTTATCTCTGAAAACAGGGAATAAGCTGAACAAAAAGACCCTGATAAGCCCCCCACCCCGACTTAATTACCATTAGATCATAATTTCTTATCCAGTCATACTTCTCTATGACTATATACTTCTTTATCCCACCTAGCATAAAAAATATATAGGTTTACTCATTTGTTCAGGTCTTTATTTCCTTATGAAGGCTTCTGTGCAATGTAAACTTATTAAATAAATTTGTATGCTTTTCTCCTGTTAATCTTTGTCAGCTGGATTTTCAGACCAAGCCAGTGACCCTAAAGAGGATCCAGGAAAAACTTTTCTCCCCTACAAGGGCACCCCCTGTGAATTTCAGAGCTCAGCCAACCATTTCCAGGTGGTAGAGTTCCCCAGAAGGACCCAGGCTTGGTGCAGAGCTACAAATGGCAGGGTTTAATCTTGAGATTGAAGGGATATAGCAACTTCAGCCTCCTATGAGTTTTTAGAATGCAGTAAATAGAAACTACCCTCCCTTCCCAGCTATGTGGTATTGGCTTTTCTTTTCTTTTAATGTCAGCAGGTACAACTTGTATTCACATGGGGGTAATAACTGGGGAAAAAGTAAGATAAGCAAGTTTTACAGATGATTCAGACCAAACAAACAAATAACAACTAAAACAGTTCATCTTTAAACATTCACACTCATTTAGCCATGAAACGCCATTCCAAATACTGCCTTTAAGTAGCTTAAAGGCTCTATGAATGGTGGGAAAAAATAACTTGTGACTCATTTTCATTTTAAATGGTATGACTTTTATGATGTGGAAATCAGTTCAATCCATTTATATTAATGGCTGAATTAAAATGCTAAAGACACAGAAGTGAGCAAAGACAGAGCCTCTGCATTCAAGGGGTTTAGAGTTTAGTTGTGGGGAGAGCAAGAAAGAAAGGTAAGCAAATAAATGTCCTTTGGCCTAACAGAAGCTAAAATCGGGCTCAGTGAAAGTGTCTAATTATCTTCATTTGAAGGAGATGCAGGAAGTTCCTACAAGAGGCTATCTATACTTTTTCCAGAGGAAAGGCCAGAGATGGTGTTCCGTGTGAACACCCTCTCCTTGAGAAGAGGGGGGGACCACTTCCAGACCTGAAAGCTGTAGGCTGTCATAGCTAGACTGGTTTGAGTGTGTGTCTGAATTTTACCAATACTCATGAAATACCGCACAGGTCGATAAAAAGGACAAGCCGTTTGGTTTTCCAGGACCCAGCTGGGATCGGTTGTGTAAATGAGTTGAAGAAAGATGAAGCACTAAGCTAAAATTCCTAAGATTAGACATAAAGAACTTCTAATACATTGATGGGTGGGGTGCAGGCATTGCGAGTGTGTCTGCTGGTTTGTGTGTGTATGTTGGTGTTGCTGAGTGGGATCCTCAAAAGCTAATTCCTCAATCAATCTTTGGTGCTATATTTTGGCAAGAAGGGGAAAGAGTAGGAAAGTGTAGATGTTGTACCTAAAATATTTTGACTAGCAATCTGAAGACTGAAAAACTGAATAAAACCATGAGTCAACACAAGGGAGCAGTTCCCAAGAGGGCTTTGTCTACCCCTCACCACCCCCCAAAACACACTGCACACACACACTGATGTAAGAGGAAGATTATTTGTGGAGGTAGGGAATTACAGTAAAAAGCAACACTGTCATAGTTATAAGAGAGGGAGGGAAGGAAAGGAGAGTGCTTTTCAAAATATAACCTCTAAGTTTATGAAATGTACATATGTAGGTGTGTTAAAGGGAGGCGAGAGAAGAGAGCCTTTTTTCATTTATAGGAAAAATCAGCTATTGTAATATGATGTCCTTGGGGAAAGAGGCTGCAGCAGAACTGCTACTATTTTGCTGAATCAATGTTTTGGTACTTTAGTTATGATTATTTTACGAAGATTTGGTACTTTTACAGACAATATTATTAAATTGACTAGTTGACTTTGAAAGATTTTAATGTAGAGTGTATATAAGCGAATGTGTGTGAGAGTATATGTGTACTTATAATGAAGTTTCTACTGAGGCAGACCTTTTTTTTTTTTTGGTCAAGAGAACATCCATTTAAAAGCTGTTTGTTGATTCTGTTGCTAACAAAGATGGGATCAAGCCACCTTGGACCAGAATATTACTGGCTTGAGATCATCATCATAAAGAACCTTCAATTATAGAAAGCAAAACAAATACCAATACCTTGTTGGGGTGGGGGAAACAAGATCATTTTTTGGCTAAGTGGGATTCTAGGATTTACATTCTGTTTGCAGGTCAAGTTCTAGGATACTTTCCTATTACTCTTTTACTTGTCTCATCAATTTTTTTCAGGAAAGTTTTTGGATGGAAAGATGGCAGGACAGAGATTCTTTCTTTTTTAAGATTAAAGTTACTGAACACTCTGGCCAGCTGACAGAAAAGAACACCACCACCCAAAGATATTCACAGTAAGGAAAGGGTGGCATACCGGGCTGCAGTATCAAAACCCGTATTGTTTTAGGGAGGCGCAGAGGGTGTGACTAATGATGACGCTGCCACTCTGACACCATTGGCAGGTCCTAGGGAAATGATTCTCTCTGTGTCAAGATAGGCAAGAGCTAATTCTGGAGCCCATCTCTCTTTGTCTGGAGTGCTTGTGAATGGAGTGCTCAGAGCTAACTAAGCACCTCTCAGCTGCTAATTCTATATAAAAGTGTTCATATAACTCATCGCCCAAACGAAGAGCAGTTTGAAAGTGGAAGGACGAGGGAAGGTGACTAAATAATTACACAGAAAAAAAAAAGCATAAACCAGGACTATCCTGAGAAAACTGGGGTACAGACCCCGAGAACTTTGGGTCTTATTAGTGGGGGCATTGTGCCCTGGTGCTATAGCACTTCCTGTGGTGCACAGAGTTTTGTACCAGTGTATATAGACTTCTAATTTCAGTAGCAATGCTCTATGGTGGAAAAAGTCATGCGAACCAGTGCCCTTTGATTTGCTATGAGGAATCCAAAATAGTGTTTGGACTTAAGGAATTCTCACTGTTCCTTGTAAGAAGCTGGAACTTATTACTAAGCTCAGAGAGGGAAGAATGCTTGTCTTATAATAAGTAGGCTAAAGACGCATGGCCATTTTTATCAGCATAGAACAGGATCTAACCATTGAAAATATGGCCATATTGGTGTTGGAATTAATGCTTGGCTGTGAATAAAGGACTAAATTAATGCTATAATTACATATTATAATGCAATAAATTAATAACTTCTTTCCTCCCTGAGCTATGCACTGATTTTCTGGTAGTTAATTTGTTTGTAAGTAAGGCAAAGCTTTTTTGTTTTCAGGTGTGCACCTGATAGGTTGGAGCCTTTGTTAAGCTGTACTGCTTTTTCTGACAGCTTGGAGTGATAAGGAACTTCAAAGCTATATGAACACAAAATGTTATTATGTATTGGGCATTCATTAGAATGCAGAAGGAGACATTTCTAAATTTGTTGTTTATTAAATCTTTCTGTTGACTCAATTTTATTGTGGAAAATACAGGCATGTGAACACAGTTTGTAACTCTGAATGGGAGATGAATAGAATGATACATTATAAATAAAAATAAAACCATAAATTATCAAACTGATGACTTTGAGATGTCAATTAATTAGACTTATTTAATTGTCATTCCTTTCTTGCTTAAAATAAAAAATAATATCAACTTCCAACATTTTAGAGGAAGAACAACATGCTTTCACTCTTATATATCATTAGACCTGGAAATTGGGGGAGAAGGTCAAAGATAGGCTGAAAAATGGCATGGAAGGGTATGCCAAATGCCCAAAGCCAAGAGTACCAACAAGCCTCTGGCAGAGGAAACTGGATGCTGGCTATCCTTTGGAACCTTCTTACCCTTTTTTCTCTGAAGAGTTTGCTCAGTAGGTGATGATTTATTCCCCTATATGGTAAAAGGATTTTCTGAAAGTGGAATATCAGGGATGAGGTAGGAAAGTGATAGATCAAATTTAGATGAGAAGTACAAGTAGGTATAAATGAGAATTAATTGGTTACCCTTTAAAAAAAAGCAGAAATAATACGGCAGAATTAGGAAATGATTATAATAGAGTAAAACTGCAAGTAGACTTTCATTGTATACCTTGATGTTTAGAGAGTTATTTGAATGGAAATTGTTGGCCTCAACTTAAGGATTCCAAGGTTTCTTTCCTTTTAACTCTTTTATTCTTCCCTATACTTTATTCCTTAGGGGAAGAAATGCAGATGGGTTTGGCCCAGGGCACTACTACATTGATGGTCAGTGAAAGGACTGGCCCTGTCTTTCCTTTAATTCTCCATTTCTCCCACTTGATTTGTGGCTGTTGAAGTTGATAGTGGTAACAAAATAGAGAAATGCTTTTAGCCAAGAGTACAAGTATTCTACCCATGAGTCTTGTCTTGTTGCAGCTGCCTGTGCACCCACTGGACCTTCCCACCATATCATCCCTACTCAGCTCACACAGGGAACGTGCAGTGATGTCCCCGTGGGAGACATCTTCATAGAAGTCAATGCCAACCCCACAGTGAAACCCTGGTCCTAGAGGGCTTGTTTTGTTTTAGGGGAGAGTGTTTTGGTAATACACTCAATTTCTTTAATTGACATAAGACTATTCAGCTTTTCTGTTTCTTTTCATGTCAATTTTTATAAGTTGTATCTTTTAAGATATCTGTCCATTCTCTGTAGTTGTTGGATTTCTTCCTCTGAAGTTGTTTATTATATTCTCTTATACTTTTAATGTATAGGGTCTGTGAAAACAAATATTACACATTAACCATTTATTACTAATATTGTTGATTTATTTCTCTCTTTTTTTCATGATATTCTAGCCACAGGTTTGTCAATTTTGATGTTTTTCCTAAAAAACAGATGTTTATTTATTTAATTTTCTCTATTATCTATTTTCAATGAGTTCTGCTTTTTATTAATAGCTTTCTTCTACTCACTTTGTTCTTTCTTTTTTAATTTCTTAGGATGGGCCTTAAATTACTGATTTTAGATTTTGTCCCCTAACATATGCATTTGAAGTTATGTTTCCACTTATCAGTGTTTTAACTACTATAGATTTTGATATGTTATATTTTAATTATTGGTTCAAAATTTTGTAGATTTTCTTGTAATTTGATCTTTGACTCATGAATCAGTTATAACTGATAAGTTATAAGTATGTAATTTTCAGATAAATGGAGTTTAACTCAATATTTATTGGTTTTTGTTCTAATTTATTCCCTTGATGTGAGAGAATATACTCTGTATTACTCAGGTTTTAAAAAATTAACTTCTTTGTTTTGTGCTCCAGAGTATTGTCTCCGTTTATGTATCAGGTGTATTTGAGAAGAATGTGTGTTTAGTTATCGGATGGAGTGATCTATAAATGTAATTAAAGTGGTTCACAGTATTATTGAGATCTTCTATGCCCTTATTGACTTTTTGTCTCATTGACCTATTACTGAAATTCTATTACTAAGAGAGAGTTGAAATCCCTAATGAGAAAAAAATTATAATCCTTTAATTTTGTCAGTTTTTTATTTATGTACTGTATATTGAGGCTCTGCTATTAAGTACATAGACATTTATAATTGTTATTTCTTCCTAATGAATCCTTTCTCTTATTATTATAAGATACATGTTTTGGTAATATTCGTTTTCTTAAAGTCTATGTCATCTGATGTTATCATAGCCATTACATTCTTCTTATGCTTGCTATTTGCACCCCATGTCTTTTTTTCCTTACACTATTTGTGTCTTTATATGCTAAATGTAGCTCTTGTGGCGGCATACAGTTCAGTATTCCTTTCATCCACATTGTCTATCTCTGTTAATTGGAGTGCTAAAACCAATATCGTTTTATGTAATTATTGTTTTAGTTGGATTTAAACCTACCATTTTCTTAGTTGTTTTCTGTTTTTTGTTCTATGTTCTCCCCTTCCTGATTTTTCTGAATATTTTTATTATTCCATTTTAATTTATTTACTTGGCTTTTTAGCACAGTGTATGTATATGTGTGTATGTTGTTTTGATTTTAGTGGTTCTTTTGAGGATTACAATATATAGATCTAACCGTTCACAGCCTACTTAGAATTTATCACTCCCTGTAAAAAATATTTGTTAGTAACACATGCTCTCGGTTTTAAATCATCTGAAAATTTCTTTATCTCACCTTCATTACTGAAGAATATTTTTATTAGATATAGAATTATGGCTTGATATAATTTTTTGCCTTTCTTTTAGCATTTTAAAGATGTTGTCTTCTGGTTTTGATGGTTTTTGATGAGAAATCAACATTCAATCATTGTCTTCCTATAATTAACGTCATTTTCTCTAAATGCTTTCAAGGCTTTTCTTTATATTTGAATTTTAGCAGTTTGTGTCTGGTGTTGTTTCTTTGAGCTTATCCTTTTTGGGGTTTGGTAAGCATTTTGAATCAGTAAATGGATGTCTTTTATAAAAGATGGGAGGTGTTCAGCCATTATATTTTGAATTTTTTTTTCTGCTCCAATCCCCCCTGACATTTTTATAATTCCACATACACACACACACACATATATATATAAGATCTTTGATATCATCCCATAGGTCTTAGAGGCTGTTCATTTTTTAAGATCATTTCTTTATTATTTGCATTGTGATACCCATTTGCTTTTGAGTCCGTTCAGTGAATTCTTTATTTTAGATATTGTATTTTCAGTTCTAAAATTTTCATTGGTTCTTTATTGTATTTCCTATCAAGAATTTATCTTCTAATTCATTTCAAGTTTGGGGGGGTTTGTTTGCTATTTACAATGTATGAAGCTTAATTAAAATAGCTGCTTTAACGTCTTTGAAAAATCCATCATCTGTGTCATCTTGGTGTTAGCATCTGTTACTTTTTCTTTCTTTTAAGATGGATTACATTTTTTTTGGTTCTTTGTATGTCAAGTAATTGTGGGTTGTATTTGGGCTCTGTGACCTATTATAATCTTCTGGGGAATGTTGATATTTCTATATTAGGAAGAAATCAAAAAGTGAGATTTGAATGTTCTGTCTTGCCTTTTGTGGGTGATGGTTCAAATTTCAGTTTAGTTCTCTAAATTATTGCTATGCTTATTTATGACTATCATAGATATGCATGACTAGATTATGTTGAGACTTGTACAGATTATTCAAATCTCATTTTAGTTTTCTAAACTTTTGGTATGCTGGTTTTAATGTGTCAACACGTGTGTCTCAGGGGATAAGCTCCGTCTTGTGTTAGTGGTTCAAATCTTAGTTCAGTTTTGTAGGTCTGTGCTATGTTGGTTTGGGTCTGTCCCATACCTGTTTGCTCAGGGTTTAGAAAACTTTTAAGTTTTCCCATATATGCAAAGCAAACTGATTAGGTTGAAAGTGAACTTTTGCTTCAGACTGAGTTCTAAATTAATGTGGATACAGAGTTGTAGCAGGCTCAGTGATAAAAGTGGCAAGAATGTCCAAGAAAAATTAATAAGGTCTACTTTGGGAAAAGTAAGAAACATGAGATAAATTTGAGAGGGAATATAGCATAATGGTTAGTAGCATAGACCTTGGAATCAGAGCAAACTGGAATTGAGTTTCAGATCTCTTACCTTCAAGCTCTGTATCTTTAGGGAATTTACTCAACCTATCTGAGCCTCAATTAACTGCAGCAGGAAAAATAATTTTTCTCTTATAAGGTTTTAATGATAATTCAATATAATTGGACAAACTGCTTAGCATAGGGCCTGATATATATTGAGATTTCAATATATAAAATAAGAAACTATATAAGGCACACCTGAAACAATTTTAAATAACTTGAAATAATGGCAATGTCATGAGGTTAAAAAACAAAACAAAACAAAATAATCTTGAGTTAAAAATGAGTATCCCTGCATGTTTTAGTTTTCACATAAATCCATTTGAAAAGTAATCCTTGTTCATTTCATAGGATTATTGTGAGGATCAAGTGCAATTACCTAGGGGAAAAAGTTTTGCTAACTATTCATATAAAGCACCAAGCAAAATGCAAAGGAGTACTGGTAGCTTTAAATCACATGAGATATTGTATAAAGGATCATGAGAAGAAAATAGAAAATATGATTAATTAAAGCATCCTGGATAGGTGAAAACTAAATGGAGGAAATATATCGAAGGTCCAGATGAATCAAGAAAATGATAATAGTCTACAGGACTCTCTAGTCTTTTAAGTTAAAAGGCAATGAGTACCATGAAGGAGATATTTTTAATAAATTGAACATTTTCAGAGGGAAAGAACAGAAAAGTTACATTACTAAAATATAGCTTTTCTTTTTTAGTGCTCTAGAACTTTGGCTTAGAACCCTTGCTTAGAACTGTACTTTATTTTCATATCAGGTTTGGTGGTTTCTAAAATAATTCCTCCTCATTTCCTCATTTGAACCTCACAACGGACTTGCAAGGTAGCACAGATATTAATTTCACTTTGTATGAGCAATTTAAACTTAAAGAGTTTAAGTAATGTGTGTACAATTATCACATAAGTAAGCTGTGGAACTGAGATCTCAACCTGGGTCTTTTGACTCCAAGAGTACTGTTCCTTCTTCCTTACCATGAACTGTCGATACATATACTAGTCAATTAAGCTTTTAGAATCACTTAGAGGTGCAACACCTCGGCCTTGGTGATGTAGTAGAGACTAAGTGAGTGTTTGAGTTCTGAGGAATTGATAGGTAACTTATGCAGCAACGCTGACATGTGGTTTCTGCTAATCTGGGTAGATCTGTGGTACCTCCTAGGACCTCCACTGTACATTACAACTTTCATAGAAGGAAAACTGAAGAAACAAAGGAACCAAAGTGATTCTACCTGGCGACTTGCCAGTAAAAGCTTATATAAGGAGATAAGTTGCAGGCTGTGGCTATTCTGAACATATGTGAAATAGACTTCTGTTGAAAGATGCTCACTGCACTTCTAACCAGCGTGGGTTTTGGAGAGGTAGACATAAGTGGACACAGCTGCCCATAAAACATGCGCATCAGCACATGCTTTGTGCTGACACCTCTCAGTGCTTATCAGTGAGGCCCAATGAGCTTTCTGAATGGGATCTGAGAAAATAAAATATATCAAGATGTCATGAGGGCAACTAAATTAATATAGGCATTAGTTAGAGCCCCCACTCTGCCTGTTTCAGCCAACACCCTCCCCTCTATAGCTTGTTTCCGTGGCTGCAAAGCCCAACCTGGCCAATTCTGCACTTCCCTTTGAGACACATCTCATGCCTTTTATGAAAAATATCTCTCAAAGGGTAGAGGATTGTGTGTTTGTGTATAGGGGATCTATTTTGGCCAGTGAGAAGGACTTGTATATTATGAGGCAGAACCGTTTCCAGGAGAGTCAGGCTGAAGTAGAGATAATATGCAAAAGTAAAGTATAAAAAAAGAACAAGATAATTTTTGTTAAGGGATGATTAAAAAACACATTCGCTTGTTTTTGGATAAGCACAAATTAATTTTCCAGATGTCAATCATAAGTTTCTCTCTGAGTTTTTCAAGGAGAATGGAGGCCCCTTTCCAACTACACATGAGGCACCCCCTGGGCTTTGGATGACATCAGATGAGATGGGCCTCGGAGTCCCTTTGCATAGCTTTACTTGGACTTCAGAATTTTAACTTATCTCCTGTAATTCCTTTCCCAAATTTAGCACATATAATTTAAAATCTAGTTTTTTTCTTCTCTATGTTTTTTCCGTCTGCTTTGTAGAACTTAATGATGCTCTATTGTCTCTTCCCTGGGGAAATTCTTGACCTTCACTAGTGCTGCGGGTTCCCATGTCATCTTCTCCATTCACATTATTTACTCTGGTCTAGTAAGTTTCTGAAATTCTTTTTTCTTTTTCTGACTAGCCTACCTGACATGTTCTTTATTCATGTATGATACTTCTCAAATCCCACTTTAATAGGACAGCAAAAATCTGGTTATACAAAGATAATTGCATCCTTCAGCCTCTGGGTCCTATGTTCTTCCCTTCCTGTGACAAATGTTACAAAGAAAAACAAAAAGAATAAAAAAGAAAAGAAGGAAGGAAAAGGTAATACATAGCCAAGTAAATCTCAAAGAATAGGGAACTGCTCCCATAATTCATTCTCCAAATAAACAGAAAATAGAAGTAAATTATAGCTGTGGTGACTATATATCCCGTGTTGCCCAGGACATCCTGCATTATGCTTTTTGTCCTCACATCCCATCAGTTAGCACCTTCTTCTATCCTCCAAAGTATCTAGATTTGTTCATCCATAGACAATGAGTTTTTTTCATGTCCAATCAAGTTGCACATTCTGAGAAACAGGCACAGAATATCTAAAACTCAAGTCTGTTTCTGGTTTCTGGAGGACTGGTCTTCAGACAAACATGCAAGCTCAGAAACATTCATCAAGGTAATGTGTACTAAACAAAGAATGCTAGCTGGTCTGCTGGAAAGGATCCCATCCTGGTGTCCAGAGGACTTATCAGGCAGCTCGAATTTAAGAACAAAACCAAGACCAAAGAAGAGATGGAGGTGTTTCCATTTAGAAGAACATGTGTGTGATTGAGGATGGTTGGATGAGAAGAGTGGAGATTTGGTGATGTACTGCAGTGAAGAGGGGAAGGACTTTGGAATCAGGCACATCTGCGTTAAAACCCACTGCTGCTACGTATTGGCCGTGATATAACTTCCCAGGTCTCACTTTCCCCACCTATAAAAATAGACTAATAAAATTGAGGCAAAAATTTGAAATTTGAGGAGTTACAAAGATTAAGAATGAAGTATAATGACTTGAAAAGAAATAGTAATGATAGCTATTTCTGAATATATATGCAGGCAGTATTCTAAACAGTTAACTCATCTATTCCTCACAAGAACATTAAGAAGATAATCAACCATTATCATTGTCATTTCACAGGTGGTGAGCCTGACTGAGGCTCAGAGTAACTGAGGGGCCAGGAATAATGGATTTTGGATTTGACCCAGGCAGTGCGGTTTCAGAGTCGTCATGCTTAACACCTATAACAAGAACATTAGTCACTACTCTCTACAGCTGTTCCCTGGTAAGCAAGCAAACGATGTTATTCATGTGGGAGAAGAAAATAATAAGTTGTAATAAAATGAAAAATATATACAAATGGTGGTACTTAAAATTGAACCACCCTATAGAGAGATGTGTTTTTCCTTTGTGTTAGGATGCCCTGATCTGACATTTGACATGAACACAAAGTGCTAGATGCTCTTGTTAACTTCCAGCAAATGGGATGGGGAAAATATAGCAGTTCTTGGTAATGTCCTTTGTAATAATGATTTGATTTTTTTATTTTGAGAAAATCTTTTTTTTTTTTTTTGCCCAATGTATGATTTTTCCTTTTTACCCAGTTTCCTTATCACTTACTATAAATGGCTTAGTTTGCACTCATGCAGACTATGTTGCAAGTCTGTTTCACCCAGTAAACTAAAAAGTATTGCTTAATCAAAGTCAGACTTCCATATCCCTTACAAATAAGAAACATCCATGTATATCAGTGCCTTTTACATTACTTTTGATGGTACTGCCATTTCAACACATTCCCTCTTTTGGAACTCCTGCAAAGTTCAGTAATGTGAGACAGGAACTCTTAAAATAGACTTATGTCATTGGTTTAAACTATAAATAATACCTCCTTAATTTAGGATGAGTATAAACTGTTGCAAATAAGCTTTCCTCCCGGGATGCTGAATTATTAATTCTATATGTGTAGAACCTATGTTGTACTGGATGAATAGGTAGGCTGTCTTTCCACTGAACTTTCTAGCAAGGTCTTCTTCCTGGTGATCATTCAGCAGGGCCCACTCTCTGACCTTAAGAGAAGCAGAGGCCAAATTCATCACCACTTAGGCACTTTAGTTCTGTGCTCTCTATTTGCTTACTATGATCTGAGACTTATACTAATTTCCCACGTTTCTTAATTTCACCAAGGAAATAGGGAATTTAGATATTTTCTCTACCTCAAACCCCAGCAAAATTCAGTAAGCCCTCTAGCAGTGATCATTCATTTTCATTTGTAATTTCAATTTCTTTATTTTTGTTATCACTTCTCTGCCCTCTCTTTTTTTTTCCCCTTGTCTCTCCCTTGTTTCTACCAAGCAAAGAATCATCTATAATCTCACATAGAGGCTTTCTTGAGTGAAGGAATTTATAAGTTATTTTCCTGTTACCTGGGGCCCAGTCTTACCAGTGACATTACATAGGCTCATTAGTCTACATAATGAAACATATTCTTGTTCTTTGTTTTTTTTTTTCATTCTCTGTTCTTTTGAAGCTACTATCACACATATTGCCACAATCAACCTGACAGAAACCAATTGATGTGCAAGGTGGATGCAAAGATTTCTCTTTACTGGCCAGATGAAGGTTCATTCCTGGTGAACTAAGAATTTGTGCAATGTCTGGCATCATCTCAGTTATCAATAAATTAATATGAATTGATGATGCTGAAGAAACTTGACCCAAATTTGTTAGCATCCAAATCAGATGAATTGCTACCTTCTATTTCATTATTTTTCCAATATATCGTATGAAGGGAGTTTGATCAGCTATATCTCAAGTACATAAAAATTCGACTGCTGACAAGACTTGGCATTTAGAAAATACAGATAGTTACTTTATAGTACATCTAAGAAAAAACTAAGTCATATAATTTTACTCTACCCAAGTTGGTCTTGGTACATTGTACCTAAGGAATCATAGCTTGACTGGTTTGTTCATCCTTTGTCACTGAAAAGTAATAACTGAAAAGTCAGGCCACCTTCTTGTTATTTTCACTGGGAAGGGCTGGACATGTATCACAAGGTATTAAGCAACATTCACACATGAAACATTCAGCAAGTATTGATTGAAAACTTACTAAATGCCAGACTCCAATTGCAGCCAGGTATTGCCTATGGTTTTGGACTCCTGGGTATTTGATAACTGCAGGTCAAAGCACAGATGCATGTAGACCACCATCTGCCTGAATCTTCACTTTCTGCAACACAAGGCATCATTGATTATCTTCAACCACAAAGCATTGTATTACATAGTTGGGGATATCACCATAATATAAGAGATGGTCCCTGATCAAAGAACATAAGACAAAAGTCTATTAAACACATTTAAAAGAAGAGATAGAGAAAATAAAAGCAACAAGAATTCACTTTCTAATAGCAATAGAGGATCTTTCATTAGGCCAAATAGGATAATATTATTCCAGTGTAACATTCTCTAGTGTCCCCAGGATAGTAGCACACTTTACTAAGGAAACATAGTATAGTGATTAAGAACACAGTCTTTGAAGTGATATGGCCTGGATTAGATTCTCAGCTATGCCTCTTAATGGCTGAGGGTGTTTGAATAAGTTACCTGTAAAATGGAGAACATATTCAAATTTACCAGGGTTGTTATGAGCATTAAGTAAGACTATGACAGTAATGAGTTTTACACAGTGTCAGCATATAGTAAGCATTCAGTAAATGTTAGATATTTTTAAAGTTAACAGAGCATGAGCTGGCAGAACTATTTCAGGATGTCATATGTTGTTTCCATAGCGTAGGATTTGAATTAAAACAGAGAAATATGAAATGACGAATGCCCAACATAGTGTTCAGGTGCACCCACATCATTGGCATTTTCTTTATCCCAGAAAAGATGTTTGCAAGCTGGATGCTTCTCCTTGATAAAGGCACCAAGACGAGCAAGATTTCTTAGAATAACTTAATTCCACTTAGGTATATTTTCCTCTCCCTTTATAAGGCAGATCTCACAAAGTCACATGGATACCAACTGGAGAAAGATATTCTATGGATTTGAACGCGTAAGTGAAGGATGATTTCTGTTAAAAGGTAGACTTATTCCTAAATCTGGCTGTTGCATAAAAGTTAATGCATTTCTTCCTTGTTATTTTCATCGGGAAGGGCTGGACATGTATCTCAAGTTATTAAGCAACATTCACATCTGAAACATTCACCAGGTATTTATTGAAAACTTACTAAGGGCCAAACTCCAATTACAGGTAATTTTCAGAAAGATCAATTCACAGGAAAACAAGAAATTGTTAATTTGTAATCCTATATGTCAAGAAGATCTCCAAATATCTTTTTTTTTTTTTTATGAATATAAGTAATATTTTATTTTTTTTTTATACTTTTTTTTTTATTTAATTTTACAGAATCAAAGAGTCTAACAGTATATCTTGTTAGATACAGTATGTCCTCATAATGTATACATTATTTCTTGTACAATGATATGAAATAATATGGGAAATATTCATGATAAATTATTAAGTGAACAGTGCAAGTTAAAAACAATAGTTTCATATTTTTTTCCCCACCCCCCCTTTCCCGAGTCAGCACTTTCAAATGTTACCACTCCCCAAACGGTGCGCAATGCACTCATTGTGTAGGCATACCCCCATCCCCTCCCCCACCCCCCACCTCAGTCTGATGTCCAATTGGTGTCGTTTCCAGATTTGTATTTAGGTGATGATCAAGGAAACCAATTTTCTGGTGAGTACATGTGATGCTTGTTTTTCCATTCTTGGGATACTTCACTTAATATAATGGGTTCCAACTCTCTCCAGGAGAACCATAGAGATGTTGTATCTTCATCATTCCTTATAGCTGAGTAGTATTCCATGGTATACATATACCACAGTTTACTAATCCAATCATGTATTGATGGGCATTTGGGTTGTTTCCACATCTTTGCTATTGTGAATTGTGCTGCTATAAACATTTGGGTACACGTGCCTTTGTTACAGAATGACCTTTTTTCCTTTGGGTATATGCCCAGTAATGGGATTGCTGGGTCAAATGGCAGGTCTACTTGAATCTGTTTAAGATACCTCCATAATGCTTTCCACAGAGGTTGCACTAGTTTGCAGTCCCACCAGCAGTGTATTAGTGTTCCTGTCTCTCCACACCCACGCCAACATGTGTTGTTTTGGGTTTTTTTGATAAAGGCCATTCTCACTGGGGTTAAGTGATATCTCATTGTGGTTTTGATTTGCATTTCCCTGATGATTAGAGATGTTGAACACTTTTTCATATGTTTGTTAGCCATTTTTATATCTTCTTTTGAAAAATTTCTATTCATGTCCTTTGCCCACTTTTTGATAGGGTTGCTTGATTTTTTCTTGCTGATTTTCCTGAGTTCTAAATAGATTCTTGTTATCAGTCCTTTATCTGATGTGTAGTATGCAAAAATTTTTTCCCATTCTGTAGGTGGTCTGTTTATTCTCGTGACTGTTTCTTTGGCTGTGCAGAAGCTTTTTAATTTAATCATGTCCCATTCATTTATTTTTGTTGCTGCTGTGATTGCCTTGGGGGTCTTCTTCATAAATTCTTTGCCTAGGCCAATGTCTGTAAGAGTCTTTCCTACATTTTCTTCTAGAATTCTGATTGTATCACGCCTAAGGTTTAAGTCTGTTATCCACCGTGATTTGATTTTTGTGAGAGGTGAAAGCTGTGGGTCCTGTTTCAGTCTTCTACAAATGGCTAACCAATTCTCCCAGCACCATTTGTTGAATAGGGATTCTTGTCCCCAGAGTATATTCTTTCCCGCTTTGTCGAAAATTAGGTGACTATATGAGGATGGTTCTATATTTGGATTTTCTGTTGTGTTCCACTGGTCTGTGTCCCTGCACTTGTGCCAATACCAGGCTGTTTTAAGAACCACGGCCTTGTAGTATAGTTTGAGGTCTGGCAAATTAATACCTCCCATTTTGTTTTTGTTGCTTAAAATTGCTTTTGCTATACGGGGTCTTCTTTGATTCCATACAAAGTGTATAGTTATTTTCTCTATGTCTGTAAAGAATGATGTTGGTAATTTAATAGGGATTGCATTGAATCTGTAGATCACTTTGGGTAGTATAGACATTTTAACAATGTTGATTCTTCCGATCCACGAGCATGGTATATTTTTCCATCTATTTGCAAGTTCTGCTATTTCTTTTCTCAGTGTTTCATAGTTTTCCTTATAGAGGTCCTTTACCTCTTTAGTTAGGTATATACCTAGATATTTTATTTTCTTTGTTGCTATTTTGAAGGGTATTGAGTCTTTAATTTGGTTTTCCGATTGACTGTTATTGGCATATATAAATGCCTCTGATTTGTGTATATTAATTTTGTAACCTGAGACTTTGCTGTATTCGTTAATCAATTCCAGGAGTCTCTTGGTTGAATCCTGGGGGTTTTCCAGATATAACATCATATCATCAGCAAAAAGTGAGAGTTTGATCTCTTCCTTCCCTATTTGGACTCCCTTGATTCTGCTCTCTTGCCTGATAGCTCTCGCAAGGACTTCCAATACTATGTTGAAAAGTAATGGAGACAATGGGCAGCCCTGTCTGGTTCCAGTTCTAAGTGGGAGTGCTTTCAGTTTTTCCCCATTCAGTATGATGTTGGCTGTGGGTTTGTCATATATGGCTTGTATCATTTTTAGGTAGGTTCCATCAATGCCTATTTTGTTAAGCGTTTTTATCATAAAAGGGTGTTGAATTTTGTCAAATGCTTTTTCTGCATCTAATGAGAGTATCATATGGTTTTTGTTTTTGCTTCTATTTATGTGGTGAATTACATTTATAGATTTACGTATGTTGAACCACCCCTGCATCTCGGGGATGAAGCCCACTTGGTCGTGGTGGATTACTTTTTTGATAAGTACTTGGATTCGATTTGCTAGTATTTTATTGAAAATTTTTGCATCTATATTCATGAGGGAAATTGGTCTGTAGTTCTCTATTTTTGTTGTGTCCTTTCCAGGTTTTGGTATTAATGTTATATTGGCGTGGTAGAACGTGTTAGGGAGAACTCCATCCTTCTCAATATTGGAGAATAGTTTATGTAGGATGGGCACCAGTTCTTCTTTGTATGTATGGTAAAATTCAGGTGTGAACCCATCTGGACCAGGGCTTTTCTTTTTGGGAAGGTTTTTTATTGCTGTTTCGATTTCAGTTCTTGATATTGGTCTGTTCAGGTACTCTATTTCTTCCTGGTTGAGCCTGGGAAGACTATGTGTTTCTAAAAATTTGTCCATTTCCTCCACGTTCTCCAGTTTGTGTGCATAAAGATTTTTGTAGAATTCATAGATGATATCTTGTATCTCTGTAGCATCGGTTGTGATTTCTCCTTTCATGTTCCTAATGGAGGTTATTAGAGATTTTACTTTTGTGCTCTTGGTTAGTCTAGCCAGAGGTGTGTCTATTTTGTTTATCTTTTCAAAGAACCAACTTTTTGTTTTATTAATTTCCCTTATAGTTTCTTTGTTGTCCTTTTCATTTAGTTCTGATTTGATCTTAGTAATTTCTCGCCTTCTGCTGGGTTTGGGATCGTTCTGTTCTTCTTTCTCCAGTTCTTTGAGTCTATTCGTTAGGTTGTCTATTTGCATGTTTTCTGTCTTTTTGATATAGGCATTTATGGATATGAATTTTCCTCTCAGGACTGCTTTAGCTGCATCCCATAGATTTTGATAAGTTGTATCTCCATTGTCATTTAATTCAAAGAAATTTTTTATTTCCATCTTGATTTCTTCTTTTATAGAATAATTATTCAGGAGAAGGTTATTTAGCTTCCATGACTTTGAGTAAGAGTGAGGGTTTCTGTTTGTGATCATTGTTACTTTTATTCCGCTGTGATCTGAGAAGATGCATGGTATAATTTCTATTTTTTTGAATTTTTGAAGACATGATTTATGTCCTAGGACATGGTCAATCTTAGAGAATGTCCCGTGAGCTGATGAGAAGAATGTATATTCTGTGGACTTTGGGTAGAATGTCCTATAGATGTCAGCCATGCCCATTTGTTCTAGCATTCTATTGAGGTCCATTATGTCTTTGTTTATTTTCTGTTTAGAGGATCTGTCCTGTACTGTCAGTGGGGTGTTAAAGTCTCCAGCTATTACAGTATTGTTATCTATCATTTGGTTGAGATCTAGTAGGGTTTGCTTTATGAATCTAGGTGCACCTAGGTTGGGTGCATATATATTGAGTATAGTCATGGCTTCTTGATGAATTGTGCCTTTAATCAGTATGTAGTAGCCATCTTTGTCTTTTATTATTTTTGTTGGTTTGAAAGCTAAGTTATTGGAAATTAAGATTGCCACACCAGCTTTCTTTTGGTTACCATTTGCTTGAAATATCGGTTTCCATCCTTTTATTTTCAGCCTAAATGCATCTTTGCAGGTTAGGTGAGTTTCTTGAAGACAGCAGATACTTGGATTGTATTTTTTTATCCATTGGGCCAGTCTATGTCTCTTGAGCGGGGAGTTCAAGCCATTCACATTTATTGAGAAAACTGATAGGTGAGACAGTTTTTTGTTCAGCTTGTTGGGTAGAACTTCATTGTGATGTTTTCTCTCCTGGGCCATTGTGGTATCTGGAATTTCATCTTTAGCTCTTGAGTAGTTTTACATTCGTGGATCTTTCTTGTGCTGATCCGTGTATAATTCTCTTTTGAGTACTTCTTGGAGGGCTGGTCTTGTCTTGGTGAATTCCCTCAACCTTTGTTTATCTGAGAATGTCTTGATTTCTCCTTCATATAGAAAACTTAGCTTAGCTGGGTACAAGATTCTAGGCTGGGCATTATTCTGTTTCAGAAGCGTGAAAATGGGGCCCCAACCTCTTCTTGCTTGTAAGGTTTCAGCTGAGAAATCTGGTGTAATTCTGATGGGTTTTCCTTTGTAAGTTACTTGTTTCTTTCTCCTTACAGCTCGGAGAAGTGACTCTTTAGTGGATATTTTGGTCAGCCTGATGACTACGTGGCGTGGTGTTTTCCTATTTGCTATGAATCTCCCAGGGGTCCTTTGAGCTTCTTGAATCTCTATGTCTAGAGTATTGGCAAGGCCTGGAAAATTTTCCTCGATTATGTCTTCAAATAGCTTGTCCAACCCTTGCTTGTTATCTTCTTCACCCTCAGGAATGCCAATAACTCTCAAGTTAGGTTTCTTCACATAATCCCACATTTCTTGAAGACTCAGATCATTTCTCTTACTTTTTCGATCTATCTCTGTGACTGACTTATTTAGTTGGAAGGAGTTATCTTCAATTTCTGAGATTCTTTCCTCTGTTTGATCTACCCTGCTCTTGAGACTTTCCACAGTGTTTTGTAGCTCTCTGAGTGAATTCTTCACTTCTAGGAGTTCAGTTTGGTTTTTCTTCAATATTTCAATTTCTTTAGTGAATTTTTCCTCCAAATCCTGTATTTTTTGTGTGTTTTCCTTGTGTTGTTTATCCATTGATTCTTGTATATTATTCAGCTTGTTTATAATCCATAATTGGAATTCTTCCTGTGACATGTTGGTGTTTTGAGTCTGGTTTGTGTCAAATGGTTGGGAGCTGGTATTTCTCTTTGGGGATGAGCTTTCCATTTGATTCTTTTTGCTCTCCGTGTTTTTTCGCTGGGTCCTTCCCATCTAGA
This sequence comes from Eulemur rufifrons, assembly GCF_041146395.1. Classification (NCBI taxonomy): domain Eukaryota; kingdom Metazoa; phylum Chordata; class Mammalia; order Primates; family Lemuridae; genus Eulemur; species Eulemur rufifrons. The sequence goes on from NC_090988.1 coordinate 41,840,092, forward strand.
TTTGTCGATGGATCTTTACTTATAGGTTTAGTCTGGTTAACAGGACTCTTTGTGCTCTATTCTTAGGCTGTGAAACAGTCTAGGTATGTTGCTTCTTTTGGCAAGAGGGGGAGACTGTTGTGTATTGTTCAGAGATTTTTCTGTTTCCGTTGGGGGACTGCTTCTGATGGGTCCAATCCTAGAGGATTGGAGTGATCCAGGACCGCTTTGGTGAGTTAGGACACTGTGTTGTGGTCTTTCAGAAGGCAGGCAGGGTCCACACTAATAGTAGACCGAAATTCTCTTTGTTTGTTTGTTTGTTTGTTTCCCTTTGGTTCTTCCTCTATAGGGGAGGTTTCTGACTCTATCTGCCGGCAAGATACTAGCTATGGGGAGAGGACGGTGACTTTGCTTGCTCAGCGCCCCAGTTGCTGTAGCTCCCACGGGCAAAAGTCTGTCTTGGCCCAATGTCCCCAGGGATCAGGTTCCACACTCTCGCTTCTGGAGAAGTATTCAGTGTTTACACTTGGGCAGGGATCCTATATAAGGTCCGTGGACCAGGGGAGAGGGCCGTCCGGGGAGCCTCTTGGTACCCTATTGCTCCGCAGTGACTTGGCTGTGGGCCCTAGAGTGGCAATTGCGTGCCCGCAGATCTCCGGCCCTGGGGGTGACTACTCAGGATCCGGTATGTACCAGAGCCAGGGACCTGGCCCGTTCTGAAGCTCACTGTGGGTCCCCAGTTAGAAGGCGAAAAGAGAGGAGAAAGAGAAGAGAAAAAAAAAAAAAAAAAGAAAAGGAAAGAAAGAAAAGAAAGAGGAGAAAACGAAAGAGAAAAGAAAAAAAAGAAGAAAAAGAAAGAAAGAAAAAGAAAAAAAAGAAAGAAAAAAAAAAAGAAAAAAAAAAAAAGAAAAGAAACGCAAAAAGCCAAACCAAAAAACACCAAAAACGCCAACAAAAATGAACAAAAACAAACTACATAGCACTTCACCACACCGCAAGGCAGAAAGATACACAAATCTGAAGTATATAATTCAGCGACTCAATGTTTTTTTGTTTGTTTGTTTGTTTTACGCCTTAGCACAGCTCCGCCCCTTCACTTCCGCTCGGCTGGGTCCGGAGCGGCCATTAGATGTTTTTGTTTTTACGCCTTAGCGCAGCTCCGCCCCTTCACGCCTGCCCAGCTGGGTCCCGGGCGGTTTCGCAGTGGATTTCAAGATGACGTCTGCGCGCCCGCACAGCTCCGAGGGTGGTGGGGATCCAACCTCCGCGCTCAAAAAGGCGCGGCAGCCAGAGGCCCAGAGGGCAAAGGTGCCCGCCGAGGCTGTCCGCCGCCGGAAAAAAAAAGAAAAAGAAAAGAAAAGAAAAGGAAAGAAAAAAAAGAAAAAACCCAAAAAAAAAACAAAAACAAACACAAACACAAACAAACAAAACCCAGAAGAAATTTACCAAGAATAAAATATACAGTTCGGCGAGCCTATTCTTCTTGTTCGTGTTGTTTTTTTTTCGTTTTTTTTTTTTGCCTTAGCACAGCTCTGCCCCTTCACCCCGAGCACGGCCCCGGCATATCCCGCACTCCTGGCGTTGGTTCAGAGACCAGCGGAGGGCGCCGGGCAGAGAGAGCCGCTCGGCACTTTATGGCTCCCGAGCGGTTTCGCCCTCGCTTTCAAGATGGCGCCTGCAGAGCTCCGGGGCTGGAGGAGACCGGCTCCTCGGCAGGCAGAGACCACCACTGCCCGGGGGCTGGCGAGCAAGAACGCGCTCCAGGGGGTCACCGGCTGGAGAACCACCGAAAAAGGCAGCACGGGCAGAAAGAGCCGCTGGGCACTTTTTGGCTCCCGAGCGGTTTTGCCTTCGCTTTCAAGATGGCGCCTGCCGACCTCCGGGCCGGAGGGGGCCAGCTCCCCGGCAGGCGGAGACCGCCACTCCCCAGGGGCTGGCGAGCAAGGACGCGCACCGGGGGTGACCGGCTGGAGAACTGCCGAAAAAGTCAGCACGGGCAGAAAGAGCCGCTGGGCACTTTTTGGCTCCCGAGCCGTTTCACTCTCGCTTTCAAGATGGCGCCTGCCAAGCTCCGGGGCTGGAGGGGACCGGCTCCCCGGCAGGCAGAGACCGCCACTGCCCAGGGGCTGGCCAGCAAGGACACGCACCGGGGGTGACCGGCTGGAGAACCGCCGAAAAAGGCAGCACCGGCAGAAAGAGCCGCTGGGCACTTTTTGGCTCCCGAGCCGTTTCGCTCTCGCTTTCAAGATGGCGCCTGTCAAGCTCCGGGGCTGGAGGGGACCAGCTCCCTGGCAGGCAGAGACCGCCACTGCCCAGGGGCTGGCCAGCAAGGACACGCACCGGGGGTGACCGGCTGGAGAACTGCCGAAAAAGGCAGCACGGGGTACAACGCTATTTGCTGTCCGGGAGTCTTTTGTGTTTTTCTGCCCTGGGGCAGATCCGTCCCTCTTCGCCAAGCGCTCTCTCAGCTGAGATCCCCCAGGTTCTAAGGTAATTTCTCAAAAAAAGCCTCCTGTCTCCAATGCGCCACGTATCCCTCAGTGATTCTGTGCTGGCCTGGGTCAGGGCTCTGTTCAATTGGGAGCGGAGGGCTAGCCGCTTTCCCGAGAGGCTGCACCCGCCCCGGCTGGGGGCGGGTGTATCCGACCCGCGCTCCGCTGGCTAGTGTCTGTCCCGCGTTCCCAATTTTCGTTCACCTCAGACCTCACTCGCTCTGTTTGTCCCACGCTGATTCTCCGTGGATTCACACCGCTGTTCCTGTGTGGGAGCGGTCTTCTAGCGTTGTGGCAGGTCCGGATCGATGCCTTCCTTCCCGGGAGCGCAGATTCAGGCCGTCACCACCACTCCGCCCTCCAAATATCTTTGTGTATGTGCTTAATATTTCATGTTGTCATCACTGCCTTTCCCTGAGGGGAATGACCCTATCCATCTGGTAAGAAGGAAAGTACAAAGCCTGTAGTCAAAAATTAGTTTCAAAGACTAACACTGTCTTTGAAACTGACTAACACTCTCTTTGAAAATGTCTCATCTATAAAATAGGCAAAATAATGTTTGACTCATTTGGTAGTTGTGAAGATTGAATGATAATTGGCTAGAACCAATTAGACTCTCAGTAAACACTAGTCTAATTTGGCCCCATTTTCACTTATACCATATCACGGCTGTATCCCTCTGATATTTTCCTTAATACTAATGGCTTATGTGTGTGTAGAAGCTCAGAAGAACATTCCAGAGCTCTAGATGGTACCTACCAGAGCAGATTGTAGATTAAGCTCAATGCCTGTGCCGGAAGAACTGATAGAAAAACCCTCATTCATTTAAGAAAAATGTATTAGGTGTGCACATTGTTTTGGGCATTAGAGATGCAATTATACCCTCATGGAGCTCACAGACAAGCACCCAAGACTTTAAATAAGGCATATGTGCTAATATGGGAAAAACAAGCTGCTATGAAAGTGTACAGGAGGCATTCCAAAATCAGTTTTGAGTTCAGGCATGGGCTATAAAATCTTGCTAAAAGAGAATAACAATAAGAAAACTAATAACTACTATTTATTGAGTGCTTGTAATGGTCACTCAGATATTAATATAAAAATTTTATAAAACTTAACTGTGTTATTCTGCACAATCTTAGTGAAAAGAATTCCATATATCCCCCTTTTACATATGAGGAAGCTGAGGTACAAGGATTAAGTAATTTGCATAATGATTCACCTAGTAAGTAAGGCACTGAGTTCTAATATCTAAATAAAAACCTTTAGTTAAAAGAGGAATTTTGGAAAGAAAGAGGGGATAACAACTTCCAGACAGTAGGAATTCTAAGAACAAAAGCCTGGAGACAGAAAACACACACATACACACACACAAATAAAACAATAACAAACAACAAAAACACCTTAAAGTTAGTGTTTGGTGGTGTGGCCAGAGCAAAGAGTGGAATTAGGAAAGGGAGGCAAAGACAAGATAGTGAAGAACTGGTTCAACTATGCAAAGAAATTCCTATGCCTTATCCTGAGGGCCACGGAAAGCCAGTGAAAAATTTAAATGCTTGCCAGAACCAGCTTGCAGCATAAATACTTCTGGCTAGAGTATTAAGAAAAGATTGGAGGAATGGACGCTCAGTCAAAGAGAACAGTTAGGATTTTGTGGTGGTAATTTTGAGGAGAGATGATGGTATGTTGGATGAGGTTAGTAGCAGAAGGGATGAGAGAAATGGGTGGGGTAGACAACTATTTTAGGTAGTTGAGTCAAAAGCAAATGGTGATTAATTGAATGAGAAAGTTGAATCAGAAATTAGTAAAAAAAAAAAAAATCAATCAGGTTTCTGGACTAAGAAATTAGGTGGATACAATTTTTATTTGCCAAAAAAAAAAAAATAATAATAGAGAGAGGATGATTAAAGAGAACTATATTTAGTCATCAAATTGTATGATTATTTGTACAGCACTGCAAGTTGGTTTTAAATGGAGTTTTCCAGAAGTGAAATTGTCTGAGGGGTTCAAGTCTTTCATAAAATGCCAGTATGAAGAATCTGCTCATTAGCATTCCTTTTATAAGGGAAATTGCATTATTACAGAAAGCTTCCCCACATTATCATGGCTGTATATTATGTGGAGGTTTTGCGATTTCTGGTAGGAAAAGTGCAGGTTAAAGGCAAGATTTGGTGTCCTGGACCTGATTCTAATGCTGGGGAGAGTAGATGTCCTGGACGTCAATGGGGAAAATTAAAGCATCAGACCAAACAATGGATTACTGGCTAAATCTTCTTCATCTCTGTATTGGTTTAGCTACAGTGCCATAACACTGTAGCTGGGTGGCTGTGACTGGGTGGCTTAACCAACAGAAGTTCATTTGCTCACAGTTCTAGAAACTGTAAGAGTCCAAGATTAAGAGGTGGGCAGAGTTAGTTGGTTCCTTCTCAGTTCCAGGTCTGCCTCTTTGGCTTGTACTAATCAACGGATTTCCCTCCGTACGTGCCTATGACCAAATTCCCTTTCTTATAAGGACACCAGTCATACTGGATTAGAACCTACTAATGAACTCATTTTAACTTAATTAATTAATTCTGTACAGACCCTATCTGCAAAAAAAAGGTCATATTCTGAGGCACTAGGGGTTAGAACTTCAAAATATGAGTTGGAGTGGGACGACACACAACTTAGCGCATAGCAGTATCTGTGCTAAAATGCCCTAAGCCAGGACTTAATGTAAAGGGAGTGAATCAAAGAAAGCAGAGACAGTAGGGCATTCAGTCCAAAGGTCTCAGAGATGGCAGCTGCAACATCCAAATCCAGACCAGTGGTGACCGCAAGTATGCCCAGCATCCAGAACCCTCGGTAGTGATAGTACCAACTGCGTTGCCTAGTTCCAGTTGGTGGTGGAGGTATGCTCACTCAGTAGTTTTTCTGGCTGGTTTCTGCTGCTTGGCCTCCATTGGTGTCTGCTCATTTTCTTAGCCTAGTTCTCCAGCTTTTCTAGGATTCTGTGAGGCACCCAACGTATTAGGTTTCTCTGATTCAATTAGTCAGATATGGTTTCTCATGTTTCTAACCAAGAACCCTGACAAGGAGAGAAAATATCTAGGGATGCTTCCACATGTTTGAATTAAGACTAACTATCCCTTGTGGTACAGGAGAAAGAACAGACTGTAGAGCAAGCAGACCTGGGTTGAGGTCTTGACTCCACTATTTTCCAGACACATTGGCAAGTTTCTGAAATTTTCTGAGCATCAGTTTCCTCACAAATAAATTTGAAATCATAATATATAATACCAAACATTTATTGGGCACTTATCAAATTCAAGGCATTGTTCTTGAATTGTATATGCATTATGCCATTTGCTTCTCATAACAATCCTTTATCATAAGTAGTATTATTGTCAGTTTTATAGATGAAGCAAGTGATGTTGCACATCAATGACTTCCAGATGCTTGTGCTAAACCCAAGACCTACCTCTGGACTCTAAATTGATATATCCAACTGCCAATTTGACATATTTTGAACTTATTAAAAAGTAAACTCTTGAGCTCTAATTCCTTCCCCCAAATAAATTTTCCCCTAAATTCTATAACTAAATGATAATATTGAAGTTTCTCAATCCTAAAAACTTTACTGTTGACATCTCTCATTTCTTCACCTCCCCTCCCTCTAGTTATAACCAAGCCCTGATTATTTAACCTCTTTATTAGTTTTCTATTGCTACTATAACAGATCACCCAAATTTTGCAGCTTAAAACACCACCTTTATTACCTTACAGTTCTGAAGGTCAGAAGTCTGGATACAACATGACTCAGCTGGTTCTCAGCTTAGAGTCTCATAGAAGAAAATCAAGGTGTTGGAAGGGATGCATTTCCTTCTGGAGACTCTAGGGATGAATCCTATACCAAGTTCATTAAGAGAGTTGGCTGAATTCAGTTCCTTGGTTTTATAGGACTGAGGTCCAGTTCCCTTATTAGCTGTTGGGGGCTGGTCTTTGCTCCTAGACACTGGCAGCTTCCTATCACCCCAGACTTTCCAAGCGGCCCCTCCAACAACAGTGAAACCTGTCGTCTTGTACCTTGAATCTCTGACTCCTCCTTCCCCTGCATCTCTCTGCTTCTAGCTGGAGACAGTTCTCTGCTTTGAAGGTCTATGTGATTAAATTGGGCCCACATATACAACTCTGTATACTTTTCCTGCCTTAAAGCCAGCTGAGTAAAAACCTTAATTGCATCTGCAAAATTCATTTTGCCATGTAATATAACATATTCACAGGTTTTAAGATTACAGCATGAACTTCTTTTGAAGAACATTATTCTGCCTACTACAACAAACTAACATGTGCATATCTCATTAGATAGAGATAGTAGCAATACCACATACTGGTTAAGAGTGTAGACTATTGGGTTCTTCTACCTATTGGCTATCATTTGGGACAAGTTACTTAGCCTGAAGTTACATGCTTCAGTTTCTTCATCTGTAAAATAGAGGCAGTAACAGTATAATACTTATCTCATAGGATTCTTGGGAAAATTAAATAAGGTTCTATATTTAAAGTTTTTAGAACAATACCTGGTACATAGTTTAAGTACTATGTTTAATATTATTTATTATAATTACACATTGATAGTGTGAAGCGGAAAAGCATGCTACACAAAACAGGTAGGGACCAATTTTCTAATAAGTCATCAACAAAAAGCTTTTAAAATCAGAACTGAAATAGGAAGGGAGACAACTAAAAACAGGTTATGGGAAGAAGGTTGGATAGCTGCTTTGTTCTAGGTTATGGGGATAAGGTAGGATAGGAAGAAGCACCACAGGCACAAAATTCTAGATGAGCAAAGACTCGGGGAATAAAATGCTAGTCTGAGGCACTTCGCATAGGTCCTTGTGATTGCAGCCTGACGAGGTGGGGGTAGAGTGAAGCAAAAAGAGGGTAGAGAAGAGAAAGGATGTCAGATCCCACTCCTTACAGTCAGAGTGAGGAACTTAGCTGTCAGAACAATGGAAGTTTTAGAGAGACAGGACCTGAGTAATACATTTTAGAGGATCCCACTGGCTGCTTTGTGGGAAGATGTTAGAAAGGGGCAAGAACAAAAGCAGATACATGGAAGTCCATGGGAACAGTCTAAATGAAAGACTAATTTTCTCTGTGGGAACAATCCAGATGAAAGGCTGGTTTGGGGCAGTGGAAATAAAGAGAATTAAACATATTTGTGATATATTTTGGAGGTTATGGTAGGGTGAATAATGCCCCTTTTCTCAGATGTCCATGCCCTAATCTCTGGAACTTGTGATATGCTATATTATATGCCAAAAGGGATTTTGCAGATGTAAGTAAGGTTATGGACCTTAAAATATGGAGAGTAGGCTGAATTCCCCAGGTAGACCCAGTCTAATCACATGAATCTTTAAAAGGAGAGAATTGGCTCCAGTTGGAAGCAGAAGAAGATGTCAGAGAGATGTGGCATAGGAGAAATGAGAGATTCCAAATGTGAGCAGGATTTGGCCCAGGTTGCTGGCTCTGAGATGTAGGAGCCTCTGCACTAGGAGTGAAGGGAGGCCCCCGGTGGACAGCCAGTAATAAAGTGGGGGCTTCAGTCCTACAACCACAAGTAACTAGATTCTTCCAACAATATGAATCAGCTTGGAAGTGGATTTTTCCCAGTGCTGTCCAATAAGAGCCCAGCTAGCTGATACCTTGATGTTGGACTTGTGAAACCAAGAGCAGAGAAACTGGCTGAACCAGTCTGAACTTCATAACTATAGAACTGTGACAAATAAACTGGTGGCTTTTTTTTTAAGTTATTGATTTTTTTAAGCTACTAAGTTTGTGGAAATTTCTTATACAGCAATACAGGAAACTAATACAGGTACATATTAATATCAGTCTCCTTCCTAGACTGTGAGCCTCATAAGTACAGGGACTGTGTCTGTTTAGTTCACCATCCTTTTCTAGACATAGCCCAGTGCTGGCATTTGATAGATGTTCAACAAGTATTTTGTTGCAAAAATGAGGCAGTGAACACTTAAATAACTTGCCTAATGTCACACAATTAGTAAGTGTTTGAACCAGGGCTTGAGCTCCTGTCAGAATACTATATATAACATGTAATTCTTCTGAACATTAAGACAGCATATATAAAATCTCTGGCACATAGCAGACACTTAATTGCTATTACATCCTCCATTTCCCCTTAATTATCTTGACCCCAGTTCAGACTCTCCTTCTTGCACTTCTGGCTAATAGTAGTGTCCTAATGGGCCTCACTGAATCTAAGCACTCTTCCCTGCAATCCATTTCCTGCCGCATTAATATTCTACAAACACGAACATTAAGTGAGATAATGTCTTTGAAAGCATAGGGCCAACTGTGAAGCCTATGTGTTGTTATTACTATTATCACCACCACTTCCACATTAAATCTAGACCCCTGGGCCAAACTGCCAAGGCACCTGTCTCAGGGCTACTTTTCTGTCCTCTCTGTCACATTTCTCACCTTTCCTCAGCAGGTACTCGCTGTGTAAACCAAACCACGTCTGTTCTCATGGAGAAACATCCACCACTCACTGTTAGCTCAGGGCTTTGCTTATGCCCTTCCCTGTTCTCCTGTCTAAATATTGCCGTGCCCTGTCTTGTCCCACCTCTTTCACAAAGCCTTCCTTAGTGATGCTAACTCCTCCTGGATCTCCTCTGAGTTCCTGTAGCACTGAAACCCTGAACCATGTTCTTTTGCATTTATTCATTTAGTCTATCCATAACCCTAAACTATGTGGCAGACATTGTGCTAAGCATAAACTATGCCCCTTGTCCAACACAAGGGACATAGTTTTTTGGATGTCTTTTATGGGGTCTTGTCTGTCCAGCTGTATACTAAACCCCTCAGAGAACCACCTAAGAGATTAAGCAGTCTCTGGAGTCAACAAGCTGGATTCAAATTCTGCTTGTCACTTACTAGGAATTTGACCTTGGACAATTTTCTTAATTTCTCTAAAACTTAATTTTCTTATCTATAAAATGATATATTGTAACATTATATTATATATTATATATCATTACAATTTACCAATATCTTATATTGTATATTATAACATAATAAATGGTATATAATGTATAATATATAATGGTGGGTAATTGTTTACTCCATTAGGTTGTTGTGGGAAATGAAGGTAATTAATGTAAAGTTCTAAAAATACTCTTTGGCATATAAGTGATCAAGAAACGTTATCCATTGTTATTTTTTTTATTTCTACCACTATTCTGCACCTTCCACAATGTCTACAACAATGCTGGCCATGTGGTAGGTATTTGATAAATACTCTTGGCTGAAAAATTATTTAGCAGAAGATCAGAAAATTGGCTCAAAGGAATATTGACTGAACTGTACTCAATTGACAGAAATCAGGAAATAATTTGGGAAGTGAAGACACCAACAAATTATTCCATAGTATATAGATCAAACAACATAAGGAACAGGGAAGTCATAATCTCTAGGTAATTTTGTTTTGCTTTATGAAAAATCTTATTGACTTAATATGTGCGGGTAGTAAAGCTAAAATTCCAGAGGTAAAAGGAGGTCATATCACCTCTATCCTCACACCTTCCTATCCCCACTGCTCAGAGGTACCTCCTATGGAAAGTGTCTTGCCTGGTCCTCCCTAAATTTTCAATACACATAGTTACTTGCCTTTCTAATCTTCCATTTCCTCATCTTGAAAATGCATCTAATACCAACTCCTTTACAGGAATGTTCCGAAATTTATAAAGCACACAATAATTTTATTCCAGGTTAATCTTAAAACAACATGATTTTGTAGTCGTGGAGGTTAAAGAGCAGATATTTGTCAACATACTTTCAAGGTGAATCAGAGATTAATGCTCTTGAAGTTTTAAAGTCCCAAATGTACCCTTAACTAAAGATTCACATAGAATGTGTCTTTTTCCAAACTCATTTGAATGATTGCATTGTTCAAACAGGAAGCTGTGGATAAATTAGCTTTTAAAAATGTTTAAGAAAGAAAATATGTGCATTTATAATCATTCATCACAGAGTCAGCTTGCCAAATTTAAAGATGTTGTTTGGCAATCAGAAAAGCTGATGAACAAATTGAAAAAAAAATAATTACAGAAAAAGTCAATGAATAAGCAATTACTGGAGAATGGATTACAAAAAAGTAGATTAGGAATAGAGCATGGAGGCCACACCTATGTGCACAGGATAGGCCTGTGAAGTGTCATTGTCAGGCACTTGCCCTCTGACCAAGAACAACCTAGTTATCTTCCCCAGCGTTCTCATTCACTGGCAACATACAGCAGGCAGAGAACACACCTTCCCACCTTTGCTTTCCTAACATAATTATGTATGTTTTATGGCAGCAAGAAGGGACACAAACCCACTGTCTGTGGCATACTTGGGAGATGATCTTACATCTTAAATATTTTTAACTGCCAAGCATAGCTGAGTAGGGATTTAATGGATATTTGACTTAAAATATCTCAATGGAACTAGATCAGATACCTAATAAATATAACAAAGTTGTTAATGATAAATGAACAAGACACTATGAATAGTCTAAGCAAAAAGATAAAAATTTTAAGAACCCTAGGCATGACTTAAACAGTTTTCAGAGTTATTTGGGGACTTGGCATCAAATCAAATATTTCTGTTTTTATAACATTGAAGTCAATGGTTTTTAAATATTTTAATAAATGTTTTATTTTGGAATAACTTTATTTACAAAAATGTTGCAAAGATAGCACACAGAGTTCCCATATACATTTCACCCACTTTCCCCTAATGCTAATTTTATATTACCGTGTACATATGTCAAACCTAAGAAACCAGCATTGGTAAATTACTATTAGCTAAACTCCAGGCTGTATTTGAATTTCACCAGTTTTTCTACTAATCTCCTTTTTTTGTACCAAGATCCAATTCAGGATATTATATTGCAGTTAGAAGCTGTCAGGTTTTCATCTTATCTTTTTCCCTCTAGAAATCTGTTAATAACTATGACAGATAACTTATTTCTCCATTTCGTAAGGTGCAGTTTATGGCAGCTTCTGCATGTTGTCAGAATTTCTCTTTGACAAGAGATAAATTCAATCTGCTGATAGGTTTTGTCTGAAGTTCTCTGAAGTTCTCCAAATAATACTTGTTTCCAGGTGAACTGATTATTTTGGTACTGGAAAGACAGACCAACAGTGTCAAGAAATATCCTGAGACAGGTCAGTAACATAGATTTAGAAAAGAGACTTTTTATTTCTGGGTTTAAATGATAGCTTCTCACTTAGAATATTGATATTCTTCCTAAATCAACACTATTGGTGAAAATTAATATATTTTCAGTCTAGGGTCAGTAAAAGAAATAAAAAGCCAGACTACATTTTTGTTATTATTATGGTTATATGTTACAATATTTCCTTAGGGGTAAATAACATTTGAAACAAATCTGATCAATCATGTCATTCTCAATTAGATTCCTATTTCTCAAAGTACTCCTTTAAAACTTTCTGCTAAAGAACTCCTAATGAGAGAGAATCAAACCCAGACTTTTGAGATTCAGGAGCTTGTCATAAGAGCCTACCAAAAGCAAAAAAATAAATAAAAAGTCTTTGAAGTCATTTTCAGCTAAAACTTAAAAATTCATAAGTTTTGCATTCCACTCTATGATATATGTGCATTTGTTTTCATATAAAATTAATGTTTTAAATTACTTACTAACCAGTTAAGACCGATGAGTCCTATTTATTCTGTGCCTTCATAAACCTCCTTTCACACTGCTGCTCATCGGGGCGTGACTGTCCCTATTTGACAACCAGGGGCCTTCTGATAGAGGTTCATGCTAGCAAGGTGCTCCTTATTGTCACCTTGATTAGCCTCTTCAACCAAATTCCTTTCCACAAATACCATAATACCCAAGCAGGAAAAAACTGTCAGGCTCAATTCAGGCCTCAAGTCCTCATGGTTCTATACTAGTAAATACATGGTTTCTTCTGTCTGCAATGTCCTCCCCTCTTTCTTCACTGAACCAACTCCTGCATATGGTGAAGAGGTTAATAATATGGGCCATGGCATCGGGGAGACTGGTCATCTGGGCCTGTCCTAGACCAACACCTATGATACTCTTAACTAGGTGGTCATGGTATTTAAAGTTCTAGCACTGCTATATATTTGCCAAACGACCTTGAGCAAAAACCTTGCTAAGCCTTAGTTTCCAACTCTGTACAAGTGGCACTTATAATAGCTATATTTCAAATTTTTTTATGAGAATTAAATGCTATGATGCATATAAAGCAGTTAGCTAACTGACTGACCAGCAGTAAGAGCACAACTATTTTATTGTTATACGTTAAGACCCAGTTCAAAGGTGACTTCCTTTCTTTCCTATGGAAAGTTAATGATTTTCTTTTTTGGATTTATTTGCATTTTTATTAGTTAAAAAATCATTCAAAAAGTAATGTCATGGGGAACTTACAATATGCTTTTAAGTAATAAGAGATTATAAGAGGAAGCAGAGCAAGATGGCCGAAAAGAAACCTTCTGCGATCGTCCCTCCACACAAACACCAAATTCAACTATCCACCCACGGAAGTAACTTCAGAAGAACCAGCAATCAGGTAAGCAATCATAGTACCTGTTTTTAACATTATATTAAGGAAAGAGGCACTGAAGAGGGCAGGAAAGACAGTCTTGCATTGTCTATGCCACCCCACCCCGACCCCAGCAGTGCTGTGCCAGCATGCCAAGTGGAGAGAGGATCTGTGTGCCCGGGGTGGGGCAGGGGGGAGTGAAGTACTTATGGGACTTTGCAATAGAACTCAGGGCTGCCCTGGCACAGGGGAACACAGCAGAGGGCAGAATTCTGCCAGTGCCCACGCAGGGAGCATTTGGACCAGCCTGGCCACAGGGACATCCTCTGCCCCAAAACCCAGGTTTGAGCTAGTCCCCCACCAGCTGACAAAAAGTGCCCTGGGGCTTGGAATAAATGTGTAAGGCAGTCAGGCCACCAAGGGGGCAGTCTTTGGACAATTCTTGCAGCTTTGTTGGCTCAGAGCCAGTGAACTTGCAACACGCATTCTTTTTAAAGTTTAAAATTAATCAGTTTTCTTCTTCACCTCCTAAGCAATACAAGATCTTATAGACCCCTTAATTCCATTCACAAATTTCCCCAACTTATATATTATTATCATGTATTTTACCTTTATTTTTTGAATCCCCAATATTCTATTATGTCATATAGTTGGTACTTGTTTAGATTTAGTTACAAATTCGCTACTTGGTTTGCTTTTAATTGCTTCTTGCGATTACATCTGAGAGGAATTTTCATCTGCCTTAAATACACCCTTAAGAATATTTTTGTTTAAGGCTATTGCTGGTAAGCTCTTTATGTCTTTGTTTGTCTTAAAATGTCTTCATTCCACTCTTGTTTTTCAGAGATACTTCTAATAGGTATAGAATTCAAGGCTAATGTTTATTTTCTCTCAGTACATTGAACATATCATTTTAACTTCTATTGTTGCTCCTGTGAAATCAGCTCCCCTTGTATCACTACTTTAAAAGGAATTTTTCATTTCTGATTGCCTGATTTTAAGATGTTCTCTTTTTCTTTACTGTCCTGTGGTTTCACTATAACGTTCTAGGATCTCTTACTTTATTTTGCTTGTGATTTACTAGTCTTAAAAATGTAGATTGTTATTTTATTTGTATTCAAAAATTGTTGGTCCAAATTCATTCCAATATTCCTTCTGTTCCTCCCTCTTCTCTTCTTGGAACTTTGATGACATGTACATTAGATTTTCTCACTTCAATATCTGTTTCTCTTTGCTTTTATTTTATAGACTCCATCTCATCTCTTCATGCTGGTTCCAGATAATTTCTTCAGACCCATATTCTACTTTTACTAATTTCCTATTCTTCTTTTCCTAATATGCTGCTAAACCCATCTATGCTATTTAAACTATTTCTTTCCAGTCTGGTCATTGATTCTAATTCCTTATTCATTACATATATTTTCAAGCTTGTCTTTTATTTATTTAAGCATACATTTACTTTATAATCTGTATCTGATTTTATTATCTGTTCATTTTATAAGATTGTGTTTGCTACTTTCTAATGCTGGCTCTTATCCATGGTACCTTCTTTCTTTGTGGATTTGGTTTGTTTTCATGAGGTTATTTTTCTTAGTTTCTTAGAGTAATTTGTGGGAATTATTTGAGACCTGGGATAAAGGTGAGTCAGATTTTCTGTTGCTTTTGCCAAATGCTGCCAATACTGGACCACTCTCATTTAAATGTGTGGCTGAGTTTCTCTTGAACCAGGTACTGAGAGTATAGACTGAAAACGTGGGTAAGTAGTATGTTATGGTTCTCAATTCTCACAGCATCATTTTTCATTTGAGACTTATTTCATTATTAAAAGACAGTTGATCTTTCAGTACACTAAGAAAGATTTCATTGGTTTTGTTTTGGGCTCTAAATCATCCTTATACTGAAGAGGTCCTTATCTTCTCGAGGACCTAACTTTACAGGAGAAATCTCTTTGGCTCCCTGCTTCTGGCTGGCACTGGACACTGTTTCCTGTCCCTTTTACTCCAGGAGTCCATGAAAACCTAAATTGAAGTTGATGTACTTTGGCAGTTGTTCTTAGAGTGAATGACAGCTGCGGAGCACTGCTTAGTTCTTTGCATTGCCGTTCATCAGTGAGAATTTCTTATTGTTCTGAGAGCTTATTAATACTTTAAGTTTATTTTTAATATCTTATCCATAATTTTTAGGATATTTCAGCAGGAGGGCTGATCCAGGAAATTGGCGTCCTGTATTACCAATAAGAGTAGTCCTGCTGCTTGCCCCTAATACAGTATATATTAATTATAATGTGTTAAATATATTTGCTTGTGGGTTTTTTCTTCCCTACTAGGCTTGGAGTTTCTCAAACACAGATGACTCTTTTTCATTTCAACGCCTGGCTTATAATAGGGATTTTCTTTCTCTCTCTCTCTCTTTCTCTGTCTCTCTCATATATATGTGAAAAAGAGAATAGATGAATATTAGTAGATTCTATATCAAACTACATTTTCTCATCCTTTATTGATTACTTATAAAGCACATTGCTAGACTTATAATTAGGACAAGATAAAAAGACCCTAACTGATGATTTGATTAATTGATGATCGAAAGTTTAGATATTTGGAGTGTTTGTGGTCCTTTTTTGTGGCATGACCTGCAGGGAAAATTTATTATTCATGTAATTATCAAATTCAGTGTATTATATCATTAAAATCCTTAATAAATACAAACCAGTTTCCCTCAGAGCAAAAGAACAAAAGCAAAACAAAAAATCCTGTTATATAACATTGACTTTTCATTGCCTCATTTTTAGTGGCCTGTTGCTATGGAAATCTCCCCATACTATCTGCAGACATGAATCATATATTGGTAGCAGTCCATCTGCAGTGCTGCAGTGTCCCATATGGAAAATCCACTGCAGTCAACAGAGGCAAGTAACAAACTCTCCCCACAGATGGATTCAGCCCTGCAAAGGTTGAGGAAACTGTTTAATAGGTTACACTGACTGTTTCATGGCAATTTAATGATGAGCTGGACTCAGAATGCTACTAGATTATAGATACATTTTTCCTTTAGTTCTTGGACAACATCACAATGTTTCATAATCATTGTTTAACATATGAAAATTGGATGGATGGATGAAGGAAGCTAATTCTTGATGTGTGGACTTATAATTGATATGCACAGATGATGGCTGCAATTTGTACACCACACATGCATGATAGACCTTTATGTGAGTGTTTTACATACGCTATTTGATTTTATTTTCTAACATTCCTATGGAGATAGATGATATTAGCCCCATTTGACCTATACGGACAATAAAGTTAAAAGATACTAATATGTCTGTCACTTATAGTTAGTAAATGTGTTGAAAGATTTTCATGCAATTCTATCTAATCTTAATATTTGTTCTTTTGCCAGTATTAACAATTTCTCTTTGATAGGTGTATACATAGATCTAAGGTCAACACTACACTCTGAAATCAGACTACCTAGATCCAAATGTCAGCTCTTTTACTATCTATGTGACTTCAAGATAGTAACCATTTTTCTATTGTTTTCTTATCTCTAAATGGAGGTGAGAAAAGTACTTACCTGGGAAGATTCTGGGGAGAATTAAATGACCTAATGCACAGGGCCATGTAAGTTCCAAGTAAATCTCAATAGTGTTATTTACTATCACTGTGTTCATTCATTTATTTTTAAATATGGCATAGTTTTGAATATATAAAAAATTATGAATAATTTTTTTCCTTTTCTTTTAGGGCAGCTTGTTTACTAGGGCAGTAGTTTAAAACTGTGGTTCCCAGATTAGCAGCAGCATCACAAGCTAGGAACCTCTTAGAAAAGCAATTTATCAAGCCTTATCCCAGATCTGCTGAATAAGAAACTCTGGAAATGGAGCCCAAGTCATCTGTTTTAATAGCACTTACCTCAAGGTAATTCTGGAATCTGAGAAACATTAGCCTGGGAGAAAAAAATAATGTATCTTTTCTAGTTTTATACAAGGCCAACTCTGCCCCAAGGATGTTTTTAGAAACAGTCCTGGGATGCTGTGATTTTTTTTCTGGAATCAATTCCCACAGCTTCAAATGGATGCCGCAATCACTTTGTTCCTTTGAGCCCATCTAATCACTAAGATTCTTGATTAATAGTTAATCATTTTGCCTTGACTGCATTTGAGATGATCAATTATTTTATAATGATTTCCTCTTATGTGGAATGAGATGTAGCACTGTGATTATCACAGCTGTTAGAAGACACTACTGGAATTTCTCCAGAGTTGAAGCAGACAGAACATTTGAGGTACCCCTAAAAGCTGCTAGTCTATTTCTCCATTAAAAAAATTAACATTTTTTAATTAAGGTTTTCTGACTGGAGAATAATTGAATCTACTTTTTAAGGCCTTCTCTATCCTAAGTTTCATGTTTTTATTTAAGATTCATAAGTAGAAACTAATACATTGGTAAACTTTCAGATTAAACCTGCTTTAATGCAGGAACAAAGCTCAAAAGAATGTATTTTAAATTGTTTCAAAAGAAGAAATTCAGTTAAAATCATTTTGAGCAATGTTTTTAACAAATGATATTGCTTATATGATTTAAATGAGTTTCAACCTCCCTACATATCTTTTCTTAATATATAATACTATCAGATTATTTCAATTGCTCTCCTAGGTTTGTTCTAACTGTAAGAAAAGAGTGGTGCAATAAATGCATTGAAAAGTGTCATTTACATTGATTAATGTTTAAGTCCTTAAGGAATCTTTCTGGAGTGGACCCAGTTCTTTTTTTTTTTTTTTTTTTTTTTTTAATGAATTAGGTTTATTGAACTTGGAGATGGACAATCTTATAAGGGCAATAACAAACAAAAAAACAGAAATAGGTTTAAGTTACAACACACAAGAATAAAATTAAATGTAAAGAAGACTTTCCTTAGGTTTAAGGTTGATGAATGGGTCTTAGTTAAAGTAGAACAGATTTATCTAGGATTGTTTGAGTGTGCTCCAGGCTAGCTGGGAAGCAGACCGGGCTAACCTCTGAAAATATCTGTCCCCAACCCACATTGCTATGAGACCACTTCAAAGTACTTATTTAGGTCCATAATTGAAAATTAAGAGGCAGCCAGTGCCTCCATTGTTATAATGGCCTTGAGGTTTGATTATCTTTCATAAAGAGAAATTCAAACATACAGTGAAGCCCTTCCTTAATTAGACTTGTGCCATGTTGGAAACACCAGCAGCCAGCCAAGACCTTTCTTATATGTGGATATAGTGCAGATCTAACTAGGTAAAAATTTTAAGCAAGGTCTTTTGAGATTTCCACAAAAACTTTATAACAGTTTCTGGAACTGCTGGCATCCGGTAGTTATTAATATGTAGAAGCTCTTGATTTGAGCAGTTGAAAAATCCTAATTAGGTTGAGGGTGTTAATCTAGCTGCCTCAATATCTTCATATGATTTATAAGTATATAATATTGCATACCTCATGAAGTTTGTCTAAGGATTGCATAAGGTTGTAAAGGATAATAAACCTAAATGCTGTTATTGTTCTAGCACAGTGGTTTCCAAACTTTACTATGTATTAGAATCATCTGGGAGGGTACTTGTCAAAAATAAGTATTTTAAAGTCCCATCCAAGAGATAATATAGGTCTCCCAAATCTGCATGTTTAACAAGCTCCCAGGTGTTTAGAATATAGCATATCCCGTGTATCATTTGGGGTTCTTTAGAAAGACAGAACCCATAAAAGCAATCTCTCTCTCTCTCTCTCTCTCTCTCTCCCTCCCCGTCTCTTTCCCCCCTTCTCTCTCCCTCACTCCACTCTCTCCATATAGATACATATATATTTATTTTCTGGGTCAGGGCAAATGAATTAGGGCTCTTTGTAGCTTTTTTCCTCTACTTTTTCTATTTTGTTTACCTGCCTCCTGAAAAGAGAGGAAGAGAGTTTTAACCTTGAACATGCCAAATTGATTTCACTCCAGGACTGACACAGTTCTCCATCAATATACTAACATCCTGCACTCCCTTAATGTCTGAACAGAATATGAAAAGAGCTAGGAATCTTCTTCCTCTTCATCTTCCAAAATATATCACTTGAAATAAATTCTTGTGAGGTGTCCCAAATGATTATTTCTGCTGTCCTTTTCATGAAATACCATCTACATTCTCTTAGAATTAAGGTATCTCACAGAGACACAATTCATTTTATTCACTCTATCTCCTCATTGCTATATGCTACTAGTGTGAGGTGGAAAAAGAACTGTTTGGCTGTAGGTCTTAAGAAGCATTGGAGTTTTTTCTTTTATTTCTTGCTATAAAATGTCATTGTTCATTTTGAAAGAATTTCTTTGGAATGCTGCCTTTCAATTTGTTTCTCATCCATGAAACAAAAATGGAGAATCAGTGTTATAGTTCCCATCTTCAATGAGCAATTTAAAATCCATAATTGGCTATATTTCTCTAATTTGTAAAGTATTAATTCACTGCTGACCTAAATTCCTTCACAGTGGCAAAATGAGAATTGTTTCCAAGCAACCAGAAATTATGAACATGAGGATTTAATCTTTTGGCATCTTGCAGAAAAAAACAAGTCTATTCTGCTGATTAGCTGAATGGAAGATGCATGATGAGAAGCCTGGAACCTCTGCAAGACCAACAAAACTACTTAAGAGTCAAGCATAGAGCCTGTGCCTGTACAGTAAGGACTATGCTTTTCTTGGTTGGGAAAACTCTGCAAAGAGCCCCATTTACTAGGAAATCCCAAAAGACCCTTCATATTAGTCTGATTGAATATAAATAACAGGTGTATCGAGACTATTCCCCCCAAAAAAACATACAACTGAACGTCTTCTTCAGCCTTAGGAATTAAAATTTGTCCATTTTTTTCATAGCCTAAATTTTCATGTATTTGCAGAGCCGATAAAAGGAAAGAAAGTGGGCTCAGCTCAGTGTTCAACAGAGCTTCAGAGGTTATTTAATCTTTGGTGATGGAGGGGTGAAGTCCACCTAAGGACAAGCCAGAACATCCCCATGGATGAAAAGGAGGTTTTTGTATTTAGTGAAACAAAAAAGGATTTTTTTAAAAGTTAGAATAACACTGATCGAGTTAAACCCATCTATGTTACAAATGAGAAAATGAAGTTGTTTGTCCAAGGTCAGTGGTGGTAACTTGAGATCCTAATTCCTGAATATTAAGTTCTCTACTTCACAGTGTCTTAACCTATTTGAAGTTCTCTAGCAACCTCCAGGCTGGTAGTATGACCTGGCAGACAGAATAGTAGTTTCCCCACATTGTGCCCTGTGACGGGGGCTGAGCATGACTTCTCCCCTATGTGGGATCTGAAACACTAGACGAATGATCTGGGAAGTCTCGTGTGACTGCCTAAGCAGGTCCTCGGTGTGGGGGGAGAACCTTGGCTGACCAGCAGCTCCAGCCCACCTATGTGGTCCTTGGGCTGCTGAGACAAATCCCTGCCTGTGTGACTGGGCATCAGCAGACTCCATGTTGCCAGAGTAGCCCTCCATACATGCAGCTCTGCTCCTGTAATCTGTAGAGCCAGCTCTGAAGCTTTCACTGTGCCTAAACCTGAGGTTCTGACCTTGTAGCTCCAGGGCCCCACCAGTCCTGCAACACCACTCCTGGGCTTCCAGAGTTGAGCCTCAGCCCCAAGACACTGCTGCTGAGCCAGAAGAACCTCCTCAAGGGCCAATTCTTCACCTGGGACCACCCAACACTGAGAAGGCATTACTATGGGACCTGGATCGTGCAAATGCCCACAGCCTGGTCATCCAGGTCATCCACAACCATGGTCTAAATTGACTCACCCTCCTGCCATTGTCGAGTCCCCTGGGTGACCCCAGCCAGAGAAATCTCCCACAACAACAGCCATGGTGGAGAGGGTCACATTAAGCCCCCAAACACAAATGCCCAACAATGAGCTGGAGAACAACCCTCCACCCCACACAAATATCATCCAGCACTGGTTACAACTGAGGCAATCACAGGAGAATGATTCAAAACAGAATAGCTGTTCCATAGGCTCTCAGTGCACACACTCCTCCCCTGATGGGTCAAACATTCCAGAGTAGGTCACAAAAGCTCCATCGAGGGTCTTCCCCTTCACCTAACTAAACATGAGAGTTTCTAACAAAAGAGAACAAGTGCCTTGCAGTCTTATTAACCCAGAGCTGAGAGAAAAGGATCCAGGTGAGAAAAAACTAACAAAAGAACCCTGGCAACAAGAAAAAACAAAATATCTCAACACCCCCAAGGGATCACAATGGAGCTATAGTAGTGGACTCCATCCACAAGGAAATTGCTGAAATGACAGAAATGGAATTCAGAATATGGATGGCAAATAAGATAAGTGGACTTGAAGCATAAGTCAAAACCAACAGAAAGAGACAAAAAAAGTATTTCAGGAAATTAATGAAAAAGTCACTAAAGAGCTGGACAACATAAGAAAGAATATAATGGAACTTAAAGAATTGAAAGAGTCACTTAGGAAACTTCAAAACCAGCAGAATGCATCAGCAATAGACTAAACCAAGGAGAAGAAAGAATCTCAGAGCTTGATGACAAGGCTCTTGAGCTAGCCTGGTCATTTAAAGAGGCAGAGAAGAGAACAAAAAAGACAGAGCAATCACTTAGAAAGATATGAGACTATGTGAAGCAAACTAATATACAAATTACAGGAATCCCTAAGGAAGAAGAAGAAAGAGGTAAAACTATGCAAAATCTATTTGAGGGAATTATTTAGGAAAACTTCCCTGGTATTGTCAGAGATCTAGACATCCAGATAAAAGATGGTCATCAAACTCTGAGAAAATTTATAGCAAACAGGACATCTCCAGGACACATAGTAATCAACCTGGCCAAGATCAAAATGAAAGAGTAAATTCCACAAGAAGCAAGATATAATAAACAACTGACTAACAAAGGAAAACCCATCAGATGAACAGCAGACTTCTCAGAAGAAACCTTACAAGCCAGAAGGGAGGGGGGTCCCATCTTCTATCTTCTTAAACAGAACAACTGCCAGCCTAGAATCTTGTATCCAGAAAAACTAAGTTTCACATTTGATGGAGAAATCAAGTCTTTTCTAGACATGCAAACACTGAGGGAATTTGTCATGACCAGATCTGCCCTGAAGGAAGTACTCAGAACTGCTTTATACATGAATCAGCACAATAGATACCCACCAGTGTAAAATCACCCCAAAAAAGCTAAAGCTCACAACTCTTATAAAACAATAGCACAAAGAAAAGAAAAGCAATAAGATACTACCCAACACAGTGAACAGAACAGCATCCCATATATCAATTATATCTCCTAAAACTAATGGTTTAAATGCACCACTCAAAAGACATAGCCTGACTGAAGGGATGAAAAAACACCTCCCAAATATCTTCTTTCTCCAGGAAACACATCTAAACCACAAGGACATACACACAGTCAATGTCATGTATCTTAATTATACATGTTTAAGAAAATACATTTAAAATGCCTGTTTGGGGTATATATGTGAATAGTGTTATATAATAGATATGTCCTACACAATTATAAATATTTATACATAATTTTCATTTAGATTTATCAACCATTTTTGTTGCTTTATTTTCTTTTTCCCTCTTTTATATTTCTAAGCTTGTACCTGGTATAATTTTCCAACTGCTCAACTACATGCTTAGAAATTCTCTTAGACTAGATCTACTGGAGATTAACTTTTTCATGTTTTTGTTATCTTAAAACATGTTTTGTTTTGTTTGTTGCTTTTTAAATTATTGGTTTTGGGTCTTTCTTTGCATTAATTCATGTGGGATATTTGCACAGGGTATAGGTTACTGGATGGGCAGTTACTTTCCTTCAGCATATCGAAGACATCATCCCATTGCTTTCTCCTTCCACTGTTACCTTTGAAAAGTCAGTGGTTGCCTCTTTAAAGATAATTTGTCTAGCTGATTTTAATATTTTTTTCTGTCTTTGGTTTTCCAAAATTTTAGTATGATGTTTTTAGCTGTATATTCTTTTTATTTATCATGCTTTGGATTCTTTGGACTCTAGTATCTCTGGACTGATATGTTTTTTTTTTCTCTATTAATTTACATTTTATCAGTTTTAGAATATTCTCAGCCAACATCTCATCAAATATTGCTTCTGTTCCATTGTCTCACTCTTTTTTTTCTGAGGCTTTAGTTAAATGTATGTTGGACTTTGTCACTGTAATTTCTGAACTTTCTATATATTTTCTCTTCTTAATTTATGCATTATATTTCTTCTGACCTATTTTCCAGATCACCAAATCTCTCTTCAGAGTTTGATCTGCTGGAAACTCATTCATTAAATTTCTAATGTAGATTATATTTTTCCAATTCTACAATTTCTATTTTGTTGTTTTAATTAACCTATATCACTTTTTATAGTTTTCAGTTCCCTACTAAAATTTTTATCCTTGGTTTTTAATCTCCTTGAACATATACCTGTTTTATAACGTATGAGTGACAATTCTAATACTAGAATTTATCAGTTATCACACTTTAATTTTTTGTTTACTTGCTCTGATGGTTAATTTTATGTGTCAGCTTGGCTAGTCCATGGTACCCAGTTTTTGGTCAAACACCAGTCTAGATGTCTCTGTGAAGTGTTTTTTTTTTTTTAATTTGATTAACATTTAATTTACTAGACTTTGAATAAAGCAAATTATCATCCATAACGTGGGTGGACCTCATTCAATCAGTCAAAGGTTTTAAGAGAAAGACTAAGATCCCCAAAGAAGAAGAAAGTATACCAATGGCTGTCTTTGGACTTGAGCTGCAACATCGGGTATTTTCCTGGGTCTCCATTCTGCCATCCTACCCTGCAGATCTCAGACTAGTGTACCCCTATAGTTGTATTAGCCAATTCCTATATATTTGTGAATAGGTTCTGTTTCTCTGGGGAACCCTGACCAAAATGCTGGCCAATCACTCCCACTAGACTAAGACTCTTTTTAGGGCAGGGATCATATCTTCTCCAATGTCTGCTGGCAACTAGAGAGGGTTCAATAAACATTTGTCAAATTAATGAATGATAGCTATGAAGATGCCTGGGCATTTAGCCACCAGGGCAAAATGAAATAGGTATCATCTTCTAGCATGAAAATGGTAAAAATAAGAAATAATATACCTCTATAGTGATATTTATGTAAGTACCTGTGATTATGTGTATATGCATGCACCTTTGTGTGTGTGTATAAACATAGATGTTCATAGATAGATGAACAGATAGAAAGTAAGGCAGAGAAAAAGGGAGATAAAAAAGGAAGAATTTTGAATGTTACTAAGCAGAATTTTCCATACTCCAAAAGTGAAAAGTAGTTTATTTACTGCCATCTGGGGGAAAGCATATATTGCTTAGAACATAGAGTCAAGATGTTGGCATTAAGTTCCAAAATAGGGTCTTAAAACTCATTGAGGAAACAACAATTTTGAAAGCAAAAACTTTGGAAGCAAAGGCTGGGATGTTTGAGAGACACAGAACTTTTTTGAGTTCAAACTCAAAGCTGAAAGTTGAAACTAAAAATAATAAAATTGAGAAAAAACAAGATTTTAAGAACAGTTTTCTTTACATGGAATGAAGAGATTAAATCATTTCTTCATTGGAGGAACATTATTTTATGTGAACAAAAAAATGGAACAATATAGCAAATGACATAAATTACAGAAAAAAGAGTTCACTGCCTTCAACTTCTAACTGTCGGCCAGATTCTAGCAAAAGGAAATGATAGAATTTGAAGATAAGTTTTGGAGGACACCTTAAGAGAGGATTTTCTTGCCTTACTTCCCAGGATGAAAGCCCTATAGAGAAGCCATCTGTCTGGTGTGCTTAAGCACAATAAAGTAGAAAAGTCTGCATCGGGCACCTAGGCAGGTAGGCCTAAGAGCATCAGCAAAATTTAAATCCCCACAGGGTTGTGTAAAAGGTTTGTTTCCTATGTCCCAAAAGAGAAGCACAAAGGCAGAAATTATAATAGGATGACTGGAGAATGTGGGCCTGTTGACAAGTGACCATGGTGAAAGCAGGGTTTCCTCAGCAGATGGATTCTTTCCTAGAGCCTTCAGCTTTGCTGATACCTTGATTTCAAACTTAAAACACGACAGAATAAATTTCTGTTGTTTTAAAAAACTGTTTTTGATAATTTGTCATGCATCTCTAGGAAACTAATACAACTGCTAAATGTATACAGGTTTTTATATGAACATAGTTTTCATTTTTCTTGGGTATATACTTAAGCCTGAAGTTGCTGAGTTGTATTTAGGTATGTGTTTATAAAAAAAATTTTACTGTTTTTCAAAAAAGTTGTATACTTTTATTCCCACCAGCTTTGTATGAGAATCTCAGTTTCTCTACTTCCTTTTCAATACTTGTTATTTTAGTCATTTTAATTTTAGCCATTTAAATGGATGTGTAATGATATTCCATTGTGATTTTAATTTGCATCTGTGTGATGACTAATGATGATGACCATATTTTCATATGCTTATTTTATGTTTGCATATCTTCATTGGTGAAGGATTTGATCAAATATTTTCTTCATTTTTAAAAAATTAGCTTTTCTGTCTTAATATAGATTTTTAAGTATTCTTTATGTTTTCAGAATAGAAGTCCTCTGTCAGAAAAAATGTTTTCTCTGTGGCTTTGCCTTTTCATTTTCTTAACAGTGCCTTTTAAAGAGCTGAGATTTTTAGTTTTGATGAAGCTCATTTATCATTTTTTTCAATGGTTCATTATTTTTTGTCCCAAACAAACTTGCCTACCCTACGACCACAGAGATTTTTTATTGTGTTTTCCTCTGGAGTTTTATAGATTTAGATTTTAATTATAATCTTTTGTGAGTTAATTTTTGTGTTTGGCATGAGATGATTAATATATATTTTTTCCCATTACTTACCCATTGACTTAGCCAAGTATTAATCAGTCTTCTCTCCTCCCCACATGCCCCTGAACTTTGGCTCACCCTTGGGTTTAAGCAAGCACTAAGGTGCAGCACATCCTCCTTTAAGGGATTATTTTGAGAATCCGCTGACCACTGAGCAAAAACAAAACATTACTTGTTACACTACCCAAATCATACCATGTGTTCACCCCCACACACTTGCCCCACTCCTCAACAAAGTTCTTTCTTACCCCTCTCATAGGAGAAATGCCCGTTTGTTTTATTTTGAGATGCTTCTAGATCTTATGACCATGCTGGGGAAGCTACATATAGGTTCTTCACTTGACAGCTGAGCCCAGCCTTCCAGCCATTCCAGTCAAGGGGCTAGGCATGAGAAGGAAGCTATCACGGGTCCTCCAGACATGCCCATCTTCCAGTGAAATATTAGCAAGTGACCTGGTGATACCT
The DNA here is from genome assembly GCF_041146395.1 of Eulemur rufifrons. Lineage (NCBI taxonomy): Eukaryota > Metazoa > Chordata > Mammalia > Primates > Lemuridae > Eulemur > Eulemur rufifrons. Next base: position 41,866,508 of record NC_090988.1, read on the forward strand.
CATGATGTAATGGAAACACTCATGCAAGTTCTGCCCAAATTCATAACCCACAAAATTATAAGGTATAATAAAATGAGTTTTGTTCTAGCCATTAAATTTTAGAATACTGTTACACAGCAATAGATAAGTGGACTAGCTATAAAAGGGTTTTGAGATGGGGAATGACATAATCATATTTGCATTTTGGAAACATCACTACAACTGTGGAATGGATAATGGATTGGGAGTCACAGAGGCCAGGATGAAAGATTTTATTATAAAAATATTATGGGCCCTTGTAACTAGAAGAGTGGCATGTAATTTGGTAGATGTATACAAAAAAAGAACCTCTGATCAAAAAATGCAAAATTTTTTTGAACTTTTTGTTAGTTGTTGCCAAACTATCTACCAGAAAATTGTGTTAGTTTATTCTTTTACCGCCTAATGGAAAAATCTCAATATTTGCCATTTAAAAACCTGATTTTCAGTCAGTTTCACAAGAGAAACTAAAATTTAATTTTAATTAGCATTTTATTGATTAATATTTACATTTATATTGGTTTTTGTTTGTTTAATATTTCTTATGCTACTGTTTGTCCATATATTTTCCTTTTCGGCAAGGTGGAAGATTCTGGGTTTTTTTCCCTGCAATTGATTTTATGTGCTTGTAGCAAGATTTCATTTGTCATATTTCCAGTGAATATTTTATTATTCTCCTGCCTTTTATTTTTGTTTAGGATTTTTAAACAATAGTTTTTATTGTTAACTAATGAGCTTTATTTTCATTTTTCCTTTAAGAAATCTTTCACTATTTGTCTTATAGTTCTTTCCCATCCATAATCAGATAACTATTCACTCATATTCCTTCTTGTTTATATGGTTTCATGTTTTTTTGTGTGTTTGGTTTTGGGTTTGAGTATTTTTTTGGCATTCAATTATTTACTTCATCTGAAATTAACATTGTTCTATACAATGGATATCTGAAATTATTGTTTTCCAAGTGCACAACCATTATTATCATAGTCATGCTTAAATTATTTCTAACAACTCATTGACAACACTGTTTTAGAAATACCTTTTGCTCCATTAATCCACCGGTTGACTCATGTTTACCATTTTATTTCAATTATTGAGACTCCATAGGAAACATTTATATCTGGTATAGCAATAACCCCTCCCCTCTTTTTGAAATTTTTTAGTAATTTTCATTCATTTGTTCTTCCCAATGAATTTTAGAATTGCTTTGACAATCTCACCTCAAATTCTTAAAATATTTATTAAGTTGCATCAAAATTACAAATAAATTTTGAAAGACTTGGTCTAAGTCTTTCAAGACTTAGATTATCCCTCATTTTATTCAAAAATCTTATTTTTTTGCCTTGTTTAGATTTTATACAAGAAAACTTATTTTAGGGTACTTATTTTATTTTGCAACAGTAAATCAAATTATTTTCCTTTATATTTTTGAACGGCTTATTTCTAGAATATGAGAAACATATTGGTTTTTATATTTTCATTTTGGCATCTATCTACCTTATTCTGAGGTTTTTTTTCTCTAATCATATTTCAGCTGATTCTCTCGAGTACTCTTTATTTGCATCCCTGATTTAGACCTTTTTAAATTCCTTTCAGCAATGTTTTATAATATAAAGTGTACAAATCTTATGCTTCTTTTGTTAAAATTATTTCCAAGTATTTTAATCTTTTTGATATTATTGTAAGTGGAATTGTTGCCTTGTATTCATTGCTGGTATACAGAAATACAATTGATTTCTCTATATTGATCTGTTACTCTGCAACCTTGCAATTTTTTTGTGTGGATTGCTTAAACTTTATTTTCTACGTGCAGGGTAACTTTGAGAATAAAGACAATTTTATTTCTTTCTTTCCAATCTGGATGCCCTCACTCTCTGTCTTCCCCCCACCTTTCTTCCCTCTCTCTCTCTGTTTTAAGGCTTGGGGGAAGAGGATTAGAATCTAGAATATAGACATTGAATAGAAATGTTGAGAGCAAACACACTTACATTGTCACTATCTTAGTGAAAAAGCACTGCATCTTGTATTATTAAACATGATGTCAGCTGTAGGTTTTTTATAGATGCCCTTTATTAGATTGAAGAAAGTCCATTCTGTTTTTGGTTTATTGATAGTTTATATCATGAATTAGTGTTGAATTTTTTTAAAACGCTTTCTGTATCTATAGAAATTGTGTAATTTTTGTTCTTTATTGTATTAATATGATAAATTACATTAAAGGATTTTTAAAATATAAAATCAATCTTGGCATAATCTCACTAGGTCATAATATATAATCATCTCTATATGCTGCTGGATTCATTTTTCGATGTTTTTATATAGCTTTGGTATCAGATTAACACTGATGTCATTAGACTAAGTTGGGAAACGTTCCCTCCATCTCTATATCCCAAAAGAGTTTGTAAATTATGTATGTTATTCCTTCCTTAAATATATGATGCAATTCACCAGTGAAGTCATCTCAGCCTGTATTTTTTTTGTAGCAAGGTTTTTAATTAATAATTCAATTTCTTATTATCAATATATTCAGATTTTCTATATCTTTAGTCCTTTTTGTTAATGTGTATCTTTCTAAGAATTTTTCCTGGGATTAGTGAGGCACAAGTGGATCAGAGTGGTGCAAGGGGTGAAATACAGCAAACTCTCTTGTGTGCTGTTAGAAATCTTCTCAGATGCACTTCTTATTCCAGCCGTGGGTGCTTCACCCACTTTGACACAGGCTCAAACCGGCTTCGTGCAGTTACAAACGGACTCATCAGGTTCATACTGTTCATCTGCTGCCTTGCCCTATAGTTTCACTTTTGAAGCCAGAAAGTAGGTCACCTGTGGGAGTCATTTGATACATACATATGCACAAATCAGAAATATTAAACAGTTAACAGCTCACAGGGCAAATAGTTTACCAATGGGGAATAGAAGCCAATGGGCAAAAGTTTTCTCCTTTTGATGCAGGGAGAAGAACCCCCTGAACTCACTATGTGGGTTCTCGGCTTCACGCAGGAAAGAACTGAAGTGTGAGCCAATTAGCAACAGAAAGTTTATTGAGACAGAGACAGACAACAGATCTTACCCCACAGACAGAGTAGGGGATCTCTTCTGAGCAGGGAGGGACACCTTATTGGGAAATGATGATGTTTTTAAATGTTCAAAAAACCCATTGAGTAAAAGCCGTTCATAACCAGCATTGTCTTTTGATCAGGCCATAAAGGTTAATCATAAACTGCTACCACACAAAGGTAAGGGCAGTTTGTTAGGCATCCAGTTTAGCAGTTCACCCGTCATCAGGTGGTCCCAGGCTGGTGACATGCTGGCAACTTCCTGTTCAAGGTGGTTAGGGTCAGGCGTTGGTCAAAATGGCTGCACTCAGGCTCTCTCGAAATTCCTGGGGAACCCAGGCTAAGTGCTCTATGAGAAAGCTGTTACTAAACCTGCAGTCCAGATGATAAATAATTCAGTGGCTTACCTAAAATCTCACAGATGGTGGTGGTGTGAGCCGTCATTTTAATCATATCTTCTGCCTCAAAATCTTGTACTCTCTATACTGGATCACTTCTCAATGAAATTGGTAAATTCTTTGCCTATTAAAGCTAGGAAGTGCTTGGAAACTCTCAGTTCTAGTGATCATGACTTTTTATTTAATGTCAAAACTCTTTCCTTTTCTTTTCTTCTTCTTTTTTTTTTTTTTAGTAAAATCAGAGGCAGAAACATAAAAAGCTGGCAGATTGCTCTACATTAAACAATGTGGGAGAGGAAGGCTATCTATTCTAGGCAGCCCTCCACTCCTCAGTAACCTTGAAGGGGCTCTCTAGATCTCCAGTATCATAGCGGCAGAATTTGAAAAAAGATGATGCATTCCTGCCCCTGATTTTAAAAATGAGACACTGAGGCCTGGAGTGATTAAGTTACTTGTGAAATTTTGCAAGCTCATTAGTGGCAAATATTTAAGTTTTGATTAGATAATCCAGAAGATAGAGTAATTATGTTTCTGGTAAGTTTAAATACAGATCTATGGAAGAGTCTGAGAATTTTTGACAAGGCCCCATGAGAGCCTTTCCATACTGTATTTCTATAATTCTAAGTAATCATCACATCCAATGAATTAATTATGCCACATGATATTTTCCCAGTGCAATACAGATGGCTTCATCATATAATTTTAAGCTCTAGTTATAGATGATTCACTGGCATTTTAAAGGCCCTGTTGCAACTGTTCCCCAGAAGAAACTCAAAGAAGGTGCTTAAAACTACTGTGTATTGAAAATATATCACTTATCTAATGACGAGTCCCTTTGCACCTGAAAAGATTCACATGGAATGGAATTTTGGCAAGCTGGGTCAGTGACTTCAGAGACTAAGCTGCGATGGATAAGTACTCCAAGGTCTAGGAGCATGTCTTGTACTATGTTCCAGCATGGCTCAGAGCCGAATGACAGAACCCACTGTTGAATGATCCTGGAAGCTCTGAATCAGAAGGACAGCTAGAGAGCATGTGGCACAATACAACCCCCATTAAAAATTTGATGCTTGAATCCCCTCCATCACCTCCCTGATAGAGAGTTAGGCCCTATCTGAACCCACCTGCCAGCAGAATTAAATACCAAATCTGCTGCTGTTCAGATTAAAGTGGGCCTCCTTTACTTGCTGAACATTACTTTTGATTACAGTATTATCTTTGACATTGTATCCATTCAACAAATACTTATTGAACACAATATATATTGGTCTCAGGTTAGTGCAGATATAAAGATGAGTATATGCTCGTATACATTGTGCCCCATTCCATAGGATATTTGAGCCTTATGGAACTAAATAACATAATTTTTTCCTTCAAAGAGCTCTCAGTATGGGAGTAAAGAACCAAATACAAGCCAATGATTACTATAAATGTTATGATAGAAGTGCATAGAGGAAGAGCCTATCTACCTGGGTGATTAAGAAAGGCTTCCTGGAGATGGAATGCCTCAGTTGAGTACTGGAGGATTGATAGGGATCACCTAGATAATAAAAGGAGAAATGGCCTTCCAGAAAGAGCAATATGTGCCAGGTGGAGGGTGTAGGGCATTGTTAAGAAATGGCAACCTAATCAGGAAGACTGGATGCTATAGTTTGAATGTCTTCTCTAAAGTTCATGTATTGGAAAATTAATTGCCATTATAACAGCAATAAGTGGTGGGGCCATTAAAAGGTGAGTAGGTTATAAGGACCATGCCCTCCTGAATGGGTGAATGCTCTTATTTTGGAAGTGGATTCCTAATTTTAAAAAATGATAAGTTTGGCCCATTTGACTCTTCACTCTCTACCTCATGAGCTTGTTTCCACCTTCTGTCTTTCACTATGAAATGACCATCACCAGATGCTGGTATGCTGCTCTTGGACTTCCCAGTCTCCAGAATACTGAGAAATAAATTTTTCTTTATAAATTACCCAGTCTGTAGTATTCTCTTATAGCAGAGGAAAACAGACTAGGACACTGAAATAAGGTGCCTGGGAGGGAGGTGTGGTCGATGAGTTCAAGAAAACAGACAACATCAAGTCACAGAATGCTTTGTAAGAAGCTTAAACTTTACCCAAAAATCTATGAGCAGTAACAGAGTAGTGATGTGTTGAGATTAATCATTGAATAGGAAGTTGGGGATATTAATCAATGTAGCATTTTTGTAAACTGAATTATAACTTCTGCATGTTTCTCCATACAAGTCGCACTAGTTAGTAGAGTAAGTGGAAACTTTCCCTACTGTAGAGCTGAAGAGAAGCCCATGAGAACTCTAGTTCCCCATTAAGTCTTCCATCTACATCAGAGTAAATTTCCTATTATTTCAGACAGGAAGAAAATGTGAATTAATAAGCAATTACAGCAGCAGCACTTTTCACAGATGGCTGTATCCTTTCCAACTTTCCCACATCTATTTCCTATATAGTGTCTCTGGGTTTTTCCTGTATATTCTGTGTACCCTTTTCTCAACCCAATCATTTTCCCCTGTCCTTTGTGCATTTAGCTGATGTTTTCTTTTTCTGTCATCCAAACTCTCCAGTAGAGGTTTTAGTACCATGCCCAAGTCTATGGCTGGGTTTATAACTCTTAACCTCTTGGAAAAATTAGTTGGTTGGTCTAGATCACTGCTCCAAAACTTGTATCCACAGACTGCCTAATAAAACCAGTCCTTGGGAAAATGTGGAAAAAAGACAATACACTGAGAGATTTTTCTTATTTTGTTGTATTGTGTTTTGTTTTCATCTGGATCTCAAGTAACAAAAATGAATTAATTCTTGTTTTATGATACATTCCCATCATTGGTTCATGCATAAACCTTATATTTTTATTTGTTTGTTAGAAACAATAGAATGCGATAAACACAGGTATATCTCCTACCTAACACAGAAACTGTAACATTGGCCATAATCTAAATATATGTGTATTTCTGATTCATCTCATTCTCGTGACTCTCTTATCTGAGTTATGTCTTATCTTAAACTTTGTGTTATTCTCATCTTTTAAAAATTATACACACACATATACATATATACACACATGCACACACATATATATATTCCTAAAAACTATATTGTAAAGTTTCAACTTTATACATAGTATATTTTGTTGCAGGTAATCCTTTGAGAATTTATACCACTCAATATTTTATTAAGATCTACATTTTTGCATGCAGCTGTTGTACATTTATCCTAACATATTATTATTTCATTATGTAAATATATCTAACATTTACTAATCCCTTTTTCTATAGATGGCCATTTGGATTGTTTCCTAGTTACTTCCAAAATGAAGTGACACTTTTGTACATGTTTCCTGATGTGCATTGCCAAGAATCATTCTCAAATGAAAACCTAGAGGTAGGATTGCTGGATAGTAGAGTACGAAGGTTTTCCATGTAAATAAATGGATTCCATTGGAAAGGGCTCCCTTTTATTCTTAGATTCTGCTTTTTTTTTTTTGTCCATTAAATAAAATTTCCTTTTTATTTAAATTATACTAATTATAGATGGAGGTTAGTGCTTTTTTTTATTAAAAAAAGAAAGAAAATTCACTTTTATTAAAATTAAGATTCTCAAATTTTGTTGGGGTATTTTACTGCTCTATGAAATTCTAAAGGAATGCAAGGCTATAAAAGAAAGGCTACATTTCATCCACAAATGTGAAGGAGTTATAATAGTAGTGCTTATCTCACTGGACTGTTATAAAAATTAATGAGATAATGATAAGTACCAGCATATAGTAACTGCTCAATAAACCACAGCCCCCTTGACTGCCTTGGTTTCAGATGATAACTTCTAAATGTCTGAGGTTGGACAGCAGGATTTTTTGTGCTGGATGCAGCATTCTGAAGACTTTTGCTGAAGGTGACAGCCCAAGGGAGCAGCCTTCAAGGCAGTGCTCATTCCTTGCCTTTATCTGTCTCAGAAAAATATCTGCAGCTCTCAGGAGATAGAGGTGAGCCTTGCTTGCAGTAATGCCCTTCATTTGGAGGTGACTGTTTTCTTTCTTTTGATAATATGGGGAAATCAAGGCCACAGTACAGAGGGTATCCTGGAATTCAGTTGCCTCTGGCCCTGTGTCTTTGGTCTTATTCACAATTTCCTTTCTGACATTACAAACAGAGCTAGTGAAACAGGTAGCAGTTGGATGTTAGGGAGGCACTAGATGAGAAGGGAGAAGAAACGGCCAGTTTATTTTAAGAAAAATGAACTTTTCTTCAGTCCCAAGATCAATATCCATCTCCCCCAGAAAGCTCTGTAGTGGTTTTCCCTGGCTGGGCACAGGAATCTGATGAGCGGATAAGTTTAGCTTCATATAGGAAATACTTTGGATAGAGCTGGAACCCATTCTACTAAGTGAAGTATCCCAAGAATGGAAAAATAAGCACTACATGTACTCACAATCAAATTGGTTTCACTGATCATCACCTAAAAGCACATTTAGGAATAACATTAATCGGGTGTTGGGCAGATGTGGGGGTGGGTGCGGCAGGGATGGGTGTATACATACATAATGAGTGCAATGCGCACCGTCTAGGGGATGGACACGCTTGAAGCTCTGATTCGGTGGGGGGAAAGGGCAATATATGTAACCTAAACTTTTGTACCCCCATAATATGCTGAAATTTAAAAAAAAAAGATCACTGGGCATCAGACTTCATTCCCATTTACAGATCAAATCCATCAATTACATGTCCAGTTATAATCTGAATAATTCAACAAAATACTTACTATTTCATTTACTTCAGCAACTCTTACCATTCGTTTATATACAAAGAGATTTTTACAGCTTAAAGAATACAGCAGTTCCTTGAATAACATCATTTTGTTCAATGTCATTTCATTATAACATTGATGAGAAAAAATACTGATTCCTGGCCAGGCCCACTGTGTGAAGTTTGCACATTCTCCCCATATCTGGGTTTTCTCCAGTACTCTGGCTAATTCCCACATTCCAAAGATGTGCAGGTTAGGATCTTTGGGGTGTCTAAAGGTTCCCAGTCTGAGTCAGTGAGCATTTGTGTGTGTGTGTGTGTGTGTGTATGTGCACTCTACAATGTGATGGAATCCGGTCCACGGTGGGTTCCTGGGTTGGAAAATGAATGAATGAATATAAATTATTATGAAATAAAAATTCGTAAAGTATATAGTCATACAAATGCATGGCAATAAATGATATAATATGAAAGCACTCTGCAAGCCTGCCATATTTGTGATTGATTGTTTTTGAACCAGGTGATGGTAGGAGGTACTGCTTACAATTTTTGCTTTGCAAGCATTTATTCCTTGATTTAATCCACCATCACTATAACCACCATCACTCATTGATTCACCAAAAATTAGGTAAGTAGTTATCTTACTAATTTTTATTGCTCTTTGTTAAATATGCATTATAGCTCACATTTATTTTAATTTTTAATATTAGAAGTGTTTTGGGTCTTTAGAAGTTTGATGATGGTTTTATGATAAAAATATTCTGTGTTGTTTGTATCAATTAGCCTGTGATAAAATTGGTCTCATTATATATCATTGTTCCTTTCTTTCATCTTTTTTTTTGTTTCAGCATATTACGGGGGTACAAATGTTTAGGTTACATATATTACCTTTGCCCCACTCGAGTCAGAGCTTCAAGCATGTCCATACCTCATACAGTGCGCACTGCACCCATTAGCTGTGAATATACCCATCCTTTCCTCCCCCCTCACACCTGCCCGACACCCAGTGAATGTTACTACTATATGTGCACATAAGTGTTGATCAGTTAATACCAATTCAATGGTGAGTACACGTGGTACTTGTTTTTCCATTCTTGTGATACTTCACTTAGTAGAATGGGCTCCAGCTCTATCCAGGAGAATACAAGGGGTGCTAGATCACCATTGTTTTTTTGTGGCTGAGTAGAACTCCATAGTATAACATATACCACATTTTCTTAATCCACTAATGTATTGATGGGCACTTGGGTTGTTTTCACATCTTTGCAATTATGAATTGTGCTCTATATACATTCTAGTGCAGATGTCTTTTTTATAGAATGTCTTTTGTTCCTTTGGGTAGATGCCCAGTAGTGGGATTGCTGGCTCAAATGGTAGTTCTACCTGTAGCTCTTTGAGGTATCTCCATATTGCTTTCCACAGAGGTTGTGCTAGTTTGCAGTCCCACCAGCAGTATATGAGTATACCATCTCTCTGCATCCAGACCAACATTTATCAAATCTCACCACATCCTTTTTCTCAAAGTTGCCATTTCTAAGAACCTATCAATGATGTTAAGTGAAGACTTAATGTAGTTGGTTCTTTGCAAATGGAACTTAAGTCTTAGAGACTGGGATGTTAGTGCCAGGTATTTGTGCACTGACATAGTGGGTAGAAGTGTCTCAGAGGCAAACTTATCTACTTTGCAAAATAGCATATGCTTTGCATTTACTGTGTGCCAAGCACTGTGCTGGATACTGAGGATACAAACATGAATAAGACATTATTCCCCCAATGAAGTTATGGATCATGGGAGAGGTAAACAAATTAATGAGCAGTTGCAACACAGGTGGTAATCTCTATAAAAATGCTGTGGGCGCTCACTGGAGGAGCATAGAGGAAAGCAGCTAAAACACTGAGCGTGGTTGGAAACCCATAATTGGTATAAGGTGACATTTAGATGGGGCCTTAAAGCAAAAGTGGGATATTTTCAGACAGAGAAGGAATTTGTAAGAGAGGAAACCATTTGAACAAAAGCATGGAACTGAGGAAATTCAGGGCATGTTCCAAGATCAAGGCCTTTTTCACCAGTCCCAGGACTTAGTGCCATTTTTCTGCTCATTTCCCTCCTGTCACACCCCACAATTGTGCAGATTAAGCCAGGTGTGGTGGTGCAACCTGTAGTCCCAGCTACTCTGGAGGCTGAGTCGGGAAGATCACTTGAGCCCAGAAGTTTGAGGTTACAGTGAGCTATGATGACTCCACCACACTCTACCCCAGGAAACAGCAAACCCTATCGGATGGTGCACATGAAGTACACAGTGCCCAGCACATAGACACTGTTGGTAAATAGTGACTTTCATTATGATGAGGCTACTGAGGTATGCCATTAATGATAAGGATGATGAAGATGATGATAGTTAACTTTTATTGAACCTTTACTAAGTGGTAAGCTTTATACTGAGAGGGTTAAATGTATCATCTCTTTTGATCCTCACCACAAACCTATGAGGCTGGTATTCTTGTAATTATTATTATACCCATTTGCAAACTAAGAAACCAAATCACAAAGAGATTGTGATAACTTCTCTTCAAGATTACAAACCTTTAAAAAAAATTACAAACCTTTTAATTGATAGAGACCAGGATTTGGCCCTAGATGCACCTAGTTCAGATCCTCTCCCACTATGATATTAATAATAACAACCACCATTCATTGAGTTTATGGAGTTTATGGTAAGTACTATTTAGGCAAAGGCATGTTGATTTACTATCATATCAATTTTATTGGTAGGGAAATTGAGCTTCAGGGAAGTTAAGTGACTTGTTTAAAGGCATATAGTGGTGTAATTAGAAACCAACCCAGGTCTACAGACTCAAAAGCTAATGCTTTTTCCATTGCTTTATGCAGCCTTTCTTATTGAATCCATGATATGTCTTCTGGGGTTGACCGAGGTCAAAGAACAACCCTTGGAATCCTCCAAATGTTCTCCAAGTCTGGATATTTGAAACTTTCTGGTGAATACCCCCACAGCTTTTGCCTGTATTTTAAGCCAACATTTGGAAATCACATCTCTTGCGGTGGCATCATCAGACGTAGATGTCCCTCCTGCTGACCAGTCAGGGCACCTGAAAACGGGATTTACTTAGGACAAGCAACTTAGGCCACAGCTTTGAGACTCTAAACGATGCTCTTATAGTGCCATTTATCTCTCCTCCTTTCCATTATGCATTTCACTGTTACAGGGTAATCATTAGATAACCTTCACTCACTTTCTTATGATCCCATCTTCTACTGCTGACTAAATCCCAAATATTGAACTCTAGATTCAGGATGAGAAAACTCAGCCCTGCAAGCAATCTCCTGAAGGCTGGGCTGTCAAGTGTTTCAACTTAATTGAGAAGGGAAGAGATTTTTACACAGGATTGAGGACTTCCATTTTCTATTTCTCAGAGAATTTAGTCAGGGATCTTTTCAAGTCTGTAAAAAAATATGACTCAAATCTAAGAGGAAGTGAATTTAAGCCACTATCTACCTTAAATCTGGAAGTCCCTACATTCCAGTCTCTAATCATAATTAATATCAGAATTAATTTCGACTTTCCTCAGCTCTGTTCTGTGAGTGTAAGGTTGACCCCATGGCCCCATTCTAGCCCAGCCTAACTTCCTGCAATTATTCTGAAGTTCATTATGGTATGTACTTATGGGCACAACACCTACATATTCAATGGTAAGGATGGGGTTAAGTATGTGTCTCATTATCTTCTGAGAAATTTGAGGGTAAGGATAATGTTTTATTAATCTTTGATCATGATATCACCACCAGAAATGTTCAGGAAATATTTACTAAATAAACATAACCAAGATGTAAAGTAATTCGCTTTCCAGCAAAAAAAAAAAAAGGACACATGTCAAAATAGATGTTTTTCGATTTTCATTAGGCTTGTGACATGGAAAATTACCACACATCTAACACTTCCTGATGTTACTGCCTCAATATTTGCCAAACATTTCCTAAACATTGATTAAGCTCTGCTATGAGTCAAGCATGTTGGAAACATGACTAAGACAGAGTACCTGCCCTTAATTAAGGGTTGGCAGTCTTTTAACGGAGATGGCCTCTTAATACATAAGTCTTGTAAAGCAAGATTGGTGCTGCAATTAGAGGTGGAGGATGCTGTGTGCCGCATGGCTCTCAGTAGGAGAGTCACAGGGCACTTCAGAGAGACTGGAGGGTGGAGAAAGAGGAAGGACATTTCAGGCAAAAGAAAGAGGTAAAATGCCCTGTGTTCTAAGAATGCCAAACATCAAGTGTGTCCTGGGAAGAGAGATCATGGAAGAAGAGGAGGAGACTGGGGCCAGGTTCTAAAGGCTATTGTGGGGGTGTGGGGAGACTTCCCTGTCACTCTGGGAGGTTCACTGGAAGACCAACTCACTATAAGGCAGATTAATAAGAGAAAGATTTATTTACTGTGCATTCAGGAAGAATCAAAGAGTGATTTATATACTGTGCATGCAGGAAGAATCAAAGAGTGATTACCTGATATCCCAATGGGATCCAGAAATTTATACATACTCATTTTGGAGGGAAGGGGGAGATAAGTAATATAGGTAATGCTCTTGAGGGACAATAAATAGTTACTAGGAGGATGAATAGATACTTGGGAGAATGAATGGATGGGGGAAAATAGGTTGACTTGACAATGATTCTCTTTGGAAATTAAATTAACCTGAGAGACGGGTATTATATTTAAAATGATTGGGGCCAGGTTTATTTGCATTCTTGATCTTCTTTCCTGTAATATATTGAGATAACAGGGAGAGGAAGGTAAGTAGATTGTTCTTTTTGATGAATCTGGTTTTATGCAGATAGAGAGAAAGCTCCTTCCAAGGGCCTGTAATTCAAAATACTCTTTATACCAAGGAGTCATATTCTAGGGTGAAACTTCCTGAGCTCCTTCATTATGAACATCATTAAAAGAGTATCTATCTTCTTGTGGTCAGTGATTATCAACCTTTTTTTTTTTTTAACTGAAATCATCACATTTGTACCTTCCTCCCATGAGTGTACTGAAAATAATTCAATTCCCCAGTGACCTAGCATTTCAGCCTCTTCCTTTACAGCCAAGAAAGAATGGTGTAATGCCACTGGGTGAGTGTGATCTTATTTTCGATATAATCTCAAATTGGTTGTAATAAGAAAAAATAAATATTTTCAAGCTTCCATACTTTAACTCTTTTTAATTAATAACAATGATTTGTAACAGCCCTTACCGTCCCCTAAACTGTCCCAACATTATGGCTGGACTGTGGTTCTGGGGTCTTTATGATTGAGAAGTGTCTCTAGCAGTAAAGTCACATGGTCAGTTATATATTTTAGGACCCTGGTAAAAGCCAGCATTGACCACTCCATCTCGTAACCAAATCAGAGAATGTTCAAAACATTGGAAATATAAAATCATTTATACTATGGCTTCTTGTTCCATTCCTAAGAACTTGGAAGCTTTCCTTTGGAACTTCCTATTTATAGCAGGTTTGGATTTTGCAGACCTCCCCTTGGCTAGATTGTCTTTGGAGCGATGTCTACCACAGAATACATCCTGTTTTGTTGTTGTTATTTCAAATTGATCTCCCCACCTAGGTAAAGAGTCGCCAGTCTAGCAATTAGGAACTGCTGTGCTCACTACTTTTTAGCTGAAGTCCCATACTGAGAAAATTGCATTTTACTTGGCTTGAGTTCTATTCTTGAGTGTTGCTCAAGTTAAGAAGCAGGTGTGCCTGGTAGCATTTAATGCCTTCAGTAGATAAAGTGCTGCAAATGAGATGGCCCATGTAAACTGAGCTCCAGTGAATGCAGAATCATTAATTGTCATTTTCTCTTCCTCACTTCAAAAAGGGCCATGATTTAAACCTTTATGACTTCTTTCCTGTATTATTGCAATAGCCTCCTGACTGGTCTACCTGACCTGACTTAAGTGCTTTTCCAATCAACTTTTTTATTGCTGCAGGAGTGATTCTCCAACAGACAGAATCTTGTCACTCCCCTTTCATAAAACCTTTCATGGAGAGGTCCTGTTTTTGAGAAATTAAAACTAATGCCTTAACAAAACTGGGGCACTGGCCAAAAACAAAGTCACCTTCAACACATGGATTAGAATCATAAGTTGCTCCTTAGAACCAGGCATCTGGGTCATTTAATGCTCAAGGTATCTTGAAAGAGATATGGAGCTCTCTTGGCCAATCTCTTTATGTTCTATAATTTCACAAATGAAGAGATCCCTCCAATTCCTAAAATAAATAACAACAAAAAACTACTATACTAACTTTATGAATTACTTTTTACACTATGATTTTGTTGAAAAACAATTTTCTGGGGGAGTTGGTTAAAGTTGAGAGGTCTTCATACTGTAAAAAGACATTTAAAGTGAAGTAACTGTGTGGTTGAGGCATATATTAAAAAGCCCATCCTTATGGTAGGTGGATAATGCCTGGTTCTAGGTTGTTCATTAACTCACACTGAAAGATTGACCAGATCTTTGTATTCATCTATTTCTCAGTATCCACATCTGTACAATGGCCTTCTGGAAGTCCAAATTTATCTTAGAGACCTCTTGACCCTCTGCTTTCTTTATGTCTCTGTGTAAACCTGTTGAAGCTTCCAATCCTCACCAGTGGCTTGTTCTAAAACAAGAGGAAATCTTAATAAGGGCACAGCGTAAAACAAAGTAAGTGTCCCCATAGGGACTAGTTATTAATTTTGAAGGAGCTCAGGAAATTTCACCCCAAAATATGACTCCTTGGTATAAAGAGTATTTTGAATTGAAGGCCCTTAGAGATCAACAGGCATTAGAAGGGGCCTCCCCTCTATCTTCATAAAAACCAGACAGCCCCATCAAGAAGAACAATTGTCTTCCCTTCCCTTCCCTGTTATCTCAGTATATTGCAGGAAAGAAGATCAAGAATGCAACCAGACCTGGCCCAACTCTTTTTAAAGATATCATCTGTCTCTTAGGTTAATTTAATTTCCAAAGAGAATCATTCACAAGTCACTCTGTTTTCCTTTCATTATCCCAGGTTATCTATTCATCCTCCCTAGTAACCATTTATTGCTCCTTAACAGAATTACCTATATTCCTCACCTCCCCTTCCCCTCTAAAATTAGGGTATATAAACTTCTGGAATCCACTGGGATATTGGGTAATCATTCTGTGATTCTCCCCATGTGCATTGTACAAAAATTTGTAATCTCTATCTCTTATTAATCTGCCTTATTGTGAGTTGATCTTTCAGTGAACCTTCTGGTAGTGAAGGAGAAATTTTCTTCCCCTTCCCACAATTTCTTGTTTATTTGTCTTTTTTATGTTTTTAATAGACAAAGCACAGGATGTAACCATGTTTATTGGGGTTCTTTGTTGGCAGGCAACAGATATCCAGTAATCAACTCTGGTTAATTTGTGCCAAAAAGTAATTTATTGGAAAGCTATGGGATAACTCAAAGAATTAAAGAAAAATTTGAATAACAAGGCTCAGAAAGGACCAGAACTAGGGAAACTCTGGGACTTAGACAATAGAAACTAATGAAGAGTCTCCTTAGGACTTCAGCACAGGATTAATAAATTCTGTTAGTGACTAGATACTATGCCATGCTAGGCTTAAAATACAAGGTCTAGAGACAGAGTGCTTGATTGGCCTAGCTTGGGTCACCACTATGTCAGGATGGCTAGGGTAGGGATGATGCACTTTGATTGACAGACATACTATGAGTATATCTAATGGGAAAGATGCAATTCCCCAGTGGAAAAACCAGATGCTTTTAGCAGAAAAAGGGAGAGTAGATGTTCAACAAGCAGAATGCTTACCCCAAGCAAGATCTCAGGAGATCAAAACAAGGCTTGGCAAAATGAAAAAAGCAAAGATTGTGGCTTTAAATGGCTTGTCCCCTTACTTAGTAGCTATTATATTATATGGAGATTATTTTCATTTACTCTTAGAATAAATGAGGTAATCTATACAAATTAATGTCTACGTCAAAGTGAGTACTTAATAAATTAAGTCTATTATTCATATTATTATCAAAACATAAGTGTGTTCAGGGTATTTGAGGACAAGGATGCAAACATATAATGACATGTTACTGAAGGGCCCTGAATGCCCCTAAGAGGACACAGCTGAGAGACAATCAGGTCACAGCCCCAGGATGTGTGGATGTTTCGGATATCTGATTGAAAAAGTCACTATCTTAAATTAATCTTTGAATGGCCTACTGCTGTGCCCTCATTGCAGCTGAAGGAGCTCAGGAAATTTCACCCCAAAATATGATTCCTTGGTATAAAGAATATTTTGAATTAAAGGCCATTCGAGATCAAAAAGCATTGGATGGAGCTTTCCCTCTATCTGCATAAACCAGACTGACCATCAAAAATCAAAGGGGCAATTGACTTCACCTCCTCTCCCTGTTGTCTCAGCATACTGCAGGAAAAAACAATCAAGAATGCAACCAGAACTGGTCCAAATCATTTAAATATAATACCTGTCCCTCAGGTTAATTTAATTTGCAAAGAGAATTATTTACAAGTCAATCTGTCTCCCCCATCCATTTCTCCTCCCTAGCACCATTTGTCTCCCCTAAACAGAATTACCTGCACCCCTCATCTCCCCTCCCCTCCAAAAAGACAGGAATAAAAACATCTGAACTTCATTGGGTATTGGGTGATCACTCTGTGATTCTCCCCATGCACATGGTAAATGAATCTTTCTCTTATTAATCTGCCTTAATTGTAAGTTGACCTTTCATTGAACTTTCACGAGAAAGAACAAGGTTCCCCTCACCCCTACACATCACCAGCCTTTTCTTTTTATCATCTTGGACCCAAACATACAATGTTCAAACAATGGAATGAAAGGAGTAAATTGTGATATTTGATTAAAATATGAGATATTGTTTTCCACTTTCACTGTACTCATTTGATACTTGCCAAATATAACCTATTATAATCAATAATACTTTTATAAATGCAGAGCATACTAAGGCATGTGATGGGCTGGAGCAGTCTGTACTGGTGCAAGTAATCAGTGGATGTATTGCCTACAGAAAATTTTACAAATAATACAACCAACTAAAGACGATCTGCTTTTTATTATAACCGTATGCTGGTAATTCTAAACAATGTCAGTGATAAAATAGTCCTCACCTAGAAGAAAGCTCTCTCTCCTCCCCTCCTTGATTCATTACCTTATAAATGTTTCTTTCTTTTCTGGCCTATTATTTTAGAGACAACCTTAATTTCTTGTCAAAATTTCTTATCAAAATTTTCAGCCTCCGTGGAGACTGGCATTGACTTTATGATTAAGTGGAAGGAGTGGGTCTGGGGCCTTACTATTTCAGTTCACTGTCCTTAATCAAGACTTTTAGTTCATAACTTAGAGTCAATTATATTAAACATTCAGTCCTCATCTGACAAATGGGATCATAAGGTTCACCTGTAAAACTGAAAACTGTGATACAGATTAGCAATAAAACAGATAAAAATCCTTGGCACAATGGTTGCCACCTGGGCTTTCAAGAATGCTACTTAATTTGATTTCATTAGGGTCATTATTAAGTTAACAGATATGAAATAAAAGTCTATTATACATCAGGAAACAAAAATGGATTAAAAAACACGGCTCTTGTCCTGGAGCACCTCACCAACAAACAAATATAGGTCCTTTGGAAAGAGCCAGTGAAAATTATAGGGAAGGACACTAAGTGGTAGCCTTTGATCCTAGTGGAAAGAGGAGCATTCAGAAAAGGTTTATGAGAATAGTGGTGACAGATAAAATACAGGGGCATACACCGTGTAGAGACATCACTTAAAGGAAATGTCAAGTAATCATTCAGAAGTCAGAACATAATATTGAAGGAACTTAGGAAATTTCACCCCAAAATACCACTCCTTGGTATAAAGAGTATTTAGAATAAAAGCCCTTGGAGATCAACAGGCCTTGGAGGGGCTTTCCCTCTATCTACATAAAACCAGACAAATCCATCAAGAACAATTAACTTTCCTTCCCCTCCCTGTTATCTCAATATATTGCAGGAAAGAAGATAGGAATGCAACCAGACCAGATCATTTTAAATATAATACCTGTCTCTCAGGTTGATTTAATTTCCAAAGAGATTCATTTGCAAGTCAATCTGCTTCCCCCATCCATTTATTCTCCCAAATATCTATTCATCCTTCCTAGTAACAATTTATTTCCCCTAAACATAATTAATTATCTATATTTCTCATCTCCCCTTCCCCTCCAAAATGAGAGTATATAAATTCTGGACCCCATTGCGATATTGGGTAATCACTCTGATTCTCCTCATGTGCACAATAAATAAATCTGTTTCTCTTATTAATCTGCCTTATTGTGAATTGATCTCTCAGTAAACCTTCTGGGGAAAAGGGGAAGTTTCCTTCACCCCCTACAATATCAGAGAAGAATGCTTATGTTAAAAAAAAGCAAGACACAAAACTAAATACAATTTCAATATGAAGGATCAGATACATAGAATAAATAGTGGAAGAAATTCTTCAAATTATTAAAGGTGGTCATCTCTGGGTGCTGGGACTGCAGACGGTTTTTATTTTCTTCCCTATGTAAGAGAGTAGGCACCCCTCCTCCCATAGATATGGAAGGGAAATATTGAGAGTGTGAAATATGTAACAGAGGGAATGGCCTGGAAAACTTACCCCCTGTTTTGGGAACTGCAGCCTGGCCTGCATCCCTGAGGCTGGCTAAGTCTTTTGTTAAAACTCCCAGGTGGCACCAGTCCCCCAGGTGGGTGGCTAGCAGAGTTCACAGGCTTTGCAGTTTAGCAGAGATGGGATAATTAGAAGAGTTAACTACAGTAATTGCCTGAAGCCTAGAACCCTCCCTTTAAAAGCTCTGTATTTCGGCCTCTGTTCAGGAAATTTGGGATTTTGAGACAAGAAGGTTTACCATATTTCCTCCTTTGTCGGCAAAGTAAACTCTCTTTCCTTCCTCCTCAAACTGCTTGTCCTCGTTCTTCTTCTGCCTGGAGCTTTTGGCAACACCTCTATGTATGCCAAAAGGCACAACTATAAAATCAGAAAGAAAAAGGTTTTTTTGTTGTTTGTTTTTTTTTAAAGCAAGTGAGCAAATAGCATAGAAAATAAAATTTGGGAAAGAGCATTATTTTCCAAGCTCAAAATTCTGGTCCCTGGGGTGTAGAAAACTAAAGGCTACATTGTTAGAAATAAAATTTTATTTAGTAGGCCCTAGAGCAAGCAGCAGCTTCAGCCGATAAACTTTGAAGAATCCTTTACTCTTTAGACCTCTCTGTTGAGTGATTTGATTACATAGGAAATGGTACTGAAGGTTATCCTGCAGAGGAGAATGAACAGAACCTGCAGACAGTTGTGTCTAGCTTGCTGAAATGTTAGAATATGTTTTAAATACTCAATGACATTCTTTCACAATACATTTTTGGCCATTAGAGAAATAATGAGTCATTGATTTTTGAAATAGGACATTTCATACCTCTGATCTTTCTCTGAATGCTTCTCTACTTTTCTCCTGGTGAAGCCAATTCTCTTCCCAAGGTCTTTTCCATTAGTTGCTCCAGAAAGACTGTATTGGCTCAGCAACTAGCCCCTAAACTCAGATTTTCCCCACCATTATGTCTGTACCCTAATCAAAGCTCTTATCACACTGCCCAGAAGTTTCTTATTTGTATTTATTCTTTAGTGGTCTGCAGTTACTATACGACAGAACTTAGCATTATTCTTTCTTAAATGTCCTATAACTCAGACTGCCTGGAACATGATAGATGATGAATGCATGGTTGGTCATTACGTGTCAAATCCAAGTAACCTTTCATTCCTTACTGACCACTAACACAGTTGCCTACCATTCCTTCACAAATGTCTGCCCTCCCTCTCCATCTATTCTCTGAGGGTTCTTCCTCAGTCCCTTTCCGTGGATCCTCTTCTGCTAGTGTTTTTGCCAAACACAAGTTCGGCTACCCGCCACCTGAGAACCAAACACAAGAGGCGAGTGTTGGTGAAGGGAAGGTGATTTATTCAAGTGCTGTCAGCCTGAGCAGATGGAAGTTAAGTGTCTCAGAGACCATCTCGTCTTTCTTTGCTTACCAAATAACTCATAAAGGGTGGAGTAAAGGAGGTACATAGCAGAAAGCAAGCTTTGTGCAAGTCATCATAACTTGCTTGATGGTTACCAGCAAACAATAGGTCATCTGGTGGGTCTTGTCATCAGCAGTATGCGGTTGACCTATTCCAGATTCTTGATCTGTTTTTTTCTCAAGATCATTTTCTAATCTTGTGTCCAGCAGCTGTGTAAGCCAGCAGCAGATTAATTCTAAACTTTTAAGAGAGAACAAGCCAAAAGTACACTGGAAGCAACACGGCTTCCCTTTAGCCAACTTAGCAGTATAGTCAGAATGGCCCTCGGGGTGCACTTACAGTGTCTTAAGTGTTGGTGTTCTATCCATAACCCTCTTCTCAGAAGATTAAATACTCTCTCTGAGTGAACTCATCTCGTTCCTTCCATTTGCCTCCACACATAGGATGATGATGGTCATGTTCCCTTTCCCCAGCCCAGACTGCAGTGCTGGAAATCCAGAGCTGCCCTGTGTGTCCTGGCCATCTTTATATAGATATCCTACAGACACCCCCGACACTGCCAGTGTGGACTCCATTTCTCCTGTGCACCTCCCCCACCCAATAAAAACCTGTTCTTCGTCAGCTCTTTAGTTCAGTGAGCATCTCCCTTTTTCAACTTATTTTCCCTCTTTCTCCACATTACATCTATGACCCATTTCTCCCTATTCTGTATCTATAGCACCTCTTCTATTCCCCCATCTCTATTCTTCTTTCTTTCTAACTTCAGGCCCTTATTGACTCTTGGGTAGGCTCTGACAATAGCCTAATAACTGATCTATTAAATATTAGCTCCAAGTTGTTACTAAACTGATCTTCCTAAAGCACAATTGCCATCACGTTACTCTCCTGTTTCATTTCTCTTCATTACCTACAGAAAGCCTCCTTAGGTGCAAGACTGTCTTCTCAGTAAAGCAGACTCTGAGGTGGAATTAAACATACAGGGTGTTAATTAAGGAATGCCTTTGATGTCAACACCTGTTGAAGGAAGAAGGAAATAGGAGTGAGCAGAGGAAAGGTCGAGCTATGATGTGGGCCCAGTAGCAGCCTCAGCTCATTTCCTTTCTCTAGTGTTCTAACCTCCAACCATATTGATCTACTTGCAGTTACTCATTAACTCAGCTCAAGCTTTCCTGCCTTCTCCTTTAGGCAATACTGACCATGTTCTCTTCTGATCTCTCACCATACTCTGTACAAATTTCTACCTTAACACCTAATTGTAGCACTTTATTACACTTACTAATTCACAAGCCTATTTCCAGTAGATGCTAAGCTTCTTGAGATCAGGCACTCCATTTAGTCTTCACTTATTCTAAGCCTGAAAATTACATATAATGTATCCAGAACATAATATCTGCTCAAAAAATGACATGGCTAAGTGGGTAAATAGATGAATAGAAGTATTATGACCATGCCTTTCCACAGCATGTACATTGGGGCCTTTGTGAAATATCGAATTATTAATCAGGTCTAGTGCAACATTTCATAGGATGGCATTCACTGACTTTTATGGCATAAGGACAGGGAAGAGCAGAGGCAATGTGAGTTAAATAGATAAGGTCCAAGCCCAGACAAGCCAACAAAGTCAGGGATGATCAGAAAAACGCAACAGACAGAATAGGATTCAGACTCCAGGTAATTTGGGCAATAGGGAATCAGGAACTCTGACTGAGAGAAAAAAATTAAAAGGCCAGAACCTAGAGGCATACTTTGAAGCTGGAACCTTAACCAGTGAATCATAGAGTCCCAGAATGTTAGGAAAATTCTTAGCGATATTCATCAAACCTTCATTTATTCAGAGAACTGTTACGCTTCTGAGCAATAAGCGGTGAGAACTCAGATGTTCATCCATCCATCCATCTACCCGTGCAATTATCTGGGCATTCAATATTCACTTGCAATTTCTAATAACCTACTATGTTTAGGTACTCTGCTTGTCACTGGGGATACAACTATGATGTTCTTTTCCACCGAGTAGCCCACAATATGCCAGGAAAGAAAGCAATGTAATCAAGATACTGCAATCTGGTGGGATGATTGTTTTAATACAAGATTGTCTGTGCATTGGAGATACCAGCTGAAGCTCTCAGACTGGCCTTGTCAGGAAAATTGTCAGGTGTTCTGGTGATAGATAATGGGCATGAGCCACAGGGAGGAAGTCTGATACGGAGTAAAAGGTTTTGAGAACCAGAATCTCCCAGCATTTTCTCCACCCACATTCAGAAAAGATATCAGATATGGGCAGAGTCAAGAAGATAGGTATGTCCAGAATGAAGGAGGAAGGGGAAAAGGAATCAATTTCTGCCAGGTCAATTCTGTGTTTAGCTTCCACTTCTGCCTCCTTTTATTCCAGAAGTTACCAGGAGCCATAAGATAAGCAGCACTGGACTCATTCTAGATCTTCTTAGTAAAAATTATTTAGCCAGTGTTCATTTATCTGCCTTTCTCTAAGTGAAAAGGAAGGAAGGAAGGAAAAAGGAAGGCCTCCTAGAAAAAAGAACTGAAACCCAGTACCTCTTCTTCTGAAGCCTGATCTTGAATATGACTTCACGATAGTCTGAGTAGCCCAGTGATTCCACAGGCCTTTCAGGGATCGGGCGTAAAGCCAATACCTCAAGAAATTGCTCCTGTGAGTTAATTTAATGAATCAGGTCAGACTGACACAGCATCTCTCAGACATAACCTTAGGAAATAAACTGAGAAAAGGTGTTGGCTGTGCATTTGACCTAATGAAAATTTGCCCCATAAAGAGAGAATTAATGATTTTCTAGCAAGTCATCCTGATTCATGGCTCTTAAATTTATATCAGCTCTCGCAGGACAAAGGAACAGGATATAGAAGGACTTTTTTTAAAAGCTTAAAAACTGAAAAATTGAGAAATATAAAACATGCTAAATTGTCTCATTTTTGGTATTCAGCTATAAGCTGAGGATTTTAATCTTGAGAGTGAAATGTGCCCAAATTATACTCAAAGTGCACTCAATGAGTTTCGCCATAGTGGTGTGTACCCAAGAATACCAGGCAATTTTCAATGTTTGTTTCTTAACATTTAATTCCCATATTGAAACAGAAAAGCAAACTAATGAAGAACTTATTGGAAAAAAAAAATTCCTACTAGTTGTCCTCAGGTTATTGAGTAATAAAGTTTTATTTGTTGGACTAGACTCCGAAATTTATTGTTATCCATGTTCCTTCACCTTGAACATCTTCTTTCATCTGAGCATTGCCTCTTCCCACAAAAGGTCACATTAAATTAAAAAAATTATAATCACTTTGACAACAGAGTCTGTCTTTATCTTTCTAATCATGCTATCCAATCTCACTTGTGACCAGGAGTTAGTGTCCCCAGGCCCACTTGTGACTCTTCAGTTGACTAGAGTGAAAAGTAAGTCACTACAGAATCTGGCATCAAGAACAGTTTTACTAAAATTCACGATACTTAACTTGCTTAGGCAGAGGCAATAGCTTCAATGAGACCATGAAGAGATTTTAACAAGAATAAAAATAAAAATGTCTTTCTAATTCCTTGTAAAATCCAAAACTAAACTAATCTAAGTCCTTATTTCTTGACCAAAGTCTAGTTCTTTGGTCATAAAAACAAAACAAAACAAAATAAAACAAATCAGTTTTCTAGTTCAAATAGCCTCCAAAGAAAGTTCAAGGAAAAAAAAATGTCAGGAGCATAAACAGAAGTGACTGGAAATTTCACCAGAGATTCCATAACCTCTGAAATTTTCTAGTATCATATAATCATTCCAGGAATTTGTTTTCTCAAGTCTGACCTAAACTTCTTTGGGTAGATGTCAATTTATTCCTAATCCCAGATCTCATGGAGAAGAATTTTTCCCTATTCGTATGTACTACTCTTCCTTTGTTTGTAATTTACAGATTTTACTCTTTAACTTTTCTTTCTATAGCTATAGCTCTATGAATGAAAAGAATGTGTTCCAAGGCACACATCATTGTTCAAAATCTTGTTGATAGAGGCAGAACTAAGCTTTATGCTCCTGTGTAAGTGAAACATTGCCCGCCCCTCTCCAGATCTTTCATTGCTTTCAGGTGGCACTTCAGTCTCTCAGGATGGCCTCCCACAAACAGACCCTCTCCAAGTACAAGGTCAAGATGTCTTCTTCCTGATACCTATACTCCTTCCAGAATTTGCTGAATTCTGATTGCAGGATTTAGTTACAACATTGCAAATATCCTAGGATTCGGCCACATGGCTCTGTTGATGTTATATATCTCTCTACTCACATTTCTGGATGAGACAATATAAGGTGCAATCCTACTTTCTCCATCATGGGTACAGATCTGCCCAGTGATGTTGACTAGGCCAGTTTTCAGCCTCTTCAGACTTTAATTCCACTGGGACTAAGAGATCAAGTTATGGGACAGCAGAGCTGAATACCCATTCTGAGTGACAGACAATTTGGAATGGGTTGCTGTGGTTGTACAGGAGTCCTGGAAGATAGAGGAATTAGGGAAAGAAGAGAGACTACTACACAAACTGGCATCTTTGTTGAAAGAGTAAGTGATGGCTTGCAAGATGTTATCCCTGTATACTTTAATTACCTTTGAGATGAGGATCTCAGGCTCCTTGCAGAAGATGGGGCAATTCTATATCCCTAAGGGCAACCCTATGGGCAAACAGTGCCAAGCCCTGCATGGCCCCTGGAAGGCCTCAGTCTGTGAGTATGACAATATCCTCCTCCCCACCCCCTGCTTTGAGGCCAATGATTGAGGAGATCCGAATACTCCTATCCTTTGTGTTGTCCAGAGTAGCTTTAATAAAGGTATTTTCTTCTCAAGAGACCTATTAATGGCAGCATGCTAGGAACTCCATTTCATTTAATCTTTGGGAAATCACTAAGTACTTTGTTTTTATTATAATTTTTCAGTAATAATATTCTAAGCAATTGAAAGCAAGAATAACTTCTGCTTATGATAGGCAAAGCCAGATGGGCTCAATAATCATTCTTTTAAATACATTGTAAGTTGGGCATCTACCTTTAATCCACTTGTCACAATGTCTCTACACAAATCTTAAGGCTATGAAACAAATGCTTTGTTAAACTCCCTCCAGAAATAAATTTAGGCAGTATTGATGTCAGTGCACTAAGAAGATTAGTTCTTTAGAATGGGTAAAAAGAAACGGAATGATGAAAGGGTGGTGAGGGTAAATCTTGGCTTTCAGAGTAGAAAAACCACAGAAGCAGCCAGAAATGGAATATTTTTAAAATGTAACAAGTGGCTTTATGCTTTTTATATTAGCTACTAACTGCTGAGACTCATTAGGCCTAGTATGCAAAAGGCAATAATTGAATGTTCGAATATTCTGCAGTGACACAATGGGATTCCTATTTCTAGCATCCACTGTAATTATGAATCATCCTCAATATATGGGACATATAGAAGAAATGCAGCCCTTGAATCAAGCTTGTGCTGTTCAAGGTATTTTTATCCTTACTTTAACTGATGGAGGTAGACATTCCAATTCACTGGGTACAGAAAACCTATTGCTTTAGCCACTGTTTGGTACCTCAGAGTACAGGAAATCTTGAAGAGGGTTCAAGGAGATGAGAAACCAAGTTCCCCCAAAGCTCACTTCTTCCCAGCCCTACCAGGTTTGCAGCCATTTTTCATTGCAGCATACATTGTCTCTAAGCCCCTCACCCTCTGTTGTAGTTGCCCTTCTTCTGCCAGGCCAATCCTCTGGACCTACAGATGCTTATCAATCTCTTTAGCCATCCCAGGACATACCCATTCTACCTGCATTTAAGTTCAACCTACCCACTTCCATCATCTAAACAATTCCTGAAACTCTATCTCTTTCAAAAAACCATCTCTCCACGAATAGCCCAACAGAAGTAGTTGTCAAGTCTTGAGTTTTAGTTCAAAGAAATCAATTATTTGTGTACAGGATGTTGGAGTTTCAGTCAAAAAGTTCTCAGGTTTCACTTAACAGTAAGCTTAGAATGGACCTGGGTAAATGTGATGAGGTTTCCAGAAAACTCTCAGTCTTAGAAGTTGCTTTAAGAGAAATATACTGACCTAACAGAAACAATAGTCTTGTTGCATGCAGAAATCAATCACATGGCAATCAGTATATAACACCTGGAAGGTGTGTTCACATGTAGAATGTTGCTGAAACAGAGTTCACATGAAAGGGGACAAGTGAAATACTTAGTCACTTAGAAAACACATCAAAAAAGCAATAGAAGCAGCTAGGGACATTCAAGACCAGCAGCCATTTTCCCACCCTGACTGGTCCTCTTTCTGACTTTTCATTTCCTTCTCTAGCAATATCATCACAATAACATGTACTAAGTCTCCATTATCTAACATGCCCCTTGATAGGCACTAGAGAAATAAAGGTTATTTATTAGGGCCTGGTCTTGGGCTTCCCAGTCACTCATTCTCAGAATCCAAACACTATGGATTTAAACAGTAAAAGCCCTGTCACAAATATCTCAGGCCATTTTGCTTGTGATGGGTGGCACTTACGCACACTGCAGTTAATAGTACTATCTGAGTGAATATCATTGTATAGTGAAAAAATGTGAACTGTCCAACCACATATAACTGGGTTAATATTCTTTACTGAGCATTACACCTGTGAAATCTCATTTAAAGTGGTATTGCAGTAAGTGGTTATAATAACCACTCAAATAACTTTGGTGATGCACCCAGCATTTACACATCTAATAAGTGATGGGACTTCAAACCCACATAGTCTGAGTTCAGAATCTAGGTGGACTAGAAAAAATCTCCATTGTCAGATCAAAACCAGATGGTGCCACAGCTTTGGTAAATGGTCTCCACATGCTCAATCCATATATATGGAAACAAGCTGCATCGTTTTTCAGAAATCTCTAAACGTGTTTCACCAGCTCATTCTATACATCTTTTGCCATGTGCAAATAGGCCTCTTTGCACTGTAAGAATCATGGCCTGGGCCTGGCAGATTATCATGATGAAAACACTCTGCCTGACTGCGGTTCCATTCAGGTGCTCTCATTTATTCTTTCCAATCCACTTGTTAGGTGCATTTGAAAATGGCTGTGCTTTTCCCCCAGGCAACTCCTGAAGCAAACACTGCTCTTTCCTGTCACCAGGGCTCATGGATAATTGGAAGGCATCGGTAGGTGCTGGCACTTCTATAGCAATTATTGATTCATTCTCACTCACAGGAGGAGGAAATGCCTTAATTTCTAAAGAAACAAATCTTCACTAAGGTCCAATCAAATGGATATAGATTGTGGCAGCCCACCATGCAATGGCAAACATGCTCAGAAATCTTCTTTCAGCTATGTGAGTCCAAATGATTCCTGAAAATAAAGCCAGGTCCCAGACAAGCAGGCTTAGTGCAGCTAAAATGATTGGAACACAGCAACACAGGAAGAAGATAAAATAGAATTTCCAAAGGTTTTCATAAAAATGTCATTGAGCTGTTGGAAAAATTACAATAGCTACCATTTGAAGGCTTGTTCAGTGCCAGGAGTTGAACTAGACATTTTACCTCGTTTTTTCATTTATACATTCATTCATTCATTTGAGAAAATGATAGAGCACCTACACCGTGCCAGGTGTTGTGGTAGGGGCTTGGGATAAAACAATGATAAACGTAATTTCTAACATCCACAGAGCCCATGATCTAGTGTAGGAGATAAATGTTAAACATATTATTAAAAGCAATTCTTCAAATTAAAATTATAAGCCCCCCTTCCTCCCAAAAAAATAAAAACAGGAATTACTTGGGGCCTTGCTATAATTTCCTCTGGAAGAGATATTTGCACTGAAATATAAAGTAGAACTTATCGGGAGGAAAAAAAAGAATAGAAGGTACTGCACATGGGAAGGCCATTTAAACAACTCTGAAAGGCAACTCTATGCCATTTTATAAGTAAAGACACTGAGGCCTAGAGAAAATTGGTAACTTGCTTAAGATCACACACTAGAAAATACTAAATCTCCAGATTTGAACCCAAATAAACTTTCTTTTTTTCCTGAAAAGATCTTTTCCTTATAGACTATGTAATAGAATATGTAATATCTACAGATCACCAGTACTGTACCTTTAAAAAGAAAGAGATACTTGTTCTGTTGCAGGGTTTTCCTTCTCCATATCTATGGATGATAACGGAGGAATGTGCCTTAATTTCAAATGTGACACTTGTATTGCTCAGGATATATACCCAAAGAGACTTGGTTTTATTTCTATCAGTAGATGTCCTCTCGTGTCCTTTTCAGAATTCCCTCTGGAAAATCCTCTCACCAATAATGGTTTAATGCTGACACAATGAAAAATAAAATAAAGCAGGTATCATAGTTGGCAAATGTGTGAGGTCCTGGTGTCACCATGATTCAGATGGCAATGGATAGAGTTGTAAGCACCTGGAGGCCTCAGGGAATCATCTTTTCTATAATGTTTTGAAGAATCTTATTCTAAGAACTCTTCTTTGTGCCAGTTTTATGGATTTTCATGGTGATGATAATAGTGATAATAACAATACCAATGGTAGATAATCATTTAGTGGGGGCTTGTGTGGCAGGCACTCAGCATTTTATTGATGTTTAAGATACACATTTTCCATACTTTAATGTCTCTGAAATTCTGATGTATCTTAATATTTCAATTAAAAAATTATAATTTATGATCGATATTTATAATTTATAATTATAATTAATATTTTTTCTTAATTGAAAATAAAATAATCCATGGTACTTATAATCAATAATTTCTTAGGATCCACAAACTATGATAACACAAGTTATGTTACAACCTCAAATAAACCTATGAAGACGTCCCAATATCTTTTTTAATTGACAAATAGAAATTGTATATATTTATCATGTACAAGATATTGTTTTGAAATATGCATACATTGTATGGCTAAATTGAGCAAATTAACATATGCATTTCCTCACAGACATATCATTTTTTTATGGTGAGAACACATAAAATCTACTCCCTTAGCAATTTTTAAGAATATAACACACTAACTATAGTCTCTATGTCGTACAATAGATTTCTTGAGCTTATTCCAGCCCAACATCTTTATTTTACATATAAAGAAATGTAGTCTAAAAGAGGCTAGGTAACATATCTCGAGTGGAATAGCCAGTAAGTGGGACAATTGTAATCCTACTCAGATTTTTGTTCTCTCCAGTCTTTGAGACAAAATTGTGTTCCAGAGATTTGTTTTGAAATTACTTAGATACCCAAATGGTCCTCACTGGATTAATGTCATCATTTTCTGTTGTCATGTCACTGCATGTACAAAGTTATGACAATATTTGATTTCTCATTTGGCCTCCTCAGACATATTGCATGGGAAAGTCTATAATCATATACTAAATAGAAACATGGAGTCCCAGTTAGGTTTAAAACTAAAACTCCAATTAAGGAGTTCATATAGCAAGTTAGAATAGAAACTTTGAGCCACATAGCTTGGATTTGAATTTTGTTTCTTCCACTTGCTAACTTTACAACCTTGGTCAAATCATGTACCTTTTCTGAGTCCAAGCTCATCATCTATTATATGGTGCATGAAATGTGTTTAAACAAACACTTATGGTGTCCCTTGGAACAGACTAGTTTGAAATGGTAGCCAGAGAATGAGCAGATGTACCAGTCCCTAATTCCCTTAGAATACTACAGAAAGCTGTTTGGTATGAGCCACAACTGAACACACCACTGAGCTATGTTCCAGGAAAGGGTGCCCTCTCCACAAGGTGCCAAGGAAATACTGCTCCTATGCCATGCTGGCTTTCTGCCCATGAGTTCCAGTCTGTGACGCCTCTGTGTTTGCCCAAGCTCCTGATACAATAGCTCCTGTATCCAACAAAGGGCACAGAGCAGCAAGCATTCCTTGATGCAAGCCAGAACCTTTGAATAAAAGGGTCAAACATTGCATGAAAATTTTAAATATAAATGCTGAAGTTAAGGCCTGTTTTGAGAATTTAATTAAAATATTCAAGTGCTCAATAGTTACTGAAGTATGCTATGATTTCAGTTAAAATTAGTGATATGATTATAAAGATAATAATGGTGATGATAATGATGATCATGGTAATGATTATGGTCATGACCATGATTATTTGAAAGACTACCTCATCTTAGATTCTATTTAAATATACTGTGCATGTACTCTGTGTTACGCACCATGCTAATATTAGGCACATTACCTTATTTAGATGTCACAAAAATCTTGAAAAGTCTATTGCTATTTTCTCTTTGTAGATGAAAAAGTTGGCAAGATCCTGATCTTTTGACTCCAAGCATTCCATTATACTATAAAGTCTTGTAAAGAGTCCTTCTTATTGTAATAAAATATTTGACATAGGATCATTTTTCTGAATAAGATTTTATGTTTCAAAATATGTTATACATATTTTCTGCCCTATGAAGTTATTAAAGAACATGTTAATATGTGAGTCAGAGAAAAAAAATGAATTTTTTCCTTCTTCAAAACCCAACAGGCCCATTAGAATAGCTTCTATTGAAAATTCTGCCAACATCATATATTGGTGAGGACTTAGAGCAAGTGGAACTCTCATAAATCGCTGGTAGAAAAACTGGCAATTTCTTGGGAGCATACATAAACCCTGTGACACAGTAATTCCACTCCTAAGTATTGATCCAAGAGAAATAAAAATAAATGTCCTGTAAAAAATACATACTCATCATCACTTTACTCATAGCAGTCCAAACTGACAAACCACCCAAATATTCATCAATAGGAGAATAGACAAGCTGTAGTAAACTTGTATAGTGGAATACTACTCACAACAACAGAGATGAAACTTAAAACTCATTTTTCTGAGTAAAAGAGGTAAAATAGTTTATGCTGTTTGATTGCATTCCCATGAAGCTCTAGAATAGACACAACTATTCAAACCAGCGGTTGCCTAAATTTGAGGGATTAACTGAAAACGGGCATGGAGAAATGTTTGGGAGTGATTAAAAATACTGTTTAAATAGAGCATGGGTTAGATGAGTATATATATTTGTCAAAACTCATTAATTTTATCATTTATGACTTGTACATTATACTGTATGTGAATAATACTTGATAAAAAGAAAACAGTAGGAACTATAATTAAATTTTTCATCAGACTAATATTTCATATCGTCTCTTTAGATTGAAGATTAGTTTTACAGATATCCCTAAAAACCAATTCTGAGGTGATCTTTATTACTAACATTCTGGTCTCAACTGTTTTTACCACTATGCCAAAGACTGGTAACTATCCCGCAGTGTCCAATCAGCCCTTCTGCTCTGTAACTCCCAAGTTTAGCTGGGCACATGGATCACCAACTAAAGACCACAGTCCTCAGTCTTTTTGAAGCTAGATGTGGATATATGATTAAGGTTTGTCTAATTGAGCAAGTAATATATAAAACTTCCAGATTATGTCCTTAAAAGGCAAGGAATATGCTTCCTCCTCTTCTTTTCTCCTTTCTGCTGGCCAAGATGTACTCCTAGCAGATGTGATGTTTAGCCAATTTCAAATATTTGGATAAGACAATGATGGAGCCTTGAGATTAAGGGATCTTGGGTTCTCACACTGTTGAGCCACCAACACAGCCCCAGACCACCTACCAAGAATTGTAAAGGAGAAAGAAATAAACTTCTCTCTTGTTTATGTGACTGCATTTAGGGAGTCTTTTTGTTGTAGCCTCCCAATCCATATCCTAATTAATTTATCTATGTTGAGGCAACCTCTGTAGGACCTGCTTTGGGAATCCACTAACATTTGCTTGAGAAGAAGATTGCAGAATAATGAGATGTAGGCATTGCTATCACATTTGGATCCTCAGCACGCACAAATGAACTTCCAACCCCAGAGAAGGCAGCATCTCTGAGAGATACACAGGGTAGACCATAGCCCCAGCTACCCTGTGTGGCTCACCAACTTCCTCATCAACATTACATCCTAGATGTGGAGGATTTATACAGCCAGCAGCTGGACTGTCATAGTGAACCTCTCAGCCTGGATGTCTCCAGAGGAAGAACTGTGGAACCAACCTGGCCTCCTGCCTCAGAGTTATTGTCCCTGACTCTTGAGAGAGATGATTTCCTTGTCAGTCTGACCTGACTTCCAAAGCTTTATCCCATCTCACCAGTTTATATTTTGCTTATTTTAGTTTTATTTGCTCCTGGTTTTGACACAGAAAGCTTGTTATATCTCTCACTGCTTTTTAATCTGCCCTATGATACTCTCTGGCTCAATGCTGATTTTTCTGACATAAATGTGCCAAGAAACTCTATTCACTTCTTAGATATTTCCTTACGTTTTTTACTTCCCAAACTACATTCACTTCTTTCAGCACATTTTATCTTAAAATGAGCCTGGAATTAAGCAGAAAATTTTTGGTATCTTCATTTTGCATATGAGATACTTGAGGCACAATGAAAATAATGTGTCCAAGATTAATTCAAGAAATGGTATAAAATAGATTTTCCTGATTATAATTCTAATACTTTGTTCCGTAACCCATGATGTTAATGAACCCTCAAGAGGGGTTCTCTGTGTTGCTTTTTGCACAGAAAACCAATTACTGAGACAAAGATTGTCAAGGAAGAGAGCATTATTGCAGACAACACGTCAACTGGGAGGTGAGAGAAATGGGCTGCCTCAAATCTGCCTCTCTGACCAACAGTCAGGGGTTTTCTGGAGGTGAAATGAATAATGACTGAGGGGAGTGAGCATCATTACATGTTTGGGGTGGAGTACAGGGCATGCAAGTGCAGTGGGAGATCATGCTAGTACATACATCACACAATCAAAAAATGGTAGATAAGTCCCTCCCCGGGTGGGGTTTTTGGTAGTATAATGAACTAGGGTTAACATTGGCCATTCTTTCAATCTTGTGTACAGGTGGGATGAGGGAGCAGGCTGCTCAGTGGGTCCTTGGGCACAATCTGTGATGGGGTGTCACTTACCTTGTTGTCTCCAGACAAAAACAAGTGGTGTAAATCTCTGTAGTTATCTTATGGCTGCAAGGAGGTCCCACCATTTCTGGGAAGGAAATCAAAAGGGAATGCATCAGTGCAACAGAAAGTTACAAAGTTCTGGTCAACAAATCTTACTGGCCTGGGAACTTGAAATGTAAGAGAACTATAAAAAAAGAAAAGAAATAGAAAAATACTAAAAAAAAAAAGTTTTCTTGCTTACAGAGCCAGTTACAATGATCTATTTCTCGGTACCATGTCTGAAAGTGCAGGATCATAGACATAAGCAGAGAACTCTAGACATGGAGATGATGAGTGAAGACAAGAAAGGAGGGTTTTAAATTCCTGAAAATTAATCTTTCTTTCCTGTTTTGGCAAATGGCACCACCATGAATCTAGCCATCTAAGGCAGAAAAATAATATTCATCTAAGACACTACCCTTTAAATCATTCCCCACTCAATCATTTATTCTTTCAACCTCTTGAAAATTTGAAATAAATATGTCTCACTCCTTTATTTTGATTATTACTTATTAGGCCTTTATGATATCCAGCCTGGTTTAATCAATACCTATATAACTTTTATCCTTGTCTCTATTTTATCTACTCTAATCCACCCAGTACACTGCTGCCCATGATCTATCTATAAGACAAATTTAACGCTGGCACTTCCTGACTGAGCTACTTTAACTGCTTCCTTTGATTTTCTGAATGAAATTCATATTCTTTTTCATTGTATGCAAGGCTCTTCATATTCAGATTCCGACACACTTCTGTAGTTCTTTTCTTCCTTCCCTGCATTCACATTTTGTTCTGTCCATACTGAGCTATTGGAAGCTCTTCTAATGCTTCATTCTGTTTGCTGTCTCAATGCCAAGGTTCAAAAACTGAAATACATTTACAGGTCAAGCAGGTAACATAAGCATGTAAAATAATAGGGAGCAGTGGAAACTACGTCATGCATGTATAAAAGCATATATAATTCAAATATAAATCATTATGCTTGGCCCAAATAGAACCATCTGAAGGACTTGTCTAATTGCAGGCAGCCAGACTGTAAGCCTTGATTGTGTTTCTGTAAATGCTGTTTTGTCTATTAGCAATATCTCTATTCATTTCTACTTTATCTCACTCAGTCCAACTAATTCTTCAATACAGTTGCCCCCTTTTACTGCAAGGCATACGTTCCAGGGCTTCCAGTGGATACCTGAAGCTGCAGATAATACCAAACTCTATGCTTTTCCCTATACATACATAGCTATGATAAAGTTTAATTTATAAATTAGGCACAGTAAAAGATTAGCAACAATAATAGTAAAATAGAATAATTATAACAATATACTGTAATAAAAGTTGTGTGGATGTGATCTCTCTCTCAAAATATCCTATTGTACTGCACTCACCTATTTTCAGACCATAGTTTACCAGGTGTAACTGAAACAGTGGAAAGAGAAACCATGGATTAGGGGGACTACTGTACTGCACTTGATTATTGCTTCCTGTGATCACAGCCTCCTCACTTGGGATAAGTCCTCTCCAAAAGTGGCCCTTTCATATTTTTCTGCCACCTCTATTACACTGTGAGATCTTGAAGGCAGAGAGATTGGCTATGTCTTATTGAACCTGAACTTCCAGAGCCTAGCCTACCATTGAGGCTCAATAAATATGTGAATGGATGACTGTATGAGTAAATCAATCCATGTTTGAATGGGATGGATGACAATAAATGAATGGCCTAAATATATGATTCTGAGGTATGCATCTGGAATGTCTATGTTGATGAATGAGGGGCAATGATTTTTTTTCTCCTCACTTTTACTCTATTCTCATCAGAGACATACCGTTGCCTACAGCTCTGAGGTAATCCTACTTTTTAAGGTCCCCATGTTCCACGTTTCATTTTAAACACCAGAATGAATATCAGTAATCTGGGTCTAGACAGAAATATCATTTCTTCCTAAAAATCACAACTAAGATTTTGTTTAGCTTTGTTTTGCAGTTAACTGACCATCGTTGAATGGTATATAATAGAGAAATGCCACCACCTCAGAGACTGATTTCCAAAAAAAAAATACCACTTCATAAAAAGCAATTAAATATTAAGGTCATGATTTCTTCATCTTCAACAATCTACATATGTATAATATAGCAAGTTAGCGGAGATAATGGGATCATAACTGACTTGGGAAATGAGGTTGGAGGGATAATGACATGAGATGGGCTTCAGAAGGAATGAAGGAGTCAAGTTTTCAATGTCACTGGCACAAAGAGAAAAGAATGCAGCTTGCAGAAAGGATTCTTACAGGTGAGAGCTCGGTAACAAATTGGGATGGAGACAAGAACAACTATCTGACCAATTGTTCCTAGAAGAAAGAAATGAAGGACTCACTTTCTCCCTTTGATGGGCTGGGTGCTTTATAAGTAGGGATGCCAAATAACTAGGGAACCATAGCTTTATTGAATAACAAGAAAGCAAAAATAGAAAGAGCGACATCCAGTCATGATGATAGAACTGAGCCCTCAAGGCGGATCTGTGAAGGGAACAGGGGCATCAAGCTGCTGCCTAGTTAGAATGAGATCATTAGAGGAACGTGATTATAATCAAGCCGCTTCTGTGCATGACACCAGGATCCCACATCTGCCTGAGACTGCAAGCTCTGAAGAGATTGCTGATTGAAGTCAGAAAAATGGAAAGAGTAAATTGTAGCCAGATAAACAATTTTGCTGTGAATTAAGTGACGCATATACATCAGAATAAAGAAAGCCCTATTGTAGAAACAGGGTCAAGAAAGACTGTCAAAAGCCCTTTGTTCTATTCCCTTACTTTCAGGAGAATGACACCTAAGCCAACTTGGGTGGAAATGAAGCTATGTCTACTTTGCAGCAGAGGTGCTCCACTAAGCCTTCTAGAGGGTGATTTATACAAATATTTACCTGACGGGTTAAACAAGCGTGAATGCCAGGATTTTCTTTCCATTTATTGGAGGAAATTCTGAAGACATAAAAAAATGCAAATGTGTGGATTTTCTGCTGCCTGTCACAATCTGAGGCAGCACATAGGGATCTAGTTGGTCTGTTATCAGACTCTAGGAGACAGACCATAACCCTTGGTCATTTAAGATGTATTATTTGGGGAAGCTTCAACCCCTGTATTGGTACACTCAAAGGTTGGTCCAAGTCTTGGGGTTTCAGCACTCTGACCTAGAAAGAACAGTGGCCTCTAGCTCTGTCTCATGACCTCAGCATTTATGGTTGGTGTAATCAGGGGGCTGAGATCTGATGTCATTCATCAACCTAAAACCTTTAATGGACTCCCACTGCCAATAAAGTAAAATCCAAAGTACAGTGTGACATGCATGGCCTCTGTGGATCTGAGCCCTGCCTATCTGTTCAGACTGATCCATCCCACTGCCTCACCTGCTCCTTCCACATGGGCAAAACCGTATGCCCAAGCTTTTACACATCTTTTTGCCTTTGCACATGTTATTACCTTTGTTTGCAGTATTTCCACCCAAACCTACCCATCCTTCAATGCCTAGTCCAATGATCCTGCTCTTAGGGTGATGACATAGATTCCCTCAACAGAACTGCTTCTTCCTTTCCTTCACTTGCCATACCCCTCCTGAACTCTTTGATCATTTAACATGTAATGATCAATCAACACAAGTAAGCACTTAGAACAGGGCTTCACAAATAGGGTACACTAAATAAATGTTAGATGATATAATTGTTTTGTCACAGAATTTTGCAATTATCAGTCTATGTCTGCACCTACCTCCACTACTAGACTATGAAATACCTTAAGGGAAATGAATGTAAGGTGTTTTTGTTTCTGTATTCCCAGCACTTTCTCTCCAGCTCTGTCTCCAGTTAGAATATAAATAACTTCTCTGTTATTTTTATTCCCAGGTGAAAAGAAAGTATTGCAGTATGGAGAACTTTAAAGGAAGAAATACCTGGATTCAAATTCTAACTCTGTCATTTACTACCTGTGGGATTTTCAGTATAATTCTTGACATCTTAGATCCTCAGCTTCCCACACCTGTAAAATAGGGGAAAAGATCTACATCGTAAGTTTTTCCTTAGGCTTATATGGGATCATCTTTATTAGGTATGTGACACATTTTAGGACTGCTATAAATACACAACTCAGACCTGGAGATGAAGATGAAGATCATCAGGATGCTAGAGGTGGAAGTATGTTAACAGAAAGAATTAATTAGAAGAGAGAGTTTTTCCAAACTTTGGAGTTACAAAAAAAAAAAAAAGAAAAAAAAATGAGTCATACAAACTTTTTCTAACCACTTTGCTCTTTTACTGTAAAATAAAAAAAAGGATGTAATTGAATGCAGTTGGCAAAGATTCTTACCCTTAATGTGAAATAAGAAAAAAAATCTGGCCGGGCGCGGTGGCTCACGGCTGTAATCCTAGCACTCTGGGAGGCCGAGGCGGGTGGATCGCTCGAGGTCAGGAGTTCGAGACCAGCCTGAGCAAGAGTGAGACCCCATCTCTACTAAAAATAGAAAGAAATTATATGGACAACTAAAATATATACATACAAAAAATTAGCCGAGCATGGTGGTGCATGCCTGTAGTCCCAGCTACTCGGGAGGCTGAGGCAGGAGGATCGCTTGAGCCCAGGAGTTTGAGGTTGCTGTGAGCTAGGCTGAAGCCACGGCACTCACTCTAGCCCGGGCAACAGAGTGAGACTCTGTCTCAAAAAAAATAAAAATAAAAAAAAATAAATAAATAAAAAAAAGAAAAAAAATCTAAAATGCAAACTTGAGATTTTTAAATCAGATCCATAAGTATAGTGTCCATCTCCTTTAGAAAGTGACTCAATGTAAAAGTACTTACGCTTAAAGGAAAAGAATTTAGGACTTTAAACTTAAAAGAATAATACTTGCTTTTGAACCTGGTGTTGGAGGA
Source organism: Eulemur rufifrons (assembly GCF_041146395.1). Classification (NCBI taxonomy): domain Eukaryota; kingdom Metazoa; phylum Chordata; class Mammalia; order Primates; family Lemuridae; genus Eulemur; species Eulemur rufifrons. The sequence goes on from NC_090988.1 coordinate 41,904,767, forward strand.
ATAAGAAAGATTTCTGTTTTTGGATAAGGCTAACTCATTTCTCTCTTTTGCTCTCTCTCAATATATCTCTCTCCCTCCTTCCTTTCCCTTCTCTTTTTCTCTTTGAATAGCAATAATTATCAAAAAGGATCATCATTTTAAGCATAAAATACCAAAGACTTTAATTTACTGTAGAATCGCTCAAGGTAAAATCGTAGTATGTTTTGTTACCCATGTCTTCCTTTGTGATTAAGAAATTACAAGAGGAACTTGCTCTATGAAGTAAAGAAGAAAGAATGGCCTCTGGTTATTTAGTGATCATTACTCTGGGGATTTAGCAGCCTCTGCAGTGTTGCATGGTACAAAGAGCATGGGGGTGCATTTAATATCTTTTTATCGTCAGGTTTTCCTATATTCTTAGGCACAGTAGTTTTTTTCTTCAGAATTCAGACTAATATATAATCCCTTTGCCACATAGTTGTTTTTTTGGTTGTTGTTGTTTCTTAAATATAATAACTCAGCTGTTTATATGATTTGACAAATTAAGTTTTATTTATTTGAAATAAATATTTGCATTAGAAATGTTTGCATTATTTCTATTGATATTCACAACAAATTTGGTCACGAAAGGGAGATAGTTGGTATAACCTGCACTTAAAAGGAAATGAAACTGAGAATTCAAGAAGTCAAGTGACTCTGTCCAAGATCGTACAATACATACACTCAAACGAGGATCTCCAAAGGCAGGGCTCAGTCTATTGTAATAGCAGGTGCTGGCTGGGTGTGGACAGGACCCCACTCTGCAAGAGTGTCAAGCTCCAAACTCCAGATCATCCTCACCAAGTGTTTAGAAATGCTTCTCTGGTGCAATAACATCATCTCTTGCTGCTACTTCCTTTCTGCTTGGCTACAAGATGCCCTTTAGAGTGAAGTTTACTTTTGGAAGGATTCAAAACTCACAATTTTCTCCCCACCTCCTCTACAAACATCACCATTACTATCAGTTTCTCTGCTTATAATTTGTGTTTTATCCTTAGTATTTCTCAATTCCTCTTATGCATTGATGAAGGAAGGTATGGAAAAGGAAACAGGGATGAGAAGCCCAATTCTCTGGGTTGAAAACTGATACAGCCCCTGTCCAGGCTATTACTGTCTGCATTTGGAAAGTTATCAGAAACTAGAAGTTCTTACTACAAGCTTGTCTCAATCAGGGCTGTGATTTCTCTCCAAGAGTACAGGTGTTAAACTCAGAGCCTTTCTCTTCATTTTCCCACCCTGGACTCTGACAGAATTTATTTTTTTAGCATCCAAAGCCATGTGGGGACAGTTTGTGGCTCTTCTTTTAAAAGCAAGGAAGAAAAGAAAGGAAGGAGAGAAGGGAGGAGAAAGGGAGGAGGGAAGGAAGAATCCATCTATCTGGCTTAGCTTGAGTCAGTCTCCACATTAAAGCCGATCATCTTTGGCCAAAGGCAGAGGCCAGCTGATATAAACACAGTCATTTAGGTTGACTCCTTTAGCAAGAAGTAACAAAAATACCAGAGAAAACAAGGGCTGAAATAACCAAAATACAGGTACTACACAGGTAAAGGAGTAAGGGAGGCTTCTAGCACAGGATGCTAGGGTCTGCCTGGCTATAGAGGTCACAGTGAATCTGCTTGTTGTTGTCCTTAGCACCTAGGGGCTAAAAAAGAGTTTTCCTAGAGTCTTTGCAGGAGTTGGGTTAGGAGTAGAAGAAAGAAAACATAAGACAGCCAGATTTGTCTGTTAAACTAAATTCTGTAACTGACCTGAATTCCTATGTCATCCATGAACCTGTACATTAACACATATTTGGTGTCCTGAGATCCTAAGTTACTCAAGCATAAAGTTAAATTTGCTTGACAACATTTATTGAGAACTTTGTTTCTAAAATGGAGCAGAATAAAAGAAAATGGGGTGGGTAGGAGATGTTTCATACCTATTTGAGAATTGAATTAATCTTGAAAATTAAGGAAGTATTCTTTGGGGGATTTTAATTTATTTTTGTAACCTAGATAACTCTAGGGTTAAGTAAACAAGGTTGGGGTGAAGAGAGGATAATCTTACCAATCCTGCCTAAAACACTCATGAGTCAACTCATGTTAAAACCCAAGAACCCATTTCTCTAAACTCATTTGATCAAAAAATAAGGATGCATCACCTGTTTTTCCTCTGTAGTAGCCCATGCGTGGTCCCCAGACTGGACATTCTCATGATCCACGTGTTTCCCTTTCAGAAACAAATGATTGGCAACTCCGCTTAGAACATGGCTTGGTTATTTCTAAATAAATAGAGAAAATACATAGAATGGAATGGAATAGCATAAATAGAATAAGGGTAAGGATAATAATGTATAATTATATTAAATGAGGACTACATGAGTAATGGAATTGAAAGCACTTTGTGAAATGCTAAGTAAGAATATTACTTCCAAGATTTCTAGAGAATGTGTATTATTGAACATAATACAGGAATCATTAAGAGAGGGGCCATAATACCAGATCTGAAAAATCACCAAATCAGCTTTTGAGAGTCTAGCTTTTCCCAATTTGGCTGCCCTCATCATCATCATATCAATGCTAAGACGTCAGCTGTCATTCAACTATATGGAACAAGCTTTGTAATTTCTCCATAACACAATGTTGTAATCAAACATATTCAAATTTGGTATTTCAAAAGTTATTGTCTTCTTATAGAATAAATGGAATCTGATACTGTCTTGAATATTATGACAGATGGGCTCATCATCTCATAGCAGATGGCAAGATGATTAGGCTAAACTCTGAAATCTTAAACACCAAAATATGAATATCTATCCAACAGTTAAGAACACTAAAAATGCCCTTTTAGAAAATCTGAATTTTGGGGGGATATTTGTTTAAAACTCAATATTCTTTTGCTCTGGGGGAATTCAGATTTTCCTTGTAACACATTCTGCCGTGGAAAGAGCAGAAACTTGGTGTTAGGCTGACATGAGTTTGAATCTAGATTTGTTGTTTACTAATGTTTGATAAGATACTTCCACTCAGTTTCCTTTTTGGTAAATTTGGGTTAATAGTATTTGCCTCATGGGATTTGGGGGAGAATTTAATGAGCTAGCATACATAAAATATCTCACAGATATCCACTTCTTACAAACACTTTTCTTCACTGACAAATAGTAAAATTTTTCTGTATTTTTAGCTGAAGAGAAAATGGTACATGTTTTCTCACAAATATTATTTTCTGGTTTTTTTAAGATAAAAATGTGAATTCAACAAACTCTAAGAAACAGAAAACAACAAATGATAGGATAAATACATACATATTTAATAAATGTACCAACATGCAAGCATATAGTGGAAGAAATACAAAGTCATTTTATATTTATTCAACTCCAAATACAGATTTTAAAACACATGTGCAATCATTATTTTATTTCATCCTCACTATCATTGAGTACAGAGGCATTATTTCCATCTAAATAAAATTTAAAAGGGGAAACAGAAAATTAGTTGTTTTGACCAATACAACAAAAGACAAAATCAAACCTGAAAACCATGTCTTCTGACTCTTGACCCAGCTCCAAATGAGAGGGATTTGGAAGGCTTTCTCAGCTACAGTCTTTGCTTTTCATGATTGCTTTTTTCCAGTATTTTGCAGTGGACATTGTTGGTTACATTCTCAGCAACCACATCCCTTTCCATCCACCAACAGTACCCAAAGTTTGCACTGAGGAAATCATTAACCACATATTCTCAGCCACTTAATTTGGGTACTAGTGATACCCATAGGCAGATCCAGGAGTGGTGTAAGACTTGCTAAAAATAACTCATGTATTTAAGCCCTCTCACTTGAAGGATAGATTTTGGAAATGGAAACAGGAACCAGTCAGAGTCAAAGCAAGGCAAAGTGACTTTTGCTGGGTAACCTGAGAAAGAACAGATTCCTCTTTTTTCTTTGAAAACTCTCTTCTGCCACAGAGTGTGGGAACATGTGTCAGGACCGGAACTGGAGCAGCCATTTTGCAACAATTAGACAGCCTGCAGTGATCAGGGCGTTTTGTGAAACTTATGGCAGAACCTAACATTGCAGAGATCAGAAGATCAGATCCTTGTTGGCATCAGTGGCCCTGGATCAGGCTTTGATTGAATTATCCCTAAACTTTCAGTTGCATTCATGAATATTTCCTTTATTGTTCAAACCAATTTGAGTTGAGGTTTCTTTTCTAAAAGCAAGAGATGTGCTAAATGCTGTGGCTAAAATTTTGGCAGTAGGAAATAGATATTTCTTGAGGCCAATATTTAAATCCCTTGGGGAGAAATGTGCCTTTAAAATGCCATTTAAGTCAATTTTGAAAAGGGTTTGCTTTTCAAAATTTCACAATCTTCTAATGAATGCATCTGACTATCATTCCATAGCCTATAAAGGATTTAGCAAAATCTCTGAGTCAGGTATACAGACAGAAAAAATATAACACTTATAACTGATCTTACAGAGCTTACAAACTGGTTAGGTGAATGGGGCTAGCAAATATGATACAGCAAAAAGCACTAAACCTTATATGATTATGTTAAGTGGCATGGGGGAAAATTTGATGGTCTGTATGTGAATGCGAACATGTGGCTGGTAAAATCAGGAAAATATTCATAGGGTAGTTGAAAAAAGGAGAGCTCAGACATTGCAACCAGAGATGCAATAGGTAAATGATTGTTGACAAAGTTGTCAGGTAATTTCGAAAAATGAAAATTAGTATTTAAGGTGTATGGGACTTTTTATATATCCCTAATGTGTTACTACTGTCTGTTTCAATAGCCCGGTAATACAGAGAAGGCAAACTGAGCTAGAACCCAGAAGACACAATACCATATTTGGTTAGATATTTACTACTTTTTAAACCTTTTCATTTTGAAATGATTATAGATTCATAGGAAATTGCAAAGATAGTACTAAGAGATCCCATGTACCCTTTACCCAGTTTCCCCCAAAGGTGTATAGTTCTGTGCCATTCTATCACTTGTATAGGTTTGTGTAACTATCACTTCAATCAAGATACAGAACTATTCTATCACAACTAAGACTTCTAAGACTTTCCTTAGGCTACCCCCTCCTACCATACATAAAAACTGGCAGCTATTAATTTGTTCTGCATCTCTATAATTTTGTCATTTAAGAGTGTTATATATGGAATCCATTTTGTTATTTTTATTTGTTTTGTTTGCTCATTTCTGTTTTATTTTTCCTGATTTTCTGTGTGTTCTGTGAACATCTGCAAGAATTCTGTTTTGACCTATATAGTGTTTTTGAGTATATCTCTTCACATAGCTTTTTTCGTGGTTGCTTTAGGTATTATACATACATAACTTATCATAGTCTGCTATGTCGTCACTTTACCAGCTCTAGTTAATTGCAGAAAACTTATCTCCCTTTATGCCCCATTACCCTCCCCCATTTATAATTATCTTAAATGTTTCTTTTACATACATTAATAACCACATCAAACAGTGTTATAATTTTTGCTTCAACTCTCAAGCATAATTTAGAAAACTCAAGAGAAGGAAAGACTATTGTATTTACCCATATATTTTCACTCTATGTTTTTCTTCCTTTCCAGTGTTCGAAAGCTGGAAAAAAAGAAAAAAAGTTTCAGAAATGAAATAGAAAATACAAAGAACTACCAATTAGAAATTTTAGAATTAAAAAATATGATAACCAAAATGGAAGAGTCAATAGATAGGCTAAACAGAAGAATGGAGAGGGCCTAGGAAAATGTCAGTGAACTTGAATATAGATTAGTAGAAACTACCTAATCTGAAAACCAGAGAGACAATAGACTTAAAAAAATACAGAATTTTAGGAAACTGTGGTATTATAACAAAAGATCTAATGTTTGAGTCATCAGAGTTACAGAGGAAAGGAGAACCAAGATTTGAGCCCATTTTCTGAATCTAAAACCTATGCACTTAATCATTAAGTGTTAACTTAATGATGTGGTAATAGCTTTGCAAATTAAAATGGCTTTTTCATCTGCTCATGTGTTTTACACTGAAATACTTTGAGAAAGAAAAAAGGAAGTTAGCATAATTTCCCTTCTGTAGGTGAACTGGTAGAGCTGGAACTCAATACAAGTGTTCTGACTTTAGTTAAAACTTGTTGCACCGTATTATCCTGGCACACCTAATGATGAGCTTTGATGGTAGCAATGGCCAATTCCAGTTAAATATGTGCAATTTTATAAAACTATATATTGTGTAAATGAGCTAAACTCATGCTATTATCATAATGTAATACTGCCAGGAAGTTGATATGACCCAGTAATTATACAGTCATTTGCCAACATGCAACACAAGCAAGCAAATCCCTCAGAAAATGAATATGATCAGTGTGCAGGTCCAGAGACAGAGGAAGAAAAGAGGGGAGTACTGCCTAACCCAAACTACTGAGTGTACAATGAATTATTTTTCCAAAAGTTATTCAGGAATTCAGGGGAGCTGAGGACTGTTCTTAAAATAAACTAAGAAAATAAAAGTATAAAGTTAGATGGTGATGCCTATCGTGACTGCCTCCTTGCAACTTAGCTTCCCTAGTATAATCCCTGAATCCTACCAAGAAAATCCAAAGAACAGAAATGAACATCAAGGGGGTTAACTGAAACCCTGATTTTTCAAAAATACCCATCCATTGTGTCAGCCCCCTTCCTAGCAAACCTTCTATAGCCTCTCATTGCCCACACAACATAGTTTAGACTCTAACCCTTCTATACAACTCCTTTAAAAAAAAAAAAATCTGTCCTCAATATACCTACCCAGTGCCATTCTTTTCTATCTGTGCTTAATTACCCTTCACTCCTGCCTCTCAGACCATTCACTATTCCCTTAGCAACTAGGCGCATTTATAACTCTCTGACTCTCTTTGCTCATGCCATATACTCTGACTATTTCTCCTTTACCTTTTTCTTCTCTCTTTTATAGTTCTTTTCAACTTTTCAATATAGTACTCATTGAATATCCTTTTCTCCCCCTTTGAGAATTTTCTCCAACTCTTTAAGCAAATCTTAATCCATTAGGCTTTCATTGAAGCTGGTACATCACTGCTTTAGTACTATATGACATAATTCCCCAAATATTCATAGTCACAAGTATATGGCAGATATGAGATAAGGTATGGAATGTATAAAGATAAAAGAAAGTCCCTGCTCCTGAATAGGGAGATAAAAAATAACCAGAAAATTCCAATATCATATGGCTAAATGCTAACAAAGCAATATATGTGATGTGCTGTGGTAACACAAAAGATGAGTATCTAGTAAAATCCAAGGTAGATCCTAGAGATGACAACATCTTTGCAGAGTTTTGAAGGATGAGTATCACAATTATTTGTTTACATGATTTTATTCCACACTTGAGCAAAATTCTTGATTGTAGTTCCATTTATCTTCATAAACTCTGAATGATGCCTCGCCAAGTCTAACAAGGCATCAATAAATGTTTGTGTATTGAATGAATGATTGAACTAATAAACAAATAGATTTCTTCTTAGGCACATTGCCTAATGGATGTTGGTAAGTCAAATGAGTCAGTGTTTATTTTCTTTGACCAGCTCACTTTGCTGACAAATAAAGATATAATCAATTAAGAAAATTAAAAAAAAAGTTACCCAAATTAAAACAATGCTGTACAGTTTAGTATTAGCCTAATCTCCTATGTATTCACTCTAGGGGGATTATCTATAAACCAGCAACATTGTAATGTGGGAGAAGCCTTGGGCTGGAGGGAATTTGACATCTCACAGACAGGATGTTTTAAGGCAACATAATGCTATAAAAAAAAAAAAAAAAAAAAAAAAGAACGTGACTGGAAAAGACTTCAAGTCAAAATTCTGCTTTGATATTTGTTTTCTGTGTGGTTTTATTTCACCTCTGAACCATGATTTCTTCAGCTGTAAAATAGGGACAATAATAACTTACACAGTAGATATCTAACATTACCAGGTCTACTCTGGGGATCAAATGAAACATTTTTGAAAGTACCCATCTCAATGGTTATCACATTGTAGGTACTTAATACATTTTTGTTAATATCTTAATCAATTTTTTCTTCATAATTCTGAGAAGTCCTTGACCCATACTTACTTGATATAAGACAGTCCCAGACTTATAATGGTTTGACTTATGATGATTTTTAGACTCTAAGATGGTCAAAAAGTGATTTGTATTCAGTAGAAACCATACTTCAAATTTTGAATTCTGATCTTTTCCCAGGTTAGTGATATATGGTACTGTTTTTCATTGTCATTACAGTATTCAATAAATTACATAAGATATTCAACATTTTATTATAAAATAGGCTTTGTGTTAGATGGTTTTCCTCAACCACAGACTAATATACATGTTCTTTTTTTTTTTTTTGAGACAGCGTCTCACTCTGTTGCCCAGGCTAGAGTGCCTTGGCATCAGCCTCGCTCACAGCAACCTCAAACTCCTGGGCTCAAGCGATCCTCCTGCCTCAGCCTCCCGAGTAGCTGGGACTACAGGCATGTGCCACCATGCCCGGCTAATTTTTTCTGTATATATTTTTAGTTGTCCATATAATTTCTTTCTATTTTTAGTAGAGACGGGGTCTCGCTCTTGCTCAGGCTGGTCTTGAACTCCTGAGCTCAAACGATCCACCCGCCTCGGCCTCCCAGAGTGCTAGGATTACAGGCGTGAGCCACCGCGCCCGGCCCTAATATACATGTTCTGAGCATGTTTAAGTTAGGCTAAGTTAAGTTATGAAGTTCAGTATGTTAGGTGTATTAAATGCATTTTCAACTTATATTTTCAACTTGCAATGGGTTTATCAGGACATAACCTGATCACAAATCAAGGAGCATCTTTAGAGGAGTTTGCATGCAACCCACAATCACCCTCTATGGGTATCAGCAGACAAAAGCTTTAAAGGGGAAGGAGGGACTGTCATCCCATTAATCGGGGCCACCAAGAACACTGGTCTAGTTTTTTATACAAGATCACTGGCCCAGGAAGGGCTAGAATCAAGCCTACACTCTATTCATTGAGTTGCCAGGCTGCTTCCACCCAGAGTGAGTACCTGGTACAAATGGACCTAGGAGTTAGCTTAGTCCTGTTTTGTTATAGCACCTGAGTTCCAGATGGAGGACTGTGGTAAAATAAGATGACAAATCTCTTGGCTGAACTGAGGCAGAGTTTATGAGCAATTTCCTTCTATTATTCAAACAAAATGCAAACAGTTTTCAGACAGAGACAATTCTCACAGTATTTTGATATCAGTGCATACTCTTGTCTCTTAATGGGACAAGATTTCAGTTCTTTGTGTATAGTAAATAAGTGCAATAGATAACAGTTATAGAGTTACAAAAAGAAAGAGAAAAACTGTTAAGTATTTGGTCAATTCCAGGAGTCTTCAGACCTATAAAGGGGGATTTGACCAACCATATCCCAGAAGAGAAGGAAATGCCAGAATGTTTCTTTTAAGGTCCAAGAAAAGAAGCTGGAGATAATTTACACATTTATAGTTTGGTTCTCTACTATACAACTGTTTATTGGGAGGGTCTTAGCCCTAATCACTTGTTTCTATCCGTCATTAAAGACAAGTCTCCATTAAAATCTCCTGGGGTGGAAGTGAGGGTGGAAGAAGTCTTCACCTTGGGCATTTACACAAGAAAAGATAGGGACGGTCTCTCATGTTTTAGACTCTTTCACAAGTAAAATTGTTTTAATCCTCAAAACCAGGTTTCTGCAGGTATTTTACCTTCATTTACAGACAATAAGCTAAATCTCAAAAAGGTTCACACAGCTGGTAAGAGGCCAAGCCACAGTCAGCACCTGAACTTCCTGAAGTCAAATTCCATGTTCTTTCCACTTTATCATAGCTCCTTCTTCTGAATAACTACTCCTGAGAGTGTATCTTCAAGGTTTGCTTCAGCCAAATCAATATCACCAGAAGATTTTTAAAAGCTCCAAAGGCTATAAAACCTTCCCTGAGCCCAAGGATTTACTCAGATGAGTGGAAGGGGATGAGCCAACTGACTAGTATTGTTCATTAGCGTAATTCCCATTTCCTTGCTTTATTACGGTGGCCAGCATGGAACAGCTACCAAATCCTGCCAAACCCAGTGCAGCTCATTTTCCCTCTGCACATGCAAGCTTCCTCCCTTATAATCTCATCTCTTTAAAGACCCTGTACCTGGAGAAAGATGAGAAGACAAGATGTCACCTCTCAGCAGAGGACAAAGCTAGGCTAGGGGAGGAAGAGGGGAATTTCATGGAGTCCTCCAAAAAGCAACCATCTCCTTCCCCTAGAATTGTTACCCCTGACCCCATTATTTTATTGGTCACTGAAGCAGAACACTTAATGTGATTCTCTCTACATGATCATGTGGGCTCCACTCCCAGCCCTTTCAGCATCAACATCTAGTACCCATCACACTCATCTGTCCCACCACCTTTCACGTGCCTGGAGCTTTTGATTTCTCCAAATTGACTAATTTTCACTTCTGTCAATTCAACTTGAACAACTGTCACTTTAAAGGAAAAGAAAATAATTTTTGGATGTGTGTGACTTCTTCTAAGGCTTTATGAAGTCCTAGGGGGAAAGAAAGCACCCACAGGGAAACATTCATTCATTCATCACTAAATCATTCATATGTTAATATTTAGAAGGGATTCAATCTTTGGTATCAGAACTGACTGGAGTTCTAATCTTGGCTCTTCCACTTAATAATTGTTGGTCAAGGTATTTGATATCACTGTGTAAAATAGGGGTATTACTAACATATTAATAATGCCCGCTGCATTGTGGAAATCAACTGGGAAGATGTATATAAACATTCAGCATAGCACCTCTCATAACCAGTAACTGCTCACTGTTGCATGTGTTGATGTGCGTTTGGTGTTGAACTGGGTTTTTAAGAGGCAGAGGTGAATAAGACCCTAGCTCTGATTTCAGAGGTTATGAATTATTATAAAACAGGGTACATATGAAATTCTATTAATAACACAGGAAGTACTGAGCTAGAGATACAGAGGTGATTTAAAGAAGGAAGTACTCAGTTTAGTTTGGGGTCTCCCTCTGCTGAGCTTCTCCACTATCTTGTTCTTATCCTATTGCAGCACATTCGCTCTCTAATAAAATGGCTTATCTGTATATCCCAGGAAATAGAGCTCCCCAAGGAGAGGAGTTTGTTTTCTCATATTCTGTCTTTTTCTGATGTTCACAGTCTAGCTTATAGCCTACACAGAAGGTTTGCAGTAAATACAGGACAAAAGAATTGAGTGGTGGAAGGTGACGGGTAAAACATGTTCTGGATAAAGGGAAGAGACATTTGGCTTCAAGTAGGTTTATACAGAGATAAATATGAAGGGCCTCATTATGGAAGGCCTAGCAGGCCAGCATAAGAAATTTGGGCTTTATTAGGAACAGCCACTGAAAGCTTTGGAAGACAGAAGAAACAACAAAGTGAGTTTTTAAATTTTAGTTTGAACATGGTGTACTCAAGATATAAAGAAAAACATATAGAAAATAGAACAGTTGAGACGCCAGTGTAACAGCCCAGAAATGAGGTGATAGGGATTTGAGCAACTGCAACAAGAACATAAATGGAAATTTTATTTTTGTTTATTTTTTCTTTGAGACAGAGTCTCACTCTGTTGCCTGGGATAGAGTGCTGTTGCATCAGCCTAGCTCATAGCAACCTCAACCTCCTGGGCTCAAGCAATCCTCCTGCCTGAGCCTCCCAAGTAGCTGGGACTACAGGCATGCACTACCATGCCTGGCTAATTTTTGCTATATATATTTTTAGTTGTCCAGCTAATTTCTTTCTATTTTTAGTAGAGACAGGGTCTCGCTCTTGCTCAGACTGGTCTCGAACTCCTGAGCTCAAAGGATCCACCTGTCTCAGCCTCCCAGAGTGCTAGGAGTACAGGCGTGAGCCACCGCGCCCAGCCCATAAATGGAATTTAAGGGACAGTTTTGAAATGTCCCCTAAAGGGAGGTGTGATGGCACTTGATGACTAACCCACTGGATCTGTTAGAAAGGAAGCAGGAGGGTCTAAGCTTGAGTCTGATAATTATTCATGGCAAACACAGTGTGTCTGGAACACCTCTCTCCCTTAGGAAGGAGATTTCCAAAGCAAAGGCTGCCCTTGATTTTAACATTTTCTACCTGTCTGCTCGTATCCTTCTTTCAGGTAAAAACTGGAATAAAAAATGCTATTGAAACCAATGACAAAGAACTTGTTTTTAGCAGAAAATGCTGAAGACAATAAGAGCCATGATGTTGAGAAACAGGTCACCATCTCTCATTCCTGGAAGCAACCGTCCCTCCATCCTCCTCCTCACCCTTCCATTCACTTTCCTTTCTCCATCTATCTGTCTAACATGCATTTCTTCAGTACCCGCCTGAGGCCAAGCTCTGTTCTGCTTTCTAAATATTCCATGATGGCAGGTAGTTTGCTGCTCCCTGTGAGTCACACGACTGCCACAGCAACTGTACAAAGTACAGAATGATCTTAAATTTTTTTTATTACATTGATTGGTTCTGTTTCTTCATGGGGACAGCAGTAAATTGCTCTTTTAAATTTAGCTTTGAGACACTGTAATTTCAGTTCTAAATGCAGAAATTGAACTGCTTTCAAGGATAGCAAAATGATGGCAGTGCCCTGGTGCTAAGATACAATGACAAGCTAAAATACAACAAACCATTTCATTACCCTATGGGAACTATATATCCATGCTGAGAAAGGCAGGCGTACTTTGTGAGCACTGTACCTAAACACACTCGCTGAGACTGTTCTTTCTCTCCGTGAAGCAGAGATGATAATGCATACCTTGTCTAACTGATAGAACTGGTAGAAGGATCACAAGAGATAATGTCTGTGACTATGCCCTGTGAAATATACTAACATAAGAAAGTATTATTTTTTATCATTATAGGTTGTTGGGTTTTTTGTCAAGAATATTCCCTGAGTCTTTCTTATTTCACCAAATCTGACTATAAGAGGCAAATAATATTAACTCAGAAAATACTTAAATTGGGAGGTTAACTCTGTTACTGTCTAACTAAGTGATCGATCCTAAGCTAAATGCTTAGTTTTCTTATCCTTAAAACAGAAATGATCATAGTACATGTCCTAGAATATTGTTGCAAGTCTTACAGCTTCCCAACCACTCCCCAAATCTATCAGCCTGAAAAATACTTGCCCGTGTTTCAGGTTTCCACACAAAGCTTCACCTCTATCTCTTCTCATTTCCTAGGAGCTCCAGCCCTCACCTGAGATTCTAACCATTCTTCTTGTCACCTCTCAGTAGCTTCTATCAGACTCCTATGATATACTCATTCCCCATTTCTGCATTGCATATAGGCCCTGTCTTAATTCCCTGAACATCCTGGGTTCTGGCCTGCTCCTCTGTCAGGAACATCCACCAGTTGCCTAGTTAATTCCTATTGATCCCTCAGATCTCAGTGTAAATGTCACTTTCTAGAGAATACCTGCTCTAACCTTGCATGATGTTGGGCCCAAATTAGAGCCCCATCTTATTCACTGTCCATTCTCCCTAATACTTATCACAGCTGTCATTGAATCAATTATCTAATGTAAACAATGTAGAACAGGAACCATTTCTATCTTTGCAAACAAGCCTTGTGTGTAGTTGAGCTACAATAAAAATGCGCTTAATTAGTAAAAATAACTGTAGACACAGAGTATCTCTGTTTCAAGTTTAAACGATGTTTTCAAGTAATCCCTGATTCAGAATCCCAACATTTTGCAAAACGAACACACGAAGACACTGTAAGTGAAGAAAACTCATGCTAAGTTGAGAATTTTGACAGTAACTTGTTTTCTCTTACATCTCCCAAACAAGGGGAGAAAATTGTTTCTACAACAAGCAAAAAATATTAACTGCTAATAATATCAAGCAGTGTGTGGGAAGCTTTATGAAAACACTAAAAATTCATTGGGAGATACAAAAGAAGATTTTGTAAAGAAGATTTTAAATATTTCAAGTGTCACTTCTCCCTAAATCAATTTATAGATCAGTATAATCCTATTCAAAATACCAATGATATTTTTAATATGTTACAGTGATTCATCTGGACTACTTCACAGTTAAAAATAACTAAGAGAATTTTGAAAATGATGTGATCAGAATTCACCTACTAAATATTAAAACTTATACTGATTTTTTTTCAATATGGCACTAGGATAGAACTCAGAAGACAACAGAATAGAACAGATATTCCAGAAACAGAACCAAGTGTATATAAAAACTTGTCAGTGATAAAGGAATTACACAAATGAGAGAGAAGCAATGGGTTAACTGACAAAAGAAAACATTTACATTTGGAGAAAAAAATCAAGTTAACTCACCTCTTATCATATACTGAAATAATTTCTGGTGCATGAAAGAATTAAATTAATAAGTAAATAGATCATAAAGAAAACAAAACAAGAGATAAAGAAATACTTTATAGTTTTTCTATGGATACGAACTTTTTGAACATAAAAGCTGTGGGAGAAATCACAAAGAAATAGACTAATCTATTTGCTATATGATATTAACTACTTTAGCTTATTGAGTGGTTGGTATGTGACAGGCATCATTCTTTGTGCTTTCTATAAGTATCAGTTTGATAAAACCTCATCATCACCAATGACAATTCTCATTGCATAGAAGAGGAAAATAAGACAGAGAAAAGTTAAAGTAATTTGACCAAAATCGCACAGCGCAGGATGTTAGAGACAAGTTTCACTCCCATGCAATCAGATGCTGGAATGTTTGTTTGTTACTATGCTCTTTGGGCTGCTAAGGAAACACATAAAATGTCTCTACATCAAAACTAAAATAGGGCTGGCAGAATCAACATTGTTAAAATGTCTATACTGTCCAAAGTGATCTATAGATTCAATGCAATCCCTTTTAAAATACCAACTTCATTTTTTGTAGATCTAGAAAAAATAATTCTATGCTTCATATGCAACCAGAGAAGACCCTGGGTAGCTAAAGCAACCTTAAGCAAAAAGAACAAATTTGGAGGCATCAATTTACCACACTTCAAGCTATAGTACGAGGCTATAGTAATGAAAAGAGCATGCTACTGGCACAAGAATGGAGACATAGACCAATGGAGCAGGACTGAGAACCCAGATATAAAACCATCCTCATGTAGCCATCTTACCTTTGACAAAGCAAACAAAAACATACACTGGGGAAAAGAATACCTATTCAATAAATGGTGCTAGGAAAATTGGATAGCCACATGTTGAAGACTGAAACAGGATTCCCACCTTTCACCTCTCACAAAAATCAACTCACAGTGGATAACAGACTAAAATCTAAGGCTTGAAACCATAAGAATTCTCGAACAATGTGGAAACAACCCAAGTGCCCATCAATACATGAGTGGATTAATAAAATGTGGTATATATATACCATGGAGTACTACTCAGCCATAAAACATGATGAACTACCTATTGTATTATCTTGGATGAAGCTGGAGCCCATTCTTCTCAGTGAATTATCATAAGAATGGAAAAACAAACACTACATGTATTCACCATTAAATTGGTACCAACTGATCAATATTTATGTGCACATATGGGAAGTAACATTCATAGGGTGTCTGGCAGGTGGGAGGGGGTTGAGGGTATGGGTAAAGCCACACATAACAGATGTGGTGTGCATTGTCTGGGGGATGGGCACGCTTGTCAGGAGGTACAAAGGTAATTTATGTAACCAAAGTGTTTGCACCCCCGTAATATTCTCAAATAAAAATTAATTAGTTTAATTTAAAAAGTAAATAAATAAACTAAAGTAGAATAAAACCCATAAAGTCAAAGGCAAATAACAAATTGGGAAAAATATTTGCAACATATATTACCACAAATATATATCCTTTATGTTAGTCCCTTCTCTTGATTCCCCACCTTTCTTACTTCATTTGTCATTGTATAGAGGATATTACATGTGTGTGTGTAAAAAAACTTTTATAAATCCATAAAAAGACAGAATTCTAATGGAAATTAAATGGTCAATATCATGATCAGAAACTCCAGAAAAGAAAGACTTAATAATGAACTATAAAAACATATATATGTGTGTGTATATATATATATATATATATATACACACACAGGTAAAAAATATATATTTAACCTTACTAATAACCAAATAGCAGCTAAATAAACTATCAACATGTTATTTCCCATCAAATCAGAAAATATTTACTTGTAGGTTAGTACAAATTTTCTGGAAGTAATTAGTTTATAGATATCAAGAATATATTAAAAGTTCAAAACAAAAATATAGGATTTTTTTTAAAAATCTATCAATTTTACTATTAGCCACCTGTCCTGTGGAAATTTTCTGAAATATAAAGACTTGTATAAGACTAAATTCATAGAATTAACATTAATAGAAGCAAATTGCTCAGAATAAACTAAATGTACAATAAAGGATGGCTAAGTCAAGTACGTCATACCCATGGCACAAGCTTCTGAACAATCATATTTTCATGAAATATTCAATAACGCAGGAAGATAAACCTGATAGAAAATCAATTGAAATATATTATTAATAATAGTCATCCTACAGAAACCAGATAGATGTTTTGAGGAGGTCTAATAACAGACAAAATAAACTTTCAGCTCCTGCCATTCCCAAACTGTGCCTAAATCTCTCAAGACAAGAGAGCTCTGAATGGCTGATGTAATGTGAGTTGGCTTCCTTTTGTACCTTTCATTCTCAGCTAAGCAATTGGAATTTCGTGTTAAGTTTTGGAGAAGTCAGAGCAGAAGGAAAATGGAAAGGTGAAGCTTTCTGTCCCACCTGAGGCTAAGTCTTTCTAATCGCTTCTTTCCATTCCCATTGCCACTGAGAATGCCACTTTCATTGTGACAAGTTCTTAATTAATGTCCGCCTCCTCCTTCGTCTGTTTTAGGCAGACTTTTTTTTAGACTTTTTCTTCTAGTCCTGGATCTCTTTGCAAACAGCTTCCTGAGCATTGCCCTAAAATGGAAAGCAAAAGTAAAAGAATGCTTAAAATTTTTACCAGGACCTTGTTGCTAAGCAACCATTTCCTTTGTCTCTAAGTATATGAAATATGACATTGTTTGCAATATGTTTTCAGACCTTACCTTAATACAAAGGAGCAAGGGGGAGGAGGTGGTTGTATAGAAACCTTTTGATTGAAAAATGTAAAGATATAATATGAGAGGAAGAAAAACCAAAAGAACCCACCATGGAAGTTTCTACCCACCACCACCACATGGTGCCAAAAACTTCAAAATGGAACATTTCTTATATTGGCACATTTTTTGTGAGAACAAACATATGGTTATAAGCATATTCTTACCTTCATTATGCATATTTCCTCTCTACAGGACAATTTAAATGCACTGTTGACATCTTTTTATAGTCACATAACAAGAAAGCAGACAAAGGAATGTTATGATTGGACTTGTTCACAAGATACCACAGACTCTAATTCAAGTTCTTTATATTCACAAGACTTGTCTCTAGTTATGACCTACTTCTATGTCTCATTGTTGGCCCCTAAGATAGCCTACAAATAAAAAAACACAATGCTATCTATTGTCCAGAACACACTCACAGCTCACTTTCTACTTCATTCTCATATTTATCATTTTTATTTGGTTGAGGGCAAGAATCCCAATTAGGCAGCTTTTACTAAGAAATGGACAAAACTTAGAAGAATATAAATAATTTTAGACAAACAGAGATTTTTTGTTTCTCTTGCCAGCTGGAGAGCTCTGGTGACATCTTTTGTTGCCATTAGTATCACTCATAGTCCAAGACTCCAGTATAGTGAGGCAGAATGGAATGGAGAATGTCATTCAGCTTGCTGTGATTCTCAGACCTGGCCATCTCTAGCCTGGAAAAGGGAAGTTCTCTACCTGGTGCAGCTTACTCACCAGAGATTGCACTAGGTTTAGGGATCAAGGACCTAGTCAGCATTGAAGTTGTGCCTTATCAGTCAACAGGGCATTTTTCTGTGCATGTATTTCTCTTTAGAACCATATAGAAGAGAAATAGATGTTTGAGGTCAGGATTTGAAGTGCTCTGGCCAACCACATATTATCTTCATCATCATTCCCAACATTGTCACTTGGCAGAGAAATGGACTTGATGGGAATCCAGAGATTTGGGCTTTTGCCCTGACTTTACTACAAATAAGTAGTATCATTTCAGATGTTACTTTATCCTCTTGGTGTCTCCTTTTTGTAATGAAATGAATCATACCTACAGAAACAGGTATAAATTGAGAGTGTCAGTAGTAGTAATAACAAGATAAACAACTATGTACTTAATATTCAGATTAAGAAACAGAAAATTCCAAGCACCTTTAATGTCTCCATAGGCCCCTATATGCCCTTTCCCAGCACAATCTTCCTATCTTCCTTTTCCCTCAAGATGTAACCATTATTCTGACTTTGTTTTAATTACTCTGCAACTTTTTTGGTAATTTTTATTTTGACATAATTTCAAATTTACAGAAAAATTGCAAGAATAGTACAAGGAATTCCTGCGTACACTTTACCCAGATTTATTATTTGTTTACATTTTATTCATTTACTTTATTACATATACATATATATTTTTTCTTTTGTGAACCATTTGAGAATAATTTGGAGACATTTTTCTTATTTACTCCTTAATGTGACTATTTTCTATAAACAAGGACAGTGTGTGTTATGGTTTGAATGTTTGTCCCCTCTAAAACTCATGTTAAAACTTAATTCTCAATGTGGCATTATCAAGAGGTAAGGCCTATAAGAGGTGATGAGTCCTGAGGGCTCTTCCTTCATAAATAGCTTAATCCATACATGGATTAGTGGATTAATGGGCGAATGGATTAAAGAGATATCACAGGAGTTGTACTAATGACTTTATACTAAGAGGAAGAGAAACATGAGCTAGAAGCTCAGCCCCCTCACCATGTGATACCCTGCACCACCTCAGGACTCTGTGAAGTCCCTACCAGCAAGAAGGCCCTTACCAGAGGTAGATCCTCAACTTTGGGTTTATCATTCTCCATAACTGTAAGAAATAAATTCTCTTTTTAAATAAATTACCTAGTTTCAGGTATTCTTTTATAAGCAACAGAAAATAAACTAAGACAGAAAATTGGCACCAGGAGTGCGGCTGTTGCTAATAATGAATGAATACCTGAATATGTGAAGTAGCTTTGGAATTGAGTAATGGGAAGAGTCTGGAAGAATCTGTAGGCACAAACTAGAAAAAGCTTATATTCTTATCAACAGTACCTTAAGGACAATTTTGGTGAGGGCTTAGAAGACAAGAAGACTAGGGAGAGTTTGGAACTCCTTAGAGATAGGTTAAGTGGTCATGACCAGAATGCTGATAAAAGTAAAGGCCTCCTGACAAGGTTTCAAGTGGACCTGAGAAACAAGGTATTAGAAACTGGAGTGAAGGCCATTGACAAAAGAAAATTGACAAATTTTTATAAATTGACAAAAAAAAAAAAATACCTTGGCTAAACTGTGTCCATGCCTAAGGGCTTTGTGGAAGGCTGAATTTGAGAGTGATCAACTAGGGTATCTGGCAAAAGAAATTTTTAGACAAAATATAGAAAGACCTGTATGGTTACTTTTGGCTGCTTATGCTGGGATTTGCAAGCACAGGAATAATTTAAATACAGAGTTTATAATTAAAAGGGAAGCAGAGCAAAAGGATTTGGAAAACTCTCAGCCTGGCCACATGGAGTGAAAAAGTGTGTTCAGGAGAGGAAATCAAGGGTGGAGCCAAGCAACCATTTGCTAAAGAGATTAGCAGAGATAGAAGGGAGCCAGCTGCTATTCATCAAAATAATAAAAGAAAGACCATAAAGACATTTCAGAAATCTTTGACCCCTTTCTTCATGGCCCAGAGGCCTAGGAAGGCAGAATGGTTTCAGAGGACAGGCCTGGGGCACTCTCCAAAGGCTCACTGCCCAGGTCCAGTTGAGGATTTTGCTTCCTGCACCCTGGCAAAGTGCTCCACAGCCACCCCAGCTGTGTTTCAAGTGGCCACAAGTGCATCTCATGCTACGGCTCTGGAAGGTAAAATTCATAAACCCTGGCAGGGTACACATGGTGTTAATTTTGCAGGCTTGCAGAAAGCAAGAACTGTGGAGGCTTGGCATCCTCCACCCTGATTTCAAAGAATGTTGTAGAAAGTCTGGGGCCCCAGGCACAAACTTGTTACAGGGGCAGGGCCACTGCAGAGAGCCCCACTAGAGAGCAATGCCAAGCATAAATGTGGGCTCAGAGCTGCATAGAGTGAATGTCCTCACTAGGGTAATGCCTACTGGAGCCATGGGTGGAACTACCACCGGGACGCTAGAACTGTAGAGTCAACAGCAGCATGCAACACCCACCTGGGAAAGCTTCAGGCACTGGACCCCAATTCATACAAACACCCATGTAGGTTGCATCCAGCAGAGCCATAGGGGTAGGTCTGCCTGTGGCCTTGGGGATCCCAATCCCTGCCCAAGTATAACCACAAGGTGGCACATGGGACCAGAAGAGATTATTCTCTAGCTTTAAGATTTAATGTCTGCCTTGCTGGGTTTCAGGCTTGTCTGGAGCCTGTTACGCCTTTCTTTTTGCCCACTCTTTCCTTTTGGCATGGGAATGTCTGTCTTGTGCCTGTATTTCCATTGTATCTTCAAAGTAGATAACTTGTTTTGATTTCACAGGCTCACAGACATTTTTGAGTTGGTGCTGAAATGAGTTAAAATTTTGGGGCCATGATAATAGAATGGGTGTATTTGTATGTGAAAAGGACATGAGTTTTGGGGGACTGGGGCAGAATGCTATTGATTGAATATTTGTCCCCTCTAAAACTCATGCTGAAACTTAATCCCCAATGCGGCACTATCGAGAGGTTGGCCTTTAGGACTGGGTCATGAGGACTTTGCCCTCATGAATGGATTAATAGATAAATGGGTTAATGGACCAATGGGTTATCATGGGAGTGGAACTGGTGGCTTTATAAAGAGAGAAAGAGAGACCTGAGGTAGCACACTTAGCAGCCCTGTACCACCTGAGGACTCTGCAGAGTGTCCCCACCAGCAAGAAGGTCCACACCAGATATTACCCCTCTACCTTGGATTTCTTAGCTTCTATAACTAAGAAATAAATTTCTTTTCTTTATAATTTACTCAGTTTCAGGTATGCTGTTATAAGCAACAGAAAACAGACTAAGTGTGCTTTTCCTAAGAACAAAGAAACTTTCTCACATAGTCATGCATGAAATTGAGAAATTTAATATTACCATAATATGACAATCTATTTTTAAATTTCATCAATTGCCCCAACAATATCCTAAAAGCTTTTTCCTCCATTCCAGGATCTAATTCAGGATTACACATTTCACTTATTTGCCCATCTCCCCTTCAATCCAGAATCATTTCTCAATGCATTTTTATCTTTCTTGACCTTGAGGGTTTTAAAGAGAATAGAATAATTATTTGGCAGAAAATCTCTCATTTCGGGTTTATCTGATACTCTCATGATTAGATTTAAGTTATGTATTTTTGTCAGGCATACCAGAAAAGTGCCAGTTTGTCCTAAAATTGGTGATATTAACCATATCACTTGATTTAGGTAATATATAACTGGTGACAATAAAAATGTGCTATTTTCCGTTTGTAACTAACAAGTAATTTTGGGGGAGATAATTAAGAACTACGTAAATACCCTATTACACATTAAACATTGACCTTCTACTTTTAGAGCAGTAATGTTTTTCTAACTCTATCATTCCATAGATGGATACACACACACACACATACGTATAACTATGTATATATATATAACTACAGTTCTGCTAAAAGTTTTCTCTCCTCTCCCATTTATATATTTATTCATATTTTAGATTGGTATAAACTTATAGTTTTTTATTTTATTCTGTGGGATAAAATACATTTTGTTTGCTATTTATTTATTTAGATGCTTAAATTATCCTAGATCTGGCCTTCTGGAAACTGTTTCAACCTGTCTCAGGTGTCCCTTTATAATATCCTCATCATTCTTTGAATAATTCCTTACTTTCTCTAACAAGATACTCCAGAATCTACTCATAGTTTCTCTGCCTCTGCCCTAGAGTCATCCATTTCTCCAAGGAGACTTTTTATTTTTTAATAGGGAATGATATTTAGAAATCAAGATCTTGTTTCAAAATGTGTTCATTGTTACTGGTGAGTCATGTTTTTTATAACCCCTCAATCATCATATCTAGGGAATATATGTATATTTATTTATTTTTTTTTTTTTTTATTTTTATTTTTTTTTTTTTTTGAGACAGAGTCTCACTCTGTTGCCCAGGCTAGAGTGAGTGCCGTGGCGTCAGCCTAGCTCACAGCAACCTCAAACTCCTGGGCTCAAGCGATCCTCCTGTCTCAGCCTCCCAAGTAGCTGGGACTACAGACATGCAGCACCATGCCTGGCTAATTTTTTCTATATATATATTTTAGCTGTCCATATAATTTCTTTCTATTTTTAGTAGAGATGGGGTCTCGCTCTTGCTCAGGCTGGTCTCGAACTCCTGACCTCGAGCGATCCTCCCACCTCGGCCTCCCAGAGTGCTAGGATTACAGGCGTGAGCCACCGCGCCCGGCCGGGAATATATGTATATTTAAAACAAACACATAAATGTATGAATGCATGGATAAATAGAATACTCGTACTAGTGAGAAACCTGGTTCTCATTTTCTCAATACATTTACTCATTTGCTTAAGCTTATAATACACAAAAAGTAGTTTTAGAATTGCTACTTCATACCATTATGAGTCACAAACCTTCTAATTAGAATTCAATATGATTTATGTTCTTTATTTAGATAAAATTTACATTCAGGGAAACATCAAATTTTTAGATATAAAACTTCCTGAGTTTTCACAAATGCATACACCTTCCCCATCCTAGTCAATCACCCCTCCCACCCCTCCAAAGTATCCTGAATTTTTTCAACTCTGGATTAGTTTGGCCTATTCCAGAACTTTATATAATTTGAAGATAATTATCTCTTGAGTCTTCCAATGCATGAACATATTCTATCTTGCTATTTAGGTCTTCTTAATTTCTTTCAGCAATGTTTAGTAGTTTTTGATGTACAGATATTGAACATATTTTGTTAAATTTATACCTTAAATATTCTATGTTCCTCTTTTGAACATACTATAAATATTTATTTTATTTTTCAAAGGTTTGCTGCTAACATATAAAACTATAATTAATTTTGTATATTGATCTTGTATCTTGTCTAAGGGTCAAGAAAGAACTTCCCCTTTGCCCTCTGAAGTTTCACTGAAAAATCAACTGACAAAAGGCAGATTAATAGAATAAATGGCATACAAATTTATTAATATACATGGAGGGAAAATCACAGGGTGATATACAATGGGGCACAGAAGCTTATATACCATCTTGACATTACAGAAAGAATGTGGGCTCAGAGCATGTCCCAAAACAGGTTATGGTGCTAAATCAGGTTATAGGGGCAAGATAGATTATGGGAGGGAGGAGAGAGGAGGCCTCACTAGCAGAGGTGGTCTTGTTATGTAGAAGAAACCTTACAGGTAGCAGCTTTCAGAGAGAATAGACGGTAATTGTTTCTTTCAGACCTTGAAAGGCATCAGACTCTCAGTTCATCTTTCCTACATCTAAACAAGGGGTAAGGGCTCCAAGAAAGCCTAACTGCATCAATGCAGATTCTCTACAGATGCAAATCTCCCTCACAGAAGACAGATCTATAGCGCTACTTCTCTTTGCAGGCCCTCTGAATGGCCATCTCAATGGTAAAGATATGGTAAAGAAGGATATTTTGATTTCTTTCACTTGAAACCTTGATAAATTCACTTATCAGTTCTTCCAGTTGCTTTGTAGTTTCCTTATCATTTTCCACAGAGATAATAATGATTCCTGTAATAATAGACAGTTGTGCTTTTTTCCCCAAATATAATGACATTTATTAACTTTTCCTGCCTCATTGCTTTGTCAGAACCTCCAGAAGAGAGTTGAATTAACTTGTGAGAGCAGAAAACCTTGAATTTAATCATTAAATATGATATTGGCTAGAGGTTTTTCATAAATAACTTGTCGAATTAAGGTAGTTCCCTTCTAGTCTTAGTTTGCTGAGAGTTTTTATGATGAATATGTATAGAAACTTGTGATTTTTTTTCTGAAAATGGGAATAGGAAAAGATAAAAAAAAAAAAGGAGAAGAAAAAAGGAAACATAAACTCATTCTCTGCCATTCAGCTTACAGCCTTCCTTATCACCTCCTTTTCTCAAAGATTTCTCTCTTATCTGAACTCAGATTGCATTAAAAGCCAGTGCTTAATTGTTGTCTATTATGTGTGTGTGTTGGATTTGTCTTTACTGTCAAACTAAAAAAAAAAAAAATACAAAACAAAACCTTGAGGGTGGAAATAGAAAGCCTTGTTTCTCTGTATCCCTTACTTTCCCTGGCATTGGGCTGTGCTCATTAGTGACTCCTTGGTTGGTTTCAGCACTGATTTTTATTAGTAATAAAATGCTACAATTGTTTACTATTTTAGAGTTCTACATCTAAGATCTCATTTTATTCTCAAAACAACTCAGTGAAAACTTGTTTTGTGATAAAGCTTCTGGGGGTCAGAGAGGTATATGACTTGCCAGTGAACACAGAACTCATTTGAGACAGAGCAAGGAACAGAACTCAGGTCCTTTGACCCTTCATCCAGACCCATCCCAATGCAGCACCAAGCTGCCTGGTTCCCATGGTTCCTCCCAAGACCACCTCTGAGGTCAGTTCTTGTCCCAGTAAAGATTGTATTCTGTGAAGTCTCCAAACTGAGTCAGATTGGTATACAAAAACCCTAAGCCACAAATGGACCTAGCCCATCAACAAACTTGTGTAGAAAACTGCTATTGGCCAAGAAGGATCTTGTTAGACATTCTGCAGTATATTACGTGCTAATTATATATTCTTCGTTGTATATTGTGCCAGTTCCTGAATCCAATTTGCAAGAGGATTCCCTCTGAGGTAAATAACTCTCTTTCTGGGGGAGGGTCCCCAGAGGTTCATAATGGGCTACAGTTAAGATTATCATACTTGTTTTGGAATTCCACTGCTAGAAATATTGCATCTCTGTGGGTCACATGGCAAGGAAAATCGTCTGTACCCTGTTCACATTAAATGGATGTTGGCTTCAGTAGGTTAATCCTCAAGAAACTGCCAAAGGGAAATAGAGATCAATGGATGAAGACACTTGATTCCATTTACCAATAGACTGAAGCACAATCTTGGCTTAGTTTCCCAATTATATCTTGGGCTACTTTCTACCTTGCAACATATAAATGCTCCAGCAACCCAAATATTTGTCATTCCTTACACGCCATAGGTAACTGTTTTTTGCCTTCATATGCTCATTCTCTTCTATCTACTAATAATCTCAGTCACCCCCACCCCTCCCAACCCTCTCCTTTCACACACTTCAATAAATGCTTTTCACCTAACATTGAGTCATTTTAGAGGTATTAAGTACTACCTGTGGGCCAGGCACTATGCTAGGTTTTGGAGATACAGAAGTGAGTATGACAAAGTCTCTCTGCCCTAAAGGGGCTCAGCAGGCAGGACCTGGTGGGGACACAGAGGAGCATCACCTATCCCAGCTTTGCAGGGCCATTGAAGGATTCCTGGCAGGGGCTACATAAGCTTCGATCTGGAGGATCTAGATTAGGAATTAGCTATGCCAAAGGAAAGAAATTTCAGGTCCAAGGCTAGAGAAGACTGCCAGCTTCAAGACAGAGCTCAGCTGTCATACCTTTCAAAAGACTTTCCTGACCTTGCCCGAAGCTATCAGTTGTCCTCTAACTTTCATCAGGTCTTGTGCATATCCCATCATGGCACTTACCACCCTGTGCAGTAAACATTTATGGGATTTTTCTTCCTCAAGAAACTAGGAGCTCCTTGAAAGTAAGACCTGAGCTTTATTCAGCTTATACTTCCAGCACCTAGTACCTAAGCTTGGTACCCCAGGACGTTTAATAACTATTTGAGGGAAATAAATAAACAATACATAAATAAATAAAGCAACCAACAAACAAACCAACCAACACTTGTGGGGATCTTCTAGAGGGGATGAACCAGCTATGTGGACAATCACACTGCTCTGGGCTGTAATCCACCTGTTCAAAAATCTGTGAGCCAGGGCATCTGATTGTGTCCAAACCCGCACAGGGTTTCTGTGGTGGAAAGATCAGGCTGCTTAGACTATTCTCCCAAGGTCATGATCTGTGACTTGTAGAACTAGACAGACCCATTTTTCTTGCCAGTTTGAGGGAAGGGTTCCTAAGAGATACAAAAAAATCAGAATATTTTACCCCAAAGAAATACTTTGACATATTTTGAGATGGCTGCCACAGGTCCAACAGAGATCCAACCTCTTTACAATAAAGGGGTGCAAGGTGAGAACCGCGGTAGGGGACTGAACTCTGCAAAGGCACAGGCATAGTTGAAAATAATGATAATAACCAGCCACTGTCCCCTAGTTTGCTTCCCTATAATTGCTACTCAGCCATATAGCTGATGGTCATAAAGATTCTTAACTTTCTCCATAGATAACATCATCCTTGTGAAACCTAAGGCTAGTTTGTGAGATATCTTCCAGGCCCTCCATTCCAGTAGAGGGGCTGACCCACCCAGACCAGTGGCCCATACTTAGGAACTGATTTAACTGGTATTGCGACCCCCACCCAGGAACTGACTCAGTATAAGAAGACAATTTCTACACCCCTAGGGCTCTACCCCCACCCGGAACTCAGCCAATTAGCAGACCCAATTGCATAGCCCTTTGCCTGCCAAGCTATCTTTCAAAACCCTTTTGCCCAAATTCTCAGGGAGACGGATTTGAGAAATTCCTCCTATCTCCTCCCTTCGTGCCCTGCGATATTAAACTCTTTCTCCACTGCAACTCTGGCTGTCTCAGTGTATTAGCTCTTCTCTGTGCATCGGGCAATACAACCCGGTTGGGCTATAACAATTAGGAAGTTGAGTCTTCATTCTGAAGGCTCCCGTGTATACACATTACAATAAACGTGTATGCCTTTTCTCCTGTTAATCAATCTGCCTCATGTCAGTGATTTTTTTTTTTTCAGCAAACCTTTAGGGGGCCAAGAGCCCCCCAAATCTTATAAGATTTAGACTCTCAGAATTGTGTCTCTTCAACATAAAAAATCAGTTCCTTCTCCATGGTCACATAATTTTAATTCCATTTTAGGAGATGTAATGAACACCTATTATTATATGTTATGAACTCTCAAATATAAATCAAATGACAATTCATTTATTTTTGACTCTGCTGCCTTTTTCTCACAGTCATGATGGGAATCATTTTACCTAAACACAGCAGTGTCCAAGACTGTCCAATCCTTATGCCACTGTTATCGGTATAAAAAAAAATATATCAAAAATCTCAGGGCCACCATCCCCCAACTTCTTATGCAAAAGAGAAGGTGAAGGCCATCCCTCTGGCACCTGTGAAGAACTGGCCCCTCAGATCATTCCTTAAGGAAATTCCATGCTGAGCTCCCATAAGAAAGGACATGCAAATTGTAACTATGTGTAGTACCTAAAACTAAAGCCTGTTTGATTACACACTCATAATGAATTACAAATTTGTCTTTACAGGTAACAGAACTGGAGACACAAAGAACGGACATCTTCCACCTACCCAGGGACATCTACATAATTGATACTTCCTTCACTTCCTTTCCCCTTTCTGACGTTCCCCTTATTTTAAGTAAAATGTAGATTTGCTGGGCCTGGCAAGAATGCAAGCACTTTGCCACATCAGCACCACACCCCCACACACACTCCTTCTCTATGCCTTTACATGCTGAAGGTTCCAACTTCCCCTTCAGAAAAACAGCCACAGCTTTCTCTGCAGTTAGTGTTTACCCAGGTATGTCCTCCATGAATCTCCACTGATTGAGATTTTTGCCTCTGTCACTCATTTGGGTCAACATTGATGTTGGGCAAATAATTAAAATAAAATATCCTGCCAAGCCAAAGAACCAAAAAAAAAAAAAAATTATTTTTAGTGATTAAGCATTAAACCAAGTCTGAGTCATAGACAGTCCACTAAAGAGATTACAGCTATAATCTATGCCGTGCAGGTTAATTGTCTTTTTTCAAAGGAAAACTAAAACTTTAATTTTATGACAAGCAGATAACTACAACTTGGAGCCCCGCACCCAAGATAACAGGGCACAGAGACAGGGAAACGGGGCACAAACATCCCCGATGCTCACATTTCAAAGACAGGGCTCCAAGGCCCCGAAGAAAGACATTCCTGAGAGACAAAACTGTCAAGAGGCTTATTTGCTTTTAAAAAAATTTACGTGCATCTCGAACAGACAAACTATTCACAATTCCAAGTTCTCCCCCCAAAGGAATGCTAAAGGAAAAAGGAAGGGGAAATTTCTCTTTCTTTTCTGGTACCAGAGAAAATTTAAAATTAAATTTTTTATTTAATTTTTTATTTTTTAGATCTGTAAACCCTTAAGCTGTTACCCAGTTCTCAATTTTTTCTGTTCCCATGTCTTGTCTGTCTCTCACACAATTTGTGACTATGGTCATCTCTTTCCATCTGTGGTTGTTTCTACCCGTCATTCTGTGGGTTTGTCCCTTAGGAAACGTGATTTTTTAACACCACCCCCACCCCCCCCAACCCCATCCACACAGCCTAGGACTATGTGATTGTTTAGTTCTTGGATGACCCAATACTCTGTTGCCAAACACCCCAGGGTCTTATGCATCTGTCTTACAGCCTATGACTGGGCAAGCCTTAGAACAAGGCTTCTCAAAATTTAAATTGCACTCAGTCATCTGGGTAGCTGATTAACATGTAAGCTCTAACTCAGTAACTGGTCAGGAATGGGGCCCAAATTTCTACATTTCTAAAAAGTCCCGGGTGATGCTATTGATGCTGCTGCTCAGCAACCATACTCTGAGTAGGAAGGCCTGGGGAATGACTGCAATCCTTCCTGCAGTCTAGGAACATACCTGCCCCTCCTATAGCTGATTTTCCTTGTGCAGTCTGTGGCTATTAATTTATTTACTTATTCAGTAATAAACAGTTATTAAATACATACTCTATGATAGGCATTCTTTAGGCAATCTCAATATCTCTCTCTCTCTCTCTCTCTCTCTCTCTCCCTGTCCTGCTGTGGCTGGCACTGCTATCCCTTCAAACTTGGAACCGAAAGTTGGAACAGCTTCCTCTAAAAACCACTGCAACCAATTCCCTGTCCTTCTATAGCTTGTCCCTAAGATTATGTATCTGTTTTGTGTATGAATTTTCCAGGACAGATCATACTGTAAATGTTTTCTCCCTTTGTCTTCCCATGAAAATTAATCACAAGTTGGAATACACCCTTTGTCAGAGTACACGTCCTGGTTTTTTTATTTGTAAAATATGGGGACAGAGTGTAGAGCCTTTGGCTACAATTCTCTGCCCCTACAGCCCACAGCTGTCATCACTGGCTCCTTGGCTCCATGATTAAGGCTTCTCTGCTCTGCAGTCTGTGGCTCTCATCCTGTGTGCCAGAAGCAGAGACAGATGAGGGGTTCTGAGAGCTCCTCAGCACTAGCCTTCTCTGGTTCTGACTCCTTGTGACAGGCTTTGGGCTTGGAGTTTGAGCTGGGGGTTGGAGTGTCCTCGGAGGACAGTCGAGCTGTGTCTGCCTGCTGATTGAGTGCCCCCAAGTGGAGACAACCTCATTGACCAGCAGGCCCCTGCAGTAATAAATGACAGTGATTGGTGCTGAGCCCCCTGGCTTCTTCCCCCCTTACAACTGCCACATGAGCTACTCTTGAGAATTACTTTAAAAATGTTTTCTTTTGATCTTCCAAATCACTGTAAATGCTCTCCAATTGGCACCAATTAACATCAAAGTGATTACTTTCCAAGCTTTTGAGAAGATGTCAGGGTTGCAGGCAGCCCCTTTCAAGGCTTCACTTATTTGGAGCTACTGTTCCAAATGGGTGAAATTGTGCAGGTCTGCCGGCATAGTTGGTGTTGGAGTACAGTCCAGCCACAGTGGCAGCTTGTTCTCCAGCCCAAAACAGCACCAGGGACCCTGAGGTTTGGCTTCTGCCATCCTCCCTCACAAAAGCTGTCCCTGTCTCCCCACTGTGCACAGGAAACATTCACACTGGACTCTGTCTCCAACATCCCTTTCTAGCTCCTCTCTTGCCATTTCTCCTTCCCTGCTATGGTCCAGCTCTGTTAGCTTGATGGATATTTTGCTTATGTTACCTTGAATAATCTCCTCCTTTTTCACTCATCAAAACCCTAGTTGTCCTTCAGGGCTGTTGGGTGCTCCCAGTACTTTTGCTTACAGCATTAGTATTATATAGGTCACATTTATACTGTAGTTGGCTCTGTAGTAACTCTTTCTCTTTTACTATATTACAAGTTTGTTGTTTAGCTTTGTTTTCTTTTGTTTCGGGACCATCTCTAGATGGTATTAATCTTTGTATTCCCAGTGTCTAACACCATACCTAGTGCAAAGCAAGGGCTCACTAATTGTTAGCCAAACACACAAATGTGTAATTATTCATGTATTGGAGTGCTGAAAATTCTGACAGCAAGGTGCCTAGAGAAGAGTGAAATGGTTTGAGACAACATTGGTGATGTAATATTAAATCAATTACAATAAAACAGAGAAGTACTGCTGGACATCACAGACCCTTACTGTCTCCGAACTCATGAGAATCAAGATAATTTGAGTTTCTATGTCAATCTAAGGTCTAGAAAAGTGGTTGCATGATGCCATATGTGTATGTACCCATCTGAATCCCAGGCAGAAGGGGCCTGTGCTGTCAGAGCCCTGCCCATCCACTGCTAAGGCAGGTTGCACTGGGTTCTTATCCAAAGTTCTTGGGATGAAATCCTGTGAACACCAAAACCCTGCAATATGATTAATTCTTGACCCATAATTGAGACATGGACTATATTTGTAGGGGTGGGGGAAACAGTGGAATGAATTACAGAATTGGGGAGCCAGAGGTCAGGTGCTGCAGCTACCAGGACCCCCTAGAACTCCTCACTGTCATCCTCTCCGTCCATAGACTCTGCACCTACTTCTTCATAATCCTTCTCCAGGGTGGCCAAGTCCTCTGTAGCCTCACAGAACTCCCCTTTCTCCATGCCCTCGCCCACGTACCAGTGCACAAATGCCCGCTTGACATACATCAGGTCGAACTTGTGGTCGAGGTGGGCCCAGGCCTCGGCAATGGCCATGATATTGTTTAGCATGCAGACTGCCCACTGCACCTTGCCTAGGGCGCCCCCAGGCACCATTGTGGGGGCTGGTAGTTGATGCCAACCTTGAAACCTGTGGGACACCAGTCCACAAACTGGATGCTGCGCTTGGTCTTGATAGTAGCGATGGTACCATTCACATCCTTGGGCACCACTTCTCCACGGTAGACATGCAGCAGGCCATGTACTTGCCATGGCGAGGGTCACACTTGACCATCTGATTGGAAGGTTCAAAGCAGTCATTGGTGATCTCTGCCACCGAGAGCTGCTCATGGCAGGCCTTCTCAGTCAAGACAATGGGAGAGTAGGTCACCAGTGGAAAGTGGATACGGGGGTAGGGCACCAGATTTGTCTGGAACTCCGTGAGGTCCACATTGAGGGTGTCATCAAAACACAGCGAGGCAGTGATGGAGGACACAATCTGGCCAATGAGCCGGTTGAGGTTGATGTGGGTAGTGTGCTCGATGTCCAGGTTGCGGCGGCAGATATCATAGATGGCCTCATTGTCTACCATGAAGGCACACTCTGAGTGTTCCAGGGTGGTGTGGGTGGTCAGGCTGGAGTTATAGAGCTCTACAACTACTGTGGACACTCGGGGGGCTGGATAGATAGCGAACTCCAACTTGGACTTCTTGCCATAGTCAACAGAGAGCTGTTCCATCAGCAGGGAGGTAAAGCCTTAGCCAGTGCCACCCCCAAAACTGTGGAAGATCAGAAAGCCCGGAAGCCCGGTGCACTGGTCTGCCAGTTTGCGGATTCGCTCCAGCACCAGATCGATGAGCTCCTTCCCCACAGTGTAGTGGCCACGGGCATAGTTGTTGGCAGCCTCCTCCTTGCCAGATATCAGCTGCTCAGGGTGGAAGAGCTGGCTGTAAATGCCAGTTCTTACCCTATCTGTGACAGCAGGCTCCAGGTCCACAAAGACAGCCCGGGGCATGGGCCTGCCATCCCCCATCTTACTGAAGAAGGTGTTGAAGGAGTTATCGCCACTCCCCAGGACCTTGCTGTGGGGCATGGTGCCATTGGGCTGAATGGGTCAGAAACTATTCCTTCTCCTCAAATAAGTGATTGTCAATTTCCCTGAATTCACTTATGTTTCAAAATTTCAAGGGATTCTAAACAGAAACACTATGCCTATAGCCTGAATTAATAATCTTTCTGAAGTTGACTTTTATGAGCTTTTATTTGACTAAATTATACACACCATAAAGCCTATTTTTCAATAAATTATTCACCAGTGCTTTAACTTGCTCAAGCTAAATAGCTACTCCATGTAAAAGAAGAATTGCTGTTTTGAACCTCTTCATTACAGTCTAAGCCAGAAATTTTCATCATTTTTCTGTAAACCTGCAATCAACTGGGAGCCTATTCACTTTAGAGTTCTTGGCAACAGTTCATCCTCCTCTCTGATTAAAGCCCGAGCACACATTTCTAAGCAGGGTCACAGATCTAGAACAAAGTGCATTTCATCTTAACAAGAACCCTACGAAATAGGTATTATATTATCCCCATTTGACAGATGTGCAAACTGACACTGGTAGTATATTAGCAGAACCAGAATTTAAACCTGGGTATCTCGGACACAAATCACACGCACTACTTGCAGAGAAGTGTTCACCAGGCTTCACTGAAGATTCTTACAGTGTTGCTGGATCTGTGGCAGGGGAGAACAAATTGAGATCAATGATAATATTTTTAAAGCTTCTTGTAAAACCAATTTTATCTCTAAAATAACTTTGCATGCTCCCTTTTTATTTATGCTAATAGCTCCTTCTCCTTTAATTCAGTCACACTTGATACTCCAATGTTATTTTCTGGCCTTCCCTCCCTCCTTTTATGCAATTCATCATCTAATACTTACTGGGCCCCTTTTGGACAGTCTCTCACATTGACCTTTCATCCCTCACACCTGCATTTCCACAGTGGCCTACTCAAGTTATTTTCTTAATAATATACCATCAGTGGCTTTTTAATGTCTTTGGGATACAGTCTGAGGACGTTGGAGGTCTGCGAGGGTCTGATGCCAAGCTTCCCCTGCCCGCTCCTCCGTTCTCCCTCTTTCTCCTGCAGCCACCACCCAGCACGCAGGGCAGCCACTGGTGCAGGAAGTTCGAGGACACAAATGTTGTGCTCAGACTTTTCTGGCACTTCTGATTAAATTTTCAAACAAACCTGTGAGGTAGACACGATTACTATCATTATTTTAAAGATGAGGAAACTGAGGCCTGAGGTTAATCATGGTTAAGAAAAGATGCCAGTTCATCCCGAGGGCCATTTGGACTATAACGCCAGGCTGGCTAAAGGGAAGCCATTTTGCTTCCAGTGTGCGCTCAGCTTGTTCTGTCTTAAAAGTTTAGAATTAACCTGCTAATTGCTTACACAACTGCTGGGCACAAGATTAGAAAATGACCTTGAGGAAAAACAGATCAAGAGTCTAGAATAGGCCAACTGCAGACTGCTGATAACAAGATCCACCAAATGACTTGCTTGTTGGTTATCAACAAACAGTGGGTCATGATGACCTGCACAAAGCTTGCTTTCTGCCAACAACCCCCTTTACCCCTTTCTTTTATAAGGTGCTCAGTAAGCAGGGAAGGAAGAGACAGTCTTTGAGACAATAGTCCGTCATCTCCTCAGGCTGCTGGCACTTGAATAAACCACCTTTCCTTCACCAACACTCACCTGTTGCCTCTTGCCTCTCGTGTCTGGCTCTCAGGTGGTGGGCAGCTGAACCTGCATTTGGCAACAAAGGTAGAGCTGGGCTTGGAACAAAGCTTTCCCTCTAACTTGCTCTTCCCTGCACCACACCTTCTCTCAAAGCATGGGATTTTCTCCCCAACTTCTCACCATAACCCCACACATCACTGCCTCTGTGACTCTGCACTTGTCCAAATTCAAATCTGGAATTCCTTCCTCCTCTCAACTGTACAAATCCATCCACTCTTTTATTATTCCTTGTTATTTTCACGTAATAAACACAGGGCTTTTTTTAACTTAAAATGTTTTATTGGGAAATATTTCAACAAATATACAAATCATTTTTACCTTTTTAAAAAATAAAATATCTCTTTACCCAACCAAAGTTTGTATTATGCATGGTTGATAGCTTTGTCAAAACGTAACAGGCTGATGTCCTTATAAGAAGAGGAAGATAGAGACAATGAAAGGAGATTGTACAGACAGTCTCCAACTTACAATGGTTCAATTTAGGCTTTTTCAACTATACAATGGTGCAAAAGCAATATGCATTCAGTAGAAACTGTACTTCAAGTACCCATACACTCATTCTATTTTTCATTTTCAGCGCAGTATTCAATAAATTACATGAAATAGTCAATATTTTATTATCAAACATTTGTGTTAGGTGATTTTGCACAACTGTTGGCTAATGTACGCGTCCTGAGCACGTACGATGTTCAGTACGTTAAGCAAATTGAATGTGTTTTTGATTTATGACATTTTCAACTTAGGATGGGTTTATCAGGATATAACCTCATTGTAAGTCCAGGATCAACTGTATATGAAGACGGAGACAGAGATTGGAATTGCTCTCCCACAGCCAAGGAATACTGGGAGCCACCAGAGCTGGAAGAGGCAAGGAAGGATTCTTCCTGCAGCCTTTAGAGTGAGCACAGCCCTGCGGACACTTTGATTTCAGGCTTCTAATCTCTAGAGCCATGGAAGAATAAATTTGCTGTTTTAAGCCACTAAGTTTGTGGTGATTTGCTATAACAGCCCTAGGAAACTAATACAAATGGATTTGCTAATTGTCTCACGAAATCAAGGTGCAAAGTTTCCTAGTAATTCTCCTGAAGACTCCTCATAGCACATCCGATCCTCATGTCTTAGAGCTTCTTTCATTTCTTGCCAGCTACTGACTATTGTTCTTTGATCACATCTGTAAGTCCTTTTAGTGTGCTGGAGTATAATTTATCAATCTGCCTCAAGGAAGGACACTATCATCCTCCCAGTTACTCAGACCATACATCTGGGTGTCGTCCTTGTCACTTCTTTATCCCTCACTCCACACATTTAATCAAAACTAAGTCCTGCATTACTTTCCTATCTCTTAAATCCATCCACTTTTCTGTAGTCCAATGTCACTTCCCTAGTCCAGGCCACCATCATTTCTGCAACAGAGTTCCACATGGCATGGCAGTTTCATTATTCACCTATCTATCCATCCATCCAACAAACATTCATTTACTGTCTACCATGAGACAAGCACTTTGCAAGGCACTCTGGATGCTAAAGTGAATTAAAAAGAGAGAAGATCCCTGACCTGACAGAGTTTATTGCATAGGGAGGGAAACAGACATTAATCAAATAATCTCCCAGAGTAACATAAAATTGTTTCAGTAACATTAACTTTGAAGAAGAGGTTCTATAATGCTGTGAGTGAGGCCCTTTGAAGAGGTTTTTTCCTTTCCTCTCCCTAGAGTAGAAGTCAAAGAAAGTATCTGTGAGGACTTAAAAAGAATGTTAAAAGTGGATGGTTGAATTTATATAAGTTATCTATGTTTATGATGCAGCTCCAATGTATTTTTCAGATTTAGTTTATATTCTATAATAAGCATGTTTTTTAAATAATTATTATTTTTTAAAAACACAATAAATGAGATATTTATAATCACCTTGAAACACTACTTTACCTCACCTGGGATGTGTTGAGATGACCACAGCACTCTGGCTTACCTGTTGTCCCAGGCATGACGCTACATTTTAATTGCCTGTTTGTATGTCTGTCTGTCTCAATAGATTGAAAACCTCCGGAAGACATGGGTATGCTTGTTAACCTACTGTACTCTAAACACCATCAGCACTTAACTAGCCCTTTGGCAGACCCTAAAATAAATGTTTTTAAATTGGATAGATAGGCTAAAAATAACAGTGAGACTGTTGGACTTCTTTTTAAATAGCTGCTTATTACATGCCAATGTCCAGAGGATGATGGGGGGAAAAAAGCAGAAAGAACTTGGATCTCCACCAAAGGTGTGCTTTCAAGTAGAGTATTTTTAAATCTTCAGCATCGTTTAATTTCATTCATGGATGAACAAGAGAACGAGGAAGTTCAGCCCTCACTTATTCCTACTGCAAAGTATACCTGATTATCCATTTGTCCAAATGATTCTTTAGTGTGAAACTCTCTCTGTGAGTTCCAAACGGTGCCAATTATTTTCCGAACAATGACGAGTCAATGACCCATATTAAGTGTCTTTTCTTGTCATACACTAATTAGAATTCTTCCTCGTAGGTAAAGTTCCTTAATACAACATTAAAATATTACTCTATAATTCAAGGTCATGTTTGCACTGAATAAATTAGCTTAATTCAAGTGCCATATTGATTAGAGATATTGAGCATATGTGCATCTGCTCCTAATGCTTAGAGTGCTCATGGAATCAGAGTGATCTTTGGATATTGGGATTAAAAAAACCTTTTCAGAGGAAGAAAGATGTGGATTGCCTTTCCTAGAATTAAACTTCTCATCAATAGGAATCCAAAGAATGTCTTTTTTTATAACCGTCAATGATTTTTTGAAACATGAAGAATGGTGTACTTCTCATTGAAAATATGGTAAATAAGAAGAAACTTCAGATATTCTAGGCAGTGGGGAATTTCTTAGCATTTAAAAAAATTTAAAAACATTACAGGCCTATAAATTTGTTGCATGGACATCAATTTTCATCTGAATTGCAACCAATGATCTTCCTTAGACATTGTTTAGATAATTCTGTCTTATTTTTTAGTAGTTTGTACTTAACATGGAATGTTTAGCTCCTTTAGATAAGAAAATATGTTCAAGTCACACACCAATAATTCTTATCTTTGCTCAAGAACATTAATGTAATTTGTAATTTTAGGTACATTCAATCTCTGGAGAAAGCAAATTCAGAAAAATAAATGAGGATACATTTGGTTTATCCTTTACTGAATAAAATGTTACCTGTGTCCTCCTGACTAGGTCTATCTCTTCCTTCAGGTCCCTTTAAAACACAAATCTGTAGAAGGTAACAATTCTTTTACCCTCAGCAATAAAAGCAGAACTCCCTTCCCTCTGAGCACATGAGTTCTGCCGCTTGCAGTCAGCTGACTTTATGATGGGCAGAGGTGTGCCATCTCCATCCCACGGTAGGGGCACAGCTTTGAGAAGTGCCCTGACTTATTTTTGATGTTTTTTGTAGAGAAAGTATGAGCGTTAAATATTTACATCACTGCCTAGGCCTGTAAATGAATATTTACCGTCTGTGAATGCATCCTTTCATCCTATTGCTCAGGCTTTTAGTTTATGCTCTTGAAGTTCCCAACAAAGTCCCCAGGGAAAGATCCAAGAAATTACAAGCACCCTCACTCTTTGCCAGCCCCCTACAATGCTGATACCATGTCCCAAAGTCAGGACTGGTTCCAGAAACTCAAGGAAGTATTTTGAGTGTCCTGCTGCTCAGGGTGGATAAGAATTATGGACTCGTGAGAAGGATCAGGCTCCTCTAACGTAAAATCAGCCCGAGTTGTTTTATGAGACTCCAAATGGACTTGACTAAATCAAACAGTCTCATGACTGATGAATATATAATTTCAGGATTTATTTCCTCTATGCCAAAAGGTACTCTTAGAGTAGAAGAAAGAGGGCTTCACATGAAGTTATGTCTGTTCCAAGAGTGTCTGGGACGGTTTGGCCTCCAATTTAATGCAGACGGTTTGCTCAGGCAGATTTAAGCCCAGAAACAACAGAGCCGCATGTGGAAGAACAGACATAGTTTGGTACAACTTTCAAATGCTGACAGGATAAGGGTTGGACTGGGATATTTTAATAAATTACTAAGGAAATTTAGCTTCCAGAATCTTATTCAACTCTCTCCCCAATATGAGCCCTTGCAGCATCAGCTGAGTTGCCCTCGACCTTACCTGATATGAAAAGCAGTCAAGACAAGAGGACTATGGCCTAAAGTAATTTAAAACCGCTTTCAAATACAGTGTCACAGGAAAACAGAAATAAAAAGGCTATACAAGTTTGTTCAAAGATTTTGAAATTGACTATAGAAAGATAATTTTATTTCTTGGTTTCTGTTTTACATATATTGAAAAGAAGCAGCAAAAGGCATATCATGCATGGTGCTCAGTCAGGGAAATAGAGGACAATACAGGATCTTCCTCTGGTTCCTCCATGGTGACCCCCACACGCGTCGGCACACAGCTTAGGTTCCTTTGCTCTGTGGGTTCTGGAGACTGCACAGCCCATATCCTTGGGTTATCTGATCTTATTTCACAGAGTTCCTGGTGGGAGTCTTCAAGGTAGGATCCACCTTGACCCTGGGCTGCACCAACCTACCTACCCATCCTGAATTCTAGATACATATCTACATGGCCTGCTCTGCAAAACACTCATAACACAGTAACATTCTTCTTGGATACTGAGCTAGGATTTAAAACAGGACCCATCCCTAAGAATACGTGAAAAAAGGAATTCTCACTTAATATACCAAATCAGGAAAGCTTAAAAGCAAACATTTCAGCATTGTCAGAGACTTGAATTTGCTAAGGAGATTAAATATAAGGGAGAAAATCCAACGTCATAATAAGCAAGCAGCACTAAAACAAATTCATGCCAAAAAATTCATGAAACATAAACAAAGAACTGCAGCATACACAATGCAATCTTTTGCTGACTGAATTCTTTTATGGCATTCATGTAGTGGAAATAACGTAATAAAAAGTTCCCCCAAAATATTTTTATTTTGAAGCAGCATTGTTAAAATTTAATCAAACAATCCTGTGTTTTTAACTCAACTTATTGATATCTAAATCAAAGTTTGTAGTGTAACTGTTTCCCAAAAGAGATTCCAGTGCAAATTCATTTTGGTTCAGCTCCATATACCTGTGGGAATAGCTAGTGTGTATAAGCACCGAACTGGGCCCTCCGGGTATACAGAGGTGCTTGGAATCCAACTGGGAAGGGGAATATAAGGACACAGATTCAAAATTAGGAAATATTTATTAAGAACCTACTCTGTATCCTGAACTGTTTCAGTGTCTTGCTCAATGCTCTAATTCAGTTATGTAAAACTACTATTTTTAATATCACCTTTAAATGGATTTTATTTTATTAATCACAAAAATATTTATATACTTTCAAAAACTGGTTGAGTGTTTCATGACCTGTACATTTAGGGGCACATCTAAGAACAATGCCAGATTCAAAACACAAGTATTATATCTGGAAAAAAAAAATAAAACTTGTTAAAAACAATTTAAATCATATCTAAAGTCTCATGAGAGGTATCCAAAGAGAGTCATTAATAACCTGCAGCAAACCTCCTTAAAATCCTCTTTCCCCAGCTCTTTTCCTCACACTCTTCATATTCTGCAATTGTCTTAACTCTCTGGTATTATTTTTTTTTTTTTTTTTTTTTTTTTGAGACAGAGTCTCGCTCTATTGCCCAGGCTAGAGTACCGTGGCATCCTCCTAGCTCACAGCAACCTCAAACTCCTGGACTTAAGCGATCCTCCTACCTCAGCCTCCCGAGTAGCTGGGACCACAGGCATGCACCACATGCCCAGCTAATTTTTTCTATATATATTTTTAGTTGGCCAGATAATTTCTTTCTATTTTTAGTAGAGACAGGGTCTCGCTCTTGCTCAGGCTGGTCTCGAACTCCTGACCTCGAGCGATCCACTCGCCTCGGCCTCCCAGAGTGCTAGGATTACAGGTGTGAGCCACCGCACCCGGCCTCTCTGGTATTTGTTTAAACTCCCCTGTGCTTGCTTCAAACTCAACTTAAGGTGCTGTTCCCGTCTCTCTCTTTGCCACCCATTCTCTAAAGGGCCCCTTTCCAGACTAGAGCTCTACCTACTCTGCTGAGCAGCACTGCAAATGCCCAGCCCCAGCATTAGCAACTGCCTGAAATACCAAAGTATTTGGTATTTCTCCTTATCTGAGAAAGCTTTCTCCTTATCTGAGAAAGCTACTGCAGGACAAAGCTGCAGGAACATATTGTGAGCTCATCCTATTGATGTGTGGCTGCTGTGTTTTTTCAGTCTATGGAAACATTAAGGATTTGTAGTAACTCTTCAGCATTTTGAGGATCCACAGCCTATGATAAAAACCACTGCCTTATCTTATACCTCTTTGAAACCTCTGCAGAGAAATAATTTATAAAGTATGTTTTCTGACAGTAAGGGCAGCAATGCTCTCTAAATTAAAACTGATATCGAATCATGTCTACTCCAAAAAATCAGTGTTCCCACCATGACTAACTTAAGGACTCATGTGGCTGGGAAAAGGTCAGGGACAGCACTGGAGTGGATTCAAGCTGATTCAACCACCAAAATCATTGGGAGCATTTCATTGTCCTTTTATCCACAAATTGGTCAGTTTTCATATAGATATTTTTTTACAACAATATCCACTGACCCACATCTGATATTCACTTCAATTTATGTGAAAATACTGGAAGCCTCAGCAGAGTAAAAGTTACAAAGTTGAGAAGGGACGCAGGAGGAACAAAAGGACAGTAAAAAAGTGTATAATTTATCAAGAACCCTGACACCTCATTTGTTTAGCCAAAATAGGAAAATGAGGCCTGTCCCAACATAAAAGCTAAGTTTTGTGGTATTCTAAGTATGTAAGGTGCAAATTTTCTAGGCCTTCTCTTCTATTGGAAAATGTCCTCTTCACTTCCTAGAAGATTACCGAAAAGTAAGACATGTAAGAATAAAAATAAATAGTAAACATATATAGGCATGCACATGAAAACCAGTGCAATAAAGAAGAACAGAAACCCACATGTCAGGAAGCTTCGCTTAAGGACGGGGCTCTCCCACTAACCATCTGTGCACAGGTAGCAATTACCTTCATCTTCATCTTTCTAAGGGAGTTTTGGATAGGTGATCCTTAGGTTTCCTTCCAACTCTGTAATTGAGAATTCTGCAAGTCTTCCCACTGGAGCCTGTCTCATTTATCCTCACTTCTACAAAAAACAAACACAATGGAAAGAACATTAAGAAAGGGTTTACAGACCAACTCTGCCCTCAGGTGTGTGACCTTGGGCAAGTCATTATCTTCCTACTTTCTTCTTCTTCTTATTATTATTGTTACTATTAATGTTACTATTTATTCTCTCAATATGTAATGACACTTTTCTTACAGTGTTGCTGACAGGGTTGGATACAATAAGCTTATAAATATACTTTCTAAATAATAAAGCATTATGCAAATATCAATTGTTAATATTTGCATGGCCTTGTTGGCAGGGCTTGTTCCTCTGGTAGCAATGAGAAAATAGGAGATTGAAATTTCCTAGGATAAAGGCTGGGTATTCTTTCAACTACATCTCACCATTTCTTCTCCACTCACCCCACACTTGCTAATAACTATTTTATTCTCTCTGTGTGAAAGAACAAGTTTAGAAATGTAACATACAACATGAGGACTGTAGTTAATAAAATTGCATTGTATTAGGAATTTTTGTTAAATAAGTACATTTTAGCTGTTCTTGTCTCAAAAAAGTAACTATATGAGAGAATGGATATGCTAACTTGCTTCACTGTAGTAACCATTTGACTATCTATATGTATCCCATGACATCATGTTGTAAATGTCAAATATACACAATAAATTTATTTTTCAAAAAAGAAAAAGCAAAATCTAGAGCTTAATACCTCTCCCCATCTCAAAAAAATATTGCTGGGTCTGTGTCATTTGCACAGACCCAGCAGCCAAAATTGTGAAACAGTCTCATGATTAATTATTCTATTTTTAAAATATGAAATAATTTCCATAATTAGAGATAGGAAAGATCACCAGCAATGTCTCTTCAAGTAATTAAAGACCTATTATTACAGTTTTTTTAATTAAATGAACAGTGGAATAGTGTTATACCAAAGTAAGAGAGAACTCAGCAAATCCAAATATGCTGATGTCATTTGGTAAAGTCTACAATGCAAACCTTCTATTTCTAAATCATTCATTCACCTGAGTTTGGGACAAAAAAAAATCCTTTCTTGGATGTTTATTTTCCCTTTACCTTCAGAACCTTTGGATTTTTTTTTTTTCTAATCTCCTAAATGATTTTGCTGAACCCTCATTGTCTGCCTGACTAAGAGTTACCAGGAGATATTTACTCTGAGGGGAAATAAATTAAGAATTAATACTGGCTGCTGTCTTCCAGCTGGAAAGTTATTCAAATGTTCATCTGTTTCTTTGAAGTCTTGAACATCCTGTGGGACCAACAGCCTCTTTGCCAGAACTCATCTTCCTACTAATGATTAAAGTGAGTATGCACTTACCTTCCTGTAGCTCAGAAGGAAGCTAGCAAACTGTTTTTATAATACCGGTGTGATCGGTACCCATGCTTCCAAGCAGTAAGTCTCCTGGTGGGGATGTGTTTCTCTTGGGCCTTTCAATTGTCAGAACCACCTCACTGAGTCTTCCTCCCCACGGCCCCAGCAAGCTGGTGGTTTGGAACAATCCCATCCAGGGAAACCTTGCAGAATGAGAAAAGAGCTCACCCAGACTTTCTCGGTGCTCTTCCTCTACCCTTTCCAAACTGACTAAATGGGATGTTTCTGGAATAAGATGTTAGTTTGATCGTTTGGTTAATAGACCAATAAGCAGGAATATCTTTTTCTTCAAGCCCCTGGCTTAAAAAATCTTTTGGAAGAGAAGAGGCTAATTTCTTGGCCACATTCAGCATTTGAATCAATGCTGAATGTTTCAGTAGCGTATTCATAAGAAAAAAGAGCACAAGCTGAAGGTGAGGAAATGTCCACAGGATGTTCTTATAGAGGAAAGAAGCTCAAACGGTCTTAGCTCTCAAGAAAGGCAGAGGATAGACCTTGTGTGCCAGGAACTTTACTCATGATATAGCATTCCATCTCATGACCACCCAAATAGGTAGGTTCATTCAAGCATTCACAAGCTCTCTAATCCCTATTATAAGCAGTCCCTAAAAATAAGCAGTGAATAAGTCCTCTGTCCTTACAGCATGGCAAGACAGGCAAGCTAATAGCTACAGGCACAATGAGCTTAAAATGAAGTATAGGTTATGACAAAAGAAAGTATTCAGTCAAAACCTATACAATGAATAGGAATTATCTAGGTGAAGATGGGAAAGGTGTGAAGGGTAGAACAATTATTATCCTCCTTTGACAGATGGTTCAAGCAAGGCCCCAACATATTAATTATTCCGCTAGTATGGGAAGAGACAGGATTCATCCTCCAAAATTCGAATATTCAGGGATTCCCATCTGAGACTCAGAGCACTGTTTATCTGTTTAGCCCTGGATAGTTGGAAAAAGGACACTTCCTGGGAGAAACCGTCCTCAGATTCTTTTAAGTTGGAGGAGAGAACTGAGAAGGGAGGAGATTTTGTAGATTTTATTTCAGCAAATAAAACCAACATTTATTCAACATGCTCTCTAGAAATAGTTCTTAAAGGGACTCATGTATTATGGTCTGGGACATCTGCAGTGAGAACTCTGTGAGAGCACTAAAACTTCAAACTTTTGGCAAGGTAGAAAGATCACATGTTTGAGCCAGCACCCACTTCTGGAGTATATGTCTGAGGGACCTATACTGCAACCCACTGGGATCAGCCCGATGGCATCCCAACGCCTACTGCAAGGTAGTTGTTAAATAAGACTCTTGCCAGTCTCACAACTTAGAAATGTTTCCTCAAGGACCTAGGAGCCATCTCTTTGAAATGTAATCACCAAAAAAGATAAAATTCCCTATGTCTCAGTTTTCTGGGAGGAGATGGACCCCATTCAGATGTCAACTGACTCCAAATTGCAAAACCTACCTCTAGTCATAAATATAGGAAAAAATTAGCAAACTTATCTTGAGAACAGCAATATATGTAATAGGTTGTATCCACTTGGCTACATAAAAGAGTGAAATTTCTTTCTGTCTTGGCAATCTCTGTAGCAGATTGCCTGTGATGTACATCACATTCTGCTTTAAGGCTTATTCAATTACAAAACTGCTTTATTTCTCTTCTACCTTTGTGGAGAGGTTTTCTGGGTTAAATCCAGATTTTGTTTTTAATTCTATGTCTCCGATACTACCCACTGTTTTCCCGCTGACAAAAATAGGAGAATTGAAGGGTGAATTTTTGACAACTATTTGGAGTCCAGATGTAAAGTTGAACTTTCTCCAGGTTTGAGGAAGGAAAGAGTGAATTGAATTGCTCTCACATAATCACACGGGAGACAAGTTTCAGCAGTATGTTTAGCCAAGGTCTCA
The DNA here is from genome assembly GCF_041146395.1 of Eulemur rufifrons. Lineage (NCBI taxonomy): Eukaryota > Metazoa > Chordata > Mammalia > Primates > Lemuridae > Eulemur > Eulemur rufifrons. Next base: position 41,949,339 of record NC_090988.1, read on the forward strand.
GAACGTAGGGTCGAGAACAGCCTGAATCCCCTGTCAGTCTCCCTCAGTGACAGTATAATGGAAAATAGCATTTCAATTAAAAAGATGAAATTTCCCCCAGTTTATCATCCTTGTGTAGTCAGGGCAATTGCAGAAGGAAGAAAATGAAGGCAGGCTCTCCAAATCTACCAAAAGAAAAGCTTTGGAAAGACTCCTAACAACATTCCCATATTTGCAGTTTGTGTTATTTTCCTTGAAATACTTAACAATTCTGCTATTCAATGAGGCAGGCCTGTGACCTTCTATAGAGCTAGCAGAAGTGGGAGGAGCAGGGGAGACTATGAATCCAGGCTTGGTGGGAGGAGACCCCAAATAATGGGGTGGCTGTAAAGAGAAAGAGAAGAGGCTGAATGCCTGAGGCCTGTGAAAAAGGAAAGGAGAGCCAGGGCCCTGTGGTCCAGGGCAGTGGCCATTTCACAGTGTGTCCTCTGAGACACCTGGGAGAATGGGGTCTCCCCAGGTCTATCTTGGGGTGACATGTCTGATATTCTACCATCAGGGCTTTGTAGCTTTAGTTTATGATCTGATCCTTTGCTTCTGTTCTTGTTTATGATCTTATCCATTGCTCAACCAATGGATAAATATTTATTGAGCATTTGCTCTGTGCCTGGCACTGTGCTGAGATCGTGGGTAGGATTCAAAGAGGCCTCGGGCAGTTTGTGTAGGAAGTAAGGTACATAAATATATAAAGGCAAATGTCCTAGGAAGGGAAACACTTTACACTGCTGCAGTCACCTCCAACGGCTTTTCGTGACACCTAGATCAAGACGCAAATTACTGTCTTCCTCTCTGACTTCATTCCTTTGTGCTTTCTCTCTCATTCATTCCTCTGTCACACACTGTCCTTCTTTCTATTCCTCAAACACTGCAAGCTCAGTTCAAAACTCAGACTCTTTATATATCCCCTGTTTCTGGACGACTGTGCTTCTAGATCCTTATATCCAGGTCTTTGCTCAAATAGTCTCCCTTCAGAGAGGCTGTTCCTGATCGTCCTGTCTAGAGCAGCCATTTCATCTCTGGCTGGAACAACATCCTAAAGTCATTCTCTGCATGGCCTACAAATTTTACTTAACATTTTTAACATACAATTTAATTTGTTTTTTACTATTTTATTTTCAAGCTTACCCATTGCAGGACAAGTTTCAAGAAGGCAGAGAAACATGTCCATCTCATTCACTGCTGTTACCAGTGTGGTGGTTGAGAACGGTACCCAGTACCTGGCACAGAAAAGGCACTTGATGGCCATGTGTTGAATTAATCAATCAACTAATGGCACACACCCAAAAGACCTGAGAGTATCTCTGAGTTAGAGGGGAGTGGAGAGAAAGTACAAGGGCACTGGTGTTTGTGAGCAATGAAAAGCAGGGAAGAGGAAAACGATTTTAAAAATATACTTTAAAAAACCTTTTCTCATCTCACCATTTTGCCCAAGAGTGCGAATGGCACCAGTGGAAATATCAGTTTTCAGTCAGGAGTTCATAAATGCAGGGAGGCCGGGATGCCGTGCTCTGACATGCCCTAGCCGGGAGAAAACGGCCTCTTTTAACTTCCCTGGAAGCTCTGTACTTCCTGCACGTCACTTGTCCTCTCTTTGCACTGGAGTTACCTTGCTGCATGTTTGCAGTCACTCTCTCCATAGTGCCTGGGTCTGAGTTAACTCCATCCCTCCCCTCCCCGCCCTCCAGCCGCACCCAAGGGCCTAGACAGTAGCTGGTACAGTTTCATAAATGTGCACTGAATAGACAACCACAGTCCATATCCTAAACTACCCTTGCAAAATAAATGCCTGCAAAAATGAACATAAAACATAAATATTTGATATATTCTTATCTTCTTGCCATTTACCTTTCTCATAAAAGTTTAATGGAAAAAAAAAAGGTGTCATTCTATTTAACTGAAGCCATGAGCAAGTAGGATCTGGTTATTCGAGGCTTTCTGGTAAGCTCCGTTTAGGCAAAGACCTCGTCATTCAGGCTTCTTGGTGTCTCCATCAGTGTCCCCGGCTAAATGCTTAGGGCACACGTACTGCTTTCGAAAACTGGAGTTCATCTGCTCCAGGAAATTTTTCCAAATTCCCACTAGGAATATTCATTGTGACTCTATTTCCTCCTAAAAATAGAATAAGGGTAACAACATCAAATTTTTTTACAGCCTTTTTACAATCCATGAAGCACTTTGATATCCATGGTCTCATCTGTATCACAGGCTGTCTGCTCCTTAGACAAGAGAGGCTCCATTTGGACTCCAGATTACAGAGGGCAAGCAGAGGTGTACGACGCCTTCTTAGAGGAGAGTAAGGAGTGTCAGGAGTGGACACATCCTAGCACAGCTCCTCATGAAATAGCAAGAGGAATGCATCCGTGTCCTATAACATCTGTCAGCCCGTTGCGGGCCTGTGTATGTAGTACTACTATTAATAATGGCTATGATTTAGCGAATACAGTCACACATTGCTTAACAACAGGACTACGTTCCAAGAGATGTGTTATTAGGCATTTTGTCATTGTGTGAACATCAGACAGTGAACTTACACAAAGCTAGATAGTACTACACACTTAGGCTATATGGTATAGCCTATTGCTCCTACGCTACAAACCTGGACAGCTTGTGACTGTACTGAATACTGTAGGCAACTGTAACACAATGGTAGATATTTGTGTATCTAAACATATCTAAACATAGAAAAGATACAGTAAAAATACAGTATTATAATCTTATGGGAACACCATCATACACACAGTCCTTCATTGACCAAAACCGCATTATGCGGTACATGACTTTACATGCTAGGAACCGTGCCCTAAGTAAGGCACAAAAAACACATGACTGGTCTGGATTTGTGGGGAGAGGAGTGCTGGAGGGTAAAAGGCTTTCCCCAAACAAAACCTTAGACCAAAACCCATAATATATAAAATAAAAGAACAAAACTTCTCTGTTGGTGCTGCTGGCTGGGCTCCGTTGGCCCTCCCTCTCCTCCCTCCACGCAGCGTTCCTGGGGCCGTGGAGACAACTTTGGAGAATGCCCAGGGCCATGCAGAGCACAGTTGGAAAAACAGTGTGCTGAAAACGCCTTGGCTGGGCCAGGGACCACCATGAGAGAGGAAAGAGGGGGAAAGGAGGAGGGAAGGCAGCAGAGAAGTCATTTTCCTGTGTGGCATTCTAGCTGAGGGGCCCAGCTCCTCAGATGGTGACAGGGTGACCTGATCTATTCCCCTGTGGCATGCCGAGGCCTGCTCGCTTTACCTGAGAACCCCTGCGACTCTGAGAAACATCCTCAGATCCAATCAAGTTTCCAGTCTGGACAGTAGATGCTGGAAGAGGCAATTTTCCTGGACACTTTTCCAATTTCTCTCCACTTAAATCCCACACAGAAGCAGAAAGGGAGGCATAATTCTGCCTGCTGCCCGCCTCCCAGCATCCGGAGGTCCTTGTAAAATGCATCCCTGCCTGCTGAGAGCTCTGCCTGCAGACTTCAGGAACCTTGAGAAGTCTGACCTCCTTACACCCTCTGTCTCCCTCCGGCTGGGCCCTGACAGGTATTGATTTAGCAGAGACAGGGATGACTTGGGAGCTCACCTTCCCTGACTTCTGCAGCCACCTCTCAACAGTGCTTGGCAAAGGCTCGGGAGCTTGTCATCTATCATACTCACCTTCCATATTCCGGACAGCCTCCTTGGATGTTTTCCTATCTTGTCAGTGCTAATTGAGCCCTTATCTGTTACAGAGCCCTTCCTCTTTCTGCTCTCTCTCCAACACAATCCCCTTGAAGAATAAAAACAACAAATAATGAATAAATAAAGCCTTGTATTTGAATATCCATCTAATTATCATAAAAAAGCACATTGGCTTTAGAATCTTATATAGATAAAAATATAACCACTGCAGTGTTCTTAGCTATAAAATTGAGTGAGCTGTAGTTGCTACTTCTTGCAATTGTGATTACTAATGAGATGATATGTGAAGCGCTCAGTGCAGGGCGTGGGACATAGTAAGGGCTCAATAAATATTAATAAGTATTATAATAACTTGACATGCAAATAAATACAGAAATAAATAGATAAATGGATACTTGAATGTATAGCATAGCACTTGAGGTCAGTTACCATTCTCTTTCCTTCCCTGTAAAGTCAATAAATATTACTAACATTTACACTTTAAGTAAGTCACCTGTGGTCACATGGAAACTCAGATCTCACCTGAATTCAAGACATGTGCTTCTAACCACTAACCCCAAGGGGGAGTAGAGGTGAAAGAATAAGAGCTTGAGAAGTGGAGCCAGGCCACACTGGGCTGAATTTCAACAGTGCCACTTAGAAACTGTGTCATCTTGTGCAAGCTGCATGAACTTGCTGTGCCTCAGTTTCCTCATCTGTAAAATAGAAAGTAATAGCACTTGATTCATGGAGATAATAAGGACAAACAATATAAGGCAGAAAAGAGCTTGACCCACTGCCTGGAGCATGGCAAGGTATTCCCTAAATCCACTGGTGACAGATAAATCTGCTGTTGCTACTGTTACCACAGTAGGTTCCAAACAGACAGATTTCTACTTGCCTCACTTCAGAATTGCTATCCCTGAACACTCCTCACCTCTGGATTGACCCATTTGGGTAGTGAATGTCTCATTAACCTCCTGGAATTTCTCTGTCCTTCGGGACATCACACCAGGACTGCCCGACATCCCCAGGCATACTCCAGGAGGTGTGTGCTCCACCTGCTCTTGTTTAGTCTCTCTCCTCTTCCCTCAGCCTGGACCATGAAGTCCCTGGGTACCTTGAGGTTGAGCTTCCCTTGGTTATTTCAGCCATGACAGGCTGTTCCTCATCTCAGGCACAGCTGCTGCAAAGCTAGACTGAGACGCGGGGCTGCAGGCATATACTAATACTCGGGGCCAGCCAGGCTTAGCTCTGGAGCCCCCATTTCACTGAAAGTAGCTAACTCTTAATCTTGTTTTCTGGGGATAACTTCATTTTGTGTTTTAGGGTTGTTGTTGTTGTTTAAAATATAGTCTTTGCATGGTAAACATGCAAAAAGCTGCTAATCCATTTCTGGAGCCAGTATATACGCAGAAGAATCAAAATGAAAAAGGAGTTTGAGTGTGTGTTCCTGGACTAGAGGGTTGTGAAAGCTCACATCCCAGGCCAGGTGTGAGGTCAGCTCTAAGACGACCATCCCTAGACGCTGAGGTCCCTGCAGAAGGGAGACTGGTCTCTCACTCCCCAGCTAGAGACCTGCTGAGATGCAGGATCTGTGAGCTCGGCCTGGGGCTGCCGTCAGAGCAATCAGGATCACAGCCAGGAAGTTCACAGGAGCCTGGCAAAGCCTCATCATTAGGGTACATGGGAACATAGAGATGGTGCCTGCTTGTGGCCTGGAGAATTTTAAACATAGCAAGATGGCAGGAGCAGTTCTGGATGGCAGGAGGAAAATAGAATGGGCTCTGGTGGGGCAGCCTGAACTCCCATCTTTTGTTGTAGCTAGGATGCCTGAGTTTCCCACGGACAAGACTGGTGCTATAAAAGGAAGCAGAGTTTGGGCTATCTTGCATGTATTCTGTCTACCCAAGAAGGCCTTTTAGGTGAACAAAGGGTTTATGTTTTTCACCGCAGCATGTCAAAAGATGGGGAGAGTCCTAAAAGGTCAGGCACATGCCAGAGAACTGTGCATTGTGGACATCCTGCAAGACCTTTCTAAGATCTCACACTGGTTCTCCAAAAGAAAGCCAGCCACAAATGTCTGCCACTTAGAGAGCATCAACAGCCAGTTTGCAATAGCACCAGTTAAATGACAACTTCTCCCTTTATCTTTTAATTCTCAATTCCTCCCCTGCCCAGAACAAGAGCAAGCCAGAAAAGGAGGGGAAGGGTGGAGAGGAAGATTCTTTTAAAATGTCTTTCCCCACTACTTGCCGCTGAGCAGTGACATGCTGCTGGCTCTCTTGGAGGAAAAACGCTCCAATTTATAGTGCTTGCCAATTTCCATGGTGCAAATACTCCCACCATGGCTGATTTTAATCCACCAACCCGACAACATTGCACTTGGAATTGCAAAGAGTTGCTAACAATTGGCTCTTGCGGGGACCCCAATCCGTTTCCAGCACACTACCGCAGCTCAGCCACAGACCAGACCTGAGCTGAAGTGGGAGGGAGAAGGGGGTGGAAAGAGAGGGGAAGATCTGAATCAGGTATGAAACTGAAATTTCTAGTTAGACTGCACAGGATCTCCTTATAAATTAAAGTGAGGCTAAATGACCAACATGGACCTACTCTTGGAGCTGAATGTGATCAACAGATTTTACAACCTCTCAAGATGGTAAAAAGAGGTTTGAGAGAAAGATCAGACAGAGTATACTTAATGCAACAACGAGTGAAAGATAAACTGAGTTCATACTATTTAATATTCATGTTATATTTCTTTCCCAAAGACTCCCTCAGGAGTTGATCATCTATTATGCTCCTAAGGAGAACAGAGGAGCAATGAATCTTTTGTGGATCCTTTTACCTCTCTCTCATGCTAACTATCCTCCTTCAGGGCAACAGGGCTGAACTATCATAATGTGAGCCCATCATATTTATTTTGGAGAAAATTAAAAATTGTGAGCCTTGTGCATGCCATCAAGTGACAAAGCAGAAATGCAGGCTAGTGGGAGGAGGAACAGACGAGCGAGGGCATGTGCCCCGAAGCCTGGCTGTCTACTCCAGCACCTGAGTCATCCTTGTGCTGTGTGTGGCCATCATGCTGGAGAAGCTGAGCTAGGGCCTCGGGAATCCACCTGCAATGGAAATTTCTCTTGTGAGGCTTTAAACCATGAGAAAGAAATATTGCTTTGGGAAGGGAAATAATTGGGGCCAAACACCTCTTGACAAGGTGCTTATTAGACTATGACCTATCACATAGGCATATATACTTCAGACAATTCTCACTTGCACAAGCCCCAGCCTGGCCAAGCTACCATCACCTTTTGTCTAGAGAAGCAGGAGTCTTCTAAATGGACTCTCTAATTCTCTCCGTGCTCTTTACAGTCTATTACCCATACAGCCGCCAGAGTTATTCTATAAAAAGCTAAGTCAAATCTTCTCTGCTGAAAAACAAAACAAAACAAAGGCTCTCCATTCCAGCCAGTTAGAGCCAAAGTCCTTCCAATGACCTTGCCTCCTCCTATCCTTTCTCTTATTCACTCTTCTCCAGCCACACCGACCTCCTTGCTATTCCTCAAACCGCCAAACATGTTCCCACCTCAGGGCCCTTGCACTTGCTGTTCTCTCCACCTGGCATTCCTCCCCACCAGAAGCCATGTCATTCACTCCCTCATCTATTTAAGGTCTCTTATCCAAAGAAATATGTTAAGCAAAGGCATCTTGACCACCTTGTATAAAAAGTTGCTTGCCCCACCCCCCTCACTCTGGTTTATTTTCTACACGGCACTAACACCACACACACCACACACTAGCATATTTGCTCACTGTTGTCTTTTGATTTGCACTGGAATGTAAACTCCATGAGAACCAGGACTGTACTTAATTTGAGTGTTTCTCATTTGTGTTTTATGTATCCTTAGGATTTTGATGAGTCCTGTGCATGTGACAGCAGCACAATAGATACTCATTGAATGAATAAATGTTCCGCTATATAATATGTTTTGACAAGTGAACAACATCTGGGAAAAGGATCTCCTAAACCTATAGAGCAAGACGTACTCCATGAATCATCCCTTTCTTTCCTCACCATGCAATAGATGAGAGAGACAGAAGGTTCACATGGTTCAGCTCTCTATTTTTATAGAAAGGACACAGAGCCCTAAAGAGAGGAAAATAAAAACATCTGGAGAAATACTAAATTCCTCCAGAGTTATGTTTACCCTTACTCAATCACAATATTTACCATCTCCTCATCACCCTCGATCCATGTCTAATTCTTCCCTTGATTTTTCCCTTCCATTCACATGTCTCATAACTTCGGAAGTAGTAGTCTCAATAGACCTGTGAAACAGTGATTCTATTTTATATTTCATCCCTTGGGCAAGTAAAGAGCTCTCTAGCAGGTTTGCTATCCTCTGCCTAACCAGTGAGATGTTTTAGCTGACAATAGTATGGTTCAATTTTTTATTGAGTCATAAATTGTTAATGTATACACTGAAATACACTGATCCTAAGTATGTGGGTAGAAAGGGCTTGATAAAAATATACACTGAGATATCACTTAACTCCAGTGAGAATGGTCCTTATCAAAAAGTTTCAAAACCATAAATGTTGGCATGGATGCAGAGAGATAGGAACACTCATACACTGCTGGTGGGACTGCAAACTAGCACAACCTCTGTAGAAAGCAATATGGAGATACCTCAAAGAGCTACAAGTAGAACTACCATTTGATCCAGCAATCCCATGACTGGGCATCTACCCAAAGGGAAAAAGACATTCTATAAAAAAGACATCTACACTCGAATGTTTATCACAGCACAATTCACAATTGCAACGATATGGAAACAACCCAAGTCCCCATCAATACATGAGTGGATTAATAAAATGTGGCATATGTATACTACGGAGTTCTACTCAGCCACAACAAATAATGGTGATCTAGCACCTCTTATATTATCCTGGATGGAGCTGGAACCCATTCTACTAAGTGAAGTATCCCAAGAATAGAAAAACAAGCACCACATGTACTCACTATCAAACTGGTATTAACTGATCAACACTTATGTGCACATACAGTATAACATTCATCAGCTGTCAGGCAGGTGGGAGGGGGATGAAGGGGATGGGTATATTCACATCTAATGGGTGTGGTGCCCCCCATCTGGGGTATGAAGCTCTGACTCAGGTGGGGCAAAGGCAACATATGTAACCTAAACATTTGTATACCCATAATGTCCTGAAATCAAAAAAAAATAGAAAAAAGAAAAAAAAAAAAAAATTTAAAAAATATACATACACTTGTGTGACATACACATACCTATCAGGACATAGAATATTTATTAGCTTGGAATGATCCCTTATAAGCAAATCACTATATCTTTCCAAAAGCAACCACTGTCAGATTTCTATGATTGTCAATTGTTTTTGCCTATTCAGGAATTTTACATAAATGTTACATTTTTTTATACTTTTTGTCTGGTTTCTCTTGTTCAGCGTATTTTGAGATTTACCCATGTTATTGCATTTATCAAAAAATACTTCATTCTAAGCACAGAGCTGGTGCCTTCACACTGGATTGACAGATCATTTTACATCTTGACTGTTTTCTTGGCTTTCATCAGGGAATCCACAGAATGTAGGGATCTGCAAATCTATGAAACATTTAATTAAGTCTTTAAAATGCAATTCTTTTTGGAATGGAATAATAATAATACTTGAATAAATTCAAACATGGTTACTGAAGATTATGCTTGTGAATTTTAAAAATGTTTTATGAGGAAAATGTTGGCTTTTAGAAATTTTGTAATCATTTGGTCTTTTTTTTTCAGCATATTATGGAGGTACAAAAGTTTAGGTTATGTATATCTATATCATTTGATCTTAATTAAACACATTACCAGAAGAAAAAAAAAATACTTCATTCTATTGCTAAGTAGTATATCATTCTAAGAATATACCTCAATTTGCTTATCCATTCTTTTATTTATGAACATTTAGGTCTTTTCAGGTTTCAGCTATTACAAATAAAGCTGTTTTTAATATACATACATACATATACACACACTCAAATTTTTTTGAGTGTACATATGTCTTTTGTCTTTTTTTTTTTTTTTTTGGACCTATCACATGTTTTTATTTTCTTTGGTAAATACCTAGGAGTGGAATTGCAGAGTGATAGGGTATGTGTAGGTTTAACTTTATAAGAAACTTCCTGTTTTCCAAAGTAATTGAATTATTTTACCCTACAAGTAGCAATGTATGAAAGTTCTAGTTGCTCTATAACACCATTAACATATGGTATTGTACCCCCATAATATTCTGAAAAAAAACTACAATGAGATATCACCTCACCCCAGTTAAAATGGCTTTTATCAAAAAGTCAGACAATAGCGAATGCTGGTGAGGTTATGGAGAAAGGGGCCCTCATACACTATTGGTGGGAATGTAAATTAGTGCAATCACTATGGAAAACAGTATTGAGGTTCTTTAAAAACTAAAAATAGAACTACCATATGACCCAGTAATCCCACTGCTTGGCATATATCCAAAAGAAGGGAATTCAGAACATGGGAAAGATATCTGCACTCCCATGGTTATTGCAGCCTTTTTCACAATTGAGATATGAAATCAACATAAGTGTCCACCAATGAATGAATGGATAAAGAAATTGTGGTGTATATATATACAAAATGTAATATTACATAGCAAAAAAAAAAGAGAGAGAGAATGAAATTCTTCCATTTGCAACAACATGGAATGGAACTGGAAAACATTATGTTAAGTGAAATAAACCAAGCACAGAAAGACAATCTCGCATGTTTTCAACTCATATGTGAGAGCTAAATATTAAAAACAATTGATCTCATGGAGACAGAGAGTGGAATGACGGTTTCTAGAGCTGGGGAATGATAGTGGGAAAGGAGGAATAAAATGGGAATGGTTAATGTGTGCAAAAATATAGTTAGATAGGAGTAAGTTCTAGTGTTTGATAACACAGTAGGCTGAGTATACTTAATTATTGTATATTATATATTTCAAAATAGCTAGAAGATTTGAAATGTTCCTAACACAAATAAATGATAAATATTTGGGGTGATGGATATTCTAATTACTCTGATTTGATCATTATGCATTGTACACATATAGAAAAATATTACATATACTCCATAAATACATACAATCATTGTGTACCAATTAAAAAGAGTGAACATCCTTACATTTCACAATCTTACATATTTCACCATGAAGTATTGTGTTAGATGTAGGTTTGACATACATGACTTTTATCTGGTTGTGGACGCTTCCTTTCATTTCAAATTTGCCAAGTTTTTATCATGACTGGATACTGATTTTTAATAACCTATTAATATTAATATTTTTAATTATTAAATAAAGATTGATATTTTTTTCTTAGTACATTTGATAGAATTCAACAGTGAGCCCATCTCACTCTAGATTTTTCTTGATGGGAAGTTTATTAACTATGAAATCAACTTATTTAATGAATATAGGGAAATTTTTAAATTTCTTTTTGTGTCAGTTTTGGTAATTTGTGTCTCTGAAATGATTTATCAATTTTATTCAATTTATCCAGTTTATTGGCAAATGGTATTCATTCTATTTATGCTATTACCTTACTATTCATTAAATGCCTGTGTAGAACTTCTAGCAATGCCTATCTTTTCATTTAGATATTGTTAATTTGTTTATTCTCACATTTTTTCATGATACAGCTAGCTAGAAGCATGTCAATTTTTTTGATATTTTTAATAGACTGACTTTTATTTTTGTTGATCTTTTCTACTGTTTGTTTCCTTCTTCATTAATCTCCACTCTTACCTTTACCATTTCCTTCCTTTACACACCTCGGGTTTAATTTGCTCTTTGAGTTCAATGCCTATTTTTCTTCCTTTGACAGTATTCAAACTATTCCATTCCATTTAATGATTTTTTAAAATATCAGACACAGTATGTTTTCAGATCGAGAATTTTCATTTGGTTTCTTATACGTAGTTTCCATTTCTCTGCACAGATTCCCATAGTACACTTAACTTTTTCTATATTTTTAAGTCCTTACACATATTTATAATAGTTGTTTTAAAGTCCTCGTTTACTCTTTTAGACATCTGTGTCAAATCTGAGTCTCTTGACTTTTTTCCTCCTAGTTTTGGGACACATTTCCTTATTTTTCACAGACATAGTAATTTTTTGTTGTTTGTAGGACATTGTAGATGCTACAATGCTAAAAAGCTGCAATTTCGGTCTTCCCTTAGAGTGTTGAGTTTTATTTTGGAAAGTAATTATTTCACTGGTGGATGATTTTTGTACTAGAAAATGTTGTTTTTAGTCTTTGTTAGGGCAGATCTAGATCTATTCTTAACGTGTGGCTTCTCTGGGCTCTCAGCTGAATATCGGGCAGGACCTCTGCCAGCATGGTGTGACCTACAGAATCTTCATTTAGCTCCCAGCCCCCTAGTACCTATTCTCTACCAGACCTCACAATCTTATGCTGACCAGGAAAAAGACCAGTTAGGAGATCATTACAGGCCAAACACCCTGATCTCATTGCCTTCCAGGCACAAAGAATTTCCTCATCAAATTATATAAGGGTTATAGGAGAGTGCACGCAAACATATTCCCTTGTGTTTCGATTTTCTTGACTCAACTAGAGTACATGACGTGTGAGGGCAGAGGCCTTCTGTAACAAACACCAAGTCCTTATTCAACATAGCACCTTCTGCCAGGCTCATAATAAGTGTCTTGCCAAAATGTGTTGACTTGGGGCGTAACATGACAGAGGAATGAGAGTGAGAAGTTCTATGGATTTGAATATCAGTATATCCTGACAGGTACCCAAAACGGAGCACATTAAAATCCTTGGCCCAATTTGCCAAAAGGATAGAGAATTGAAGAGAATGATTCATTTTAATATGTTAAGCAAAAACAGTTATGTTAGTGAAAATAATCTTATAAACTGCTTTATAGTCCACGGAGGTGGAAAAAACATAGATATTCTATTAACCTTGGGTTTTCATTTTGGTTCAGCCACTGATTCGCTGAGTATGTTTATGAAATTTACTTACCCTCTCTGAAACTTAGTTTTTTCATCTATGAAACAGAGGCAGCAATTCCCCTTTTTATGGTTTTTGTGGGGCTTAAATGAGTAGTAAATATAAAATATCTAGTTTTCTGGAACATATTACAGTAAGGGCTCTATGGCTGCCAATTCTTTCCCTTCTCCATGTCAGTGAGTTAAAGGGGGCATTAGCAGGGAAAAGTTCAAGTCTGAAGGCTGGGATTCTCTGGAAAAATTACTGCCTCTATCTGAGTCTCAGAGTTTTGTGTTTTTTGTCTCATGGGATATTGATCAAGAGGTCACTCAGTTTTCTCCAGGTGCAACAAACATTCTGTGGGTCTGTGAATACTAACTAGGTCTGTGGATAGCCCTCCCAGCTAGCACATTCCCATGACAACTAACAAAAAGGCAATAGAAAGAAGTTGGGGAAACAAGAGATCAAAGGAAAGTAATGATACAGGCTTCAAAGCACAAAGAGAAAAAGGAGGAGAAAGGGGAATAGAAAAGAAGTAGAAGCTAATGAATGGTAAAGAGCACACAAGGCTGAGAGCTAGGATGCTGTTGGCACTGTCAGCTGAAAGCCCAGCTCATCAGAATTCACAGAGATGACAGAGAAAGGAGAAACCTGTAGAGGCTGGGGACTGCTTTGAGCAGGGCTTAGATCTTAGAAGGTAGAAACTGCCTGAAGCATCAGAGCTTAATTTCTGAACTTCCAAATCACCAACTGAGCTTAGCTTAGAAATGGTAATTCATAAGCCTCTTTAAATTTTAACTTTCTTTAAAGAAAAAGAAAATATTAATACTAATTTTTCACTGGTTTTGTTCCTAAAATACTTCACTCATATTTTCAATGGGAGTCAGTGAAAGAAGAGAGTAGATTGCAAAAGTCGCACAGGAAAAGAGTGATCCTCAATAAGAACAGAACTAGCCAACCTTCCCGTACTCAGACATTGCTACTTGCTTTTGCACATGCAACTTCAATTCCCCTTCACAATCCAGAGCACAGTCCAGATGGAGGGACACACAAAGGGGAAATGTTTTTAAGCTCATTTGGGGACAGTATGTTAAATTTGAAGTTCATGTGTAACTTGAAAGTAGGGTAAAGAGGGCACGAGACATGTTATAAAACCTTACTACTAAAATTTTGTTCAAGGATCAAAGGCATCTGGATCACTGGGAAGCTTATTAGAAGTTGAGAACCCCGGGTGCCTTCCCAGATCTACTGAATCAGACTCCCAAGTCATTTATATGCACCCAAATGTTTGAGAATCCCTGAATTCGAAAATGAGAAGAGACTGCTAATTATCCCTACTGCAATTATACCAGGTCATTTCTCTTCAATGCTCTGTTTTTATTCCTTAATAGTAATGGAAAGCCCTATGAAGGTGGTGATTTTCCATGTTGAGTAGCTGCAGTAAAGGAGGAAAAGGACTTGGGCCGGAAGCTTTGCTTTGTCACCACTATTATGTGAGAAAAATAACTTAGTTTTATAAATTTTTATTTCTGCTTCTGCAAAATGAGACCAATACATATAATTAATAATGTCACGGTGTTGAGAAGGAGACATAAAATAAAGAGTATGAGTCGTGCTATACCTCAACTCAGAAAACTTCAATGGCTCCTCATAGCCTACAGATTAAAATCCAATGTGTATAAATGGCATTCAAAGCTCTTCAGTCTATTTCTATCCTGCTTCTCCATCTTCATTGCCCATTATATTTTTCCATGAACCCTGTACTTCTGCCTTTCCCTGAAATGCAATAGTCACTTTCATCTTCCATTCCTATATCTATGCTTTTCCTTCTGCCAGGAATGGGCTCTTCTCTTTCTCTAACTACCCAAATTCTATTAATATGAATACTTATCCAGGAAGACCCAGTTCAAAAGCGTCTGCTTCATACAGCTGTTACCACTAGCACTAATTGGACATCATTTAACATTTCTCCACTTAGATACAGTGATTTACCTCTTTCTCTACAAAACTATTTCATTCTTTTTCCAGTTGTTGCTGGTTGAGTATATATCTGAAATTGCCTTTGAAATGCAAAATTCTCAAGGAGAGGGGTTACTTGTTATTCATCATTATAGTCTTCTCGACCACTAATACAGTACTTTTCACATAACGTATAATAAAAATTTGAAGAAATTACAGAGGAAAAAGAAAAACTTCTCAAAATCCTGGTACATCTGAAGATATTTTTGCTCTGAAAATTATCTAACAACATTTCTATGTGGTAGGAATAAAATTGCCCATGAAATTTGTGCCAATCTAATAATATGAAGGTGGGAGGCAGAGATGGTACATACCATTCTACAGAGAGAAATGCAATTATTTTTGTGGCTCTATGAATATGTATCTACTTCTTACCCTGTGGTTCCTGACCTCCAAGTTGCACCTCCGTGCTTTCCTTTAGTTTGGACCATCAAAGAGGTAAGTTTTCAATCAATTCTCTTTTGAATGAAATTATCTTGATTGTTACTCATTTGAAGTTAGCTGAGGGCTGATTTCTTATTAAAGCTTGAACGACTTTATAAACGGCATGAGGGCTAGCTCCAAAGAATTTAATGAGAAAGACTGTTGCAAAAAAGCCACTGGGCAGAAAATCAGTAGATTTGGACTCAACTTCTAATTCTGGCACTGTGTAACTCTGGACAAGTCCCTTAAACTTATAGCCTTATTTTTCTATCTTTCAAAATGATTACTGTGATCAAATAAATAACAATTGCTTGTCTTTTTGTAATTTGTAAATTATAAAGAACTATACATGTGTAAGCTATCCCTGGTAAATTTAGCTAACGGGATAAGTTCGGACCTGAAACTACTAGTTTACAAAATTATAAACCAATGGGCATGAGAAGCCAATGACTGTAATTCAGACCCATCTCTCCTTTTGCTTTATGAAGACAAGTGAAATGGACAGCAACACGGTGGGTTACCTGGGGATTTTCTCTCTCACAGAGCTGGCAGACACATGGACTCTTTCCTCCACACTCTGCCTAGTTACTGAAGGAGGAGTTCACAGTTAGAGTTCAAAACACCTTCTAAAAATGGCATAAGGACAGGAAAACAGAAATAGAGGTGGCTTTCAAGATAGAAGTTTAACCTGCCATTTTCCCCCCAGAAATACCTTGAATGAAAAGATGGTTCCATGAGGAGGGAGGGGACAAGATGGTATTATATTATTTTACTTATGTAACCTTACCTCCAAACACACAGCTTCTAGCACAACAGTACAATGGTAAAGAATGTGGGCTTGGGAGTCAAACTGACTTGAATTTGAATCTAGGTTCTGTCGAGAGCTATGAAGGGGCTGAGATTTTTACCCCTACTTACAAGGTGGTAAGTTAGCTTGCCAAAGTTTCATGGATGCTGATATAAGATATGAGACAAAGGATCACAGACAAAGGATAGTTTATTATAGCAATGGTAGTAGACAGAGTATCAGCATTTTTGTCAGTTCTCCAATCACTAAATCTCACGAGAAAATATCAATTGATATCTACACATACAGTGAGTACATCTGAGCTTGGGAACCCAAATATTTTATAATAGGTAGTAAGCATGCCTGCTGAATGCTCCAAAGGGATATTCTATCTTACTATCTTGATTGTACTAGACATTAAGCATTCCTGCCCTTTGCTCCAGAGGGAAACCCTTTCTCTAGATTCCAAAGCTGTTCACTATACAAGCAACCTTGAAAAGATCATCCAGACCAAAGGCAACCAGTGCTTCTGTTCACTATATAAACACAAACATGAGACCTATGGAGAATTGTCTCCCAAAAGGTTCTATCACTTACTGGATATAATTAAGGATCCAATTTTATTTCCTTCTTAGAACAAAGGTGTAGGAATCTTTCCCCTATAATGCATGTAGCAATAGCACTTATACCCATAAAATGCAATAATCCCTCAAGTGCTTAAGTGCACACTGTCTAGTACATCAGGAATAGCTAGTTTAGTGTGACACAATGACAGTGGAAGTGTGTATGGAAACTTCTTCAAATCTGCCTTTAACCCATAGTCCCTTCTAGTTGACTAACAGGCACAGAGGAAGCTCAATGAGGTTCCCAGACTAAGTAAATATAAGAGCAGCACAATATAGAAAAAAGCATCTTCTCTGCTCTACAATTTACTGAGTGTGTGACCTGGGCTCCTTAACCTTACTAAACCTCTTGTTCCTCAGCTAAAAACTGCCTACCTGATCAGGTTGTCAGCAGTTAAATGGGACAACTGCAAGATAAATAGTGTTTGGTATACAGTGGTGGTCATTAAGTAAATGGTGGTAAACTATCACTAAGTACTAGTAATTGCCCAAGTCAACTGGTTCAATGTTAACACTTAAAGTTGCTTTAAAGCACTTCACACCCACCACCACCCCTTCAGAATCCCGAATCCGCCATCCAAAAAGAACTGACTGAACAGCCATCATGTAGCAGAAGCTACAGACCTCTCCAGATGCTCAGAACTCCACACTTGGTGCACTAATAGGGACAGGCAATGTCCTACTGAAAATCACATCTTAAAATTACGTAACGTGGCCTCTTAAGAGCTAAGAATCCTAGAATCCTAGACTTTGAGTGGGAATGATTGGTGTATGTATATGAATTCCAGATCCTTGAGAATATAATTCTCTTCCACAGAACTGAGTTTCGTAACCTTTTGGAATTTGAGATAAGACTTAGAAATTCTAGGAAAATCACTCTCCTTCTCTACCTTCTCACCCAGTAATTGAGAGTTCCTGTCATCACTTCCTCTCATCCCATCCACCCATTCCCTATACTTGTCTTATTCCCTTCTCTTTCTTTTCTCTCTCTCTTTCTTTTATTTAATCAGTCTTTGATTTGTTCATTAAATGGGCATTTCTGTGTTTACCATGAATGAAGCATGCAGCAGAATGTACTCCAAACACAGTAGGAGTAACAGCAGGAAGTACCAAAAATTTTGAGGCTATGACCCAGGTTCATGAAAAGCATCAATCTAGTTGGGATTCCAGAGACATTCATATGCGAAAATTTAAAAAGAAACAAGCAAAATCATGCAAGCATTCAAGATTCACACACAGATGCATACATATGCAGCCAAATGCCCACTTTTCTTTAGCAACTCATCACTGCTCCAGATCCAAGTCATTAACATTAGTACATGAAATGAGTACTAAGACATAGAGACACCATTATATGGTTCGTAATTTGGGCTGAATAACAAATATATTATGTACTGATAAACTAGCTAGTGTCTCTCCTTAGGGTTGTAGGAATGAGGGCGAGAGGCAGGTGGTAAACAAGCCCCAACTGTGCCATTGTCAGCTCTCAGGCAGGAGTGGGGCAGCTGTGCTGGAGAATAGCAAACACTTCTGCTGTTCCCAGCCATGAGGCTCAGGTTGGATATTCCAAAGGAAAATCTGTCTTCTAAAACCCTTGAAGCCATAGGCTGTGTTGATAGCAATAGTGTGGTAACCTGCCCTTGGCCAGATGGTAAGCGTTTGTTGAATGAATAAATGAATATTCAGCCTCCATCCTCAGGGAGACTTTGTTACCTCCCTTTGTCCTAGACACTGCAAGAGCCTGGGTGATAAGATTCAAATTGTTCTGTTTCCAATTATGTCTTTGTGTTATAAACCATGGACTCATCTATAAACCATGTGGTGCAGACAGCCTAATTTAAATCCTGAAAAACTAAGGGAAACATTGCCTCTTCTCAGGAGACTAACAATATGAAATGAGACTCACAGGCATTGTTAGACACAAAATACCAAGAAAAGGGGAAGGTTCCCTGCAGGGAACAGGCTAGATAACTCCTTTTCTCTCCAGACATTTCTTCTTTTGTTTGCAGAGCTTTGACCATCTGTCCCAGCAGAGGGGGATGTCTAGGAAGACTTCACTAAGGGTATAAGCTCTAAACTTCAAAGAAGGAAGGCAGCTGCTCTGGGGGAAAGAAAAAGAGACTATTTTAAATAGAGAATACAGCTTGGAGATTTTCCATATTATATGTTAAGCAACATACTCTGCTGTCATCGTAAGCACATATCAGTATGTATCTATAGGACTGTCTCCTTCACGTTCTAGGATAGTTTATCATTTGCACATTAATAAACATTTATAGATCTTTTACCAAGAGCCTACCTATTTACTTTATATACACGTTCTCATTTATCCTTCAAAACACCCCTGGGAGGTAGACAGCACTACTGTCACTACAGATATATTATAGTTTAGATCAACAAAATCGAACTGACAGAATAATTATGGGCAAAACACACAAATTGCAGAGTTGGACTTTCGACCTGAAACTATCTCATTTTAAAGCTCATAGACCCTTGTGTGGAAACAATAATGACAACTCCACTGTCTCAATGCCACCCTATTATACCTCTCTGAAAACAAAGAAAATTGAAAGGTTATCCTGAGAAACCATCACACATACACCACACATACATCCAATCCACCAAGGAGATGAGCTTCAAAAGAGACTGAAAAGATACAATCAGAGAGGCAAAAGAAAATGCAAGAGTAGAGTATAGGCTATCATAGAAACAAATAATAGTGTTTAGAATTTGTGATTGCTAACCAATAATTATACCTTTAATATCTTTCAAGGCTACTTCCAAAAGCCTATTAAATAATAAAGTTGAAAGGGTACACTTATTCTGTCTCTGTAAAGTCAGAATTGGAATGGGATTCTTTCTAAATAGAAATTTCTCTAGAGTTTTATTCTACCTTGACTGCATCATGTCATAGTTTATTGACAACAATATGCTGATAATTCACAATTTTTTAATCTTTAGCCCAGAATTCTCTTCTGAACTCCAGATTTGTGTGACCAACCTACAACACACATCTCTACTTGAGGTCTAATAACCACAGCAAACTCAATGTTTCCAAAATGGAGTTCCTGATATTCTCCCCTTAACAAGCTCCACCCATTGGTTTCCCCATCTCAAGAAACAGCAATTAATTTCATGTTTCTAGTTATACAAAGCTTTAGAATCATCCTCAACTCCTCTTCTCCTACTGCCATCCTTCAGAAGCTCTTGTTATCCTTCCCTTCAAAATAACAGTTATCATTGTTGTCATAATCAAGTGTCACCTCATAAAACAGAGCAGTACCACTAGTCTGAAAGAGGGAGAATCCCCTTTATTTTCTTTTCCATTCTGGATCAGAGACCTACATGGCTTCTCACCATCAACATTGCTATCACCCCAGTCCAAGCACATATTATATAGATTGCCTGGATCTCTGCAAAAGCCCCTTGGAGTTTCCCTGTTTTTGCCCATGCTCCCGTTAGTCTAATGTCTACATGGCTGTCAGAGTGATCCTCCTGCAGTGGCCAATTTAACCTAAAGCAGGAGCCAAAATCATTCCAATGGTCTACAAGTCCACACCTGATCTGCCCCCAACACCATCTCCCTGCTGTCCCCCTTCTGATCTCATTTCATTCTGCTCTCACCCCAGCTTGCTCGGGGCCAGCAGTCACAGTATTCCTTCCACCTCAAATTCATTTCCGCCAGACACCCACGAGGCTCACTCACTCACCCCCTTCAGGTTTTTACTTCAATGTCATCTTTCACTGATGGCCATCTTTCATTTGGCCACCAAATCTAAAATCACAGTGCTCCCCACTCCAGACATTCCCTATTCCCCTTCATGCTTTGCTTTCCCTCTTAGAACTTATAAAAATGTCAATATGTTCTATATTTTACTTATCTGTCTTATGTATGAAATGTCACCTTATTCTAACTTAAGTTCTAATTCAAGACAGAGCTTTTTTTCTTTCACTGGTATATCCCCAGTGGCTAAAAAGTATCTGATACATAGTAACTGCTCAATAAATATGTTTAATAAATTAGTCAATCATTGATATTTATTGTTGGTTTAAGGTAGATATTTTTTATTTATTGATGATAGTTTCCTGATCCTGATAGCCTCTGTTTTCTAAAAGTTTTGGATGTTAATTTTTATCAATGCCATCTCCACATTTATTGAAATTATCATATACTTTGTTCTATCAACTATTAATATAAAGAATTTACTTATAAATGTTCTAATTTTAAATCTTACATTTTTTAGATAAATGCTATTGACCATGGGTTATTTGCGAAACTTTCAAATTCAATCTGTTAGTTTTTAAGTCCTTTCAAAAGGTTTTTCTTTTATGTGTGCTGTTTTTCTCTTGTGAATAAACATATGCTACCTTTATAAAATGATCTGTATATCTTCTGATATTTTTCTAAGCTTTTAAACAGTTTACATAATAAAAATATATTGCAAATGATTAATATGTTTCCTCCAAGTCTAAACCTTTTTGGATATAATTCTTTGATAACTCTTGTCCATTTAATCCTTGGTTAATGATATACTCAAGTTTTTTTACTTGTTTTTAAATAAATATGATAAGACATTTTTGTCAGGTAAGATTCATCCATTTCACCAGTGCTTTCCAAATTATTGAAATGGAGATTTAAACAGTATATTTTTCAAAATTTAAACTCTTCTGTGTTATTATAAATGCTTTCTCATTTTAACTTTTGTCCAATTGAGTTTTTTCTTTTTCTTTATCAGACTTTGAAAAGTTTGACTTTAAATATTTTTTAAAGGAATATCTCATAGGCTCAGTTCTGTTCTCTATGTGATTCCTTAACTTTTGCTTGTATCTTTAATGTTTCTTTCATATTTCTTTCTTTAAGAAATGCAAATTCTTCCAGTGTTACCATGAGCATTCTGCCAGTCTCAGGCCCCATCTGTGGTGCTTCACTGCAGGGCTGAAATCTTCTCTGGGAATCATGTATTCATTCATTCCACAAACATTTACCGAATACCTAACGTGTGCAAAGCACTGCTCCCAGCATGAGCCTCTCCTTATCTTCCAAGAAACTGTTTTGTGAGTGTTGTTTGTCTAGGAAGAGTGGTCAAAAGATAAGAATGGAAGCGGACAGTATTTGCACTACCTCAAAATAGTACCTATATAGAAGAAAGGTGGGAACATAATTTTCTGGCTGATAAAGACCTAGATCCCTGATCCAGAATGGAACAGAAAATAAAGGAGATTCTCCCTCTTTCAGACTAGTGGTACTGCTCTGTTTTACGAGGTGACACTTGATTATGACAATAATTATTATTATCAGTCTATCTTCATCAGTCTTAAAAGTAACAAAAATTATAATTGCTCCTAGAGTCTTACTATAAAATATTTTTCACAGACTTCATTTTTTCCATGCTTTTGGTGTTTTTGGAAAGGGAATAATCAAATCAATTTAAACTGGAAGTCATTCATGCTTTTCTATGGCCACTGCAGGGGGTTTGGCATATCCCTGGGCAAAGGCAGATCCCTCAGCCATGTTCTAACTACTGGGACCAGAGAGGCCACTCACACACCATTGAACTCCGAAATAGTTCAATGGACCAACTGTAAGATAGGCTTCCTCAGGGTGGAATCTAGTTCCAAACCATAAACCCAACATTCCCGTTGAGCTTCAGCCCAGAGCCTGCGGATGCCCATTTGGGTAACAGGCACAGCATGTACTTGCAGGAACAGCTGCCTCTCTTTTCCTCCCTTGGCAGCCAGGATATTGCAGCTGAAAAGATCTGGTATTTTCCTTCTAGTCCTGCAAAGTGGGAAGCAGTGCAAGGCATATAAATTCTTCTCTGGCCATGTGGTGCTGTCTGGCAGAAGCCTGCAGGGAAAAGACTGAAAAAATTGCCAGTTACAGATACCACCTATGCAGAGAACCGAGCTCAGGTATGGATGCCCGAGATGTCAAAGAAATATTTGGGGGCAGCTCTGCTGCAGGGGTGGGGACAGGATGAACTTTGGAAGCAGACATGCCATTTTAGCTGGGAGGCCTTTGGCAAGGGAGTCTTCCCTCCTAGCTTGTTTTCCCATGCAGAGAATGAATATAACAATAGCTACTTCATAGGGATGTAGAGAGGACTAAATAAGAGCATATATGGTAAATTGCCAGCACATTAAATGATACTCAAAAAAGGATAGCTCTGCTCTGGGCCAGGAATAGGGTGAAGCTTGCGAGACTCTCACCATGGGTACAAAATTTAAGGGACACCAAAAAACTTAGTCATAGAGTTAAATAATATTTTAATGTAATATTTTAAAATTTTAAATTAATGCAAAAATCTTTGATGGACACAATATCAAAATTTTAAATAAAGACAGAATCTGACCCTGCACTTTACAGCCCTGTCTCACTTGCTTCTTCCTAACCTAGCCATGTTTCCTGTAGCACTTTCTTTACAGAAATAGGTGCCAGCCAGTGGGCCAGAGTGTTAATTTCATTTTTTAAAATATTATTTATATTGATCACTGAGTTTTTTGGCACCCTAAATTTTACACCTGAGGTGAATTCCTTATTCACTTCACCCTAGTCCAGGCTCTGGTTCTACTTCCCTGTTTTTTAGTAATTTATTACATACCACTTTCAATCTCTGTAAGAAAATCCATACACTCTCTCCATGTACCTCCCCAAACTCCTCTCCTACCTTGTTCTCTACTTAGCATCAAGAATTCCTACCCCTAGCTATAATAATTCATTGATTACAGACATGGAAACATTTATAGCAATGTCTTAAATGCGAATGATTCTACCCTAGTTGGCTTGAACAGCAGAAGGTTCTAGATGTTCCCTCCAAGATATTTCCACAATGTCTAGGGTACTTACAAGTACAATCCAAGTGTTCCCTAGGCCCCAGAATTTTGTAAGTGCCATATAAGGTCACTTTCCCTCTAAAAGGCCATGATGGGGTAGAAGGAATGTTACAGTATGTTCTAGGGGAAATACGGAGATATGTATAGTACAGTTACCTTCAGGGAACTTAGTGACTAAAGGGGTGGGAAGGAGAAATAGGTACAAAATAATAATAATTTTTTATTGGGTGAGTATAACATGTTAGAGTTAGTATTATATGTATTATTTCATTTAATCCTCATAAAAAGCATCATTATGTATATATTATCACGCTTATTTTAGTGATAAGTAAACTGAGGCAAAGAAGATTAACTTGCATGATTGACCTAGTAAGTAGCATTTCTAGTGTCTTTTCTGCTTTACCACAACATACATGGTGCTTTACAATTTAGAAGGAATTTTCATGCATATTCTCTACTTTGGTTCTTTCCCCAGCCCGGTGAAATAGGCAAATAGTATTCCCATTTGCCACAAGAGGACACTGAGGCCCACAGCTCATAGGTCACCAAAAAATATTTTCTGACTTTAGTGCTCTACCAATTTGTTGTTTCTCATCTAGGAATTCTTTATCAAAACTCCATAGCATTGTATATAAGTTTATTAAAGTATATTTCTTTTCTGAACTCATTGGGCAACATTATATTCAGTCCTCAACGTCAAGCTCAATGTCACCTTCTGTGCTAGACTAGACATCCCGCATTTGCCTTCCAGGGCCACTCTCCACCCCTCTCCACCCTGAAGGCCAATTTGTAGAGACTACACTAAGGGGTCCCTCTGGCTTCCTGTTGGATTCAGCTAAGTGGGGAGCCCAACAGGAAAGCACAGAGAGAAGAAAGAGTAAAATCAGGGCTCCCTGGCTCCCTCCCTGGGAAGTCACCTCAGGCCATTTATTTCCACCAACAATGATCAGGATTCCCTGTAAGTGAGCATCTGTACTGGACTCTACCAACTTTCAGATCCAAGAGAGGGAACAGTTCTACTGCCATTTGCTGTTTCACTTAACTATTCCTTGTATTTTTCCACATTCTGCCTCATCTTGGTAAATAGGTGTAAACCCTAATTCAATGTGCTTTTCTCCTGTTTGGACCCTGACTGATACAGCTCTGCCTATGACCTTGAATAAAGATTGCTAGAGTTGATTTGACAGACTTAAAGTTCAAATTTCAACATCAGTCCTGAAAGGGGCTATCAGATCTTCAGCTTTGACATCCTGCTAGAAGAGCTCACTAGGGGTTATTCATTCCTCATCATGCATGCAAGGCCGACTTGTTAAGCCTCCACTATGTGCAGCAAAAAAAGAAGTCTATCATGCCTCCACATTGCAACTGGGACATGTAAATAATAGAGGTATGCCAGGGTCTCTAAAGGAACCTGTAGCATCTGGCCCAGAGCAAGGATGGTGAGCCCTTAGAGAAAGGCACCAAGAAGTGATGGCACCTGATATGACACCTGAGGGCTGAGAAAGTTGTCTCAAAGACCTCTCAAACTCAACAGGCCCAAATCCCCAAACTTGGTTCTCTTCTATGAGCTCCTATTTGTGCAGGCCAGAAACTAGGAGTCATCCTTAGGATCTCCCTCTCCCTTGTTCCCGATATAAAACCAATCACCACATTTTCATGCCTCCCTCCTATATCCCTCCAGCTCTTTCAGTCGTCATGTGATCCAGTACAAACTACTACCATCACTCACTTGAATTACAATGTCTCTCCACACATTCACTTGCACAACACCCTTGTTCTGCCAACGTGTACTACAGAGCAGCCAAAGTGATCTTTTTCAGGTGAAAATCTAATTAGGTTAGCCTCCAACCTATGGCTTTCCTTTGATTTCTAATTAAAGACAGGATTCATGAATGAGGCCCACAGTTCTGGCGTGGTTGGGTTCCTGCCTTTCTGGTCTCATCCCAGGACAAGCCAGCCCCTGCTCCCACGCTACCACCCCTCTGCACTCCCACCACTCACCTTCTTTAAGACCCGCACTTACTATTCATTCCCTCTCCCAACTCATGGCTATTTATCCACACAGTCAGTTTCCTCTACCTGTAGAGCTCTTGTCTCTTCTCTGCACCAATTTCTTCTGCTCATTCTTCAAATATCAAGCATCAATTCCTTGAAAAAGCCTTGCCTGATCTCTGCTGAGATCACACCACTATGCTCACATAGCATGGAGTCTCTCTCTTCCATGGCACACACATACCTGTATTCTAATGGAGTAATAGTCATTAAACTTTAATTATACATTACACATTAATTTTTTGGCTTTCACATTAAACACCACCATGAGGGCAGGGACAATGTCTTGTTATGTTCATAAATGTATCCTCAGCTCATATCCCAATGTCTGGCATGGACTATGAGATAAAAAAAAATTTATAAAAGATGGGAACAAAATGTCAGGAAGAACAAATGACAGTGACTTCTCCAAATCAATAAAGAGGCTTCCATTAAGCATCAAAATCTTCATTGTTAAACATTTCTTAAAATATTACACTTTTCTCTGTCTTAAAGTGTACTGGAAACAATTCAATATTTATTGAAGATTCTGGGTCATTATTAGGAACCTTAGTTATTGTACTTTCTTCTAATACTGGCTGGCTTTCAACTTCTGTGCTTTTTAAATTCCTCAGTCTGCATGTCACAGATTTCTACTTTTTGCCTTCAGAGTTGGCAGTGTCCTTTCTGGCTACTGTCAGTGTTCTTGCCTCTAACAGCCTCTTTCATGCTTTCTAATTTGTTACTTTAAATCTCCCGCAGACTGGGAAACTAGATAACCAAGCTGGTTGGATTGAGTGTGAAGTCAGATTGACACGTTCCAAGCAAGCCCCAGAGGGTTCTTCTAAGCTAGAGCAAATGACCTCCAGTACACCCTGCAGGCCTGAGACCAGCCACCCTCCTCCTGCTTTTGCACATTGCTTCTGCACACTGCTTCCTGGCATGTTGTTCTCCATTTTCTCCTCCTCCGTATTTTTTTGTTTGTCAAGATTGGCCTTCTATGAACTTGCCAGCTAGCAGGAATTTTCCTTTTCCTCCTTGAGTAGCAAACTCACCAAAATAGTGGACCTAATCTTCAGGGTTTCAGCACCCTTTTTAGTTTTCACTATTTTTAGGTATTCAATAACGTCTGTAAGAATCTACTTCTCTCCCAGTTGTATACAGAAAAGCAGGAGAATTAAAGGCATTTTCCTTGGATAAATTCTAAAAAGACTGACGCCAAAGACCTCAAGCAGTTAAATGGCACTTTAAGCAGACCAAACAAGCCTGGGTATAGCGGTAATGACCTTGTTCCCTATTTACTCACAAAGACCTTCCCCTTTTTTGTTTTATCCAATTAAAATAATATTAATTACTTCCACCTTGGGTTAAAGGGAAGCAGTGGGGAGTCAATCTACTAATTACAAACCTAGGAAGAGTTTTGCTGGTTGTGGAGGGACAGCAAAGCAAATAAAAGACTTGCATAGGAAATTTCACAAGTGCAGAGCAAATGAGAAAGCAACAGCTCTCATTTTTGTCTTGAGTGTGAGTACTTGGCCTTTTCAAGTTGACTGCATGCTTAAGAATGCATTAATGAAAAGCAAGGAAGATGGGAAAAAAACAAAATTTGCAATGAAAGATTTCTTACAAGCTGAGAATCAGGCTCTGATTTGGAGGGCAATTCCTTGAACATTTTTGAAGACTTGGTCTAACACTTGGCTTTGAACAGCCAGCTGGAGCAGCCTTTGTTATACCAGGCAATTTACCCCCCTTTGATGCATATGTGATGTTGACAGGTCAGATTCAAAGGTGAACAAAAATGACAGCACTGTCTGTTCTCCAAAAAAACAGTCATTACCACAATTCTACATGCTACGAAGAGGCAAAAGACTCACCACGTGTTCAGGGCTGGAAGACACTCTGATGAGAAATGAAAAGGCCAGCAAGAATCCAGGTGGCTGAGCTCATCAGACAGATGGGCTGAGCAGGAGGCTCAGAATAGGACATACTTATATAAGGGAGGCCCCTGTCCTCTTGCATTTGTGGGATAACTAGAAACCATACAGTGACTCTAAGTACAGTTCATTGAAGGTAATTTTCCACCCAGGTATGCTTTAAAACTGTTTTCCCCCAAAAGTGCTTTTTTTTTGGCTCTAAGAATGGGATTGAAAATCAGGCTATTCTAAGAAGCTATCTTTGTAACAGGCAATGCAAAGTGTTAGCAGGAGTTAAAAAGATGAGATGGTAGGCACCAAGGTGTAGTCAGGAGATGAGAACACTAATTTCATTATATCATTCACAAACTAGCTCTGTGACCTCCAGTAGGGTTCTTACACTTCTGGTCCAGAGTGTCTTCAACTTCAAGTGACAGGATTTGGCAATATTCCTTGTATAGTTACTTCCAACTTATTATATGATTTTCAGAAATTTTCTGAACCCAGAATCTTATGTTTTTCATGATGTTGGATGTTAGAGATAATAATGAAGAAAAAAAAAATCCTCGTATCATAGTAGAAAGAGCACCAGACTTCAAAAAACAAGTAACATTTGACTTCTCTAAGCCTTAATTTCCATTCCTGAAAAATGGGTATAATAATAATGTACTTCATAGGGTTGCTGAGCAGATTAAACAAAATGATATCTGTCTAAACTATTTCCATATCTTCTAAGAAGTCATGTTTCATGTCGTCAAGTACCTTATATTTTACTGGGTAGGTGGGAGAGACCAAGGCAGACACAGACAATCATGATTCTCAAATTTTAATGCACATACAAATCACCTGGAGACCTTGTTTAAAATGCAGATTCTGGGGTGGAACCCAAGATGCTGCATTTCTAACACACTCCCAGGCAGAAGCCACTGGTCCTCAGACCACATTTTGAGTAGAATGGCTATCAAATGTGTTTAAAATAAGACATCAGATAATAAAGTGATGTGCATGATTCTTACTGTGAGTGAAAGCCTCTAGTCCTCTCCACATACTTAAATCCTACCCTCCCTTTAAGACCGGTTCCAGTGACATGGTTTATAAACCCAGCTTCGAGCACCGCAGACCTCTGTGAGCTCTTTCTTCTAAACACTTTTAAGTCTTATTGTTAGCAGCTGCTCGGATGAGCCTAAAATGTAGGTCTGCTTGTCAGCGGCACCAGAACCGTAAGGGGAGCTTTTCAAACAGATTCCTGTGTTCTACTCTCAGAGACTCTGGGCTCATTTGCTCAGGAAGGTAGGAGAAGGTAGGGGGAAGGGCAGACCTCTGGATTTTAAAATCCTTCCCAGATGATTGTGATACTGAGTTGGTTTGGCACAAAGTACTAAAGAGGTGGTTCTCAGCATTGGCTGCATGTTAGAATCCATCACAGTTTAAAAAACACAGAGGCTCAGGCTCCAGGCCAGCTAATTAAATAAAGCCAATTAGAACTCCCCAGGTGGTTCTAATGTGAGCCAAGTTTGAGAACCACAATAAGCAGAAGAATACTGGTGTGTCAGGGACCGTAGGGACTAGTTTACCACTGTATCTCTGGTGGCTAAGGAAGAATTTGGCATTCAATAAGTATTTGTTCAAGGAATAAATGAACTAAGATAATGAAACTTCAGACTGTCAGTTACCTCCTTAATCTCTTGCCTGTCTCCCCACAGACCATGAGCACTAGAGCACAGGGTTAAGTTCTGGAGCAGACGCCTGGTTGGAATCCTGGCTCTGTCACTTCCCACCCACACAATGTTAGGCTTCACCACCTCTCCATCCCTCGGGCTTCCCCTCTGTGAAATAGGGATGACAACAATATTACCTATCTCTCAGTGTTTGGGGATAATCGAGTGAGGACATAAAAAGCATGTAGAAAAGTGCCTGGCATATTGTAACCACTTAATAATTTATAGCTATTTTATATTCAATCACCAAGCACATAGAAGTTCTTAGAGTTCTATAATGGTCAGATCAACGAACATTCTCTAGTTATCCAAGCAATAGATTTTCTTAATATCATCTCCATTCTAGGCACTGAGAATTATTACTGTAGTTATAGCAACAAAAGGGAAGACACGGGGCTGACTTTATATGTAGAGTTTTAAACATGGTAGATGCGGTGTGGCTGGGTCAGAGCATAATCAAGGAGGGCCTGGAGACATATGGGAGTTTAGTTTGGGTTTTGAGGAATGGATAAATTTAGGACGGCAATGAAACAAAAGGTGGAGGAGGTGAAAACAGGAAGATAAGGATGAATGTGGCATCACTCATTCAGCTTCTACAGTGTGCTGGATACCGAAGATAAGCAGTGAGTGAAAATAGAAATGATCTTTGCCCTGACTATATATTGCAGTTAGGGAGGAAGACAATAAAACAAGTAGACCAAATAATCAAATAAGATAATGAAAAATCATTACAGTATAAATACTGTAAAGGAAATAACAAGGTAAATGTGGGCTGGAAGGAGATATGTCAGATAGGATTAAAGAGGACCCATTCATCACCATGTAATGTGGCTCTATGGAATCGGACATGGCAAATTATAGCCACCCTAGGAAGCCAGGCAGACGACTTTGACATCTTTAGGAAACTAAGCCTGCTCGCTTTAAGGCTGTCTGTACTTCCTACCCTCTTTCTTTTTCCTCATGATTCTTTCCTCTTTTCTACTAATGTTCCTTTATTAACTTCTCCTTTCTTTCCTTCTCTTCCAAAAATAAACGGAAGAGGGAAAGAAGCATCATATAGAAATCAATGGTATGTCTAAGACTTGAAATCAGAAAGAAATAATTTTGAGGTATAAGCTCCACCTTTTATTAGCTGTGGGACCCAAAAACGTCAGTTTCCTCATCTGTAAAGGAGGGTAATAATATCTGTATTGGCCAGAGTTCTTTAGAACAGAACCAGTAGGATGTGTATAATTGATGTATACAATGTATATAGAAAGAAAAATATTTATTTTGAGGAAATTGGCTCATGTGACTGTGGGGCTGGCAAATCCAAAATCTGCAGGGCAGGTTCCCAGGCTGGAGACACAGGGAAAAGTTGATGTTGCAGCTCTCGTCTGAAGGCAGTCGAGAGGCAGAATGTCTTCTTCCTCCGGAAACCTCAGTCTTTTTCTTCTAAGGTCTTCAACTGATTGAATGAGGTCCACCCACATTATGAAAGGTAATTGCTTTCTTCAGTGTCTGCTTATTTAGATGTTAAATCATAGCAACATCTAGACTTGTGTTTGACCAAACATCTGGACACAACAGCTTAGCCAACTGGACACATAACATTAACAAACTTGTCTGTTTGCTTAAAATGAAGTGTGATGTTTTTGCTGGGGAAACAAACCTCCAAATTTAGATCCCACCAATCTATCCTCCAAAAGTAAAATTGATCTTCTGAATCTGATTTATGCAGTCATTCCACAAATATTTACTGGGCACATCCTTTATGACAGACACTTGATAGAAGTGGGCTGCCAATAAATATGCAGAGATACTGCACTGGCCTTAATGGAATTCAGTCAACTGGGGAGGTGAGATTACAAACCATAATAGCCACTATTTATTGAAGTCCTACTAAGTGTCAGGCACTTTGCATTAATTATGTCATTCAGTTTTCACTCTGACTTTATAATGAGGTAATGAGCCAATTCTTCAGATTAAAACTTGATATTCGGTGAAGTTAAGTGGTTTGCCCAAGGAAACAAAGGCTAATAAATGCTGGAACGGACATTTGAACCCTTGTCTATCTGACTTCAATTCCTATATGCTCTTCTGCTTTCTGGTTATAAACAATGGCAACTCTGTAATATAGTTGCTGTGGGAGAGGTTTGTAGAGCATTCAGTAAGGGCACAGAAAAAGGCATCTTTAACTCAACCTGGTGAGTCAGGGATGGCTTCACAGTGGTCATGATAGCCTTATGTTTGAAGTCATCATGGTCTTCAAGGGGAAAAAACATCCAGAATACTAAGCAGCATAATACTTCAAGCACTGCCTGATAGACCTGTTCCTTCCATGCGTGCTTTGTGCTGCGCATCTCTTATTTCCTCATCTGCTGATCTTTCAACATCCTTCCATGCACACCACTTTCCTCGTTGACTGAGTTATATTTTTTCTTCCATAATTTTATTTTTTCAGCTTTACTGAGGTAGAACTGACAAATAAAAGTTGCATATTTTCAAAGTATGAAACATGATGATTTGATATATGGATACACTGTGTAATGGTTACCACAATCAAATTAACTCATCCTTCAACACACATAGCTACCATTTGTGTATGTGTGCAGGGGTGGTCAGGACACTTCTGTTAGCAAATTTAAAGGAAGCAATACGGTCACCATATTGCACGTTAGAACCCCAGAACTTACATATAACTGAAAGTTTGGACCCTTCGAAAACTATTTCCAAATTTACCTCACCCCACAGCCCCAGGCAACCACCATTCTACTTTCTGCTTCTGTGAGTTCAACTTTTTTAGATTCTACATGTGAGGTCACACAGTATTGTCTTTCTGTGTCTGGCTTACTTCACTTAGCATAATGTCCTCTAGGTTTATCCATATTGTTACAAATGTTAGGACTTCTTCTTTTTAAGGCTGAATAATACATCATTGTTATATACCACATTTTCTCTATGCAATCATCCATTGATTGACACTTCGGTTGTTTCCATTTACTTGGCTATTATGAATAATGCTTCAATTAACATGGGATTGCAGCTATCTCTTTCAGATACTGATTTCATTTCCTTTGACTATACACCCCAATTGCAGTTGTTGTATTGTATGATTGTTCTAGTTTTAATTTTAGAGGAACTTCCATACTGTTGTTCATAATGGCTGTACTACTTTACATTCTTACCAGTAATGTATGAGTTCCTTTCCTCCACATACTCGCCAACACTTATCATCTTTTGTCCTTTTGATAGTAACCATCTTAACAAATGTGAGGTAATGTATCATTGTAGTTATGATTTGTGTTTCTCTGATGATTAGTGATGTTCAGCATCTTTTCATATGGCCCGTTAGTCATTTGTATGTCTTCTTTGGGAACATGTCTATTCAGGTCCTTTGCCCATTTTTAGTTTCGTTATTTTATTTTTTGCTACTGAGTTGTTGAGTTCCTTATATATTTTGGATATTAATTCCTTGTTAGATAAGATGTTAATACATAAGATGCTGTGCAAATACTTTCGCCCAGTCTATAGGTTACTTTTTATTTTGTGCATTGTACCCTTTGCTATGCAGAAACTTTTTAGTTTGATATAGTTCCACTTATTTATTTTTGCTTTTGTTGCCTGTGTTTTGAGTATCATATCCAAAAAGAATAATTGCCAATATCAATGTCAAGAAGATTTTTTTCCATGTTTTCTTCTAGAAGTTTTATAGTTTCAGGTCTAACATTTAAATCTTTAATTTATTTCTAGTTAATTTTTGTACATGGTGTTAAGGTAAGGGTCCAATTTCACTCTTTTATATGTAGATATCCAGTTTTCCCAGCACCATTTGTTGAAGAAACTAACCTTTCTCCATTGTGTATTCTTGGAGCCCTTCTCAAAGATTAGTTGACTGTATACATGTGGGTTTATTTCCAGGCTTTCTATTCTGTTCCATTGGTGTATGTAACTGGTTTTATGTCCACACCATACTGTTTTGATTAATACAGGTTTGTAATATAGTTTGAAAGCAGAAAGTGCAATTTCTCCAGCTCTGCTCATTTTTCTCAAGATTGCTTTGGCTATTCAGGTCTTGTCTGTTTCCATATGAATTTCAGGATTGTTTATTCTATTTCTGTGAAAAATGTCATTAGAATTTGGTGGTATTACATTGAATGTGTAGTTTGCTTTGAGTAGCATGGACATTTTAACAATATTAATTCTTCTAATCCAAGAATATATATATTTTCCATTTTTTGTGTCTTCCTCAAATTCCTTCATCAATGTCATAGTTTCCAGTGTATAGATCTTGGAACAAGGCCTGGGTAAACTACAAAAATAAAATAACAAGAAGACAGTGGAACAATGCTGGAGTCTTTCATCAGACAGCCTCCTCTCTTGTTCTGTGTGTCAAACCTCTGGGGAAGCTGTCCATCCCGTGTGGACTCTAATAAGCCACCTCCGAGGGGTGATTTGACTTGTGAAGCTGACTACCATCTTGGGCAGTTTAAAGAACTCGAGAATTATTTTTTAACACCTTCTCTTGAAGTGGTTGAAATCCCAGCATTCATTTACATTCATTGTGGAAGCTGGTACCCATAGCTCACAGGACTGGTAATAACATTGACAATCTGCTACAATGGAACTCATGCAGGTGTTATTAACTTTAACCAAATTGATCTCAACTAGATCACTGTCAGGGATGATGTGGTAATGATTGATTTTTTCCAGCTCTGAGAGAATTCTCAGTTTGCTTATTTTCATTTTTCTGCAGACTTTTTTTTCCCTCTTGCTTAGAGACTTATGGCAGCATTTCTTTCTTCTTGCTTTCTCATTTCAATTTGTAAATACTATGCTTTTAAGTACAATATTTAGGGAGGAAAGGCAATGTGACTTAGCTTCAAAAATGACTCATCTAAGCCCATAAATTTGGCATCTGTAGAAGATGTTTAAACAGACATTGAGAAAGAAGGACTTACTCTTTCTGAAGATGATGCATTTCAACTGTGTGTGGCCCACTGTTATGGACTGAATTGTGTTCCCCCCAAATTCTTATGTTGAGCCCTAACCCAGAATGTGGCTGTATTTGGAGCTAGGATTGGTGCCCCTATAAGAAGAGGAAGAGGGAAAAGGGATACTTTTGCACAGATAAAAGGTCATATGAAGTCATAACAAAAAGGCAGCCACCTGCAAGCCAAAGAGAGAAGCCTTGTGAAAAATCTATCCTGCCACCACTTTGATCTTGAACTTCCAGCCTTCAGAATTAAGAGAAAATAAATTTCTATTGTTTAAGGCACCCAGTCTGTGGAATTTTGTTACACCAACCCAAGCTGTGACAAATACACCTAAGCAGTCAGCCCCCTTTGAGGAGTACTGTGCTACAATGTCTCCTAAAGGGCGTGGGAAGCATATTGCATCTCTTCTCTCAGCACCAGAATGCATCAAGGCACCAAGATGCATATTCCTGGCATGCACATCCTGTTTCCCCCTACCTAGAATGTGTACTTGCCTCCCTCCCTTGTGCACACCTGCATCAGGAGCCAGTGAAGTAACAGGCCTTACACGAAAGGATGGAGAGTGGAATTCTGGCATAGCTGGCTCTGGTCCTGCAGATTCCTAGCGTCATGACCTTGGACACTGTGACCTTGGACAGTGAAGCTATTTAGAACTCAGCATTACTATCTGAACAATAGAGATAATACTGCCTAACTCTGAGGGTTTTCACAAGGATCCAATAGAATAATTTATATAAAAGTATTTTGTACAACGTAAGGTACAAAACAAACGTTTGAACTAGCAAGTGATAACATGTGTAGCATGGCTTTGATAGTAGAGCATTACTAAACTCACTCTACTATCAAAGACAAATATTTCAGCAATTTATTTTAAACTTCTAAATACTGGGGGTATGGGGAGTATCTCTTTTACTAACTAGAAATCATATTTATTTTTACAAAAACAGAAAGACAGTGGTTCTATGACAACAGGATGTATAAATTAAACAGTGATTTCTGAAGATGTAGGAGTAAACCAGGAAAAATTATCAATAATTTATGGTATGAGGAAAAGTCAGAAGAGCTGATTCTCAAAAGAACAAGATTTTGGGCTCATGAAGGCCTGAGTCTGACGTCCATTGTGTCTTTCTCTTCTGGACTGTGTATCATAGGCAAGTTACTTAATCTTTTTAAATCTTGCAGGTACTTGAGGAATAAACAAAATAATGTGTGTGTATGATCTGTGATAGTACTTTTTGTATAAGAAATGTGTGTTATTTCTTGTCTTGGCTCTAACAATAGCGAATTGTGTGACCTTGAACTCCCTTTTTTCTAACCTGAATGCTAGGACTTCCTTCTCTTCTAACAAGCTATGATTTTAAAATAATGAACACTATGGCCCTGTCACAAGGTTGATAAATAATTCAGGTTTCTTAGGTAACTGTGAAATAAGACTAACAAATCAGAACTAAAAAAGGGGGGGGGAATTGATTCAAAAATAGCTTCCCATAAAAATGTTATACAGGATCATAAATGGAAAATTGTGCTTCCTGAGCCTTTTTCCTCCAGACGATTTGGTCATTGAAAAAATATGTATCATGTCCCTACTGCAGGTAGAGCACAGGTCTAGCAGATGGTGAAGTATATCTAGGGCAGAGCCAGTGGTGAGGAACACGTATGTGGCTCAGAGCATTCACAGCTACGTGGAGCAGAGGACTGGGAGATTGGGTCAGCAAGAGTCAGCCAAGTATTGAGGGACGGTTGAAGGTGTGGAGGTGGATGTTGGTATCTAATTTTATGAGGGGGATAATTCCCAAAGAGCACAGCTCTACTATGCTCTCGCCTAGGGCTGTCAGGAGTGAAGCCAAAGCCATCTTGGTCTCTATCCTAGTGAAGGGGTTAAAGAAACACCTGCTGGCCACACAGTCCTGAGCCAAGCATACTGACAAAGGTTACTCAATGTTTGTCCTTAATTAAAAATTCAAACATTGCTCTCTGTTTCTGAAGCCACAACCAGACCAAGAGTCCAGGGCTATTGGAATTAACCCCTCTGAGTTTCTTTTTTCTTATCTATGACATGGGACCTACTTCACAGGGTTCATGTAGAAATTGAAGTAGGTAATATATGTATTAAAACACTTTTAGAAGCTGCACAAATACTAACTCCCATCATTGCTGCCATCATTTGTCTCAAAGGGATTTGCCACTTGGAACAACTGACTTCAGTCTGGTTTTACAGCCGATGTCTGCCAGAAATATTAATAGCAGCAATTTGTCCAGTCATTCTTCAAATTCTGCTTAGTGTTCATTATCACCTTTATTGACTTAGCCCAGTTGCAGGCACCAGCCCAGCTCCATCATTCTGTCACCAGGACTCTGCTGGGTAATTTGTGGTTTCAAAAAGAGGAAGGATGCAGAGGTAGGAATGCAGGTGTAATACAATAGCTGGCCGTGGCTAAGGACAACATCCTTCCACGTCTCCTCTATCCTGGGTGGTCTCTCACAGAGGAAGGGCAGGACTGATTTCATCTGAGCCTGAGATCAGGAGGGCCGATGGCTCTGGAGTCTGTGTCTATAAGCATGAAAAGAAAGCCTTAGAGAAGCCAGTCATGGCTGCAATATGAGCATTCTCACAGATGGAGAGATTTAGAAGCAGTGTGATGTAGTAGGAATAATGATAATAGTGCCCTCTATTTACTGGGAAGCACTATGTGCCAGGCTCTCTGTAGATGCTGTATAAATTACCCAGATTCCAATGGCAGCTTTGCTCATTCCTAGCTATGTGGTCTTGAGAATGTTACTTAGCCTCTCTGTGCCTGTTTCCTCATCTGTAAAACGTAGCTTTTGTGGGAATTGTTATGAGAATCATATAAATATATAACATATAAAGTATATATCAATGTAAAATATAAATATATAAACTATAAATATGTAAAATACATGTCATATGATATGTAAAACTATATAAATCTATGAAACTGGAAAACCACCTGGGACATATGTACCATATGAAGTATTGTATCAATTATGATTTTTGTCATCATCATTATCATTATTATAAATCTCATGTATTAGTTTCGTATCATTGCTATAACTTAGTGGCTTAAAACAACACAGATTGATTATCTTATCTGATTGATTAGGTCAGAAGTCCTAAAGTCAAGGTATCATCAGAGCTGTGTTCCTTCAGAAAGCTCCAGGGAAGGATTTGTTTCCCTGCCTTTTCCAACTTCTAGAGGCCACCTGCATTCCTTGGCTCAAGGCCCCTTCCTCGTATCACTCCAATCTCTCCTTCCATCATCACACCTCCCTCCCTGACTCTAACCTGCTGCCCCCTTTCCTATAAGAACCCCTGTGATAACATCAGGCCCAACAGAATAATCCATGGTGGTGTTCTCATCACACATGTCTTAATCACATCTGCAAAGTCCCTTTTGCAATGGAAGGCAACACACTCACAGGTTCTAGGAATAAAGATGTGGGCAATTTTGGGGGCCATTATTTCAAAGAGTAATATATTTGTATGGGGACTTTACACTAAGGAACTGAGACTTGGAAGGGTTACAAAAAGCTAAAAATGTTAGATATAGGTTTCAAATTCAGGTTGGTCTTGTAAAACCCATGTTCTTTGTACCAGCTGCTTCTGGACATGGAAATGGAAGCTCTCAGTTAGCTTCCTAGCTCTCCTACTCAGCTCACCAACTGCTCGGAGCTATTGAGAGGTGCCATTGAGAGAGTGACCATGAAGTGAATTTAAATGACACCTTGCAGGTACAAGGTATCCCTGTTCCATCTGTGGGTGTCCAGATGGAAAAACCAGGACTCAGAGAGTAGAAGGGCTTGCCAAAGTACACATAGTGAATAAATGGTAGAACCAAGATTGCACCCTAGATCTGCTTAGTTCCAAGGACAATGACATGTTCATTCAGAGGAAAGTATAGATTAAAGAGCCACTGCAAAAGAAGTATGGTTTTTTGATTCTCAAGTGTAGTTCATAAGGTATAACCTTTTAATACTCTCATGTACATAACCTTTCAAGTCCAGAACTTAAGGTACATCTATTCAGTCTTGTACTTTATAAACTACAACCTTTTTACTTTCAGCATGCATGCAGATGGAGTTGAGAATCTGGGACTAAAATACAGGGAAAGAAGGAAAAGTTTATGGCTCTTCAACAAGGAAAGGGGGAGGTCGACAGAGGATATGCTCAAAACCAGCGGAGTCATGACCATCCTGCATAAACAGAACCCCAACGGGTTCACCAAATTCTCACAGAAAAGGACAAAAAGACCCCTTAGGAAAGTCAGAGGAAGAAGTTTAGGGCTAATGAAATTAGGCCCTCCCTAATGTAAAATAGTGGATGGCAGATTCAAAGAATGTATTTCTCCCTTCTTGTCCCAGGAAATGATACAGACTGAAAATATAAATACGTCTGAATGGGGGAAGTTTGGACAAGTGGATTGGAGTGTTAGCTGGCTTCTAAGAGGAGGTAAGCACTGCCTTGCCTCTAAGATTGGCATCAGAGGGGCATGGAATGGAATGGTTTAGAACCTGGAGTGTGGATCCGAGCGATGGGATCAAATCTCCACTCTGCCACTTTGTTAGACTGGAGGAATTCTTAACCTCCTGAGCCCAGGTTTTCTTCTATAAAGTAAACCAATGATGCATACCCCTGAGGGGTTATTGGGGAGGAATAAATGAAAAGCCTTCTGTAAACCACTTAGCACAGGGCCTGACACCTACTATGCACTAAAGTGATGACAGTCTGTATTAATTGACATTCTCCAACATTGTAACAGTAGGACATCTAGACCAACCTTGTGATTCCCACAGTAAAGTATAAACTCAGTGGAATACAATAAGAATTTTCTAGATGCTTATTACAAACACCATGAGATTTAAGAGAAAACAGAGAAATATACAACAATAATAATGAGAGTTAACATTTATTAATCATCTATGGTGTTCCAGGCACCCATATATGTATTTTACATACATTGATAATTTAATTTTTACACAACCCTAAATGTAGATTTAGTATGAACACCTTTTAGAGTTGATGTAAATGGTTGCCCAAGGCCACAACCACTAGGAGATGTCAGAGCTGGGATATTAACAAAGGCAATGTGGTTCCAGAGCCTACACTTATCACAACTACACTTAAAGGTGGCCACATTAATTTATTATTCAAACCAGGACACTCTTGAGCTAGGATAATAGGCAGAAGCCCTGACTGTTCCCAAGCAAACAAGGACATATGATTGTCCTAGTTCTACTGCCTTTTTAATAGTCTTTAAGACCACAAATGGATCATAGAAATTATTAATGGCTTATATAAGACAAGGAAACTGAGGCAAATCCATCCAGAGCTCCCCATTATTGATAGAACATCAGACTCCTTAGCATGGTTGTCAAGGCCCTGTGTGGTCTAGCCCTGTCTATTCTCCAGCCCTGTGTCCACCACTGAGGTGCTCACTCCCATCTTCAGCACTCAAGATACACTGGTTTCTTTCTGTTCCTTGAATGTCCATGTGTTCTTCATCTCAGTCTTTTCATGTGTTCTCTCTTCTGCCTGGTAGCCTAGAGTGCTCCCCTAACCCCCTCTCCACTTTATCCTGTTAACCTCTACTTGCTGGAGAGAGAGGTAAAGATTCCCTCACCTCAGGTATCTACCATAGGATACAGAGAACTTCTGCCTACATTCCTACTTCTACTCATTACCTTCAGAGCCCCATCCCAGAGACATGGCTAAGCTGCCTGATGAGACTCTAAGGTGCCCATGGCCATGTTTCTTTATGGGGTGGGGACACTGATGATGTGAGTACACTGTCTTCCATCCTACACATCTGACTGTAGCAGAGGCGGCTGCTGTTTTCCTCTTTCACTTACTGCACTCAAATGTAGCAGACCCATTCCTACTTCTATTTCTGCTTACCAGACCACAAGGCATAAGCACTCGTAGACAGGGCATGCCTCCCAGAGGCTGCTCCTGCCTCATTTATGCTTCCAGTTCTAGCAGCTCATACATATCTGACTTGAGTAGTGAAGACAGTATTTGCCATAAACTCCCTTACAATACTGGGGGAAGAAGAAAGAGGCCCTGTGAGATTTCCCATAATAAGCTTTGTGCTCTAACATGGTGGAGAAGTCCCACACTGGGAAGTACCAACAGAACTGGTACCTCACCTACCATTTAGCTACTGTTCCTTGTAAGTATAGCTCTGTCAGCAGGAAACCCTCAAGTAGCAGAGGATGGAACCCCAAAACCTCATCTTGGTCCCCAGGACCACTTCTTCAGAGCTCAAGTTAAAAGGTCAGACTCTACTACCATGTCTGTGGCTTCAGGTCCTTTTAATATTGATAAACATTCACCACATGTACTTCTCCTTCCAAGCTCCTATTTCAAATTATAATTATGCATTAACTTGGGAGATGATTTCGTTCACATCTTATCTCCCTCTCTATAGTATAAACTCTGTAGGAGAGGAAACATATCTTTTTCTCTACCTATTCTGGGCTCGTGGCTGAGGCTCCTATAACAAAAGACAGAATAGAATAGAATAGCATGCAAATCTATGTAACATAAGTTTTATGTGACCCAAGAGCCTTCATAAGGCAATGAAGACTTGAAGAAACAGTTAAGCCTGGGTGTTTTTTATAGTAGAGTTGATGAAGAGTGCACAGTAGTAGAGAAATAATGATAGGGCAAAAAGTATGATCTAATGGTAATAAACTTCTCCAAAGAAGATATACAAATGGTCAACAAATACATGAAAATATGCTTAACATCACTAATCACCAAGGAAATGCAAATTCAAGCTACCATAAGAAATCACCTCCCTCCACTCAGAATGGCT
The DNA here is from genome assembly GCF_041146395.1 of Eulemur rufifrons. Taxonomy (NCBI): domain Eukaryota; kingdom Metazoa; phylum Chordata; class Mammalia; order Primates; family Lemuridae; genus Eulemur; species Eulemur rufifrons. The sequence goes on from NC_090988.1 coordinate 41,990,229, forward strand.
ACTATTAAAGAATCAAAAGATAACAAGTGTTGGAGAGGATGTGGAGAAAAAGAAAAGCTTACACACTACTGGTGGAAATGTAAATTAGTATAGCTATCATGGAAAACAGGATGGAGGATCCTCGAAAAATTAAAAATAGCACTATCATATGATCCAGCAATCCCACTATTGGCCATATATACAAAGGAAATGAAATCAGTATATTGAAGAGATCTGCACACCTATGTTTATTGCAGTCTTATTCACAATAGCCAAGATATGGACTCAAGCTAAGTATTCAACAATGGATGAATGGATAAAGAATATGTGGCATGTATACACAATGGAAAACTATTCAGCCATTAAAAAAATGAATGAAATTCTGTCATTTAAGGCAATATGGATGAGCCTGAAGGACATTACGTTAAACTCTATTTTTTATAGGAAGTCTATTTGTTTGGTTGACACTAATCTGCTACCTTTGGGATTTGTATAAATTGTCCCATTTAATCCACACAATAGAACTATAAGATAGAAACTATTGTCACCATGTTATAGATGAGGAAACTATAGATCAGAGAAGTTAAGTAATTTGCCTAACATCACACAGAAAGTAAATATAAGAGCTAGGACTTGAATTTAGGTCTGAGTTCAAAAAGCTCTGCTCTCACTATGCATGATAAATCCATACAAATTGGTCTGTCACTTCCTGTGACAAGACCAAAGTCACACAGAGACAAAAAAGGATCTAGAACATCAGCCTCTCAACTTTAATTCTAGTGAACTATGGCTTCCCTTATTGCTTACATCACACCCAAAATGCATGACTCATATATTTTCAGGACATTTGACAAAAATTAGAGAAAGAAGGGAAATTCTGGACTGGAAGAAAATGATAATATCCAAAAGAACTTCTCTATAATGTTACTAATGTTTAAACTTAAACCTCACCTTTTTCAAAAATAAAGATGCATAAATATGTAATAAGATACATATATATGTAACTTTCTATTCTTTGACCTTGTAGCAAAATGGAAAGCATATATTACATTGGTTGACAGCTTTGACTTTGAAGGGAGACACATCTGGGTGTAAGCACAAGTCTTCCTCTCAGTATCTACGTGATCATGGACATTTAATTAAAAAAATATGGTCTTCAATTCTCTCATCTGTAAAATGAAGGCAATTATTCCTCATAGAGTTGTTGCACTGCTTAAATAATATATGTAAACCACTTAGCACAAGACTAGGACCATAGGGAGTACAGAATAAAAGATCGCTTTTATTACTTATAAATTATTATCAGAAACTCTTCCATTGTCATCAGAATTAGTTAAGCTTCTCCCAGGGGTACTAATCACAGAAAGCAATGGCCATAATCATTGGCCTGCAGCATGTAAAGCACAATGAACCTATCTATGGTCATAAGGTCATCCATTCATCCTAATCGTATGTATAATTGGATAAGTCATTCCCTTCTTTGGGCCTTTGTTTTATAATCTATAATAGAATATATTTACGGAATAAGCAATGGGTTCTATGTTCCATTCTGACTTGAAAATGCCAGTTTCTAGTCATAGCGAATGTCAACAGCATCCTCCTTAAACCTTAAGACCAGTGATTCTTGATCACAAAGTCTTCAACAGGTGATCCTGGTTTAAATTGCACTGACATCGGAGGTTCTGCCCAAATGAACAATTTGTGATTCTATCAAAAGCTATAACCTCAATTTCCTTCTAAGGAGGAAGCATTTCCACCAGATCCTGAGAGAAGGGGAGGGGTTAGTAGCCTGGGAAAGCAATTAGACTTAGCTCTGATTTCCTCCCACCAAATGGCCACACAGGGTGATGCCATAGCAATCAGGCAAATTCTGCTCCGGGGATAAAGATGCATACTAATTATCCCTGGAGTAGCTCCAGACACTCTAAAGCAATCCAAGAATAAATACTTCAACTGGGCTGACCACAATGCTTAATAACCTACATGATTGTTTTCCCATTTCTCACAGAAAATCATCACATATAAGTGAGTGATTCACAGAATCATTAATTATAATAAGTTATGGATGCAAGATAAAGATACTTGCATAGGAAGTACTATGAAAGCACCCAGACATGTTTGAGGGCATAAGGCAGTACTGGTACCGATAAACCAGCTCTAGGGAAGGAGAAAAATGTGATTTGTAGCATTTGCTGATTTCTGTGATATAACAACTCCCACCAAGCTGATTTCAAGCTACCAACAAGACATCATGAACACAGAGTCGGGAAGAGGTTGCATAATTAGCTCTTATAAGCCAGTATTCACTTGCAGTAAAGGACAGCTTCTCACAAGCATCAACAAAGGCTTTCTTGTGTATTTGACCTTCAACTAAGAGTTTTCTAAACAGAAAGATTCTCCCAAAAAGCTGGGGAGCACAGAGCCTCCAGTATTTATTAAATTCCAGTCAGGGAGTCTAGAGCAACCTAAGGTCAGAGCGCTCTTTTGTCATTGAGGGCAGACATGCCTGACTGTTGGGGCCATCTATGTTTACCTGTGTCTGAGAAAAGTATTTAGCATTCCGGAGTGGTATATTTGCTCAGATTATCAGATGCATGCCCTCAGAATAAAGATTCGGTGAACCTGCTGTTAGAATTTCCCCTGCGGTGGCAGAATGAAATCAACCTCTTTGGTGGAATACAGTTACATCAATAAGCAGTGATGTTTAAACACATCTCAGAAACTGCCAAGGAACCTGACTCGTGTTTAAGAACATCACAAAAGCCAAAATTTTCCTGTTTTATATGGCAATTCAAAGACATTAGGGGAGATATTCATGAAATTTAGCTCCTCTGCATAGAGTTTAATTCCTTGGTTTAACAGTCTCTAAGTGAGGAAGAGCCCTTTTCTTTCTGTAGTAAATATTCCTAAGTATGTCTTTCAGAGTAATAGACACATCAGACGTTAGATGAGTAATGAAAAAAAATAAATTTACTGTTCCATAATCAAAACATTTAAGAAACTCAGATTTAATATGAGGTGGGTTTCTTCATGCTCAATTTCTTAGAACCTTAATTCTGCATTAATTAATGTATTAATTGAGCCATATTAAGCTTATATGTCAGATAATGTTTCAAACACTTTAAATATGTTAACTCATTTAATTTTTCATCTAATTTGTGAAATAGATATTATTAGCTACATTTCTGAGGATAAAACTAAGGCTTATAAAATTTAAGTACTTTACCCAGGATCATAAATCCAATGAATAGATCTTGAACCCAAACCTCCCTGACTCCAGGGCCTGTGCTCTTGAAGTCTATACTGTACTCTCCATACACTGCAAATCAGCAGTAGGGCAGGGCATACTCCAATCTCTAGACACATCTAAGGATTAAATGCTTTTCCATAGAGCCTTCTTGGTGAGCCAATATTCAACACATGCTTTGTGAAGTATTCCACCACGGGTTCATAACACTATTTTTTATGAATATAAAACAAAGAAACAAGTGGGGGAATCTTGTTCAGTGATAAAAAATTGTGATACAACTGTAAGGAAATAAATAACAAAAATAATATAAAGAGACAAGGTTGGTATTATGAGTAGAAAGAGTGTTAGATTTAGAGCCTGGAGAAATAGGTTTCTATCCTGAGAACATTACAAGCCATCAGTATAACTTTGGACATGTCATTTCACCTCTCAGAACCTCAGTCTTCTCTGAAAAATAACTATGTCAAGTGAAAGTATCTTCCAGCTCCTTGATGGTGGGGTCAACCTGCCATGGGCATCTTGTGTTCCCCATGTCTTGCTGTGTAGCCCAAATTACAAGGTCCTGACCATTCTCTTACTTATCTGAAAATGCCATTGTGGCACTTCTCAATATTTTTTGTGTAATTGGCGATTCTGAAAAGTATATGGTGCTATGCTGTGAGGTGCTTTCCCTGTGGTCAAAAAACGATCTTGCTTGCTATAAAAGCAGTGGATTTTGGAATCTCAGGGCTCCTCTCTTGTGGTACACTGTGCTGAGCATAAAGGCTCAACCTGGTCCTCTTTGTTGCCCTATAGAATTTAGGACTAGTGGAACTGGTGCAACTATGCTGATACTCCTACTACTGATTTTATAGTGAATAATAAAGCCCTTTATCTCTGACCCAGAAGTCTTATGTCTTTTATCAGCTCTAGTAAGCCACTATTAAAGATTAGCAACTACTGTAGACTAGCTTGTTAGCTTTTGCTAGCACAAGCTAGAACCTTTGGCTAACAAGAAGTTCTCCTGCTTCTAGCTCTTTTCTCCACTGTCAAACCTATTTAAGTAAAATTCTAACAGATGGCATCAGAAGGGATCACATAGTACCCCTCAAATTTAGTAGAATAAAGGGAAACCATGAAGTACACATGTGACTGTTTTCTTATGTTATTTATTCATTCATTCTTTTAAGAGAGACATTTTAAGTCAATGCCCCAGGTCAGGCCCTAAGCAATAGATGATATAGCTAAGACAGCTGTTTTCAGCAAGCACTTCATAGAAAGTAACCATTCAATTCTATAATAAACAGTTTAGCAATTGCTGAAATTACAACTATGTCTTTAAACAGGTTCACACAACACCAAAATAAAAGGTCAATACTACAAATTTTGTACAATAGTTGAATAATTTATGGAAGAAGAAAAACATTGAGATTGTGACATAAACTAGATATTGTATATGGAAGTATCTGGCATTATATAACTTGTGTGTGACCCCTTATAAGTGCTCAGTGATTCTTTCCTGAATCATGATCATAGATTTAGACAGCATACATTGCATACATTGTATATGCATTAATATACATTTATGTAAATGCATAAATATACATTTATCTTTGAACACATTGGTTCAGGTTTTATTCCAAAACCAGATGCAAGTGAGCCGATTGTTCCTATCCAAAGGCAGAAAAAATATTAAAGTCCATTCTAAATCTAACAAAATGCTATTCACTATATTTAAAAGAGCAGTAAGCCATTCATGGCATAAAATGACCTGTTCTCTGAACAAAGAAATCACACAAAACACTAAAATCATTAGGATGCCCCTGGGAGATATTCAGGCTTTTAAATTTTAATTTTAATGAATTAGAGGGACAGAGAAGGAGAGAAATTATAAGTATCCTTTTATAAATAGAAGAATTGCTTACCCTGCTGTTCAGAAGGCAGGGCCAACATGTAATGGTTCCAAATAGCCCTGAATGTTGCTTGATAATTTTTCTTAAGCCAACTTGTTATTAAGGTGACTGCTGTATAATTCCCTTATCATTGTGGCCAAGGCAATTGTAAAATATATACATTTTATTTTATTTTATTTTTATTTCAGAATATTATGGGGTTACAAATATTTTGGTTACATATAATGCCTTAGCCTCGCTCAAGCCAGGGCTATAAGTGTGCCCTTCCCCCATACAGTGTTCTCTGCATCCATTTGTTGTGAATTTACCCACCCCCACTGCCCCCTCCGACCTGACCAGCACCCAATGAATATTACTACCATGTGAGCACCTTAGTGTTGATCAGTTAGTACCAATTTGATGGCAAGTACATATGATGCTTGTTTTTCCATTGTTGTGATACCTTACTTCAAAGGATGGGCTCAAGCTCTATCCAGGATAGTCTTTTTCTCCTTTGGGTAGATGCCTAGCAGTGGTATTGCTGGATCAAAAGGTATTTCTATTTTTAGCTCTTTGATATGTCTCCAAATTACTTTCCATGGGGGCTGTACTAATTTGCAGTCCCACCAGCACTGTAAGAGTGCTCCAATCTCTCCACATCCATGCCAGCATTTGTTGTTTTGGGACTATTTGATAAAGGCCATTCTCACTGGAGTTAAGTGATATCTCATTGTGGTTTTAATTTACATTGCCCTAATGATTAGAGATGTTGAGTACTTTTTTATGTTTTCTGGCCATTATTTTGTCTTCTTTTGAAAAGTGTTTGTTCATGTCCTTTGCCCATTTTTTGATGGGGTTGTGTGACTTTTTCTTGTTAATTTCCTTAAGTTCTATATAGATTCTTCTTATCAGCACTTTATCAGATGTGTAGCATGCAAATATTTTCTCACATTCTGTAGGTTGTCTATTCACTCCAATGATAGTTTCCTTGGCTGTGCAAAAGTTTTTAATTTGATCAGGTCCCATTTATTTATTTTTGTTGGTACTGTGATTGCTTTGGGGATCTTCTTCATAAATTCTTTGCCTAGGCTATCTATAAGAGTTTTCCCAACATTTTCTTCTAGAAATTCTAAGGTTTCATGCCTTAGGTTTAAGTCTGTTATCCATTGTGAGTTGATTTGTTTGAAAGGTGAGAGGTGGGGATCCAATTTCAATCTTCTGCATGTGATTATTCAGTTTTACCAGCACCATTTATTGAATAGAGATTCTTTTACCCAATGTATATTTTTGTCTGCTTTGTCAAAGATTAGCTGACAATATGAGGATGGTTTTATATCTGGATTCTCAGTACTGTTCCAAAGGTCTGTATCTCTGTTCTTGTGCCAGTACCATGCTGTTTTGGTTACTATAGTCTCAGAGCAAAGCTTAAAGTCTGGTAGACTGATGCTTCCCAATTTGTTCATTTTGTGTAAGGTTTCTTTGGCCATACAAAGTCTTCTCTGGTTCCATACAAAGCATAGAATTATTTTTTCTAGATCTGTAAAGAATGATGATGGTATTTTGGTAGGGATAAAATATAAACATTTATCAAAAAGATTGTGGGAAGAAATATGTCTGTGAAGTTTATTCGTATTAATTCATTCAACAAGTATTTATCTAGTTCCTAGTATGTGCCAGGCAATATATGAGGTACTGAGCCAGTATTTATGTAATTATTTGGGGTGTGTTTGAATGTAAGTTATCTAAAATAACTGAAGCTGACCTCAAACCCTGCAAACCTAAGATAGATTTGTAACCCCTGGCACTGGAATCCTTCTGAATGAACAAGACAGTTTCCCGGCCAAAAGGACATATTCTTGGTAAAAAGTCACCAAAAGCTTATGTTATTAGAGGCCAGATTGAAAATAACCAAATCAGAACATTTTATAAAGGCTACTGGGAGCAGCAGGTTAAGAAAGATTATGTAGCCTCTTCTGTGCTTGGGTATACGAGGTAAGGCAGCAGAATAACAACACACAGGCAGTAGAATTGCAATCCTGGGTTATAGAAATGATTAAAGAGCCAGAAATCTGGAAGACAAAGGCAAGTGAATGGCCCGCTAGATTTTATAAGACATGACCAGATTTCCAGTTTAATGATATGCAGGTAATTTGACTTTGAGGTCAAATGTATCAACAGGTGCTCTAGAAAGGCAGAGCCAGAAACATTTATATACCTACATGATGAGTGCAATGCGCACTGTCTGGGGAATGGACACGCCTGGAGCTCTGACTTGGGGAGATAGGCGGTACATGGGCAACGTATGTAACCTGAACTTTTGTACCCCCCATAATAAGCTGAAATAAAAAAAAAATTAGAAAATGAATCCAGATAATATAGAATCCAAATAAAGCAAAGTTCCTGGAGAATTGATTAAATAAAGTTCCAGATAAAGTTCATGCTTCTGACAACATAAGAGTGTCTTTGTTATGCAGTATGGCCTGAGCCTCAAGCGATGACATCTGAATGGAAGTACATTGTTACCTAACTGGAGTTCTTATTTCCTAGCCTCATAGTAGCTACATGTGGTTATGTTAATTAAGTTCTTGCCAATGAGACATGAATGGAAGTTATGTGTCCGATTCCTGCCTCAGTTGCTTAAAGTTGCTTGTGTAGTTTTGACTGTGGATGAGGACAGCATCCCAGAGAAGGCAGACAATCAAGATGGAAGGAAGCCAGGTTCCTGAATGATCTTATGGAGCCAAAATATTCCACAGGCCTGGACTACTACATGTGAAAGAACATTACATTTTAAAATTTCATTGTTATATCCACTAAAGCCACATAAAACAAACACACAGCCAAGATCATACTGAATGGGGAAAAGTTCAAAGCATTCCCACTCAGAACTGGAACAAGACAAAGATGCCCACTGTTACTACTTCTGTTCAACATAGTACTGGAAGTCCTACCCAGAGCAATCAGGCAAGAGGAGGAGATTAAGGATATCCCAATGGGGAAAGAGTATGTCAGATTATCACTCTTTGCTGATGATATGATCTTATATCTAGAAAACCACAAATATTCCACCAAGAGACTCCTGGAATTTATAAATAAATTCAGCAAAGTCTCAGACTACAAAATCAATGTACAAAAATCAGTAGCATTCCTATACACCAACAATAGTCAAGCTAAGAATCACATCAAAGACTCAGTACCTTTCACAGTAGCTACAAAGAAAATAAAATACCTAAGAATATATTTAACCACGGAGGTGAAAGATCTCTACAAAGAGAACTATGAATCACTGAGGAAGGAAATTGCAGATGATGTAAACAAATGGAAAAACATACCATGCTCATGGATCAGCAGAATTAACATTGTTAAAATGTCCATACTACCCAAAGTGATTTGCAGATTCAACGTGATCCCTATCAAAATATCAAAGTCATTTTTTACAGATCTAGGAAAAATAACTCTATGCTTCGTTTGGAGCCCAAATAGCAAAAGCAACCTTAAGTAAAAGGAACAAATCTGGAGGCATCACTTTACCAGACTTTAAGCTATGCTACAAGGCTATAATAACCAAAACAGCACGGTACTGGCACAAAAATAGAGATGTAGACCAATGGAACAGAACAAAGAACCCAGATATAAAACCATTCACATATTGCCATCTGGTCTTTGACAAAGTAGACAGCAATATACGCTAGAGGAAAGAATCCCTATTCAATAAATGATGCTGGGGAAACTGGACAGCTACATGTAGAAGATTGAAACAGGATCCATATCTCTCACTACTCACAAAAATTAATTCAAGATGGATAACAGGCTTAAATCTAAGACCTGAAACCAAAGAATTCTAGAAGAAAATGTTGTAAAAACTCTTATAGACATTAGCCTAGGCAAAGAATTTATGAAGAAGACCCCAAAGGCAATCATATCAATAGCAAAAATAAGTAAATGGGACTTGATGAAATTAAAAAGCTTCTGCACAGCCAAGGAAACTATCATTAGAGCAAATAGACAACCTACAGAATGGGAGAAAATATTCACGTGCTATACATCCAATAAAGGGCTAATAACCAGAATCTACAAAGAACTCAAGCAAATTAGCAAGAAAAAATCAAACAGTCCCATTAAAAAGTGGACAAAAGACATGAACTGAAGCTTTCAATTGAAAATAGATGATGGCCAATAAACATATGAAAAAATGCTCAACGTCATTAATCATCAGAGAAATGCAAATCGAAACCAAAAATGAGATATATCACCTAACTCCAGTGAGAATGGCTTATATCAAAAAGTCCCAAAACACCAAAGCTGCTGTGGATGCAGGAGAAAAGAACACTTATACACTGTTGGTGGGACTGCAAGCCAGTGCCACGTCTATGGGAAATACTATGCAGATTCCTCAAAGGACTAAAAGTAGAACTACCATTTGATCCAGCAACCCCATTACTGGGTATTTGCCCAAAGGGAAAAAAAGTCATATTATCAAAAGGATACTTGCACTAGAATGTTCATTGCAACACAATTCATAATCATAAAGAAGTAGAATCAACCCAAGTGCCCATCCATTCATGAATAGATTAATAAAATGTGGTATATGTATACCATGGAGTACTACTCAGCTATAAAAAATGAATTAATACTTTTTGCCACAATCTGGATGGAACTAGAGACCATTCTCCTAAGTGAAGTATGGCAAGAATGGAAAAACAAATACCACATGTACTCGCTATTAAATTAGAACTAACCGATCAGCACTCATGTGCACAGATGGAAGTAAAACAATGGAAATCATGCAGGTTGGAGGGGGGATGTGGGGAGGGGTGAAATCACACCTAATGGGTACAAACGTACACTATCTGGGTGATGGGCACACTTATAACTTTGACTCAGCAACACAAAAGCAATCCATATAACCAAAACATTTGTAAACCCATAATATTCTGAAATTTAAAATAATGATAATAAATTTTCAGAAAAGAGAAAGAGAAAAAAAAACTTAGTTTATCCCCTAACACAGTTCTTCAGAGAAGGGCCTCTGAGAGGGACTAACATTTGAGGCAGGACATGAATGATAAGAGAAAAACAGTTACTTTGAAGAGTTGGTGGGAAAATGTACCTGGAAGAGAGAATAGACAGTATGGACACCTGAAGGAGTCAAGCCATGCTCCAAGAGCAGAAAGAACACATCCCTGGGGTGCAGTGAGTGGGGGAAGAGTGGTCCGAGATAGCCTCTCTCTCCATAAGCACTCAACCAGCACCAGAAACATTTACCCAAATTACCCCAAACAGACTTTGGAAGACAGCCTATACATTTCTATGTATTCCCATCAGATTAGCTATGGGTCAGAATCCTTTTCTCTTTGGTCTTTTTCTGTCGTCCCTATGTCTTTTCAACCTGTCATCCCCCTTCCCAAAGACTAGTACCACATGGCTGCAGGCCTGATCAAGGAAATAGGCCAGAATCTAGGAGACAGACATAGTATTATTTTTCCCATTGTACAGAAGCTGAGGTCCAGACAGAGTAGGCAACTGAACCAAAGTCGCATGACTAGTAAGTGATAAAACCAGAATTCAGACCTAGGGAACCTGACACAAAAACCCAATCCCTTAATTACCACACTCCCTACACCAGGTAGGCTCATCTTTTGTAAAATCTTTAGAGTGGAGCCTCTACAAAGCAAGCAAGCCTTGATCTTGCTCATGCTGAGTGCTTCTAATGACATAATCTACCTGTGCTGTTATGCTAAAAGGGCTTCTCTCTACTAGAGGTAAGGAGGAGAAGGAACAAAAGAGGAGGAGAGTGATAGAAAATTCTGTCTTGCCACACTTAGAAAGTATTAGAGACAATAAACTTTCAGAAAATGATGCCCATTTATACACATCATGTCCCATGAAACATTATCATCATTTTATGTATGTGGACTTTCACATCCATATTAAGTGGCAGAGGCAGTATTCAAACTTAGGTCTGACTAATTAGCACATTCCTGATGATTTCCCCAAAAGGAAGAAAGATTCATAATGTCCAGAGATACCCAAGTGGCCCTGGCAGTAGCACAGCAGTACCCATAGAAATGCCACATGCCCAGTTGTTGCTAGCTGTGTGCACCCTTGTGCATCCTGCACCCTTGTCTTTGTCACCCTACATACACACACCACACACATCCAGAGCCCTCCACACTCACTGGGCTCAGGCCTCTTTCCCTAATTCAACTCAGCTCTCAGCAAAGAGCCCAGAAACTCCTTCAGACTAAAGTGGAAGTGAAGGGTTACCCTGAATACATAACTCAGAATGAGAATATTCAGTTTGACAAAACTGCATCTCCAGGCTGTCTAGAAGAAAATTCATACTCTGGGATTTTAAGCATAAGAGTAGCGACTGATGTCTGGCCAACTCAGCTACCATGAGGCCACCCATATCCCAGTGTGAAAAGGAACTTTATAGTCGAAACTTCATATTATTGAAACTCAATTAAGTCAGGTATCATTTTCTAATTCAGTGAAACCTAAGTACCCAAAGCTTAAATAAGCTTTATGTGTTTTTCTTCCTAAAAAAACAACTAGGGAAAAGATGATCTGCTAGGAGGTAGGACTGCACTGGGGTCAATTGTGTATGGTTAGCAAGGCCTCCGACAGCAAGGGCAGAGCAGGCAACCCAGCCAGCCAGGCAGGTGACAAATGGCTTTTCACAGCTGGCCACAGAAACACAGAGCCAAAGTGTAATCATATTTACCGCCATCCCCCAAAAAAAGTCATCTCTGCAATTAAATTTACTGGCCATTAAATAGTTATTGCTTTGCTTGTACCAAAGCAGTCAAGTTGCATTTCTTGCTTTATTGGATGTTTTATTTCCTCTAATGGCTAGGCATGCTTTCCTTGGCATAGAGTCTGTAACTATAACATTATGGGCCCAGTTGATAAAAAGCTCCAAAAAGACAAGAAAGCCAAACAAAGCTGGGAAGCAGCCTTGCAGTGGTACTACAGCTCCCAGCCTGAGGGCTACAGATTTCAGGGAGCTACAGAGTGATTTCAGGGGGCTACATCATCCATCCTCTGTGCACCAACCATTGTCATAGCCTACTTAAATGTCTCACACATATGCCTGACATATGATGAATAAAACATTAATTTCAAAATGGAATTGTATTCATATTGGCTTCCTGTCCCTAATCATATTAATAATATAGTAATGTGATATTTTGTACATTAAAAAGAGGCCCTCATTCTTGAAACCCTGGTGGTTGTGATACAATTTAACATAATGTAAAGCTAGTACAAGGATAGCATTCAATAAAAGTAGCTTATTCATAGTACGACTGTCCTTAGAAAAATGGTCATGTCAAAATGCAGATTTTTCAAAACTTTAGGACTTTAGTTGAAGTGATTGTAGCTTTTATAGGCACAAACTGGAGAGTAACTAAATTTTGACCATATCAGAAATTCACACATTTTTTTAAGGAAAAATAGCACATCAGCAAAAAATGCCAACTTGTTCAAGCTTCTAAATTAAAAAGAAGACATTTCCTCTTATTTGTTACTTCCTAACCTAGGATTGCCAGGAACTGCAAATCAATAGGAAAATTTGATTGGCTATCACATAAGGAAACTAAAAGTCCCAATTTGTACATATCCCCAAGACTCAACTCTGCCAGAAGATCAGTACATTCTAGACAGGGACCAAAACACGGTGTCTGTCATTAGTCACAACATCTCAAGGGAAAGAACTATATCATGGAATTTCCACACAGGCACCAGAGTGTTGGTTTGGGTAGGGGGAAGTTGGTGCTACTTTTCATATTTTATGACATTACAGTTAGTTATCTCACACTCTTTTTTTAATACCTAGAGTAAAAAAAGCTTAATTTGGTTGAAGCATGCAGTAGGCAAAGCAAAATCAAACTGTCTATAAATAGCTCAAGACAACTCAGCATGAATTATGACCCCACCACCTAACACTGTGCATGGAACATAGTAAAAATTCAATAAATGTTTGTAGAATAACTTACTGAATTTCTAAATAAGATTCTCAAAGCTCAACTGGACCTTTCAGTTGCCTCTTTTTCTGTTTCGCTGAGAACTTTCTTTGTCTATGAAGTTAGTATACTAATACAGAAAAGCAACATGATTTTCTCAAACATCAGTTTTTAGAAGCTGATCCCTTTATAATGACAGAAATGGGCTTTGCTACTGTCCCATTTTCCGAACACATAGATTCAAGTTGTATGCTGAAAGACGCTTGCCCAAACCTAAACTGTGAATCTAGAAGTTTCTTGAAGCATCAAGAACTCTGAAAAGCCTAAAGGTATCAGATATATTTTGCTATTTAAATTTCTGACTTGAATTTCTTCCCGTGAAACTAAAACCATTGTGAGAGTTACAGCTCAGAAGCGCTCGCTCCTGATGCCCGTTGATGGACACCCCAATGGACAGGCCAAGCCTTGCTCTGTGCCCAACGTGCACCTGCTCATGGCTCAATCCCAGCCCTCTGTGTTGTGATAGCTTGTTTATATGTGTGTCTCCCCTATGAGATTATGGGTTTCTTGAGAACAAAAATGTCATTGTATTAGTCTCTATAACTACAGCCTAACACGAAGACTGACATGGGCTCCGTGCTCCATAAATATTTTATGAATATTACTGAATTCATTTTCTGTCTTTGTTCATGCTTCGGCAAAATCTCAGATAAAACTATTATCATTTCTGTGTTTTTGAGACCAGCTCTGTATCTCACCTGCCCCTGTTTTTTTCCCTCCTTTCATTTCTTTTACTTTGTAGGGGAGATAAAACCACCAAACGACAAAAGGCTGACAAGCCCAGAGACAGGATGAAGACAAGCAATGAGCAGCAATCCCACAATAATCGCTTACTATGACCCCAGCCCCCAGACCTAAACCATTGTCTTTCATTAACAGGCAGGCTTTGAGCTGAAACAGTGACCTTCACCGTCACACTTTCCTTGCTGAATCTTTTGCCACAAAAAGAGTCAGACCTTAGTAAGATTTTTATGTAGATTGAGTTTAGACTTGATAGCAAAGAATCTTCCTGTCTTTCTTACAACCAGGCGTCATCATCATCGTCATCATTTAAGTGCTTTTTATATGCCACACAGTTATGTCTTTTATTGTTAATTAACAACTCTCTAATGTGTATATATACACAATTTATATACACACATATATACATATATGTATATGTACATTATTTTATATGCATATATTAGTTTTACCCTCATTTTCCAGAAAAGAAAACTGCCCAATGTCACACAGCTTATAAATAGTACAACCAGACTTTGAGACCAAACAAATGAATACAAATCCACCTTTCTTACCTACCATATCTAAATTGAAAATTATTACTTTTATTCTTCCCCAGATCAATGTTAGTTTCCAAATACAAGACTCTGATAGGGTGAATATGAGACAAGGACATAGACATGAAAGATTGCCACCTGCAAAGAACGTTTGAAAGGTTGCTCAGTCATTCATCAGCATTCATGAAACAGCTACTGTGTGTTAGGTACTAATTTAGACGATGGGGATTGAAAAAAAGAAAACCTGCATTTTGAGATGACTCAATCTGATTCTGAAACCAGGATTCCAGTTTTCCAACCTGCATACCTTGAGACTGTGAACGAATCACTTAGTCCCTCTCGGGGCTGCAGCTGCTTCATCTTTTAGTCAGGGAAAATAATGCTATCTCGTAGAGCTGGTCTAAGGATTGATTGAAATCAGATGAGACCAAATCATTGCAACGGCTGATGTGGTCCTGAGTGATCTCATCTCTATCATTCTCCTCTTCATGCTGTTTGGCCACATTGGTGCTGGCAGATCCTACACACATATATATGGATAATTCACTCAACTTCTTCAAGTTTTGACTTCTTCAAATGTCGCCTTTGAAGGAAGAAAGCAATGATCAGAAAATTATACCCACCCTTTCCCTCACTTTGGCATCCGTGGAACCACTTCTCCCAATCCTATTTCTTTTCTACATAGCATTTATCATCTTGTAACACAACATATAATTTAGTGATACATTATGTTTATTGCTCATCCATTCATTATCTGCCTTTCCTTTCCATGGGGGGGGGCAGAGATGTTTGTCTATTTTATTTCCTGATGTATACTGACTGCCTAGAAAACATCCTAGCTCACAATAGCTACTCAATAAATATAGGATAAATAAATAAATTTATATAAGAATTTTGAGAGTGCTTGGCATATAGTGTTGAAATATTCATGGTATAATCAAAAACACAATCTGAAGGAATTTAAAAAAAAATTTATTGCAAAGTTTTCTCTCCCTGACAACACTCTTTTCAGTTTGACTGACACATTTTTCTCACACACAGCAAGTACCTTTCCTGCACGACAGATTTTTTGAAAAGTGATTCTGCTCATGCTGGGCTTTTTGCCAATTTTGCCATATGCTGGGTGGAGACTAGATAGGAGAAACTGGCCACCCTGGATATCTGGCTTCCCTGAGGGCAGTCTTAGCCATCCTAAAACCAGTAGACATTTATATTTCTTGAATTCCTACCATGTACCTTGCTCTGTGCTCAGTATGCTAGGGACAGAGAAAGGGCCAGAGGGGTACAGCAAACAAAAATGTAGACATATTCAGTAGTTTCAAGGAGTGTCTGCTACATAATGCTTTCAAATATAGTTTACTATGGCAGAATGCTTGTGTTCAGATCATGATTCTACCACTTAGCAGCCCTGTGCAACCTTGTTCAACTGGCTCACCTTCTTTGAACCTTGAATTTTTCACCTGAAAAAAAAAAAAAGACAATAATAATGTTACCTCATAGGATCATTGTGAGAGAAAAATTATACCCAGGAAGATAAAAGATTGAAATGCTTAGGGTAGTGCCTGGAACGTAGTAGACACTGCTTAACAAATCTTAACTTTTATAATTAAATATCATCTGACTAAACAAATGCATATGAAATGAGAATAAATAATCACCAAGGGTTGAATGAACCTGAGCGGCATTGGAATCAGAGGATTAAGGATGGCTGCAGGAATCAGAGAGGGCTTTCCTTCCTTCTGTCATTCATCTGCTAGACGTACAGTGGGAGAATCCACATGCTTCACCTTGAGAAGTTCTAAAGCTAGGGGCGGAGATAAGGAAAAACAAACACAACAGATTGTGAAATATGTGATGGGGACGTTATTAAGAAAGGTCACTCTAATGACACTATGAACTCTCTCTCTCTCTCTCTATATATATATGCACACACACTTACATATATAGCTCACATATATCCCACTAGCATATATACAGTAAACCCTCAGCGTCATCTATAGGTTCCTGGAAACTGCAACTGTAAGTGAAATGATGTATGACAAAACCAATTTTACCACAGGCTAATTGATATAAACAAGAGTTAAGTTCTTATGGCATATTTCTAGTCACAACACATCACCAAATTTCTAAATAAAGACCAAAACACGTCTAATATTAAACATTGAAAATAGTATAGGCTATACATACAGTTAAGAAACATCAGTAAAAACAAGTATGATAGTTATTTACCCAATTATTCCAGTTCAGGGTCACAGGTGGCGGGAGCCTCTCCCAGCAGCTCAGGGAGCTGTCAGCGCTACACAGGACCCCATCCCATCGCAAGGTGCACACACACACACACACACACACACGCACATTCTCGCTTAACGTGCACATGTTTGGGATGTGAGAGGAAACTGGAGCACATGGAGAAAGCCCATGCAGACGTGGGGAGAACATGCAAACTCCACGGGCAGTGGCCCCAGCCAGGGATGGATTTTTTTCTCATCAATGTTATAATGAAACGATGTGAAATGAAACATTATTTGAGAATCTGTTGTACATGCTAGTGGGGCAACACAAGGAGACTCGTTTAGAGTTTTTATATCGAATTCTAACTGAGATATCATGATTTAAAGAAAAATACTGTCAACAGAAATGAAAAGCGGAGGAAAAAACAAGAGCTATGTTGCAGGTTACTACTATCGAACATAGTCAATTCTAAGTTTACATTCTGTTTAATAAATCAGCAGCATTTTACATAAAGATGATCACTCTTTTCTGAAATACTTTCTTCTCTTGTATTCCAAGACATCACACTCCTGTTTTTCTTCTTGCTTTCCTGGTAGCTCCTTCTCAGTAGTCTCAGTGGTTTGTTTTCTTCTTCTTGTCCTCTTAACCTTGGGTTTCCCCAGCTTAGTACTAGCACTTCATTTTTTCTCTGGCTACACTCATCCCCTTGCTGTTCCCTCCAGTCTCACAGCATTAGGTGTTATTTATATGTTGATAGTCCTTAAATTCTTATCTCTTGATCAGATCTCTTTCTTGAACTCCAGATTTATATATCCAATTTCTTTTTCTACATATTCACTTCGATATCTAATAGACATCTCTAAACTAACATGCTCCAAAACAAGCTCCTAATTTTCTACCCTACCCCTTCCCTTCCCATGGTTTTCCTCATATCAGTTAATTGTAGGGGCTGGGCCTAGAAGAAAGGATGGATGGATGGATGGAAAGAACGTGAGCAGGGTGAATGAAGGGTCAGGTGAAAACACCTGCCCAAAGTTGCTTGTTTGCTGAGTGCAAAGTTCAGCTGAAAACAGCTGACTTGTATGGAAGTTGTTAATGACATTAACAAACGGCCCTGCCCCTTTGCACGTGTCCATGGAAATAAATATGGGGAGGACCTTAGCTGAGACGGCCATTTTCTTCTTCAGATTTTGGTCTGTCCTCTCGTCTCTATGTGTCTTGGGTAATCCTTCTATTCCTTTGCTACCAAGCTCAGGAGAGTAAAGCAAGCTGCAACGGTTAATCGCAAGTCTAATTCTTTTGCTCAAAACCTGAACCTCAAAATGATCCTTGATTCCTTTCTTTCCTCTCATGCCAATATCCAATCTATCAGGAAATGCTGTCAGTTCTGTCTTCAAACTATCCCAGAAAACTTCTCATCAATTCTGCAGCTGTTGTCCTAGTCCAAGTCACCTGAATTTTTGCAACAATCTCCTAGATAGTCTTTGTTTCTACTCTTGGCCACATTCAGTCTAGTCTCAATTAAGGTAGAGTGATCTTTTCAAGACGTAAGTCAGATAACCTCACTCCTTTGCTCAAAACTTTCACAGGTTTCCCTTACTCATTCAAAGTCAAAGAACTTGCAACAGCTCTAAGCCCCTAAGCAATATGTTCTGTATCACTTTCTTGTTCCATATCTTCAAACTATCTCCACTTAAGCTCTGCTGTTCTTGCTGTTCTAGAAATACTCCAAGCACATTTCTACCTGAGGGCTTTTCTCCAACTGTTCCCTCTACCTGAATGAATCTTAAGGTACCCCCGTGGCTTCCTCCTTCACCTCCTTCAAATCTTTGCTAAATGTCATCTTTTCAATGAGAACTTTCCTCGTGACTTTAGCATCTTAAAATTAAAATTAGCTTAAAATTAGTATCTCACCCCTTCCACCCTTTCTATCCCACCGCCTTCTCCACTCCACCTTATTTCTCTCCATAGTCCATGTTACTTTAAAATACATAATTCGTTTTCATTGTGGTCTTCCTTCCCCCCTGAGAAGATAAACTACAAAAGGTCAGGGATTGTATCTGTTACGGTCATCGGACATCTCTAATGCCTAAAGTGTTTAATCCAAAATCGGTACTCAAATAGTTGAATAACTGAGTTTGTTATTAATTGAATATGAAGAGTGAAGGTCTCGAGTCAAAAATGACTCCAACATAGTCGTGCTGCCTGTGAAAGGGAAATCAACATGAACTTAGAAGATAATCTTGAAGCACTTTTTTATTTGAGGTTTCTTGAAGCTATTCAAATAAAGACAGCTGGGGTGGCAGTAAGACGTAGGAGCCAGGAAAGAGGCTCTAGAGAGACATAGCAGCCAAACGATGTAGAAACATCCAATGATGGCACAGAATGGGCTAGGACCTTCAAGGGGAGCAGAGAGACAAATATCGGTGCTGCCTTCCCCGCCACTCTGCCTCCAGTGCCTATTACAGTAGAGTTAGTATTGACAGTCACAACTCGGACGTGTTCACATCTGAATGTGATGGAGTAACAGGGACTGGGGGCGGGGTGTGGGGTGGGGGAGGCAAAACTTATGCAACAGCAGTTTCAGACTTCAGACAGTGGGTTTGGCAGGACACTGATTCCTGAAAGGGTAAACCAGCTAGGCGAACCCCATGAAAATCCACTTTGCTGCCTGAAGAGCGTCTTTAGGCTGTAGCACTGGAACCGTGGGCCTAGAGGTCAGCAATTTCCCTCAGCTGAGAAGACTTTCCAGGAGTTCAGAATTGAGGGGAAATCAAGGCTGAAAGAATGTGCCACGAAGGGAATCGGAAAGGAAAGTTAGAAATCTCTGGAAATTGCAAAGGATACCCCCTCAAAACTTTAGCTGAGTATTAATCATCACATGCATTTGAGAAAAATACCCAAGGCCAGGGAAAAATCCCTCCAAACAGTGTCGGGAAGAGCAATCCAGGGAGGTTCATGTGGCTAGCAATAGTTTCTCTTCCCACCAGCAGAGGGAAGAAAAACATTCCCATCACCTGATGCATCAAGTAGAGTCTTTAGAAGAATATTGCCTCAGTAACGGGCAAATTGCTAAATTAAGGGAAAAGAGAAAATTAGTCTCTAATGCCATCCAGGTTTGTCCTTGGGAAGAAAGAATGTTAAATGTTTGATAATGACACCGTTGCAGAAAAATCAAGTTTGCAGCACAAGAGAATTCCATGGCTCTGGCTGTTAAGACCTTAGTGAGAGTAAAATTAGTAGGAATTGAATAAGCAGAGGGGAGAATGACCAGTGAGGAGGAAATAGGGAGCATGGTGAATCCGTAAGACAGTAGGTAAGCAACTGTGAAAGTGTGATAATAAACTGGTTATAGCCAGATCAAATTAACAAGGGCCAAGCAGGACATATTCTGGGGAGAGACGTGAAAGGTAAAAATGGGATAAATTCCACATAGTTCATAAGGAAGAGTCACAGGCTGCTATTTGGTTTTTGATTGCAAGCAGGTAAAACTAACCACAGGTATAATTAAAAACAGACTGGTATTTTGCAAATCATTACAGGATAAGAGCAAACAAAATACAGAAATCATAGAAAATCATAAGAAAGCATCTTAAGCATGCTAGGTGACAGCCTAGCCTCAGTTATGACAATAAATATCCAATGGGAATATCTAACTTAAGAGAAATTCTTTTTTCAAAAGAAAAGCTGCAATAGAATTTTTATCTTTAAAAAGTGATTGCCTGAAAGGAGAGTGAAATTTTCCCTTCTTGCAGATCTCTGCATAGACCCTGTAAGTAGTTCTATTAGGCTTCTTCTTGCCTAAAGGCAGAGCAACTGATTAAATGACTTTCCAAAGTTCTTTCACTTGTGATTGCAACAGAATAGATAAAGCATAAACAATTAAAATCAAATATATCAACACTTCTGGGATAGGGGGCCATATTTCTAACAAATCTGAGAAGGAATATCCTTTTTAAAAATTGATCGTATTGAAGAAAATATCCATCACATGTAAAAACAGGAAGACATCCATTCTGTAACAAATGAATTACAGTAGCCAAAAAACTGGACAGTCAACTACAATAACAAATGATACAGCATAATATGCCAACTGTTTGCACATTTTAGAGCAAGTTTGTTGAGAAAAATAAATTAACTGGCAATGCTTTAATAGAAAAGTAATGGAATAAATTTGCTATAGTGTGGTTTCTATACTCATTAATGAAGAAATTTTTAAAAACCTAGTTGTTACAATTATGAATCTTCATGGAGGCAAGAGCAATAGTAAATGTTCATGTTGAAGGCCTGTCTTATTGCAGAATGTGTAGCAATGTGACAAAAAGAAATCAAAATACCTGGAAAAAGAAACGAAATAAATTTTTGTCAGAAAATATCTGAGGGGAAAAAAACCACTAGAATCCTGAACTAGAAGTTACCAAGATCATAATCTATCCCACTTGTCCTCAGGAGGCAAAGGAATATTGGATAAGCATAGATACTATATACCTTCAGGATGATATTTTGACCCTGAACCCCTGTGAAAACTCTAGTACTAAGAATCACAGATTTGTTCCAGACAATAAGGAATCTTTTATATGCAGTCTTGAATGGGTTAATGGTTTTTTTTTTTCTCCAGGAAATAAACTTTCTTTTAAAGTGTTATACAATTATTTGAAAGTGTTTGGACTTGGATTATGTTCCAGTTAAATACATGAAGCAGGCCTTTTTATAATCCCCATTTTACTCATGCAGAAGCCGAGCTTTCTTAGAAGCCAGAAAGTCTTTTATAACACAGACATAAATAGCGGTGTTGGAGCTTGAACCCGTGTCTCCCAGCTCCCAGCGAAGACAACTTCCTGGTGTCCTCGGGAGCAATCTGCACTAACAAAAGATTTATTCTGGAAAACACACAAGATGACTTGTGTGCAGTTGCTGTTGATCCAG
Organism: Eulemur rufifrons; assembly: GCF_041146395.1. Classification (NCBI taxonomy): domain Eukaryota; kingdom Metazoa; phylum Chordata; class Mammalia; order Primates; family Lemuridae; genus Eulemur; species Eulemur rufifrons. The sequence goes on from NC_090988.1 coordinate 42,011,791, forward strand.
AGCAGGCGAGACAGGCCAGCTGTGCTAGATGCCAGAGGAATAAGTTAGAATTTGTAAAAAGCGATGAGTCCGGGCATGTGTCCAGGAATCTGTAGGGGAGCAGGGGTCATGTGCAGGGCAATCAGAAAACCAAAGTTCTGATCTGAAAGTGGCTGAAGATCGATCCTGAATGAAGACAGGAAGCTACCCAGAATCCAGGAGAAGTAACCTAAAGATAACGGGCCCTTTACACACTAAGCTAACGGACATATGGCTACCCATTAGATGAGGAAACTGGGGTACAGTGGAGTGTATTGATGAATCTCTGGTCAAACCTACGGAATAGGACCCGATTCTTCCGAGTCTTCAGCTCAACAGTATAAAACTGAAAGAAAAGTATATAGTAGACTTTTAAATTGGACCCTTCTGAATAAGGCCCCCCAGGAAAAAAGGGAGGCAGAAAGAAGTTTTTATTTCATTATCTTGGTAATTCAAAGTCTAAAACAGATGATGATTCAGAGGTTTTGTTGGTTTTGTGCTTGGTTATTTCTAAGGGGCTTAAACATAATTGCTCAGAGGGTTGATCTCTTTGCTTTCCTGTGTGGGTAAAAGAAAAGTAAGAAAAGGCTAATGGAGAAATGGGAAGAACCGACTTCAAAGGTGAGATTGGCTAAGGGAGATGATGCTTGTTCAGCCAAACGGCGGAGACCAGAGCACGATTAGGTTACCTTTCCCTGTGGTTTGGGGGGGGGGGCAGGAAATAAAACTTCAAGTGGGAAATGCTACTGCCCAACTGGGGATAATTATAACAAAGGAAAGGAGCCATAAGAAGGAAACAAAATTAAGTCTGTGACAAGACAATGCAGGCTGACCGCCAAGGGAAGTGGCAGAGCATAGAAGACAATTCCTCTGGGAAACTATCTTCCAAGGGAAATTAGAGGAACCCCATTGCTTGAGTAATTAAACCAGACTTCATGCTATCAGGAACCTACATGAGGGGTAATGGAGGAAGAAAAAGGCCCATCTGAGGATCCTAAGCTTTAGCATGAAAAATCATGAAGGAGGCAAAAGCCCTGCCTGAGCACAAGTTTACTATGAATAAAAAATTTTCTAGCCCTGACACTGATGTTTCCCTGAGTCTAAAATGCAACTCAAAGTCTCTCGTTACAGTACTCACATAACTTAAACATCAGTCTCCTGGCATTTTTTGTAGATACTTAACAGATGTAGCCCACTGTGTCAACGTTTCATATATGTTCATCACTCTTCTCAACACTAATCATTCTCACAGTAATCAGCAATCACTGGACATAGCCTAATGAACTTAAAATGATCTGCATTATACAATGTAATGATTTAAGGAAACAATCTAGAGTCAGAACTGACTTTTAACCTCTTGTCCTGTGTGATCTTGACCGAGTTAACTAACCTTTCTGAGGTTTAGTTTTATCTATAAAATGGGTATAAAATATCTTCCTTTAAAGTTGTGGAGAATAAATGAGAAGTTTTTTCTTAACACACTGCCTGGAAAAGATATGCCATGGAGACTCCTAATAATGATGATGAAAATGGAAGTTACAGCCCCAGATATTAAGATTTAGAGAAAGACTTGATAGAAAATACAAAACATTTCCTAGTTCCTAGAAGTAGGAAATAAAATTGGAAGTGCTCAGTGTTGAAAAGTCCTTAGTGACTGACTTACATCATATAGCGTGATTATGGAATAATGATGACATTCAAGCACTTTCTATCCAGGGCCATTTTAAGAAAGGTATGGAGTAAAGAGATCAAGAAATGCACATTTTTGTGTGCCTATAAGATGAAGAGATGTGCTAATTCTTCTCTTCCCAATTAAAATCCTGGCCCAAGTTTATAACACAAATAAACAAAGGATTTCTTTCACACTTTATTGCTGATATAATCTTGGCTCTTCATGATAAAGAGGTTTATAATCAGAAAACAATGGAGGTTTGAGTTCCAGTACCACCACTGTCCTCCTTAAGTTAGCTAGAGCCTCTCTGAGCATGCTCTCTACAAAACAAATAATTATCTTCTCCCTGACTACTTCAGAGTTGTTAAAAGAACTTAATAGTATACATGGAGGTGCTTTGTAATGTCAAAATAATGACAAATGTCAAAATATTACAAGACTATGTCACAGGAAAGTAAAATTCATTCTTTATAAAGAAAACAAAAGCTCCAATATGGTAGGCTCCACATAAGAACAGCAGTCTGGTAGTCAACCATTTATGACAGGTGACCCATGGGTTCCCTGCCACTTGTGAAGCTATGCAAGCCATACCTCAGTCTATTCTGTAGGAAAAAAATTGTACTTCCATGGAAAACTATGCAATGTCTAGAGCGCATCCCTCTAAGCTATCTTATTCTACTCTTTATCTTTAAACTACTTTGCAATGGTGTAAATTATAGGTAACTGACACTGATGCAAGATAATTCTGTATAGACATGCAAATTCTGTCCAGTAGAGGTTCAATTGTCGTCTTTTTCCATCCTGAGAAAAATTAGTTTTCTTACCATTTATTCATTCACTTAAATATTCCTGATAAATGTCTTTTTTTAACTCCTGAACCAGTTATCACACTTGCCCGATTCCCTCCTGAGTTAAACAAGTCCTTAATATATGTTCATTCTGTATGAGAATGAGTTTACTTTTCTTCATAAAATATCTTCAAATAGTTTATCACTTATTCTGCAAATATTTGACAAGTAGCTACTGTGGCCCACTCTGATCAGACTTAAGCCTAAGGGGTTAAAAAAAAAAAAATCAACAGAGCACTTAGTACTACAGCATTATTGCAAATCCAGTTGTCTATCCCCCATCCCCCCTTCACCTAGTACACAGTAAACACTTGATGCATATTTATTGAATGAATTTTAAAATATCTTCCCCTAAAGGCACACAGTCTAGTAATTTCTGCTCTTACAAAGGCCTGCCAACTAGAGCCTAGACAGTACTTGACATGTTGGAGACACCTGATAAATGTTTGAATGAATGAATATACAGTCTGTTTTTGAGAAACTCCCAGTCTACTGGTTTTGCTGTTCATATGAAGGTCCACCATCGTCTAGGCTTGCCCGGTGCCTCACACTTGGTAGACATGCAGTCAGTATCTGCTGACTGGATTTCTAAGGCATGCAGATGTAAAAACCCTATATAAATTTTCCTCAACTAAATCGCCTCCCTATGTAATAAAGCAATCACTGTAATAGCAAATCTTTAGTATCTCTTTAACAACTAGATTTCCAAAGCAAAAAAGCCATCCTTCTAGTTATTTTAGTTAACTTTTCCTTTAGTTTGGGGAATGAAATTTCGATCATTATTTTCAGGAGTTGATGGCATCCATGTTCCACTGGTAACATTTTTGTTCAATTATTGTCAACCACACACCTTGTGTTCATCTGTGTTTGTCAAATGGGTTCTAACATCATCTCTCTAGCAGGTGCTGACAAGAACACCAAAATGACCATGAGGTTTCTTCCTTTAATTGGAAAATAAGATCTATGTTACAAATTTTCTAAACCCTTTGCAGAGTGAGATAAATCTATGCCTGGCAAAGATAATTTAGTAGATAGAATCAGATATAAATCTTACCCAAAAATGAAAAGAAATAAACCACATGCTTAGAATAAAGTGCAAATCATTGTCTTCCAAAAACAGCTGGCATAAACCTTGAAGAGCCTTATTAATAATGCCCACATCTTCCTTGAAACCTTTGAGACACTAGTGGGGAAGAATATCCTTCACTGACTATGCTATAAATACAGCTGGCAGGAGAGGGAGTTTTATTGCCCGTGGATGACTGTGTGGCTCGTAGCAAAAGGTTGTTCCCATAACAAGAAGGAATTAAATTAGCTGCTCCATGAGTTCTCAAAAGCTTGAAATGTGCTCTTGGGCTCATGTTATGTATCACAATTAATGTAGGCAGTCCAGTATTTTCAGCTACATGTGAAAAAATTAATCAAATTTGGCTATGTAAATTAGCCAATTTGAAGAGAGCCATGACAACTGGCATAGAATCTACAAACTCAAAATCGGATCATGCCTTCCAGAGGTCCTGGCATTGTGGGGGGACTGAGCCTTTAACATAAATACCTAGACGGGCAACTCCATGTGGATAGTGCTAACAGCTAGAGAGAGAGATTACATTCAGCTGTGGCTTGAGAAGGCTCTCCCTGGGAGCGGAATTTAAACTGAGCCAGGAGAGATGAGTGTACTTGGGCCGTGTGGAGATGAGAGACTGAGCATTCCAGGAATAAGGCACAACATTAGCAAACAGATGAAGGGACATGTCAGGTGGAAGAGAAATAAGTTCCATTTGGCTAATGTGTATTTTCCTGGAGAAAGTTATGAAAAATAAGGCTGGACAAGTAGGGGAAATGGCAAGGGCCCACTGCAAAAGCCCTCCATGGCTCTGTCCTCAGACCTCTTCCCATCCCTCCTAGGAGAATGTCTTCTGTGCACAACACTCCCCCTTGCTTTGATGGCTTTCTCCTCAGTGACAAAGACTCCAAAATCTCCACATGTGGGGACTATACCAGGAACACAAGCACACAGACATCAGAGTTGGAGCATGGACTAGAAATAGCAGGGGACTTGGATTTTCTGGAAGAGCAATGATTTTCACACTTGACAAATCCATAAAACTTTAAACAAAATCTTATGAGGGAACCAAATAAGAAAAATGGAGTTGCTCTGTTTGAAACAAGGCTTGGGAGTTCAAAGGCTGACCTACTCGGTGTCCTCTACCTGATGGCAACCTCTGAGTAAGCAGGCAAGGAGGAATGACCTGTGAATCTTCTATTGCTCTCTGGAATACAGTGCATATGCAGTATTGCTCTGAAGCAAAGGATGTACAAGAGTTGCAGGAAATAAGGTGTGTTTGGGTCAAAAAGGAGAAGGGTCTGGAATTCCAGGTTACGTGTTTGGCCTTTATTCTGTAAGGCAGTGGTCCCCAACCTTTTTGGCACCAGGGACTGGTTTCATGGAAGACAATTTTTCCACAGATCAGGGTAGGGGGTGGATGGTTTCGAGATGATTCAAGTGCATTACATTTATTGTGCACTTTATTTCTATTACATTGTCATTTGCCACTCACAGGGTTTTGATAGTCTGCAAACAATTGATTTATTATGGTCTCTGTGCAGTCAGATGTCTCTGCTAATGGTAATCTGTATTTGCAGCTGCCCCCCAGCACCAGCATCACTGCCTCAGCTCCACCTCGGATCATCAAGTATTAGATTCTCATAAGGAGCGCACAACCTAGATCCCTCGTACACACAGTTTACAGCCCAGTTTGTGCTCCTAAGAGAATCTCATGCCTCCACTGATCTGACAGGAGGGCGGAGCTCAGGCCATGACGAGAACAATGGGGAGTAACTAAGTACACATGATGCTTCCCTTGCTCACCTGTCCCATGCTCACCTCCTGCTGTGTGCCATGTGTTTCCTAACAGGCCACAGCCTGGGGGTTGGAGACCACAGCTGTAAGGAATAGCCAGTCATTGAGAATACTTCAGGTTAGAGGTAATGAAACTGGAGAGAAGAGACAGCAGGAATGGAATGGTGACAGGAATACATTATTCAGAAAGGACTCAGCAGAACTTAGCAAATGATTGATATGGAAGGCAGGGATAAGGGAGAAGACCCCAAAACATAAGGCAGGACTTCCAGCTAAGTGACTGAAGTCACTGGAGAAAGACAGTGGAAGGTAAAAGAACTTTGTCTCATTCGCCCAGAGAAATGTTTCTCCTCTTTCTAAACCACAGAAACTTGAGACACTTAAAGACGAGAGAAGATGAAAAGCTAACCTAGTTTATGCAGCAGTAAGAAGAAAGCATATGAAAACCAAAGTGCTCCAAATCGTTACCTAGAGATGAATTTTATTTGGTTCACAGTGAAAGGAAGAAAAAAATTAGAGTAGCTAGTATGCAATTGCAAGCCCTATTTTCAACCAAAGTGCTTAGATTTTTATCTAATGGTTTAAAACAAGGAATCACTACCAGGTGTAAGATGATCCCAGACTTCTACGATTAACGGGGATAATAGCTTAAGATTTTGATCCAAGTTGAATTTGTACCATATGGACCAGAATCGAAGTCCAGAAACAATAAGTTAAGGTCGTATACAAGGAGGTGGTCATAAATGTTTAAGTCAACTTCTGAGTGAAGAGTGGGCTATATAATGACCCCTGCTCTCCTGCCTTTGGTCCCCAACTTCAGCCTACCCAGACCTGACTAGACATGAGTGGAGAATTGATTCAAAGCAAGTTCATTGGCTTATCAACAACCAGTTCAATTCTCGTTGTTGTTGTTTGCATTAAGAGACATGGGTAGGGCTTGTGAGGTGAGAGACGAAAGTGCTGTGAAGTCATTATTAATCTGTGTTCATCAAACGGCACATTTTCATTTGTATAGATAAGGTTGTTGCCTAGAAAATACTTGAAAACCATCATTGCAATAGGAAAAGAGAGACCATTGTTACCACCTTATTTTCATTTTCACTGACTACATGAGCTTGGATAGGTCATCTGGATCTAATTTACTCAGCTTAAAGTTTCTAGGAAATCATAGATGTGAAAGTGAGATTTTTGCTACCATAGCAAAGGCCCTAGAAAAATGAGCTGTGAAACTTGTGCAAATTCAGAAATGCCCCGTATGAAGTAGAAGATGGATTATAGAAAGATTGGGGCATAGGGAAAAGAATCAGTTTTCATGAATGTCCAGAAAACTTTTTTATGGAGGAAAAATAATTGTATTCATCATAGTTCACATGACTATATGTCTTGAGGTAGCTGGGACACTCCAAGTTTCTGCCCGTGTCCTAGCTTTATTATTCACTATACCATCTTTCACTCTCAAAAAAAAAAATCCCAATTTGGATGATAAAATTATATAGTCAACTATAGTCACAAAGTAAAAGCCACAGGTATAAGGTACAGTGGATGTATTCTGGTGTTTAAATAAAATCTCTTTTCTCGTCCTCAAGATTGTCCTTCAATCTTAACATACATTATTTACTTCTAGCTTTTCCTACAAAGTATAATGTTCTTTCATATTTCTATCCTCACAAATATTGCAAGAACAGTGGTATGCATTCACACTCCTAGTCTATTTTTGCTTAGATTTTTATAATTATCTCGTAATGTAAAAAATATTTTTATGGTCAATAGTTAAATTTTATCAGTATCTGTGCTCATCACATTATCCTATTCCTTCTCCTTGGTAAAATTTATAATTTATCCTCTAATAGCTCTTTAAGTGAGAGATTGTGGGTTTGGTCTTTGCATACCTAAAAATGTCCTCACTTTCACTCTCTACAATGATAACTGGGTATAAAACTTACAGGCTAAAAATTAAATTCCCTAAGCACTGGAACAATATTTCTGCATTTTCTTTCCAAATCCATTGTTTCTTTACAACCTTGCCCTTTGTCTAATAGCTGTTTCTTTGAAAGAAATCTTTTTTCCTTTTGATAGCTTTTAATATCACTTCTTTATCCTTGACATCTTTAATTTTCATACCTGTGACTAGAAATTGACACATTTTTATTGATTCTACTTGATACTCAGTGTGTTTTATGACCTGAGAACTGATGTTCCCCTTTCTCGCCATCATTCACATGTGAGGTGGTTTCTTTTATTTTCTTTGTTTTTATTTCCACTTTCCCTCCATGAAAACCTAACATTCTAAAAGTTTTATAGTAGGAACTACATCCAGTTCTTCAGGGGCCCATGCTCAAATTGGATCTCACAATGGTAGTTCAAGATTCCTAACCAAAATGACATTGTAGAGATCTTGCATCTAGTAGTCAAAGCTCTAGACAGATTATTTCAATCACTAGGCTATATTGGAAAGCAGTGCTGCTTAAGAATTCTGCAAGGTTGTGAAATAAAAACAATTTAACGCACCTGATAGCATGATGCCAGGGGATATTCTCACCATTCTGCGCATTCCCAATTTTTGTGTTACTGCATTGTTCAGATGTACAGAGACTATACTCTGAACTCACATGTATGCCAAGTGTTTACTATAATGTACAAGTTTAAAATACTAGCTTTTGAGCTAAAATATTAGACTGGAAAACACTAGTTAATATTGCAGGGATAAAAGAGCAGCCAAAGCCTAAAAACTTCCACTTCAATGAAAAAAGTAAAGATGGTGCCCACACCAGGTGAATGGTTCATGCTGGTGAAACAAGAATAGACAACAATATCACCAATGGTAACAAACACATTAATTTCAGGGCATCATTGGTTACAACAAAAACTTCACATGCAAAAATTATTTTAATGTAGAAGATGAGACTAGTGTGTGGGTAATAGACTTATGCTATTATCTTCTGGATGGACTGGGCATTATCAGAAACTTTGTTTGATTAACCCTTTTTTATGTTTACTACACCAAAAGCTGGTGTCAATCTGCCCTTCATGTTATGATAAAAAAACACTTCATCTTGCTCAACATATCCTTTTTTTATTAAGTATAAATCTATCTTGCTAAAAGTATTTTCAATTACCCAAGTGTATCTGGCAGTTCTTGAACATCACTGAAAGTCATCTTAGCTTCATCTCTCATTCCAGCCACTCCTGCCACGAGCAGGTTTTGCAGGCTTTGATCACCCAGTGTCCCTTCCCCTTATCCAGCTCACTCATATATTTGCAATCTGGAAATGCAGGAGATTTAACATCCTATGGGGCTGACTTTGATGAATAGGCAGAGGAGCTGATGGATAAATACTTCTCTTTTCTTACCTCAGGTGGATGGTTTTAGACATATTTTTCCCCAGAGGATTAAGCAACCAGTCATCCATAACAGTGGCCATTGTACTCCCATCGTCGTACTGGCTTTCCTTCTTCCCTATTCTCTTCCTCCCTCACTTCTGCTCCTAGGATCATATTCCCAAATAAACCACATGCCTTCAAGCTTTAAACTCAGTTTCTTTTTTCAGGGAAACTTATACCAAGATAAAGGTACTTTTCAAGAACCTAATCATTGAGTTACAGGGATAGATTTCAAAGCTATAACCCACTTAAGGAGTCCATTTCTTTCCAATTACAAAGTTAAATTATGCCCATTTTTGTATTAGAGATAAGAGTCTCTCACCATTTCTAATCTGATGGCTTTCTGCACTGTATTGGACATTAAATGCCTGACATTAAATACTTTAAATACGATTGAACTGCTCTGCCTTAAATCAAAGCACCTGCATGCACATTATACTAGTCTCAAGCATCAGAGAAAATACCCAGAAAGGCTTTTTGGGAAGAAAATAAAGATCCATTAATGAATTTACTAGACTAGCAGGTTCTACAAGGATTTGGAAATACTAATATGAAATAGAAGTTATCTCTTTCTTCATTGAAGTCATACTAAGAGAAACAGATTCATATATACATGCACACATATGGTGTATTAAATACAGTTATATATAAACACAATTTTATTCTATGGAGAATGAATATAGAAATAAATAGTACTTGGGTCCATTCCCCACAAAAACAAGATCTTATCTGTACAATCTTACCTATATAATATCAGATATATTAATTTCTGAGTCTCATTTTTCTGAACTGTTAAATACAATTATAACTTACAAGTTTCTGTGAAGATTCAAAAAAGACAACATGTGAAAAGTTTCTGGCATGCATAATATATGGTAGCTATTTTTGCTCCTTGTTATATCATTTTCATTATCGTTAATAAATTTCATTCATGTAAATTATCATTCAACAAACGTTTGAGTATCTACCCAGTGGAAGGCACTGTGATAACCAGTACAACACAAGCAAGAAAATAAAAATGGTTAAAAGAGAAAGTTGGGTTGTTAGGTGGAGAGAGAAGTGGGGAAAGGCTGGATGGAGGCTTTAAGAGGAGGCAGCTGCCTAATATTGTGTTCCTAGGACACGTAAGCTCTCTTGGTGCTCCAGGTCCTTGAGTACACAACACACAGCATGGGAGAACTCAGAATTCTAATTTGAAGTTAAGACTTCCAGAGCCTGTCATCTGTAGAAGAGCACCTCCCGTCACCCCAGAATTCATAATGACACCATTGTTGCTTTACTGGCTTCTTTGCTCCAGAAAGTGTTGAGTTATGACTCACTCAAGCAGAGCTATTTAGCTGCCCTTCCGTTTTGTGTTCTGTTGTCTGTTTTGTCATTATGTACATTCAATTAAGATTGATCTCTGTACTAAGAGAATGTGAGTTCTCACCAAGCCCCAAAGAGAAATCACTCACTGGGAACCAAAGTACTATGGCTCCATTATGATCTGAGGGCAAACAGCAGCTGAATGATGAATTGAATACTCTATTATTTCGTTGTAGACAAATACATTTCAAATGATAGCTAAGATGAGATTCAGCTGAAACACATCAGTAACCAATACAAATAAGACTACTCCTTTTATTAATGGATAGAAGTCCCTACATCCTTTTCCATTTTATTTGATTCACTGTGATTGTCTCTAAGAACAAGAAAGATTTACTCTTATTTAGGCTCATTTGAATTAACATGATTTATTTCCTTCTGGATAAACCATGTTGAATTAATCCTTTTCTACAGTGCTGAGAACCAAATATTGGATAAGCTACTTAATCACAAGTCCTGTCAGAGCCCAAATCCACTCCAGACTTACTAATAAAAAAAAAATCATGAGAACAATGAGGATGCTGACAGATCAGATTAACTGCCCAGAGAGACATTTGAGAAATGCCCTCCTCGGGGTGTGTTTCAGATCTTTGCACACCCATCTAGACAAAGTCTGGAATTTGTTATTTTAAACTAGAATGGCATATTCACACACAAATCCAGGTTTGAGGAGGCCTAAAGCTTATGTAATTTGGCCAGGTTGGTAGGGGGAGGCATTTTGAAGAAAAATAATTAAAAAATTAGATACAAAATTCAATATGGATTTAGACTAAAAACATCACAACAAATTGAAAGTTTTTAAAAGTTGACATATACCACAAACATTACCAAATTCAGAAAAATAACGAGTAAATAACTGCCTGATTCATTTCTATAATTTTTTTCATGCTTTTTTGTTTCTTAATCTTTGATTACTTTTTTATATGACAATACTAGAGTATCTTTCTTTGTGCAAAACTAGAATTGATTTCTAGAATGACTGATCATATAGCATCTTATATTATGATGGTTTTGAATAGGCATCAATGAGAACTGACTCCTCTGCTTACAATACTACAACTCTGATGATTGGCAGAACATTCCAGACTGGCTTCCAGCTCCTTTCAATAAGCCCTGTCCACATAACTCATACTATGATGTGACTGACATCCAGCCCTGCATCTTCATGTCACAAATGCCAGACAGTGTTAGGAATATTCCTGGAAGCTATTAATATTTCTATGTCAGGATGGTGTACAATGACTTTATTCATGGAAGTGGCCCTTTTCATAGAGCTGTTGACATCCCTCAGAACATTAATGACAAATACTGATCTAGACCCCTCATATGGCAACTTGAGCCTCATATTCTCCCCTGAGTATATATAAAATATAAGTTTTGGCCTCAGCATTTGAATTCAGATCCCTTAACTTCTTTTATTGGTATTTGTGACCTCTTCTGTATCTCTCTAAATCCTTTCTAAGTTTAAAAACCCAGCAATAAGCACAGAGCCCTCCTAACTATAGTGTCCATGCTGCTTATAATAGGATTACTCCGTGGTCTACATACATGTCAGAGTGCACATTTCTGCCAGTTGCAGCAGACATAATCGTCAAAAGGACATTTGGAAAGTACTTTATTAAAAGCACACTCTTCACATTAAAAAGGTAAAAGGGAAAGAAATGACTCTTAAAGCTAATATTGCATTTTACCTGTGAACTTGGCTGATAAAAATTCTTGAATGCTTTAACCCTATATTGAGGATTCTGCATTTTAATTTTGGCAGGAGATCTTGGGGTTTTAAGAAAAACATGGTTGAAAACCCTATTCTTCAAACTATCTGATAATTACATGGTTTACATCCTTTTCTCCATTTTCTCAAATTCCGTTGATGGTTTTGTAACATTAAACAGTGCTAGATTCATAAAGCAGGAACAAATTTAACACTTACACAGAATTCCCAATGTCATTCGTTCTCCTAACAAGCTTAGTGAGAAATGAAAAAATGAAGAAAAAGACATTCCTTACTTGGGTGCTTCCTCCAAGCAAAGCAAGAGAATAGATGTAACAGATTCCATGCATTAGTGAGCACTCTATTACCCCATTTTGGGAAGAATCATCAAAAGGGCCATCTGTTCTCAATAATTCCTCTTCCTTCTATCCCAGCAAACTGCCCCCAGCACTGGAAGAATTCTGTAGTACCGTAAAGAATACCTCTGGCTTCAAACAGGTCACTGCACGAAGGTCAGGTCTATGTACTTCCAAAAATAGTTAATGCAAAAGAAAGAAAAAAAAAATAGGTAATAGTTGATCTCCTATTAATCAAAATGTTCAGGAAGTTTCTATTAAATTGAATTTTCTAGTTGAGCATAGAGTAAACATAATATCATTGCTATGAAACCTGCTGCAGATGTCCCTGTTATAGCACCATGCTTCTCAGTGTTTGACTTATGCCCTCTCCTAATGAACATAAAAATCTCCTCCCTGCCCCAGAATTTCTGCTCCTTTGCATACGTAGAGTCCTTGTTCTTGTCTTCACAATGGAATCACTGAGAGGCTATGCACTTTCATCAGCCAAGAAGTTTCCTTTAGCTTTTTTTAGTTTACATTATAAAAATAATGGCTTTTGTGGTATTTCAATTTTAAAATTTTATGATATTAAATATGTATTGTCATACACCCCCTGGGAGAGTGAGATATACTTTCCTGGGGAAAGGCATGTCTCTGCACCATCCCTACCCACAAATGAGAAACACTGTTCTAAGACCAAGGATTTCAATTTTCTGCTTTAGTAAATAGGATGGAGAGAACATAATTGAATTCCCATCTAGTGCTTAGGATCTAATGATGCCTTGGGCGCTCTGTATGATAAACGTAAATCTTCAATATGCAGCATTATAGCTACAGAGTCATGAAACGAGCAAACTTGACTGGAAGGTACATCACAAAACCTGAAAACACCACAAGATACTCCTCCTCTATTTTTTTTTTTCTTTATTAAACAGGGTCCCAATTCCCATGAGCATTGTACAGAATTTAAACTTGAAAATACTTTAAGCTATGCTACCAATGCAGCCCATCTTTGGTGATCCCCACCCCCCACAGTATCCTCTATTATGAAAATAAAAGAAGCTAATCTCTTTATCCACTGATTTAGAGCCCTCCTGTGTTTGCAGATATGTGACTATTTTCCCATGCTGGTATTTGTTCAGGCACTGGGTGTTAACTGCCATAATTCTCACGTGCTCCTGGCAATTAATTCCTCATGCAGTATGCATATTTTGGTGCCCTTTAACTGCATGATCTCCACTCTCACATTTCCTCAGGCTAATCCCATGCTAACACCTGGATTCTGCCTTCCAATTTTAAGAGATACTGAGTTCAGGAAACAAAAATAGAATCAGCTTGAAGTGTCTTATTTTTATTCCACTATTTCATGGTCCCTTTGAGTTTCATCTTGAAATTCACTAAGAGGGAAAAAAAAAAAGTGAAATTGTACCATTTCAGCTATGTGGTATTCTGTACCCTTTTTTGGCTGTTGTTGGCTCCTGAAATGCCAAGATTTCATACAGATATTTAAGCAGTAATTAAAAGACCATAGATTGTTAGAGCATCCCTTGGCCATTCAGAGAGGCATCACTCTTCCTCAGATTCCTTTGCTCAAAAGGGTATGCATGAAACTATGGTTATGGCATGAAGTTGCCAAAGAGGGTAATATTTTTTTTTTTTAAAGATGTTCTGAGATGTGATGTCATCAAGGTGGCTGAAGAGAGACGCATGGTGTCATCTGCCCCACAAAAAGGACCACAAGGGAACAAATAAATAGCTTAAGATTTGACTGGAACACGAAAGGGAGAGCAGTAGAATGCAGTGGGGGAGTAGAGAGGTACCTGTGGTGCTTGGAAGCGTGGAGGCACTGGCCTCTGCAGCCCCATCTCCCCTGCGTGGAGGGTTGGATAGGCCAGCAGTCAGGAGGGACATCCCATTTGGGGGAAAAACATAAGCCAAAGATCCCCACTAGCCCCCATTACCACTACAAATGCCTACAATCCTTACAACATGAGAACCCCACAGTTCTTGCAAGCCTTGAGTTCAGTTTGGAGAGCTTCCAGACACATTAGCAGCTGCTTTACTCCAAATTAGGAGCACAAATTGTGCACTCCCCTACCCACCCTCCATGAACCAAGCTGCTGCAGAACAGTGTCATCTTGAAACCAGAGCCATCTCTAGAATGTGCTGTCCTCTGGAGGCCAGTAGCCATGGCACCTCTTCAGCCCTGGGGTTCCATCTGTTAAGGAACCCATGAGGGGAGATCTCTATTGCTCACTGTACAGAAAGCCAATTACTAAGACAGCAGGGATTGTCAAGGAAGAAAGGATTTATTGTGGAGGAATAGACTGCCTCAAATCTGCCTCCCTGAGTAACAGGGTCAGGGGTTTTTCTGGAGGTGAAATGAATAATGCATGAGGGGAGTGAGCATCATTACATGTTTGGGGTTGGAGTACAAGGCACACAAGCACAATGAGAAATCATGCTAGTACATACATCCCATAATCAAAAAACAGTGGTTAAGTTGCTCCAAAGGCAGGGATTTTAGTAGCATAACTAGCTAGGGGTTAATACTGGTCATTCCCTCAGCCTTGTGTGCAGGTGGGTTGTGGGGAGAAGGCTGCTCAGTGGGTCCTTGGGGAAAATCTGTGGTGGGATGTCATTTACCTTGTCTTCTCCAGACAAACTGGTGGTGTAAGTCTCTGTAGTTATCTCGTGGCTGCAAGGAGACGCCACCATTTCTGGGAAAGAAACTCAAAAGGGAATGCATCAGTGCAACAGAAAATTACAAAGTTCTGGTCAGCGAACTGGACTGGCCTGGGAACTTGAAAATAAGAGAACTACAAAAAACTACTAAAAATTTTTCTATCTTATGGAGCTGGTTATACATCTTCATTATAGAGCCCACAGGGTGGCTAAACCCCACAATAAGAGGTACATGAAGCTTGGGCCTGAGATCAGCTGTGATTCTTGGTCCTGCACAGCAGGGAAACCAACCCCCCTGCTGCATTTTTAATCAGGAACAGCCTGCCAGTTCTACCTAGGTTGAAACTGCCCTTGAGCCAGCCAAGCACTGTGGGTCCTCCTCCAAGCAGAAGAGACCCGCCCCCCAGCAGCTGATATGCCCTGGTACAGCTACGCACCTGCATTCAGGACATGAGAAACAGCCTGCAGCATACCTGCCCCTCCCAGAGACATGCCTCTGGTTTGCCCAACAGCCCTGTACCCACAATCAAGGCCTGAGAAACTGTCCCGCAGGCCACCCCTGGCAGGCACACCCCTAGACCAGCCAAGCAGCCAAGGTCCTACATCTTGGACCTGAAAAACTACCCTGTGTGCCACCCCTGGCTGACATACTCCCAGGCTAGCCAAAATCCTTGTGCCCACACCCTGGGGATGAGAAGCAACCTCACAGGCCACCCTCAGCAGACATGTCCCCTGGCCTAGCCGGAGCAATTTGCCAAGAGAAAGAAATAAACGGCATTCAAATTGGAAAAGAGAAAGTCAGTGTCTGTTTGCAGATGAGGTGATCATATATAAATCCAAAGACTCTACCAAAAAACTCTTAGAACTGATAAACAAATACAGTTAAGTTGCAGGACGTGAAATGAATGCACAAAAATAAGCATCATTTCCATACACGATCAATAAGCTAGCTGAAAAAAGTCAAGAAGGCAATCCATTTACAATAGCTCCACAAAAAATAAAATGCTAAAGAATAAATTTAATCTGGGAAGTGAAAAAACTTCTGCAAGAACTATAAAACACTGATGAAATTGAGAATACAAATAAATGGAAAAATATCCCATATTTATGGATGAAAAGAATTGATATTGTTAAAATGACAATGCTCTCAGAGCAATCTACAGATTCAATGCAATTCCTATCAAAATACCAATTACACTCATCACAGAAATAGAAAATAATCCTAAAATTTGTATGAACAACAAAAGACCTGGAATAGCCAAAGCAATCCTGAGCAAAAAACCAAAGCTAGAGGCAAGATACTACCAGCCTTCAAAATATACTATAAAACTGTAATAACCAAAACAGCATGTTAGTAGCATAAAAACAGACACATAGACCAATGGAGCAGAATAGAGAACCCAGAAATTCACATATCTATAGCCAACTGATCTTTGACAAAGGTTCCAAGAACACTCATTGAAAAAAGGACAGCCTCATCAATAAATGATGCTGGGAAAACTGGATATCTATATGCAGAAGAATGAAATTAGACACTAACTTCACCTATCACCCTACACAAAAATCCACTCAAAATGGATCAAAGACCTAAATGTAAGATGTGACACTATAAAACTACTAGAAAAAAAACACAGGGCAAATGCTTTAGGACATTGGCCTGGGAAAACATTTTATGAATAAGGCCTCAAAAGCATAAACAACTAAAACAAAATAAACAAGTGGGATTATACAAAACTACAAACCTTCTACACAGAAAAAAATCAGAGTGAAAAGACAACCTACAGAATGGGAGAAAATACTTGCAAGCTATCCATCTGACAGGGGAGTAATATGCAGAATTATACAAGTAACTCGAACATCTCAACAGCAAAAAATTAATCCAATTAAAAATGTCAAATGATCTGAATAGACATTTCTCAAAAGAAGACATACAAAATGGCCAACGAATATAAGAAGAAATTTTCAACATCACTAATCACCAGGGAAATGCAAATCAAAACCACAATGAAATATCATCTCACCCCAGTTAAGATGGCTGTTATCAAAAAAATAATGTTGGCAAAGATGAGAAAAAGGAACTCCTAACTCTACTATTGGTGGAAATGTAAACTAGTGCAACCACTATGGTGAACAGTATGAAGGTTCCTCAAAAAAACTACAAATAGAACTACCAGGTGATCCAGCAATCCCACTACTGGGCATTTATCCAAAGGAAAGAAATCAATATACCAAAGAGACATCTGTACCCCTAAGTTCATTGCAGCACTATTCACAATAGCCAAGATACCGAATCAACCTATGTGTTCAACAGCAGATAAATGGATAAAGAAAATGTGGTATATATGCACAATGGAATACTATTCAGTCATAAAAAAGAACGAAATCCTGTCATTTGCAGCAACATGGATGGAACTGGAGGACATTATGTTAAGTGAAATAAGCCAGGAACAGAAAGTTAAACACTGCATGTTCTCACTCGTATGTGGAAGCTAAAAAAAGTTGATCTCATAGAAGTAAAAAGTAGAACAAAGGATACTAGAGGCAAGGAAGAGTAAGGGAAAGAGGGATAGGGAGAGATTTGTTAAAGCATTCAAAATTATATCTAGATAGGAGGAATAAGTTCTAGTATTCTATATCACTGTAGAATGACTATAGTCATCAATAATACATAATTTCAAATAGCTAGAAGGAGGATATTGAATGTTCCCCAACACAAACAAATGATAAATGTTTGAGATGATGAATATGCTAATTGCCCTGATCTGATCACTATACACTATATGCATCAAAGCATCACCATATACCAATGAATATGTACAATTTAAGTTTTTTAAAAAGATGTTCATGACATGAAGTATAGTTAACACTAGGTAGATAATAAAAGGGAGGTTTTGTAAGGATGATTGTGGGAGACAGAAGATTCTGCACCCCATAAAAAGGCTTGATATTTTTACAGAATAAGGGATGATAGTGAATAAAATCCCTGTGCCTGCAGAGAGATCAGGAAATACTTTATCATAAGCTACTTTCTTTACAGTAGCTAATAGAGTGGTTTGCATTTAGCTCACAAATCTGTCCATCTGCTAATCAAGAAATAAGCAGAGGAGGCAAAATAGGGGAGAAAACGTGTTCCAGGTGGTTTGGCTTTCTCACTGCAAGCACAAAGCTGACTTGGACCGAGGCTTTCAGTATGTTAATGACCAGTAAATCCACAGCTTCACATGATGTCAAACTTTTGTAACAATCCTGCATAGACACAGGCAACACTTTAGGGATCAGTAGAGCTCATTAATTTTTAGTCTACACACTTTTGTCTGGTGTCTAACATTTTAAAGCCAGCTTGTAGAATCAGCTCAAGTTACAAATCCTGCCTCATCAACAAGTTATTTTCCATAATTCTAGAAGTACAAGTAAATCACTGTTTATAGCTTCTTGAAAATATCATATTGTTACACAATGCAACAGAAATTTCTCACTTTACTAAGCCGGGCATTTCCATCCTGTATTACTCCAATGAACTTCTTTCTGAGGTAACTTTTTCAAGTTCCCCATTTTTAAGTTAAGCCTTGTTCAACAAACTCCCAAAAGTAAACAGACTGTTCTGTTATAACCAAGAGCACACCCCATCTCTGTCCATCTTCTACCTCCATTTTTCTTTTTTCTATCATCACCATGATCAACTTTTAATTAACCCACCAGAGACATCTAGAAATCTAGGGGAAAAAAAGATCATTGTGCTCTTACCTCAATTTCTAATGTTTGCTCTATGATCTCTTGCTGTTTCCTGAAAGGTCTTAAAAGGGACAGTATCAGACAGATCCAGTCAATAGTTGACCAACTTGAATAAAATCAAGAAAGATGTGGGATTATAGAAAAATTATACTGCAGCAAAATACATATATGATGTAGCTCTGACAAATCAGTCTTCAAACCTTTTACAAAGAACTCTGTTGAGACCACACTAGGATAAGACTTCAGGAAAGTGTAGGGTCATTTCAGAGAAAATGTTAAACAATCTGTTGCATATTCATAAGTAGACATAATTTCATGTTTTAAAAGAAATATAATCAATGAAACGGCCTCACTCAACCTTGCCCTAGAATGATACCCTATTCACAAATAAAGATAACCAACTTTACAGGACAATTTCCAGTTTATAGGACACTTTCATAGGAATTCTCGTGTGATCATTACATCAGGCAGGTTAGGTATTCTTCGCTACATTTCGGTGACTAGGAAGCTGAGCTCAGCACTACTTCTATAAGATCACATAGCTCATTAATGAGGGAGTTGGGCCTCTAATCATCAGCCTTCTCACCTCTGACTTCCAACCATTCTCTTTCCACTGCCCTTCTAAGTGAGGTTTATTTTCATTCATTCCGCAAATACGGAAGCACCTGAATATGCCAGTCACCCAAGAACAGTTCAAAGCAACCCTTTTCCAAGTCCCTGACCTTTGGCACCAAGGGTGAGGAGTGAGGGGAATGATGCCAACTGCCATATCACACTCCAAATATGAGACAGGTCAGCTGAGCACATCTTTTCAGTTAAAACCTTCCTTCTTAGTCCATTTTGTGATGCTTATAACAGAATGCCTGAGACAAGGTAATTTATAATGAACAGAAAGTTATCAGCTCACTATTCTGGAGGCTGGGAAATCCCAGAGCAAGGCACTGTCATCTGGCAAAAACCTTCTTGCTGCACCATCATGTGGTGAAGGTGGAAAAACAAGAGTGAACCCACTCCCATGAGTCCTTTCCATAGTGATGTTTAATCTATTCATGACAGATCCTGGGTGACCTAGACACCTCTCATTAGGCCCCACCTCTCAACACTATCACATTGGGGATTAAGTTTCCAACACACGAATTCTAGAGGATACATTCAAACCATAGCACCTTTTACATCTTGCCCAATCATAGGAGTGCCCCTCCAACCAAGTTCAAAACTGTACAATTTACAAAAGGAATGCCCTGCCTGTCACTGCCCTGAGTCTACCCCTTATACCAACTCTTCCTCCTCTACCTTTCCATCAAATCCTGATTTAATTGCTTTCATTTCACAAAAGATTTTCTTCATTTCCTTATGGCCCAGTTATGGGGCTTTAGCAAACAAGAGTGCCTACGCTATGAGAAGCATAGGAAGGTGCAAAAACTGCCACCTCCTCTAACAGCAATTAAAGCAACCCTGAAGGAAAACTTAAATCTCCACCTGCCATTCTTCATGTGCTAACAACTTTCTTCCTTTGCAACACAGTATCTTCAAGGTACACAGAAGTGTCTCCGACCTTGCCTAATTTCTTAGTTTGTCTGTCTTAACATGGAATCTCTAAGAAAACCCTAAATTACTCATATTAATTCTGGCTCTTTAAACCACCACTCCCTCCCTTGTCTATATATTCAAAACGGTCTCTGCTCTCAGGAGACTTACATTTGAAACTGACCTCATGAAAAAGAGACAAATATTGTGTGAATTATCAGTCTACAGTGTTCATACCATGTGTATATTTATATTAATAAAGCACTAAATATATTTATTACATAAATTGTAATTATGGGAAGAGTCGAGCATAGCAAGTAAAAACCTCAAACTGTTGTGAGAGCAGAGAAAACACCACACGACAATCAACATAGAAGATTTCTGTGACCAAATGTGGGTGGGTTTCTCCCCCCATACCAAGCAAGCAATTAACTCTGCAGCAGACACCAGCTGAGTGTCTTCCAATTCAATTCTGACACTATCTACCTGGAGATGCCCTCGGATCCCACAGGTTGAGGGCTCAGTCCCACAGACTGCCCCCCCCCAACCCCCCGCTACTTCCCACCAGTCAAAAGTCTGGGCCTCTGGAACTTCTGATGGACTAGCTTCAAGTTGGGATTCTCAGGTCTGCTCTTATGGATTGATTAATTTCCAGCTCACAGAGGTCAGGGAAACACTTAAATGTCTACCAGTTTATTATAAAGGATATTACAAAGGATACAGATGAAGAGATGCACAGGGCTAGGGATGGGAGAAGGAGCTCGAAGCTTCTGTGCTCTCCTTGGGTGCGCCGTCCTCCAGGAACCTCCACGTGTTTGGCTATCCAGTTCTCTGAACCTAGTCCTTTTGGGTTTTAATGGAAGCTTGTCACGTAGGCATGACTGATTAAATCATTGGCCATTGGTGATTGATTTTTGATCTTTGGCTCCTCTCTACTCCTCTGAGGTAAAGGGGGTTAGAGAGCACAGCATGATTAGAGCAACCTTCTAACCGTGCCTTGGTCTCTCCCATCCTGCAGCTACCTAGGGGCTGCCAGCCACCAGCCAATTCATTAGCATACACCAAGACAGCACTTTGGAATTTCTAAGGACTTTAGGAGTTGTATGCCAGGAAATGGGTTCAAAGACCAAGCATATATTTTATAGTATTACACACGGAAATTCTGATAAAATGTTTCCTATAATCGCTGCTTTAGAAGAAACATAAGCTAACTGGTTTTGTCTTGGCTGAGGACTGAACTCTGATCTTTTTCTTTTACTCAAAATTCCTTCCTCAGACTGGGGGGGGGGGGAGGGGGAGGCCATGGGTAATATGCATAACTTAAACTTTTGTGCCTCCATAATATGCTGAAATAAAAAAAAAAAATTCCTTCCTAAGGAGGCCAGATGAGTCATGCTCACAAATGGTAAAATTCCCACTAAGCAGGTTTTGCTAACCAAATATAGTGTGGTTTACTTCCTAACCTGATTCCGGTATAACATTAACATCACCTAAAAGATAGACAAGCCCCTATCTTAACTGAAGCATCCTAGCAGATCCTTATCTTAACTTGAAAAATTCTCCTGTCTGGACCTCCCAGAGTGCTCACACCTTTATCTTAAATTAAGCTTTCCTTTCTGGTCTTTTAGATAAAACCTAACTCTCTCAGCCAATTGTCAGCCAAAGAATCTGTAAACCCACCTATAAACCTGTAAGCCCTGCTTTGAGATGTCCCATCTTTTTGGGCCAAATCAATGTATGCCTCCCATGTATTGATATATCACTTTACCTGTAACCCCTGTCTCTCTCAACTGTATAAAACCAAACGGTAACCCAGCCACAGCGAGTCCACTTGCTCAGGACTTCGTGGGGATGGCTCCGGGCCATGGTCCTCAAATTTGGCTCAGAATAAACTTCTTCCAAATATTTCAGAGTTTGGATTTTTCTGTCCAATGGCATAGAGAAGAGAGCTGATGAGAAGATCTAAAGTGTAGCCGGGTAACCTAAAATGTCTCTCGTCATTGAGGTTGGCTCATTTATGCTTAATGAGCAGTTTCTACACAAATGGGACAAACAATTATGAAACTCAGTTGACTAGCCATTTAAAAAAAGTTTTAAGCAGGTTTTTCTGTATTTCTTTCAGAAATCTAGTTTATTCTTTGATTTCAGCCATCTTTTCATTTTGGGTCCTTAAAGTTACCTAACACTTATAAACTTGCTTTCATTCAATGAACCAAATTTATTCTTTAAAAATTATGGACTAGTATTGTTGGGGGGGGGGGGTTTCAAGGCCAGCAGCTGTCTTCAATGTTTTATGTTTCCTTTACTCATTATCAAATTTACCACATAAGCTACAGCCTTATGCCATCCAAACAGTGAGCAACCCCCTGGGTCAGTTCTAGTATTCCTACATTGCTGATGGAGAAGCTGGGGCTCGTGGCACCTAAGTGGCTCACAGAGGACCTTGAGAAGGCCACTCATTGCAAATAGGGACTGGATATGGAGAGATGGAGAGCAGGGCAGAGAATATTCCAGGCGTAAGAAACCTGTGGAAGCACAGGGCCGAGAGCATGTCCAGCTTCCCGGGAGCTTGAAATTGTCCTTTATCCCTAGGCAGTGCCTGGCTTCAAGGCCCATCTTGCAGTTCTTTCTCTCAGTGACACATTTAGGACTTCCTCACCTCTGGTGAAATATAATAGGCATCTGCTTGTAATATCTTTTAGAGAAAATATAGAAAATGCTTTGTAATACTTTTTTTCCTCTGACTCGAGTTTTAAAATGTCCCATTCTACACAAAATCAGTACATACTGAGTTTACATCTTGTCTCTTGCTATGAATGGGCTGCGGAACTTTGCTGAGGTGCGTCTACAAAGTGGGGGTGGTAACACCCACTCTACGTGGTTGCTGGGAGGACAAAGTGAGGTAATGTGATGAGGCAGCCAATGGACAAATTTCCCATCACCCCCTGAAGTGTCACTGAAAAATCAACTGGCAAAAGGCAGATCAATAGGAGAGACAGGCCTACAAATTTGTTCTCTGTGTAGGAGAACCACAGAGTGATCACCCCACCCTCCAATGGGGTACAGAAACTTATATACCATTTTGAAGTTATGGGAAGAATGGGGGCTCAGATCATGACAAAACGGGGTTAGGGTGGCAAAACAGGATATGGGAGGCGGAGAAGAGGGGGGAGGGGGAACAAAGGTGACCTTGTTATACAGATGAAACCTCCTCAAAGGTAGCGCCCTCAGACAGAATAGGTGGTAAATGTTTCTTTCAGACCTTCAAAGGTGTCAAACTCTCAGTTAATCTTTCCTAGATCAGACAAAATAAGGCCATCGGAGAAAGCCTGGCTGCATCAGTGCAGATGTTCTCTACAGATGCAAATCTCCCCCTCAAAAGACAGCTTGTTGGCTATTCGGAAGGGCTGGAAATAAAAGAATAGCTATCTTGAACTACATAAGGAAATATATTTTGGGGTGAAAATATTCTGGTTTCCTTCGATGTGAAGGTACCTAGTAAGTGCCTGTCACAAAGAAGTACTGTTTTGGGCTGGTATTAATGAATTTGGCTATATTTGGCTATTATCGACTCTTCTTGACATTTTTCCCCCTGGCTTTTCATAGTTCTGCTAATGTCTTTGACATCAAGAAATCACTAGTGTCTCCAATTCCAGGCAAACCGGCCTAAGAAAGGGAAGGAAGCCAACAACTGGAGACTTTATGCAATAACTTTCAATAATCCTGTTTTTAAAGCAGAAGTCTAAATTCTACCAGCTGTTTTAAAAAGTTGTAAAATGTTTTCTATTTCCCTCCAGAATAGTGCTGATGCCCCAAAATCCCATTAAAAATTCTACACGGGCAATTGTATTGCAGTAAATGGCTTAAAATTTTTAATACTTCCCTCCTGGTGCATCAGCTAAGCATTGGCACCAAAGGCAAATCTGGACTTCTTTCTAGGAGCTCATCTGTTCCCTGGGGCTTCTTTTAAACCATAATCTACTTACTCCAAGGGGAGAGATGTTCCTATAACATTAAACTGAAATGTTGTAAACAGAGTTTGGTGCCCTCATTTATTTTGTGTGGGGACTTAATAGCTGGGATAATTTCCACTCCAGGAATATGTGTTAGGAGTTGGGGGAAATAGAAACAGTCTGGTGGAGATCAGTCTAAGCAATACCTAAGTGAGGAGGCACTGGTGGTCTGAAGCAGGTGGTCTGAACACACAAAGGAGCAGGTAAAGGGTCAGATGGGAAGTAGAGTCTAGCACCCAAGAGTCAAGAGCCAAGAAGTCGGACTGAGGCTGGACGTAGGTCAGGAGCAGGTGCAGCAGACCATGACAGAAGAGGCATTCTGCCAGCACAAGGTTCTACCATCAATGACAAGGATGGCCTGAGGTTAGTATTTGACACAGCTGCCCAAAGAAAGGTCCTGGAATTGGGAGGACACAGTTCTTAGCTGGGGTCTCTAGCGAAATAACTAGTGGCCTACTGGCTATCAAGTACAAAGGAGATTTTTTGGTTTCATCTCACTAATCTATCTTTGTTGCCTGACAACATTAGCCAAAGAACCTAAAACACTTCTCCTCCTTGGCTTCTGGGACTCTGAGGTCCTCATGCTAACTCCTGGCCTTTCCTGGACAGCTCTTCTGGCTGGGCCAGTCAGCTTCTAAATATTAGCATTTCCTTCCACTCTCTGGATAGTCCCCTCCGAGCTTTATCTACCACCTGTTTAGAGATGCCCTGCAGATTAGTATCCCCTCCCTAGAGCACATCCTTGAATGCCAGACTCATTTATCAAGTGTTTAAAGAACAACATATCACATGGGCATTTCATTACCTCCAGCCTATACTTCCCCAGAACGAACCATTCTTTTTCTCTCTCCCTCCCTCCTACCTCTCAATTCTTTCTCCTCCCACTTTCCTTTCCCCTCCCACCCCAAATTCCTCCAGCACTGCCTGGAGTGCTTGCACAGGCACACACCCCTGCGAATATTTGCATAAGCAAAAAGCTCAATGTAATTTAAAATGGTGCTTTTTAAACTTTAATGTGCATACAAATCGCCTGAGTATCTTGCTACACTTCAGATCCATAGTTTAGATGTCTGAAGTAGGGCCCCAAGTTTTGCATTTCTAACAATTGCCAGGTTTCATTGATGCTGCTGGCCCCGGGGCCACAATTAAAGTAACAAGGATACTAGGAACCCAGTCACCTGAGTTAGATTCTCACCTCTGCCACTATCTCCCTTCAGATTGTTCAGTTACTTCACTCCCCTGTTTGGAATTCAGTGTCTCCATCTGTAAAACAAGGCGACTGGACCCAACAATTCCTGAGGTTTTTATCCAGTTTTAACAGCATGAATGGAGGGCTAAAATCTCTGAACTGTAGCTACCAAGATATAACACATTTCTGTGCGGTGAACCCTATGAAAAACTAACCAAGATTTAGTAGTGATGCTGAACTAAACCAGGATGTGCTAATAACAAATAATTCATTCAAAGTGACCCAGCTACAAAGTGGCACCACAAGAATTCAAATACAGCATCTGACTCTAAAGCCATGATAATACTAAACACTTGTATGACATCAAATCTAAAATGCACTTTTTTCATATTTGTACATCTGTGAAATCAGGATGTCTTATAAATTGATAAGTGTTTTTGAAAAATTTCAATTGTTAGTATTTTTCTTTCTTAGTGGGTCATAAACTATGGTGCATGTCTCAGTCGACAGTATCTTTGAGTCAAGAAAATATATTAATAGCACTTTTTATGCAAAAAGCATCATTCCAAACACTTTACATCTATTAACTCATCTAATCCTTACCACAGCCCCATAATGTAGTCTATTATCATCTCCATCATATAAATAAGACTGAGACACGGAGCTGCTAAGTAACTCATCCCCCGCCTTCCCTGCGAAACAACTAGGGTGTACTGAGGCTCGTATTTGAAACTCGGGCATTCTCGTTCCAGACTCTGATCATAACTACCATGTTCTTTTTAAGGCAAGCACAAAAATGAGGTTCATTGAGGAGAGAAAGATAGGATTATAGGGCAAGAGCAAGATGTAGGTTTATAGAACATGGTACATACGTCACAGACGATGACCAGACTCATTGTTGCAGCAAGGGGGAGAGCAAAAGGAAGGGCCCAAAAAAGGCATAACTACCATATTCTATTCCTTAGTGACATACTCTTTACCACTATGCTGCATCAGCTTTATCTACATTGCTCTTCTGTCCCAAGATGTCTGTATGAGTTTTTGTATGCTTTTAAAGAGACAGTGGATTTCTTGCCAGCTTTGCACAATTCCACAGTGCCCAGCAGTGTTTTGCTAATTGCTTCATAGGCAGATGTGCAATGCATCTTTATTAAATCTGATTAATTTTAACACCAAAATAAAAAAAGACTTAAACATGGACTTCATCCATCCTTTCAGCTTTCTTCACATAATGGTTGTTGATGTCTTCATTTAACTCAGTGGTTCTCAAGGGGGCAATTTTTGTTGATGTCTGGAAATGTTTGTCACAACTGAGGATGGGGGTGCTACTGGCATCTAGCAGGGAGAGGCCAGGGATAATGCTAACCGTCCTGTAATTCATGGGCTGGACAGCCCATGACAACAAAAGAATATCCAGTCTAAAACATCAGTAGTGCCTAGATTGGGAGACCTTGAATTCACTCAGTAAATATGAAGCACCTTTCTCAACCTCTGCTCATCTATAAATCTGGATGTTAACAGTATCAAACAAAAATCTTTAAGTTGAAAGTACTCCCACCCAATGCACAAATGTTCTTTTCAGCAACCACATCAGAAGACCTCAGCCTCTACCTGAACCTTCTCGGGGGGCCAAAAATTTACAGACTCTAAGGTATCCCAACCACTTCTAGAACCATCAATTACAATTCATGAGGAAGCAGAAACATGGCTGTGATTCTGCTTGAGAAGACATTAAATAAACCAGCCTCTACTATGTGGGCTGATTGGGGGCGGGGGGGGGGGGAACCCACACAAAACACCTATTAAAGAAATGCCCATGACATTTTTCAAATGACTTTTCTTTAACATCCAGTCTGAGGTTCACTAACTAAACCCTTTCTTTATCCTAAATGCAATTTTCAAGGCAGAATCTTCCTGATTAATGGTTCCTAGAGAACGCTCAAAAATGTCAATATCCTTCACTAATTCAAATTGTCAGGGGAAAGCTAATCTCAAATAAGGAAATTTCAAAATTATGAAATAGTTGTAAAATTATCTCTTCTTTCAAATGCTATTTCCATTCATCCATGCAGGGAACCTGTCTGTATCCCCATGCTTGACTTCAGAAATACAAAGATGGACAGGACAGATCCCTGTGCTTAGAGAATGCACAATCTATCAGAAGAGGCAAACCTGCCACCTCGTGACAGCAACTGAAGCAAACACTGGATGAGGAAGTCACTAGCTCTGTCTGGGGAGCTTGACGGAGGCCTCACAGAAGAGCAGCTGCTTGAGCTAAGATTTGGAGGATTGGTAGCAGTTCCCCGACAAAACACTGAGTTTGGAGGAGCAGAGAGCACCTTGGGACTGCACAGAACCCATCACAGCTGGCACCCAAGGTCTCTGTGGGGCATGAGCAAGGCCAAGTCAAGAGATACTACGAGAGCTCTTTTGTGCCCTGCCAAAAAGTTTGGACTTTATGCTGTGGGCCTGAAAGCCACCAAAAAGGAAAGGACAAGATCAGGACTGACTTTTGGAAAGATCACTGGCAAAGTGAAGAGAACAGATTGGAACTGAGAAAAACTGACAGACTGATGTTCTGGAATTATGGTGATAATGTCCAGATGTCCTAGCAGGGAACAGGGCTTTCTAATCAATATCTGGATGGGTTGTCTGGCTTAATGAAGGCCTAGGGTTTATTTTAAATTGGGTACATCAATTGCTATTAATGAATTAAGTTATAAAAGGCCATGGGAAACAACTTCTTATTTTCTAGCAGAATCAACTGAGGCCCAGGAAGGGAAAGTGATGTGCTTAAGTGACACTATTTGTTAAGGAAAAGCCAAGACAAGTATTCAGAGCTCTAAACATCCAGTCCTTACCATTTTCCACTGCTTTGAGATTGCTCTTATTTGTTTGTAAAGGGCTGTTTTTATCACGAGCACAATTAAATGCATCCTTCTCCTTCAGCTTTTTTCCCAGTCATTCACCTGGCATTCTGTTCATCCAATTAATTTTCACTGTGTATGAAGAAAGCCTTTTCAAAGCAAAGGTAAATTTTAGCCTAGGCCTTTGTCAGCCTGCTAGCTGATTCCTAATTAACTGAGATGAAATGAATGGGAGTTTATTGTTACTGAGCTTTTCAAAACCCTCTGGATTACCAGGCACTTGGCAGGAAGAAAGTGTGTTTCATCTTCCTAGAATCTGGAATTGACAACGGACAGATAGACAGCAAGGGGGGCATCACTGGGCTGCAAGACCTCAGCATGGCAGGATGTTTCCCAAATGTTCTACTAAATACCGCAGCAGTGCAGGGGGAGTGCTCCAGAAAATGTCACTGTTGGAGCAGAGCCTCAGCCCAAATTTCATATTGGTGATTTCCCTTTATGTATCTCTGCACTGACCAGCTTTGAGAACCTCCGTGTTCAGATAGGACAGGATGGCTTCTCCAGAAAGGGGGAAAATCAATGGCAACACTGTTATCACTGTGATCCTCATTCACACAGCTGGTTATGATTCTGTGGAAGTGGAAAGTGATGAAGCAACCACAGTCTCATATGCCTTATGAGCTGGTATTATCATAGCAAAAAGACAAGAAGGAAGGGAGAGAGACATGCACACAAAGAGACAGGGGAGTAAGCACTACGTAAATTCACTGAAGGCCATGAGACAGCTTCAAAGAAAGAAACAAGGATAAGAATTAACTTGTGTAAGGTCACTTGGGAGATCCGAGAGCCATCTGCTCCTGAACCCACTCTCTTTGGGAGACCATTCATCTCCACCCCTCTGGCTTCTACAGGTAGGGACCTCCCCTAGTGATATTCAATGCCTCTTTCAAAGGTCACATTCAGCTTGGGTGAGGAAAGGGAAGAGTTGCTTACATGGAGGGTTTGGGAAAAGAAGCTCCACCAGTGCCTTCTTCCTTTTCCTTGGGCATTCGCCCACCTGCCTTGGGCAATTTTAATTGCCCCTCTCAGCTGGAGGCTTATCTCAGTCGGCTCCTTAGGTTGGCCTGTGCTGGTTCAAGCTACCTGTGAATGGGTGGGTAAGTCTGTCGAAATCCAGATGAAATGTAGTGAGCTAACTGCAAATCTTAACTATTAATACTTTCTCAAACCTTATTTTATTAGAAAGACACTGACCTCATAATCCCCACCTCTCTGACTCCGCAACTATCTCCTAATTCATTCTAAATACGAGCAATGAAATGAAATATATTCACTAGGTGCCCTTAATTTTCAACCACTATGCTATAGGATACCTACTGCTTTGGATGATGGACATTTTCCCCAGCCAATATGGAATATGTGTCACTGAAAATCTAAAGAGGATCAACTTACTCTCTCCCTGAAACAACTAATAAATGGACAAGAATATAGGAAACAATGGCTTTCAAGACGCTGGGAATCAAGCAGAGTAGGACAGTGGGTTGTGAGAGTTGGGGCACAAACGAGGGAAGGGCTACAATGGCCTCACTCTCCTGAAACGGTTCAATGCAGAGAAAAGGAAGCTCAGAGTCCACTGCTTCCTAAGTTGAGGAAATAAAGTTAAGAGTTCTGAGGGACAAAGGTAGGTGGAGAACAGACTACCAGGGAGGGGAGAACAGTGCAGAGAGGGAACTCCCGGGATCTGAAAATGTTTCTCATAGATGATTCAGCTAAGTACTGGTCAGCACATGCATTATGAAGAAACGTCCTGAGACTGGGGAAAAATAACAAAGATTAAATGGAACAGTATTTTACCCACATAGGTAGACTAGAAAACTTCACAAGTCATGGGAGATCGGGTATACTACAAAAAAGCCTTGTATCAATAGTGGGAAATTCTGATCTCTAGACTGTACACTACTTCAGACCCACCTAACAAATCTTAAAAGCAAAATTTAAAAGAATCAAACTACCTACAGGCAACATGACTGAATACCAGAACGAAGCTCGAAACAATTTAGAGGAATACAAAAATATCCAGCATCTAACAAGGTAAAAATCCACATCTGGAATCAAGTTACAAATGCCAAGAAGCAGAAAAATAAAACTCATTATGAGAAGAAAAATCAATTAACACCCACCCAGAACTAACATAAATGTTAAAGTTAGCAGAAAAAAATTAAAACAGATATTACGACTGTCTTCCATATGTTAAAATGTTAAGTAGAAAAGTGGAAGTTATTTTTAAAGACCCAAATTGTACTTCTAAAATAGAAACCTAAAATGTGTGATATAAAAAATACACTGGTTGAATTAAACAGCCAATGAGATACCACAGAAGAGAAGACTAGTGAAGTGGAAGACATGGCAACAGAAACTCTTCAAAATGAATAACAGAGAGAATACATAGAAAAGGAGCGGGATGGGGAGGGTGGGGGGAGGGAGAAAAGAGCATCAAGAGTCCCAGAAAGGGGCAGGAGGATCTCTGAAGAATAATGGCCAAATTTTTTTTATATTTGAAAGCCACAAATCCATACAGCCAAGGCAATCAATGAACTTTAAGCACAAAAAACATGGAGAAAACTACCCGAAGGTACATCATAATCAATTTGCTCAAAACCAGTGATAAGGAGAAAAATCTTAAGAGTAGCCAGAGGAAAAAAAGACAAGTTACATGTCACTTGTCTTTTTCACATTGTTACATAGAAATAAAGACAAGAATGTAAGCAAATTTCTTGTTGGAAACAACACAAATAAGAAAAAAGTGAAGTAATATTTTTAAAAGACCAAAAGAAAATACTGTCAACCTAGACTTCTATACCTTTCTTTAAAAATGAAGGTAAAATTAAAATCTTTTTAAACATACAAAAACTGAAACAATTCAATACCAGAAGGCCTGCACAGCAAGCAATGTTAAAGGAAGTTCTGCAGGCAGAAGGAAAATAATCGCAGATAAAAATATGAATCTGCACTAAAGGAATGAAGGACACTCGACAGGGTAATCTCTAAAAGATTGACTATTTAAATGAAGGTTCAGCCAAAGCCCACAGACAAAATCCTTCTTGCTAGCTAGGTTTTAAATACATTGGACTATTGGAACACAGTCGTGCTCAGTCATCTAATTATTTCAACAGAGACCATATGGCACACAAAGTCTAAAATATTGACTATATGGCTCTAATAGGAAAGGTTTATCCACCTGGATTTAAGCAAAAGCAATAACAATGTAACATGGTGCTGATGACATATAAAAGTGATAAAATAGGCCGGGCGCGGTGGCTCACGCCTGTAATCCTAGCACTCTGGGAGGCCGAGGCGGGTGGATCGCTCGAGGTCAGGAGTTCAAGACCAGCCTGAGCAAGAGTGAGACCCCGTCTCTACTAAAAATAGAAAGAAATTATATGGACAACTAAAATATATATATACAAAAAATTAGCCGGGCATGGTGGCGCATGCCTGTAGTCCCAGCTACTCAGGAGGCTGAGGCAGTAGGATCGCTTAAGCCCAGGAGTCTGAGGTTGCTGTGAGCTAGGCTGACGCCACGGCACTCACTCTAGCCCGGGCAACAGAGTGAGACTCTGTCTCAAAAAAAAAAAAAAAAAAGTGATAAAATAAAAGTACAAAGATCAGAGGGGAGAAATGAGAATATACTATTACAAGGTTCTTTTGCTATATGCAAAATCACTTGAGAGGAGACTATAATAAGTCAAAGATACATATTATAAACCCTAAAGTAACCACTAAATTAATAAGAGTTATAGCTGATCTTCAAGAAAGCATATAAAATAGAATCATGAAATACAATTTATCCAAAAGACATGAATAGAAGAAAATGGAAACAAAGAACAGATGAGACAATAAAGAACAAAAAGATAGTTTTATAACTAAATCAATTACATTTAATGGAAATGGTCTAAATATCTCAATTAAAAGATATGGTCAGATTGGATTTCAAAAAAAAAAAAAAGCAAGGTGTCCAACTATGTGCTGCCAAAAGAAACATACTTTAAATTAAAGATAGTAATAGTCTAAAAGTAAATAGAAAAGGATATACCATGCTAACATTATTAAAAGGAAAGATGTAGTGACTATATCATATCAGATGAAGGAGATTTTATAGTAAAGACTATCAGGGATAAAGAAAACCATTTTATGATGTTAATGGAGCTAACCGAAGAGGTCATAACAACACTGGACATTTATGCATGCAATAACAGAGCTTCAAAATTCATGAAGCAAAAACTGATAGAACTGAAGGAGAAATAGATCCACAATTAGATTTAAGTAAATGCAAATTAAAATGATAATGAGATATGACTACATACCTGTTTACTGAATGAAAATTCATTTAGTAAATATTGCACCCATATTTTATACCAGTTACACATATACCTTATGAACCAACATTCCACTCCTAGGTATTACCCTAGAGAAATGAAATCATAGGTTTGCACAAAGGCTTGCATGTGAGTATGCATAGCAGTTTTACCTGTAATAGCCAAACATTGGAAACAACACAAATGTCCATAAATGGGTGAAGCGGCACACAAACTATATATATATATATATATATATATATACACACACACACACACACACACACACATACATACACACACACACACGCACGCAATAGGCTACTAATCAGCAATGAAAGGAAATGAACTATGGATGCATGCTAAAATATGGATAAAGGTCAAAATAATTATGCTAAGTGAAAGAAGACAGACAAAAAAAGACTACATACTGTATAGTTCCATTTATATGAAATTCTATTAAATGAAAATTCATCTTATAGGGACAGAAAGCAGATCACTGGTTGCTTAGGGATGGAGGTGGGAGAAGCAGGGCAGAGCTAATGAGAGAGATTACAAAGCTATATGAGAACACCTGTAGGGCTTATGTTTTTGTTCATTGATTATGGTGATAGTTCATGGCTATACGCTTAGGTCAAAACTTATCAAATTTTATACTTCACATGTAGTTTATTATATATCAATTATATATCAATAAAGCTGTTTAAAAAAACCTAAGATGTAAGGAGGCTATCACTGACCTATGTCAAGGTGAGCCAATAGATGACATGGGAGGACCCACAAAGCGCAACTGCTCTGTCTACAGAGACAGAGGCAGTAACTCTGCACTGCTCCTGGACCCTCTGTCCCTCCCAGTGCCTGAGAGACTATTCATTCTAAACACAATTTCACTTCCTTTGAGGTCACACTGAGCCACTGCTGCCTTCATGGTGGTAAGAGAAAGTACTCCTCACCCGCCACCCTCTTTTCAGGGCAACTCTCTCTGCTATCGCCAAATATTAACAGATGCTGAGGGGGAAAGAAGTATCCATAGCTTTGAAAAGTTGGCAACCCCTGATTGACACAGTTAGATTATGTAAAGGTTTTTTCTCCATGCAATCATTTAGGGTAGTACACATATTGGGAAGGGGGAGTCTTTTAAAAAAAAAAAAAAAAAAAACTGACAATATAACCCAACATATTTTTATCTACTTTCTAATAAGAACAGTGTATAAATTTAAAAACTAGGGTAAGATTATAGATGTCTTTGCTTTTAAAATAAAACCTTATCTCTGCTTCCCTCTACATAAAATCTGGAAAATTCATTCAGTAAATAAATCCTGCATCCACATTTTATATCAGTTACACATAGGAGGCAATAGGTGTTGACACATCTCTAGGTGAGGAGTCGATTGTTAAAATACCACTTAGACCTTAGAGGAAGACTAAGACCGAGTTCTCAAACTAGAAACTGGGAAGCTGATCATTCCAGAAATTCAGAATTCTGCTGAATACCCACAAGACCATCATTTTACTTTGATCGCCCATGAATTACTGATAAAACTCAGAACTCATATGCATCAAAATAATACAATGTGTCCTATAAACATGTATAATTATGTGTCAACTAAAAATAATGAAAACAAAACTGATAGCACTTAGGTTTTGATATGAGATATATTAATCTCATACATTTAATATGTCTTTTTTTTTTTTTTTTTTTTTTTTTTTTGAGACAGAGTCTCACCCTGTTGTCCAGGCTAGAGTGAGTGCCGTGGCGTCAGCCTAGCTCACAGCAACCTCAAACTCCTGAGCTCAAGCGATCCTCCTGTCTCAGCCTCCCGAGTAGCTGGGACTACAGGCATGCGCCACCATGCCCGGCTAATTTTTTCTATATATATTTTTAGCTGTCCATATAATTTCTTTCTATTTTTAGTAGAGGTGGGGTCTCGCTCTTGCTCAGGCTGGTCTCGAACTCCTGAGCTCAAACGATCCGCCCACCTCGGCCTCCCAGAGTGCTAGGATTACAGGCGTGAGCCACCGCGCCCGGCCAATCTCATACATTTAATATGTCTTTAAAATATAGAAGTCTACCTAAGTGATACCAAGATAATGAGAATCTATTTGTTTAGTGACATTCTCATGCAGTTAGGAAAGATAAAAACCTTGACTAATGTTTATGGAGCAAAGGAAAGTGGTATCCCACAATGTTCATGGACCCTCCCTGATACAAGGAATATGGACAGAAAGACGTTTTTCTTTATCTGAATTGATAGGCAGGAAATCTATCCACAAACTTGTCTTGCTTAGAATCTGAAAAGGGCAAAGTCTGTATTATCACTTTATAATGTATTCAATCACATTTCCGTTTCTGAGAGCAGATGAAAAGTGGGATGCCTGGGATTCTAAATTAATTCCTTTTATTCTTTTTCAAGACATAGCTTCTGTGCTGTAGAAGGGTATCACTGTTCCCTTCTCATTTCTTATTTATAAGTCAAACTCCCTATCCTAATCATCTCTAGCTCTTCCCCAGAGTTAAATGGTTTCAAAGAAACTGAAGTTTGGCATTCCTTTTGCAAAGTGCCTATTGCTTCACTCCTTAAATACTCATATTTACTTTGGAATTAAATAAAAAGCAAGTGAAGTTAGTATGTCTAAGGAGAACTCCACATACCTACACCACTGTATCTGATTCTGACAGCTAACCCAACATGTTCATTGAAATAGTCAGAACTCTTTGCAAACAATAGAAATCCAACCCAAATTAGCTTATGCAAAAGGGAGAAGTAATAAAACTGTAAAAAGAAAAAAAATAGCAGGCCCTAGGAATGGTTTGATTCAATCACCACCTTCCCACACACTGTGTTTGGGGGTCAGGGGAGGTGTTACTCATCTAAGTGGCTTTTTTTTCTCTGTGCTTTGGCCTATTCTTCCCTATTATATATGAGGCTTTTTCTACAAGCCTATAAATACAGCCATAAGTTAATGTAGGCTTTTCCCTTCAGCTAATGACCAGAAAGTCAAGAAAGCTTTCTGCCCAACTCCAATTCTAAAAGATGCCAGAAAAGGACTCTAATCCCTCCATCTCAAAACGGAGGTGCTATGATTTTCAATCTCCACTAACATTGCACAGTTTGAGTGAAAAGAGGAAATAAAAGGAAGAGGATAAGAAAAAGGAAAAGAGGAAGAGGGAAGGGGAAAGGAAGTTAGGACACATCAGAACATTAGATGAATAGTTGGAAGTTGGAAAAGCAGCCTACTATAGGGCAGGGCACGGTGGCTCATGCCTGTAATCCTACCACTCTGGGAGGCTGAGGCAGGTGGATCGTTTGAGCTCAGTAGTTCGAAACCAGCCTGAGCCAAGAAGCAAGACCCTCTCTCTACTAAAAAAATAGAATGAAATTAGATGGACAACTAAAAATATACATAGAAAAAATTAGCCGGGTATGGTGGTGCATAGCTGTAGTCCCAGCTACTTGGGAGGCTGAGGCAGAAGGATCGCTTGAGCCCAGGAGTTTGAGGTTGTTGTGAGCTAGGCTGATGCCACAGCACTCTGGCACTCTAGCCCGGGAAACAGAGTGAGACTTTGTCTCCAAAAAAAAAAAAAAAAAAAAGGCAGCCTACTATAGTCATCAATCTTACCCTTTATTGATAACTCTGTTCTCAAGGCTCACTAGCATTATTTACACGTTTAGGTTTGCTTACTCAGCTTACAGACTTCTTTGATGCTACGCAAAATAACAATGGGATGTGAGCATGCTGCCATCACTAATGGTGGGTGTCTTAACTGCATGGTCCAAAGAAATAAACTATTGACAGCTTTATTTGAACTACAGATCAGAATTTTCTCCTTACCTTTTTTTAAGTTAAAAAAAAAATACCAAGATTATAGATAATATATATAGAATTTATATTTCAGATAAAATAACCCCTACCTAAAATTTGACGTCCCCTCACTGCCTTTTAAAAATCTGAGACTTCTACCTTATTTGACTTTTCTAATTTCAAAGGGTAAGACAGTTTCTCTCATATTTACCTCTAAATCTCAAAACTTTGGCGTTTGAACAGCTATATTCCAAAATGTGCTTTCACCTAGAGTACAAATCTATAAAACCTTCTTCAAAATGGTGGACTGGGGCTTTTTCTTCTGTCTGTCTCAGTCATGGGAAGAATGCTGTCCAGGAACAGGATAAGGATCTCCTCGACATTTGAAAAATGCACCAAAAAACCCAACTCGGCAAACCACACCTTATGCAGTGCAGTCATCCAATGGAGTCTTCAGCTTCTTATCCAGAGTTGAGACCTCCCTTCCCCAGAGGGCATGCCCAGTAAATGCTATCCCAGCTCACCAC
Source organism: Eulemur rufifrons (assembly GCF_041146395.1). Classification (NCBI taxonomy): domain Eukaryota; kingdom Metazoa; phylum Chordata; class Mammalia; order Primates; family Lemuridae; genus Eulemur; species Eulemur rufifrons. The sequence goes on from NC_090988.1 coordinate 42,048,683, forward strand.
AAAAACTGAAACAAATGACCCTATCCTTGTTTGACACCTATCCTAGACACCTCATTAATTTGTATAAATTGTCAGCAGGAAGGAGCTTAAAGACAAATGTCTCATAAATACCTATTATCTCTTCCAGCACAAATTATCATTGTAATATTTATTCTTTATGTAGAAAATGTAAGTTTGTTATAAAAAACAAATACAGAAAATATGAAGAAACTGTTTCATGAGATAATACGTATCAGCTTTTTTGTTTGATATTATACTATATAATGTAAGCATTTTTTCACACAATTAAAACTTCTTGGAAAACATGACTATATTGGCTATAAACTATAATTCAGTCATACTAATGCACTATAATTTATTTAATCACTGTTCAATATTTGTTTCCAGGCTTTTCCTATTATAAAAAAGACTTAAATATTCATATGCATAAATCTTTTCTACAACATTATTACTTTGGGATGAATCTCTAGAAATGAAATTACTGGATCAGAGAAGATAAATCATTTTAAAACTCTTGATACATATTGCCAAATTTCTTGCCAGCAGAGGTGCATTAATTTTCATTCTTACTAACAGAATCTAAAAATGATTATTTCTCCTCATCTTTGCTATCATGAGTATCATGTGAACAGATATTTAAGCAAGATTTTCAAAGTAGAAATTTAAAGTGGATTCATTTTTCACTTGCCAAGGTGGGGAAAAGAAAAACTTCCCCTTTGCCCCTGGAAGGTTCGCTGAGAGATCAACTCACAATAAGGCAGATTAATAAGGGAAGATTACAGATTTATTTACCATGTACATGGGAAGAATCACAGAATGATTACCCAGTATCCCAGTGGGGTCCAGCAGTTTATATACCTTCATTTTAGATGGGGTGGGGGTGGAGATGAGGAATATAAGGTACTGCTGTTGAGGGGCAATAAATGGTTATCAGGGAGGATGCATAGATACTTGGGAGAATGAATGGATGGGGTGAAACAGACTGACTTGTAAATGATTCTCTTTGGACATTAACCCGAGAGACAGGTATTATCTTTAAAATGGGTTGGGCCAGGTCTGGCTGCATTCTTGATCTTTTTTCCTGCAATATAGTGACAATTATTCTTCTTAATAGATCTGTCTGGTTTTTACAAAGGGAAAGTCCTTTCCAACACCTATTGATCTCTCAGAGCCTTTAATTCAAAAAACTCTTTATGCCAAGCAGTCATATTTTGGAGTGAAATTCCCTGAGCTCCTTCAGCTGACTTGATTTGCACCATGGCTAGCATCCCAGTACCTGATGCTTATTTTAAATGCTGAGTTACGTGTGGGGGGGTGACGGGAAATTTGCCCTTTCCCCTGAAAGTTCACTGAAAGATCAACTCACAATTAAAGCAGACTAATAAGAGGAAGAGGTTTATTTACCATGTGCATGGGGAGAATCACAAAGTGATTACCCCATATCCCAGTGAGATCCAGATATCTTTATTACACACCTTTTAGAGGGGAGGGGGGGAAGAGAAGCATAGGTAATTCTGCTTAGGGGCAACAAATGGTTGCTAAGGAGGATGAATGCATGGGGGAAAACAGATTGCCTTGTAAATTGACCTGAGACGGGTATTATGTTTAAAATTATTTGGGCCAGATCTGGTTGCTTTCTTGATTTTTTCTTTCCTGCAATATATCGAGATAACTACAAGAGGAAGGAAAGACAATGTTCTTTTTGACGGGTCTTTCTGGTTTTACACAGATAGACAGAAATTCCCTTCCAAGGGCCTGTTGATCTCTAAGGACTTTTAATTAAAAAATACTCTATACCAAGGAGTCATATTTTTAGGGTGAAATTTCCTGAGCTGCTGCATTTGTCAACAACCTAAATGTCTATAAAAAAGTGGATAGTTAAATTTATCTTACATATTGTCTCACACTATGGAGACACCCATATAGATCTTATCCATCTGGTAAATTTAGAAATAAAAATACATCATGAGTACAACTTGATCTGATCTTAAAGTAATACTACTTGGTATCTTTAGAACATCAAGGCAAGGGAAAGCAAAAAGCAAAGGAAAAATACTCTTGCATTGGCATATATACCCCCTCAAGGGAAGGAGGTCAAGCGTCTTCAAGAAATTAGAAGTTTGGTGCTCCCAATTTTCCCTTTCTCCCACAGGTTTCCAAGTCTTTAATAAAAATGCAACCTGAGGGCCGGGCGCGGTGGCTCACGCCTGTAATCCTAGCACTCTGGGAGGCCGAGGCGGGTGGATCGCTCGAGGTCAGGAGTTCAAGACCAGCCTGAACAAGAGTGAGACCCCGTCTCTACTAAAAATAGAAAGAAATTATATGGACAACTAAAATATATATATACAAAAAAAATTAGCCGGGCATGGTGGCGCATGCCTGTAGTCCTAGCTACTCGGGAGGCTGAGGCAGTAGGATCGCTTAAGCCCAGGAGTTTGAGGTTGCTGTGAGCTAGACTGACGCCACGGCACTCACTCTAGCCCGGGCAACAGAGTGAGACTCTGTCTAAAAAAAAAAAAAAAAAAAATGCAACCTGAGGGATGGGGTGCATCTTAAGAATGAAGCCAGCATTTGAGCTGGCAGGAGCTAGCACCCCAGTTTATGTCCTTAGAGAGCGGGAAGCTTCCTCAACCATACAGACAACAGCAGTCTCCTTCATTCACTTCTTAACGTTCTGAGTGACAATGACCTGGACAAATCACACTTCTTGGCTACAAGCCAGATCCATCAGCCATTTTTCATCTACAGTAGTCGCCACTAGAAGGTTTAAATGGCCCCATGAAACAAATGTTGGTGGTGATCCTTTCCCCATATGAAGAACAGAAACCATTCTCTGAATCCATACACATTAACTCTATTGCATTGGACTGTCCCTTTGGTGAGGGACCACCAACCTGTCCTTGGCATTCAGGTGCTCTTTTCCATACACAGGTTGTTTGCAGGCATCTGTTGCTTTCTCAGTCCTAACAAGTACAGAAGACAACTCCTTATCTCTCTCAACCTACTTTGCTGCCTGTTTCTGCTAAAGACTTACCATCCTCTCAGTTATTCTGGGTTCAAACCTGGGCATTATCTTCTACTATTGTTGCCCCAATCACCCATATCCATGGTGGTTATATCTCCCAATTCATCTCAGATTGGACTTGCTTTTTTCTCCCCCTACAGTCAAGGTCCTAATTCAGGACCATATTTCTCTCTTCCTCAGTAGCTTCCTAAGGAATATTTTGCCTCCAAGACACCTTCTACCTTTTTTTGATTGAAGTGATTCAGCAAATTCCTTTTCTAAGACTTTTAATAGATGTTTAATGCCCAGAGAGTAAAGTAATAAAATTCTAATTCTTTACCATGGCATTCAAGGACCTGCACAACATGCTGCCTGCCAATCTGTCATTCCATCGCTGCCAGCGAGACAGGCCCCCACAGCCCACTCCGTCCCAACTCAACATCCGAGTTGCATGTCTCTAAACTTGTCCAGAATGTCCTCCCTCCCAGGCTCTGATTATCAAATCCATCTAGGCTCCACTTGCTTAAATGGAGGAAGTACTCTTCTGGGAGGACATGAGAAAGAAGGAGAAATTGGGGTGCAACTTAACTTTGATCATAGAGATAAGGGGGTGAAATTTTATTTTCTAGATTTGAATTTGAATGCAAACTTCAAATAAAATTTCAAAGAAATGACAGGTGTGTTTTAACTATTCTCTCTACCACCACTACCAGTAGTAACCTCCCCAGAGGTTCATGGGCACTCCTTTTTTTGCCTTCAGGAATCTTCTATTGAAAACTTTTAAGAAGCACTGCTCTAGGTGGTGTCAGTGGAAAAGAAGCCTAACTCTGTAAAATAATTTAAAGAGGTTTATTCTGAGCCAAATTTGAGGACCATGGCCCAGAGCCATGCCCAAGAAGCCTTGATCAAGTAAACTTGCTCTGGTTGGGGTTACAATTTGGCTGTATACATTTCAGGGAGACAGGAATTACACGTAAAGTCATAAATCAATACATGGAAGGCATACATTGGTTTGGCCTGAAAAGGTAGGACATCTCAAACAAGGGGCTTACAGGTTATAGGTGGGTTTAAAGAATCTTTGATTTGTAATTGGTCAAAGAAATGAAGCTTTGTCTAAAGGCTTGGAATGTTGAAGTTAAGATAAGGAAGTCTATTAATCAGACAAGCCATCCTACACATACCTAACAAATCACTTAGGTTTGTGTATATTGAGGACCCTTAAGTTTGTCTTGCATAGCCTTAGGCCTGTTAATGGGTTACAAAGGATGTCTCCAAGAAGGGAAGGAGGCATGATGAAGCTTGTCTGACCTCCCTTCTCCTGGCTAGTGACTCAGTTTTAGGGTATCCCCTTTACCAAGAGGGGGTCTATACAGTCAGCTGAGGGATGGGGGTGGGGGAGCCTTAAGATTTTCAGTTCACAGTAGAAAATTTTCCAACCCCTCTTTCTGTTTGATAATTCCTGCCCATTAAGAGCCAGCTGTAGAACTATCTCCTCTATAAAACCTTCCAAATCCCTCAAGGTTAGAAAAACTCCCTTCCTTTACACCCAGAGCAGTTAATGACTATTATAAACTGGTGCTAGGCTTAGGCAAGCTTGTCAACTACTAGTTCCTGCCCATCCACAAATCGATGCATCTCAGTAAAGAGACACCTCAGATGACAGGATTGTTCATCAGCATCGCATGCTAGGATACAGCCTTACCATGGTGTGCCGACATAAAACTGCCCAGGATTTCTGAGTGTTCCTGTAGAAGAAGAAAAACAAAAAACCCATAGCCTCCTGAGCTCAAAAACACACTATAATGCATAAGAAAGCTTGCTTTTACTTCTGGAAACATTTCCATATACCATAAAGATTAAATCTGTATCCGTTTGCTTAAAACTTCTCTTATCACTCAAAAATGAAATGTTGCATCTCAAGATAGGTACCCAAATTAGCTCAGAAGTTAACTAGAGAAGGAAGTATTTTCTCCCCAAGTATTTCCACTTTAAGGAGGAAGAAACCGGAGCTTTAAGTCACAAAAGCCTGGAGGCAAGGGGCTACCGGACTCCTGGGGAGAGTTTATTAGCATACCTCCAGACTTGAGCCTGGAGGAAACCCTTTCTGGAGAATTGGGGGATAACTGCCTGCTTTCCCCTTTAAAAGCAGAGAAAAATTCTCTTCCCTCCTGTCTGCCTGTGGGTTATCCAGCTACTTGTGTAAGACAGTTGAACTGACTCTCATGTCGCCACAGGGGCAAGGACTAGGGCCCAGGGGAGGCCAGCGATCTTATTATTCACTAGAAGATATTTAATAAAGAATCTACCTCTGATCCAGAATACCTGATGTGCACGTTCAAGCCAAAAGTAACACGAATGAATGTTCCTCACCTAACACAGGCCTATCAGAATGTTCAGTATGGCCGTTATTTGTTTTCATAATTGTTTTTGGTTAGTGGTGTTGTCTTTCTCCTGGGTGTCAGTTTTCAGAGAATAGACTCATCTCCCCCTACTCTCATCACCCTTCCCCATTCCTCCTGTTATTCCTTGTCATCCATTTGTCTTTTCCAGAAGCCTCATCTATGTTTACCTTATTGTCCCAATTCTGGAATATTGGTCCTCGTTATAATGCCGTTAGTTTCCAGTGGAGTGCTCTTTTCCATAGTGATGCAGACATGCTATAACCTAAAAGGAAATATTTTCTCCCCAAGTATTTACACTTCAAGGAGGAATCCTGGGTCAACTACCCTGGAAGATCTGTAAAAGACAAAATCATAGATTCCCAATGCCATTTCCTTACACTGGCTCACAGCGATGAAAAGAATACAGGTGGTGCAAATGAGTTGTGTACAAGGCAGAGGTTAGCGAGCTGTGGTTGCACTGTCCATGCTAACCAACCTCCTACTTAACATATTCATGAAACTTCTAGTACTCAAAATATTCATGAAACTTGAACGTTTTCAGTCCTAGAATGTTCACAAAAGTTATTAAAAATAGATAAGGTGGGAAAGGTAATCCGAGGTCAGAGTACGTATCCCTCTCTCAAGTGTTAGTATCTAGTCAGAGGCAGAGACTGTATCTAATGAATTTTGACTTCTCCAAACATCTAATACCATACTTCACACACACTGAAGTCTTATGAGATTAAATATCTGTTGAATCAAGCCATTTCTATTAAAACAAAATGTGACCAATAGAGGATGAACTAAATCCTGTCAATGAAAAAATTACTCTCTGCAAAAAACCAAGTTATCACAATGTTAGCGTGTGGGGAAATAATTAGACATATTGATTTACTGGCCATATAAATTTATCCTCTGGAGAACAATTCGAGGATTTTTTTTTTATGAAAATCTTATTATACACACCCTTTGATTCAGCAACTCATCTTCTGAAAATTTCTTACAGATAAATGGACTCATGTACAAAAATATGCACAGACACATGTTTGCTGCATTGTTTTTAAAAGCCGAAAAACATCTTCATGTCCACTACTAAAGGTCTAATTTAATAAATAATATTGCTTTCATTTATTTGGAATATAACACGGCTATTACTGTGTCATTGGCATGAACCAAAATAGGGCCAATGTGCTAATATGGAAAGCTCTTCAAGATAATTGATTTTTCAAGTACCAATTTAAGACATATAACAGTATGTTTAGAACAATATTGTACTTTATTATGAAAAGTACACACACACACACACACACACACACACAGCAATAGTGTGGAAGTTTCCCGAAAGAATACATAAGAAACACTTGATAGTTAACTAAAGATTTGGATGAGGGAGACCAGCACTTCATTATCAACTCACTCTTTGAATTTTTATTCTGGGTCTGTACTGTTCTCTTTATCATAATTAAAAAGAACAAAAAGAAAAGGAAGCAAGTCCTAATGTTGTAAAAGTAGAAGAGGCATTAATGATCATTAGATCAGAAAAGAGAAGTAACAAATGAGTTGCCTAAGGGTACACCAACTATTTGGTGGTAAAACTGCAATTAGGACCAGGATTCTACTTCAAGATCCTTACCCAAGTTTCTTAAATATATGCATACTAGCTACCATTTATTGAGCATCTACTATGTGGGAGGCATTATACTAGACAGTTTATAGATAGTACCTCTAATTTTTACAAGAACCAAAGTAGGAGTTGAAAGTGTTATTCCTCTTTCAGAACCTTTTTACAGCATTGAGTAAATTCCCTTTTTAGAATAAGTGGCCTGGGGTATTAGGAACTTCACATACATTTATCTATTATCTCTATTAGCTTACAAAGGTAGATATTATTTCTATTTATAGATAAGAAAACTAAGCACTTTACTAATGATCACACAGCTGGTATGTGATAAACCTGGGATTCCAACTCAAATTTCCCCAACTCCCAAATCCCTCTTTTTAATTCTACTCCATATTCTACTTTTTGAGACCGTAAACACTGGGAGAACTTGATTTTTAAAGTCTTGTTTAATTATTTATGTTAACTTGTGCATTGGCTGTTCCCAGCAAATCAGCAGTATTGTTCCTTTGTGTACTGACATTCCCCTCAAAAATCATTAAATTTCCTTGCCCAATTATATCATCTTAGCTCTTTCACTGCCATGCACTCTCTTCTCTCTGATTCCTGAGCCAAAATCTTGTCACCAGCGTTGCCTGCCGACATACAAGCTTGTTGCAGAAAAATAATTCTAAAAACACTGCAGAGTCCAAATCAAAGTCTGCCCGTCCATAGCTACTTTTCCTCTTTTGGAAGGTATTGCAAAGATCACAAAATAAAAGTCTTAGTGTTACAAACTAATTACTGTACATCTGCCACAATAATTACTATATTCAGCAATTTACAATTACAATCCAATTCCTTTATAATTGGGCTCCACACAGCTCCACAGTGATAGCTATTTTAGTTTCAAGACTTAAAATTCAACTCAACAATTTTGTTCATCATTAACATTATGAAAATTCATGGTTCCAACTATACATACTGACAAAGTGCCAGTGGGAGCCGAGGTTTCAGCTTCTTGAACTAACATTTTTCTGTTTTTTATCTTTGAGCCTGGCCTCATGCTGTATAACTTAGCCTTATTTCCATGTAGATGTTTAAAGAATAAAAATATTTCTTGATGTCATTAAATTTGTTTTACCTAGTGTATCTCATCTTAAACAGTGATATAAATAATGAATTTCTTATGAAAGTTAGATAATATCAATATTCTTTAAAAGTTTTATTAAGATATAATTAACATACAAGAAGTGACACATATGTACAACATCAAATATTTTTTTTGGAGACAGGGTTTCACTCTGTCCCCCAGGCTGGAGTGCAGTGGCACGATCGTAGCTTACTGCAACCTCAAACTCCTGGGTTCAAGTGAACTTCCCACCTCAGTCACCAAAGTAGCTAGGACTACAGGCACCATTCCCAGCTAATTTTTAATTTATTTTTTATAGAAGTGGGATCTCGCTGTTGCCCAGGCTGGTCTCAAACTCCTGTCCTCAAGCAATCCTCCCACCTTTGCCTCCCAAAGTGCTGGGATTATAGGGATGAGCCACCCTGTCCGGTCTACAGTGTAAAATTTGATAAATTTGTGAAACCATGACCACAATCAACATAATAAACGTATCAGTTAACCTCCAAAGAACTCTTTGTGCACTTTTGTTATCTCACCTCCTTTCAAGGCAACCACTGATCCGTTTTCTGTCACTCTAGATTAATTCACATTATCTAGAATTTTATATAAATGGAATCAAACATTATATCCTTTTTTTGGTCTAGATTCTTTCAGCATAATTTAGGATTCATTTATGTTGTTATCAATATAAATAGTTAATTCCTTTTAACTTCTGAATAGTATTCCATTGTATGTATATACCACAAATTGTTTAGCCATTCAATTATATATTAACAAGTGGGTTGTTTGCAGTTTAGGGCTAATAAAGCTATTCTGGACATTCATGTACAAGTCTGTATGGAAATATGCTTTCATTTTTAGAGGTGGAATGGCTGAATTAAATGGTAGGTTTATGTATAACTTTTTAGAAACTTCCAAACTGTTCTCCAAACTGGTTTACATTACTTCAGCAATGGATGGGAGTTCCAGTTTCTCCGCATTCTTGCCAATACTTGGTATGGCCATTATTTTTAATTTTAACTATTCTTATTATTGAGTTTTGAATGCACTTAACATATTCTAGATACAAATTCTTTATAAGACATATGATTTGCAAATATCTTTCCCTTTTTTTAGCTTTCATATATCTGGAGATATGTCATTTTCATTTTTAAAAGATATTTTCTCTGAGTGTAGAATTCTAGGCTGATTTTTCTTTTATTACTTTGAAGAATTTGCTCCACTATCTTTTCACTTGCATTATTTCCTATGAGAATTCTGCTGTATTTCTTATCCTTGTCCCTCTGTGTGCATCTTGTTTTCTCTGGCTGCTTTTTAAGACAACTACTGGTTTTGGGTGTAGTCATCTTTATGTTTCTAATGCTTAGAGTTATTGGATTGATCAATCTATAATTATTAAATTTGAGGATTTGGAGGCCATTACTACTTCAAAATTTTTTCTATCTTTTCTTTGCATTTTTTAATTGAGGAATTGCAATTACTAGTACATTAGGCAACTTGAAGTTGTCTCACAGCTCACTGATGCTCTGTTCATTTTTTTATATTTCTTCCTTAGTGTTTTATTTTGGATAGCTTCTATTCCTATGTCAAGTTCGCTAATCTTTTATTCTGCAATTATTTCCATCCTGTGTATTTTCACTATTCACATGTGGTTTTCATCTCTAGACTTTGAATTTGTATCTTTTTTTATATCTTTCATGTTTCTACTGAATTTTTGAATGTATGTAATAACTGTTTTAATGTCTTGGTTTGCTAATTTTAACATCTGTCAGTTGTGGGTTGGTTTTGATTCAGTGATTTTTTTTTTCCCCCTTTTATGGGTTATATTTTCACGCTTCTTTGAATGCATGGTCATTTTCTACTAGATACTAGACACTATGAATTTTACCTTGTAGAATGCTGGATTTTTTTTTTATGCATACAAATTTTTATTACCTTTATTCTGGGATACAGTTTAGTTACTTGAAATCAATTTGATCCTTTTGGGTCTTGTTTTTAAGATATATTAGGCAAGACTGCAGCAGTGCTAGTGTAGGGTTGATTATTCCCCACAACTGTGGCATGACTCTTCTGTGTACTCCACCCAATTCCCACGAATTATAGGTTTTATAGTCTGACTTGTGGGGACAAGCATTTTTGCTGGTACTTCTGTGGATGCTTTTCCCTCTAATCTTTTTGGGCAGTCTTTCCTCACCTCAGTTGGTTTCCTCACAGGCATTTTGATCAGTACATTGCAGATCTTTGCAATGCTCTATATCTTTCTCTCCACTTCAAACTTTTGTTCAGTGAATTTAGATACCTTAGTTACTCTATGCTCACAATTCTATGTTCTCAGCTCTTTGCATTCCCCTGCACATGCCTCTGCCTGATTTCCTTCTCTCTCTCTCCGCCATGGTCTGAAAGTTCTCTCAGGATAATAAGCTGGGGCAATCTCAGGGCTCAACTCAATTGTTTTCCATCTCTCAGAGATCACTGCTCTTTTATGTTCAGTACCTTGAAAGCCATTGTTTCGTATACTTTATCCAGTATTTTTAGTTGTTTCAAGTAGAAGGATAAATCCAGTTCCTGTTACTCCATCTACATCACAAGTGAAATCCAAAGGCAATATTTCTACGTCAAGGTTGCCAAACTACATCAGTATAACTAATAACAAGGGACATTTATGGTGAAATGAGACAAGTACTGATTGAAGTCTATAAGTCCTATTCCTACTATTGACTAGCTGTGTGGCCTTGGACAAGTGACCTAACCTCTCTGAACTTCAGTTTCCTCCTGAATAATATGATTGCAGATCTTCTACCTCCTAACGTTTATTCATTTAAAAAATTACATATATGTATATTTCTACATACACATACGTTTTAAGTGGATAGACAGATTAAAAGGGAGAAAGATAATATACATTGTGCCAGGCCCTTTCCTGGGCCCTAGGAATATGGCAATAAACAATACAGGCTTGTGTTCTGCCCTCATGAAGCCTGGGACAGTATCTGAGAAACCACTACATTTTTAAAAAATTTATTTGTTTGAGAAATAAAAATCGTACGTTTATTGTATACAACATGGTCTTCTGAAATATAAACATTGTGAAATGTATTCAAGAACATAATACATTATTAACTATTATCACCATGCTGTTTAATAGATCTTTTGAATTTATTCCTCCTAAATAACTGACATTTTGTGCCCTCTGACCAACATTCCCCCAACCTCCCCATCCCAGTCCCTGCTATCCACCATTCTACTCCTTTCTTTTATGACTTCAACTTTTTTAGATTCCACACCTAAGTGAGATCATGCAGTACTTATCTTTCTGTGCCTGGCTTATTTCATTTCACATAATGTGCTTCAGGCTCATGCATGTTGTCACAGATGACAAGATTTCCTTTTTTTAAGACTGAATGTTGTTCTATTATGTATTTATACCACATTTTCTTTATCAATCCATCAATTGATGGACACTTGATTCCATGTCTTGGCTATTGTGAATAGTGCTGCAATGAACATGGGAGTGCAGATATCTCTTCAACATACTCATTTTATGTCCTTTGGGTATATATGCAGTGGTGGGATTGCTGGATCAAGTATACGGTAGTTTTAGTTTTAATTTTTAGAGGAACCTCCATACTAAGAAACTACTGCATTCTAACAGAAAATTTTGAATAGTTTAATGCATCTTGTTTCATCTATGATTGAATATCTTATTCATACTACAAGACCCAATTCATATTTTCTCTTCAATGTCTTCTCTTATACCTGCTATCATCTCACATCTCAAAAAATTGAATACACATTTACACACACCTGCACACTCACCATACACACATACTTGCAGATACATATATATATATACTGAATGTTACATGGTTAGTTTACGTCTCTTAAGGCATTGTTAATTCATCCATTTACTCAACTAATATAAATTGAGCCTGCACTCTGGACCACAACTTGTTCTAGGTATCAAGGTTACAATAAACAAAAACAAAAAACAAAATTTGGTTGCTTCCCAAAATGTTTACAGTCTAGTATGTATAACAGACTATTAATATAATGTAGGGTATGTGATACAGTAATACAGTTGGAAGAGCTGTAGGGTGCTACTGGAACACACAGAAAGGAGACCTACCCATGTCTGAAAGGGTCGTGAGTAGTGTCATGTGAGATAATTTCTAAGTTAAGAGTTAAATAAAAATTAAGAGTTAGTCAGAGTTCTGCTTCTGCTTAAGATGCAGACGGTTGTGAAAAACTCTCACTTCTGCCAAACGACATGAAATCACCACAACCACCCAGAAATTATCAAACTTGGCAAAAAAGAAAGATTCAACTATATGCTATTTATAAGAATTGTACTTTAAATATAAAGATACTCAGATTGAAACTAAAACATTTGAAAACAATATACCATGTAAACATGAAACATAAGAAAGCTGGACTAGTTATCTCATAGCAAACAATGTTGGCTTCAATAGTATTACCAGAAAATAAGGACATTTCATAACGTTAGAAACGTCAATTTATCTAGGAGACATAATAATTCTATTAACAAATGATTATTCAGTTAACATTAATTTATGCAAAGCAATACTTGACATGAGAAATAGATCAGCAATTATGGTTACAGATTACAATAGCCCTCTCATAGTAAACAGTGAGAGAAATAGTGTTCAAATCTTCTCTATTGACTTTTTTCCTATCAACTAATTTGACAATTGACATGTATGGAACTCTATCCTAAATAACTACAAAATTCATATTCTTTTCAAGTACATGTGAAACACACAAAGATGGACCATATGGTGTATCATTTTAAAAAATTCAAAGGATTGAAATTATATAGACTATATTCTATGACTATAACTACATTAATCAGAAATCAATAATTCATGTAGCAAAATAAGTATTTTAAAACTAAGCAACATACATCTAATACCCATGAGTCAAAGAAAAAATCACAAGGAAAATTAGAAAACATTTTTAACCGAAGAATTACAACATATGCAACAAAATTTGGGAGAGATAGCTATAGCAGTCCTCAAAGGAAAATTTATATCCTTAATGCTTATATTAGATAAGAAGAAAGGTATAAAATAAACAATCTGTACCTTACTATTAAGAAGCTAGGGAGAGAAAAAGAACAAATGAAACTAAAGTGAAATAGTAAAAATAATACAGTTAACAGGAGACATCAACAGTGCAATTGATAACAAATAATTAAATCAAAAAGGTAAAGTGGTTTTTTTGAAAGGTTAATAAAATAAAGCCAGGCTAGGCTAATCAAGAGGGAGAACACAAACTATCTGTGTCACTACAGATCCCATGGTCATTAAAGCATAATGAGACTATATTACGAATAACTTTATGCAAAATAATTTGCTTTAGACAAAACGGAAAAATTCTTTTCAAAATACAACCTACCAAAATCATTAATAAAACAAATAAAAAACAACTCCATTTATATTTTAAAAATTAAACTCATAATTTAAACTCTCACAAAGTGAACTCCAGGTTCAGATAGCTCTCTTGATTTCTTTTATCTTCTTTAATCTGTCCTTCATTTCTAAATGATCTCCTGGTGATTTCTATCAAATATATAAGAAAGAAATAAGACCAATTTTATATACTTTCAGAAAATAATCACATTCCAACTGACTTTATAAGGCTAGTATAATCCTGATAATAAATCCCTAAGAGGCCATAACCAAAAATAAATTTATGGACCAATATCCTTCAGAAACTCGGGTGCAAAAATTTTCTAAACAAAATATTGGCAATTAAGTCTAGCAATATAGCAAAAAGGATAATATATCCTGGCCAAATGAGGCTTATCCTGGGAATGCAAAGTTGGTCAAACATTCATAAATCAATCGATTCAATTCATCACATTAACAGAATAAAGAAAAAAGATGTATGATCATGTTAATAGATGCAGAAAAAAGCATTAGACAGAATTTAACTCATGTTAAAAAAAATCTTTCAGCAAATAAAGTAATATTTTTACAATCTAATAAAGAGCTTCTATAAAAATCCTATAGCTAAAATCATACTTAATGATGAAATATTAAATGCCTTTCCTCTATAATTGGGAATAGGACAAGTTAATCAATTTTCCACATTTATATTCAACATTGTACCAGAGGTTCTAACCAGAACAGTAAGACAAGATAAAGAAGTAAAAGCATAGAGATTAAAATAAAATAAGAAAAACTGTCTTTATTTTGGAAAATGATTGTTTATATAGGATCCACTAAGGAATCTACTCACAAAAACCTACTACCAATAAGAAAATTTATCAAGGATACAGTATACAAATTCAATATCAATTGCATTTATATGCAAAATCAATTGCATTCATATGTAGTAAAAAAAAATAATTAGAAAGTGAAATCTAAAAAGCAATGCCACTTACAAAAGCATCTAAAAACATAAAATACTTTGGAATAAATTTAACAAAAATGTGCAAGACTTCTGCAATGTAAAGTATAAAACATTACAGAGAGAAACTAAAAAAGACTTCAAAAATCTAGGGAAATTAAGTCTTGTTCATAGATTACAAGATTCAATATGATAAAGTTCCGAAGTTTATCCAACTGTATAGTGTCAAAAATCTTTGCAAGTATGACAAATTAATCCTAAGATTTATTTGGAAATACAAAGGACTTTGAAGAGTCAAACAGTTTTGAAAAAGAACAAAGCTGGGTAAATTTTACAACATGAGTTCAAGTTTTACCAGAAAGCTACACTAATCAAGCCAGTGTGGTATGTGTAAAGAATACACAGACAAATCAATGGAAAGAAGGTAGAAAACAGACAGACGCATGTGTATACAATGTTTATTTTCAATTATTTCATTATTAACTTACTTTACAATTAACAAAGCTGCCAAGGCAATTGCATAGTAAATAATATATTGTTTTTAAGAAATCCTACTGAAAAATCTTGGTATCAATATATACAGTACAAATTGATTCTTTACTCCTATCTCACACAACACACACAAATGTAATCAAGGTAGATCAGATCTAAGCATAAAAACTAAAACTATAAAACGGCTAGAGGAAAATGATGAAAAATATCTTCATACCTTAGGTGCGGAATAGGTTTCTTAGGATACAGCCTCCACTATGAAAGAAAAGATAAGTTGGGCTTCATTCAAATTCAAACCTTCTGTTCTTCAGAATGCTCTATTAAGAAAATAAAAGATAAACCACAGATTAGGGGGGGAAATCACAATACATAAATCTGACAAAAATCTGAAATTCAGAATATATTTTAAAACTCCCATAATTTAATATTTTTAAGTCAGACAAAAACTAGGCAAGAGATTCAAGCACACATTTATCAAAAGATAAATGAATGCCCAAGAAGCACATGAAAATATATTTAACATCAAGATATCACTTCACAGTCACTAGAATAGTTAAAATTAAAAAGACTAATAATGTAAAATGTTGGTGAGGACATGGAGCCATGGAAACTCCCGTAGACTTCTGGTGGGAATGCCGAAGGATGCGATCACGTTAGAAAACAGTTATACCCCTGCTCTATGACCCAGCAATTCTTCTCCGAGGTATTTACTCAAAAGATATAAAACCATGGTTCACAAAAAGTACAAAAACTTTCATAGAAGCTTTATCCATAATAGCCTAAGACTAGTAACACGCCAATACCTCTATCAACAGGTAAATAACTTTTAAAAATTGTGGTAGGCCAGGCACGGTAGCTCATGCCTGTAATCCTAGCACTAGGAGGCTGAGGCGGGCGGATCGTTTGAGTTCAGGAGTTCGAGACCAGCCTGAGCAAGAGCGAGATCCCGTCTCTACCAAAAAAAGAAAAAAAAAAAATAGAAAGAAATTAGCTGGACAACTAAAAATATACAAAAAAATTAGCCGGGCAAGGTGGCACATGCCTGTAGTCCCAGCTACTCGGGAGGCTGAGGCAGTAGGATCGCTTGAGCCCGGGAGTTTAAGGTTGCTGTGAGCTAGGCTGATGCCATGGCACTCTAGCCTGGGCAACAGAGTGAGACTGTCTCAAAAAAAAAAAAAAAAAAAAAAAACTGGTAAATTCATGCAATGGATTCAATAATAAAACAAAAACAAAACGAAACAAAACACATCATAAATGAATCTGAACATCATTAGTGAGTGAAAGAAGCCAGAACAAAAGAGTAAATATTATATGATTTCAGTTACATGAAATTCTAGAACAGGCCAAACTGTGTTGATAGAAATCAGATCACCACCTAGGCAGAAAAAGTGAAGGGTGGGGTGATTGAGTGTACAGAGGACCTTCCTAGGTGATAAAAATGTTCTTGATTGGGGTGGAGGCTACCCCAATGTATTTGTTTGTCAAAGCTCATCTAGATACATCATCTTATGTAAATTATATCTCAAATATTTTTTAAAGTGTACCAGTCCATGAGAAGAAAGAAAGGCTATTCAGGCAGCAGACTCGCCTTTGCAAAGGCTTGGAAGGGAAAAAATAGTGCTGCAAAGTGGCCTATAAATTACCTACTGGATGTTTAATAGCCAATTTTAATCCTCTCTAACCTGAGCATGGTTCTTAACTGAATTGTACATTCAACAAGAGGCTGTCATCAGGCTCACTAAAATATATGCATGTACACTGTGGGGTAGTATAAGCGTTTAGAACTTGGGCTCTGGAGGCAGGAAGCCTGGATTCAAATCTCAGGAACACCTCTACTCTTATTTAGCAGTTGTGAAAGCTTGAGCACATATTTAATCCTTAATGCTTCTTTTTTCATATCTCTAAAATGGAGATGATAACAGTACCTCCCTTCCAAGGTATTACGAATACTATGTAAGTTACTACATGCAAAGTATTTGGTGCCCATCATGTAATAAATACTATTACTTGAAAACAAGGTCTCCATCTCTCTTATTCACTACCAGTTCCTGGTACATAGCAGATTCTCAATACACTATATTTACTGGTTGGCATTAAAAGGAAAAGGGGTCTGTTTGTTGGATCTAGAAAACAAAGAAGGAGGATGCAGTAACTAGCCATTTCTCTTCTTCTGCAGCCCCTGGGCTGGAACAGGATCTGTTTACAGCCCTGGCATTTACCCTGCAGATGGAAGCTTCTTAACACCCCCAACAGCACACCCACCAGAAGCTGGCCTTCTGCTGTGCAGCTACAGAAGTAGAGTCAATTCATCCTAAGACCCATGGAGAAAATAGACGAATTAATTAATAATTTTAGTCTCAACAACTGTATCTTGATTATGTATCGTCTAATAATACTTGGGAATTAAAACACTTTTGTACATTTCTCATGGACCAAGAAGAAAATTTTATTTATTCATTCAAAACAGTATACTATAAATCAAACATTTAATATGGCTTCTCCTTTTTCTTAGCCAAAGAGAGTTCATCATAAACACTATCCTCTAAGAAAATCCCCCACATAGAGTCAGCAACCTGCTCCACTTTGCCCTTTTCCCAAGGGCTCATTTCTAAGCCCTCGATAAATATTTTTTGATTGAATTACTGAGAAAAACTTTAGAGATTTGAAAATGGTTTGAAATGGCTGCACCACAGAGGGTAAGAGGGGAAGTAGAAAGAAACAAAGTTGAAGAGTAGACCACAAAGGGCTTTACCACGTCAATTTATTTTTTTCTTTGCTTCATCCTGAGTGAAAGCGGGTAGCACAAAAGGACCACCATAGAATTTCTTGGATTATAATTCTGTGTACTCAAGTATCTTCCACATTAAACTTTACTTTTCTTTTTGTGGTGTTGTATTAATGTTTGTTATTTGTCCTTAAAGATTTGCTAAAAGCTCATTTTAGAGAATAATTCAGAAAAATATTTTTTAATAAACCCGTATGATCAATAGTCCTACTACACAGAGATGGCTTCTGATAATATATTGCTATACTTTGTTTTTTCCTATGCATATATTCACATTTCACATAGTTTATGACCTATCTTTTTACTGACTATGAACTTCTCGATGACAGGAAAAGTATACTATTCATCTTTGTGTTCTTCTAGCAAATGGCCAGTTGTTGATGTACAATAGACGCCCCTCAGATGGTGACAGCCAACACCCACATGACACCCTTCACATGCCAGGCTCTGTAGGCAACACTTTACATATATTAACTCATTTAACTCCCACAGAAATCACATGAGGGGTGGGTATTATGTCCCTTTCACACATGAGGAAACAGACTCATTGAGGCGAAGCGTAACAACTTGTCCAGGATCCCAGAGCTAGTAAGCAGTAGAGCTGCAACTGGAATGCTCCCAACCCCTGCGCCATCCTGCCTCTGAGTCTGATGTTGTTGGAACTAGCCTGCTGAACCAGAATCCCCAACACACTCTAAAAACCACTGACCTAGTCAAACTGCCTATTTTGCAGGAGAAGGAAACTGAGGCCCAGAAAGGGGCAGTGTCTTGCCCAAGGCTACACAGCTTGTTATTCCTTCAACCAACATAGATGTCAATTAACAGATTTATAGAGAAATGAATATGTGCCTTGTATTGCGCAGACTCTGAAGCAGAGAGAAATAAGAACTAGTCAGAGCCCAAGACACTAGCCTTCCTCTTGATGTTCCTTCCTCCTCACAGTGCCTCGAAGGAGAAGCGGAGGGGGGTATGTCCAAGAGGAAAACCAGGAATAGCAACAGCAGGGCCTTGGAGCAGGTAAAATGGAGGGCAACTTCATAAATCAGCTAAGCCACTTTTACAAGGGGCTGCCTGTGATTTACTAATGTTTGTGCACCCTTGGATGGCTAGCATATGGTGAGCCCCTTAAGCAGAGTAGAATTTTATATCTGCATAAATGAAAGGGAACTTACAAAATAGAACAAAACAGATGGAATGGAAGGGGATGGTCAAGTTGGGATGGGACGAGAGAGCACAGGAAAGGATCTGATGACCTTGAATGGAATCAAATCAAATACCATCTGTGGTGAGCAGGCAGGAATCTACGTTCACTATCACTTTCCCCTTAGGACAAAAATTCTAGGAAGCAGGCAGCCATCCATGGCAAGTGATGCCACATGCCATCTTGTTCTCTCATCCTGACATAATAACCCACTGGATCCACTAGTCTCAATTAGAAAGTCCAAGACCTCTAATATTTCCCAACTAATGTGGAAGGAGGGCACTTGAGACCAGGAAAGAGAAATGCTGAGCCTATTAAAATGCTTCACCCAGGGAAACACAAACTAGAATCAGAAAGGCATCAGATTTCAGCCTGTGTACCCCATGTCCAGAAAAAAGTTCTTGAGCACGTTCTGAGGACAATCATTATGTACATTAATAAGTAGTTCAACCAATCATAACTCCT
Organism: Eulemur rufifrons; assembly: GCF_041146395.1. Lineage (NCBI taxonomy): Eukaryota > Metazoa > Chordata > Mammalia > Primates > Lemuridae > Eulemur > Eulemur rufifrons. The sequence continues at coordinate 42,068,112 of NC_090988.1, forward strand.
CTGTATCCTGAAGAGGGAGAGAAGAAAAAAGTCTGGGAGAGAGTCCAGGACCTTGTCCACTTTCATCTTGAGCTAACACTGGGGGCGGCCACTGCCTGTACCTGTGCCAGGATCTTCATAACCCTGAAATCCACGGCTGTGATTCATCATTACCTCAGCAAGCATTTTTGCCACACTTGCTTCAAAGTTGGCAGCATCTTGTTGCCACTACTTTGAGACTGGAGCAACTTTATGCAGGGAAATCATCTCCATCAACACAGAGGCTGATGGGCAGCCCGCCAGAGCAGAGCATCTGTGTCAAGGCTGCTCCAGACAAAAGATCATTTTGCCTCTGCTGAAATTCCTTGTGGCTGCTGTGTTGGAATGTTCCAGATCCTTTGTAATTCAGAACATGCTCCCTTGGGGCAAAATTATGTGGCTGACACAGGCTTTGACAGCCACTCTGTTTTCAACCTCTATTATGCTTGGGGTGAGGGTGAGATCACTCCCTAGTTTGATCTTCCTGCCTTACTTTTGGGCCAGCAAACTCTCAAGAAATCCTGGGCCCCCCCTGTTTTTCCTAATTTATTCACCTACAAATCTCTGGGGCATAGTAGATATGGGAATAAATGATACTTTCCTTCCCTCTGTCCTTCGGATGGCAGCTGAAAAATCAGTCCCTGGGGTTTTATAGCATCATATGCTGGAACGCCCTACAATGGAAAAGGATGACTCTGTTAATGGTTTGACTTTAGCTTGGTGATTTGCAGTGGGAATGAGTTGGGGCAGCAGATTCTGAGATTGGGCATATACTCATATCTGCATGTTGGCAATTTGTACTACAGAGGCAATTATACCCAACCCATCAAATTCTATATTGTCATTCAATTATTCTATCAACCTGCTGTTTGACTGCCTTCATGTGACAGGGACTACCCTAATAGCTAGAAAGTGGACATCCAGCCAGAGAGTGGTGCATAAGAGCTGTTCCCCACCTTGAGGTCCTTTTATGATTATTACATTTGCTACTATTATTGTCTTCCCTCTTCTCTTTTTAGACAAGGGATTATTCTCATGTGAGGCTGACAACAGTGACCTTTATAACATTGAATGCTACGTTAGATGAGATACTTCCCTCCAGATTCAGTGAGCCATTTAGAGGATAGTTTTCAGGTCTTGTAGACACTCATAGATAAACCATTTGGAGCGTGACTGGGATCCATCAGAATCAGGCTAAGGAGACTTGATTTACACCTCTCCAGGGCTTTCTCGCCTCAAAGTCACTAACATTTCTCGAGTTATCTCTTCTAGTCCCTCCCTGACATTTGAGTGTAATAGACTGAAAAGCAACAATATCTTGGAAAACCGAAGTCTTTCTTGTCAAAGTAAATTAGGTCAAAGTGCAAAAAGCAAGAGAATCCTAAAAGTCATGGGAAAATATGAGTACTTTTCAATACTTCTGCCAGTTATCACCAACCCAATGTCCACCTCCCTCCCACACATAAAACTTTCTTCCAGATGACCAAAAGGCTTCACATTGCTTTTTTCGGTCTCTACTGGCAGCTTTAACTGGGATTTCTAGCTCTTGCTGATGCATACCAGAGTTTGGAAGTTCCATTTACTTTGGCAAGGCCTACAAAGATAAGTGGAAGATGTCAACAAGTCATTTGGTGCCTTCCGGATGTGGTCTGGCCTACGGTTCCACCTGCTGTTTTACCACTAAATACAACTGGTCTTTGGCAACAGTGAAGCAAACATTTTGATCCAAACAACCTACCATCTCCTGTCAAAGTATGCCCCATGGTATCCCATCCAACTACAGGGAAATTAAAGAAAAATCACTATATGGCCTTTGACAATCCTCCCATCAGAGGTGTCATCTTTGTCCCCTCCCATCTTTGTCCCCTCCCCTTGAATCTGTGCAGGTTTGTGACTTACCCGTAACTCCAATAGAATGTGGTAGAACAGAGGCTGTAAGACTTAAGGCTCAGTCAGCAAAGGTGATATAGCATCTGCTTTATTCACTGGGAATACTCATTTTTGGAGCTCTGAGCCACCATGTAAGAAGTCCAACTCCCTTGAGACTGCCATGCTGTTAGAGAGTCCAGGTCACATGGAGAGGCCACATGCAGCCACTCTTGTAACAATCACAGCTAAGGTCCAAGCTGATGGCCAGCATCAACTGCCACACATGTAAGTGAAGGTGCCATCCCATGAGTCCACACCCAGCCATAAAGCAACCCCTATCCATTAAGGGGCATTCCCACAGTGACTTGTCTGGAATTCCTGACCAAACAGAATCCATTGGCTTAATAAAATAGTTATTTCAAGCTTCTAAGTGTTACATTAACTTGTAAACAGCAATAGCAACTGGAACAAATAGTGGGATATCGTGCTTAAAGTCAAACAGGCCTGCATTTAAATTCCAGCTCTAGCCGTTACATGAAGTTAGCAAGCTCTTCAACCTTTCTGAGCCTGTTTCTGATCTCTAATACAGCTTTTGTGAGGAATCGACTCACTTGTCAGGAAACAGTACTCCTCCCATAGGTGTCTGCTTTCTCCCCTGCCACTCCTCCTTATTCCCAGTTCTGGTGAACCAATTGCTGTCAGTGTAGCTAATGAAACAAATCTATTATCGTTCATCTGAAACCTAATTCTTTATACAAATAAAGAGCAGCTGAAGGAATGGCTTGTTCAAATAAGGACTGGAAAAAAAAAAAAAAATTTTTTATCCTGGCCATCTGACAACAGGGACTTTGGTCAGTGTTGATTTGCATCACTATTCTAATTAAAAGCCAGTCTCCTATGGTCTCTGCTAGATTGTAGTGCTTCTCAGATTTCAGTGTGAACATATGAATCACCTTGGGATCTTGTTAAAATGCAGATTTTTATCCAGTGGATCCTGGGTAAAGCCTGAACCCCTTCATTTCTAATGAGCCCCAGGTGATGTCCACACTGCTGCTCCACCAACACGCTGAGCAGCAAGGTCCTAAGACTCTAAGAAACCTAGTACTAATTATTTAATGACTGATTCTACCTCCCTACTCTACAACAATTTGTCTTCAACTTCCCCCACATTAGCCCAGCATGTTTGGTGGCTGCCAGATCCAGACAAGTGCAACTCACCTAGCTTCAAGCTGACCACAAAGTTATTTCCATCTTCAGCCTTCTTTTACAAGGGCCTTACAATTGCCTAACCTTTTCTCCCCACCTCCTCGCTGCCCCCCACTCATCTTCTCATTCATTCTTCACAACAACCTGTGAGCAGGGATGATTCTTTTCTTTCACAGTTGAGAGAGGGTGAAGGAGAGCCCAAGTGTGGCACTAGAATCCAGATCTTCTAACTTTAGGCGAGCATACATCAGTTTACTATGGGGGTACAACTATACAGTGTCACCATACCACACCTGGAAACTGAGGTTCAAAAGAGTTAATTAAGTATAATAAATTCACACAAACTCTCCCAGGCAGGAGTGATGGAGCAGGCTTCAAGGTGGGCATTTTTCTGACTCTAAGTCTATAGTTCCCCCCTAGTGCCCCTGGTTCCCAGGCATAATATTTTATTGATGTGCTGTGTCAGTTGGTGAACTTGTGCAGATTTGATGGATTGGCTAATTTATTGAGAGACTAGTTGAGAGTACTGGTAGGGGTCAATGTATCATTTGGCCAAGTCAGCCCACAATTTCCCAGCTGACGTCCATGGGTTCAATTCTGCCTGTAATTGATGTGACTTCTGCTCTCAGGCAGTTTGTGCAATAGGAGAACTATACCGGAAGCCTATAGTTCACTGATTCTGCTGCTTAGAGCTCTGTTAGGATGGTCTTGCTTGTTGAGCTTGGCTGCTAGAGACAGAGATTCTGGGTAAAGGCAGAAGACCTATGGGCATTGTAAACCTTGGAATGCAAATGAATTTGAATCTTCTTATTCTGAACTGAAATCTCAGTATAGTCTCACTGGAGACCAAGACTAGATGTTAACTATGAACCATTAAAAGGAGAAAGGACAACTTTAGCCTGGAATTAAATAGAAAACAAGTCAAGATTTATGTACATCTGATGGCAGCTTGTTGTGGGACCTCTCAATGGCAAGGAGAAATAGGGCAGTAGATGGTCTTATTTATACTAAGGCTGTGTGTAGGCCTTTCATTTGATCACTGTCTTGGGTTTCAAGTAACAGACTCAAGCTAGCATACAGCAAGGAGGATTGATTCTAAGGAATCAGGAGTACTTTATAGAATGCAATGACGGGAAATGCAGATGAGCCACATAAGAACTAGAAAATCTGTGAGCTGCTGGCCCCTTTGTCTATCCAGCTATTGTCTCTCCCTGGAGCCACATGTCCTCTTGTCTCTGCCAGAAAATTTACTACATTTCTCTTCTTTTTCTCTCTCTGTTCTCTCTCTGCCCTTCTCCCCACCTCCTCCCTACCCTGTACTTTCTCTGCAAGGGCGCTTCCTTCCTGAAACCCCATAACATCAGTTTGCATGGAGCTCTGCATTGCCATGGTACCAACTCTAGTTGCAACATGACCTTACAGCTCCCCTGCCCATTGCCATCTGACAACATCTGGATCTCTTGGTTCAAGTCCTGAAGAGAGAATTTGGTATTCAACTCAGGGTCAATTATGACAGAGTTGAAGTCACCTCGTACAAACCTCATTCTATCCTTTCTGGAGTCTGGGGTGGCAAGTGGGGCTTGGGGAGGCTCTTCCAAAGAAAGGAGCATGACCTTGGCAGACTTCCAACACATATCTGCTACGTACCCGAGGGGATGGGAGTAGAAATAGCCAAAACAGAATCTAGCCCAAAACCCTGAAGTATAAACAGAACAGAAAAGATAAGTCCAAAATACTCCTTCAAGTATTCATATTCTGTAGCTTTTCTTCTCTTTTACACAAACTGTCTTCGCATATGCAATAGAGGTTTCACTCCACAACTTCTCAGACTCAAACCTGGGTTTGAGTGCCAGCTGTGTGTCATTGGCCTTCATTTCTTTATCATTAAAAAGATCAATAAAATCCATATAATGATAGTCTGTCTTCCTGCTCACTAGAATTGCGAGGGTCTGCTATGTGCCAGGCTCTGTGCTCAGCTCAGGAGAGTTGACCTATACCCAGAGAAGCTAGCATAACTGCAGAGAATACAGGCCAGTTAAGTAAGTATTCTACTGCAGAGTTTCTCAAAGTATGATCAGGTGACTCCCCATAGCATATGATGGAGCAATGGGACTCCAACATATGGGTACCTAGGAATCTCCTGTGTTCCGACTTAAAATGCAGATTTCTTGGTCTCACCCTAGATATACTGGGTCGGAAGCCCTGGGGTTGGAGCCCAGGAATATGTATTTTACACAATTCCCTGGGTAATCCTATGAGTGCAATGTGTAAGAACCACTGCTTTATCTCTTGAGAAATGTCACAGAAGAGGCCATGCTGGAGCCACAGAGAAGAGTGGCTGAACCCTGCATACAGGAGTTCAGGAAACTTCCCCAAGGAGTGACACGTGACTTGAGTGTCAATTGTGTTTACCAAGAAAAGAACGGGGATAAGAGAACTCCAAGCAGAAGGAAAAGCAAAAGCCCAGAAGCATGAAAATCATGGCAGGTGTGAGAGAAGAGAGAACAGACCATCCAGTTAGAATATACAACATTTCTAGAAAGAATGGCAAGTCATGAGACCGGAGCCAAACCGAGAAGGGCCAAGTATGGAAGGTTGGAAAGAATAAAATATTTGAGAGGGTCCTTTAAGACAGTTTCTCTGAATTTTGTTTTTTCTTTAATACTTTTTTTTTCTGGAATTCCTTTCCCTGCTACTGCCCTGACCCACAAAAGGCCTCCAGAATCTCAAAGTCACTGCTCATCTAACAAAATTGTTGAACCAAAATAGAGACAGAGGGCCTGGAGCTGGTTACATCAAATGCCACTTATGAGAAGGAGAATTGAAAAGCATCCCGGGATCTGTCAGCTCCCAGAGCCGTCTTCCACAGAGAGGGAGTGGGGCCAAGGAAAAAAGCAGCTCTTCTACCATCGCTAGAAAGAAGCAGACAGAGGATTGTCTTAGCCAGAGTCGTTCCTGTGCTAGCCAAGGTCCAAAAGCCGTTTGTTTCCCTGCCAGACAGAAGAGGCTGGGAGTCTCCAACAACCTTCCCCAGCCAGGAATTTCGGCTGTCCTTAAGCCAAACTTCCCTCTGCCTACTTCTCTCAGGACCTGGCATTTCCATTTCTAAAGTCTGCCAAATAGTCATGTGCAGAGTTAGGTTAAGGGCAAAAACCCACACCCAGAAATGTTCGTTCGTTTTTTCTTTTTATTTCTTTTAATATCAACAGGGACAATTTGCTTTTAAAATAGTCACCTGAGGTGTGATTGATAGGAAATCACTACTTGTCATTTCCGGCTCCATGGGAAATGTCATTCAGTCAAACTTAACTAAGCCTTTTATTTCCCATATTTGCTCCCTCATGAATTGGAGCCTGTCAGCCGCCCATTTGAGAAACAGCAGAGAGCCCAAGTGTCCTGCGGTATTTTCCACAGCGCAAGTCCTGCAGCCTCGCAGATTACATTTCTAGGCCTCTTTGTTCCCTCTCCATTCAAAGGTATCCCTCCCAGAGCTGCATGTCCGGTCCTATTTAGGAACCGTTTAGAACAAAGTGTAAGGGCTTAATTTTCTGCTTTTCCTTCTCCACACCTCCTCTGTGCACCTCCTCCACCCAGGCTTCCTAATAGAACCGAGTAATTTTCTGAGGTTCCAATATTTTCTCTCACACTTCAAGGATGTTTTAGAAACCGGCTTTAAGGGCCGACAGACACAGGTCTCCCCCAACAGCCTGAAGATGCACATGTTCGTTCAAGGGCAGGGTTGAGGCTCCCAGGGCTCGCATGCAAGACAGGGGCTTTGGAATCACAACGAGCAAGATTTAAATTCTAGCTGTCCCAGATACTAGTCATTTCACCTGGATTAATCTGTTTTCCTAATGAAACCTCAATTTTCTCACCTGTCATATTGAAAGGATACCAACATCCGACCAGTTGTTAATGTCAGAAGTAAATAAAGTAATAGTGGCAGACATTGTTGTCATTCTCAAATTTATTATCCTGTGGCATCTTCTACCGTAGAGGCTGGAAGAACTTAATACTTTCCTGGTGCCCGTTTCGGGAAGGAGCAGCCAGATAAGAGTTCTAGGCAGGGTTATATAAGCAGAAGTCTGAAAAGAGTTCCTGGAAGTTTTTCTGCTTTCCCAACAAAAGGGAATGGTAAGGCTGACTCTTTCTTCTACTTTTGTCTTCCTCTTTGAGCAAAAACAGTGGTATCTAAAGCTGCAGAGCCATCGTGTGACCAAGAGACTCTCAGAGTTACTGGGCCGATGCCATTAAGACGCTGAAGCAGTGCTGAAGCCATGGAATTCCAGGTTTTTCATTATGTGGAGAAAAAAAGAGTCTCTGCCTTTAAGCCACTGCAAGTTCAGTTTTCTGTTTCTTGCTACCAAATTCATTCCTAACTGATACACACAGGTAAGCGATGTATATAAAGCAGCTACAGGAGTCACTAGTATTTCATAAACATTAGTTCTATCCTCGCCTCATGCTCCATGTGTCTTCTCCTCAAATATATCAAATCCTAATTTATACCATTGAATTATTTGTATTTAGAGCAGGATCTGGGCCTAGGACATCAGTCCAGACTGGCTTTTGAGGCCTCTGTAAAGTTTCTTCCCCTTCCACCACGTGCGCACTGAGAGACTCGCGGTGAAGGAGAGTCGAGCCAGCTGGTCACGCTCCCCAGAGTGCGGAGCGTCCTGCCCGCGACCCCTCTTCTCTCCATTTCCTGCCTTCTCTCATTCTCTTCCCGCTCCCTTCTTTCAGCCTCCCTGAATCTTCTCCATCCCCCTTGTCTAGGGGCAGCCCCACCCAGCCACGGCCAGGGGAGGGGAGAGGGTTGTGTGGTGCAAACACGTGGCCTGATTTGGCAATGGCGATGGGGATGGGAAAGCAAGGCGAGTCCAGGCAGCCCTTGGAAAGGAGGGATGCGGACTTTCTATCGTCAATGGTAAGAAACAAAGCTCCACAGGGCGGATGCAGAGCAGCCCCCAGGGCTCACTTTGGCTCTGGGTAGTCGGGACAACAAACAAGCTGGAGGACCAGGTCACGCAGGAGGTTCCAAGGGGATAGAAGAGACAGCCAGAGATGACAGAAAGCAGAGGCAGGAAGCATAGTGTAGACAGTGGCCCCGGAAACTCCACAAGGTCCCTAACCAAAAGAAGAGGAATTGGCCCAAATTTTGGAAGACTTTATCCCCACCTGCCACTCCTCAGCGTGGGTGGAGGGTGACCCGGCAAGCAATGAAGGGTGAGAGGACATTCCACAGCAGCCCTCGGGTAGGGTTTCCGGGGAGTGGCAGGGAACCCTATTCCGACCTGGCCGTGCTCTTCTTGGGTAAATTGCGACACCTGCTGCCCACGGTAGAGAAAACCCAGGCTTCACTTCAGTAACGAGTTTCCTGGTGCTATTGGCAAATGGCTCCCAGGTGGACGCGGTTCTTGGCTAGTGAGTTATTGTGCATCTTTGAGTTCCTGTGGCCATGCCCAGATTCGGTTTCCTGTGACCACAGTTGTCTGGAAGGACAATGGAAGTCACTGTGACAGGAAGGTGTCACAGAGAGTGGACCGGACACAAAGAGATTTGACTTCAGGTTCTGTCTCTGCCTCTTTGTGGTCAGGAGACATTAAATAAATCACTTCTGTTTTGTTGTCATTATTGTTGGTTATCTTTTCAAAGGAGGACATTTTCCCGTTCTTCCTACCTTATAGTTTTCTGTGCAAGGAGTCAAATGAGACAGGCTAACTGAAGCAACAAATGTAGTTTTGGATTTTTCAACAATTATTTAAGCAACTACTATGTGCTAAGTACCGAACTTCTGGAGCTACACACAGATACATACCCGTACATACATATATACACATACATGCATAGTAGTGGCAATAAATACAAAAGTGAGTAATAAACCACCATTCCCATCTAGGAGGAGACACACATGTAAACCAAAAAATCCTGTTCTCTTTGCCTGAAACTGTCCTCCTCCCACAACTCATCCCACAAGTCTCAGCCCTCATGTCACCTCCTCTGGGAAGCCCTCCTTCTACTCTCACCCTAGTCTAGCCAGGCCCTTTGTGACACTCTCGGAGCATGTCCTACCATTCCTCATAAGCACAGAGCAGCAAGTGACTGAAGGGTTCAAATCCCAGCACCCTCTCACAGACCCTGGGCAAGTTACCAGGCATTGCCAAACTACGGCATCCTCTCCTGTGAAGTGGGCATGATAACACCCACTTGCTAGGGTTTGCATAAGGATGAAATAAAATGGCATGCATAAAGCACAAAGAGTGCCTGACAAAAAGCAAACTCTCAAGAAATGTTAGTTTTACTATTACTTGTGAAATGTGTAATTTAATGTCCATTCCTTCTACCGGACTACTAACTTCCAGAAGGCAGAGGCCCTATTCATTTTGTTCAAGGCAAATCCCCTGTGCCTAGCACAGTACCTCGAAACTTAAATTTTTTCCTTTCTAAAATGCAAATAATCATAGTAACTGCTCCATAGGTATGTTGTAAAGATTAAAGGCATTAATGTCTCTGGTCAACAGTAAGGCAATTAGCATATGACCAAGCACTTAGGTAAGTGTTCAACAGATATCATTAACAATATAAACAAAGGAAGTACAGTGTTTAGAAGTAATGTAGAAAAGGTAGTAATTAATTTTACCTGGGAACAGGGAAGGTCTTGGCTAGAGGAGGGGGTGCCTGAGCAGGGTTTTAAAGGATGAAAACAGACTCCATCAACCAACACACCTGTCAGTCCCCACAAAGTGGAAAGCTCCATGCTCAGTTGTTGTATATACAGATAAATATAACTTGGTCCCTGCCCTCCAGGTACCTACACTCTCATAAAGGAGAATCTCTCTTCCTACAGCTCAGGGTCCTTTAGGTGCACAGAAGAGAGCCTAACCTGAAATGCCAGGTTGGAGGAGGCAACGTGGAGTGGGGAGGGGAAGACAATGAGGAGTCAGCCGGGCCATGAAACCAGAGGACATCTCGGGCAGAAGGAACAGCAGACGAGAGTAGGAATGCCGGGGAACCGTGTAGTGTTCTGCTTAGTTCAGGCTTTGGGTGCATGAGCAGACTTGCAGGGAACAGAGCTGGAGAGAGGTCAGGAGCCAGATAATGAAGAGCCTCTCAAGCCTTGGGAAGAAATTTGGATTTTATTTAATAGGCTATCTGAGTAGCTGAAAAATTTCAAAAAGGTGAGGAGGGATAATATCGCATTTGCATTTTAGAGAAGCCATTCTAAAAGGATAGTCAGACAGCAGCTGGGAGATTAGTCTAGAGGATTTGAAAGAGTTCAGACAGGCAATGGCAGACGTGTTGAGAGAGATGCATGAGTGAAATCAAAATATATTTAGGAAATACAATCAACAGGACTTAAGGACTAATTTGATGTGGGAAGCGAAAAAGAGCAATGATCTAGAATTTGGTTTGGGTGACCAGGTGGGTTATGGAGCAATTCACTGATTCAAAGGTAACAGGAACAGCAAGTTTGCAAAGGAAAAGGGCCAGCATAGTTTTGTACACATTTTTTTTTCAGGGTTTCTATGGAGACCATATCAATCATGTTCCATGATATTGCATAACGCATCATTTCTTCCTGCATAGGGCACCCGCAGGTGTATACGATCATCCCAAATCTTTGTCTTTCCATTTCTAGAAACTCACATATCGATCCAGCATTGCCGTTGGTTCTCTCCAGCTTCCCTGGGACTTTGTCACATCGTGAAGCTACCTACCTTCCCTGGCTTTCCGCTGGCCCACTAACCCCTCCACAGGGGTGACTCGGACTATTAGGCAACCATGTCTCCAGCCAGCAGTTTCATGCATAGAGCTGGAGCTCGGGGAGGGGATCTGAGCCAGAAGTACACGTTTGAGAGCCATCAGCATAGAGTTTGCATAACCGCAGCATTGAGAGCAGATGAACTCATGCAGGGAGGCTGTGAGGGGTAAAATTTAGGCACACACAGAAGCCCAAAGAACAAGAACTGTTAAGAGAAGAGCGTGGCAGAGGGAGAAGAGCTGGGAAAGGTGAACTGAGGAGTGGCCAGAGACATAGGGACAAAGTCACGAGAAACTTTGGGGGAGGAGGGCATTGAACAGCAGTGGTCAGGGACACCAAGTGCCACAGAAAAATCAGGACTGAAATGTAAACGTGGGTGCCTTGGTGGTTTCAGGGACTTGTGGGAGCAGTTGAAGAGGAAGTGAGGAAGTGAAGATGATATTTTCCAAAAATTTTGTGTGTGAGAGAGATGGGGCAGTAGCTACCAGTGGAAAGAAGGTGTTTTGGGTTTTTTTCCCCTTGGACATTTGTACATGAAGTGAAGCAGCACGAAGTGCTATATCACAGCATGCAAGAGCTCAAGTCCCAGGTCCACAGAAGCTGTGTGACCTTGTTTATGTTCCCTGCCTTCTCGTGACCCCATTCTGCTCACCTGCAAGATGGAGATAACAGCAATACCAACTGTATGAAGTTGTTGTGAGCATTAAGTTATGAGAGTCGCAGTCAATAAGTACTGGCTGCTCCTGTTGTTGATATTTCTATTCAATAAAAGGAAAACACCATTCAAAGGAAATTATTTGAAGATATGAAAAAGATAAGGAATCAGTGATGGGGCAAAGTTCCTGAGGAAGCTGAAGGAGACAGAGCAGAGCACTGAGGGAGAGCCTGGCCTTGGACAGGAGGGGACCCCCCCTCTCCGCCTCACTTCCACTGAGACAAAGTCAGAGGAAAGCACCAAGGGGCTTCAGATTCAGACATACTTGTCCTAGAGAAGCAGGGTATAGGAAGTTGAGAGAGCCTTTATTTTTCTCTGCAAAGCAGGCAGGAAACAAGGTCATCTGAGAAGGAAGAAGGAAATGGTGAGATGGGGTGAGGGTTAGTGCCAGAAGAGTGGGCAAGGGCTGACATTGCTGCTATGGAGAGGGGACACAATACGTCCACTGAGGAGTGGCTCTGGAGAGGATCCAAGAGCCCCCAGACCACCAACACATGCATTTCCTGGGTGCTCTCACCACCCTGTGAAGCAGTGGTGATGGCTATTATTTGGACTGCTCCATGGTTGTGACTTTGCTGAGAGGCTGTGACGGGAAGTTAAAGAGACAAGGACATTGAGAGTGGTAACATGGTGGACCAGGAAGTCCAGACTGGAAGGGGGAACATAAAGATAGCAGAGGAAATAGAGACATCAAAGGAACTGAGGTCTCAATGAGTAGTCACACTGAAATAGAATGACAGATGGGAGAAAAATGAGCTGGTGGCCAGAAGAATCAAAAATATTAATAGTGTATGTAATGATTAATTGTATATGATAACTTGACTGGTCCACTAGATGTCCAGATAGCAGGCGAAGCATTATTTCTGCGTGTGTCTACGAGGGTGTTTCCAGATGGGAGTATCATTTGAATTGGTGGGCTCAGCAAAGTAGGTTTCCTCTCCAGTGTAGATGGGCATCAGTCATTCCACTGACGGCCTGAATAGAACAAAAGGCAGAAGCAGGAGAGATTCTTCCATTTTTTCTGCCTTGCTGTTTGAGCTGGAACATTTCATCTCGCCTTCTCCTGCCCTCGGACTGGGATTTATACCATCAGTTCCCCTGGTTCTCAGGCTTTCAGAATCAGACTGAAATACAACACTGGCTTCACTCAGAGTCCCCAACTTGCAGATTGTGGGACTTCTCAGCCTCCCCAATCACATGAGTGAATTCCTCATTTTAAACACACGCACACACGCACACACACCCTGACTAATACAGTGAAGTAGATTAGAGAGGGCCACAAGTTCTTTGCTATTTGCTGTCTAATGCTCTTACCTTGTCTAAAATGACTTGTGTCTCTTTCTCTTAAGACCTCAAACAGGGCTGGCTTGTTCATCTCAAATTGAATGCTTCTCATTGACAAGTGGAGTCTAATATCCCTACACTTGAATCTGGGCTGTGCAGAATGATTAGCCTGACCAATAAAATGGGGCATAAGTGACAATTTGGGGCTACATAGGCTGGTCATGAGAAAGAAGCCTCATAACTTCCACTCAGACCTCTTAAAGCACTTAGTCTTCAAGCCCCGAGGAGCTTTATAAGAAGTCCAGCTATTCTGAGGTCACTGATGCTGGGGAGATCACATGGAAAGGCCATAAGGAGAGATCTTGGGATATAAGAAGAGAGAGATACCCAGCCAGCCTCCCCTGTTCTAGGCACAGTTACTTGAACAATTCCAGCTGAGGCCCTAGGTATCACGGAGCACAGACAAGTTGTCTGTGCTGAGTCCTGATTAAAAACTTGTAGATTCATGAGCAAAATAAATGATTGCTGTTTGGGGTGGTTTATTAAGCAGCACTAAATAACCAGAACAATTGGAGGTAAGCTTTCAGAGGTGGCTCAGTCTAGGCTTAAAAGCCAGGGAATGGCCACGATGACATGGGTGGCTGAAGAAGATGAACATGAAACTCACTGGTGTCAAAAGTGCCATGTGGGAAGAAGGAGCCCTCACTCAGGATGCAGAGGAAATCGGACCAGAGAGATGTGATAGAGAGAAACTTGTCAGAATGTGCAAACCCCTTCAGAGAATAGTTTTATTCTCAGGCACCATAGAAATATCTATTTTTCTTTGAACACAATAGGCATCTAACTGTGCAAACTGGTCCAAGGAATATACTCAGTAACTATTTACAGTATATGATGTTGCCCTAGGTGATCACTCCACAAACTTGAAATGATAAACTGCATTTCTTTAAAATGGTATTCTTAAATATAGATGTCCTATTACTCAACTGATCCACCACCTCCCCCTCAACTCCCATGTATTGCCGCATATAGTACTGTTTCTCTCTCTTGTGATGAAAAACATTCAACAAGTTTGTTGAATGAGCATCTGCTATGTGCCAGGCTCTGTGTTCAGTGCTGGTCTTAGAGCAGTGTTAGTCAAGTAATGCCCATCTTTTGGGATTGTAATGAAGGTGTTTACCAAGCACTTAACATAGCCCAGACCCTGTACGATGCACTTTATAAGCCTTATCTCATTTCAACAACAACAATAAGTACTGTTTCAGTTGAGGTTCAGTGAGAGACCACTGCAAATATAGAAAGTGATTTGTCACAGAGATTTGATCTTATGCAATTGTGGAAGCTGATTGGCATCGCACCTGATGCCGGAGTGTGACGTCCTCAAAGCAGGGAGGCAGGAAGGGAAGACAGATGTAAAATGGGGGAGAGCAAGACTACGCTGGAGCTCATGAGGAGGATGGTCAGGGTTTTTTGTTTGTTTGTTTTTGTTTTGTTTTTTTTTCTGGTCTTGGTGGTAAGTGTCGTGCAGAAGCGAGGACCCTTCCTCCTGCAGCTAAACAGATCCACCTGGCACAACAGTCAGAGCAGCATAAGGAAGACCCAGAGGAGAGGAGCAGTGTTGCAGCCTAGTCCCTACTTTCTGCCACCCAGGTGAACCGAGGGGTGTGTGGACTACAAAGCTGCCCCTGCTCTTGGGGCCCCACCCACTCTAACCAGAAGCAGACAAGAAAGAGAATTCTGGGAAATGTAGTTCTGTCTTGCCAAGTCGACAAATTACAAGTAGCCACAGATACTACTCAAACAGCAATAATGATACATACTATCATCCCCCCAGCTTTAACAAAGGCAGAAACCGAGGCTCTGATTGGATAGACTCCAATCTGTTGCCAAAGCCTGTGCTCTGAGCCGTCACATAGCAGCATTCTTTGCCTCTACTGTAGAAAATGTCATAATGGTGGGCAAACAATAAATCACCTGGATCTTTATAGCCCTCAGTGTGGCCTATGCATGACCAATGTCGTCTGTCAGCCACTATGGGTACAGGACCTAGGGTCCATGAGCTTTTCAGAGTCCTACAAAAGAGGTCTGACAATGAAAATATATTGGCCGCAAAATACAAAAACTTAAATCAAAATTAATATGTACTTAATTATATATCTACAAATCTTTGACTCAACTACAATTTACTATGTGAAATTTAAAATAAAGTTTATACCATGTAAGATTTATATAGGTATAAGGTGAAATGACAGCTCCAAAACTAAGAGAACCTAGGGCCTACCAATTTTCTTCTGGACAGAGGAAAATTTGGGACGGCCTGATGTTGTTAAAACCTAGTTCAGAGACTGCATCTGGGGCAGACTCTGTAGTCTCTTCTTCCGCGGTGTAGAACTGCAGGTGTGGAGAGTGAAGGAAAAGCACTACCTGATACCCACTAGGGATATATATAAAATGAATTGAAAACGGACAGCCTTAGTCCTGGCACATTGCCCACCTTGCTGATGTGTCAGGAACATTTTAAAGATATCCCTGCAGGTGGTGAATGAGAAAAGAAACCAGAAATATACAGATTAAATTTAGCAACAGATTGAATCGCGCTCACCAAGATGTTTGCCTCTCTGCCTGGTCTCTTTTTCCTCCCAGCTGAGGCGGCAGGACACCTAATCACAGAAGGCAGCCTTCCAGTGAATTCAATTAGCCAGAGTGCCTTGCGTGAGTTAATGGATAAGAGAAATGGAAACAGACATAACTTCCCCACAGAAATGGCCATGGGCAGTGTGAGAAGGATTCAGCTCCAGGCCAGGCAACACTGATCCTTCTCTGGGGGCCAGATATTCCCACAAATGCAGCAGCTCCACATCCCAGGTTGAGGGGAGATGCTCTGAGACAGAACCGGACTCTTTGGTTGGGTTCCCACCTCTGTAGAACTTCAGCTTCATAAGAATTTATAAGCACTAGTATCCTGATCTTTGTGAGCATATGACATT
This sequence comes from Eulemur rufifrons, assembly GCF_041146395.1. Classification (NCBI taxonomy): domain Eukaryota; kingdom Metazoa; phylum Chordata; class Mammalia; order Primates; family Lemuridae; genus Eulemur; species Eulemur rufifrons. Next base: position 42,083,953 of record NC_090988.1, read on the forward strand.
TGCTCTGAGTACTTGAAATATTCTCAAATGGTGATAATGGGTAGCTGTCATGGACTAAGCATTTGCCATGTGTCAGGCATTGTGCTAAAACAGGCTATCTCCCTTTACAACATTTGCTCCTAAGCATTACAACAAACTGGCCTTGTGTGACCTAGGACTGTTACCCCACTACCCACCAATACCACCTACTAGGTGTTCATTGCTTCCCAAGCACAATGGCACCCCACTGGAGTGTAAACTTCTGCATCAAGAAGGAACTCGGTACTTCCTCCTCCTCCCCTCCGGACATCCACATTCCAAGGCATAATGATATATGCCTACCTGGCCTGTCTCCCAGGTGTACCTGTCTAACTCTTACCTTGTCTAAAATGACTTGTGTCTCTTTCTCTTGAGACCTCAAACAGGGCTTGTTCATCTCAAATTGAATTTAATTGAAACATATATTGAGAGGTAGTATTGATTAAGAGTGTGATCTTTGGAGCTGTATAGTCTTAGTTTGGATCCTTGCCTTATCAGTGATGGTATCGTATGCATGCAGATACTTAAAATCCCTGTTACCTTCAGTTTTCTCGATTTTAAAATGGCTATAATAATAGTGCCTCCCTCATAGGATGTTGTGTGGAATAACAAATTATATGGAAAATGCTTAGGAAAATATGTGTCACATAGTCAACATTCAATAAATATTAGCAATTTGACTTATAACTAGGTGCCAATAAACGTGCTGGCAATGAATAAAACATTATCGCCAACCCTCAATAGCTTACAGTTCAATAGAGGAAGCTGATATGGAAGGACGTAACAATATATGAGAGGAGGAGTAACAGGATAGAAGTCCCAATATACGGGATTCACAGGCTCCTTTCTACTCCCATCAGGACCGTGGCTCACCACAGGAAGGGCACAACTGAGCCTGCCACGGTGGAGGAAATGGGAGGCCACCAGTGCCCCATTTCCCAAGCAGCCCAGTGACAGCCTTAGTGACTCTGATGAGATGATATAGGAGATTATAGTCCATTGCGTCTTTCAGCAAATACTTGTTAAATACAAATGTACAAGACCCTGTTGCAGGCAACACATAGTGCTTGAAATCTAGCCAGATCGCAACATTGAACAAAAAATCGTAAGTGTGCTGAGCATCAGAAAGTGGAGATGTTGGTGCCAAGAAGTTGAAAACTTCTGAAGCACATGAGACCAAGGTGGAGGAGTTAGTTCGAGAAGCATGATAGTCAAAAAAGGAGGCCTTATCCAATATTATAATCCATACTGTCCTATAAATGAAGATGTATAAGTAGATGCAGAACCCCCCTTAAGATACACACTGAGGATAGAATTCTAGCTCATTGTTAATAGTTTGGAAAAACTATTTTAGAACTAAAACCAACAGCTAAAATCCAAAAAAAAAAAAAAAATACTATTTTAATTTATAGCCTTTAATATGGATAAAGAAAATAGTAGGGTGGTTACAATCAATAAGAATTTAGCTAGGCCGGGCATGCCCGTGGCTCACGCCTGTAATCCTAACACTTTGGGAGGCTGAGGCAGGAGGATTGTTTAAGCTCAGGAGTTCGAAACTAGCCTGAGAGCAAGAATGAGACCCCCATCTCTACCAAAAATAGAAAAAAAATAAACCAGGCATTGTGGCACACACCTATAGTCCCAGCTACTCGGGAGGCTGAGGCAGGTGGATCACTGAGCCCAGGAGTTCGAGGTTGCAGTGAGGTTCTTCAAAAAATCAAAATTCAGCTATAAACACAGTTGAGTATAATTTGAATCTTTAATAAGAATATAAAACATCCATGTGGGCAGATATACATGCTATGTCTTGAATCTCGTCCTCTCTGCCCCTAGAATTTCTCCTATGGTTAGCAACAAACACTCTTATCTTATGAATCATCAAATCGGGCCATTATATTAATATATTCGTTGTGTATGTAATGAATCAGTAAACTAAATAAAGCTGCCAGCTTGCTTTTCCTCCTAGACCGAACCCTTCTGTCCTGAGCAGGCCGCTGCAATTGAAATTTCAGTCATGTCCTTGCGGCTATCTTTGCTGTCTCTTAAGAAATGCTGTCTGGGGCAGTCACGTCCTCCCTCGCAGTCTGCGAGATTAATGGACCCGTCACAGGGCGGGTCAGAGGCAGCCTGCTGAGGAGGCTCTTCACGGTCCAGTCCCTGAGTTACTTGGAAAGGGAGTGAGGAAGAGTTTAAATATAAAAATCTACAAATAATTTTAAGTTAGACAAAATTGGGAGCTGAATGTACAAAGACATTCCCACCCTTGGTTCTGTGAGGACAGGGTGACAAGGTGCCCAGGAAAAGGACAGCACCCTCTGGCCACACAGGCTGGTGTTTAGGAAGATCAGGGCCACAGGCAGGTACTAGGGCCACATGTCAACAGAGGCAGTCGAGGCAGCAAGGGTTTGGGACTCACACAGACCTGAATTTGGAACCCAGTTTTGCCACTTAGCTGGGCATCCTTGGACAGGTCGTTTAGCCTCTCTGCCTGGGGTTTACATCTGAGAAGAAGAAAAGGACAATAGCTGCCTCATAGGGTGGTGGTGAGGATCAGAAAGCATTCATTCAAGTTGGTGAGTCCAGAAGCAAAAAGCCCAATTCAAACTGTTTTAAGCAAAAAAAAAAAAAAAAAAAAAAGAATGTATAGATCACCTAACAAGGAAGTCCAAGGGAAAAATAGGCCTCAAGGACTCGGACGTTGTCAAGGCTGTTTTTCCCCTTGTGTCGGCCGCATTCTGGCCTACACATGGCTTTCCTCCCTGCAGCACTGAGAGGAGATGAGAAACAGCCACATGCTAGTAATCTCCTAGCAGAGTGGGAGCCTCTCACCCAGCCTCTGCATATAAGATTCCAGAGATGACTGTGTTCCAGCTTGGAGCCCTTGTGCTCATTCTGGTCACAGCCACTGCAGCCAGGGGTGTGGGGCACTAGGATGAGCTGGCCGAGCCTCTGCGACACCCTGAAGGTAGGGCGTGGGAGTCCCCAATTCCTGTCAGCACGATCCATGAGGTACTTTAATCTCTTGTCTTTGTTCAGTTGAAAGGGGGAAGGAGCATTACACTGAGATAAGAAAACAATACTGAGAAACAGTATCCCCTTTGATACTTCAGACTGCTCAATAAATGTGAAGACATTAATCTGAATGTCAGGATTTACACTGTCAAATAATCACCATCCAATAACCAAACAGATCAGGTAGATGCCTCTTATCTTGGGCCATTCTTTTATGTGCATGCTTATTGCTTCATTTACCCATTATTTCATAAGCATTTTCTATCTGCCAGACCCTATGCTAAGCACTTCATGTGCTTTATCATTTGGTCTTAGCAATAATCTCATAAGGTACTGTCATTAACCCCTTTGTATCATTAGCAAACTGAGGCTCAGAGAGGTTAGTAGTTTGCCTAATATGTCACAGAAGTAGACTTGAACACAATCAAAGTCAAACTCCAAGCTCTCAACCTCTGGGCTACCACTTGGTAAAGCACAGGGAAAAGCGATGCATTTTGTCCAGGGGAAGTCTTCACAGTTGGAGAGGTGACATCTGAATTCGGTCTCAAAGGATAAGTCCGAATTTTCCCAGCAGGAAATATGGGAAAGGGCATTGGAGGCAGAGGAAAGATGATATACAAAGACACAATATGTGCAACAAATGCTGTTGTTCAACGTCTCCAGTCAAAGTCCAATGAATCCTACTAGCTTGAACTACTACAGGAGCCAGGCCAAATTCACAAAAGATCTGAACCATGTTCATTTATAAAGAAAAATAAATGCAGTTTTATTGAGCTTAGTATGCTTACAAACACACTAAATTTCTTAAAAGAAAAAAACTGTTGAGTTTTTGTTTGTTAGAGCAAACTATTTTTGGCCCCATGGATGCACATCAGGGAATGGACCCCAACCATTCCTGAGCCATCTTAGTAGGCATTACACAACCTCTTCCTCTTTAAATTCTCCCAACCACCTTTCCTAGCCTAATTATTAGAGGGTTGCTGTTAATACATCTATTAATCTGCTAATGAAGACCTACATCAGTAAGATATCACCCATTTCAGGTACTATAAATAAAGTTTTAATTTGATTAAACATTTTTAAATCAAAAGTGACAATTATTGCCTTTGAAAAAATCAGAGAAAAGGTTTAAATAATGATGGGAAGTAGAATAGAAAGCACTATTGAATTTCCTCTTCACGATGATACATTGCTCCTCCCCCACAGCTCAGTAAATGGGGCTACCACCAATCCAGTTTATCAGGTAGGAAACTGAGGCAACATCACACTTCTCACACCCCTCATTCCTGCCACTCCTCTCCATGCAATCCCCAAGTTCTATAACTGCTGCCACCTTTGCACCCTTGACCCCACTCCTTTTCACCGTTCTCTTTGTCACTTCATCAGCTCAGGACCCATCACCTCTCTCCTCCCTGCCTCTGGTCTTGCTGTCCTCCTCCCCATCCTCTGATGTGAGCTTTTTCACACCCAGTCTGCCAAGTATCTCCCATCACTGGCAAGAGTGATTGGTCCAAGCAAGGCCAACCAGAGCCCTTGCCCAGAACGACGACACAGATGCTGAAGAATGGGACTCCATCTCACGACTCCTGCCCCATGGGAAAGGCAGCCTGCAGTAGGAGAGGCTGAGGCTGACATTCGAAGAAAAGGGAAGATAAGCAGAGATGAGCACTGGAGGGTCCTGCCAATGTCAGTTCTTTGGTTTTCAGCTCTGAGCAGATTCCTTACAGTTACCCCTGTATCTTCATCAACTACAGAAGCCAGTGAATGAATGACTTATACTTTTGTGCTTAAAAACAAAACAAACCGAAAAACAGTGCTGTGTCCATCCCTGGATCTTCAACTCCCCACCACCTTGAAGGTGAAATCCAGACTCGTGGTCCTGGCACATGCAGCACACCTCTGCCTCCAGTCCCCACCGCATCTCCCCACATTCCCTAACTACACTCAGGGTTCAAAGCTGTTGTGTTCATACTGAGCTGTGTTTGGTTGTGGATGGCATTGCTGTTGTGATTATTATTGTCCACAATGCACTGTCACCATACTCTTCTTTGTGCTAGACCTTTCTGCTGCACACAACTAGCCTTTGATCTGCTCAGCTAAATTCTATCGATTCCACTTCCTTGTGCAAGCTTAGCTTCTAAACACAACTCTGCTATCACAAAATAAACACAGTTTTATAAATTTGTTTACTTTTCTGCCTTCTCCTACTCAACGAGAACAGGGAAGTACTGTGTCTTTCTTTTCCATAACTAACTCAGCACCTGGAACACACAGCAGGCAGTCAGTAATGTTTGCTGAATGAATAATTGAATAAATACTCTGAGACACTTCAGTTTGAATATCTTGGAAATTAAATTCTACAGCCTTGTTTTAGAAAAATCTCATAACTTGTGCAAAGCAGAAATCTTACCCCTAATATTATTGAAGAATGTGATATATATATGTTCAGCTCAGAGTTAAATTTTCTTGTTTGAGCTGATTCTCTTAAAGTGGTTAATATTAGCTTTTAATTACATCCTGCCATCCAAATAGTACTTTAATAAATGCAAGGAAAGAAACCCCTCTGTATATCAAGAGAGGTAAATTCAATTCAATAATTCTATTCAATTTAGCATTTTTCTGCTCTAATAGTCAAATTGCTAAAGGGAGATGTCATTTCCATAAGCTTGTCGACCAGAGAACGCTGAGCAGTTACTTGGATACCATTTAAGGGCTTCCTGTTTCAAAGGGCTGGGAGGTTGCAATGATTCCAAAGGGAAGCTGGTTCCCTGCCACCTTTCCAGAGGTTCTCTGCATTCTCTGATTCCCTTTCCCAAAAGCAGCAGAATAGGTGTTGGGGGCTTTTTCATCCTGTCTCTCTTCTCACATGAAGGTACCACACACCCACCTCTTCACCTCCAATTTAAGTGGTATCCTCCTTCCAAATCTCTTGCCACAAGTGACCTCTTCTATAAAGCGTACCAAGATTTACCTGACATTAATCTAAATTTATCAAAACATCTTCACTGTGGCACCTTAAAGCATGACTTTCAGGGTATTTCCAGCTTGAACCTCAGTGAAATGAATGGGCCCTCTTGTTTGGGCTCCCTGAACTGCAGGAGAAAGAGCCCTGGACTTGCAGTCAGAGAAACCTATGCAAGGATGTTAGGTTTGCTGTGGCCACGCAGATTACAGCATTTTGCTGGGTCTTCATTTCTTTACCTGTAGAGTGGAGACAATATTGCCCACCTTACGGACTGTGAAGAGGATTTAATGGCCTAACATATATGAAAGGTCAATTACTGTTAAAAATCACTATTCACAGCCATAGCATGTGGTACTAAAAAAGCCATCTGATAGTCACACTGCAGAGGAGGACATCTGATAGACACACTTGATTCTCCTTGGACCAGATGCCTCTCTGTGATTCTCAAGCAGGCTGTGCATGCAAAACAATGAGTAAAGGTTTTTCGAAATACAAACTCTGGGGGCTGCTGAATCAGACTCTCTCTAGGTAAGATTTGTCAAACACAGGCATGTATTAGCCACTTATCCATTGAAGCTGATAGGTAGCAAGTTTTGAGAAGCGCCAAACAAATGAAAACAGAAACACCTCTCCAGCTGACCAGATGAGCAGACAGAGGAAGCCTCCATAACCGCAAATTCCCAGCCCACAGTAATGGAAAAGCAATTGACGAGAGAAAGGGGCTCTCCCCAGACTGCAGGCAGCTGGTGAGGCAGCTCAGCCAGGCACATCAGAATAAAGGAGAAAAAAACTCTTGCCTTTCCACCTTTCTGATTAAAAGCAATCACCCTAGTTGGGACATGACCAAAAAGACAAATGTGTTTGGTGCACACACCTAAGGGCTGACTCCATTCCAAACCTGCAGAATCAACTTGGGAAGGGGGCAAATGAGGTGTATGGAGGTGAGTATCAGACTATCCTGGCCTTGCTTGCTTCCAGCTGCAGAGCTGCACCACAGGCTGTGTGTTAAGCCTCTTACACATACCCTCTCTTTGACTCTTCACTATAGTCCTACAAGGGAAGCATTATAAACCCGATTTTACAGAAGAGGAAACTGAGGCATGAAGAGTTTGAATGGCTTTGCTAGTATGCAGCAAAGCTGGACTTGAACAGAATTCTGCCTAACTCCAAGCTCTGTCCTAAGAGTTTGGGGACTGCTTGGCATGATTTCAACTCTATGAGCCTCCATTTGTTCATGTACAATAATGGAAATTTTACTGCTGTAAAGAATGAGATGAGAGTTTGGGAAGGACACATGGCCAACAATAGAGGCAGCTAGTGTTGTTATTTAATATTGCTTAAGGATTCCTCTGGAATTATACCATAAGGGGCTGTGGTCCGAGGAGTAGGCATTTTCAGATATTTGAAAGCCGAATTTAACTCTTTAATATGATGGCCTGGTTGAGATTTATTGGTTACTTATTGATAACACACTTTGTTGTCCCCTTCTTTGTGTGTGTATGTTTTCTTTTTAGTAACTCTTGGAAAATGACTAAAAATGTGTTCCTAAGTGGAAAAGGCCCTCAAATTAGAGAGGAATAAGTTAATTAAAATTGAAAAGGCAGATAACCTTGTGATGCGATGGTACAGACAAAAACAGTGCAGTCTCCCAGTAGAAACATGGTGCTGGGCGTCTGCTCGCAGCGCGGCACACACATCCCTCCTCTTGTCCCTCCTCTGCCCTCACCCCACGCAGCGCTATAGCGCTCCCTGCAATTACAGACCAGTGTCCCCTTTAGGGCAGAGACCCACATCTACACTAGCTAGTTCCTTCAAGAGGCAAACAACTCATTTGGTTTGCCTTGTGTTACACAATTTTCCAACATCGTCAACTTGGGTTTTGCAATTTAGCCATTTAAAGCCACGTATTTGAGTCTAAAACAGCATGCAGCACCTGCAATTGCCGCGAGTGCTGTGGAATGCTACATGTGTTCGTAAACTGTGAAGAGCCAAACAAATGTTGGTCGTGTCACTCCTGTGTGTGAGAGACTACCCCAAGCCACATCCAAAATAAGTGACAGAGCTGAGATTGCAGCCAGGACCCTCCAGCTGCGGAGCACCCTGGCTTAATCACTGTGCCTTGCTGCTCTTTGAAAAGAGAGCTCGGCAAACATAGATTTCAGTTTTGGAAAAAACAAAGAGATTTATTTAGTCAAATGTACACATTTTACAGATCACGAATATGAGACACACAGCAATTCCAAACTACATCTACAACCCTGAGTAGTAAAAAGAGCCCAGAGGGTTGGGATTCCAGCTCTGCCACTTGAGAGCTGTGCAGCCTTGGGCATATCACTGAGCTTCTCTGAGCAACAGCTTGTTGTTTAAATGGATGCTCCCTTTGAGGTCCTAGAAAGGTGGTATGTCACTGTAAGTCTGTTGCCAGAGTTAAAGATGTTGTACGTAAATACCCAACAAGAGTATCACAAAGTATGTGCTCAGTAAATGGTAAAATTGATATTTTAATATTCTATTTCAGCCCTCTGTCTTTGCACATGTTTTCCTATTACCTCCTGCGCCTCACAAACTCCTCTCATCCTTTAAGACAGCAGCTAGGTCTGCTCTGTGAAAACTCTCTGTCCCTCTCTCCAGCTCTATTTTCTGGCAGAGGTGGTCATTCCTACCTTGGAGCCATTATCGCATCTGAAGGCAGCAGCAGAGCTCAGTAAGAGATGGGGAACATGGCTCTGAGAAAGGAGAACAAATGCACAATCATTCATTCAATATCCATTGAGCATCTGCCATATGCAGACACAGTACCAGGCACTGAGGAAACAACTGAATACACTTTGCAAAACATGTTTTATCATCCTGTGTTAAGAAAGAGAAAGCCTGGCCCTGCACTACATAGACCCCTTTCACCACTGTTTCAGTGAGTAGTTTGCAATCAATCAAGGAAATGGTGCTTGAATTGTGGATGGCCCATCTGTCTGTCTCTTCCCCATGTGAGTAAAAAAGACTCTTTGTATGACAGGGCCATTTATTAAGAGCAAGACATCAATACTCCTTTCTGTGATAAAGTAGCTAGAGTCCACTTTGGACCCATTCCGGGATCATGATATCCTACTTCTTCAAAGCTCCATACAAAGACTTATAGCAACAAATCTATTTATCTAAGAGAAGAAGTCTCTTGTAAGTCCCTCTTCTGGATATCTTCATGTTTTAACACGTGCTTTCTTCTTTACCTCCTTGATTTGGTGTTTGTCTTGCTAGTTCATAGACATTGCTATTTATATAAACAACACTGAATTCACTTGCTAGAATTTCATGGTGCTTTAATAATAATATCTTATCACTAGATAGCTTACTACTTATAAAGCCCTTTCATTTGCATGCTCTGGTTCACAAACAAAATGGACTCTCAGTTAATATGTTTCTTGATTTCTTCACTACATTTGACAATCATAGTAACCTTTAAAATCCCTCCTATCTTAGAACCTTTAAAGGTAGTTCCTGATCTTGGGTTCCAGGGCTAATTCCATCCACCTACTGGCCAGCCTAGTGTATCAGTCAACTTTTCCTAGGTAATGCTGTTGTAACAAACAATCCTACTATCTCAGTGGCTTATATAACAAATGTTTATTTTTCAATCATATTACATTTCAGCTGCAGGCTGGCTGTAGCTCTACTCCATGTGTCTTGTCTTTCTTGAATCCAGACTGAAGGAAAACACCTATCTGGGACATGTTATTCTTGTATTGTGGAGAAAGGAGCAATGACAGAACTATGCAATATATCTTAATGATTCTGCTCAGCATACATGCCTTCTACTCACATTTTATTGGCCAAAGTAAATCAAAGTCTGGCCTAATGTCAATAGGACACAGAAGTATAACCTTCTCACAAGAAAGACAACAAATGATTGAAAACAGTAATACAATCTACTATACTTGGAATGCCTTGCTGATATTCATGGGCGAGAAGTCCATGGTGCTCTCTGAAGGAAATATTTCATTTTTCTTTCCTACGTGTGTCCTCAGCACCATAACTTATGTCCTTAGCCATATGTGCCCCACCTCAGAAGCCCACTCAATCCTGTGACTTGGTCTTTTCCCTCTCTTATAGAATCTGGGAGTGATGATCTAGAAACAGAATTAATGATCGCTGGTACCAGCAAAGGTTCCCTAAAAGTTAATCATGGCAGAAGTACCTTATTTGTTTTGTGAAGACTTATTGTGTTGAAAGAGCGGGTTAAAATTTCTTAGCATTTTGGAGCTAGGAGGAATTAGAAGGATTTTTAAAAATTATCTTGACTTAAATTTGTAAACTTAAAAAAGCAAAAGCAAACCCTGAAGCCCAGAGAGGTATATTTATTTCCCAGTGCTCACAAGGCTAGAGAATGATAAGGGAAAGACCACAAGTGAGATTAAAAAAAAAAAAAAAAAAGAAAGGCCTTTTTCATCACCCCAAGATACCTAACCTATTGCAGACAAACTCCACCAAAGGCTTTACCTTCATCTCTCGTATGCTGTGAAACAGATAGGGAAATGTGACCCAGGTGATAGTGCACTTGAGTGGACTTGTACCTTGTGGAAAGAACATACTCCAGAGTACTGACTAATGTACCCATACCCATTTCAAGGAGGTCTCTAGGAGTATACTATTGAGATATTCTCTAGGTCTTATCTTAGCCAATATTTTTTATTAATTTCTATGGTGAGAACATAAAGATCATACTGTGATAGTCATTGGTCCCGTTCATGAGATATCCTTGAACACATGATAGAATTGCAATTTCTGACCTCCACGTGGTTGGTGAGGACATGAAACTAATTCCACCTAATGAGCAAAAGTGATGTGCATTATTACTTCCAGGCTGGAGCACTACCTGCTGGTGTGAAACCTTCCAGAGTCGTCTTTCTACCGCGTTGACCAGAAACATTGGAGATGAAGGTTTCACTCGGCCTGACTCTCAGAGTGAGGAGACAGAGAGAGTCCCAGCCAGTCCACAATGGACATGTAACACAAGCAAGAAACAATCCTTTGGATTTTGTTAGCCCCTGGGATTTAGGACTTGTTTATCCTTCAACATAGCTGAGCCTATTTTGGCTGACTCTCATACTAACAAAATCTATTAGTATAAAACGAAGTTGAGAGAGACGATCAATATAGTGGATGAGCAATTCAGGGTGGAAAAGCATTGCAATAGGTTTGCATGAGGAGATAAATGTGTCTAACAAGATAGAATTTATGAGTGCAAATGTAATTTCCTATACTTAAGTTTCAGAAATCAATAGCAATTCATAAGGCGAAAGGTTTGTGACCTATAAGTTCAATGGGAATCAATATTGTACTTTAGCTGCCAAAAATGTCAAATTCATGGGTAGTCTGTATTCATAAAAAGTATAGTATTTAGAGATCAAGGAACTTGAATAGTCCTATGTGCCATAGAGAACACACCAACTATGCCAGAACAGAAACTATGCCAGATGCGGAGTTGCTAAAGGACCCGAGATGGGCAGCCTAAAGAGGAAAGAGACTCAAGAGGGACGTGATCCCTTTCTTTGAATATCTGGAGAGCTATAATCAGCGAGAAAGTTTTATTCTATTTTGCACGAAGGCCCATAACAAGGAATAATAGGGTAAAAGCTGTAAGAAGTAGGCCCTGGGAAGCCTCACTAACCTCCACAGAAATGTATCTCTTGGGCCCATAGATAAGCTTGGCCTTTTTTGAAACAAAGATCACACTGAATTTATCTATATGAAGATGTCAGAAAACTATGAAGTTGTTCAGGGAAAGGAGAGTACATTATTTAACCATATCCAGTTCACATTTAGTGTTTACAGGATGGAGGTCAATCAGAAAGAATGTTCGAACAAGTAAAATCACAGTGTTGGGAAGAACACAAATGCCCACATTTTTGGGAATCCATCCAGTGAGGCAAGGGTTAGAAGAGATAACCTTCTAACAGTTGTTCCATCTCTGATTCCAGCCTTCTACAATTCAGCTAAGTCTTCCCTGTAGTATGGCATTTAAAGCCCACCTCCAACTCATATGCTCTTAACACATGGATAATTTGAGCTGTCTCTTCATTCTGTTTCCAAATTCATATTTAGTGTGCAGTCACTTATAGAGGACTGCAAGCTTCCCAAGTCTGTGAACGGCCAAGAGATTAAAACAAACAGCTGGAAAAAAAGAAACAACGTTGTGCAGGTCAGTGCAGAGTTGGCCCATCTCAAAAGAACAGGGTGAAAGGGTTGTGGGGGAAAGAATATTTTCAGTTCATAGTCAAACAGAGTAGCAATGGAATCCTAGAATCAGAAAATATTTTTGGATCAGCCAAGTTTCGGCACCTCAAATTGAATCAGCTGGAACTCTATTTCAAATTCAAGATTTGCCTTTTAATGTAAAATCTTCAGGGAGAGAAATTTAGTTATCAGAGGAAAGAGTTCTATTTTAGCATCATATTTTAGATTATTGTAAAGTGACATATAGTTGAAAATATATCAGGCATGACAGGATAAAATCATTTTAATAATGTCCATCTGGGCTTCTGGTTTAAAAAAATGGATTGAAACCAATGTTTGTCATTGTTTTCTCTGAACCTTTCTAAAATGGTATTACAAAAATTCAAAAAATATAAAGGACAATAAATGGGGAAAGAACAGGAACAAGAGACAAATATCAACAAATTTTTGAAAGATGGAGAGTAGAAAAAGATGTAAGTGGACCCGAGAAAGCTGAATACCAGGTGCTGCAGAAAAGGAACCAAAAAGACATGATCCACTCGTGCCACATGGTGCCGGAGAGGCTGGCACATAGAGGAGCCAGCTTCCCCCACGTGTGAGTGTGAGGAGAGTGGGTTAACGAAAGTCTCTTTAACAAGCAGTTAGAGTCCCAAGTCCCACCTTCATTCTTTGAAGCCAGACGACTACCTCTCCCACTCAGGCAGAAACTGGAGGATTATTATATGAGAAACTGGCATGGTGCAGCTCCTAACTTGGGGTCACTAGGTATTGTAGAAGAGCACTATACTGAAAACAGCGGAATTAAGTGAAAGTCGACATATTGAAATGTGAGATTCCCCATTCTGCTAGTATCACCTGGCTCCAGAAATCCTGTCAGCCAAGTGTGTTCTTCCCTGGCATGAGACCTAGTTTCCGGGAGGAACCAAATGGCCTACTTCAATGGTCTATCGGCACAGATGTTTGAGACTCTCCCAACAGAAAGTCCTGGCTCCCACCAAATGAATCCACAGTGAAATTCATTCATCAATTGTGAAAACCCTCCCATGGATACTTAGGACTGCCGATCACCTGTTTAGGATGTCACTCTTAACCATAAATGGACAGCTAAGGATCACCAGAAACTTGTGTAAAATCTTCACCATGAAAGACAGAGACCAAAATAAACAGTTTTTAAAGTAACTCAGTTCAGAGGAAACAGAAAAATAAAGGAAAAAAAAATAGAAAACTATAATTGATATCCTTACATATCCATGTAAAGAAAAATAGGATACAGTTTTATAAAAGAATGCTTACAGTTTGCACAGAACATTTATGAAAAAATATAGCACTCTTGTAAATTTAAAAACACAAAGCAGAAATATGAATTCAATAGAATGGTAAAGGAACTTGAGGCTACCATTCAGTCCCATAATCCCACTACTGGGTATCTACCCAAAGGAAAAAAAATCATTTTATCTAAAAGACATCTGTACACTTGAATGTTTATCACAGCATAATTCACCATTGCAAAGATGTGAAATCGACCTAAGTGCCCATCAATTCATGAGTGGATAAAGAAAATGTGTGTGTGTGTGTGTGTATATATATATATACACACCATGGAGTACTATTCATCCATAAAAAATGAAATAATGTCTTTTGCAGCAACTTGAATGGAACTGAAGACCATTACCCTAAGTAAAGTATCTCAGAAGTAGAAAAACAAACACTGCATGTGCTCTCTAATAATTTTGAGCTAAACAATGGGCATACATGGCACAAAGAGATGTAAAGGACATTGGAATCCAAGAAGGGGGGAATAGGAGGTGGTGTGAGGGACAAAAACTTTCTGTGGGGTACAATGAACACTTATTATGGTGATGGACACCCTAAAAGCCTTGAATTAGGCATTATACAAGGTATCCATGTAACAAAAACATTTGTACCCCTTTAATATTTTGAAACTTAAAGAAAGATAATGGGGACAAGTGGGGCCTGAACCTCAGTGCTGATGACTTAAGGCTGCCTCATTCCTCTCAGAACAGCCACCTTCACCTTTCCATGCACCAACATTCCAGGCCCCTGCTGCAATGGAAGAGTGATAGGAACACTGCCCTTCTTTCTTGGCATTTATTCAGCAGGTCACCAAATCTTCACAGATGTCTGCTCTCGTGAGGCAATGTGCCAGGATTGTGTGTACAATGTAGAGAAGACAAACATGGTCCCTCACGAAAGTGCTGGGTTAGAGCAACCCCCTCATATACACCAGCATATGACAACCAGGGCCTGCCTGACAAATCTTAGCTCTAACATGGTGAATCATTCCAAATCAGAATGAGCTGGTGCTTGGGGACAAAAGTTCCCACTGTTGAAGGTAATCAAGTACAAGTTGACTAATCACAGGTAGAGGGTTCAAGCTTCAAGCGTGATTTCGGATGGAAAGGCCTCTAAGATTCCTGCCCTTTTCCCACTTCCAATGCTGATGAAATCCTACTCCGCCATCAGGATCAGGTTTAAATGTCCTGCCTCAGTCACATTATCCTGAAACCTCTCAGCAGTGCTTGTTGTCCACTCTCTGAGTTGCTGTGGCACGCGGGGCTGTTCACTAGGGCTTCCCTTACGCAGTTTCCCGGGGGTGCCTGGCTCACAGTGTTTTGTTTATGAACTTGGCTCCTCACTAAAGAGAGGACAATGGTTTTTATCAGTGAAGGCCTGGAGCATTGTAGGTATTTAGCCTGTGTTTCGTGGAGAGATAAAGCCAATTTTTCTCCTCTCTATTCTCCAGCTGGGCCAGCCCAAACAGTCTGTTCACATGCCCTCAAATGTACCAAGGTCAATCCCACTTTCTAACCTTGGTTTACTCTGTTGCGCCTGCCTGGAATGCCTTCACCTTTCATTATTTCAACAAATAATTTTTGAATGCCTACTGTATGCCAGACATCGTGCCAAGCACAGACAAAACACTTCCCCCTTCCCATAGAGTGTATGGTTTAGAGAGGAGGCAAGTGAGTGCACAAATAATTATAAATTGCCATGATGAGTGTGATGTGATAAGTAAGCACAGGGTACTATGGGGGCCCAGAGATACCCCCAGCCCTGTCTCCTGGAGTTGGAAAACCCTCCCTGGAGGAGGTGGCATTGTTGCTGAATCTTGAAGGCACAGTAAGGGTCAGCCAGGTCAAGAAAGTGGAGGAAGAGTCTTGGGTACGTGCCCTTCCCGTGACCCCTCCTACCCTTCCCACCTCAAGGCCAGTGTCCTCCAGGAAGCCAACCCCCAGCATCCCCAGCCCTCTCCATGGAGAGCACTCCCTCCATTGTACTCCTACATCCAGTGAGGAATTGACGCAGTTGGCTGTCTGAGAATTGTCCAAGAAAGCTTGCTGAAAACAAAACACAGATTTCCAAGTCTATCCCCATACATGCTACTTCAACAGAGACCTGTACTTTCTATGGGCTCCCCAGGTGAATCTCCTGTCCTACCAAGTTTGGGACTCACCACCACATACAATTCCTTTCATTATATCCCACATCAAGCTATGTTTATTTTCTAATGAGACGTTAATGCCATTTTTTCACCTCTGCTGGAATCTTTTTGATCTTGAAGCTGACATCAATTTTCTGTCATATGCGTTGTCAACCCTGATTCTAGCACAATGCTGTCATCCAAATAACTCAGTAAATATCTTAAATCAGTGAAGAAGAGATATGCATGAAAGTCACAAAAAAGAAAAACAGGAAAAGAGACATTTGGCCTTCAAGACTAAAATTCATACTATGTCATTGAATAATTCTGATGTATGACATTTGTACAGTACTTTACAATTTATAAACTTTCTTCCCAAATGTTATTTCAGTTGATCCAACCACTCCACGGGGTGGATAGGCAGGGCTATTACTACTGTTATAATCACTACCATTTGTAAATTAGCAAACATAATTAGTTAACCTAATTAGCAAACTGAGGGTCTGAAATATTAAAAGACTTGTCCAAGTTCAAGAGCGAATCAAAGCCAAGTGTTAAAAATGTCAAAAGGCTCCCTCTCATTTTTCCCCACCCTGCCATTTTTTCAAAGGATTTTTTAAAGTAAAGTAAATGTATTGTTTTTTTAGTTTAGAAACAGGGCAAAAATATTGGGGGTGGAAAGAAATCTCATGTGAGAAATATACTCATCTGTGAGCTAGCCAGTGATGAATTTGTGGGTACCAGGGAATCATTCCAGTCTGGCCACAGGAAGATAAATGTTTTCATTTGGCAGGAAAAAAAGGCTGATGATGGCAAATAAAGGCCCAGGAGTCTCCAGAAGATTTTGTCATTGCCTTCTGTGACATGATATCTTCAGTGATTAATGGAAACTTTTTGCACAATGATATTTAATCTCTGAGTTTGGGGAGTTAAATTTAAACATTTAAACAGGGGACAAAATTTCTCATCCAAAATGAGATCTCAGGTCACAGGCCCTGGTTCACAAAGAATGTGCAAATGGGAGAAATGTAGACAGCACAGCAAGGTTACAGAGAAATGTGGACAACCACACTTCAATTTACCCAACTGCTAATTCTGGTAGGCATTTTTCTCAGAAAGCATGGGGCCAATTTGTCAACTCTTTGCACAATATTCTCACCCTGAAAGACGATATAATCATAGATTGGATGGTTCCAAACTGGGGTTTTCCATTACGTGGGGACATATGCTGGGAAAGGGATACTTTCAGGCATCAACAAGGTTGTTCATTTTCATGTAAAAGAAATGTAGGCTGGGCATAGTGGCTCACACTTGTAATCATAGCACTTTGGGAGGCCGAGGCAGGAGGATCACTTGAGACCAGCCTGAGCAACATAGCAAGACCCCGTGTCTACAAAAAATGGAAAAATTAGCTGGGCATGGTGGTGTGCACCTGTAGTCCCAGCTACTTGGGAGGCTGAGGCAGGAGGATCGCTTGAGGTTGCAGTGAGCTATGATGATGTCACTGTACTCTAGCCTGAATGACAGAGTAAGATGCTGTCTCAAAACAAACAGACAAAAAAGAAATATACTGCTTGGGAACTGTGAGTCTGTCAGAGTTTGGGAGACTCAGAATTTCAGTTGAGTTAGCAAGTATAAATACTTTAAGCACTGAGGGCCTCTTCCCTTCTCCCTCAAGATTTCAACAAACATAAATCAGAGTTGTCTCTAACCCTTTGCATTCACAATAGAAGCATACCACCTATCAAGCCATACAGGCCAGTCCGTGAGACCATTCTCAATTTTTCCCTTCTCCTCAGCATCAACTGAGCGGTAATTGAGTCAGCCAGCCTCCCTCTCTTCATTCTCATGCTATAGCTCTAGTTTTCGCTTCAGCGTTTTTGTTTTGTTTTTTTTTTTTGGCAGGGGTCGGGGGGACAGTAGTGATGACCATTGTAACAACCTCCTGAATGTTTTCTCTGTTCTTCCTCTAACCTTTTGCCTGACTCATCCTTCTAAGCAGACATGAACAAGTCACTTCTCTGCTTAAGATCCATCAAGAGCTCTCAGTTATTTCAAGAGAACCCGAGTTGCTCATATGCCTTTCAAGCCTTCCTAGTCAGAGCCAGCCTCCCTGTCCTGCTCTGCCTGACATTTGCCTTCCTGCCTGCTCCTTCAGCGCTCCCTGGGCCGCCAGGCCTCTGAGCCACCCACCTGCTGCTGTCCACAGGCCACTCATCTGGGCTCCAGGTCTTTGCTCCGCAGGCATATCCCCTGACCCAGCAGTTTGCTCCACCTGCGATACAACTGGGACACATTTCCCAGCCCCCTTTGTAGTAGGGCGAGGGAGGGCACATACTGAGTCTGGTTTTAGGAATGTGAGTCAGCAGCAATGTGTGCCATTTCCAGGACTGGTCCATAAAAACCTTCCATATGTGATTCTACATGCTTTTTCCCCTGAGCCAGTGATTGTGAAAACCAGATATTGATAAACTTCCATGCATAAAAGTTTAGAGAAAGATTTTAAGAAATGTGGTTATGTTCACTGCATTTGGAAATGCAAATAAATAGCTCAGGCTGTTTGGATTACTGGGCTGTGATTCTTTATATGCTATACTATACCACTGTGAGTTTGGACCATATGCATAATAGTTCCAAAAGGATTACAAATCATGCAACAAACCTTTAGTGAAAAACTTATATGTATCGGGCACTAGGCTTGGGGCTAGGGAAACAAAGTTGAATGTGACACAGGTCCTGCCATCAATAAGCTCAAATACTAATGGGAAGGACAAAGAAGTAATGAACTAAATGTGACAGAAGGGGACATGTGCTCTCATAGAAATGGGAGGCAGAGAAGAGGGAACCCAGGCTCCTTCCATCGTGTGACTCAGCAGTCTTCACAGAGCTGGAAGTAAGGACAAGAAGGGAACAGGAGCCTAGCAGGGGGAATAATGCAAGATGAGAGAGAGAAATAGGGTAGATAGACTCCCTAAAGTAAGTCATGAAGAAAAATAAGCACCGGCCTGGAAAAAAGGGAGAAGTGGAAAGAGATGACAAAGAGAACAGTACATAAAGACCAGACCAGGAGGAAGGATGGTTCATCATGGAATCTGCAAGTACAGCAGAGGCTCCTCCACAGTCTTTTGTGTAACCAGCAAGTTGCCCTTCACATTCTTCAAGTGGTGCCTTTGTTCCCTGTAGAAACATACTTCCTGATACCCATGACATCCAGGTGCCCAGAGCTTGTAGGCTACTCTCTAGTGTCAAAGATGAACAAAGCCAGACACTAGGTACAGTGATAAGGACAGATTAAAATCGGTAATAACAATTGCAACAGGGTAAATAGTCTAGCATGAACTGACCTCAACTTTGCTTTGTACAGAGGTGACTGGTCATTTTAGAGGGAGAATGAGGTAATAGGGAGGGGAAGGGGATGAGCAAGGGCTGAGTAGAGGCAGGAAGGAAAAAAATTACAAAGGGTACAACAATATAAATGCAGTTAGGCCAGCCGTGGTTGCTGGCTGGCAATTATCAAAGTTAGGATCCTCTCCTCCCACGGAGATGGGGAGACAGAGGCCCTATCCCCAGGTGGTGTTGGCTGGAACAAACAGCAAACGTTTTGGGCACCCTTGAGTTTTCTTAGGCAGGCACATTAAGGCTCATCTTAGGGAAGTGGCCTCAAGTCCGTATACACTGAGGTTGAGGCCTGGTCAAAAAGAGAGCTCGGGGGAGGGGAGCCTGGCTAGAGTTTGATCATGAAGAGTCTTTGTCACTAGTCTGCCTGCTCATGATGTATCCCCTGCGTAAGGTGTGGAAGACACAACAGATCGTGAGAGCTGAGGGACCTTGATCGTTATCACTCCAGCCCTGTTGTTTTGCAGGTGGGGAAGCCCCCACTTCTTAGGACTTGCTGAGCCCATATCCAACCTGTAGATCTCAGCTTGGACATTGCCGCTTCCTTCAGAAAGCCTTCCCTGTCTGCCTCTGAGTCAGGATGGGCTCCCTTCATGTGCATGCCCATAGTCCCCGCACTCTCCCTAACGCTCTGCCTTTTGTCTGCCTGCCGACTTCTCCATTATACTTGAAGTTCCTCAAGGCATGGCTCTTAGTCCTGCTCACAGCTGTGGCCCAGCACTCAGGACAGCAGCTGGCACTTGAAAGGAACAGCATGCCACACTAGCTCAATGACTGGGCAGCAGCCTGCTCAAGTCACCTAAGGGAGCTGGGACTTGGGACCCAGTGGGTGAGCCTGAGTCACAGCCTATATTTCCATCCAACCTTGGGGCTCCTGACTCCCTCCCCCACACAGAAAAGTCCTCACAGGGTCCTCCATCTGCCCAAAGATGCCAAGGTGTACCACACAGGCCTTTCCTAGGGTGACAGCCCCTCTTCCACATCTCTATCCCTACATACCCCATCCCCAGAATACCCTACGTCCACATCTCACAGAGAATAGTCCAAGTGAGAAGCTTCCAACAACTGATAACAAAAACATAGCCCTCCATGAATATGTCCATGAAAACAGAAAAGTTGTAGAGATATGATACGATGCCTTCATATCAATCTCTAACTATGCTCAGTTCTTCCATCTTTATTGTCTTTCATGACCTTGAAAGTTTTGAAGTTATTGTGTACAATGTCCCTCACTTCATGTTTGCCTGATGTTTCCTCATGAATAGATTCACAATGTACCTCTTTACCCAGGAATACCAGAGAAGTGATGTTTATGCTTCTCAGTAGATCATTGCAGGAAATACATAGCATTGGCAGTTGTGTATCTTTTTATGTTTATCATAGTGTATCTGTTTTCACATCTCTGAAGCCAGGGCAAGATAACAGGTGTCATCCCCCAGGGCAGCTCCAGCACAGCATTGTGGCTGCCCAGAGCAACGAACAGGACCACAGGGCCCTGTCAACATTCGGTGGGGAAGAGGCCAGGACTGTCCGCCTTGAGCGCAGGTCACCAGAAAGGCGATCAGCACTATGAATGTGCTATCCCTACTCGAGTTCAGTCAGTCTGGATAAGAAACCTGAGGGGCAGGCAGGCCAGGAGTCCGTACTCGCCCCTCTCACACTGGAGCTGAGGAAGCCAAAGGCAGAGACCTACATTGGGCTGGCACGTTAAAAGTGGGCAGAAAGTGGTGACTGATTTACGCACTTGACAAAGAGGGTACCCTGGTGGGAGAACATTTTGAACTTCACTTCACATTCACCCCACCTCTTCTCAGGGGTGAATTTCATGAACAAGGATAAATGACCTTCTGTATCCTTGCTATGAATAGGAAAGAAATTTCCTTCCATTTCAAGGAAATGTATGATTTTAATTAAAATAAGAAAATTTAAGTGAGTTGCTAAGAAACAAGACCCTATCTGTGGCCTTAGGAGCTTGTGCCAATAACATCTGGTTATAGATGGGTTTCCTTGGAAACAATCCTTATGCATTCTTAAGGATTAACACTGAGCGAGAATAAAGTCTTCTTAATAGATGGAGATGAGGGCAGTAAAAAAAGAATTGCTAATTGAGCAAATTGACCGACTGTAAAAGCAAGCTATGCCAGCAGAAAATGGTACTTAAATACGATAACCTCTCTTCACCTCAATAAACTCTGTTCTGTTTTATTTTGTTTTCTTGGATAAAAGTAGAGCATGATTGTGGGGGAAAATAATTCAAGTAGTAAGGAAGAAGAGGAAGAAGTTAAAAGCATAGCTGTCTTTTTCTTCCTCTACCTCTCTGGCTCTTCCTCAGAATTAGCCACTATTAACTTGCTTTTATGTCCTTTGAGATATTTTGTATGTTGACACAGCCTGGATATATTATCATTATTTTATACAAATGAAGAGTGTGTATCTCATTCAAAGACTTGCTATTTTTTTCCTCTCACAATATGTCTTAGAGATCTTTCCATGTCAGGACATAAAGATCTACTTCATTCTCCTTGACACCTGCACTCCAGTTCGGACAAAGTTGAAAGAAAATTTATAAGCCATTCTCTAAATTGACTTACAGTGTTTTCATTGTTTGGCTGTCACAAACCAGGCTGCAATAAATATCCCTGTGGATATCTTTGCAGACTTGTGTATGTCTATCTTTAGGGTAAATTCCTAAAAATAAAAATAGTTAAGTCAAATTTCATATGCATATTTTTATTACTATTGCCAAAATTACCCTCCAAATATATCACACCAATTTATTCTCCCACCAACAGTGGAGAAGGCTTCCTATTTCTGGCCCCTTCTCCTGTCCCTAAGTAACACTGGGAATCACAAGACCTGAAAGTCTCCATCAATCCAATAGAATAAAATGATATCTCACTTTTTACATTTCGTATTTCTTTTATTTGCAATGACTATGCATATTTTCATATATTGTACATTTACATTTCTCTATTGATGAATTGCCTGTTTGTGGCCTTTACCTGATTGCCTATTGAGTTATCTTTTTCTTATTGACGCCTAAGCACTCTTTGCTTACTAAGGTAATCAGCCCTTTATATTTCCAAATACATCTTTGCTTTTTTTCTTTGAATAACGATGCCAGTCCTGCCAGCATTACAGTGTTGTTCTAAGCCTCAGTTAAGATGATATACATGAGGGTGCTTTTACTGATACAAAATGCTAGCTAATGCATATTGTTCTTTCTCTTATTCTCATTATCAAAGCAGGAGAGACTGGTAGAAAAAAACATACACTTTGGACCTGAAGAATACAGTTCAAATCCTGGCTCTGCCACGACTTGCTGAGGATACAGAGCTACTTAATGGCCCAATTAGTAGCCTCCCAGTATCTATGCCTTTAGTCTCCTTACACTGTGACTCTGGCCTCAGCAATGAGACTTGTGCTGACCAATAGGGCAATAGCAAACTTGAAGTAGAGACTTGAAAAAGTGTTCATGTGTTTCTGCTTCCTCTCTTGTTTCTCTGCCATTGCTGTGAGAACATGTTCAAGTTAGCCTGAGAAGACCATGCAAACCAGAGCTGAGTTATCTCTGCCAAGTCTTCAGACATGTGAGAGATCCCAGCCAAGACTAGCAAAGACATTCAGCTACCTATAAACTCTTGAGCAGTACCAAGTCACTTATTGGGGGCAGGAATATTTTGTTATGCAGCAATAGCTAACTGATACACCATCTATGAGATTAACAACATTGCACCTCAGTTTTCAAATTTATAAATGTTGAGGATGCTATGGGAAAGAAAATAACACTTATCCCAGTAATGATGGCAGCCCAGTCCTTACTATCAGGGAGGAAATTCAACTACACATAGTGTTTGGGAACTTCAGCAGTTGTTTCTGCAGCCCCATGATATAAAGCAATTGTTATGGTATATGTGTATCTTTAAGATCATCTGCCAAAATTTCCAGGTCTGCCAAAAGTTATGAATCCTTAAGCAAATCACTTAACCTCTCTGGGTTCCCCACGGGCCCCTCCATCTCCCTCTGCTTTCCTATCTGGCATATTTCCTCGGCTCTTGGGCTGAATCTGGGTTTGGAAAGCTTTGTCTTTGTCTCTTTGTTCGGAGACCTGAGTACTCCCAGCTACTACCCCTCCATCTTAGTGCATCCCTCAACCTTACATCAGAGTAATATTTCTAAAATGCAATTTGCTTTTGTGATTGGCCACTTATCCTTCACTGGATTACTGTAGCCTTGAGGGAGAAATCCACTCACCAATGCAAGGAACCCAAGCCCCACTCAATCTCTCTGGCCTCTTCTCTCACCACCTGTGCCAACTTGCACATTGTCACAGAGCTCCCATGATGCTCCTGCTGAGGGTCTCTGGGCCATCCAGAAATGCTGTTTCCTCTGCCTCAGAATAACCTTCCCATCACCAACTCCCCACTTTGTTTGGTCATGTTCATCCTCTAGTAAGCCTTTCCTAACCCAGAGTTTCTCAAGCTCAGCACCATTGACATTTTGGGCCAGATCATTCTTTGTCGTAGGGTGCATTCCTGTGCATTATAGGATGTTTAGCAGCATCGATCTCTGGCTTCTACCCATTAAATTCTAGCAGCACCTCTCCCAGCTAGTGACAAACAAAAATGTCTCCAGACATTACCAAATATCTCCTAGGGTCAAAATCACCCCCAGCTGAAAACCAATGTCTTAACACCACTACCACATGCATCCCCAAAAGCAGATTCAATGTTCTTAGACCTCCTGGGTCTAATTCTACCCAAGCAATTATGACGCTGTATGGTAAACGTCTGGTCCCCATCTGTCGTTCCCATTAAACTCGACACCTGAGGACAAAAACTGTCTTTAATCTCTATCTGCATACATCTTTGCCCAGTTTCTAGGACAGAGAAAGTGTTCCATCAATATTTGTGAAGACATACAGATATATAATAGCAATGTAGAAATGGACAGATCTGGCCACATATTACAATCACCTGGATATATTTTTAAAAGACAAATTCTTATATATGTGCCCAGAGTCTTGAATCAGTATTTCAGGAAGTGGGAACCCAAAAATGTTTACTGTTTAAACTTCAAGGTGATTCTAATGCAGCTGATCTGCAGGAACAATGGATCCATAGGATAAAATAGTGGCAACCAACCTTTAG
This sequence comes from Eulemur rufifrons, assembly GCF_041146395.1. Taxonomy (NCBI): domain Eukaryota; kingdom Metazoa; phylum Chordata; class Mammalia; order Primates; family Lemuridae; genus Eulemur; species Eulemur rufifrons. Next base: position 42,108,164 of record NC_090988.1, read on the forward strand.
CATCTTTGCAAACCATCTCACAAAGCCCACTTCCATGACTGATAAAAGGGCAAAATAGTCCTCTGGGAAAATCTTCCTGCTCTAAAATGTAAACTGTTTTGTTCATTAGGTGAGTGAGGAAGTCCCCAAGAAGCCTCTAGAGAAGGCTCAGAGCCTCTACATACAGAGGGACCCTCCAGCCAGAATGGCACGTGGCATTTACGAAACTATTCCTTTCTGAAGCAGAGCATTTGAATCTGCCTTCGTTTCCCACCCCCATGGCTTCCCTGTGGCCAGCACGGCCCTGCTCCTCCTCAGAACACACTTGGCTTCCTTCTCAGGTGGCCTTTCGTTCCAGCGGAAGCCAGAGGGCTTTTGTAGCAGTGGATGTAGAGTGTCTGCTTGCCCCCAGAGGGAAGGGGATGCTGGCCTGGGCTAAAACAGTGCCATTGTTTCAAGTGTGCCCTACCCACTGCAGTGCTGCAATACATTTAAGGCTAACAGAGTTGTGTCTAGTGAAATCTCTTTGTAACGGGGCTATGGAGATCAGACCAGAGAAAATGACCATGGCCAGAAACTCATCAGGGGGCAGCGCAGTGGGGGTGGCACTGGGTTAGAAAGCTGACAGGCTTGCAGAGCACATCCTCATTCCCTCTGCCCTGACGGGTTGGTCAGTCAGTGTTAATGGAGGAAGGCGCTGGGCAGGGTGAGGTCCTCTGCCTCCCACTGGGGGAGACCAGCGCCTCTGGCATCTTTAATGATGTTATCACTTTCTGAAAGCCAGGCTCTGCCAGAGCCCCTTTCAATCCAGGATGTCTGCATTAGTCTGCTAGGGCTGCCGTGGCAAAGCACCACAGACTGGGTGGCTCGAACCACGAAAATTATCATCTCATGTTTGCAGAGCCTGGAAGTCCAAGATCAAGGTGCCAGCAGGGTTGGTCCTCTCTTGGGGCTGTGAGGCGAGGCTGTGCTCCAGACCTGTCTCCTTGGCTACAAATGGTCATCTCCTCCCCATGTCTCTTCACATCATCTTCCCTCTATACGTGTCTGTCTCCAAATGTCCCCTTTCTATAAGGACACCAGTCATATTGGATTAGGGGCCATGCCCTAAAGATATAAAGCAGAACTTCTCAAACCACCACTAGTGAATGACTTTTTTTTTTTAAATTTCCAATCCATCACAGACTCATACTTTTGGAAAATGCAATAAAAATGATAAAAAATTAAAAGGACAAACAAAACACAAGCCATATTCTTTTTTACTATTAGATTCAACAGACATAAAAATATCTCTGTACAATTGCTGTAAAACATTTCTAGATGCTTACTGTTAATTTCCAAATTTATCTTTTTACAGGTTAGTAACAAAAAGTTTGTGGGTAGACCCTTGTCCAAGAACTACATTTTGATTAGCACCAGTTCCATGTATAATGGGAGAGTCTCCAGCCAAAGGCATCTCTCTGTGGGGTTATGGGTGATTTGGGTTTTAATACCAAAAATACAATATTCAGCTTTGACATTCAAAATCAGTTTTTCTCATCCACCGCAAGAAAATAGACTTAAAAGCCAAGCTTTGTCAAGAGAAGGAAAGGAAGCTGAACTTGTCACTTTCCACCTTTGAAATACCAAGATGTAAGCACAGAAGACAGGATCACAGTTTTGCTTTATGCACAGAGTAAGGAAGAGTTGGTCTACCTTTCAGCTGGTGTGAACATTATTAATATTCGATATCAGAGTATTAATAAAATAACCTCTCCCATATGTATAATGATTAACGACTTAGAAACTATTTTCACATCTATGTTGTACATTTATGTCTCATTTCCCCTCAAGTCATGTTTTTTAATCCCCAGTTTACAGATAACAATACTGAGGCAACAATAGAATGAAGGCACTTTCATCTTTCCCAGACTTGAAGGGACGGGAAGGTATTTTCCAGAGCCCCTAAGGGGAGGAGGACCTCAGTTCAGATTATATCTAGGGACAGAGAAAAGGAGTAAATGGTGGAGTTAGAGGGGCCTCCTTCCTCAGTCAGAAAGTCATCCTTTGTCATTGTCACCTTCACCATCATCACTCACCAGCATCTCTTTGGCCCTATTATGCCTAGGATTCTGTACCAGGCAAATGGTGACAGCAGGAAATGAGGCAAGGGTCCTGGTCCTCAGGGGACTGACAACCTACTCTGTGGTTTTGGACAAGTCACCGAGCCTGTTTCCACAACAGCAAATTGAGACAATAAAATTGTCCACTTTGAAGTGCTGTTGTGAGGATTAAATGAAAACATGCACACAAAGTGCTTAGCACAGTGCAAGGCTCACAAGGCCCAGTAAATGTTCCCTAAATATTTGCAATTAGTGCTATACAAATTAGCCAAATATAGATCTGTTTGCTAATTAGAGCAACTAAGTCATTTTGCATTTGGTTATTTTCTGAATGACTTCATGCCTTCATTTGCTTTTGAAATACATACAGTTTCAGGGACATTAAAATCCTATATAAGATTTTTTTAACTGCTAAAATGAATAACCAAACATCGATGACAGAGGAGGACAGCAAGGACATATCTCTGGAGCATTTTGATATCACATCTTTCCAGCAAGCACTCACAGCAGTTGATAAACAAGCTGTTTCCATTCTGTTCACAGTGACAAGTTTTGCTGGAAGCGAAAGATAGCTGCTCCCCACCTCTCCCGGCTGTGGTGGAACCTGGAGCAGCCCTGGGGAAGGAGGAGCTGGGGAATTTGCTCTCAGGGTGAAGTCAGTTGAAAAGTCAGGCAGGCAAAGCACCTAGGCTGAGAAGGAAAATCCATGTGAAACCTGGAGTCGGGGGGGGGCTGCTCGACTTTCCAGGAGAGCCTGGACCTCCGTGCCAGGCATCCCGGGAACTGCTGAAGACAGCGCCGCTGGGACAGCTCTACGGGGCAGCACAGCATGACAGAGGACAGGCCCTGCTAGCCTGAGTCCTTGACAGGAGTCCCCTGGGTGAATTCCTCCCAGCGACTTGCCCAGGCTCCTGTCACATTATACATGGTCCAGTTCCTTCCATGTGGCAGTCTCGGTAACTGGGGCTGGGACAGTCTCCTGGAAGTGCCTGAGCCCCTTAAATGATTCTAATTCACCCCAGACTTGCCACCACATTAGCATTACATTTGCAGCATGGCGCTAGTGTGAACTGTCCAAATCAGTCCTTCAGACAGGGAAACAGTTGCACTTGGCCCCGAGCAGTCAGGGAGAAGGACGCAGGTGCTGGGTGGCCTGGAGAGGAAGAGGTTTCTTCAGGGGGCTCATCCCCTTATTCCTCTCCAAGGCTGTCTGTCTGTCCACCATAGTACAATTCCACCCCACCCCTGTCAAAGTCCATCATCGGAGGGAAGGGCTTCTTTCTGAGCGACAGGAAACTGGCTTCTCGCCCTGGCTCTGTGACTAATTTGCTGTGTGTCTTGGGCTGGTCCTTTTTCCTCTCTGAGCTCAGAGGGGGTTGACCAGGGGCCTCTACGATCATCTAGTCTGGTCCTATTACAGAATCAGACTGGGTTTCTTTAGCGTTTGGGGGGAATGTGTGCGCATGTGTGTGTTTGCGGTAACTGTAGTAAGAACATCCTACGTCAGATCTACCCTTTCAGCAAAGTTTTAACTGTACAATACAGTATCATTAACTATATGCGTGATGTTTGTGTTTTTCATGGTCGGCTCATCCTCTCGCCCATCCACCCTGGAGACCAGCAGACCATGGCCTCCTGTGGGAGCCTGGGAGACACACCTCTTGCTGCAGGCGCCACTGGTGTCAGCCAGAGTCCCAACCCGCCTAGGGACAGGAGTCCCGGGATGAGCTGGCTGGGGCTTGATGGGGAAGGATCTGTGAGGTCCTCCTTCCACCACTAGGTGTCACTGTCCTACCTTAAACATCCCTCCTTACATTCACCAGATTAAGTGGCAATTCTCCCAAGGTCTCCTTGGATTCTTGGCATTGGATCTAGTTTGCATCTACCTTTTGGGACCCTTCCCCAAAGACGCAACATGATCGTTTGCAAGTATCTTCCCACCTCATCGCCCTGCCTACCAGGTCCCTGGACTTGACCAGTGACGTGGAATGTGAGGTGCACATCTGCCCAAGCTAATGGACCCAGCCCTTTTCATTCATTTTCATTGGGTCATGAATTTAATGATCACCTGCTGTGTGCCAGGTCCTGTGCTGGGAGCTGAAGAAGAAAAGCACATCCCCTGTCTTCAAGAGCTCACAGCAGACATGTCGCTATGACCATAACCAGGTGAGAAAGCACAGAAATCAAGGACTCCATGCCATGAGCATACAGAAGAAGGAGCCCTCAGGCCTACCTTGGGGGGAGGTAGGGGAGCTTCACAGGGAGGCAGCATTGGCCTGAGACTTGGAAAATGCATTGGTCTTGATGGGTAAATCACTGGGACAGGATATCCCAGGACAATGGGGCAGCGTAGGCCAATGTCCAGCCTGTTAAGCTTAAAGCAGGCTTTTCTACCTAAAGACAAACCATATTGAAATCAATTTGGACCCAGTTAATTTGCATGGAAGAGAAAGCAGGCTCTTGCTTCATTCTCCACTTACATATATTACAATTATCTGTCTTACCCTTGAGAGCAGAGATGTGACTTCCCATTTTTTTATGTCCTTATAACTGACCACAATGCATGGTGGTGCACAATGTGTTTTCAGTGAATCAAGGAACGATTTCCCTTACCAGCTCAGCTAAGCCACTACAAAGACAGTCATATTTGGAAGAGGTCTTTTTCAGAGGGGAAACTGAGGGTAGGAGAGCCACACATGCCTCCTGGCTCCTGCTCCAGGCTTCTTGCAGAGCCTGCACTAGCTCCTTCCTTTCCTCTGCTTAACGAGCCAGCAGGGTTCTCAGGCTCAGAATTGGCTGCACCTTTTGTATTTCCAGAGATTCTCCCTCCTCTTTTAGGAACACTGCCAGGGGGTGGCGCATGCGGTGGGGGGTGAGTAATAATGTAATGAGAACTTGAAAGCTGTGTGTTCTCACCAAAGATGAATCAAGAGCAGAAAGCAAGGTCATCTATATGCTAATCTCACAGTCTAGATCCCTTGGCCTTTGGCAGAAGAAGTTAAGCAGCTCAACGACTCACTCTCTGAAGTGATTTTTTTTTTTTTCTCTCTCAGAAAAGCATTGTCAAGTATTTGTTTCTGCCAGAACTTATTAGGAGCTTTGACACCTGGAAGAGTACACACTAGAGTGGAGTGTGCAAGAGACAGGAAGCGAAAAGTAAAGGATAATGAGGGTAACTCTGGCTCTGGCCAGAATGCTGGGGATATTGGCACTGGTTGTGGGTCTGGGAGGGAGGAGGTCAAAGTAGGCAGAAATCATTTCTGAGTCAGAGAGTGATCGCGTCCTGTCTCTGCTGAAATCCTTCCACGGAGAGCCTATTTCTGATGCAATAACATCCAAACTCTTTAGCTCAGCATGCATGGCCATCACGGTCTAGCCCTGACCCACATTTCCAAACTTTGCTCCCACTACTTCCATTGTTTGCCTCCCATGCCAGCCAAATGTGCCTTGCCCCTCGCCAGAAGGGCCCAGTGAGATCCACCAGCCCTCAAACTCTGCTCCTGGGGGTCTCCTTACAGGTACACCTCATCAAACATCCACCATCCCAGAAGGAGCATGCTCTCTTTAATTGGCAGCCTTCCCTGACGACACCTGAGGGTTGAGCTTGAGGACCTCATCTTGTACAACATGCAGTTATCATAGTTCATTACTTCGCTGAGAAATTATTCGTGTGTCTCTGAACTCTGAGCCTGTCTCCAATGACAGGTGTCATATTTCTCACCTATTAGAGCACAAGCTCCAACGTAAAGCTTAACATATACTAGATAATTAATATTTACAAATAAAGTTCTCAAGGGCAGAGACCAAATGTTAATCATCTTTGTGTCTCTAATATGTTTTGATTACTGGAGCCCTGTAATATATTTTGAAGGCAGGTAGCGCGATGACTCCAGCTTTGTTCTTTTTGCCCAGGATCACTTCGGCTAGTTTGGCTCTTTTTTGGTTCCATACAAATTTTAGGAATTTTTTTTTTCTATTTCTATGAACAATGACATTGGTATTTTAACAGGGATTATAGTGAATCTATAGATGGCTTTGGGTAGTACAACCATTTTATAAAATCTTCCTTCCAAAATATTTCTGGGGAATTCCTGGGAATGCTTATAGTCTTGCCTCAGAATCAGTGAAGACTGCCACTCCGTGCTACGGCAGCACCACCCCAGATCCCCACAGTTCCAAAGAGGGTCTGTGACGGCCCTGAACCTGTGTCTAGGATGCCATGGCTGCATTGGGACAAAACCACTGGCCCTTGAAGCCAGGAGGAAATCGCTCCTTCAATGTAACGCTTAGCTGACAGGGAGGGTTCCCACAGCAGAAGTGCTTCAACCCAAATTGTCATAATCATTAGTGACCCAATGCCTACCTTCCAGGACTCGTACAAGCCCACAGGGTGGTAGGAATAGGACAAATGCCAAAATAAACTACCTCCATGCATCCAGAACCAGCTCTCCTTTCTGGCATTCAGGCCTGTCTTGGAATCTGTTTGCTGTGCCATGTCATCTTTTAGGGTAGTCGTTCTCAACTGGGGACAAGTTTGTCCCCCAGGGTACATTTGGCCGTGTCTAGAGATTTTTTTTTTTTTTTTTTTTTTGTCTCAACTAGGAGGAGGGTGCTACTGAAGCCAGGGATACTGCTAAACTCTTACAAAGCACAGGACATCCCCCTACACCAAAGAATTTTCTAGCCCAAAATAGCAATAGTGCTAATGTTCAGAAATCCTATCTTGGGGTGATTTCTTTCTCAGAATCCTCTTGTCCTTCCTTCTGATTTGGCTCCTGTGGAATCTCTTCTTACCTGTTCTGTCAAGCATGTGTCTTTATGTAGATAGAAATTTAAGCCTTAGTCTCAGTCCTTGACCCTTGTGTAACTCAACAGATAAAAATCATTATGTAGCCGGGCTTTCTCCAGCTCTTACCCAAAGCATCTGAGCTCCACCTCCAGCCCATTTGAGTCATTATAGTGAAAACAGTTCATTGCAGATTCTTTTCTTCAACAAACATTTGATGAGCACCTACTATGTAGTAGGCACAGTACTAGACACTGGATATATGATGATTAACCATAGACTTCGCCTGCCCCCATGTAGTTTACAGTGTGGAGGAAGAATAAAACAGTAAACAGGCCAGGTGTGGTGGCTCATGCCTGTAATCCCAGCACTTTGGGAGGCTGATATGGGAGGATCGCTAGATGCCAGGAGTTTGAGACCAGCCTGAACAACATAGCGAGACCCCATCTCTACAAAAAATAAAAAAATTAGCCAAGTATACGGTGGTACATGCCTATAGTTCCAGCTACTCGGGAGGCTGGGGCAGGAGGATCACTCAAGCCCAGGAGTTCGAGGTTGCAGTGAGCTATGATGATACTACTGCACTCTAGCCTGAATGACAGGGTGAGACCCTGTCTTAAAAAACAAAAGAACAGTAAACAAATAAATCTATAATTACAAATTTCAATACATGGCAAGAAGGAAATGCATAGGATACTAAGAGGGCAAATATGGGAAGGGCAAAATTTAGTCAGAGAATGACTCTCTAAAGAAGAAATCTCTGGGTTGAGGCCTGAAGGAGGCAAAGAAGTTAGTCCAGTGATGAGAGAGGGGGAGGAAGAAAATGTGCAAAAAACTCCTGTGTGGGAAAGAGATTGGCGTCATCAAGTAGCAGAAAATAAAGGATGTGTGGCTGTGTGTGATGTGATCCAATTTATACTTTTGAAAAGGTCACTCTGGCTGTCATGTGGGTGATGAGTTGGAAGGCCGCAAGCAGAAGTGAGAGATCCATGAAAAGGCAAATGCCGTGGTCCAGAGGCAGAGGGTGGTGGCCTGGCCTGCAGGGTAACAGTGGAGATGGGACCAGGAGGTCTTTGAATGAGTTCTGCCCTCTGACGCAGAAGTCTATATCCAGGGATGGCCAGTGGCTCAGACACTCTGGGAGACCAAATATCGCCACCTGAACAACTGCCCAGAGTTGCAGTTTATCAGAAATCAATACTCACCTGCTCAGCATTTCTACTGGGGAAGAGTCACACACATCGTGGGTCGGTATCTTTTCCTACATTGCATACATTTTTTTTGTTGTTGTTGTTGCTACTTCAATTGGTTGAAATATAGAGTGGCTTTTATTTATTTACTTATTTATCTGTGGCTATGGGGATAGAGGGAAGGGAGAAAATAAATGACTTGTCACAAAGCCCAATTTCCAATGTTTTCAGAGCCATTCATCACCATCTCAGCTCAATGCCATTTCTTTCTGAAGTCAGGCTGACCAACAGCAGCCCATAGCTGGGGTCTTGAAATCTTTTCTCAGGAAAGCCTTACGGTTGAGCCTGGGCAAGGCCTTCCGAGTGTTAGGCATTGTTAACCCAAGCTGGACCCCACCATGAACAGCCAGCTGGGTGATAGCCAAGACCTCTGCTTCCAGGAGGATCCTGACGAGCCCACTGTCCAAGGGGACATGAGGCACCAAAGATGCTGAGCTCACAAACAACAGCAGCTCATCTGCCTTCACTGCCACGGGTGCCAACCGCTATGTCTTCAGGGGTTCCATCCAATATATCAAGGCCACTGTCATCCAGCCAGAAGGGACAAGCAGGCATGGACCTAGATTTGTGGGACAGGAGAGACTATGCCCACAGTAGGGATGATCTACCCGGGAATAGCTGAGCCCCCAGGGCGGTGTGCAGAGGACGGCCACAGCTCAGCCATGTCAGAAAATGCCAAGCACCCACTACAGGGGGGAGTCCAGGTAGGAGGATTTAGTGAGTGCGCAAAGGTGGTGAGGCCTGATAGACGAGAAAAACCGTAGCTCTTGCCCTCAAGAAGCTGACCTTTAGCACAGGAAGCAGATTAACAGCAATGACAGGATGAGTCCTGTGATGGACGGGAACACAGTGTTATGGGAGGGGGTGGGAGGAGAGAAAGGAAGAAGCCCCAACTCTGCCTGAGGAAGTGGGAAGACTTTCAGAAGGAGGTGATGACTCTCTGTTCCACAAACATCCCGCTGGAAGCACCGGAGTTTAATTAACTGCACTTAGAAAAACAAACAAAAATGCCAACAGGACATTTTTAAGGCTACTCCTGCTCCATTATTCATTTTAAAAGAATGATCAAGTGCAATTAATTTCCTTCATGGATTTTTTTTCCCTATATAATTATCCCTGAGGGGTGAGTTTTCAAATGGCAAATACTCCTTCAAAGGTAGATTGCTTTAGACTTGGCATTGAAATCCAAGCTGCAGAAGCCCTGGCGCTGTGCGGGAAGCCTGCCCTTCAAGTATACTCAAAGAGATTTCAGGGAACAGGAGCCTTGGCAGGGGGAGACACCAGGCAGGTAAATTGTGGGTGAGTCGCACCCACCCAGCCCAGGGGTCCCATCAGGGACACATTCTGAGGATTAATGAACGTGAGTGTGGCCCGGCCACTTGATGCCTGTGGCCCAGGCTGCGGAAACGGGGAAGCTCCCAGTGCCCTGGACAAAGAACTCCTTATCAGAAATGAGAAAATTCTGGGATAGTTTTTTCTAAAAAGCAAACTTTTAAAGAAAATCTTAAGTATTATACTTCATCCTATTTATCTTAGAGTGAAACACAATGCAAACTGACGCTAACAAAAAATAAGAATTACTCCACTTCCCTCCCGCTCCTTCCTTCCAGTTCTAGAAAGGGAACCAGGAAGTCAGCTCACAGATCTTCACTGCATACTCGGAGGGCGGTGCACTCTGCCGAGTCCTGGGGTGGGCGGGGTGGCCGGAGGGGGAGATGAGAATTATATCAATTTACAGATATAACCGTTTGCTATTTACAAAGCCTCTTCACTTACATTACTCCATTGGAGTCTCCCCAACGACTCCCTGAGATGGTAGGACCCATGCGGTCACTGATTTATTAAAGAACTGAGAATATTCTAATAAATTAATGAGATAAATCACCTATGAAAACAATAGAAATTGCTTTGACATTGACATGTAGTTATAACAAAAGCAAAAGTAAGATCATAAACAAATGTAGTTAGTCCTTAAAAAGATGAGATAAATTTCAAATAGAAGAAAAAAAATAGGCTCCTGGATGACTTGATAATCCAGTTAATGAAGAGGAAGGCATCATACAAATGCATTAGAACATCCGCTGATTGACACTTTGACAAGGCAACATAGGACCTGGAGGACAAACTAGATAAAGAACATTGTCATTTCAGAGAGTGTTTAATACAAGTACTATATGAGAATACTTGAAGATTTACTATAACTCTATAGTGTTTCCTAAAATTGACAATGCTAAAAATTTGCATAATAATTAGTAAAGCTAAAAAAACCTCCCAATACTCTCAACAATAAAAATTTTGATCAGCATGCAAGAAGAAAGAATATAGTATCTTTCTATTCTCTCTATAGACAAGGATATTAAAAATCATCATCCTATAAAAAGGTGATCAGAGAGTAATCAGCCAAAAAAAGGAAGGAAAGCATTATAGAGATCTGTCTAGTTAAATAATCTTTAAAAGTACACTATTTTCTGAATTATATGGTGTTCATGGTATTTTTCAAATTTGCAGTTTATGTTGATTTATCTTCCCATTCAAAATATAAGTTTTGCTTCTAATTTTGTATTTATGATTTCATGTTCTTTCTCTTAAAGAAGCCCCCAAGTTGTGTAAGTTTCAGGCCCCCTGAAAACCTGGACCTTACCCTGCTTTATGCCCATTTTGCAGATGAGAAAATAGATGTAAGAAAGGTCTTATCCAGGGCCACAGTGTTAAAAAGTGACAGAGCCAGGGCACAAAGCCAGTGCTCTTCCTTGTCCATGATGTTATCTCTTCCCTCAGAGAGACTTAAGCATTAGAGAAACCCTCACACACTTCCTTTGGGGAAGAAGCAGCCAAATAAGGTAGAACATTCCTAAAACCCAGAGGGCCTGCTCAAGTTTTTAAAGAAAGATTCATCGGGGCTTACAGCACACCTCCCGTATCTTCCCTTCAGGACTGTGTCTGAACAGAGGAATTTCAGTTACAGTCAGCACCTGAATTCCAGGCTCAAAGCAATCTCAGACTAAGCACACCCACGGGAAGCAGACAGGTCACATCAAACTCGTTCTGGACGTGCGGACTGAGTAAGTCTTCCTAGCACCTACTGCATGCCAAGCACTCAGTCTGGGTTTGTTTTTTATCCACATGAACAATTCTCATTTTTCTGAAAACAAGGAAATGGGAACTCAGAGGTTTCACAGAGCTAGTAAGACACAGTCACGAGCTGCAAAGCCAGGTCTGCCCTGACACAGAGCCCACCTCCAGTTCTCCAGGAGTGGGTCTCCGCTGGAGCCGGTACGTGCTTAGGCACCACACGTCCAGTCAGGTGAACGGTGGCCATGCCCAGCATCCTTGCTTCTTGGCCCCACAGCTGTCAAACCAGTCAGGTGGCCGTGCTCTGCTGCCAGCCAAGATGGCAGATGAAGACAAATGCCTTTAATCTATGTCTGGCACTGACTCCTCCGCTAATGCAAGCTGATTCCTCCCAACCTCGGCCGAGACAGAGCCATCTGTGCAGAGTAGGAGGCACCGAATCACAAGGATGACCCCAGTGTCCTCCAGCACACCACAGCGAGCACGTGGGTCACATTCCCTAGCAGTTCTTTGCTCCTCTCCCACTAAGGATAAAAGCTGGGAGCCCAGGCCTACTTCAAAAGCTTCATAGCCACCTGCCTCCCACTATTTCTGGGATTCCCCAGGGACTAAGCACAAGTGTGTCCTCCTAGAATATTCTTTCCTGACTCTGGCCTTCTTCTGTGCTGCTGAGGCCACCTCAGCAAAACCACCTATCCCAGTGCTGAAAATCGGGGCTGAGAGCCGTCGGCACCTTCTCTGGACAGAGGTTCCCTGCTGTGCTTGTCCTCAACCTCATACTCCTCAGTGTGCTGTCCAGGGCCCTCGCCGTGCCCTGCCCTCTCTCCCAGGAAAACCCAATGCCGGCCAGGATGCCAACTGCAGAGGCCGTCCTGATGACCTCAGAACCTTATTGCTAGTCCACTTCTCTCTCTGGAGTGGCTTTGGGGGCATCTCAAACTCAGCATCTTCAAAACTGAACCACACCTTCTCCACTATTCTGCTTCCCCTTGGGTATTACCTACTTCCAAGAACGGGACCACCCTCCACACAGGGGCCCCTGCCCGAGTCACGGGTGTCGTATTTGGCCCTTATCACCCTTCCATTCATTATCTTTTGAATCTGTCCAGTTCTCTTCATCACCACTTCTCTCCTTCTTTGCTTCCTCTGCCGTCATCTTGACTATGGGCTCTCACAGCTCTGTACTTGTCCGAGCAAAGCACTTAGTCAGATTATGTAATATATGATACCTTTGTAATTGTTTGCTTAATTAACCTGCAAGAACTGGCCTGTTTCTCTCTCATCCAGTGTGTATCACAAGTTCCTAGGACTGTGCCTGGTGCCAAGTAAACACTCAGATAGTACAATGAATGAAGGAGACCCACCTTTCTCCATATCTGTGGCCTGTTAGGGACTGGGCTGAAGAGTTCTGCTGCACCCTCTCCCAGCTCCGCATCCACAGAAAAATTGTCTTCCATGAAACTTGGGGGGCGGGGTGGGTACACAGCAGGAGGTGAGCGGCAGGCAGGGGTGCGAAGCGTCGTCTATACAGCCACCACTGCTCGCTCACATGGCTGCACGAGCTCTGCCTCCCCCAAGCCCTACCCCCATCCCGTGGAAAAATTGGCTTCCATGAAACCAGTCCCTGGTGCCAAAAAGGTTGGGGACCACTGCTTTATGGGACAATAAATCCTTGGGGCCAAAGGTGTCAGAGTGTTGGCCACCCTCCGTGCCAGCCACGGGGGTTATGGTGCATTTGTGCCTTTGTTGATTCATTCACACACTAGTAACAATCTGCTCTGGCAGTGATTGGCTATTTTAAAGTGGTTCCATGTGGTATTTACTTCTTATTCCCTTTATAACTAATTGTAACAAAGAGTCTGACCTCATTTTGGACATTTGATTGACAATTCCTTTCAGGCTTTCCTCTCCCTCCCCTTGGGCCACACATCTGGACAGGCTGATAAGAAGGCCCATGTCCTCACCGCCTCCTTTGGTGCCTCCCATGTGCGGGAAAGTTTTCCCAGCCCCACTGCTCAGCCACTGTGAAGGCCCAGACCCCGTCTCTCTGCTTTGCCCAAACCAACTCAGACCTGCCTGTGGCCGCTCAGCTCTCCCCAGTGGTCCCTTTTGTGAATAACGAACTTTCTCTCAAATCTCTTGGTGCGTAGCGTGTTGTCAGCCTTGACATCCAAACCAAATTTTGTGTGGGCTCCCTCCTGCTTTGCAACACCAATATACCCATGACCTGCATTCAACACATATTCGCACCTGCGCACCAAGATACCCCAGCTGTCACAACAGTTTGCTGTCATTTTCATATTGATTAGGCTTCATTATATTCCCCAGTGCTGTGCTCTATGGCCAGGAATAGATTCCCATTAATTCCATTTTTGCCAAAGTGAATAGTGTGACAAGGAGAAATCTAGGGAAGTCTAGGGATTGTCCCAGAGAGTAGAACAGTGACTAAATTCCTGCCTGTGATGCTCTCCGACTCTTGGCCTCTAACCACACACCTGAATGAGGCACTATCACTACAAGCTTCAATAATTAGTAATAATAATGATGACACTGAGTACTTACTACATGGCAGGTACTGTGGTCAGCATTTTAAACAAATTATTTCTTTTCACCTTCAGAGCAATCCTTTGTGATAGATGCAATCAGCTATAGTTTGGATGTCTCACCTCTCCAAATCTCGCATTGAAATTTAATCTCCGGTGTGGTGGTGTTGGAGCTAGGCCTAATGGGAGGTGCTTTGGTCATGGGGGTGGATCCTTCATCAATGGCTTCTTGTTGTCCTTGCAGTAATGAGTGAGTTCTCGCTCTATTAGTTATCCCGAGAGCTCGTTGTTAAAAAGAGCCTGTTGTTAATATTCCTCAAAAACAACAACAAAAAAAGAGCCTGGCACGTCCTCCTCCTCTCTCTAGCTTCCTCTCTTGCCATATGACTCACAAATGCCAGCCTCCCTTCACCTTCCACCATGGGTAGAAGCAGTCTGAAGCCCTCACCAGAAGCAAATGCTGGCACCAAGCGTCTTATACAGTCTGCAGAATGATGAGCCAAATAAACCTCTTTTCTTTATAAATTACCCAGCCTCAAGTATCCCTTTATAGCAACAGTAAATGAACTAAGGTACTACCATAGTCATCTGTATTTTATGAATAAAAGAAATGAGCATTAAAGAGGTTTCAAAAGTTGTTCAAGGTTATCTACCAAAAAAGAGCACACCCAGAACTCAAACCCAGTCCAGGTTCAAAGCCTGGGCTCTTAACCACCATGCCCTGCTGCACACCCAAGACTTCCTTGGAAGCCAGACGCAGGGTATCACTTTCAATCTTACTTATCAGCATATCTAGTGGCAAACCCCAAGCTTCACATATTATAGTGTGTTCCCTCCATGATGCAAGGTCCTATTGCTGTGGGCACGAACTGTCTCCACCTGGCTCTGGGGTGATGTGCAGCTGATGTTCAGTGTGACCTCATGCCTAACGTCAGGCTGTAAAAAGATTGCCACAGTGATGACTGAACACTAATAATTATGCTTCATGTGTGCTAATATAAAGAAACCTGTGATCCAATAAATCCAAAACCCTCTTCTAAGATGAGCAAATGGAGAAAGGGGCCTGGCCCCACCCCAACTCCCAACCCCCCGGGAGAATATTTCCGAAATTACTGCTGTCATGACCACAGAGGCCTCAAGGTACTCTGCTCTCTACTCCAGTACAGGAGCAGGCACAGAACGCTGCCCTGAGGCCCACTGAGGCTAGGCTGCAACATTTAAACACCACCACGCTACAGGTCATGGATGAAGAGAGAAAATACAGAGTAAAATACAGCTGGACATTCTTACTACAACGTATGCTGAGCTATCTTCAGCTTGGGGCCCCCACTTGCCAGCTCGATAACGGAGGCCTCTGACCCTCTGGGAGCCGCTTCCCGGAGCCCGTCCGTACGCCTCTTCATCAGAACCCAGAGGACAAGGCCCATGGGCTCCCTTTGCCTGGATGTGGCCTTCCTTCCAAGGTCTGATTTGTTGCTAATGACCAGCCTCAGTCCTAGATAAATGACTAGAGGAATGTTACCTCCTTGAAGGAGAGCCCCACCTCTGCCACCTAGCTGGTCGTCTGTCCCTTGGCCTCCACAGGGCAAGCACGTTAGACTGTAAATGAATAGACCCCACAATCCGTAAGGGATACAAATGTCAGCAACGGGCTCAGGGCATCCCCTGTCAGTACGTACGTCTCACTCCACTGCTCTCCCACGATTGAACCCCTTTCTGGATTGCTGCAACACCTCCTCACAGACCTCCCTGCCTTATCCCTGTCCCATTGCAGTGCTCCCTCAATACAGCAGCCAGATAATTTTTTTTATTGTGGAAAGAACCCATAATATAAGATCTATCAATGTATCCTCTTAACGGATTTTTAAGTGCACAGTACAGTATGGTTAACTATAAGAACAATGTTGTATAGCAGATCTTTAGAATGTATTCACCTTGTTTAACTGAAAATTTATGTCCATTGATTGGCAACTCCCTTTTTCCCCTTCCCCCAGCCCCTGGTAACCCCCTTTCTACTCTCTGCTTCTATGAGTTTGACTATTTTAGATTCCTCATATAATAGAAATAGCTCATGCAGTGTTTGTCTTTCTGTGACTGGCTTATTTCACGTAGCATACTTGTCATCAAATCAATTCTCTGCTCAGAACCTTTCAGTAGCTCCTAGTTCACTCCAGGACAAAAACCCAAGACCCTGCAGTGCCCTGCACTCTGCACCTGTGGCCTCTGTGACACCATCTGCTGCTTCTCTGCCCCACGCTCACATCACCCAGCCACACTGGCCTCTGCACCATGCCAGGAGCCAGCAGGCCTGCCCTCCCCTCCAGACTTCTGCCTGCAACAATCTGCCTACGGATGACTGCGGGGCTATTGCCTTCTCCTCCTCCACGTCTTTGCTTAACAGCCATTTTCTCAATGAGACCAAGACTGACCACCCTAATTAAAATGGTGGCTCCAACCTCCACCTCCATATTCCTGACCTCCATATATGCTTGAACTTTTTTCCCTTGTTAATTTCTTTCCAAATACTTATCACCTTCTAATGTAAAAACACCACAAGGACAAGGATTTTTGTTTGTTTTATTCCCTAGTGTATGGCAAACTTTCAGAAGAGTATCTAGCACATAGTAGGCACTCAATAAGTAATTATTGAATAAATAAAGGATGGTATAGAATGTAAGAGCTCTAGCTCTGGCGTCAGCTGGACCTGGGTTCAAATTCCAGTTCTACCACTTATAAGCTGGATGATCTTGGACAAATATCTCGAGCTCTCTGTGCTTCCATTTCCTCAACCAAAGGGAGTCCTTTTGGTTTAAAGAGTGTCATTACGTCAGCTTCCTTATTTATTTATGGGTATTATTCCATCCTGTTTTGCTACCGAGGAGAATGATTCTCAGAGAGGTTATATAACCTGCCAAGGGCCACACAGTTGGAAATTTACAGCTTGGATTTCTTCCATATCTTCTGACCCGAGAGACCGTTGTTCTTTCTTTCACAACACAACAGCTTTATACGAATCGTAAAGTCTCGATATAATGTAAACTTGTCAAGAATACTAACGATCGTTCACATTTGCATGGAACTTTATAGTTAGAAGCAGGTAGCAGTTTGGCATGGGGTTGGTGCATCAGAATTGCCTGGGGGAGCTTTATCAAAATCCGCATGCCTGTCTGCACCTCCAAGGCCCCAGAGTGGGACCATGCATAGGCATGTTCAAAAAGTTTCTCAGAATACTCTTACATATTTTCTGGATAAGAAACATTGCTTCAAGGAACTACAGTTGATCCTCAAAACCATCTCATGAGGTATACCTTATGGATATTACAGTTTTAAGGACCATAGGAAAACAAGACTCCAAAACATAAGGGATTTTTGCACAACCACACAGCTGGTGAGTGGTATGATTGGGAAACAAAACTCCACTCATCTGGCTCAAATTGTGTTTGCTAGGAAGAATTTGTTAGAAGTCAGTAGGTCTGGGTCCTAGTCTTGGCTCCTCCCCTCAAAAGCTAAGTGATTGTAGCAAGTTATTTAACTGCTCATGTTTCATATTGGAGGGAATATATATACATATATATATTCCTTCCTTGAGGTAAACAGTGAGGAACAAATGGAATAACAGCTGTGAAATAATAACAGGCAGTGTTTATCAACTGCCTATCAGAGAAACACTCTACATTATTAGACTCAGTCTTCATTACTGTCCTGCAGGATCTATTTTATGACCTTTATTTTATCAAGGCAGACAGACATATAACACATAGCTAGCATGTGGTAGAGAGGGATTCAAATACATGTCTGTCTGATCCCAAAGCGCACGTACTTTCCAATCTATAATACTCTTACCACAAAGGATACCAGAAAAATTAATAGCTATGAGATAAATATTAGATATAAAAGGATTAACAAGCCATATATTATAAATGAGGTCACATAAACAATGATTTACAATCATAAATCATATCCAGCTAAATTTATTTATATATTTTTATTTTTTATTTTCTTTGGAGATGGGGTCTTGCTCTGTTGCCCACTCTGGAGTGCAGTGGTGCAATCAGCTCACTGCAGCCTCAAACTCCTGGGTTCAAGTGATCTTCCCACTTCAGCCTCCTGATTAGCTTGGACTACAGGTGCACATCATCACACTCAGCTAATTTTTTAATTTTATTTTTAGAAACAAGGTTTCATTATGTTGCCCAGGCTAGCCTTGAACTCCTGGCCTCAAGCAATCCTCCTGCCTCAGCTTCCCCAATAGCTGAGACTATAGGCACGAGCTGACATACCCGCTGGAATAGCTAGTTAAATTTAAATGATACATCCTGTGTTAGTCAGTTTTGCATTGCTACAAAGGAAGCCTGAGAATAAAAAACAGCATATTCCAAGACCGTAGGATTCCACAAGACCTCATGATCCACTGATCCCATTTCCTCAGAGGTCCTGGGATTCAGAAAGTTCCTCACCTAGTTACACCTGAAGGCTAAACCCAAGAACCATTAATGGAAGGCAGAGAGTTGAATAAGGAGCAAACATTCCTTCCATTCTCTCCGGTTCCCATTCAAAAGCTAGGGCAAACCCAACAATGGCCTTCAAGGTATACCAGGAGCCAGAGAGGAGTCTGAGAGTCCTTTACAGAAGCCATCCCAAGCCCAGTGGGATCATCTGGGTTGTAGCCAAGGGTAAAGCAAACATCAGTGTCTGAGAAGGAGTATTAAAGGTTAAACCCAAGTACAGAGCAAGACAACCTGGGCTGAGATCAGAGGCAGGTTGAAAAGAGAGGCCAAAAGTCTCAGGGCAGGCTGTCAACAAATTCACCTTCAGAAAGTCAGCAGCCAACAAATTTCTGTTGATTTATTATTTTTTTTTTTATTATCAACATGTTGAATACCATGTTTCCATGGATAAGGGAAGGAGAAAGGTGCTTCATTTTACAATAAAGACTGGCCACTTGTGAGTCCCTCGGGCTGATCACATGGGGCATCACTGAGAGTGTCATCCCTTGGTCTTTTACTGACTATAGCCCACTAAACATATACACAGACAGGGTCACTTTAGGACAAGGCTATTCCAGATTCTCTCCAGAGAATCTGGAATCAGATGGGATTGGAAACTTAGCTCATAATAAAATTTGACACAACTCTATTAACATTTTTGTTTGTTTTGTCCAGTTCTTGGCCATGTTACTATGGTCTTGGTAATAATGCAAATCCCAGTGGATACCATGGCCTTAGTAACCGTTTCTGGACTGGGTTGAACTTAATGCAACTGTTTGAAGAGTTGAAGTTAGAGGCAGTAGGGAGACAACCGGTTGTGACTTCCAAGTGCTTTAATTGACATACAGCCCCTGGAATTCAGACAAGAAAAGCCTGCAGGGAGGCTTTGCTCTGTAGGAGAACTGAAGAAAGGGCCGGGAGATTTTCCAAGCCTGGAGGAACTTGGATAGCTCCGAAGGATGATGAAAGGCCATTACTTTCCAGTCCCAGCCCCAGCCCCAAGACAACCTGGAGATCTTGAGAGCCAAGGTCAGGAAAGGAACAGCTTGTCCCCCGACAGAGTCAAGTAGGGCCTAGGGAGCTCTTCTGTTTACATTGAGTAGACCTTTTTTTCAATACCTTACCCACAAATTCAGGATGACCTTCCCTCCTTTCCAGTAGCACCCTTGTAGGGCAAAGGGCCTGATCTTTGGCCTGAGAACAGAAACCACTCCTAGGAGAAAGGAAAAATACCAGGTATCATGGGCGGTACCTGTGGTTGAGAAGAAAGAGCATTGAGTATGGAATTCAGACTCCTAGATATCTGCAATATTTTAATCCACTGCTCACCCAAATCTTATGTCTTTGTCCTTTATGTGCTCTTTGCTTTGCTCCAAGAAAGTAATACAAATTATCAGTATTTTTTTCCAGTTTGTAATAAGCATTACTGATAGAATTACTACAAAATACAATAATGAAACTAACAATAATGAAAACTCTACAGGTTAAAATTTGTTGTAGGTAAAAATTAACAAAAGAATCGTGCATTATTAAGCATATCGTAAAATGCAAAAAGCATAAAAATGATCCGAGAAAAAAATCTGTTTGGAAGAAATTATCAACACTTACAACAACAAAATAAAACTGTCAATAGCTAAAACCACACATAGAAAAACTGGTAAAAGAAAGATATCTTCTTATAAAAATTACATCTAAAAATTTTTATCTGGAAAAATTGAATCTAGTAACCATAAAGGCCAAAAAGAAAAAAAAAGATGGAAGAAACAATGATCAAAAAATTTTGACAATAATAAAACAAATGACAATAATAACTAATGGCTACATTAAAGTTTATTATAAAAATGTACACAAAAAGATTAATCTAGATCAATATCAGTAAAATAAAAGTAAAACTATAACTTGTTTAACTGCACTGGATAGAAAATTGATCAAGGAATTAAGTTGGATTAGTGCAGAACACTCCGAAAGAAAAATACTTTTTTAAAATAGACATTCATTCACTAAAGCATAGTCTTGATTTAGAGATTTATTTTTTAAAATTATGGACATTAAGTACATTCAAGGCCAAAACAGCTAGGTCAAAATACCCATGGAGTCCAAATACAAGTCAGTTTACCAGGATCAAAATGTCCTGTGCTCAATTCCTAGGATAGAATTTTCGTTCTGAAACATGTAAGTTTGATGCCAGTAAGCTGCATGACTTTGGGAAAGTTATTTAATGTCTCTAAGCCCCCAATGCCTCATATGTAAAATGTATATAATATGTAATTTCATAATACCTTTCCTCTTAGTGTTTATATTGGACTACCCAACCAAAACCATGAGAAGTCTTGCACACATTTTTCTTCTGAGAGGTTCCTTACCCCTTGGTTTCCATACTTTGTATCATATAACTTCAGGCTCTAAGCATGACCTGAACTAAGGGTGCATACCTGACCCAAAGATAATTATGTTTAGATTGGCCAGCAACCAGTCAAAAGCACTGCCCAACAAAGATACTTTATACTATATGATTACTGGCTAATCCAATCCATTAAGTCCACTCTTGAAAAATTTTAATATCAGATATA
Source organism: Eulemur rufifrons (assembly GCF_041146395.1). NCBI lineage: Eukaryota > Metazoa > Chordata > Mammalia > Primates > Lemuridae > Eulemur > Eulemur rufifrons. The sequence goes on from NC_090988.1 coordinate 42,128,953, forward strand.
CAAACAAAAAAATAAGTGAAAGTGAACAGAGATCAGGATTGGCAGAATCAGAAGGGTAAGAGGAAACAAGAGGCAGAAGCCATTAGGGAGCAGGACTCATCAGTAAGTGGAAGCCAAAAGCAAAATTGAAGGAAGAGGCAGAGGGGGAAAAAAAAAAAGGAACAAAATAGGAAGACGGTGGTGAAGAGAAAAACAGAGATAGAGTTGGTACATCACTGTATTAGGGGGCAGAGAAACAGAACCAATAAGATAATATATAAATATGTAAAAGGAGATTTACTATTGGTTCACATGATTATGGAGGCCAAGAAGTCCCAGTATATGCCTTCTGCAAGCTGGAGAACCAGGAAAGCCGGTGGTGTAATTCAGTCTGAGTCTTCTCACATCAAAGCTGATAAACCTTCAAATGCCGCCTTCCTGTCTGTGCTCCCTACCCTCGCCATCTCACTATCCAGCCTAGCTATTGTCATAACTTCCAAATCATTCCTTTGGCATGTCTTATTCCCTCTCTGCTGACACTTTATTTCTATTTTACAATATACTTTGTCCAGATTTAACAGAAAGCAATAAGATCAGGATAATAGTAGTCTTGTGTGGCCTCCCTAAGATCGATAACATGTTGTTGACCTAGTTATTACATTTCACTGTTAACAGAAATCAACTGAATAGACAATTTGGGGAGTGTTTTGATTTTTTTTCATTTTCACTAAGGAGGATGACCTTGTAGAACTCAATTGGTTATTGCCAAAAGTAGGCCTAATGGCTGGCAATCTTAATGCCTATGCAATTTCCAAGAATTCTGCATTCCATATTCTGTTTTAATTCAATAATACAAACCTCTAATTTTCTACCATCATCTATTCCAGTTGGCCCAAAGGATTTAGAATGGTTTAGTGCTCAAATAGGATATATACTCAGCATGGAAAGAACAGAGATATTACAATTGAATCTAATTAAATCACATCCCATATTCTAACCCTAGTTTCATCACCAATAATATGAGCACTTTTTTTTTTTTTTAATTTTTCTCTATCCCCTAAAAGCCTAAGAGTCCTTCAAGGTCAGGGATTATATTTCATTTTCTTTGTATCTGCAGTCCCAAACACAGTTCTATCAAATAGTAGTAATTACATTAATCTTCAGTGAATGAATGAATGTCCAAGCTTTTGTGAAATTGTGATTTCCATGGAGCTATCCCAAACCCCTGACATCGACTGCTCTGTGTGGTGGTAGCAGCTGTCCATTTATGCTGAAGAAGAGCTGCAGGCACATTGGAAGCCTGCCCCAAACTGTGAGCTCCAGTTCTAGGCCATGATTCTGGAGAGGCAATCGAGCGCCATGAAAAGTGTGCCAGAGTCTGCTTCAACTGGAGATAGTGCTGGAATCTACACTGCCTTGGGCAAGCTACTGCGCACAGGGAAACCACAGATTTTAGAGTTGGGATGCCCAAATGCGAATTGGGTTCCATTGGTCTCCCATTTAAGGGTCTTTAGGTGTAAGAAACAGAACTTACTTAAATAATTTCAGGCAAAAGGTGAATTTTTCTTTTTTAAAAAAAGAATTATCAACACAAACTCAAAGGCAGGGGAATGCAGACAGGCCCCAGGAAGGCTGGCTCCAGGAAGTAAACACATACCCTCCAAACCAGGCCGCAGAGCCACCCCATCACCGAGCCCCCACTCTCTGGGCCACATGCTCTCTCACCCCTTCTTCTGGCTGCATGTCTCTCTGTAGAGCAATTTTTCTTGTTCCTCTTGTAAAGAGGCTAAATGTGGCTGCGGGTCCTATTTTTTTCTTAGGGCTCAGTTCAGGTGTTCACAGAGGCTGGCTCATGGTTCTGAGGTCTGTTCCAATCTCCTCTGAGACAGAGTCTAATTCTTTCCACACCCTGGACCAGTGATCTCTGTCTGCCCACTCAGCAGAAGCTGCAGGAATATGCTTTCTGGAGAGTGATGATTTTAACTAAGGACATAAAATGACAAAATCCTATCTCATAGGGTTCACATCGGCAGAAGTATGAAGGATATCCAACGTTCAGTGGGTGTTGCATTAACCCAGAAAAGAAATGACGAGAACTTAAACAAAATCAGAAAATCCATCAGAGAGATAATGTGAAAATGAATGTATTATATATGAAAGAATCAGAACCACAAAATTAGATATGGGGGATGAGAAAGAGAGATTTCTGGTCTAGAGAGGGAAGGATGGCAGAATCAATTAGTCTTTGAACAAGAGAACCAGGAAGAATAGCAAGTTTGGGTGAGGTTGGATAAAGGAGAAATGTGAACAAAGGTAGCATAGTTCAACAAAGAACAAGAATCTGAGTGCAGATTCTAAATGATTTTTTGACTTTGCAGTAGTTGCAAAAGCAATATGAATTCAGTAGAAACCATACTTTGAATTTTGATCTCTTCCCAGGCTAGCCACATGCAGTACAAGCTCTCACATCGCTGGACAGCAGCAGCGGTGCGCCATTCTATTTTTCACTTTCAGCACAGTGTTCAATAAGTTAAACACTTTATTATAAATAGGCTTTGTGTTAGACTATTTAGCCCAACTGTAGGCCAGTGTAAATGTTCTGAGCACACTTAAGGTAGCCTAGACTAAGCTCTGATGTTCAGTAGGGTTAGGTATAATTTTTTTTCCTTACTGACCAGAGGAAGTAGGTTAGGTGTATTTATTGCAGTTTCAACATACAATATTTTCAAATTATGATAGTTTTATCAGAATGTAACTGCATCGTGAGTGAAGGAGCATCTACATAGAGATTAGGGAGAGATATCAAAGGTAAGATAGGGAAAGGATGGCTCATAGTGATCAATGTTAGAGATGACTCTAACATTGTACTACCCAGATTAACACCCCTCAGTGGCTTCTATTACTAAAGGACAGAAACCCAGTTTCTTATGTATGGACCTTAAAGCTATTCATTATACAGCCTAGAGTGCTTCTCCATCCTAAGCTTCAGTCACAGCAAGCAATAAAACAACATACAGTTGCCTGAATGCACCACTTTCTCAGGTCTCTTCTGTGCATTTAGACATCCCATTTACTCTTCTTAGAATTCCCTTCCTCCTTCAGCTGCCTGGGCTTCTATTTGTCCTTCAAGACACAGTTCAAGACACCTTACCCATCTAGGCCTGCCTCACACACTGTTTTCACTTGGTGACCTCTCCACTCCTCCCTCCTGGCCTCTAGCAAACTGTTAAATTGCAATCTCTGTTTGGTTTGTCTCCCCAGAATGTGAACCCCTGAATTCAGGAAATATTGCTTGCATCTCAGTATCCCTGATGCCTAGACATAGTAACACATATCAAATGTTTGTAAATAGCTGGAACAATAGCTTAGCCTCTGCAAAGACAGTACACACAGCCCTGATGGTGTTTTTCTTTGACACTGTGGATCATCTCTCTCTCTCTCTCTCTCTCTCTTTCATTTTCTTCTTCTGTTTTCCTAGTACTACACATTAGTTCTCTGAGTAAGGATAAAGGAAAATGGATTTCTGTTGCAGCCTTTTTGTCAAATGGGCATCCTCATGGCCTTTGCTGACTTCCTGCTATGATCTTTGAATTAAAGTGCCCATTAGCTTTATATAATTGTTCAGAAAAAAGATGACAGGCTCGTTTTAAGTAAATTTAAATATATTCAGGGAGGAACTAAATCCACATGAGCTGCAAATAAATAAGGAAGAAGACAATAATTCAGTTGGGTAGACCAAAAAAAGTTGATTTATAGGTTTTAGATTAAAATGTTTAAAAGGACTCGGTCCAGTTGGGCTGCTTTTAAAGAACACCATAGACTGGGTGGCTTGTAAACAACACATTATTTCTCGCAGTTCTGGAGGATGAGAAGTCCAAGATCAAGGTGCTGGCAGATTCAGTGTCTGGTGAGGGCCCACTTCCTGGTTCATAGGCAGCTGTCTTCTCACTTTAACTTCACATCATGGACAGGGCGAGGGAGCTCTCAGGGCGGGGGGGGGGGCCCTTTTATAAGGGTGAAAATCCCGTTCATGAGGATTCTGCTCTCATGGCCTATCACCTCCCCAAAGCTCCACCTCCTCATACTCTCACACTGGGAATTAGCTTTCAACATATTAATTTGTAGAGAACACAAACATTCAGACCATAGCAGTTGGTATACTCAAACACAAACGCACCCTTTCTCATTTTTTCTCAAGCCAGATTACAATAAAATGGAGAGTATAGGAGATGAAGAAGTAAAAAAAGAAGTGAGACAAAATTGTTATTTCAAGATCTTTAAAAACTAGATACTAATAATCATGAGGTACAAGCTTAAAGCAAAGTGGAGTGAACAGTGGGGGGGTGTGTGTGTGTATCTGTGTGTATCTGTGCTTGTTAAAGGTAAGATTTGAACATATCTGTGGGGCGAAAGAGAAAGAAGAAAAGAACTCAAAAGCAACATTGCTGAAGTAAGAGGCCAAAGGAAGTGTGGGCCTAGTCTCCTATTTAAGCAAACTAGATATTTTTTCTCTGGTACTCACAGACTTGTAAAGTACACAATTATTGGCGTACTGACCACTCTGACCCCCCACCAGCGTGGGAGGGCCTTGAGGGGAAGGGACTGTGCCCTGTTCATAGTACCTGACAGACTGAACATTCCAGAAACATTAAATGAATGAATGAGGGCAGGGTGTTCCAGGAGCTTTGAGATGGTGAAGTACGGCCCCTTGTTAGGCTAAGGAGGTTGTATGGGCGGAAGCGTGAGGAGAAAGAGAACCACTGACCAGAGTAGCCTCTGTCTGGAACTCGGCGGAAAGTCAGTATCAATGATAGTGGGATTTGGAGGCACAGTGAGAACCTAGCTGAAGTTCTTGTGCCAGTGGCATCAATTAATAAATAGAAACCCACAGAAGTGAAGTTCATGACCTTTTGTAAAGTAAAAAGCAACTCTTTTCACTCCCACAGTCAATAGCTTAATCTGGGAAACAAATTAGGAGCAATCAAATCAGGTCTGTGAGACCTCAGGGGCAGAGAGTCGCAGACAGCTGGGGCTTTCCTGAAAGGCATGAAAAGACCAACATTCTGTTCAAGTCCATGATCAAAGCCTTGCCAGACTCACTCATGGGGAAGAAAATCCACTTAACAGGATTAAGAAAATCTTTGATTTTTAATCTGTTGCTATGTAAAAGTATGACTTTTATTCACCAAATGGAATTAAGTATCAATTAGAATGTTTTTAAAATCTGCATTGTAATCACAATTTAGCAATACTAACTGATATGTGTGGCTAATGGGAAATCATCAGATATAAATCTAACATAAACTTGAGTGGACTTGACTCATCTCACTCCCTTTCCTGGAATTTCATCATCCCGGACCATCCCAGAATGTTAGAGCTACAAAGAACCTTGAACATCCAGGCCAGTAACCTTATTTTATAAGAAGCCAGGGTGGGAAAGTGAATTTCTCTGGCCTCCCACTTCGTTAGTGGTAGACCTGAGCCAGAAACACAGCTTTTCTCATATTTCCATTGAATGGTCTTCCCTCTATGTCATGTCATGAAAATAAGGTTAAATTATGTTGTAGTCTCTTTTTAATTAGTCAGTGAATTATTCAGTACAGTTCAAAAATTTTCTGTCCAAAAGAAATAGGTCAAATCATGTTTGCATGCCCAAAATGGTAGCCTTCAGATAGCCAGAAAATAGTATTTTCTGGAACTCTTCATTTCCTAGGAGTTTGCAAAAGTCATAGTTTTACTCAACAAACAGCAAATGCTCCAAGAATTCTGAAGGGAAAGATTGTGATTGATGTAGGAGACAGTAGATAGATTCTGTTCAAGACTTCTCTCTTCCATAAAGCCAGGAAGAATGGATTGAATCCATGGGGTATGAGAGACAGAGGAGAAGTAATTGCATTCCTGACCAAGATAAAGGAAAATATTATGGTGAATGATTCAAAGGAACCTGATTGCCAAATCTGGATTGGAATTAATTTGTTTAGAAAAGTATTTCTCAGAACATATTCCTCAGGATATTAATTCCATGGTATACTCTATTTAAAAAATACAGAGTGGGCGGATACTGTGTTCAAATAAGACTGAAAAATACTGTATACCCTCCTTAATGAATCCCAATGCACATTGATATATTAAAGCTGCCAAGTCTTGCAGTCAGGAAACTTGTTCAATATTTTTTAAACTTTGGATTGAGATATAATGTACATAATAGTACTTTTTAACTATCTGTCACTAACTGAACACACTCAGCATTTAGATCATGAAACAGCACCCCAGAAGAGTCGAATCTTTTTTAACACTTTCTGAATTCCATTTGACCATAGAATAGAGGTCACCAAACTTTTTCTGTAAAGGGTGAGGTGGTAAATATTTTAGACTGTGCTGGCCACATGTGGTCTCTGTTGCATATGCTTTACTTCTTTTTGTACAACCTTTTAAAAATGTCAAAACCATTCTTAGCTCAAGGGTTATACAGGAACAAGCCACAGCTTGATTTTGAGCTCTTTGTAGACTCCCTGCCATCAGTCCTTCTTTTGTGCTCCTTTTTTATTTTTATTTTTTTTACATAATGCTTATTAACGTCTATTACCTCTGGTTCTGTTAGAGACATTTTAGAAAATACCGTTCAGAGAAATGGCTTTCAAACATTAAACATGATCATCAACTGATGGGCTGGTTAAACATGGATTCCTGGGCCTGAAATCTGCATTTGCCTCATGCACCCCAGGTGATTCTGATCCAGGTAGTCCAAGATTCACACGTGTAAGGGAAAGCCAACAATAATGGAAAAACAAGGGTGCTGATGACCTTGGGGTTGAAGATCAAGAGGTGGCCATGTACAATGAGGGGAAAAGAGGAAGGTAGAGCTCAGTCATCTCAGAACATTTTCAAAGCTTATTTAGGGGAATGTCGCCATCTTCCTTAATAATAGATGATGAAAGAAGGCTTTCAAGAGAGGAGGGGCAACCACAGCCCCTGACCCCCCAAGATTCCCTGTGCCATTGGGGTGTCTCACTCACCCTCTCTGCCACTGCCATAGACTGGTAGGGTGGGGCTTTTCCCTTTCCTGAATTCCTTTTGGTAGAGCTGAGCAAGGAGAGGCCTTCACTCAGGGCTTCGTGAAAGACTTGTAGAACACAAAGAAGAGAGCAGTATGTAACTAAACTGTCAAGGTTTCACTCAGCTCTTTACCAGGCATTATCCTCCAGAGCTTGTAGGCTCTACCTCATCGCAGCTTCCAGCTTGTTTCTAGGGTGTGGGTGACTTGAATGCAGAAGTGTGTTAGAGCCAGCTCATCCCAGCTGCCAACTGTGAGCACCTCTTCCCAATTCCTTGGGCAGCGAGTGGCTTCATGTTGGTAGTTTGAAATTAGTCATAGTGGGAATATTTACACCATGAAAATTAGTTTAAAAAAAAGTGTTATTTATTTATTTTTAAGAGCTGGTTGTTACCAGTTACCAGCACGTCATTGTTTCACACCCACCACCCGGAATGTGTAATAGCTCCACAGGTAAAAGTGCAGGCTATGTGTTAAAAACAGACCTTGTTTCAAACCCCAGGGCCATTTGTTACTGGCTATGAAACTCTTAATGTCTCAGGGTCCAGTTTACCCTGCTATAAAAATGGAAATAATAAGCCCTTCCAGTTTATGGCTGGGAGGATTAAAAGAAGTACTATATGAAGAATGCCTGACACATGGCAAGTCTCCACAGGTGAGTCAGACATCTTAACACCTTAAAGTAGAACCAAGAGAGGCCCTGAGAGAGACTGGAATTCTCTATCCCTCCTGCCTAAAGCCTTCCAAGGTTCCCTTTTCTGTCTGAGAACCTGTCTCTTCCATAGGTGATCGGCAGTGAGAATATCCTCCGAGAGCTCTCCTGCTGCACAATGGACCTTTTCCTATAGATGCAATTGACTTCTCCTTTCAGGCTACAACCCAATAAAGCCCAGTTAGGACAAAAGAGACACACATGTAGTAGCAGGTGGGGTATGTTTTACAGGATCTCCAAAGCCATAATCATGCCTGGCCTAGAGCACTTTCTACTCTATTTACTGGATGCAGGGCTCAAGGACAGACCCCGTGTCTGGTCCCCCTTTGTTATATCATCAGTTGAAGAAATACCAGTATAACAATTGGGTTAGTAATTAGCAACAAAAATATGTAAAATTTTCCTAGACCTTGGTATAGATTGTACTTTCCTGCCTAAGTAAGTTGAGCGTTTTGTATCCAATCAAGCCATTCCCGGGTGTCTGAGGATGATATAAGGCCTCCAGGTCCTCACTGTCAACAGCAGTTCTCTCCACCTGATAATGTAGCTGGAGAAGAAAAAAACTGCACTGAAGCTGTATTAACCATGGACAGAACTGAGACACTGACCGTTTAGACCAAATCCCTGAAATCCCATTGTTTTCTTGTTATTTGCCTCTCCTACGGGCTAAGAAGATTTGTGGTGGATCGTGAGTTCCACAATCCAAGTTGATTAAGGTTTTGAAACCCAGATCTTACTCATCTGCCTCTCGCCCTGCCATGACTGGGCGAAAGCAGAGCTGTGGGACCTGCAAGTTCTCTCTCTCTGTCCCTTCCAATCACTCTTCAAGAGCCCAGGGGTCTCCCATGATTCTCCAAGCATTTCTCTTACATCTGCCCTAAGGGGGAATGAGTTTTCTACATAGGACTTTAATTGTGTTAGACCAGAAATTAGTATGCAGCACATAACCTCAGATATGCAAGCTATGAGACAGATCAATGTGTCACTTACTTCATTAGCTATAATTTAAGTAAAGGGAGAAATTGTTTTCAGTTGTGTGTTTCCCATAGGCTTTGATGTTTAGAGTATAAGAACAACTTTATTTGGATGAAAAAAGTGTTCAAGAAAATCATCTGGAAAATCAGGCTTGGAAAAAATTCAGGTATCACCGAAAAACAGCTTTCAAGGGATGAACAGTCCAATCCTGAACATCCAACTTTTAGTCAACAAATACCTGTCAAAGCCTACTACACGCATGGCATCATACTGGGTGCTGGAGTCCCCTCCCCCCTGAGGGACTTACATTCCAATGAGGAAACAACACTAAAACATTGCTTACACAAATAAAGATATCATGATAAATTACAGTACATATCATGAAGGAAAAATACAAGGAGCTACAAGAGAAACTCATTTAGCTCTGCAGGACTTGGGAATTGTTCTTTGAAGAAGGGACATTTAAGTCAGGATTTAAAAGATGAGGAGTTGGCCTGGGCGGCATAGAGAACATTTTACAATAAAGGAATACTGTGAGCAAGGTCCTAAGGTAGAAGAAAGCAATTAATAAGGGAACCGAAAGGTCAGGGTGCCTGAAGCAGAGAATGAGGGCGGACAGGCACTCCCATGCCACGGGGAAGTTAACGATTCTGGCCACTATCCTAAGAGCGATGGGGAACCATGAAGGGCTTCCAGAGAAGGAGTGGCATCACCAACTTTATATTTTTAATAATTATTCTGGCCATTATGTGGCAAATGGGCTGGAGGGAGGCAAGAGAGGTTTCTGGGAGGCCAGTTAGGAGGCACTGCTGTCAGCTAGGGGAGTAATCTCAATGTGCTCCCAAGCACAGGGCATGGAAGGAGCCGTCTGCACAAAGGAAAATTCTATTCAACAGTTGGCACCTTTTGGTAAACTAATAATAAACTCTTCCTCCTGTGGAGGGGAAAAATTCTATTCCAATAAGAGCTTCAGGAACTCCTTGGGGAGTAGCTCTGCGCTGTCATCAGATCACAACCTGTGGTTCATTGACCAGAGATTTCCGTAGCGCGAGACCCAGTGTCCACAGAGTCCCCCGGGCAGGGCTTGGGTGACCGGCTACAGACTGTTCCAGATCATTCCTAAAGGGGCAGATAAGTGCTACATGGTGACTTGAACACAGCTCTTGCCTCTGAGTGAGGGAAGGAAACACCAGGCAGAGGAGGAAGAGGCACAGGCAGAGACGGGTTTGAGTCAGACAGCGGGTGCGGCCATTTATTAGTCCTGTGACCTTGCACAAACTGCCACCTCTTGCACACTGGCTTCTTCATCTTACTGCAAAACGGGACTAATATACCTGCCTCATAGGGTTTTGTGAGGGTTCATTTAAAGTGAAGGAGTTGTTAACAATAAGTAGAAAGCATTATTTAGTACGGAATCCGGCCCTGGGATGTCCTCAATAAAGGGTGGCCGCTGGTTTTCTTATCTGGGCAGTGCCATGGACTCCCAGGGAGTTTGGACCCAGGCTCGTGTTTGAATCCCACCTTTCCCATTTAGTCTTTGTGACTTTGGGTAAGTTGAATAAAATGCTCTGCTGTCTTAGCTTCCCCAGCTTCCTGTTCAAATGGGAATGAAAAAACCCAAAAAGGTGGCCATGGAGATTAAATGAGTTAATGCTATTCACGTTTATTTCTACTTCTACTTCCACACAGAGGGGAGTGCACTAGAGCAGGCTTTTCTCAAAATGAGAGGGTGAGCTGCAAGGCGGAAGGTGGAGGGAACTGAAATGCGATAAACGAGTGCAGATCAGAGGACTTAGAGGTGTTCAGGTAACAGCCTCACTCCATACGTGCATCTCCCTGCACAAAGAGGATAAAGATTATTCAGAGTGAAGCTGAATCATTCTGGGAGTTATCCCTGGGGAGAGCTAATTAGCATTTAAAGAGATGCTGGAAATGGATATTGCTGATAAGGTAAAACCTTACAGCTTGAAACTCTGCACTAAAAATGTGCATCCTGCTCTGACAAGGAAAGGCAGGAAACCACCACAAGTCACTTTCCTGTTTTTCAACTGAGGAAGGGTGGCTTGTGCTTATTCTGCCAGTCTCAGACTTGTCAACAAAAAGCAAGCTTGCTCTGGATGGTGCACTTCTATTTGCTTATTTGACACAGTTGTGGAACACCCGCCATGTGTCAGGCACCCTGCTATAGATGAGTGAGACATGATGTCGTACCTCAAGGAATTCACGAAGGCAAGGGCAGACAGCACAATGTGGTGTGGTGAGGACCTCAGGGACCAGTACACTGAGCTGCAGCAGCCCACGCACGATTACAGGAGACTTCAAGAGGGAACATGTTCTCCACAGCCCAGATTGTGAACAGAAAGGAAGGCAAAATGGCCACTTGGAGTAGGGTGTTGCACAAACATCGTCGTCGTTGAGTTGGGGAAAAAGGCAATGCAGGTGGAGAAAACAGCATGGGCAAAGGCAGGGAAGTGTGGAAGGGGATCTCCACCCTGAGCTGAGCCACGTGACGTCCCCAAAAAGAAAAGTCAGCTCGGCAAATCAGAATGGGAGGAGAGCAGCATGATTGTTCTTTGTACCGAGGCAGGTTAGGGATGAAATAACTCTAAGAACAGCAGGGCTGGAGGGGTGCATAGACTAACTGGCCAGGCTCTCAAATGAAGGAAAACTAGGGATCAGAGAGGTGAGGACATATGTTCAGTGTCACACAGCAGTTAAGTGGCGAAGCCAGGTTTTCTCTTTGCCACCCAGGCCTATATTCCTTCCTCTGCACTAACGTGAGCCTTCCTGCGGGGCAGAGATGTCCAGCCTGGCCAATAAACTGAGAGTTGTGCTGTGCACTAACAGCCCTGAGTCAACAATACCCTCCAGACCTCTTGTTTGTATCAAGGGCTGAGAGAGAGAGAGAGAGAGAGGAGGGAATGCAAGCCTGGACTCGCTCAGGACCCAACCTACCAACCAGCTTCCAAAGGAAAAAGAAGGCTTACAATACCTAATATTGGAAACAATCTAAACATCCAAAACTAGGAGGGTGATTACATAAACAATAATGAATTCACTCAATTGATTATTTCTTGAGTATTAAAATTTTTACAAATATAATAACATTAAAATACCTATGGATAATATTAAGAGAAAAAAATACAAAGTAATAATAATATAGTAATACTATCTAAAAAGACAAACCAAAAATGTGCTAAATGATTGTTTTGGTAAAGGATGAACTAAAAGTGACTTTTAAAATTTTACTTTTTTCAAATTGTCTTTAATTAGCCTCTTACACCTTTACAATACTAAGGTATATACAACACACACACATATAAATATCTATCTAAATAAATATAGAGAGATGTAAATTATATTTCTCACTTCACTCTCTTTCATTGAAAATAGCAAGCTAGTTATGTTTAAGGTCACCTAAGTCAAGGAACAATCAGTGCTTAGTTGCTTATGTGCCCAGAATTGTGCCACATACTATGGAAGATGGGGGGAAAAAATAGAAGATACAGAACCCTGCTCAAAAGTCTAAGCAAAACAAGACTGGTCCAGGTGCAGCTTGTTGTATAGCAGGCTCATTAACTATTCACTGAATGAATGAATGAATGAATATAGGTCCAAGAGCAGGACTGTCTGTGAGGATGTCAGGAACATCCTTACTCCATCCACTCAGGGGAATAGCTTTGAACTTGTTTTCCAAGAATCCCTTTATAGATGGTTCTGAGTTAGTTCTGACAAGGAGAAGATCTTGAGGGAGTTTTGGAAGACTAAAGAGAAGGAAAAATCATTATTTCCCAGGGAGAGCTGTTTGCAGGCATGTGAGCATTGGCAGAAGGCAAACGTTTGAGATATCACTCCCGTAATCACCCCTTTTTGGTACTGCAAAATGTTGAATCATCAACCATGGCTCCAAGCACCTCTGGGAAGCCTCCTGGGAATAACTCACCTTGGAGAGGCAGCTGCTAAGGTCAACAGGACAGCTTCCCTGAGACCTCTGCACTTTGTCATTTTCTGAAAGCAGAAATCTCCATTTTCCATTCCCGTGGAAATCTCTAATTCCCTGTATTAAACCTCTTCCTACTTGCAACACCTAGAGCAGCTTCTGTTCTAACCAAACCCTGACTAATATGGGCCACATGTAAAGAAAAATAAGAGTAAGCGGACCTTGCTATTGCAGAAGGAATAGGACTGTTGGCCACATCTGAATCATGGGATCCATTCTAAGGCTGATGAACCAACCAGACGTGTGGATAAATAACTCCCCTTCCTGCTTACTTCATTCAACTATCCCTTCAATTCTTGCTTCACCCATTCAAGTTTCTTATCTCTAAGCCTTCTGCCTCTTTACCATCAGAAGAGATGAGAAAATCATTTCATGGTCGCTTTTTTTTTTTTTTTCTTTCCCCAAAAAACTGCTAATAAATATTGATTCTCTCCAGGAGGCTTTCATTTGGGCAATTAACAGTTTAGTTTCCTGGAAGTGATGGCCAACGTCCTGAAATCAAGCCTCAGGAAATTCCTACAAAGTCATTGAGTCATCTCCAGCCCAGACCACCCATTTCCTGAGACACCTTCCAGATGAATCCAGCCCCTGCATCCACGGGGCCCTTGGAAGAATGGCACAAAGCCCATGACAATCTGGCAAATTCACTCAAGGTGAAGGGCAATTTGGGCTATCTCATTCATATTCATTATTCCCCTTCTGTACACATGTGTTAAGTATCTAGTATGTGCCAAGCACTGGTGGTGGGTAACAGAGACCCGATGGCAGCAAAACATGGTCCCCATCCTTGAGGAACTCGATGTCTAGGGTGGCAACAAATGCTAAGTTATAATCATAGGAAGGTGCTTCTTTTAGAGTCAAATAATGTTTTAACCTAAGCACTACTATACAAATAAAAATAAAAACCAAGTGACTAAAGATTGAGTGCTGAGTGGAAGTAATTTTACTTCCAGGCAGGAAACATCCAGCAGACAATTGAGGTTCTGAAAGAGGTGGGTTGGGGAAAAGGAAATGAAATTGGTATTTTAAAGCCAAACAGCTACAACTCTCTCCGTTTCATTTAAGAAAGCCAGGGCTCCAAATGCCATTTGCTGGCTGATAACATTTGGGCTTACCCCTCGGATGCATGTAAGTGCCACGATGGCTATGGTGGTCTCTGCTGTGTACAGATGTGCCTACTTTGGGACTACGGCTTGCAGTTGCCTTTGCTCCTTACCTCGAGTTGTCTGATTTGAGATTATTTCTTCCTGTTGTCATTTTAAGAAGTCAGGTTTGCACAGTTGGCAGCAGGTTAGAGGGCATGTCAAGGCTCATTAATAGGGTAACAATATAATGTATCGTCCCAACCAGGATACTGTTTAAAGAGTGCTGACAAATACAATAAAGTAACACAACAGCTATAACCTAGGACTGCCCCAAGGAGGACAGTCACCTACCTAAAGGGGAAGTAAAAAGGACACAATGAGTGTTGAGCGTCCGTGTAACATTCTACCAACTGTTTACATGTGTTTTCCCTCATTTTAATCCCCACAACAACTTTATGATGTAGATGTTACTTATTCTCATTTTATAGATAAGGACCCAAGGCTCAGTTAATGGAGTAAATTGCCTAGGGTTTGAAAAGGTAGTAAGAGGTGAAGCCATAATCTGAACTCAGGTCGGTCTGATTCTGCTATCCATTCTCATCACAGCCATTACACTGGCTCCAAAAATGGTGGCATTTTTTTGGGAGGCCCACGCTGACTTTGGGCCAAACACACGGGTTTTCATTCACAAGTGTGATGTGATTGCTTACTGCTGTGTTCCACTACTTTGTTGAAATTCAACCACTGATTCAATTTAATTCAACACATTTAGGCTGGACTTGGTGCTGTGGATACACAAAGAGATGGTCCCAACCCTGAAGGATCTCACAGAACAGGGGAAAGACAGACAGGAAAATCCTTAATTACAGAACTGTATGATAGGTGCCAGGATACAGGCACTCCGAAGGCCTCATGGAATCACTAGCAGGAGCATCTCATCCAGTGAGGGCAGGAAGGAAGGCTTCTTAAAGGAGGTGACTCAACACAAGTATAAAAGATGAGTAGGAATTGGCAGAAAGAATCAGGACCAAAGCATAGAAAATACTGTGTGCAATGGAACAGTGACATAAAACAGCCTTTAAGGAAACAGAAAAATACCAAATAATTCTGTTCAGCTGCAGGGAAGGGGACAGAACCCCCACAGCAGGGCTCAGGGGACCTAACTTGTCCTGTCCACTCAGCCCTTCCCAGAAGACGCCAGCCATGCTGACATGCCAGCCATCGTACCCCAATCAAAGTGAAGGGCCAGCAGGAAGCACGTGACTTTGGTGGACCACAGAGAAACTTCCTGGAGGCTTTCCTTCCATAGCTATTTTTTTTTTTAATCTTCATTCAACTGAAGTTGCTAAATTGGTAGCTTATAAGTTAAGGTTGCAAGGGCTACCTTGCCACTGTGTGGAGAAAGCCTGCCTGCGACTGAAGCCAAGGGGAAGGAGACACTGAGAGAGACATGCAAAGAGAAACAGAGACACAAAGAGCACCCCAAGCACACAGCTTGGACCCAGGCATGCCTGCATTTGCTATTTACACAGCTTGGAATTTCTAGTTACATGCACCAGTAACTTTGTTTTCTTGCTTAAATACAATGGGTTCTTTGTCCTAATACAATGAGTCTGAGATACTTCTGGGCCACCCAAATGGGTATAGACAAAATATGTCTGCAGCTCAAAAGACAAGTCAGGAGGCACCAATAAATAGGAAGATATTGCCATGGGAATGTCATTGTCAATGGGAGGTACATGGCTGAAAGAGCAGTGGCCTGCACTTCGTGGGGTACACAACCAAGCCCTAGGGAGAACAGTGAGGGGGAACCCAGCCAACAAGACTCAGAAGGAGCTGTCAGGGAGGTAGAAGGAAAACAGGGAGGAGTTTATACCAGTAGCTGAAGGCGGGCAGCATCAGAGAAGGATTGCTCAGCAAAATCAAACACCACAGAGAAGAGAAAGAAATTACCATCTTTTAGAAAAATTGGGAAAAATACCACATTTCCTCACCACCCCCCAAGGCAATAAGATAGAGTAAAATAATTGCCATAGGAGGGGTCAAAGAATAATTGAAGTCAAAGGCCAAATTCTATGGCCATTTCTGTTTTCATCTTACTTAACTTTTAATACTTTCTTACCATGTTGATGAATCCCTCCTTCAAAATCTCTTGATTTGGGTGTTACCACTCTCTTCCTCTCCCCTTTCTTCTTGTTCCTACCTTCTCAGGATGCTTCAGTGATACCTCACTTCTAACCAACCTCTTAAATCTTAGTGTTTTTCAGGGGTCTGAGGCTCTTTTCTCTTCTTACTATGCACTTTTCCTGGGCCATGTCATTCATTTTCCAACTCTGCAACAGCCCATGACTCCTAAGCCCCTGATATAATACAATCCCAGGGTCCCCAAGCCCAAGATAGGAGCTGCTGAAGTTGTTCAGTCCAGGAAGAGAATCCTCTCCTCTGAACAGACCTCAGTTGTGTTCATAGAAGATTACAAAAAAAGAAGAATTCCCATGACAGGGGAACCAGGCCAGGGCCACCTACAGATGTGCATGCTGAGCACTGCACAAAGACATTAGCTGAATGGTGAGCAGAGGCTGAAATCCAGCCTGCACTCCACTCTCCAAGCCGCTCACTCTGCCACAAGGCTGGGTGCACCTGGGAGAAGGGTTGTCTTTTCTTTACGAGCACAAACGCACTATCTACTTGCCAAAGCCATGCACCAGTATGGCTGCAACCACCTAGAGGACCACCCTTTTCTAATTTGTATAACATAAAGATGAAATACAGACCAACAGTGAACCTGGGAACCCAAGAAACGATGAATAGGGACCATTTTTCCAGAAAGCAGAACTGGGGGCTAACAGACGAGATGACCAAGGCATTTTTTCCTCTTCAATAGTAGGGAGTCTTCAGACACCCTGTCCGGGTGGATTGATCATTGTTTCAGACCCGTGACTGTGCTACGTTTCCTATTCTCTCCCTTTCCAAGACCATTTATAGTGCGTATCCTGCTCCTCCTCCACCCTTGTACACTGAGCATGTTGAGAGATACAGAGATGACTTGGCCTTGCAGTGTTTAGGTCACTAACCCTTGTAGACAGAGGCACTAGGAGAATCTTTTTGTTCTAATATTTGGTCTTTGACCCCAGTTCCCAGCACTGAACTTCTACGACTTTTGTAATTTCCTGAGTGATAGGAGCATCTGACACAGAGCTCCTAAACCCCTTGGAATTTCCGGGGTGATAGGATCATCTTTTGTTCTAATGAGGTGGCTCTTGGTGGGCTCCTAGATAGCCTCAGGATGGGGCTGGCTGCTGGGGAGGAACCAATCCCGTGGGCAGAGGGTTGTAACTTTCAGCCCCACCCCACAGCCTCCAGGGAAGAGAAGAGAGGCTGAAGGTTGAGCTGATCACCAGTGGCCAATGATTTAATCAATCGTGCCTACATAATGAAGCCTCCATAAAAACTTAAAAGAACAGGGTTTGAAGAGCTTCCTGGTTGCTGAACACGTGGAGGTGCCTGGAGGATGGTGTGCCCAGAGAGGGCATGCTCCACACCCTTTCCCCCATGCCTTGCCCTATGCAACTCTTCTGTCTGGCTGTTCATTTGTGTCCTTTGTAATATCCTTGATAACAAATGAGTAAGTGTAAGTAAAGTGTTACCCTGAGTTCTATTAGTCACTCTAGGAAATTAATCAAACCCGATGAGGGGATTATGGGAACCTCCAATTTATAACCGGTTGGTCCAAAGCATAGGTCACAACCTGGGGCTTGCTATTGGCATCCGAAGTGGGCAGCAGTCTTGTGGGACTGAGCCCTTAACTTATGGGATCTGACTCTAACTCTGACTTGCTAGAATTGGATTGAATTATAGGACACCCAGTCGATATCTGCTAAAGAATTGGTTATTGGTGAGGAGAAATCTTCACACATCTTGGTTACCAGAGGTGAAGGTTCTGTGTTGTATTGAGTGTGAACATAAGAAAAACAGTTTGGCTTTTCCTGTCTCTTACACAATACTGTCCATCACGCAGAGATCCTGATTTTCGAATTGGTCAAGACTTTGGGGTTGTCTACCATTAAAAGAGGGCAAGTGTGCTTCTATGTAAAAGGATAAGGGAATTTTGGTAGCCAAATGGTGCACTGAGGCTGGATACAAGATGCTAGGTAAAAGACTACATTTCCCAGCCTCCCTTGCACTTACATGTAGCCATCTGATGACACTTTAGCCAATACTGTATAGACAGAAGTCGTTGAGTGGGACTTAAAAAGAAGGTAGACAGCTGCAAGCATAGACGTTTTTTTAAATTTTAACCTTCTACTCTTTCTCCTCGTCTGGAATGCAAAGATGATGACTGGTGCTCCAGCATCAGTATTTGATTATAAGACAATCCAAGATGGAAGATACATACTAAAATAGTGAAGCAGAAAGATAGATGGGTTCCTTGGTCCCTAACAAACACCATGGAACCAACACACCAGCCCTTTAATGTTAAGTACAATAAACTTCCATCTTGTTTAAGCCACTGTTTCTTCTGGACTTTAACTAGAAAGTTTATTTTGGTAACAAAATGTAATTCCTAACAAATACCCTATAACTATGCATAAAATCCCCAAATTTATTTTACCGATAGTTGAGATCTCTCCCATTAACTCCAAAGCTGCTCTCGACCTGGATGTGCCAGCTATCTCAAACTCAACTCTCAAAATCAAACTCATTGTCACTTTGCCCACCTCCCTCCCCCACTCAGTCTGTTCTTCAACTTTTGTGGGGGGAGGGGATGAGGAATGAAGAGCTGACAAGCAACGAACACTGGACACTGGGTCTCAGGAAAGAGATGTGCATGAGGACTGGCCACTTGGAGTAAAACCCTGTTGAGAACTCGCCTCAGGTGCAGCTTGCTCTAGACCAAGAGTCCAGGGTGTGTAAATATCTGCCCTGAGAAGCGGTGGCGGGAATGAGAGCCTGCTCTCAGGAGGTCCTAGGTGTTTTTTATGAGAGTGAAAAAACTATGAGCTAGTTCAAGAAATGATCCTGGAAGAAATATTGGAACAACTCTGTCAATCATGTAACATAGGAAGTAGCCAGAAAACGACCGTATTTTCAGATTTGTTGGGCCTGCATAAGAGCATGTATATGTGTGACTAGTTTATGGGCGTCTGTGCTCTGGATGTTGAGTCTGTGTAGTATGCACATGTACACACATCTATGCACACGCATGTGCCTGCGGCGCGTGTGGAGGGTGAGAGTTTGGAGGGAGGCAGTGAGCAGAGCAGGGAAGGGGGCTGGTGCTGCCTTTCCATAATGGAGTATCTAATACTGTGCGAGTTTACCCCTAATTGAGTGCTTTCATGTCTATGTGCCCATTTGGGCCTCACAAAGTTTATAAGGTAGGGATTAATATTGCTCCTAATTTTCAAGAGAAGAGATTGAGGCACTGACAGGTGGAGTCCCACTAAAAAGAACATCCTTCACAAAGGTGTCCAATGCCAGGCTTCCCACCTGAGAGCCGTGTGAATGTAAGTGCTCGTGAAGGGGGAGAGATAACACATAAGTCATTAAGAGCTTGAATGGCCAATTGTCCATGTGATGTTCCTGCCTCCTAGTCACGCACTTATCCATCCGTCCATTCTTCCTTTGTTCAGTCTCACACAGGAATTCGGTCGCTCCTGCATGTCGGGCCCTCTGTCCGAGGCTGTGTGTGGGAGAAACAAGGGGAGAGGCGTGGGTGTCCACAGTGGCACTAACAGGGCAAAATGGCACACTCGGGAAGTGGTGACGGAAGGGAGATTGAGGGAAGAGAGTGGGCAGAACTTAATTAAATTGTGACTACATCTCAGCTTTCTTTTCTTTACATTCAGGCTCTTACCTGATTGCATTTCAGGACCCTAGAGTTTATGTTCAGAATGTCTTCTAAAATTAGCACGCACAGCCCTGCCGTCCCTGCGGTGCTCTCCTTGTTAGCAACGCCCGCCCTTCTCAGGCTCTGCCCACGTGTCCAGAGCGCTCTTCCGGCTGGCAGGACGCTCTAACTTCAGCTCTGTACACAGAGCTGGGTGGCTTTGGACAAGACTCACCTTCTGGGAGTCCACTTCCCCCAAGTTAAGTGAGCAAGAAAGTGAACCTGCTGTCCCAGGATTTGGGACAAACACTGTGTGGAGCACTACGCAAGGGGACATTGTCGGCAACGGTGCCAGACCTGTGAGCTTCTGACCCGATAACCATTGTTCCTTGCTTTTCTGTAAATTTTGCAAGTGCCTTCACACCTCTTCATTAGATCCTTACATCTTCCCTTCCAGACAGGCATCTACTCCCAGTCCATTCTGAAAGTAAAGTTCTAGAGAGGTTCGTAGGCTAGCCAGGGGCCTCAGAGCAAGTCAGTGGAGAAGCTAGAAATCGGGCTCAGGACCCCCCGCTAGGGACCCAATCATCCTTCCGTCCTTCTCTCCACATTTGCTGCACACCTTCTGTGTACCAGGCACAGCAGTAAACTGGGCCTGGAGCTGCAGGCAGAGGGGTACAGTCTGGGAAGGGGAGAGGCAAGTCAACAGGCAGTGACCCCGTGACAATGACAGTGCTGTGGTGGGTAGCCAGTGAGCCCCAACCTCCATTCCCTCCAAGAGCCTTTGCTTAAAGGAGCTCAGAACCCAGAAGGCCTCCCCACAACACCAGGTGCTGGGGGGATTTGGGAATTAGGTGTAAAATTGAGGTGTGTGCTTACTTCCGTTTTGATCTTAGCTACTGGAAAGAGCTGCCTGAATTTCTGAAAGAATTTTTATTCCCTTCCTCCCAGGTCATTCTGAGTTTTCTTTATAATTTCATTTTTCACGATGTAGGTTATTTTTCCCAGCTCAAATCTGTTCCCAACATCAAAGCTGTTGAAAATATTTTTGGATTCTATTATGGTAAATGTCATGAGGTAAAAATGTTGTCATCTTAACAGCTGGCCTGAGAGTTCTTCTTAGGGAGGGAACTACCTTGGTTTTTGGAAAATACGTTGATAAGCAACTTGGGGTAGAAGCTGAGACTGACAGGAACCTTGGCTACAAAGCGACTGGCTAAAATGTGCCTACAAAGTAAGAATTAGGTTTGCTTTGGAGAGGGAGGGAGGGCTACGAAACAGAGGGATGGGGTTGAAAGCAGAGGAAGGAGAGAGCATTGAGGCTAAGATAGGTCTGTGTGTTAAGATTAAGTGCAGGTTGCTGGCTGTCCCCAGAGTACTGTGGAGTCCATACCCTGACCCCAGAGATAGTTTAGTGCCAGAAAATTTTGAGAACAGGAGTGCCAGATGTTCAACTTGAAAGTGTTTCGTTGCTATGATGTAAACCTGCTCATCTCCCTCCAAAATTTCAGCAGACTCTATTCTGAACACTTTGTGTGAGTACGATTTTTTTTCTAAGAGTTTGAAGAAGAGCCTGTTTCTTGTCAGGATCAATGTCATGAAGCAGAAGTGTCCCTGAGAAGATGAGCCGCTCTCATCCCCTGGGAACTTGAGAAACTTAAGGGACAACTTTGGACTTCTGCAGAAAAGAACTCTAGTTTGCGGAGTCCCAAGTTGACATGTGAGTTAAATAAACGCTAAGCAATTAATTAAACAAGCGCTGAGGGCGCTGGCACAAGACTCTAACTCGACAGAACCGGGCCCAGGAGCAGCGTCCGTGCTCGAGGCTCTGCAAGCGCTTTCTCGAGGGCTGTCTCGGTGGACCCCACACCACCACCTCTCGGAGGCAGCCTGGATGGAGAGGCTGCTGCCTATTTCACAGGTGCAAAAGAGCCGCCCTCTTTCCATGTCCTTTCAGGCCTGAACTCTCCCAAGGAGACAGCGATTCAGCTCGCAGCTCCTCCTCTCTGAGGCTGGCGAGAGCCCCAACACTCAGGATTCCAGACAAAGCTCCTGAGCTGCCTCACGCCCACCTCTCAGCAGGCCCTAAGTTCTGCTAATCGTCTTTCCTGTGCTCCCAGCTACTGTCCCGTCCCTCAGCACTAGGGCTTTGGGTGGGAGTCACAGAAGGAATTACGCCTCTACTCATGCTTTTTCTCGGCACTTACCTGGAGAGTCAACTGCTTGTCCTCAGAACTGCCAAGGAAATGCGCTTCCTCTGGGGTTCAAGGCCCAGAATGCTGTGAGCAGATGCAGCTCTCCTCTGTTTCACGTTTCTTAGATTCTTCTTTTAGATAGAGTTTCATCCTGTGAGTTTTCTTTGGTGAAAGAGAAAGTATTTTAAGCTTTTGGGGGTAGAGGAGTAATATCCTTGTTGTGATCCAGGCTCTAAATGACTTCCTATACCCTGCCTTCCCCCCAGTCCCTTCTGCCTCCACACACCAAAGCCAAAGGCAGAAGCCTCCCCCACCTCGCTCTTCCTGTGTCACCCCCCCCACCCAGGGCACGCGTGGATGGGGCACGGAGGGATTAAGCACCTCACGTCCTGTGTCAGAAACACCTCAAAGGCATCGTCTCTTCCAGAACCTTGCACGTGTGGGGTTAACATAATGCATAAATACAGGAATATATGAGGGTTCTAATCATTGCCCCTCTGTGCTTGAGCCTGAAACAGAGAAAACTACACCCCTCTATTTCCATGAGCTCATGTGCAATTAGAGAAAGAACGCTGGTTTCCAAATGAAACAGCCTTTGACTGGGAAGTGGACAGTCTAAACAGACTGTGCCCAGAGCTGTGCTACGCACTGACAGTTTACCCACAGAGCCCAGGCACCCGGGAGGAGAGAAGCCTCTGCTGGAGAGATGAGTCCGAGACAGCTCCAGAAATGAGTTGGTATGTGTAGTTGGCCTCAGAGGCGCCTCGCTCACCTGCCTGAGCACATCTGGTATCCTCTTTGCAAGAGGCTACCCTGAATCTCCCTCCAACATACTGTGATACCCATTCCTTGCAAGTCATCTGTTGCTCAGAGGATAAAGCCAGGAAGTGGCTTGGTTGTAAATGACAGGCACAGGCGGATGTACGACATACCTGAGGGCAGGGTTGGGTGTAAGGTGGCAGGACTATAGGAGGCGGCCTAGAAAATATAGTTTTCAGATCTGGGACTCTAGGTATGTATCAATGAAGGGCTGATTCCATGAATGAGACAGCCGATAATTCGCTTCTGCCCCATCTTGTCCAAGACTCGGACCTCCCTAGCACTTCCTGCTAGCCCTGCCACTGGCCAGGCAGGCTGCCTGGGAGAGGGGGCATCACCAGTCTGCAGGAAACAGAAACAAAATCAATGCTTGTGGAGCCTGACTGGGGTCAGGACCGTGGGAGCTGGGCTTGTGGCCAGTTGAGGGATCCCACCCAGCCTGGGGCAGTAACATGGGGCAGAGTTGAACCTCTATCTGGCCAGGCAGGTGTCACTGAGCCAGTCTGCAGCCGGAGCTGAAGCCCAAGGGCTGCACTCTGACCAGCACTCGTGGAGCACGGGCGCCACCTGGTGACCAGATCTAGCATGACCGGAATGACCAGCACCCAGGGGACCCCAGGAACAAGCCCATACAGCAGGGATCATGATGGTCACCATCGCAGTGACTGTAATGATGTCAGCACCACACCAACACCACACATCTTTCCAGCCAGCCTGTACTCTGTTCTCTCTCGGCTTTGCTCAGAGTGATCTCTCTGTCTCATAACTGTGTCCACAACAATAATAAAGGTAGCATCTCCAAAAATAACAAGACTCTCCACCGTGTACTGGACACTTACTTTGTGCCATACACTGAGCTAGGCACAAGGGATTAAAAAGTACCAAGACATGGTCCCTTCCTTCAAGGGAATTCTATGCTCAGATATTTACAATTAACCAAAACATAAGACATCAGTGGCAAAACAAATTCAATAAGCTATGAGGCACAGATAAGGTGATAACTCACTGAACCCAGGAGCTATTTTTAAGACATCATTAAGGATGGGTAAGATTTCAGCAGGTGACAAAGGGAAGGACCTTCCTAGCAGAGGAATGGGCCGGTGAAAGCACACAGTGGGTCCAGGAAACAGCAAGTGTAGCTGCAGAATTTCGCAGGGGCAGAGGTATGGGGACACAGGAACAGTTAGAACTGGAAGGATGATTTGTGATGTAAGCCAGGTTCTGGCTTTGAGCTGTTCTCCTGAGGGCTAAGATAAGTCACTTCAAGGTTTGAAGCGAGGAATAATGAGGTTGGTTTTTTGAAAGATCTATTTAAGAGGCAAGTGTGCAGGGAGACTGGTTAGGGAAAATGGCTGCAACATTCCGGTGACAAGATAATCCATCCAACATTCCACAGACATTGCCAGGCCTCTTATGTGCCAGGCGCTGTGCGTACAAAAATCCCTTCCCCTGTGAAACCTACACTCTGGAGCATGATGAGGGGGTGGGTCGGACGAATATAGAAGAGACAGATGCAAGATACTGCAGATGAATTTCCAGAATTTTGATGGCCAGTGGGTAAGAAAGGAGGAGTAAAAAATTCCCCCTGGGTAAGAGGAGGGAAGTGAGGCCACTCAAGGCTGAAAAAAGGGCAGGTGTGAGAGGAAAGGAAATGAGTCCAACAAGCAACTCTGAAGCAAAAGCTCTGAATCCACAAAATCTACATTACATTATAACAACCTACTTCACCCATACCATGAAAATTCAGACTACGTTTCCTAGAAAATCTCCTGCCATTAGAGGTTAAAATGGTGTTGAAGTAATTGTCAAATATAAATCTCTATAAACAGAAAGGAGAGTTTCCCTGGAGAGAAACTCAACTGTTCAAGTTCCAAAGAGGAATGATGACCTGCCTATGAAGAAGCTGATCATAATACCAAAAAGGCACAATCCTGGATGTCATAATCCCAAAAGGACTAAGTCCCAAAAATGTCATTCTGCAAAAAATAAATTCTTTGAAAGATATTTATTTGCATTTTTACAGGGTGATTTATTGAGAAACATGTAAAAACAAAACAGAACACTTCATAGGCCAACTTTATGCAATAAACTAGGCAATAATAACGTACATATTTTTGCAAGCATAAACACTCATTAGGTATACTAATGACGGTCTCAAGGGTAAAACAGTTGTGAGCAGACAAACCGTATTCATAAAGAAAGAGGTCACAAAGGGAAATGTATGAACACATATCACTATGGTTGGTAATTGTGTGCACCCAGATTTGTAACTGCAGTCATCTGAAATGCTGTACCTATACACATCTTAAATCAAACTTAATTTCCAAATAGAAACAATAACAAGGTCCACCTAACATGATGCAAATATCCTGTGACTGTGATTTTTCAGGATTTGAGATTTTACGGATTTAAACTTTAGAGAATTTGATCTTTTGGGATTTCAGTGTCGAATATTATGGCATTCAGGATGTTATCTTTAAGGATTATGATCCAAACCCACCTGTGAATAACTGGAGCTAGTAGCCCCTGGGAAAACATCTCTAATTCATCAGGGTCAAGGGCCCAGAAGGCCCTTCCCCCGCAGTCATTCATATCTCTTTCTTTGTCTAGCTACTTTCTGGTCCTTAAAGACTCATCCCAATTGCTGCTCCTCTAGGAAGTCTTCTCTGAGCACATCTTCCTTCTACCCCACTCTTTGCCGTAAGCTGTTCCCAATGGTACATTGCGTTTACACCTCTCGTAGATCTTTTCATACCGAACTGTAGTATTTGTATGATAGTAATTTTATGCCCATGCTTTAAAATGTCACCCTAAACTTCTTTGGTATCTTCCGATCAAGAGATGGGGTCTATCTCCCCTTCCCTTGAATTCAGGCAGTCTTATGACAACTTCAATAAATAAAATATAGCAGAAATTACACTGTGAGACTCCTGAAGATATAAAAGGCCTGGAAATATCCATCTAGTCTTCTTGAAACACTCGATCTTGAGGGGGCACTCTCTTGGAACACTTCCTCTCTGGACCCTGCTGTTGGGGAGAAAACCCCATGCTGCAGGGAAAGGCCATATGCGGGTGTTCTGGTCGACAGTCTCAGTTGAACTAAGAGCTTTCAAAGCATCCCAGCCCAGCCACCAAACCCGTGAGTGCATAAGCCACCTTAGGAGGGGATCGTCCAGCCCCAGGTGTTTGGTTCCCCAGCTGAGGACTTCAGACATCACAGGACACAGAAGATCCACTTGTGCCATAACTTTTCTGATTTTCTGATCCATAAAATATGTGATCATGATAAAATGGTAGTTTTAAATGCTAAGTTTTTGGATAATTTGTTACATACTAACAGCAACCAGGAAAGTCTGTCTCTCCCAGACTATGAAAGTATTTAAGGTGAGGGATATTACTTTCATCTATAGATCTCCCACGAGATCTGGCACAGGACTGAGACATGTTTCATCAATGAAGTGAGAAGTGAGAGAATTAAAATGTGGTTTATTTGATGGTCCATATTGCCTTCTAGTTCTTCTTGTCTACAACTTGTATCCTCTCAGTGCTGTGTGTCCTGAAAAAGTTGCTTCAGTTCTTTTGAACTCAGAGAATAGTATTTACCTCACGGAATTGCCTTGAAAATTAAACAAGTTAATCAATGTGAAATCACCTTGCACAGCGCCTCAAACCTTACCCATGCCCACTAAATGTTTGCTGAACCAGTATATGGAAAATGATGATTGCTAACATTCACTGAGTGCTTAGCATAAACGAGGCATTGTCCTAAATGCTTCCTCCAGTTATCTTATTTAATCCTCACAACTACCTGTGGGCTATGCACTATTGTACAGAGGAGGACATGGAGACATGAGGTACCTAGGTCAGGTCACACGGCAAGGAGTAGGCCCAGCAATTATCTGTGTGAAGGTCGCAAGTTCCTCAAGAGAAAGGTCTGGATCTTCTCCTCCCCTCCCCCAAGTAGAAGCTGCATGCAACAGACACTGTTTGGCTTGGCTTCACATCCAGCCATTTCCCCCTAGTGGTCAACCTTGCTAGAAAAGCCTTATTAGAAAAGGCTTCAGGCCCCTTCCTGCGTAATGACAGTGTAGGGAGGTAAGATATCAAAAAGTTAAGAAGAGTGGACCTAAGAGAAATCAAGACATAGCACTCTGGGAGCATTACAGGGAAAAGAAGGATACAATTGTTCTTCTTTTGAAAAGATGAAAAAGAAAATGTGGACATCATTGATAGTGTGCAGGCATGAGGCTGGACAACAGGAGTTAATTCTGACTTCTAGAGGGTCTGACTCAAATGTGCTCGTGAGTGGCACCGGGAGCACCAGTGGCATGAGGACAACACGTGGGCAGCTTCGCCACGGAGAAGGCAGCCAGCCATGCACAGAGGCCCACCCAGGCGAGGCCCGGGGCCCTCCTGTCCTGTGACTCCAGGATAAATGGCTCTCGAGTCTTATCTTAGACAGGGGAGAACTGACTCTCTTATCTCTGGCAGCTCTAACTTCCCACTATTCTTATTGTCATACTGAAAAGATCACTGAATCAGTGTACAAGCATTCACAACAATACTGAAAAATTTCTGAGTGAAACCCTTGAAAGAATAGTAATAACATGTACCTAAAACAGCCCTCCAAAATTCAAAACTTTCTGCAATTAATATGGGTTACTTCACCAGTATGGGGAATAAACATGGTCATATTGTTTATATTTTTTCAGTTGATTATTCTTATAATCAGAAAGTCCAGTAACCACTTACTAAATGCCTGCGATGTTCTAGAAATTCTCAAATGCTGGGATATGGCAGTGAACAAAACAAAGATCTCCATCCTTTCGGAGCTTATTCTCTGGCAAGGGGTGTTGGCCAAACAATAGACACAAGTATGTCAATAATTTAGCATGTTAAAGAGTATTAAATGTTAAGGATAAGAAAAAAGTACAGCAGGTTAAAGAGGTCTGGGATGCTAAGATGGGGTAGGCTTCATTGAGAATGTACATTGAAGCAAAGCCTTGAAGGGGTGACATTTTAAGCAAAGCCTTGAAGAAAGTGACCTTGGCCCTCACAAAGTCACAAAAGTCCTAGCTGTACCCATACTCCAGGACAACAGGTTTCTAGTGCCTTACATTTGCACAATTAAGATGGACCTCTCGAGTGATACATAAAGTTTTATTCCAAAATGACTTGCTGAGTATGCCTACACCAAAAAGTAGCAGTGATTTCTCTCACTTATAAATATCAAGTTTTCCCAGAATTTATACAAGTAGGGGTATATTCCGAATAACAGGTGCATAGAATACCAAGGTTAATGGTACATCTGTGGGTGATCTTGGTGTTTATTATAAATCTACGTGCAGTTTCCAGGAGGCCACCTGGCACCCAGAGAAGACTCAGTAAATTTTGTCGACATTTTCCCCCTATTTTTCTAGATTTTGTGCACACACTGCCCTGTGTTCAAGAACTCTCGTGTTATCCTGAT
Organism: Eulemur rufifrons; assembly: GCF_041146395.1. Classification (NCBI taxonomy): domain Eukaryota; kingdom Metazoa; phylum Chordata; class Mammalia; order Primates; family Lemuridae; genus Eulemur; species Eulemur rufifrons. The sequence continues at coordinate 42,157,069 of NC_090988.1, forward strand.
ACAAAGCCGATACTCTGGATCATGGGGAACACCTCAGGTCTACAGTCCCCAGTAACTATAGTACTTACTCTTTAAGATTGAGAATGCCCCCTTAGTACTCAGTAGTGTCTGTAGACAGTAGGCATATAATAAATGTTTCCTTAAATAATAGAGGTTTTTCTTCCAGTAATAGTGGAATGGGCAATTCAGACCAACCGTCCAAAGAAGGCAACCATCAAATATGGACAAATATGAAGGAAACAACTTTTTGAAGGCATTAAAGAACAAGAAAACAAATTAATAAGGCAGATTTCAGAGGGGAGACAAGCCCAGTGAGGTGGGCCTAGCACTTGGGGTTGCTTTAGCTGAGAGACTATGTGGCTGGACAAAGCTGTGACCACCACAGAACTCAGCGGTAATGTCAACTGGAACAATCCCTTTGGAAAGCTTGACAGCTAATAAACTTGAAGATATAACATACTTTATACCCGAGGAACTCCACTCCTAAGTAGATAACCCACAGAGAAGTGTATGCACCCAGAGCCATACATGACAGTGCTAACAATGGCATTTTTGTAACAGCCCTGGACAGGACAACTCACATGGTAAATTCAGAGTACTGTACAAAATGAAAATAAACAGATTGTAGCAAACACAATAGTAAGCCTAAGGCTGAGTGAAGGAAGCCAGATACAAAAGAACATATGTGCATAATTCCACTTATACAAGGTTCAATTACCAATGTAACCTCTAGTTCTTGGGGAATGCCCATTAAGACAAAAATAATTATTACAAGAAGGACAGTGGTTGTTTTTGGGAGAGGCAAGTGTTGTGATCGCAAGAGGGTACAAAATATGCTTCTTGGGTGCTGGCAACATTCTATTTCTTGATTTTGGTGTGCAATAATTTATATGTATATTTCACAATAAAAGGTTTAAAAAAAACTATTAACATGTTGCATGTATTACTAGCTATTTATCTTGGCAAAATATTATATGGTTACACCAAATTTATCTATTCACCTATTGAAAAGATATTTAGGTTGTTTCTACTTCTTTGCTTATTACAAAGAAAGCTATTATGAATGCTCATGTACAAGTCTTTAGTATGGATATAACCATTCATTTCTCTTGGGTGAATACCTATGATTGGAATGCCTGAGTCATATGCTACTATGTTTAGCTTTTTCAGAAACTAACAAATTACTTTCAAACTAAGTTGTTCTATTTTATATTCCCACTAGCAGTATGAGAGTTCAAGCTGCTCCACAGCCTTACCAACACTTGTCAGTCTCTTTAATTATAGTCATTTTAGTGAGTGTGTAATGGTATCTCATTCTAGTTTTAACTTGCATTTAATTTGCACCTGCTTTTAATTTGCAAGGATGTTGAGCATGTTTTCATGCGCTTATTTGTCATCCATGTCTTTTGTAAAGTGTGTTCAAATCTTTTGTCCATTTTTAAAATTGAATTGTGTGTTCTCTTATTGAGTTTTGAGCACTTTGGATATGTTATCTCATTCCCTCTGGCCTCCATTTTTTCTGTTAAGTTGGCAGCTATTAATCTTATTGGAGTTCCCTTGAAAGTGATGTATTATTTTTCTCTTGCTGCTTTCAAAATTATTTGTCTTTGATTTCTCACATTTTTTTCTATAATGTGTCTATTTATGCATCTCCTTGTGTTTATCTAACTTGGAGTTCATTGAACTTCCTAGATGTATAGGTTATTGTTTTTCAATAAACTTGGAAAGTTTTCAGCCATTATTTCTTCTAGCTGGGAGGGGAGGGGTGGGAGAAGTCTTGGTTGTAAGACCACAGATTCTTACCTTTCTCACTGAATTTTCTTGAAGAGATGTTTCTTCATTTGCTGTTTGTCCTTAGGGCCACTTCCAGAGGCTTTCAAGGATTGGGGGTTTTAAAAAAATAATTTTCACTACTTTTAGTGGAGAATGGGTCAGTAGAGCTACTCATACTGTCATGCCAGAAGTCAATCTTCCTATTGAGTTTCAACAGTTCTTTATAGATTGCAGATAAAGCTCTTTACTGTGTATATGATTTGCAAATATTTTCTCACAGTCTGTGGATTGTCTTTTCATTCTCTTAATAGTGCCTATTGAAGAACCAAAGTTTTATGTTTTGATGACCTCCAACTTATCAGAATTTTCTTTTATGGACTATATTTTTTGGTGTCATATCTAAGAAATCTTTGGCTAATCCAAGGTCAGAAAGATTTTTCTCTTTTTTTTCTTCTAGAAGTTGTATAATTTTAGGTTATACATTTAGGCCTCAAAATGATACATTTCGAGTTAAATTTGTATAGATGGTATGAGTTAATTTTGTAATAGTTTGCAATAGGGGTCAAAGTTTTTTTTTTTTTTTTTTTTTTTCTTTTCATATGGCTAGCCACTTGTTCTAGCACATGTGTTGAAAAGATCCTTTACCCATTGAACCACCATTGCGCCTTTGCCAAAATTCAATTAAACAAATATGTATGGATTGATTTCTGGACTCAGTATGATGTTCAGTCAATCATCTATTTGTCTATCTTTACACCAATACTAGAATGTCTTGCTTATGGTAGCTTTATAATAAGTTTTGAAATCATATAGCATAAGTCCCCTAACTCTGGTCTTTTTAGAGAGGATACTTAGTGGGTTCAGGGTAATTTTGGCTATTTTATACCTTTTCCATTTCTATATACATTTTAGAATTGGCTTACAAAATTCACTTATCAATTCTAGTAGCTTTTTTGTAGATTCCACAAGATTTCCTACATAGGCAATCATGTTTGTCTGCCATTAAAGGCAGAATTACTTCTTGTTTTCCAATTTGAATGGCTTTATTTCTTCTTCACGCTTTATTGCATATGGCTAGAACCTCTAGTACAATGTTAAATAGAAGTGGTAAGAGTACATTCTTGCCTTGTTTATGATCTTGGAGGGAAAGCATTTGGTCTTTCACAATTAAGTATGACATTAGCTAGAAAGTTTTTGTAGATGCCCTTTATTATAAACTCCTTTCTATGTCTCATTTGAGGAAATTCCCGTCTATTCCTAGTCTGCTGAGAGTTATAAGAAATAGATGTTGGGTTTTGTCAAATGCTTTTCCTGGTTCTAGTGAGATAATCACGTGATTTCTCTTTTTCTTTAGTTTGTAAATATGATGAATTGCTCTGGTTGATTCTTATAACTGATTGATTTCTAACTCTGAATTCCTGAGATAAACCCCACTGGGTCATCATGTGTTATGTTTTTTATTTATTATTAAATTTGATTTGCTAAAATTTTAAGAATTTTTTTCTTTGTGAACAGGATGGGTGTTGGGCTTTAGTTTTTTTTCCTTGTAATTTCCTTGCCTGGTTTTGGTATCAGAAAAGTGCGGCCTCTTAGAATGAAATGAGAAGTTTTCCTTCCTCACTAATTTTCTGGAAGGGTATGTATAGAATTGGTATATTTCTTCCTTAGATGTTTGGTGAAACTCATCAGTGAGCCCACCTTGGCCTAGAGGTTTTTCCTGTGGGAAGGTTAACTAAAATTCAGTTTCTTTAATAGGTCCAGTTCTGTTCAGATTATCTAGTTCTTTTTGTATGCGCTTTGTTAATCTGTATCTGTTAGTCCATTTTGTGCTGCTATAACAAAATACCACACTGGGTAATTTATAATAAACAGAAATTTATTGACTCACAGTTCTAGAGACTGGGAAGCCCAAGATCAAGGGCCGACATCTGGCGGGAGCCTTCTTTCTTTGTCATGCCATGGCAGAAGGGCAAAAGAGGGTGAAACAGAGCAAGGGGCTGAATTGTTACCCACTCCTGTGATAAGAAACCCACTTTGACAAAAATGGCATTAATCCATTCATGAAGGTGCACCTTCATGACCTAAGTACCTCTTAAAGGTGCCACCTCCCAAGATGTCTGCACTGGGGGGGTCAAGTTTCCAACACAGGAACTTTGGGGGACACATCTAAATCATAACAGTATCTTCCCAGGTATTTGTTCATTTCATCTAAGTTGTCAAATTTATTGGCATAAAATTATTTATAATAGCCTCTTTTAATTTCTTAACAATCTGTAATGACTGGGCATCTCCCTTTATTTCTGATATTTCTGTGTCTTCTCTCACTTTTTTTCTCCAATCTGTTTGGCTAGAGGTTTATCAATTTTATTGATTTTTTTCTCAAAGAACCAGTTTTTGGTTTTGTTAATTTTTCTTTATTTTCCAATTATTTCACCAATTACTGAGTTTATCTTTATTACTTCCTTTTATGCTTATTTTGGGTTTAATTTGCTCTTATTTTTTTTTCCATTTTCTTAAGATGGAGGCTAAGCTCATAAATTTGAAAATTTTCTTCTATTTTAATATAGGCAACTAGTGTTTATAAGTTGCCCTCTAAAAAATTTTAAGATTGCTTAATCTGCATGTAATAAATGTCAGCATACTGTATACTCGTTTTCATTCAGGTCAATGTACTGCATAATTTAGTTTGATTTTTGTCATTAAAAGTGTGTAGTTTAGTTTCAAAATATTTGGGGATTTTCCAGATGTCTTTCTGTTACTGATTTCTAATTTCTTTCTTTCTCCTTTTGCCAGAGAATATAATTTGTATAATTTATATGATTTATTTATTATGACTTGTTTGATGGCCCAAAATATTGTCTCTATTGGAAATGTTCTGAAAACATATGAAAAGAATGTATATTGTATTGTTGTTTGGTGGAATGCTCTATAAATGCCAATTAAGTCAAGATGATTGACAGTGTTTTTCACCTCTTCTGTATACTTACTTTCTGTTTACATGTTTTGTCAATTATTGAACGTATTAAAAAATCAACTATATTTGTGGATTGGCTATTTCTCCTTGCAGTTCTAAGCAATCTTTTTTTCATGTATTTAGAGGTTCTGTTATTATGCACATAAACATCTGTAATTGTAATTTCCTCTTGTTGAATTGATCCCTTTGTCACTATAAACAACTATCTTAATCCTTAAATCCTGGTAATAGTCTCAGCTCTGAAGTCTACTTTTGTTTGCTATTACTACAGCCAATCTGTTGGTTTTTTTTTTTTTAAATTAGTCTTAGCATGATATATCTTTCTCTATACTTCCACTTTAAATCTAGTTGTGTCTTTATATTTAGTGGGTTTTGAGTAGTTAGCATATAGCTGGGTCTTGCTTTTTTCATTCAATCTGAACTCTGCCTTTTAATTGGGTGTTTAGATCATTAACAATCATTGTAATTATTGGTATGGTTAGGCTAAAATCTATCACCTTGCTATATATTTTCTTTTTGTCCCATCTATTCTTTGTTCCCTTGTTATTGCCCACCCCTCCACCCTACTTTTCTTCCTTCTTTTCAATCAACTAAATTGTGTTTGTTTAATGATTCCATTGTATCTCCTTTGTAGGCTTATTAGCTATAGCTTTATTTGTTGGGGAGAGGAATTACTTTAGGGTTTATGTTATAAATCTTTAACTTATTGCAGTTTTCTTTCACATAATGTTATACTTCATAGTGTAAGAACCTTACAATAGTATAATTCCATGTGCCCTTTCCTGAACTTTCTGTGATTACGTTTTATTTTGACATGTATTATAAACTCCACTGTAAGTGGTTACTATTTTTGCATTAAGCAATTGATTATCTTTGAAAGAGATTTAAAAATAACAAAAAAGTGTTTATAAATTTACCTGCATGTTTACCATATTTACACTTGGTATTATTTACATATGCTTGACATTTTAAAACATTTCTTACAGTGTAGGTCTTTTGCCTACATATTCTTTCGGCTTTTGGATATTTGAAAAAGTCTTTATTTTGCCTTTGTTCTTTTGAAAGATAGTTTTCACTGTGTATAGAATTCTAGGTTGACAGGATTTTTCTGCTTTCACTCTTAAAGATGTTGTTCCACTGTCTTCTGTCTTCCACTGTTCTCAATGAGAAGGTTCCCATCATTTTTATTTGGGCTCCTTTGTCTTTAGGATGTCTTTTTTCCCTGGATGCTATTAGATTTTTTTTTTTATCACTGATATAAAGCAATTTGATTAAGACATGCCCTGATGTAGTTTTCTTCATGTTTCTTGACATTGGGGTTCATTGAGCTTCTTGGATCTGTGAGTTTACAATTTCCATCAAACTTGGAAAAAAAAAAAAACTGTTGGCCATACTGTCTCCAAGCATTTTTTTTCTGTACCCCTGCTCCCCACACTTATCTCATCTCCTTTGAGAACTCTGGTCAGCATATCAGGCTGCTTGAAGATGACCCACAGCTTACTGAAGCTTTTCCATCATGTTTCACTATAATATAGGTAGGGATGGTTTCTACTGCTATGTCTTCAAATTTTATGATTCTTTTTCTTGCTGTCTAAACTGCTGTTAATCTCACCCAGTGTATTTTCTTTAAACATGCTGTATTTTTCATCTCTTACACGTTATTTTCTGGTCCTTTTTTATATCTTCTATGTCTATACTTAACATGCTCAATCTGGTCTCTACCTTCTTGACCATATGACATATAGTTGTAATATCCTTTTGTATTAATTCTATTATTTGTGTCATTTGGGGTCTATTTCTATTTTTTTCCCCCCTTCTCTTACAGGCTATATTTTCTGGCTTTTTGCATGCCTGATAATTTTTTATTAGATGCTAAGCATTTAAAATTTTGCATTGTTGCATATTGAATATTTCTGTATTCCTATAAATATTTTTGTACTTTGTTCCAAGAGACAGGTATTTGGAAACTGAGACTTTTGAAATTAACTTTTAGGCTGCACTAGGTGAGATCAGCCTTTCGTCTAGGGTTAATTTGCTCCCTTATGAGGCTATACTTTCATGACTACTCTATCCAGTACCCTTTGAATTATGAAGTTTCCTACCATGGCTAGCAGGAACACAAACTACTCACTACCTTCCATGAACTTCAATGATTCTTCCCTCCGCTCCTCTCAGGTGGTTCTTTGTGCCGCCTTAGTAATTCCCCCATGCATGCACTAAGTACTCAGCTTAAGTCTCAAGCGGGTGGCGGGGGCGGGGGCGGGGGGACCCTCTTTAGATCTCCAAGCTTTTTTATTGTGCAGCTCTCTCCTCTTTTATACTCTGCCCTATGAACTGCACCCATTTTGGCCTCTCTGGACTCCCAGCTGTGTTTCCTCAATTCAGGGATAGCTCTGTGCTCTGCCTGAGCTCTTTCTCCCTAAGCTGCAATCTGGAATCTCTCTCCAGGCATCGGCTAGGGCAATCATAGAACTCATTTCATTTGTGTTCCTTCTTTCAGGATTGCTGCCCTTCACTGCTTTTAATGACCAGTGCTTGAAAACTATTGTTTCATATATATTGTCAGATGTTTCAGTTTCAGGTGAGAAGATAAATCTAGTTCCTGTTCTTTTATCTAGACTGAAAGTAAATATCAAAACCATTTTTGGAGGCAAGATTTTTTTATTTCAATGCTATGTGATTAGTTTTAAGGAAAGAAAGTAAAGGTGCTACTTCAACTTAAACTTTCAACTCTTAGAGATTTGAGTTCAAATTCCAGTATTGTCTCCTTAGGTAAATTACCAGCTTCTTTGATTTCCAGTTCCTTAATGGTACAATGGAACTAATAACACCTGCCTCATAGGTATGAGGATTGAATGTGACATAAACAATCTATTTACTATATATTAGAGACATACTTCTAAGATTTAAGTTTTCTTCTCTTTCTCCTAAAAATGAATTATCAGAAGAAACTATTTGTTACAAGTCTGTCTATACTGATAAAAGCAATCAATAAGCAACCCTTTCCCTCTCTCTAATATCTAAGATCCCATCTATTACATAAAAAAATTTTTTTTATCATAACACTACTGAAAAGCCAGACACAAAATGTAATTCTGGGCAAATTGTCTGCGATTTTTTACTCTGTGAAACTAAGTGGAAAGGGATAGCCATGCATTCTGCCCTGTCTACTTCTGGTTTGGATTTGGCAGTTTTTTAAGTGGGGAATAATCCAGAATTCCAGTTCTGTCAGGAAAAAAACAAACAAGTGAAACAGATGACAAATCATTTGTCTAAGACCTGAAGCCAAACTGGCTCCAATAGCTGCTGGGATAGTAGTAGGAGCCAATTTCCTGGAGTACTTACAAAATCATTTGTAAGGATAATATTTTCCAGACTTTTACAGGGACAGCTAAGGGTGGATTTTTTGGTCTGCAGATTCCATAGAGTTAGCAGGCATTCAAGAGGCAGCTGCTGAGAACACTACTCCCCTATAAAGGCCTGACATAGGCACTGAGATGGAGGATAAACTATAGTCTTCACTCTTCAAACATATACCACAATCTAAAAGAGCAACAGGTGATACACAGCTAATCAGAATCAAATAAAATGTGCTTTATAGGAGGTACTGGCAAACTACTGCAGTTAAGCAAGACAGAGATGAAAGATCAGCAAAGGGCTCTCTGGGTAAAGATGCAGAGTATGGTTACAGCTTTTCATTGACCACATTCAGCCTGTCTGGTAAACTTGCCCATACTGACTATGCTTTGCTTGCTGTAGCTGGAGGAGCCTCTTCACTGGGAATTAAAGCTGCAAGTGGTGTGGTATTAGCAACCAAAAAAACAGAAATCCATTCTGACGGTGAGCAAAGTGTACACCAAATGGAACACCTGCCAAGCATATACATTTGGTATATAGTGGCACGGGCCCAGATTAGAGTGCTTGTCCACAGAGCTCAAAATCTAGCTCAGCAATGCTATCTAGTTTACTAAGAACCCACTGCTCTGCTAGTATAGAAATTAGCTTCTCAAATGCAAAAATACACCCAGTCAGGTAGTGTTTGCCCATTTGGAGTTTCCTTGTTTATTTGTGGTTGGAAAGAGGGACAGCCATATTTATTCAGGCAGATCCATCTGGAGCTTTCTTTGCCTAGAAAGCCACAGTAAATGGAAAGAACTACGTGAATGGGAAAATGGCCCTTGAGAAAACGTACAACAAAGATCGGGAATTTAAGATGCCATTTATATAGCCATCTTAACCTAAAGGAAACGTTAAAGGGCAAATGACAGACGATAACATAGACGTTGGAATCTACAGTGAGGCTGGATTTAGGAAGCTTACTTTATTCAATTTAAGTTAAGAATATCTTGGCTGTCATAGATTAATAGCGAAGTGACTGAAAAATCTAGAATTTCAGATAGTCTCTTTCTTTATAAACATGCTTAAAGTATTTTTTTTGTAGACTTATTTCTACATGGCTTAAGGGACTGATATTTTACAAATGACACTTATAAATCATAATAAACTGCTAAGATTAAAAAAGATGAATAAAACAAAACCTTGAAAGAGATGACTGAATATTTCAGGACACAGGCAGAAGTAGAAGAGTGAAGGAAAAGAGAATTCTAAATCAAAGGAGGGAAGAATATAATGGTAAATGAAACTGAGTCCTTATCTATACAGGATTAGAATATGTCAATTAGAAATGTTTTTAGCTGAAAATAACAAATTCTTGAAACAACAAATGAAGCCTGTGATGGCTAATTTTTGGTGTCAACTTGACGAGATTAAGGAATACCTGGAGAACTGGTGTGTCTGTGAGGGTGTTTCCAGAGAACACTGGTGTGTGAAGAATCTAAGTGAACTGAATGGGGAAGACCTGCCTTCAATATGGGCAGGCACCATTCAATGGACTGGGGGGCCTGGAAAGAACAAAAACAGAGGAAAGGAGAATTGGTTTCTCTCTCTCTCTCTCCTGCAGAAAGGACACACTCTTCTTCTGCCCTTGGACATCAGGACCCCAGGTTCTCCAGTCTCGGGACTTTAGGATTTATATCAACCTTCACGGCCCTCTGGGTTCTCAGGCCTTCAGTCTCGGACTGAAAATTACATCAGCTTCCCTGGTTCTGACACTTTTGGACTCGTACTGAGCCATTCTACCAGCATCCCAGGGTCTCCAGCTTGCAGAGGGCCTGTGGTAGAACTTCTCAGATTCCATAACCACATAAACCAATTCCCCAGACAAATCCCCTCTCATCTATCTATATACCTACCTATGCTACTGGTTCTGGCTCTCTGGATAACCTTAATACAGAGCCTTAAGCCATATAAATTTGTTACTCAAAATGCTCAGAGGTCTATTATGGTTATTGACATCAATTCAGTGGCTCAAGAATGTCATCTGAGAGGCAATTCTTGCTATTTTTCTGCCCTGACATCTTTAGCATGGTGGATTTTCATCTTTGTACTTCTTCATGTTTGCAAGATTGTTGCCAGAGATCTAGATTTCATTAACTAATATTAGTGTCCTGAATAAGAGAAAAAGGAAGGAGCTAAAAAGAGCTTTCCTTAGAACAGGGAGAAAAGATTTTCCCAAGAGTTTCTCAGATTTTTCTATCATATCTTAATGGCCAAGCTAAGTCACATGACCAGCCACTGGTTGGAAAAGTATCTAGACAAGAATAAAGGTGTGACATGAAAGACTCACAACAATTATGATTTATCCCTGAAGATGGGCATACCGCTGTCTTAAACAACATCAGCGTTCTATCAGCAAGGAAGAAGGATTAAACAGCCCATTAAGATGATCAATTAACCATGACTACAATCCCATTTTTTAATTTTAAGTTACAGGAAGAGTTCTAGTGTGGGGGGGAAAAGGATGCCCAGATGATTCAATTATACCTCTAGTTTCATAGATTCATTTATTGCACCCTCTTGGGACTTAACACAGCCTTAGTGCTACTCATGAACAATGACAGGCTTTCGAAAACTATAGACTCAGATGTAGATGCAACTGAATTTCTTCCTGAAGCTTTGCAAATTTTATCTATTACAAATTAAATTTCAAAAGAAGGAAACTGAAAATTCTATTCATATAAAAACTCTTAATACATTTAACATATTCTCAACTTAATTAAGGAAATAACTGCTGTCCTTTCTTAAGCATCACAGGCCATTCAATCATTCATGCCACAAACACTGAACACTTTGATGGAGCAAAGTATCTTGTTACTTAATTCCTAGTTTGACTACTGACCTCCAATTAGATTTATATTTATAATAAATGCTTGTAGACACGCCCCCTACATTAATGATTCTGAGAAAAATCCCCCTTCCTCTCCCTTCATAGACTGCGTCTCTTCACTGTGCCAAGCTTGGTAGTGTACACTGTCATAAATGTCACTGAGACACGACTCTAAATATTCCCATTTTGACCGAATCGCTCTAGTTCACTTCTGAGGGGTGAGGGGAGAAATGGGAAGTACCTCTTTTCTTCCAGACTCAACAACGTTCCCTCAGGCTCTTGCCTGATTAAGAGTCAGACTGATGCTTATACCTGTGCTGCATGGCCTACTAGTCCTCACTTCAATTTTCCCTGATACAAGCAGGAAAATATGCACCTCTTTTTTTTCCCTTAGGAACTCAAGCTAAAGAGATCAATGGCAAAAATATGGTAGGAAAGCACAGGCTTGGAAAGGTAAAAAAAGAAAAAAAAAAAAAAGGAATAGGAAGAAAGAGAATAAGGCTTGAAATGGTGTTTATAGCATCTTCGCATCCATTTCTTTTGGCATCCTACTCCATAATGACTAACAACAGGATGTACTTTCTGCTTAAATCCTTTTAAACCTTTGGTACCAATCCTTCTCTATGGCCTCAGGGTACTCTTGGGGGACCAAAAATAATCTGAAAAGAAAATTCATTTAATAAGTTGATTAATGACTGAAATATTAATATGTTTAACAGATATTAAAGAAATAAATCTCAGAAATTAACTGGTCCAAATTAAGGCATGGACAAAAGTAGTACTGCGGGGTAACTTCAGCCAATATAGGTCCACAAGCCCACTCTGTGGGAGCCTGGACCTCTCAAGCCACAGAGGGAAGGTGAGTCCGAGCAAGGCCAGTAAAGGCATGTTGTGTGCCCGTGGCCTCTTGGCCTTTGTGCCAAGACCAGGGGACATCCCATCACCTACAGTCTGACAAGATCAGAACGTTATGCTGCATGGCAGGAGAGATGTGGCAGAAAACTCAGCAGGCAAGCTACAGTAGCTGAGAGTTGGAGAAAGAAGTACAAATTTCACTTGTCCCTGTTCACCAGATGGTGTGTGTCTGTGGTTATTACTGGGATTTGCAGGTTTGCAGGACAAAGGATAAAGCCCAAAACATTATTTCACTTAGGACACATTTGGAGGAGGGACAGACAGATGGGGGAAAAATGTAGAAAGTAAAAGGAAATAGGAAATAGGTTCTTGACCCTTCTGGGTAGCTACAGCACACTCCAGAGTCAAACAAATGATGTTATGGGGTTGTAAGAAGAGAACTGATTGACTACTCTGGAGTTAAAGGTTTCACATACAGGGAAACATGTCTTTCTTCATCTGTGCAACTACCATCCTGTCTAAGAAACACAGAGTTATATCAAAAATCACTGTCCCTGGAAATGTTTACTTCACTGTTGCGATCCCTCCAGAGCCCCCCACTTGACTGGCTAGCAGCAAAGGTTGCAAGGGAACTCTCCAGTCCGAGGAGCTGAGTTAACATAAAGTAACACACCCGCAAGCAACAGAAGCGCAAGAGGCACAGGGATGAGGTGGGGGGAGGCAAGAGGCCAGGCATAAAGATTCCACAGGTGGGAACATGGAGAAAGCAGAGAATTGAAATGGGGAGGGGAGAGAAAGGAGAGGGAGAGAGAGTGCCCACATCAAATAGCAAGACAACAATTTCTAAAAGACCAGATATAAATTCTTTACTCCAACTAAAAGTCATTTCCTTTTCTTGCCATATAAAATAGCACACATTCTTACCACAGCTGTGAGCTCAAGGCCATTCACTGCCCTGCGGCAGTTTTAGGACTCATGTTACAGCACGGTCAAGTTCCAGCCCCTCCTGTGCTTCTAGAAGTCACACAGCAGGGTCAGTCTCATTTCTTTGTATTTACTCTTTTTATAACTTCAGGGCTATTACAAGTAGTCACCTGAGGCCAAGTCAGCACCCTGATCTCAGGGTCACCTTAGTCCCTGACACTCTGTTCCTTGTTAATTCCACAAGAAGAAGAAATTATAGAGCTAGCACCAACAGTAAAGGGCTATAAAAAGGAAGGCACAAAGATGAAGCAACTGTAAGAACAGTCTCCTAGGCCTCTACAATTAAGGTAATGTTGTTACTTATCACAGTCAAAGCCCAGTCCTACAGAAAATACTCATTGCTTCTCCTTTTCTTATGTTTTTTTCTTGGTCACTCATTTTCAGTTGAGTGAAATGAATAAATTCTTTGTGTGAAAATGAATACTAAGGAGATAAGCCACAATAGCTCAACGTGTTAGGGGGGATAAAGTTTATCAGCTATCTTAGCAAGAAATGAAGACTTTTGACTTTGTGGAGCAAAGAACTTTGTTTTCATGTAAAACTATAATAGTTTCTTCTTATACAAATAAAAATAAATCATAGGAAGAATTCAAGGAATCTCTGGGCTGATAGCTTCTCTGTTCCAAAAACAACAAGAACACGTGGGTCACTGCTCCAGTGGGCACCTCCCCTTAGGCCATGCCAAGAGGCTTCCCAGCCACCACCAGGGGAAAGGTTGATTATAACACAGGCAAGTGGACAAAGCTCCCTGACAGTAAGGGATATTGATTTTCATTACCTATGCATTGTAGAGGATTTAGAAACTCAGGGATATGATAAAATACAAGCAGAAACAATTTTGTCAGCATTAACTACTAAATCGAATGTTAGCCTAGACATAGTCTACAAGGAGATGAACACTTGAGCACAAGAAAATACTGTGTGACAAATACTCCTTCTGGGTTTCATAAAAAAAGATATACTCATTCTGGATAAAAGTGAATTATAAAATCTGAGAGCAAAAAGTAAAAAAAGATGAAATTCTAAATTAAATAAAAACTGACTAAACAACAACAAATGTAGGCAAAAAAAGGAACTAGATATGGAGTGACAACTATGTTTACAGATCAAGAAAAAAGTTACAGAAGCAAACACAGAATTTATAAAAAAATAACTGAACCAAAGGTGTTATTTCAGAAATGTGTAATAAAATGGACACTGAAATTAGCTGATGAAAAAACTGGTAAGGATCTAATAGATTTGAGAAAATTTGTTATTTTGCAAACTCAATCTTTACTTGATTAATACTAACTCTAGGATTGTATTAATACAGGAAATAGCAATGAAATGACCTTAATACTACTGCCCTAAATGCACCGTTTTTCATTCTCAGTCTACATAAAGATGTCAGAAAGACTAAAGGGGCATATAACTTCCATTTCTTCAGAGTATAAATAAACTAAAAAACATGTTTTGGAATGGAAAGCTCTATTTGACTTTATTTATGATGCCAAAAAGTTGTCAGTCAATACCTGATTAGGTAGAGGTAGAAAGATAATGATTTTGATTGTCTTCAGGAACACAAAGTGTCTTTGTGTTTGCTTGAACAACTACATTTTACACTACATCCCAATGAAATCAAACTGGACTTTTCGATTCACCACTGCAAATTAGTTAATTATTCATTCAAGCTAAACATTCATTATTGTATTCTGCTTCATGATGGTTATTTCATTTTACATTTTATATAAACCTTAAAAAAAAGACTGCAATTTATAAAAAAGAAAAAGTAAATTGTAACAATGCACTTTTTGACCAGCAAAATTTTACTAAACAATCTCAGCAAATTTCATAATTTGTCTTTCAGTATCATAGTCTTTTAATGTTTATGGAAACAATTACTTATGAATTAAAACATTTTTAACCTGACAAGAAAAAGTATAAACATAATTGCTGAATAGAGAAAATGAGGTGCAGGTAACAGTGCTTTAATACTTCATTTTCAAAAATAAACACAGTGCCAATCGTCATTTTGATTCCAGTGAATAAAAAGTTAAAATTAACTTTATTAATCAATTTTGAAGTCTGAAACCAAAATGATCCTTCAACAGCATTGCCAAATGGACAGGTCAATTCTAAAAAGTTAATCACAAAGCAAAATTTTGACCAAATTAAAATGGCTCATTCTGTTACTATGGTACCAGAGTCTGCCTTTTTGTTGGGTTTCAATTTGCTATAGCAACGAAGGATAGGATTACATATAAACAGAAGTATACAAGACTTGATGAAATTGAATATGGTAGATTAAACATTTTTAAAGTCTTGGTTATAATTCCTTTTGCAACAACAGTTCTACTGCATAATTTACAATGGCCTAAAAAGTTTTTAGCAACAAAATTATATTAAAAAAATACCATGATGCCTATAAGTTACATTAACTATAGACATCACAACCATTTAAGCTTTTTATTAACTTAGAAAAGTATGACTTTTCCCTGAAAAACTCTAAATAGTCATATTTCAATTACAGCTGTCCTGAACTACTTTCATAATCAACATGATTGTATTTCGTCACTTCTTTATTCTACCAGTAAAAATGGTGACAATGATTTTTAAAAAGAAGGCTGGAGAACCTGAATCCAATCAGTGATGAAATGGACTTTTTAAACAACCACTGGGTTTTTATATTGTCTTTAGTTGTAAAACATCCATTATATAGGTGAAACAGCTGAAAGGCCATAAACTGCCAAACTTTCTAAAATTACTTTTGATCCCTTCTAAAACAATGGCATATAAACTGAGCTATGAAGAATTACATCCTTATAAATGATGACAAACATAATAAACCTATAGAAGTTTTATAAGTTTTGTTTTAACAATATTCAAGTGTAATGCTTTTACAAAAGATAAAAACATACATTTTAACTCTGTCAGATGTGTCCATTTCCATTTGCTCCTAACCTGCCATTAGTATATAGGTTCGCTGGGCTCCCAAATTGCCCAAATGGTCACGGAGAGAGATGATATCTATCAGTTAAAAATAAGAGCATGGATACCACGACATTTACTTATCCAAATGGTATAAGACCCATCTTTGCATCCCTGAAGTAAGAATGGCCACTTTCTCCAACTAAATTGCTCTATACTAAAGCAGCATTGTCTGTGGAAAGTTACTGCAAATCTATAACATTCCATAACTACAGATACCAATTCAAAAGTTAAAAAAAATACAGACCAAATCCATGTACCCATGATCCTTTGTACATCCTAAAACGTATAAATAGTACTCTTTTTAACCAAGAATTATATTGGAATGAACTAAAGAAATCTTTTAAAGTAATTTTAAGTGTACTCCTATTTGCTATTATATATCTACATAGATCATTTGATATTGCTTGTGGACATAATTTAATAGATAATATATCAATAATGTCAACCACTACAGTGATCCACAACCTGATTCTGGCTACGGAGGAAGCTTAATTGTTAAGCAATATCTTCCTAAAAAGCTTCTATATTTCTGATTGGTATGAAAAACAAACAAAAAAAAGAGTATCTCATTGAAATAACACTGGCATTCAAGTTCGGGCCCCCTTCTTTGTGTTCACATAATTAACTCTTCAGGATAAATGATGAAACATTTAGTCACATTAATAAATTACAGTCATCTTCAAGAAAACTCTATGGGCAACTCTGGCGGTACAACTGTGTATCTTGGATCCAACCTGGGGATGAAATCCTGAAAGTATTTAGATGCACTAGTACCAAAAACATCAAGGACTTTTCGGTTCATGACCGCAAATCTGTAAGACAGAGAATACAGTAAATAGTATTTAATGAAGTCTATAAAATAAAATAATTCATTTTAGTTGACTTATCTTTTATGGGATGGAAAAACAGAAAAGGCTGACATGGCAAAAGACCAAAACTCAATGGCAAATGCAAAATTCACATGGATACTCTTCTTCAAGATTCATTTTTCATACTTTATTTAAAGAGAAAATCCCAGGTCTGAAACCCCAGCAATTACAATCATTACTTCAAACCCCTCTAGGGTTCTTTCCACTAGACTATATCAAATAGAAAATCAGGTTGTTATTTTTCTGATGAATGAAATCCTAGGAAACTAAACAATGAATGAACTAATATTTACCCATGAGGCAAAAATATTAAGTGTAATTTCTCTCATAATTGACTTCTTAATGTTTCACAATCAAAAGAAAACACATCCAAATGCGCAAACATTTAATGACTAAAAGGCAAACAGTGTATAGGTTTTCAAATTTCTAACAGATAAAAGAGTAAAAACATACTCTCATGTTATCTATTACCTAGTCTAAGATTTAAAATTTTTAAAAGACACATATGTAGCTAATGTACAAGATGGACGTTCTGTGTCTCTGTACCTATTCACAAGCATTTCCTTTCTGGACAAGACAGCTGAATGAAATTAGTTTTGAATCATTGGCCAGTATCATCATTCTAACAGTCAATAAGTATGGCTTGCAGTTGTTTTCCAAAGTAAGTTCTCTTATAAAATAACCAACCAGAAAAACTCACTAATGTGGCCAGGTGTAGTGGCTCACACCTGTAATCCTAGCACTTTGGGAGGCCAAGGCGGGAGGATTGCTTGAGGCCAGTTCAAGATCAGCCTGGAAAACAGACCAAGACCTTGTTTCTGCCAAAAATTGAAAACTCAGCTTGGTGTGGTGGCTCGCACTGTAGTCCCAGCTACGGGAGGCTGAAGCAGAAGGATTGCTTGAGCCCAGGAGTTTGAGGGTGCAGTGAACCATGATGATGCCACTACACTCTAGCCTGGGCAACAGAAGAAGACACTGTCTCAAAAAACAAAAACAAAAACAAAAAACCTCACTAATGTGCAGAAAACTAAATGACAAAAATGATTAAACAATAATAATATAAAGGATACATAATGTCATGGCTACGAGGAAGAATTCTAAAGCCAGACTGCCTAGCTTATATCCCAGCTCCTTCATTAACTAGCTGTGTGACTCCGGCAAACCATCTGACCTCTCTGTACATCTCAGTTTCTTCATATATAAAACAGGGATAAATAATAGTACCTAACTCGTAGAGCTATTTTAAGGATTAAATACATATGTATGTATACATGTATATTGTATGGATCTTAAAACCATATCTTGGACATAGTAAGCACTATACAAGCATTTGGTATTATTAATGATAGTAATATTAACAGCAGCTGTAATTTACTGAATGCCTACTAAGTACTACTATAAACACTTTAATTTTCCTACAACCATACAATGTATGAATTATTGTTTCACGTAGAAGGAAATTTAGGCTCATGAAGGTAAATAACTTTCTCACAGTAACACAACTGAAGATATGACAGCTGGAGTCAAACTTAGGTCTGTCTGATACCAAAGCCCATGCTCTTTCTATTAATATTAGGTCAAACTGGCCACCAAAGAATTAGATTAAGATCAGGGAAACAAACAAACAAACCAAAAAAACATGATAAGAAAGACAAAGGAAAATACACCTACAACAATAAGCAACAGAATATGACCATTTTTCCAAAATGGAAATCAGTTAATTATGTAGAGATGATCTTTAATGAATATGTTTAATATTTTTAACAAAAAAGGAGTCAATGATTCAAAAAGTTAGGCTTAAGTATTTATACAGCAACTAACTAGCAGTTAGAAAAGCAAAATGATATTAATCCAGAACACTTAAAATATCTAAAATATTACAGGGCAAAGTCAGAATAATGTTCACTCAAGGAATGCCCCATGTTATTCTTATTAAGTTGGTCATATTTAATTTACATATGAATACTTTACCACTGAAAGAACAATCCCTCAAAAAGACAAAAATATTCATAATCTTTTAATGAAAATTGCTTTTTTCTATGAGCATTTAAAACATCTAAGTCACTTACTTGCCCTTGGTGAGCCTTAAAAGGAACTTCCAGTAAGATGGTCGCAAGGTATGAACTTCCATGACAGCCTAAGATTCAGTTAGAGACTTCTTTTAGTAAATACAAATATTACCAGCAGTTTTAGGCAATAGAGTTGTTTTATCTCTATCTTTATTGCTCATTGTATTTTAAAAATGAAAGTGATGACAATAATATGTTATTTATGTTTAAGTCAAGAACTACCAAGAATCTTTGTAAATATGCCTTCAAATAGAAATGCTGCTTTGGAAATAATTAAGTAAACAGTCATTACTGCAGGGAAGCATTTACTGAGTACCCATTAGATAGCTGACAATTCACTAGTTTTAATGAGTTTATCAACCTGGCAGCATTCCATGAGAATGAGCAAATAAAATCTCTCCACAAAACTTTGTAATAACCCTAAAACCATAAACATCAACAATAATGATTACAGAATTTAAAGAGATTGAATAATGCTTCTATTAAACTAGTTCTCCATTCTCATTCCCTGAGTAATATTGGAGAAACGCAAATTATTCATATTTATACTTATGGTATTTTTTTCCTTGAAGATGGATAATTAAATTGAGACATTCAACCAAAGGTACTGGAGTAATAATTTACCTTTAAATTGCAGTCTACTTAAACCTAAAAACTGGTGTGCTTATAAAACACATTAAGTTAACATGTTTAATGATTTGAAACTTACAAGCTATCTTGCTGAAAAAACAAAAATGAAGTACAAAATGTAATTCTGTAAATAGAAACATTCCCAGATTTTATTTTCCCCTCATTAGATTAATGTACACTAAAAACAAATCATTCCATTTCTCATTTCAAAAAGCTATACTTACTGCCTGGAAGCAAATTGCTGTAGAGATGGAATAGATTATAGTATCTGCATGAGGAAAATAGGGAACCTTCCCTGCTTCAATGCCTTTGAAATACATTGTCTGCAAAACAAGCACAGGCAAGAGTTATTTAAAAAAAAAAAAAAAAAAAAAACTTTAAAAAGCATTAACAATGTGGTTGCGCGGGTATGCTCCCTACCTACGACTATGTTTTCTACCTTTCTGAATCCTAACACTCCCTTCAGACCTTAAACCATATGTCACATCTTCCTTCTTCCCTTTCCTTCACCCCTTCACTCGAAATCCCAGCTGTAAGTAATAATACTTTTCTGTGAAATTCAATAGCACTTCATTTCTACTGCTTTTATGTCACATATTCTCCAATGCTTTCTGTATAATGCTTAGGTCCTCCTTTGCCTGTTAGATAAATAACAAAATAAATATTAATAATAAAACAATAAAAGCCATATATAACAAACCCATAGCCAACATCATATTGAATGGGGAAGTGTTGAAATCATTCTCCCTAGGAACTGGAACGGACAAGGATGCCCACTTTTACCACATCTATTCAACATAGTCCTGGAAGTCCTAGCCAGAGCAATCAGGCAAGAAAAAGAAACAAAGGGCATCCAAATTGGAAAAGAGGAAGTCAAACTATCTGTGTTTGCTGAAAATATGATCTTATACCTAGAAAATCCTAAAGACTCCTAGAATGGATAAGTAAATTCAGTAAATCCTCAGGTTACAAAAATCAATGTACACAAATCAGTAGCATTTCTATACATTAAAAACAACCAAGCTGAGAATCAAATCAAGAACTCAATCTCCTTTACAATAGTTGCTAAATAAATAAATAACCTTGGAATATACTTAATCAAGGAGGTAAAAGATCCCTACAATGAGAAGTATAAAACACTGATAACAGAAACTGTAGATGACACAGACAAAAGCAAAAACATCCTACATTCAGGGATTAGAAGAACCAACATTGTTAAAAGGTCCATACTGCCCAAAGTAATCTACAGATTCAATAAAATTCCCATCAAAACACAAGCATCATTTTTCATAAAATTAGAAAAAACAACCCTAAAATCCATATGGAACCAAAAAAAGGGCACAAATAGCCAAAGCAATCCTAAGCAAAAAGACCAAAGCTGGAGGCATCACATTACCCAACGTCAAATTATACTACAAGGCTATAGTAACCAAAACAGCATGGTACCCGCACAAAAGTAGCCACATAGATCAATGGAACAGAATAGAGAACCCAGAAATAAAGCCACATACCTACAACCAATAGATCTTTGAGAAAGCAGACAAAAGCATACACTGGGGAAACGACACCCTATTCAAGAAATAAACATCCTACGTTCAGGGATTAGAAGAACCAACATTGTTAAAAGGTCCATACTGTTAGGAAATGGTGCTAGGAAAATTGCACAGCCACATGCAGAAGAATGAAACTGGACCCCTATCTCTCACGATATACAAAAATTAACTCAAGGTGGATTAAAAATTTAACCGTAAGATCCGCAGCCACAAAAATATTAGAAAAAATCTAGGAAAAATTACCTTTGCCATTGGCCCACATAATTTATGACTAAGACCCCAAAAGCAAATACAACAAAAACAAAAATAAATGGGACTTCATGAAACTAAAAAGCTTCTGCACAGCCAGAGAAATAATCAACAGAGTAAACAGACAACCTATGGAATGGAAGAATATTTGCAAGCTATACATCTGACAAAGGTTTAATATCCAGAATCCATAAGGAATTCAAACAAATCAGCAAGAAGAAAACAAATAACCCCATTAAAAGCTGGGCAAAATACATGAACATACATTTTCCAAAACAAGAGAAACAAATGGCCAACAAACATATGAAAAAATGCTCATATGTCAGAATGGCCAAGTTAAAAAACAATAAATGTTGGTGTGAATGCAGTGAAAAAGGAATGCTTATATGCTGTTCGTAGGAATGTAAATTAGTACAACCTCTATGGAAAACAGAATGGAAATTTCTCAAAGAACCAAAAGTAGACCTACCATTCAATCCAGTAATCCCACTTCAGGATCTACTCAAAGGAAAAAAAGTCACTTTACTTAAAAAAAAAAAAAAAAAAAAAAAAATCTGCACCTGTATGTTTACCACAGCACAATTGTGAGGATATGGAATCAACCTAAGTGCCCACCAATACATACACACACACACACACACACACACACCCCGTGGAATACTACTGTGCCATTAAAAAGAATGAAATAACGTCTTTTGCAGCACCTTGGATAGAACTGGAGGCAATTATACCAAGTGAAGTAACCAAGGAACAAAAACTAAATAACACATGTTCTCACTTACAAGTGGGAGCTGAGCAATCGGTATGCATGGTCATACAGAGTAACATAATGAACACTGGAGACTCAGAGGGGAAGGGTGGGAAGGGTAGGAAGGAGTGCAGCATGACAAATTACTTATTGGGTACAATGTATACTATTCAGGTGATCAGTATATTAAAAGCCTAGACTTCTCCACTAAACAAATCAACCATGTAATAAAAAACCATTAGCACCTCCTAAATCTATTAAAACAAACAAAAAAAATACACATTATGTATAGAAAGAAGACTGGGATAAATTTGAGTCTTCAAAATAAGTAAGCAAAAATGGCATTTCATGTATTAATATGAGAACGTAGTTGGATCTTTATTGAATTTGAACCCGGAAATTTAGGTGGCTTTTTCTTAACTAAAGTTATGATGTTAACCTAAAATCTAATAAACAATCTATGCATAATTTTAAAAATTAATAAAGTATAAAACCAAAACAAAATAATAACCCTAGCTACTTTGGGAAGCAGCTATGAAACATCTTTTACAAACAAGATATCAATGTTGGTTTCCTCTTGTGTCAAACAATATATTTTTGCCACCTATGGGTTATTTTCTTTCTCCCACTCTCCTTTTCCTCTCCATTAGCAAGTCTTGTCAAGTCCACTCCTAAACATAAACCAAATCTGTGTACTCCTCTGCATCTCTACTGCTAGCGCCCTGGTACAAGCCACCATCTCCTGCCAGAGACTAACTGTTCTCTCAGCTTCCAGTATTGTTTCCCCCTACTACACTCTACATAATAGCCAAAATGTTCTTCTTAAAATATGAATTAAATCATGCCAATCTCATGCTTAAAACTCTTCAGTGGTTTCCAATTGCACTGAGGAAAAAAACTAAACTTCTTACCCCAGCTTTTAAAATCTTACATGATCTGGCTCCTGCTGTCTTCCTGATTTCATTAAGTGTACATTATCTCAGTCTCTCTCTTTAATTCTCTTTCTCTCTCTTTCTGTCTCTCTCTCTCTCACACACACACAATTGGGTAAAGCAAATATGTAATTCTCTTAATGTCATTAGGGACACAGATTTTCAGTGAGAGAAAACTCTCTGAAAATCAAAAAATTTAAAAAGAATCTATCATCTTAACTTTGAAACAGAATATCAATATACTCCAAATCTATTTTGTCTCTCTAAAAAGAAGGTAGGGGTGGGGAGGAAGGATTCTCTAGCTCCTTTCACTGGGAAAGCCAAGAAACAATAACTAGCCTGGGAGCAAATATACTCTAGCACCTAGACTAAAGTCTCTAAATACCATTTCCCATTAGAAGAAATTGGAAGCCATTAGAGAAAAGGCTGACTCAATGTCTGGGGCGAAAATGTCCAAGATGAGCCTGGAATATCTTGTCTTATAGCAAAAAAGCTATCAAGAATAATGGTATTATGTCTAAACAAACAAGAGTCAACTTGAGGCTCTCATGGCCAAAGATGAGGACAATTTGAGCATAATGACTGTAATGGGTTAAAATAAATCAAGCATGTTAAAATCTATGTTTTTATAATGATACTTGAAAATAAAGACTCATGTCAACTTTGCAATATGTTACAGTACTCACTCACTTTGAACACTGGTAAATAAAGGGCAGTAAACAAGCATTTTATTTAGACTTTCCTGAGCAAACTATTCAGAGTAACAAAATAGTTGAAAAGTTCTTTTTAGAAGCATTCTAGTTAATAAATACAAAAGAAACAACAATAGTAGATTATTACCATTTTGCAACCCTTAATGAAATAATGAATCCCAGTAATGATCATTAATGACTGCTAAAACTACGAGGTGAAAGACTACTGGGGAACCTAATGTTGGCACTATCAACATCCGAGCCCACTGATTAATCTCATCATTATAAAAGAAGAGATAACTAGACATTTTTGTGGCTCCTGATGTGATACAACAGGAAGTTCACACACACAGTAAACGTAAAGTATGTTTGCCACCACCCCCCCCCCAAAATTGGATTTTAATTTGCCTAAGCCTCAAGATCTAGTTAACAATTTAGGAAATACATGAGTTGAAAAAACACGATAAACACCAGTGAGGATGCAATTAGCAAAATCCAAAATATGGGAAATTCTTCAACAAATGAATGGCCAAAAAAAAAAAAAAAAAGAGACTGCTTAAATCTTGATTCAAAAAAAGTAATGGCAAAAAGACATTTATAAGATAATCAGTGAAGATGTAAACTCTAATTGGATATATGATAATATTAAGAAATTACTGGGGGAGGGTTAATTTATGATAATGGTATTGTGGTTATATTTTGGTAGTATTGTTGATTTGTTTGTTTTTAAGAAGACTTTAGCCTTTAGCCTTTATTCTTTAAGGAGTCTTTATCCTGAGTTGTTTATAGATAAAATGATATAATGTCTGGGATTTGCTTTAAAATAATTAATTACCTGGGGGGCTGAGGACTACAGATGAAAGAAGATTGGCCAAATGCTAATAACTGTTGAAGCTGCATGGTGGGCGCATGATGGTTAATTATACTGTTCTTTCTACACTTATGTATATTTGAAAATAACACACACACAAATAGGGGAATTGACTTTGCAAAACTTTTATAGGATTAGAATTTACTTTTGTAACTGGGATATATACTTGCTGCTTAAGCAGTCAAATAGTAGCTAAGAAAGCTTTATATCTTTTGGAACTGTTCGCGCATGAAAATTTTTGCTTACCTCCACCAATTTGGATGCTAAATACATGGAAATTGTTGTGCTTTTATAAAACATCATTGATACACCTGCCAAAAATCCTGAAACAACAAACAAGAAAAACTAATCAGATCATAAGGTATTTCTTTGTTGTTATATCATCAGAAATGTTAATTAACTTAAATAGGAAAGAAGTGATTTGTAGCACTGCCTCTTGTTTCAACACAACGAAGGACAGTAATACACCAGATGACATTGAAATAGGGTGAGTTCTTATTACTACATATTTTTAAACTAAAAAATTGACCTTCAGAGTTAGAAACAAACAGTTCTGACTGATGTATAACAAAACACTTTAAATTTCAATTTTGACTTTAAAAACAGCAGTAGTGTTGCCAAATATAACAATTTTTAAAAATAATTTTTTAAAGACTATTTGTATCATTTCCAATTTTAAGTGGAAATATTTATTTATCTATTCTCCTAATAGTTCAAATTATTTTTAGTGCTATCATCACATTTATGTCCATAACATTGCCTTCATTCTATAAATGGAAAACAAGGGAGTGGAGGGCTGGAATACTAATGGTAAAATTATTACTAATAAATACCTGATAAATTATTTATTTAACTTAAGTAATACATATAACACACTTATAGGAAATGATCTTTAGTTTTTACTTTTATAAAGTGATTAAGTTCCTTTAAAAATGATTACTAAAATATTTATTATTTTCTAGTGGTAAAACAAGAATTTTTAAAGACGTCTACTTAGACTTCCATTCATCACTTATATAATAATATAAGTTTTTATGCTCTTTTGTGACACAATACAGGATTTCTGGCCTGTAGCAGGGCAGATACCCAAGTCATTATATTGCCAACTCAAAACACCAGATGGCAAGTGTGCCATGATATAAAATGTTTGGATGAGTGCCTCAACAGGGATTCTATTACAATAGAGAAAGGAAGATACATAGAAATTGGATATATTTGGAAGCTATTTCAGATTCGTTCCTACCATTGATTGATATAATAATAATCATTCATTTTTTATTATTCTTTTACCAGCTATAATAGCATGTAGTTCATCATCTAGGTTTCGGACCCAGCGCAGGAAGCAACTAGTACCCTGTATTAAGGAAAAAATACAATGACTTAGGTCATTTTATTTGTAGAAGAAAATGCATGAAAACAAAAACAATTGTAATGAGTGATTCGCTAGATGACCTTGGAGGCAAATTGGTGATCTTATCTAAATGAAACTGAATAAATAGAAAAATTATGAACAACAATCTTTTATAAAGTTATTGTTCTGGATAGACTCAATTAAGAAATTACACATAATATTTTTATTGTACTGATTTTTCAAAATCTATAAATTCTACTTTTGCCTAGATCTAGAATAATGGGAAAAGTGTCACTCCCATTCTAAAAGGAAGAAAAATCTGGATAAACTACAAACCTGACAAGCCAGAATTCTACATCTAGAGAAAGTATTTTTCAATATTTAAGGTGAAATAAAGACCTTTTCCAGAACGATAAAAGGTAAGAAAATTCATCACCAGCAGATATGAGCTACCAAAATGTTAAAAGCAGTTTTTCAGGTAAAAGGAATATGATACCAGACAAAATTCTGATCTGTAAAAAGAAATGGAGAACTCTGGAAATGTAATAAAGGTAAATTTAGAAGACATATTTTTCTTATCTTTAATTGCACTGAAAATGAATTAAGTATCTAAAGCAGGGGTTAGCAAACTATGGCTCACCAGTCAAATCTAGCCTGCTACCTGTTTTTATATGGCTTGGGAGCTAATAATCATCTTTACAGTTGTAAATGGATGAAAAATAAATCAAAAGAATAACAATATTTTGTGACATGTAAAATTATATGAAATTCTAATTACAGCATGATAAAGGTTTACTGGAACACAGCCATGCTCATTCAATATTGTCCATGGCTGCTTTCACACTATAATAATGCAGAGTTGAATAGTTGTTTGTGACAGAGACCTTATGGTCACAAAGTCTAAAATATTTACTGTCTGGCTCTTTAAAGAAAAAGTTTGCTGACCATGGGGCTAAAGTAAAAATACTAACAATGTATTGTGGAGTGTATAACATATGTAGAGACAAATGTATAACACAAAGGATGGGAAGGAGGAATCAGAAGTATAGCGGTGTTAAGGTTCTTACACTATACATAAAGTGGCACAATATTGATTAAAGATTGGCTGATAAAAATATATATTATAAATGTTAAGGCAACCACTAAATTAAAACAAAGAAGTATAAATATCAGCCACTAGTAAAGATAGAATGGAACCACACAGAAAAATACACAATCAATCTAGAAGGGAGAAAAAGAAAAAAAAAAAAAGGGGGAGATTTAAAATCAACTATATCATAAGTATATTATATGTAAACAGTATAAACATATCAATTAAAAGATTATCAGATTGGATAAAAAGGGAAGAAACAAGTTTATGTGATCTAAAAGAAACCAACTTTAAAAATGAAGACAAAGATTAAAGTAAAAGAATGAAAAACAGTATCCCATCAAATGCTAAACAAAAGAAAGCTGGAGTAGCTATATTAATATTAAACATGGTAGACTTCAGAACAAGGAATATTACCAGGGATAAATAGGAATCTCACAAAATGAAAAAAGGGTCAGTTCACCGAGAAACAGAAAAAATGAGGTTTATTTACCTCATCTCTGAATTGCATTCTTACAAAGATACTAATGGCATGGACAATTTCTTTTGAAAAACCACATATGGCTTTTGAACACACTGTATGAATATTTTCTATGAGATTTTCTGACCCAGTTGCTCTTTCCTAGTTTAATACCATTAGTTTGTATTACTTAAGCAAATAAATGGTAATAGAAATAGAAAACAAAACACACTCTGAGATATGCTAGATAATGGAAAATAACCAACCTGGGGCTAAAAATGTTAGAGATATTATAATATACATGTAAACATTTAAGAATTTCTGTTAAGTATAAATACAAACACTATGACATGACAAATGAAAAAGAATGTGAATTTGAACATGTAATTACCAAAATTTGTCCTTAACTCTTGTATATTCAAAGATATTAGTAATGTTTTCTAGTCAAACCATATTGAAAATGTTTTTAACATTAGTAATATTTTATAAAAAGTGATTCATTACCTATAGTTTATAGTTTGTTACTCCTTTCCATTTTAAAAGACTTTCTCCGTATCTACCTTTTATGAATAAATTTTTATATGAAATGATACATGACCATTTTACCCAAAGTAACTCCAAAATTCAATTTTATCAGCATTAATTTTCTTTGAGTTTAACAAGAATAATATATGTGTGTATGTGTACACATGCATATATATGTATGCATATATATACACACAGGTCAACCTTAATTAACACACTTTACCACTTAGAACCTATATTTAGATATAAAATCTAAATTTTAACTGTTTAATATGTCACTAATCTGATTTATATATTCGTGATTCCATTAAACAAAGTCTATTCTTAAAGTTGCAGAGTACTGTGTCAAGAATTATCTTTACATATATGTTTAGGTGTGGGTTTATGTTGGTGTGGGCACATTTATAGGATTATACAGAATGGGTGTTAGAATTTTAACTCCGGTTATCTGAGACAGTGTAGTAGGCCTAGTGAGTGGGTGGAGGAAGGAAAAAGTCTTTGTTTATATAAGCTATAATAGAAAATCCTTACTCATTCTATCAAGTTTTGATATCACCTAGAAAGTTCTAAAATATATTTAAATTAATAAACAAGCAGGAAATATGATTAAGAAAAACATACCAGGTATATTAATATCATTTTTGATGTTGGGAATATCAGAAAATTCATATCCTCTCAGAATATCAATTGAAAAAGAAAATGAGTCTTTGAGAATCTTTAATATTATATGTAAATGCAAACATGTCTACACATTCAAGCACATCAAATAATATTTTAAAAGAAAAAGTTTCTCCAACTTCAATTCTCAATATATTATATATATTTGGTGATGTCAAGATGTTTATGAATACTCCAGAAAGAAGCATTAAATAATGACAGATGAATTAAGGTCATATCTCATTTAAACAACAGCCATATCTAATTCTCATTATTCTTTCCATTTCTGAAAACCTTACCTTGTATATGCTAACAAAAGAGCCAAGAAAAGCTCCGAGCTGGAAGTTTTCTTTATTGTAGAAGAGAGAAAGTAGCC
Organism: Eulemur rufifrons; assembly: GCF_041146395.1. NCBI lineage: Eukaryota > Metazoa > Chordata > Mammalia > Primates > Lemuridae > Eulemur > Eulemur rufifrons. The sequence goes on from NC_090988.1 coordinate 42,185,923, forward strand.
GGGATGGCTGTGTAAACAGATGCCTAAATGCAGAAGGGATTCGGAGGCAGCACTGGATCAAGTATCCCACACTAAACATTCTGATGAAACCCTAGAGAAAATTGGGAAGAAATTCTGATTTACAACCAAATTTTGAAGTTTGATAGAATGTGAATTTTACTCTCTGAATCAAAACCAGAGTCAAAAAATTTTAATAGAAGTTTATAGCACAGCAATTTGCAAAATAAAGTCTTAAAACCTCAAACAATAATTTCAAAACAATTACCTTAAAAATAAGGGTGAAATCTTGGAGTGAGTATACTTTCTTTGATATACAAAGACTTAAAAATTCTCACAAGCACTGGCCAAGCTTGCCTATGCACCAAAATTCCACTTCTTGACATTTTGTTGACAATAACCAGGATTTTAAATTCCTAAACCACAAATGAATTTTAGAGACAAAAGCACTGAAATTCCAAAAAATAGTTAACAAAACCAAATGCTTTTGGAAATTTTAACAGAAAACTACTCTTAATCATTATTAGCATGAATAGGAGTTCTATTGATAGAAAAATAATTTTATTATTTGTTTAGACCTTTGTACTAACTTCCTCAATGATCAGATTAAAAGAATTTCCCATAAAAAATAATTATATCTAGGTTTTTATTCCTGTGCTCAACTGTCAGACTAAACCATCTCTAAGGAATAGTAGCTTTAAGATACACTAAACTAAACTTGAAAAAGCAAATCCACTACAAATCCGTATTTGCTGCCAACATTTCTCTATATTTCCTTCAATTTTTTATAGTGCAAAAAAGATCTAGAGAGGATGACTAGTAACAAATTTATGAAAATGAAGTTTAGATGTGTGAGAGACTGAAAAGTTAATTAATTAACTTAATACTGAGAGACTGAAAAATTACAATTAGCACAAAACATTAACAGAAAGAGTAGTATTTTATATACAAATCAACCAGTACATTGTAATAATACCAGTCTCCATCCTCCTCCTCTCTCGCCCCTAGGGGAATGGGAAAATATCTATCTCTTAGCAGTGCTTGCCTGCTATGTTCCACAGGTCAGGTTTGTATTACCCAGATTGCAGCTTTCTTTTCTAGAAAAAATTGAATTACTATGAAGGAACATTGGTTAATTTACCTGAAACTACCTAATACCTGATTAAAACATGAAATCAAATCGTCCAGTTACTGTGAATTATAATGCACTTGCTTAACTGAAACTGCTTAGTATATGTTTAATGCATGAAACAAAATGGTCACACTTTGATCTCGCCGCCATTGATGACCTTATAATGTTAATCTAAGGATTCATACATCACAATCACATTACAATCTTTTCATGTTGTTTTCAAAAGATCCACTCATCCATGTGTTCGGGAAATATTTGCTGAATGCCTATTATGTGTCAAAGCATTACACTAGATGCTGGGTATACAGTTATAAGGAGGACACAAAGTTCTTGCCTTCATGGAGCTTTCATGCTTATTAAAGGAAGAGAAAATAAAGGAAGAGTAAACAAATAAACACAAAATAATTGCAGATCATAAATGTTATAAAGAAAATAATCAGGGCACTAGGATAGAAATTAAGACATGAGACAACCATTTCAGACAGCTTGGACAGAAGGCACAAAGCCAATAAAGAAGTTCGCAGGTATAAGGAACAAAGAAAAAGTGAGTATAAATGGAGTTCAGGGGAATGCAATTAATAAGAATATTTACACAGAATACAATTTAACATATGGTGTAATTAAGTCCATGGAATAATGAGGTGCACTGTCAAAAATTTTTACTACCATATTTGTGGTGTAAATTCCTCACCCACGGGTCTCCAAATAGTTTTACTTTCACGGACATAATGCCGTATTCCAATTTATACATACATTACCAAGTTTATAGTGCTGGTACACATTTGAAAGAATCACTAGAACTTTTCATTGCTTGGTAATTCTCACTAACTTTCTCATATGTTTTTTTAATGTCACCTCCCTCCACCCCAAATTTCTCAAATACCTCCAATTTAATCAGAATACTTTTCTTAGTTTCCCTCCTGAAGTTTTCCTTTGAACTACAATCCTGTTCAGTTAGAAGAATAACTCTCCAGGAGCCAGCAGACTCTGAAATTGTCAGCAATGTTGCCTATTTTTTTTTTTTTTTTTGGCCACTTTAAAAGTGAGGCAAGAAATCAAATTTGGAAGGAGTGTATCAGAAACTACCGTACAACGGAAAACAACAACAACAACAACAACAAAAAACAGTCCTTTTATCCTTGCTCCATTTTGGGGAATTCTGAAGGTAAGTACGGGCTTGGGCAAAGGCACTGTCAATACTGGGCCATAGGTGTTCACATTAATAAGCACTAATGTGGGACGGTTCCTCCTTCCTAGAGTAACCATAAGGAGCCTGTCTTTTGGGGTATAGTACAACTTTGCTGTTTTCATCATCAACTGAGTAGGGAGTAGACCTTGCAAGAAGAACATAAACTTTCTAAAGCATCAGAATTGTTAGAGCACCATTCAAAACTAAGAAGCCTGCGGCAGGTGGTACCACCTGTGCCACATTAACTGCAATGAAAATAACTTTCTTCCCAGAACTGGTGGTAATGGGGGAAGGGGGGAGGGTGAGTGGGGGTGGGAGGGAAGGGTACCACACTAGTACACAAGTATATTAGGAAGTTGGGAATTTATGCCAGTGAGCATAGCTAGCTTGCATGTAGAGCAACTGAGGACATACTCCAGTTACTGATGCCTTAAGAAAAGGCAATATCTTTACAAGTCCAAAACCATAAGCCAGTGTAACAGCTTGTACACAGAGTATAAACTATATGTGTGACTGCTAATCTAGCTAGAACACAGCACAGTCCAGGACCTTGTTTTAGGATATAGTTCTAATGAGAATACATTACAAAGTACAAATTAAATTACTTTTTCTTTTTTCTTGTTGTGACCCCATTTGCTCTCCTGTCTCATAAATTTTAAATAAGCTGATTTCTAACAAGCTAATTTTTAAACTGTTTAAGGATCTGGTAAGTGAATATTAAAAGCTTAATTGTCATTGTCATTTATTCTCACCAATTTCTTAATCAAATGCAAAAATGATAGCAATTATTAATATTAACTTTTCTGTTTAAATTATTTCTTAATAAGTTATTTCTATACCTATTCTCCATTGTCAGGAAAGTACATACTTTCATATACTTACTTTAATGCAATAAGAGATGCAATTATCTTCATAGTGCTTGCAACATCTATGCCTTGGTCCATGCTTACATCTGAAATTAAACCAAAAAAGCTAAACCAATTATAATTTAAATGTGTGTGTGTGTGTGTGTGTGTGTGTGATTTAAAACTCTTTAACCAAAACAAACAAACAAACAAACAAAACCCCCAGAACATCACCTACTCACTTATTTTTAAATGTGTACAACTTTTGGTGTTTTTGGACATATAGAAGCAAGAAAAACAGATATTTTAGGGGTTTTTTCCTTTGCTGCTTACCAGTTGACACATTGTATAAAATATCTGACAGCAGTCAAAATACTTGAATGTGGCATAGAAAAACCACACTGGTAAGTATTTGTGACTAAATATGAAAAACGTGTATATATTATTTATATACTTTGCCAAATCTTTTTGGAAGCTTTAAATCAATTATTGTAGAGTCTAACAGTCATAAATCATCCATGAAGTCAGTACTTGAGCAAAAATCATAATGAGAATGTGCTCAGGTTACAGGAATTTATACTTAATTATATTTGAGGGAAAACATCTGGAAAAGAAACATGATACAGTATTAGAATTCAAAATTCAGTTTTAAAAATAAATATAGAAATAAAGATCATGTGGGAATTCAAAAGTAGGTTATTTGTGATTTAATTATAAACCACTTAACCCTCTAGTGTTTAATAAACATTTCCGCTGAGAGGGCTACTGTTCAAGACACACTCATTTTCGTTATTTGGGATGTTGACTCCAAGACTATTCACCCTAGGCATAAAAAAACTAAGTAGAATATTTAACATGCATCTAGCTCTCTCCTTTTCTCTTTAAAGAGTTCATGTTCCAAAATAAGTAGTCTTCATAACTCCTTTCAGACTGTTGTTAATTAATCATCTGCATGGTTGAACCATATGAACCCTTCCTGTTTACAACAATAAGTTGCAGAGCAATGTTCTGGCTCTGCACCTCTCCAACCCCATTTGCAAACTGATTAGCAAGACCTTTTCTGAAATCCAATTCTGCACTGCAGCTGGAGTACACAAGCAGCCTTTCCTAGTCAAGGGTGACAGCAAGAGTTCATACCGACCATAGCCCTTATATCATTAGAATGATATGACATATGTGGTCATATGAAGTTGTTGAATGATTAAAGCTGGAGGCCTGGGAAGTGGGGAATCAAAGAAGGACTGCCTGATGCAACCCATCACTCTTCATACTTCTAAGTGTCCTCTTCAAAGACATTTCTCCACCATTGCTACCAGAACTAGATAGAAATTATTAAACTTTCTTTGCTAGTGAAGTTAAATCCTGATATCATCTGTACTGTCATTTACTCTTTCCGTAGTCACACATTAAAATGGCTTCCCCAGTCCTCGACTGCCCATCTCCTATATTATTGGCTTTGCTTCTGGATTATTCTGCATCTACTCTGACAAGCTCTGCATGACCTGATCAGTTCTGATGCTCAAGGCTGCATTTACTCACATAATTCGTTCTCTATATTTCCCTCTGATTCATGTTGAAGTTATTTCCATTAATGGTATATTTTCTCCCTCTTCTCCACTAAAGTTCTCGATAACTATTTTTAAACTTGCTCAGTAAGTTCACTACCACAATTATTCCTGTCATGTACTATTCCCTTCTATACTCTTACCTTCTGTGTGTGGTGTATGCTAAGGTGAAAAAAATCTTTAAATTCGGTAAAAATTTGCATATTCACTGTGTGCTCATATATCATGTTAGGCAATTTCATATATGTTATTTCATTTAATGGTCACAACAATCCTTAATAGAGATTATTAACCCCAATTAATAAATAAGGACTTTAGAATGCATAGCAGTTAAATCACTTTTCCAAAGTCAGAAATCTGGTAAAGGTAAAATGAGAGTCAAATACAGTTTTTTTGATTTCTGAAAGGGCCTCAGCTTCCTAAAATTGATCCTCCCTAACTTTCTATAATATACTGCCTACTTATTCTACCTTTTCTAAAATAATACTACCAAGATTATTTTTATTGGCTGATATTCTCATTTTAAACTATTAAATTTATTTTCTTAAATATGTACACTAGAAATATAAATAGACTTATTCATGTGAAACATAAAGATTTCTTTGTATAATATACAAATAAAGATTTCTTACTTCAGTTTGAGAGCCCTAAAAATTTTCAGTCTTACAAAATATACTTTACTCAAGGTTTGCTCTTCCCTTTCTTCTTGAATCTCTCTCAGGACCTATTCTTTCTCCTTTCCATACTTAGCACAATAAATTAACGTGTATTAATCTGTTTCCTAAAGTTCTCCATTATTGCCTCCTGTAATTCTGCCTGGTTTGAAATAGAAAAATATTTCAATTTCACGAAAATCTATTTCAAAGGCATATGATGCTCTACAGTACTGCCAGAAATAATAAATAACATTCACTTGCCACTGTTTGCCTTAAAACTCTATGCACAGTTTCTGAAAAATGACCATCATTACCTGAATAGAAAACAAAAATACCTTGGCATGGTACAGATATTATATAAAAGTGACAAAGTGTGATAAAATATCAAGAAAAAGAACTCACATTGAATCCACAAGTTTCTTGACTAGAGCAATTATGTTCATTCTTCTTGGTTTTTCCTCATGTTTCTCTCTCTTTTGTTCCACTTTTGAATACGCTGCCTCTGGTGAATAAGAATGTGTGGGAATTTCTTCCTTCCCTACAATGAACCTAAAGAAAAGAGCGCAACGTGAGGCATTTTTCACCTTTAAAGAAATCAATGAGAAAAAAAAAGATTTTGTTTGTAAACAAATACATTTTGGAGAGTATCTTATTTGAAATATTAATATTTTCACAACTTATATAAAATATAATCATCCTTTGAAGAAAAACAGACTTTCAAAATCTGAATACTCAGAAAAATTTAATAGTCAATTGTTTGACAATGCAGGTACTTTAAAATCAAGTAAAATACAGCACAGCACTTTTATGAAGCATCCTTTAACACCACTTTTTAAGTTTAAGCCTTAAAGTTTTTCAAAAGAAGTAGGTGAACTTGGATCTAATACACAATCCCCCAAATTCTATTTTTTCCCTAAATTCTGCTAACAGTTACAATTGAATGAGTTCCTCGCTTAGAGTAAAACTCTAATGTCACTTTGAGTCAACAACTGCAGTAGAAGGTCATCTGTACACACACAGGGAAACAGAGGGAACTACAGAATGAGAATCAGAAAACAGTCAAGATTCCACATATCCTGAAGTTATTTCACTAGAAAATCTTAAACTTGATGTTACTCCAATCTATTTATTTCTCTTTGGAAAACTCTAATATCTAGGAGATGGCACCATTCCTATTTCATCAAAACTGGACTATATTTTTCCAAAGACAATGCAAAGGAAAATGTTACCACCATTAGGTATCAATCAAGAAGTATCCTTCCGCAGAGTTTTCATTACTGCTTTTACCACCTACCCTAGAAGAGTCATTGCTCTTATTAACATAAAGAATGACTAAGAGTTCTTAAGGAAACTACCTCCTAACCTTTCAGAAAATATAATAAAATGTAAATAAAACAGGGGATCAATAACACTACATTAAAATTCTGCAACTTGGGATATGTGACAAACAATATGAAAATTTAAACACTCGGAAAAGAGAGAAAGCTGTTACTACCAACAACTGCAGCTCATCCAGTTCAGACAAACTTGGTAAAACATCTCACTTATCAAATCATAAGGGGTATGTAACGGGTTTGTCACCAGATGGCAGCTGTGCAGCCTGGGTAGCTGTCAGTCCAAAAGAATTTCTTACTTGTGGGTGTGCACAGACAATTTAAGATTTGTACTATTGCTCTTTATCAGCAATAAGGATAAAACTATGCTAAAACAGATACAACAATATTTCTCACACCTTTCATAATATTGTTGCTATTTTGGCCAGGACTAACTATCTCAGATTAGTGGTCACTTCCCTGGAGAAGCTGTCCCTGCCTCAAGCCAGGGTGATGAGTTGATCCTTCCTCTGCGCTATGAGAACCCAAGGAATGCCCAACACTATAATCAGCATTTTAGTAGTCTATATCCCCCACTAAACTGTGGGGCCTGTGAGACTATGTATATCTTCTTAGCTATCATACCCCAGTGCCTAGCATAGTATCTGCCCCAAAGTAAATATTTCATTATTTTAATTAAATATTAAATTATATATCAAATGAATGAATACAGTAATAGCTAGCATTTTCTGGGCACTTACTACATGACAGGCACAGTGCCAACTGAGTCTTTTACAAATATTAAATCATTTAGTCTTCACAGCAACAACAAAGGTATCATAATTCCCATGAGAGTAAACATGATTAAGTATCTTGTCCACATGCAATAAATTATCAGTAATTATTTGAATCCAGAACAGTCTGACCCTAAAGCCTGGCTTCTTAATCACTGAGCTAGGTACATTTCTGATATAGTTTGGATATCTGTCCCCTCCAAATCTCATATTTAAATTTGATCCCCAATGCTGCAGGTGGGGTTTGGGTCATGGGAGTAGATCCCTCAAGAATAGCTTGGTGCCGTTCTCACAGGATTGAATTCTCACTTTTAGATCCCTTCAGATCTGGTTGTTAAAAAGATCCCAGGACCTCCACCTTTCTTGCTCCCTCTCTCGCCATGTGACAAGCCTGCTCCCCCTTTGCCTTCTGCCATGATTGGAACCTTCCTGAGGCCTTCACCAGATGCAGATGCTGGTGCCATGTTTCTTGTACCTCCTGCAGAACTGTGAGCCAAAGAAACCCATTTTCTTTATAAGTTACTCAGCCTCAGGTATTCCTTTATAGCAATGCAAATGGACTAAGACAACTTCTAACCATGTTTTAAACAATGACGAATTAGGCTCCCTGTATCTTCAGACTCCTGCACTAGCTTTTCTCCCATGGTTCTGTTCTTAACTCTATCTAGTCCCATGACTTCTACTATTACCTACATAGATAGATAATTTTCAAATCATGCCATTTCTAGAGGAAGCTTCCTAAAATGCAGATCTGAACATATTATTCTCATTCGCAAAGAATTTTACTGGCTTATGGCCTACTGAATTAAATACAAACTTCAAGCTTAAAACAGTACATAGCACAGAGTGCGTATGAGATATTATTATACATTATAACTTATTGAACTACTTGCCATTCTCCAAATAAACCATGCCTCTGTACTGCTCTTCTTATCTGGATCATTCTTCCCTAATCTCTGCTAAAATCTTATTTGTCTTCTAAAATCCATCTTAAATATTCCTTTCTTCCACCCTTTCCCTCCCATCCCCCCTCAAAAAACAAAAAAGTAATTTGTGAACCATATAGCACTTCATTTCTATTCTCTTATAGCATTTGGGCTTTTCTATTCTGTAAGTAATTCTGTGCAATCTTCCTGCTGTCGTCTCTGCCTTTACTCCTATCCATAGCTTTACAAGAGACACTAAATTAGGTCTGCCTAAAATATATTCCTGAGATAATCCGCACTTCTCTTTTGTAATATTTGGCACAATTATAATTAATATTGTCTTCCCCAATAGACCACAGCTCTGAGGACAGACACTGTATCTAACTTATTCCCAAGTGTATTCTCAATGCTTAGTACAAGACCTGGGACAAAGTAGAAGTATACTAAGTAGGAATGAGTGTTATCTTTGTAGCTCCCATATTAACTCGCACATGTTGAGGAGTGCTTAAAAAATGGGTGCTGAACTAAAGTTTAATATTTTAAAGCTTTTACCCTATGTCTAATTAGGAGACATTAAATTGGGGTACTTTGAGAATACGTACCCCCTCTGTGAATAAAGGACAATTTTCCTCAGAGTAAACAATGTGTGTTTTCATGATAGAATAATTATAATCTGTATAAGATGGGTACTTCCTTTAAGCCTTTTTAGGATACTATTCATTTAAATCTCATTATTCTCCAATGTTATCAGGCACTGAATATCTTTTACCCACCAACATTTAATACTGCCAGGAAGTTATATTAAATTAGGCTATAGCAAGCATTTTCTTTCCCCTTCTTTTTGTAATTAATATTAAATGTTATATTTTTGACATGCTATAAATTCATAGCATATGCCCACAATAAAATCTGACTGCCAAGAATGCAAAGAGGTAGTTGGAAAGTCATGTCAGGTAATACTTTCTGGAAGCCTGCAAGATTGACATACATTAACCCACATTATTTTTTGACAATGAAACTTGACAATAGAAAATATATTTGGCTTTTAGTAATATCTTCTGAGTATTAACTTTGTAAGTTTGAGAGTAATCAATTTGCAATGTGGGGAATCTGAAATGAAACATAATCTGATTAGAAGGAAATGTACAATATAAATAAATGACAATTCACAATACTTCACAATTTTCTTGGTTTAACAAGAACATTAGCAAGAATTAATAAACATTTTTCCAGAATATTTTCCTATTATACTGAGAAAATTTTAAGTGCAAATAGTCCAAACTAGCATTTATTACAAGTGGATTTGAAGAAGAGACACGAAAACATCTGATACATTTTGAGTTTTTGCAAGGATTCTGGAGACTAAAGAGATATGTAGGAAAACAAGGCAAGTTTTCCTTTCTCTTCAGGAAAACTTTTGTTTTTATTATCAACTTTCAACTTAATAGAGAATACTTTATAGCCAATGCAACAACAACAAAAAAGTTATTTTCTAATAAATTTCATGATCTTTTAACAAAAAATATGAGGTAAAGAAATTACTGTTGCGTGTTATCACCTAGAAAGTTACTGTTACCATAGAGTTTCTACAACCAAAGATATTCTTAATCATACAGTGACTTCATTTGTTCCCTCCCAAAACAGTTTCCTTGCATGCCATCTGATTTTCTATTAATAGCACTTTCTATTAGGCACTTAGGTTATCAATACTTGGCTGGGAATGAGGGATCGAAAGGAAGAGAAAGAAGGAAAATATCAGTTTACTAGGTCATCATTTCCTTCCACTCCAAGTTTCAACTTTGTCTCTTTTTCTTTAATCCTCCTACTAGCACCCAAATTCCACTCCTTATCATTTTGTCTTTCTACCTTCTGATTCTCTCTTTCTCAGTGTCCTAAATATACTATAGCCAGACTAACCTTTCTGAAACACTGTCATCTATACCACTCAAAAATCATTAATGGCTCCCTATGGGTCACCTTATCAAATCCAAGTTTGTCTTTTTTGTTCTAGGTCTTCTGTAATATGGCCCTACTCTACTTATTTAAAAAAATCCTTTATTCCCTAATTCAAACTTTTCTATACCAATTAAGTTCATTTTCATCCTTTTGCTAATATTATTCACTTCCACCCAGAGTGCTCTCCCTCATCCTTGCAGTTATCTGAAGTTATCCTTCAAGTACAATTTAAGGCATATCACCTATAAGAATAATAACAACAATAATAACCCACATTTCTTGAGTACTCACTATGTGCCGGGCACTGCTCTAAATATTTTTCATGTATTAACTCACGTGATTCCCTAAATACCCTTATGAAGTAATCATATAAAAACTTCTAGTATTGAAGCCCACCCTAATTTTTCCCAGTAATACTTGCAATAAATACCATGCTACTAATCGTCACTAAGCATCTACTGTATGTAATTTGGGGAATAAAATGGGCAACATTTATGACAGAAACAGGACAAACATTGAGTTTGGAGTCAGTATATATATAGTTACTTGTGTGATGCTAAATTAAATTAGCCAAACATTCTAATCCTCACCTTTCTCATGTTACATGGGCATAAAAATACCCATCTTACAGAACTTTTGCAAAAATTTAATTTACTAATCTACGTGAAGATGCTTGGTGAACTATAAAATAAAATGCTAATGCTAACAAACATTTCTACAGTATACCACTGTGCCAATTACTATACTAAGAAATGGGCTATGAGGTGAAAAGAAAAAGCCCTAGCGATGCTTAAAATCTAATACACGTTTGACAGTGGTCCTGCCCTAAAGAAACCCATACTCCGGTACCACACAATTAAGTACTTAATTGTTCATGTGCAGCTTTGTCTTTCCAAGCTCCTTGAAGAGAGTTCTTGTATTTCTTTTCTAACACCCCACAGTATAAGGCACACAAAAGGCCCAAAAAGTAGTTGCTGAGTGACTGATTTTTAGGAGGAAAAATATGATAAATAACTCTTTCAATGAACTACAAAGGTTTAGAAATACTTTTGTGACTTCTAAAATCACTTTCAGCTTAAAAAGTTAGTCAATAAATATTTATTATAATTACTTACAATGATATTTATTTTTTAAAGAAACTTAACTTGTAAAATCTCTCTCAACATAAGATAAATAAAATATTACTTACCTAAGTGCAGAAAATGTAAATCCTTTCAAACCATCTTTGCACCTAAACAATAAAAATTTAGAATCATAAATATTTTGAGATAAAAAGTAGTATATTAAAAAACTAATTTTTTTAACAAAAAATGATGTTTCAAAAGGTGAAACTCTATTAAGGCAATGATCTTAGCATTAGAAATGGTCAAACAAGAAACAAGCAATGAAATAAGTCACCTTAAACAAAATGATTAATATGATAATGTTTTCCATTGTCACATTAACATAACTTAGGGCTCAACTCTCAGATCTGCAGGTTGAAAAGAGACTTAACCAAATTCCAAGAGGTCCTTCAGGACTTAAAATGAGGGCTGGGGGTGGAACATTCTTCATTCTACCCAATCCCTAGGGGACCAATTTGCTATGAAGAAAAAGGCCACATACACCTGCTGGGTATTATATATAGGTCAATTCAAGGTCCTGACTTCTCTCTACATTGCTCTGCATTCATTGAATTAATAAGTAGAGTTGGCAGGCAAAGAAAGGCTTCAAATTTAGTTCAACAGTTTTAACTTCTGATTAAGCCCAATTAGAACAGATAACATAGCATGAGGAACAGGATTGGGGTGGGGGGGAAGGCAGAAAAAGAAGATCTCAAATAGTATTTATTGAGTTCTTATTATTGCTGGGCACTGTTTTGGGCCCTTTTTTATCTGTTGTCTCATTTAATTATATCACAACTCTATAAATAGGGTTTTGTTTTTTTTTCTATTCCATAACTGCACGGAGACTCAAAAAATGGAGTAACTTAGATAAAAAAGTAATAGCAGTCAAAATTCAGGGGGAAAAATAAGTCTGTCTCACTTAAAAAGTCATGGCTTTCTTTTATACATCCTCCTGAAAGGGTCTATTTTCTTTAATTGGAGAAGATTCAAACTACATGGTAACTAAGAAAAAAAAAATTCTCAGATCTGCAAAAAATGTTTAAACAAGATCTTGAAGTGCGAACATTACTATACTGTTTTTACATTATCGTGTTGCTGCTCAGTTTCTTTGTTCTTCTTTGTAGGTATGATCACCTTTCATAAAGAGCTTTGGGGAATTTATTATCAAAATTCCTTGAAGAAATCTACAAAGTTTGGTGAGACAATGATGATCTAGTGTATGTTAATATTAGACACTGGATATTCCTGGATAAAAAGTATAGACTCAAATACAATTGGGGAATTTTTCTTGTATGTCTTTTGTATGGAAGGTCACAAAGGAAATGTGCAAAAATATAAGAAATCTATCTCAACTTACAATATATACATTTTTATTGGAGGTGGTGTAGAATCTGAGAAAAGAATTAAATCCATGTACACAGAGATTTTAAAACACTTAAAAACTCATTTCAATTAAGCAACATGATCTACTTTGTGGTCATGTTAACAGCAAGAAATGTAACCACAGAATTTAGCTAACATACTACATAATTATCTAATCTACACAGAATGGGGTAAAGGCAAAAGAATTCATGTTTAGCTAAAAATGTACATGGAAAAATTATGGCATTAAAATTCTTAAACTTATCTTTTTCCCTCTGAAGAAAGTGTTTTGCATTAATTTAAAACCCATAATCTAGATAGGTGAGGTGCGGAGGAGGTAGACTAGGAGTCTATAGACTGGAAAACAGAAAGCTGTATACTGACTACAAGATCACGTAAATTAACAAACAAATGTTGTCTTCGGTATGTTAGAATTAAAAGATAGCCATTTATCTCTGTGATGCAGAATAGATAAAGGACTCTGACAATGTGTTCTAGTCAGGATTGCATATTTGTGACCGTAAACAACAAATGTAATTGCAGACCAAAACATCAAAAAGTAGCTTTCAGATATAAAAGCAGCATATACAAATGAATTTGCAATTTCATTATGATGGAAGTTTGGTTCTTTCAGTAGAATTCTGTGGGAAGCACTTCATATTGATAAAGTCTTAGCATGGATTCAAAAGGGGCTATTCATCTTTCCATTCATGTGCATAAGGTTTGTTAATGTAATTGAGGGTCAGATGTCTATATCAAAAGAACAAAACAGTAATTATTCTCATAAAAAGAATCTTTAAAATAGTAATATGACCCCGAATTTTGACACCAAGAGCACCGAGCACTGAGCATTAACCCAACTATGAAACAATATTGTAATCTGTGTTAAATGTAGACAGTATGATACAGACATAAAAATTTAAACAAAGCACCCCTTTAGAAGGTTCCTTACTATTCTATACATTCAGTTATTATAATGTAAATAAAATCACATTCCCCATTTAAGTATTAGGGCTCACTTATTCAACAAATACTAACTAAATGGTTATTATGTGCAAGCACTGGCTTAGGTTCTCAGCCTAACAGGAGCTAACAGTGAACAATAGAGAATTCTTGCTTTCATACAGTTGACATTCTAGTTGGAAAAGAGATATAATAAAAAAGCAAATATATCATAAGGTGATAATTATTATCAAACAAAAACACTACCACCACCAACAAAAACCCCCCAAAATAAGGGGAGAAACAGTGATGGAGTCAGTCTTTATTATTTTACATAGTGTGGTCAGATGGGCCTCTCTGAGAGGTAAAATTTGGTAATCTGATCAGAAATCTTAATGCATTGAGGGAAAAGCATTTCAGTTTGAAGGAACAGCAAGTACAAAGCCCATGATGAGGAGTCTAAATGGCATTTAGGGAGAACAGCAAGGAGATTAATGTCACTGGAGCAAAATAGGGGAGGGAAGCAACGGTCGGAAATGAGGTTAGAGTAAGAGAGGTAGAGGGTGGGAATGGTCTACAATTCACCCAGGGCCCTTCAGGTAAGGACTTTGGAAGGTTCTCAGCAGAGGAGTAACAAGATCTGTCTTAAATTTTAAAACACTCACTTTGGCTGCTGGGTAGAAAATAATGACTACAGGAGGGCAAGGTTAGAAGTTAGGAGGCTAGTTAGGAGGTGAAAGATGACTGTGGCCATCTAGATCATACTGGTAAACGTCGAGAGAAGTGGTAAGATTCCGAATGTATTTCAAAAGTAGGGCTGGCAAAATTTCGTGATGATTTGAATATGGGGTAAAACAGAAAGAGAGGAATTAACAAATTATTGAAAAAATTTTGGTTTGAGCAAATGGAAGGATAAATGGCTACTTACTGAAGTGGGGAATACTATGGAAGGAACAGGTTAAAGGAAAAAATCAAAAGTTTTCTTTTGGACATGTTAAATTTGAGATATGTGCTAGCTAATTAAAGGGAAATGTTAAGGAAGCAAGCAGCTGGCTACACAGGTCTGCAGATCAAGGAAGAGGTCTGATGTGTTTATGTGTAGGACTTAAATTCCTAAGACCAGACACAATCATATAGGAAATATGTAAAGAAAATATCCAACGACTGCATATATTTTATTCCTCCCTAACTTATATTGCAGAAAATCTCTACAGAAGACAAAACTCCATTTCTCCTAATAAAATTATCCTCTGATATAAAGCCTCATTCTTATGTTCAAGTGTACATAAAGATAATACATTTAATTCATGTATAAATAAGACTTTTATCCTTAATCTATGCAAATGACATAAAATAATTACTATAAATTAATCTATATTTACTGAATCTCTACTTGCAAGGTTCTGTGCTAAGATACAGTATGATATAAAACAGAGCCAGGAAGGCTTGATATGGTGGTTCATGCCTGTAATCTCAGCACTTTGGGAGGCTGAGATGGGAGGATTGCTTGAGGCCAGGAGTTTGAGACCAGCCTGGGCAACATAGTAAGACCCTGTTTCTACAAAAAATAGAAAAATCAGCCTGGTGTGTTGGCACACACCTAAAGTCCCAGCTACTGGGTGGCTGAGGCAAGAGGACTGCTTGAGCCCAGAAGTTTGAGGTTGCAGTGAGCTATAGTGATGCCACTGCACTCTAGCCCAGGCAATACAATGAGACCCTCCCCACGCCCAAAAAAAAAAAAAAAAAATCAGAGCCAGGAAAGACAATGAGGAAAAGAAATTTGCAGCATTATATCAAACAACTTAGTCAATATACAACTAATTGTAGTGGTTCAGGTTGGAATTGCATACTATGTACAAGAAAGTATAAAGAAGCTTAATGCTATAATTATCAGAATAATACTCTTAGTGTAGTGTCAAATTTTTCAATTAGAAGTGTAAATGGTAGTAAAAGAAATAATTCTATGAGGTGAGGAGGATCACTTGAGTCCAGGAGTTTGAGGCTGCAATGAGTTATGATCATGCCACTGCATTCTAGCCTGGGTGACAGAGTGAAACTTCAGAAAAAAAGGGAAGGGAGGGCGGGAGGAAGAGGTAGGCAAACAGGCAGGAAGGAAGGATTCATTCTGTTCACAAAGTTTTCTCCCATGCTTAATTTCCATGAAATTATTTCCAAGAGATACTTTCATTTTTATTACAATGTTGTACCAGCAGATGTCGCTAGAAAACTGTTTTTGGAAGAATGTGCAGCACTTTGATGTGACTGCTATAGCAAACATTTTATTCCAAGTATTCCACTACAAACACATTTACAGGGATGCAAAAATGTTACTAATATTAATTAAATTGCATTAAGTTCTCCCAAGTAAACATCATGTATTAGACTTTTTAATGATAGGTGATATAACAGATGTAAAAGATATACTTTACAAATCTCCTTTAAAATATTTTTTCAGAGGCAATGCATGGGTTTAGTGAAAAAAACCTTGATATGAGTAAGGATACAGACACTAATCATAACTTCTGTGCCAACCTTGAGTAAATCACTTAAATTTTAGAATTCAAATTCTTTGTCTATTAAGAGAGACTAGAAGTAAATGACCACCATAATTAGCTAATTAACTGCTTTCTAATTCTGAAATTTTATCATTTAATGATAATTTTATTATTAGAAATCATAATGGAAAAATAGAATGAATTCTTCTAAATCACTTATGACATAAAAGAAATGATCTTATTAACACCAAGAATAAAAACAATAAAAAAATACAAACAAAAACTATGAATTTGCCTTGAGATTACTCATTGCTGCTAAAATTGTTACACTTACTTATCAGTTTATAATACTTATTGAGGTGAAAGTTATTCCTGCAAAGGTTCAAAGAGAAACTTTGCTTCTTTAATTTTAAGGATAAAAGACCAACTACTGTAATAGATATATACTGTTACAGAAAGATCCATAAGAAACACTGTTAAGTAAAAGAAGCAATTCTACATAGATATAATCTCATTAATTATAAAGTTTTACATTATTGCTATGTATAGAATCAATGCTAAAATAGTAACATTATTAATGGTAAAATATAAAATGTTTATTATACACATATGGAACGTTATAGAAAGTACTCTAAAGGGATACATACCAAACCATGGTTCGTGGGCTACTTACTGAAGTTGAATGGGTTAAGACACATGAAGGAAAATATAACTTTTTACTTTCTATACTGCTATATCATTTTACATGTTTACAATAACAAATTTATATATTATTTGTTTAATTTAAAAAATCAATTCTTGAACACAGAAAACAGACTAAGCAATGTAAAAGTTATGCAACTTTATTAATACCAACACAATGTCAAAGAATATAAAACTCTAACTAATCAACTTTACCAATTAACAGTGCTGTAAAAGTTTTGTTAGAAAGAGGCATAAAACTACTAACTAAAATAAATGTTTTAAACTGGAATTTTCTGAAAATGGGATCTCAATGAACAGGGATAATTAGGTGACTACAATGATAAAACAGAAACGTTTATTAAGTATTAATATCAACCGGGGCACTCTGGAGTTCTTTTGTCCTTTTTTACTCATTCAATTGGTTAGAAAGAAACTCAAATATTAGTTAACAATTATCTGATCTATCTTTATTCACTCAATAATCATAAATTTATCAACTAATATACAGAAGACATTGTGTTGATCACTTGAGGATTCAAAGATAGATTTTTAGAAGCTTAACTATTCTATTTGTATTCCATGAGTTCAGCTTTGAATTTCTTTAATCTAGCATTTTATATCATCTATCTCCTTAAATTATTTGATTTGGGAAAAGTAGTAGACACATGCAGCAAAAGCACAACTAAAGATATGGAAAGATCAGCAAAAAATAAAGAAAAATTGGACTTAAAAGAGCTGTGCATATTGATAATTCTTAAATTATTATATTCTACTCTGTATCACTCAGTATCAAAATTAAGTTTCATTATTTTACATGAGCAAAATTATTTAAAACAGGCTGAAAATTCAAGTGTGAATATTTATATTGGAGTTATGAAAAGAATGACAAACTTGATTGTAAATAATAGTTACAGACAGACAATAACTGGAACGTCAAAATTTTATTTGTCTAATTACTATATCACTGGTACTAAAAGCATAAATATAATTGGAATGAACACAATTGAAAATTTTAAAGTCAAAAAGGAACCAGAATGCCTATTTAAATGCCTCTAATTTGTGACTCACAGTTGTCTTCATTCTAAAGAAAACGTAAGCATTCCTTTAGAGTAGAGGAGGGACAAAAAAAAAAAAAAGAAAAGAAAAAAAACTTAAGCAATTTTATGTAGCTTGTTTTTAAGTTAAATCTTCCTTATTTTGTTTTTAAAAACCCACATAAAAGAGTAAACCAGACTTTGTAATTAATTTTCCTAATCTATTTTCAAGTATAGAAGCTCATTTAGTACTAAATTATACTTTAATATTTGAAACCAAATCAACAATTGTAGATTTTGATTGACAGTTGTTTACAATAAGAATACCAAGAAAAGATTGACATGGAATTAATTTCAGACTTTTATTTTTGTTAATTTTTTTTTAAAAACCTTCAATTTCCTAATAATATGCACACTCTAATAGGTTAAATCTATCATTACAATTTACTGTTCCAAATTTGTGGTGTGTGGCTAAAATGCATTGTATTGTTTACACACATACAACAGGTTTTTCCTCTTATGTCTACTACTGTTTGAATAATAAAATAGACTAAGAGTTCAGTATCAGTCTGTATACGGCACTTAACATGAACAAACATAACAATTAGTGTTTTATTCCTATTTTAAGAAACCTCACATACAAAAATTTGAAGTTAGAGTAACAACAAATTAAGAAATATGGGGAAGATTATTTTGTTTAATGAATACTTATCTTCAAAATAATTTCCAATAGGATTCCTTTAAATAGTGAATTTTCCCAGTGCATTAAAATATTATTTTTGATCCTGATAAATATTTTACAGTACATTGATTTCACACTGAATGGAACACTGGTATTTGGCTTTGTCCTCAAAAACCCAAGGAAAGTTGCCGAAGCAGGCAGCAGTTATGGGTAATCAAGTGTGATTGTAAGTCCCCAGATGATTATTGTGCACTTTTTTCTAGTGTGTCCCAAATATAAATTGGAAACAGTTGGACTCAAACTTACAGTAACAATTCCAATAGAATCAGATTTCTCCTTAAACTTGGAGAAGCTGGAACTGTTTTTGCTTTAAAATCCAAACTAGGAAGGTCATGCTCCAAGCTGCCTTCAATAGCTAAGGAAGCAAGAATCACCTTCGGACTGTTTCCATAAAAAATGTTAATTAGGGTAAATGTGCCTCTCAAAATGAACTAGTAATAGGAATACTAGCCCAACTTTAAAATACTTGTAAAAGGAGCAGAGTATGGTTTCACTGGACCTAAACTGAAAGGCCTGTTTGCAGTCCCCAACCAAGTGGCATTGTTTAGACTTGATAAATTAACTATAGGCAACAAGCAAATAAGATTAAAATTGTGTTTCATACAAATCCAAGGAAAAACTTAGCAAGTGTCATAAAATCATGGCATTGCTAGGAACCAAAATTGTTTACATTAAACAAAATTACGGTATAACCACATTACTGAACCAATCTATTTTTAAAGACCTCAAGACTGGCAAGTATTTTCATTTTTTTCTTTTCTATAATGGTTGTGAAAAATATGAAAACAAGTGTTTTCAATTAAATAAACTCTTTGAATCAACATTAATTTATTTTCAAATGCATATTGGTATCTATGTCATTACAATAATGCAGCAAGTAGTTTGCATAGTGAACAAAATGAATAGCTATTTGAAACTATAATATTAGGCTATAATTTTCATAAACTTATGCTTATTTAATACCAAAGTTCAAATCTAAAATAAATAAAATTTCCAATAATGGAGCAAAAACATCATTTTGGAAGCTTCTGGAAACTACTATTTTTTGATTAACTTAAGACTTATAGAGTATCCTGACTTCAAGGAAAACATTAATTTCAAATACTCCAGAGCTTGCTTACTTACTCAAAGATTTTGAACTTAATTCATGGTATGTATAATAGAAATTGGGAAAGTCAACACATTGGAATCTAGCTGGTATCAGAAAAATGGAATACTGGAACCAGAGTAACCTGAGAGAATTATACAGATTAAGAAACCAAGGCCCAGGGAGGTTAAGTAATCTGCCCCAAAACAGAGTTTGGTCTCCAGACATCTTCAAATGGTAGTAAATTCATTCCAGTCAACTAACTCTTAGTGCCTGCTCAAGTCTCAAGTGCAAAGAAAAAATACTACAGAGAAGTAAAGAGATCTTTGACTAAATAAAAGAAACCACTGATCACCTGAATGAAAGTAGAGAACAATAGTCCTCCAACTGGTATTTTGTAAAAGCTTTATAAGGGACAAAGGGAATAGGCAGTTTTAAAGGAATCAGTGTCCAGTTCCTTCCTTCCACATGTTCTCCTATCTAAACAGGATTGACCTGAGAGTGTACTTTGGTCAAGACTTGACACTGGCTTCGCTTATCCACCTCCCCTTCACAAAAGCTATTTTTCACATCAGAAATACAATTCTTGGTTCCCAATTCAGACACAATGAATTTGAAAATTAAGTCTCCACATGATTCTGATGCATGCTAAAGCTTGAGAACCATTGGGCAAGGTTATGCTGCAGTAAAATCTCAATAGATTTTAACAAAAGTTTATTTCTTGCTCACGCTATGTGTCAAACCAGTGTTGGCTATGGCTCAACTACATGTAATCTTTATTTTGTACCATAGGGTAATGGAGAAACATCTATTTGGAACTGCTGATTATCAGAGCAGAGGAAAAAAAAAAAGACTATAAGAAATTGTGTTCTGACTCAAAGCTTTTGCTCATAAATAAACAAAAATCACTTCTACTCATATTTCTTTAGCCAAAGCAAGTCCTACGGCCAGAAATACTGTTAATTGGGAGGGACAACTAAGGCTTTTGAAAAATAACATAGTCTACCATACAGGCCAAGCACATAACTGTTGAAGATCAATTGTATTTGTTTATAATATGTAAGGAAATTCAAACCACAATTCCATTTTTCCATCTAAAATGCTATCATCAATTAGTCTTTTTCACAATAACTTCAATCTTTCACTTTATAATAATATTAAAAATCTTTGGTGCTGGTTTCAGAAATAGGCTTGGCTATAAAACATTAAATATGAAATGTCCAATTTCCTTAAGTACAAAGTTTGACAGTTGATATCTCTGACATTTCACTATAACACTTCTTGTTTTATTTTTATTGTGAAGGTATGTCCTCGGTCCTTCAAATACACATTTTGGCTTGTGACTATCTTTCAAATTTTTTTAAGAGCAATTTTTGTGAAAACAATGAATAAGTCAAAAATCCATGTTATTTTTTAATGTGAGTTCCGCTGTGGAACCAATGCAGCCCAGACAGTCCGAAATATCAACAAAGTGTTTGGGAAAGATGTACCTAATGAACGCACAGTACATCGATGGTTTGAGAAGTTCCATTCTGGTGATTTTAATCTTGAAAATGAGCCAGGTGGGCGACCTGAGACCAAGCTGGATAACAGTGAGCTAAAAGCTGTAGTGGAAGCAAATCCATCTCATCCTATGCGTGAATTAGCAGCAAAGTTTGACATTACTATTCCAACAATATTGGACCATTTGAAACAAATCAGCAAGGTAAAGAAGCTGGATAGATGGGTTCCACATGAATTAAACAAGTGTCAGGAGAGAAATCGTCTTGAAGCTTGCCTTTCTTTGCTGTCACAACATAAAGGTGAACCATTTCTATACTGTATTGTTACATGTGAGGAAAAATGGATTCTTTTTGACAATCACAAGCGTTCAACACAATGGTTGGATAAGATGAAGTGCCGAAACATAGTCTAAAACCGAATATTCATTAAAAAAAAGCTAATGGTGTCTGTTTGGTGGTCCAGTACTGGTATTATCCACTGCAGCTTCATGAAACCTGGTCAATTGATTGCAGCAGATGTCTACTGCAACCAGTTGGACGATATGTTGAGGATGCTTGTGATTAAGCAGCTGAAATTGGTCAATAGAGACAGGCCAATCTTCTTGCAATACAATGCTCGACCATGAGTCACATGAACAATGATGCTCAAACTACAGAAGCTGTACTTGGAAACTCTCTGTCATCCACTAATATTCACCAGACCTTGCACCAACTGACTACCACTTCTCCCAGGCTTTGGACCACTTCTTGCAAGGAAAAATATTCAATTCTCAATAAGCTACAGAAAACGCTTTTCATGATTTCATAGCCACTTGCTCTCCAGACTTCTTTGCTGCTGGCATAAACAAATTACGATGAAGATGGCAAAACTATGTCAATACTTTAGGCATATACTTTGATTAATTGTACTGCTTCTTGTTTGAGATATAATAAACTACATTTTTAGTTCAAAATAAGACATTTCATATTTAATGACCTAAATAGTATTTTACAATAAATGCAAACACATAAATGCATGTGTCTATGTATATTCTGAGCTTCCTTTTTTACTAATTACTAAAGCATTCAAGAATTACACATAGTTCAGTTATGTATCCTAAGTGGCTAGAACAAGATTTAGTACATAATTCACTCAGTAAGTATGTAGTAAAAGAAATAAATTTTTATCCGTGTAGTAACTGAAAAAAAAACTGCATTTGATAGTAGTAATATTTCTAATTGGGTAGCAAGTTTCTTGAATTTATTTTCTCTACAGAAATTCTAGGGTTTTGTTTCATTTTGATTTTCAGGTTCTAAAGAAATGTATTTATTTTTAAATCAGCTACCCAATACTAATTAACAACTCCCAGTGATCATCCTTAATACAAAGTTCCATTAGTTTCTTTATACTAATAATTTGGTATGAATTTACACTTAATGTTCATCACTTCACTAGGAATTGTAATCCAGCAAAAGAGTAGGAATTGTAACCCAGCAAAAGAGGTGAGATCATAAAATTTGTAGGTTGGGGCACTGTTCACCTTCTGGTATCGTTTATTCACTCATGTTCATACAGTTAAATATTTCACAAATAATCTACTAAGAGTTGGCTACGTACCAGGCATGTTGCCAAGAGCTGGGGATAGATACTGTCCCTGTCTTTGAGAGGATATACATGCAAGTAAATAATGATACTACATTACAGACAGTACTTTAACATAAAGTACACAGTGCTATAGTATGTGTAGCACAAAGCAGGGGTGCCTAACCCTGGCTTTGGTGTCATAAAAGCTGTCCAGAAAAGGAGATATTTAAGGTGCTATATAAAGGAAGAAGTGGAAGAAGAAAGCAGGGAGGGACAATATATATGACTTAGAAAAAAGAAAACACTGGGTGTTCTGAGAACTGAAGACGTTTAATATGACTGCAGCATAGAGGTATGGAAGCCAAATGGAAAAAGACTGGCACAGATCACATCATGCCAAAAATGAATTGGAACTTCACCTCTAAGGCAAAAGGCCCCGCTCCCCAGAGGAAAAAAATGACCATATCTGTGTTTAACAAAGATATTCCATGTTTAACAAAGATGTATCTGTGTTTAACCAAGATATTCTCATTAATATCAAACTTAATGAGACCATAAAATTCAGATAATTAATTTTAGTTGTAACAAACAAGTCAAAAAATCTCAGTACCTTAAACATAATAAAGGTCTATTTCTTGTTTATCACTATACAATCAGGCATTCATCTAGGCTGTCCCTGACACACAGAGTAACCTCATTTTAGGCAATTCTAATATAGTTCTAGATATTGCTCTGTACATATGTGATTAATAAAGTGACATCATTTATTTATTATGAGGACAAGGAAGGATGATGAAAACCAAGACTACCAATAAGTCATATCAGGTGGAGTAGTTACACACTTCTGTGTAATTTACACTATGTCCAGAAAACTATGAAGCAAGTGTTATTCATTTACACAATAATTTATTTGTTCAATAAGTAATTATTAAGCACAGAGGCAGCAGAGTTAAAAGGGAGAACTGTAGATTCAGGCAAGCAAGTTGTTTAAATTATGTACTTGTTTCTCTATCTACAAAATGCAAATAATAGAACTTACATGATATGATTATTGTACTAAGTGCTCAACAAATGTTACTTATTACTACTGCTACTACTATCACTACAACAAACCAACTACAAAGATGAGGGTGTAGCAGGTGCTGCCTTAAGCACTAAGACTATATGAAAAATTTAGCAGTCTATATCCGTATCAAGCTCCTATGCTTAAATCTTGAGGTGAAACAGTGAGCCACAAACAGCAAAAGGAAGTACAGATAGTATCTGCCCTGAAATTAACACCATTATCTAAAAGATTCATTATTACAGGCCTCCCTCCAAAGACACAAAAGATATAATCATATTAGTACACAACTATTTACAAGTTGAGGATAATACTACATGTAATATAAATTTTCAAATGAAAAATTGACCTGAACTGGAAAGGAGGCCATGGATTTGTGAATGTGTAAGCAAATTGTGCCATATCCATACAATGGAATGCTGCTCAGCAATAAAAAAGAATAAATTACTGATACACTCAGCAAAATGGATGAATCTCAAGAAAAAAAATTTCTGAGAAACCACACTCAGAAACACATGCTGTTAGACTCTACTTATATGAAATTTTAGAAAAATAAGATAAAATCTATAGTAATAGAAAACAGATCAGTATTTTATTGGTATCAGAGATGTCAGGTAGGGTAGAAACTGACTGTAAAAGAACACAAAAGAATTTTTAAGAATAATGGAAATATTCTGAATCTTGACTATGAAGGTGGTTACACTAAGGTAAATATCAGAACCATAGCTCAGGTTGAGTGCAGAGAATTCTAGCCTGTCCTGAAGGCAATAGGTAAACCACAGAGGGTTTCTGAACTGAATGCCGTGAGCATAGCCATACATTACAGGGACAAAATAGATATTTTAAATCTTTTGTGAATTTATTAAAGAATGATTGACTCCAGGGTGTCATTAAGAAACCAGGTTAGGTCATGGAGTAAATAATGAAAAGTCTTTCTAATTTATAAAAGCAACATTTTATGTTAAGAATTGTCTGGTAATCTTTGTTCTCAAACAGCAAATATGATCCAATATGGTAGTTTCCTATTTTTAAAAAAAATCTTCTCTTTAGATAATTTTAGTTGAATTTCTGGGTAAGAAAGGCTGGGTAATAATATATATATTGAAATTTTCAAATATTTTCTTAATCCTAAAAATTAATAATCTAAAATTCTACTGCTTTTTAAAATTCACTACTCCAAAGTTCTATAAATATTAAAATTATAAAAAACAAATTTCACAAACATCCTAAAAACAAAGAAGCTTTGCATTATAGCTTACTAATATAAAATTCTATATGTCCTATTCGAGGGAACTGTTCTCAAATAAATACACAGGCACATGTGTGCACATATATACCAGGACTGTCCAGAAAGTATCCTGCCATTGTTAATATGTAATTTTCATATTATGTGGCTGGATATTTTCTGGACATAGATATAGACAGGTAGATATTTATGTATATATAAAAAACACACACACACACCTTTATATACATGTATATTAACTTTTGATATCAGTGTACCAGAGTAACCAAATTGATTAAAAGTCTAAGATTAAAGGAAAACCTGGATCAGAGTTCTGATACTCTCAGAACTCAAATTCTGATGCAGTTAGAACTCAAGTTCTGAAAGCTAGCTAGTCTTGCTTAAGCTACTTGATCAAGAGCATCAGTTTCCCCAAAAGTAAAATCAGATAATATTACTTAATATAAAAAAGTGAAAATTAAAGAAACTAAAGAATTTAAAAAAAATTAAAATTTCTTAAATTTAAGAAAATTAAAGAATATATAGAGTCTGAAATAGAGGTAAAATGCTCAACAGTAATATATTAAGATTAAATATTTTTAATAAAAGACTTATAAAAATCTCAAAACTACTCACTGAACATAGGATTTAAAACCTTTTGGCATTATAATTTTAAGATGATATGGTTGACAAATCAGCCCCAGAGAAAGAATAAGTGATAAAGACAGTCTGAAAAGACCACCAGAAAGGATTTAGCAAGGGGAAGGTGTGGAGGAGAACAGGTTTCTAAAATTCCAGCCCCTTCTATGAGGATCTCACGGGAAATCTAATATTTGATGACCCTTATCAGCCTTACATCTCCACTTCTGTGGATCTTTTTTTGGGCGAGTTGGGTGGAGCAGGGAAAAGTAGGAGAATGGTTACAGGAATACTCTGGTATTTTGCGAAGCTTTATTTTCCTTCAAGCTTTATTAAAGGTAAAACTCTACAATAGGCAGAAAACTAAAATAAAAATGTTTTAATTCCTAAAGCTATTTGGAAAGCCTAAATTTCTGAATATATACATAAAACATGAGAATGAGTATGTATGCAAACAATCATGCCATCCTTATCTTTAAAAAAAAAAACCTACCTGACCTGCCTAAATGAGGAACAGAAAGGAATCAAAAACTATAAGCCCCATATGCTTTCAAAGATGTCCATTAATGTTGCAAATAGGCAGTTCAATAAACAAAAGTAAAACCATCTGGAACTTATTTCTTAGATATCAATCATGTGGCATTGATATTTTAGAAATGCAAGAGAAAAAAGAAAGAGAGAGACAGCTACTACTACTTGAGCAATGTTTCATTTATTTTATCAGAGCCAACAACATTAAGGACTTAGAATGGTCTTAAGGTTATCATGGATTTTAACAGAAATCACTGGTTCATCTGCAAACAGGCCAATAGATATATATGGCCTAATAACTGAGAAGTCAATTCTTTTCTTTCTAGTGAACATTCTTCTCCCATTTTAGACTCTACAATTGACTATGGTTAGACAGACTATGAAAATCTGATTTTTAATTCTAGCTCTTTTGCTAAATAATTACAAGACCTTAAAAAGAAACTTATATTTCTGAGTCTTAGTTTCTTCCAAATATGAAATGAAAAGATTGAATTGAATGGTCCTTAAGATTGCTCACAACTTAAGAACTCTGACACAAAATGTCATCAACAAATTTTTTTTGATATGCTCACACTTGATATGGTCCCAATCTTTGAGTTCTCAAATTAAAATACTATAATTGAATCAATACTAAAATTGTATGTGCTAGATTGGAACATTCAATTCTAAGGAAGCACTGAAGCTATCTCCTCATATGTTCTAAGTAGGAAAAAAGTTACACAATTACTTCTACCCAAAGTACAAGAACTTCTAATATAGTCATAATATTTCTGTATGTGGAAATTATCTGAGTTCTGTAGAATTACGTATAGCAAATAATAAGAGTACACTGTACACAGTACTATCTGTCTTTTTTATAAGCTGATTTTCTGCAACATGCTCTTAGTTTACTAGCTTCAAAAGGTGAAAGAAATATACACATGCAATATTTTACAGAAGAATGTCTTAGAATAGTCAATGTACATACCATATAATATTTAACAGAAAAATATCAAAGAACATTTAATGAGCCTACATCAAGAAATGTTTAAAAACATTTGATGGAAGCTAACGAGATTTTATATATACATATATATGTGTATACATGTTAATATATGTGTACATATATTAAGTATACACATACATATTTACACATATACCTTTAGAATTATATATGTTCCTTTTTATAGAAGTGTAAAACTGATATATGGGCACAGTTCTAATTACATCTTATTTCCTTCCTCAAATATCCTTCTAGATAGTTAGTGACCATTCCTTGTAATTCTCTATTTTCTTTTGCATATGTAAATTGAAATGCTGCTGAGTCAAAAGCAATACAATGATTTCAAAATGCAGAAAATAATTTTCTTTTTAGTGCTACATGATCAGGGGTCCCTGTGGAGCTTGGCAGCAGAGAATAGTGCAAGGAAAACCTTAAAATCCAAACTAGATTGGCTTTTCTTACTCTGAGACTCTAACTTGGTGAAAAATGTACTTTGTTATCCAATGAGTTTGCATGTGTGGGCTATATTTTAGGTTTTCAGTATCCTGCCAGACAAATACTTAATACACATAGTTTTTTTTATTTTTGGCAACAATGTATCAAAACTCAACATCCTTAAAGTTTGTCAAGTGCCCTTGCCTAGAACATATGGTCACTCAGCAGCCAAGTGCCTGACAGGCAGGCTTTGGCCTCGGGAAGCCTGTAATGGTTGCTAGCACTTACATACAGGAATTTACTTTTGACTTCATGCCATGCCTTGTTCTGCATCTCAGTTTTGTAGGAAAAAGGAAGGGAATTCAAGCTTCAGAGGCAAAATTCCAAGAGGATAAAGAGGAGAGTCAAGTAAAAACACAAAAGATAACCGTACAGCAAAGTAAAAGAAACATTCTTGTATGTAGTTCTCTGAAAACAAGATTACCCAATATAATAGTAACACTTCACATGCTTTATTTTAATAGAAAAATTGTAGGGGCCTGAACATGGAGACAAAGGCTTCTCAAATATTCATTTAAATACAAAATAAAGAAGAGGTTAAAGGTTATTTGCTTTAGAAACACATAAGATGCCTCTTAGAACTTTTTAAGGGAAAAAAGATTTCTTCAGTAACCAGTTCACTTACAAGTCATATTTTGTAAATATCTTGTCTAGCCTTCTTTAATGGACATGGAGTTGAAAATATGGTATTTATTTTTTAAAAGTTCATTTACTCCTACTAAGTCTTATACACTTGAGTGAAAAAAGAATTTTTACCACAAGACCTCTAAAGCACAGATGATATTTAGCATATTTCAGTCTTTCTAAAAAAGTAAGTCAGAAAGTAGGAATGTACTGGTGGAACCTGAGAAAGCCATGTATGAGCATAGAGCATTATGGAGCTAATAAGCAGAAAAGTGTAGACAGGGAGGAAAGCTTTGAGGTAAGTGGGCAGAGATTGCCATAAGCAACATTTGTGAAGATATTTCAAATGTCTGGATTTAGCCCTGAATGTCAAGGCGTAATTCACAGATTTACAATTACCATTTTAGCTGTGCCTATTAGGAAAGAGAATAGCTGGTAGAATAGCTAGAGTTGGGCCCAGGGGAACGTGGGAAAGAAAATCAGTCACCGAGGAGGGTTTCATTTTTAAGCCTCCAGCAGCTTTCAGACCTGAAAGTTCTGTTGACATTTCTAGCTTGGGAAGGGAAAGCTTCCTGAATTACTACTACCACTCCCTCAACCCACTCTAAAGACTGGTCTGGAGACCTGTGTTTCCCAAAACAGTGCAAAATACATTTCATAAATCTCATATCTGGCATCCTGTTTAAAAACATTCAAGTTTCATTTACTTTTTGCTAGAACACTTGAGACCAACTCTGTATCTACATAGTTAGCATAGAACTCAAAAGTCCAAAGTAAACAGTGTTTACCAAACAATAGTCTTCAGGAAAAATGCCAATAACAGTAAGAAAGGTCCCCCCAAAACCTAAGAGCAAGTTAGTTAATATGCCTGTTACTCAATTTCCTCCTCTATAAAACGGGAGGGGGGACTCCCTTAAAATACTATGTTGAGCATAAAATAAAAAGAAGGAATATATAAATCATCTATCAAGAGCAATGCCTGGAACGTGATAGGTATTCAATACATGTCAAGTTCCTTTCTCTCTTTCTCTTGGGTCTTGTTTCCTACAATTTGTAGTATTCTCCCTTCTCTTGGTGTTTGGAACTTTTTTCCCAAAGCTATGATCTCAGTTTTTATAAATCTAGAAGCAAGTTCCAAGTGATGATTTCCATTTTGTGAGCAATATTATGTGTTTGTTCTATTTTTCTTTATAGCCATAGTCTGTCAGAAGGACTACAGTTTGATAGAACCAACAATATCAACAGATGAAAGAAAGAAAAGATCTAAAATAATAAGAACAAAAAATAGCAAAAAATAAAAAATACTAGGAAAGTATAGGACCCTTAAAGTCAAATATTGTCAAGAATAAGATTGAAAAGAAATCTCTGAATAAGACCATGGGTAGGCAGTAACAATATCTGTATGATGTTTTATGTAATACTCATAAAATGAAATTTATAGATATAAAGATGGAGCCTTAGCAATGTGTCTTGCCCAGGAGTGTTCAGCTAATAAAATGAAAAATCAGAATTAGAATCTAAGTCTTTTGACTCTAACTCCTACATTCTTTTTCTACTATCCTATCCTAGTCCCAGTGAAGACAGAACTACAGAGGTCAAAAGCTTTGGATGGAACAAATCAGGTCACTGAGATAAATTAATAAATTTGAGGGTTTTAACCATAAAAAGATGAAGGCAGGCAGGATAACAGCTGTGCCAGGTAGAAAGGTCCACACTCAGAAATGAAAAGATCTAGGCATAATGAAATGCCTACAGGCTAAATTTTTCTACAGCAAAAGTAGTTTGGTTCATGACTTGAGACAAAAACGATTTTCCAAGAGCTCTACATTCTAAAATAACATACTGTAAAAATCTTTAATAGAGACTTCAACATTATAACAATTAAAAATAAAATGATAGTTTCAGAATCGATCAGAGCATCAACCAGAATCATTATAGTACTGGGGCCAGAAAGGTCCATAGAGATCATCTTGCAAATAACAGAGCAGCACTGTCCAATAAAAATATAATGTAAGCCATACACACAATTTAAAATTTTCTAATAGCCATGTTAAAAAAAGAGCTGAAATTAATTTTAATGATATATTTCACTTAATCCAATATATCTAAGATATTGTCATGTCAATAAATAATATAAAATTATTAATAAGATATTTATATTCTTTTTCCATATTAAGTCTTTAAAATCTGGTATGTGTTTTATACTTACAGCACTCAAAATGTGAACCAGCCACATTTCGTATACTAAATAGGCACATGTGGCTAGTGGCTACCATACTGGACAATGCTGTCTTAGATAGTTACAAAAGCAACTGCAGCCTGTAGATGTCAAGTGACTTTCTAAAGATTAAAATTAATAGGGTGGTAGGAAGATGTGTGATACAACTTTCTTCTCTTCATTGATATTGGAACCATGAAAACATCATAGAAATTCAGAGTAAGTTAATGTGACC
This sequence comes from Eulemur rufifrons, assembly GCF_041146395.1. Classification (NCBI taxonomy): domain Eukaryota; kingdom Metazoa; phylum Chordata; class Mammalia; order Primates; family Lemuridae; genus Eulemur; species Eulemur rufifrons. Next base: position 42,216,826 of record NC_090988.1, read on the forward strand.
ACACCATAGCTCTAGGGAGCTGGTTATTGATCAAACTGAACAGCGCCCAAACCCAGTAACACTATGATTACAGACATTTTTTGGGTGGTGGCATATAATTTTCAAGGGGGCTTTTCTTCTAAGGATTATAGTCAAGAAGGAAGCAATCAAAATGACCTTTATAAAGGAAAAGTGATAGGTAACCTGAATCAGCAAGTTTTATGAGAAGTATTTTATAACTGAGAGCTCACATGAGAGAAATATAATTTATTCAGATGTTCCTTCAGGCATATGTGACTTGAATCTGAAAAAAACTAAATGTTTCTTAGGAAAAAAAAAAAAACTATGGGAGAATAAACAGAAATCTGTAGCCCAAGAATAATTATGGCTGATACCTAACTAGAAAATGTTGTTTTATTCTTTAATTTATGACATTATGAAAGTTATAAAACTTATTTTAATAATAAACAGAAAAAATGTGACAAGTCACGTAAGTAAATGTTACACGCGAAACTGTTTACATTTTGGTGACTACAATTAAAAAGCAATAAGTCACAGAAACCAAATGTCATAATCAATATTCTTATTTCCCTATAAAAATAATGTGTTCTGGAATACAAGATAGTTAAGTAAAGTCCTGTTTACTTTCAGGAGAAAAAATAAGTATGACAAATCCTATGGTAAGTATGAATAGGAGTATCTATCTTTTCACATTAATAGAGGTTGCAACTTCTAAATTAGAAAATTAGGAGCACTAAAAAAAGTTCTTTTGCTATATATTGCAGAACTTTTCTTACAGACAGCCTACTGAATACTATTGTTTCAGCTAATTGAAATTTTAAATGTACAAATAGCTTTTCAAAAAACATATAATCATTCCTTAAAATTAGGTATTTTTAAAAGCAAATTTTAGAATCTATAATGCTATCAGTATAACAAATTTGGTGTAAAATTGTGATTTTTAACATTAGAATCTAAGCAAAATTATTAAAAACTTAGAAAAACAAAGAACTTAAATTATTTAAGAAAAACTACGATAGACATCTTAAGCAGAATTGTCTTTTCAATCTAGATGCTATCTGAAACTTAGACTTCTAAGAGAAAAACCTCAAACAGCTGGAATCCAGCTTAAATACACAAAATAAATCACTTCTGACTGAAATCCACTCTCAAAAGCTCTAATCAGGTTTCTACAAGCAACAAAACAAACAAAACAAAGAACATTAACAACACTAGTAAACTGGGTTTACTAATTGTGCAGCAAAAGAAAAAATAGAATAGCAAAGAGGAGACAGAATAGAATTCTTTGTGAAATCCATGTTCTTCCATTCAATATTCTTGACCCTTAAGGTCCAAATTTTGTTCCTCGTACACTATTGAAATAAAGATTAAGAAGCCTGTCTCATTCTAGTTTAAACCCTTAAATCATTTATCAGAAACTTTAAGTCATCTAAAATGTGATCTTTGATGGACAAAGAATGTATAATGAATGACATGTAAATATTCATATTTAGACTATCTTTAGAAAGGAGTAGGTACTTAATCTCCCTTGAAAGTAAACAAGACTTTACTTAGCTATCCTATACTCCAGAGAAACAACAACTTTTAGGAAAATAAGAATATTGATCATGACATTTACTTTCATGTATTAGTTTTTATCACGTATAAAATATTCTACTTTCATGAAAACTTTTTATATTCTGTATTACCAAAAACAATCATGAAATCCAGGCTGTGACTAAAATAAGGAATAAGTTTAACTACTCGAAGCTTACTATTATCTTCAGTGGACAAAAATATCTTTCTGATGAAATGCTTTTTTCTCCAAAACACTTTTCTTTTTCTATATAATAAAACCCCCATAATTATGTAAAGTCAGATACAGCATGTTTTCCATTCTTTAAAAGGAGGTGGGCTAGAATGTTTATCTTCTATGAGAGAGGAATTAGAATTAGGAAGTGACTTTCTCATTATCATTTAGGACTTTCTCAGTTGAAAATCAATCTTTTTCTACATATCTAAATAAATAATGCAAATAGATGAGAATTTTTTTTTCATCCCCTCCACATGCAGGAACTAGAAGTCCAACTAAAAAATATTGCTCTTTATAAGCCTTATATTAATAATATAACACATGTTTTATGTGAATGTCTAAATCAGCCTCACTTATCATTTTATAGCAGGCCTTTACTCTGATTGAAAACTATAGCAAATATGATTTATTCCCTCTCCATTTTTTTGGGGGGGGGGTATTACCCTTACTGTATGCCATATGTATGCCATGAGTGACAGGAAATCCCCTTCCAGTGTTCCTTGATTCTTGTCCCCTCACATGTGTCAGTTATCAAAATTCCCAGTTCAAAATGTGTTTAAAGACCAGTCTGAAAAGACGTGAATACCAAGGATGGTGTCTCACAAACTGGTAGAGACTTACCCCAACAGGCATTCTCCTTTTGTACCTTAATAACAAAAACTCAATTTCTACTTAGGCATGCCGCTATCCAGAATATAAGACTATAATTTCCAACTCATATGGCCATGTGACTAAGTTCTAAATGAGCTGTGAGCAGAAGTGTTGTATGGGGCTTTGCTTAAAGAAAGGTGATTTAGATAGAAGAAGCCTTTTTTTTTTTTCCCCTTTTTGCCATTTACTTTCCTTCTGGCCTGTAAGACAGATAATGGCTAGAGTTCTAGCAGCCATCTTAGTATACAGAGTAACCTTAAGAATGAAGGGTGGTATAACAGCAGGTTAGGACACAATTACTGTGGAGTTACCTCATCAGCCCTGTACTGCCCACTGCCACCCTTCTTTTATGTAAGAAATAAATTTCTCTCTTGTTTATGCCACTGTATTTTGTATTTTGTTTTTTAGTTTTAATTTTAAGCACTGAACTCAATCCTAAGTACTCCATATGGACTGAGAAAATAAGAAACAGAATGGAGGAAAGGAAAAGTTTTATTTTTTACTGGTCATATTTTTCTTGAGATCACATGAAGTAAGTAGTACAGCAGAATGATTAAGAGCACAGACTCTGGAGCCAGAAAGCTTGGTCCAGATCCTGGCTCCACCACTTTCCAGCTATGTGCCCTTGAGCGCGTTAGTGAATCTTCTCTGTACCTAAGCTTACCCATCTATACAAATGGGATGGCAATAATAGTACCTACCTCATAGGGTTGTTTGAGGAATAACTAACATATGTAAAGTATTTAAACAGTGCTTGGCATAAGTGTTCTATATGTGTTAGCTATCATGATTACTATTAATACTTCTAATAATAATTAATAGTCTTTATTATATATTCATATTCCAATACTAAATGAACTTGTTGAGGAAATTGCTCAACACCAGGAAATTGTCTCAAACATACACAAGGTCCAACACTGACAGTGCAGCCAAATATATCTGCTTAATAAGAGGTAATTTACTCCACTGGGAAAATTTAGAAAGCATTACCAGGAAAGAGTAACGAGATCATTCAATAAGAAAATTTTTACTTAGTTTCACCACTTAATAGATTAAATAATTGATTATTTATAAATCAAATGATGATGATTTATCATCATATTAAAGAGAAAACAATTTCATACTATCTTGGTAATTTATAAATGTGATCATGGGATCATTAACTCAAAAAATATAAAACTCTGAAGCATTTTCTTTAAGCAGCACCAGATATTTAGGAAAATAATTCCAAGATGTACGTGATCAATCTATCACACTTACAAATAGAACTGTACTGTCCTAAGGCAGCAAATGCCTCCTTTGACTTGCAAATTTTGCACTGATTTCACTCATAGCTCTCTCATTGTTTCTCTTACCCATCTAGTACTCTTGACCTCATTCCGTTGATGCTAAGACTATTAAAATCCATCTGCAGCAGTCCCCAACCTTTTTGGCACCAGGGACTGGTTTCATGGAAGACAATTTTTCCATGGAAGGTGGGTGGCTGGCAGAGCTCAGGTGGTGATGCAAGAGATGGGGAGCTTCAGCTTAGATTGCTCACCCACCACTCCGCTCACCTCCAGCTGTGCGCCACTCCCCCCCCCCAATTCAAAGACAATTTATCCACAGACACGGGAGGGAGGAAGTGCAAAACTCTTCAGCTCACTCCGTGGCCCTGGAGGTTGGGGACCTCAGATTTATAGTATGTTTATTCCATTCCAAACACCAATACAAATGAACACTGAAAGGGATGTGGGCATACTAGTGTTTCAGTCAACTGTCTCCAACTGCTATATAAATAAATCTCATTTACTGAGTACTTAGTACTTATTTTACCTTGCCCAAATTCTCAACCCATCTGAGAAAGTTTTCTTCATCTCTTCGCCTCCACCGAAAACTAGCTATCCCCTAAAGACACATAAGCCCTGTAGCCATCTCAAATGAGGCTGTTTATTTACTTACCACCTTCTTCTTGCTCCCTATTTCTACAATAGTTTCATATGGTTATCTTCAATTGTATAGTAAAGACCCTGATCATTTGAGGTTCATGCCATTCACTCATACCACTCTCTTTGCTTCCACATCACTGTTGTATCTGCTAATCTCTCCATCATTCTCCCTTATTTATCAAAGACTTTAGAATTTAACTCAGTCTTTCTCTCAATTCCAAAGCCTTTCATTCTTCCAGGTGACTTCAACATCCTCATCCATGCAGTCCTCTGGATCTGTTTCCAATGAGTAACTCCACTTCACTTCAGCCATCTACATCTACAGTTACTACCATAATCCTGTCATCCATCCTAACTACTCTTGAATAATTTATTGAAGCAGTTCACCTTCTAATAACATTCTTCTTTACTCTTAATTTTCTTGCTGAACTACTCCCACCATGAAGGTTCTTTGACCTCTTAAGAGACTTCCAATTCAGTAGCTCCATATTTCTTCCCATCTACCAATGCTTTCTTCTTCACTATCCTCCTTTTCCAGCTTAAATTCCATGACCCTAGAAAATACTCCATTCCGAAAAACAAGCATCACATGTACTCACCAGAAAATTGGTTTCCCTGATCATCACCTAAATACAAATCTGGGAACGACACCAATTGGATATTAGACTGAGGTGGGGGTGGGGGAGGGGATGGGGGTATGCCTACACAATGAGTGCATTGCGCACCATTTGGGGAGTGGTAACATTTGAAGGTGCTGACTCGGGAAGGGGGGGTGGGGGAAAAAAATATGAAACTTTTGTTAAAAAAAAAAAAAAAGTCTATGCAATTTTTCTTCTAAAACAATACTTGGTAAAATAAAATAAAAGGTATTAATTTAAATGATCCCCCCCCAAAAAAAAAGAAAAAAAAGAAAAAAAAGAAAATACTCCATTCCTATTATATTAGGCAGTAGTTAAAGCTATGAGCATGGAGTAAATTGTTTACAATGAAAATACAGAAAGATGGTAAGAGAGCTTAGAACCAATCCTTGAAAAATTCTAAAATTTGTGGCTGGGTAGAGGAGAAAAAAGCTTCAAATGAAATACAAATTTGCACTAAAAACAAGTCAGCTACATTCTGCTGTAAATTTACATATATAATATGTACATATTATATACATAACACATATGTGAAAGAAACTGGTTTTGAAAGCAAATATAACTCTAGTGTTTTCCAACAATATTAAACATCAGTACTTTGATAGATGAAATTTCTCGATGTTATTATTACTGAGGTCCAAAGAAGCCTTTTCCCCTGTGGAAATA